>NC_142103.1:16005881-17448381 GCF_054644295.1 Miniopterus natalensis
GAAAGAAAGAAAGAAAGAAAGAAAGGAAGAAAGGAAGAAAGGAAGAAAGGAAGAAAGGAAGAAAGAAGGTTATTTCTTTTCCATTCTACTTGGCCACAGGAAACAAATATTGTGAATTAGTGGAATTTTAAGAGGACTACTCTCTCAGACATCTCTGATAGTAGCTTTCCAGCTTGGCTGACTGATATGACAGAAATTCAAAATCACAGACCAGTGTGTTAGAACTATTATCCTTTTATCAAGTAGTATAAAGAAGTAATTTCTCCCTCTAAAATTAACATTCAAAGATATTACCCAGCACCCAATTTACTTCTCAGGGGTGGAATTTCACTCTTTGTATCATCCTCAAAACCCATATTTCTCCTTGATAGCATAGATAGCCTAGATGGCTACATAGAGTTCAGCAATTCTGCTCTGTGATCTTCTAGTCCTCTCCCCTCCTTTTCAGGAGATATCTTGAAAATGCTTCCCAAATACATTTTATTCACCCAAAATGCAAAGCCATCTTCCCTAGCACCCATCAAATTGCTGTCAGTGACAAAAGGTCAGTACATGTCATTGCTTTTGGAGGGAGAATATAGGAGCCTAAAATCTGTCCCCTTGCCCCTAATGATTCTTTCATAGTGGGGAACCACAGGTATGTCCTCTCTGAAAGACAGGAGAGAGGCAAAGAGAGTTCTCAGTAGTATAGAAACACTTCCCTCTCAAGCTGCTACCAACTGTCCTTCAGGTGGCTGAGCTATCAGAGCTGGGAAGGGGAGGTGGAAGGTGGGTTTGGTATTAAAGAACTAACTTTTCCATTAGAGTCAGGAAAAGCAGAATTCATGCCCATTGCAACCAAATACTTAAGTGTTCTCTTCATTTTGGTCACTCACTCTACAACTTTCCTTCTCACTGTTTTTAGTGACTTTCTGTGTGTCCCTCACACACCCAGGCATGCACACACAGCCTGGTCCACAACTTCTGCCTTTGGTTCCACTCCTGTGTGAATATTACTTCCAATTAAACCAGTGCAACTGCAAAGAAATACCACAGGGCCCCAGCTGGGTGACTCAGTTGGTTGGAGTGTCATCCCCTACACCAAAAAGGTTGCAGGTTTGATTCCCAGTCAGGGCACATACTTAGGTTGCAGGTTCCATCCCTAGTTGGGGTCCATATGGGAGGCAACCAATCAATGTTTCTCTCTCACATCAATGTTTTCTCTCCCCCTCTCCCCTCTTCTCTGTCTCTAAAATCAATAAACATATCCTCGGGTGAATATTTAAAAAAGAAAAAAAAAACAAATACCAGAGGTATGGGTTAATATTTGCATACAGAATCTGAATCAGTTGCATTTCTTTGTAACTACACACACACACACACACACACACACACCCCTACACCTCCTACAGGCATACCTCACTTTTCACAAAAGGCTGCTCCTAAAATTTAGTAAACATCAAAATTTTAGAGATGAATGTCAATTTAAACTCTAATCTTGATAACTTTCCTAAATTATTTTCAAATGTACAAGCGTTTATTAGACTAAATATAATTTTCATTCATAGTGAGCACAAAAACAAATAAAACATGGATGAAAGTGTTTTGCAAACTGTAAAATATTAACAAATATTTGTTATAACCATTATTCAGTAAGCAGGTAGAGGTGATAACAGGTACAATTTAAAGGGCTCTACTGTAATATGGGACTACATCAAACTAAAAAGCTTCTGTGTGGCAAAAGAAAACAGCCTCAAAATACAAAGGAACCCCATGGTCTAGGAAAAACATATTTGCCAAGGATGTATCTGATATACTTTCCAAAGTGTATAAAGAACTCATACTACTTAGCAAGAGGAAGACAACCTAATTAAGAAATGGGCAAAAGACCTGAATAGACACTTCTTCAAAGAGGACATACAGATAGCCAAGAGACACATGAAAAAATGCTCAACGTCACTAATCATCAGAGAGATGCAAATTAAAACCACAATGAGGTATCACTTCACACCTGTCAGAATGGCTGCCATCAACAAATCAACAAACAACTTGTGCTGGCGAGGGTGTGGAGAAAGGGGAACCTTGGTACACTGCTGGTGGGAATGCAGACTGGTGCAACCACAATGGAAAACAGTATGGAGGTTCCTCAAAAAATTAAAAATGGAGCTGCCTTTTGACCCAGTGATCCCACTTCTGGGAATATATCCTAAGAATCCTGAAACACTAATCAGAAAGAATATATGCACCCCTATGTTCACAGCAGGGCAGTTTACAATAGCTAAGATCTGGAAACAGCCCAAGTGCCCATCAGTAGATGAGTGGATAAAAAAGCTGTGGGACATATACACCATGGAACACTATGCAGCTGTAAAGAAGAAGAATCTCATACCCTTTGGGACAGTATGGATGGACCTGGAGAGAATTATGCTAAGTGAAATAAGCCAGGCAGAGAAAGACAAACATCACATGATCTCACCTATATGTGGAATCTAAAGAACTTAATAAACTGATGAATAGAATAGATTCAATGACATGGAAGCATAGATCAGACTGACAAATGTCAGAGGGATGGAGGAGGGCGGGTGGATGGAGGTGGAGAGATTAACCAAAGAATTTATATACATATATGCACAACCGAAGGACACAGACAATGGTGGGGAGAGGGACTGGGGAGGGGGATGGGACGGGGTGGAATGGGTCATTGGGGAGAAAAAGGGACATCTATAATATTTTAAACAATAAAATAGTAAAATAAAATAATAAAATAAAATAAAATATAAAATAAAATAAAAATAAAGGGCTCTACTGTAAACCATTTTTACAACATGATCAATAATTCCTTAATGTAAATGTTTATACAAGTGGATTAGAACACATTGGATACAATGTAAGTCTTCTTACATTGGGGCAAATGAACTTAAATTAGACTGTGATTTCTCTTAATTTCTATAAATTGGACTATAAATATTTTTGAAAACAATGATGGTTATGGCATTAAAACACAGAGCACTGAATAAGAAAGGGCTTTAATTCCTTCTCTGTCATCAACTGGCTGTTTTTCATTGCTCCAACTTCCTCATATGTATTTTTTTAAAGTGGCCATCATACCATTCTGCCTATTTAATATTGTTGTTGAAAAAGAGAAAATGAAATAATATATATGAACACAAAACTTCACATATAAAGCATAAGGCAGCATGGTAGGCAGAATTCTAAGATGACCTACAGGATTCAGTCCCTGAGTGCACATACACTTTCTCAGTTATTCAATCAAGTACAGACCAAGGTGCTGGTGTAGATTTTGCAGATGTGATTAAGATTTCAAATCAGTTGATCTTATAATGAGATTATCTGAATGAACCTGACCTATCACATTAGCCCTTTTGTTGTTGTTCCCCAAGCCTTTGTCTCTTTATTTGTTACTAAATTTTAGCTAACATACACTATTTATTATATTAGTTTACTATATTAGTTTCAGGTATATAACATAGTTATTAGATATTTATATACTTAACAAAATGATCACCACACTAAATCTAATAGCCATCAGTCACCATACAAAGTTATTATATTATTAGTTATTCCTTATGCTGTATATTACATCCCCATGACTTACTTACTTTACAATTGGAAGTTCCACATGAGCCTTTAAATCCGAGATTCAAAATACAATGACTTGACATGCTGTTGCTGGCTTGAAGATGGTGGGAGCTGTATGACAAGGAACATGGGTGTGCTCTATTTACGGAGAGCAGCCCCCAGGTGATAGCCAGTAAGGAAATATGTCTCTCAGTCCTACGAAAGCAAGAAACTGAACACTTCCAACAACCAGAATGGGCTGGGAAGCAGATTCTTCTTCACAGCCTCCACATGAGAGCTCAGCCTGGCTGACACCTTCATTTCAGCCTTGTGAGATTTTGAACAGAGGAACTGGTGGAGCCACACTGAATCCAGACTTTTAAGCTAATAAATGGATGTTGTTTTATGTCACTAAGTTTGTGGTAATTTGTTATACAGCAATAGAAAACTAATATAGTTGCATATAGCTCCCTAACATTATTTTCTTCCTGCCACAGATAGTAAGAAACACACTGAATTTGACACTAGAAGACCTAGGAATAAATCCTATACCTACTATATTGGCTGTATAACTGGGTATATCCCTTAACTTCTCTGATTTTCTTCATTTGTGACACAGGGATAATAATCCATATTTCCCAGAATTGTTTGGATTAAGTGAAGTAATATGAAAATCTGCTAGCATTACGCATGGCACATAGTAGGGACTGTATAAATTATTTCAACATTTTATAAACTTATATATTCATTTATTGTGCCCACCTTGTTCTAAGCATCATACTATATACTAGGGGTACAAAACTATTTAAGACATGATCCATGCCCTGAAGGAGTTTAAAATATAATAACAGAGATAAACAAACCAGCAATTTCTCTAAAGAATGTTGGCCTTTACGATAGAAGGCCACAGATGGTATTATGGAAGCAGAGAGAAGGAACAACTTGATCAGACTGGGGGTTCAAGGAACATTTTTCAGAGGAGGTGATGCTTGACTTGCAGTTTAAACTATTTTTTAATATGTTTTTATTGACTTGAGAGAGAGAGGAAGGGAAAGGGAAAGACAGAAAGAAACATCGATTCTGATCGGCTGCCTCCTCCACGCCCCCTATTTCGGATCAAGTCTGCAACCTGGGCATGTGCCTTGACCAAGAATTTAACCAGCGACCTCTCAGTGCATGGGACAACGCTCAACCAACCAGGCCACACTGGCCAGGGCTTCACTTGCAGTTTAAAATGCTGGTTCTCAAATTGAACTACCAAGCAAAATAGAGACAGACTCATAGCAAGCAGGCAGATTGCTTGGGGGGAGGGGTCAGAATTGAGCAAAAAAGAGGAAAAAAAGAGAGAGAACTCATGGACATGGACAACAGTGTGGTGATTGCGGGGGGTAGAAGGGGATGGGTGGAGGTGGAAGAGGGCACAGAGGGGATAAAAAGTGATGGAAAAAATAAAATAAAATTTAAAAAATAATAAAGTGCTGGCTCTCAAACTTGGATGAATAGTGTTATTACCTAGAGAGGCTTTTTTTTTTTTTTTAAATCCTCACCTGAGGATACTTTTTCCATTGCTTTTCAGAAAGAATGGATGGGAGGGAAGGAGGGAGGGAGGGAGGGAGGGAGGGAGGGAGAGAGAGAGAGGGACATCAATTGGTTGTCTCCCGCACATGCCCCAACTGGGGCTGGGGATTGAGCCTGCAACCAAGGTATGTGCCCTTGGCTGGAATCAAACCCAGGACTCTTCATTCTGCAGGCTGACTCTCTAACCACTGAGCAAAACCCACCAGGGCTTAGAGAGGCTTTTAATGCCTCTCCACCCCACCAAGAGATTCTTATTTAATTCATGTGGGGTATGGCCTAGACAGGAAAAGCCCTCTGAAGAAGCAGCATATGCAAAATCCCCTATGTATGAAACAGCATCAATCAGGAAACTACAAATAGTTCCATATGACAGGCATGAAGGGGAGTTGTATCAGGAAGTGGTAGTAGATGATACTAAAGAGGAGTCAGATCATGTAGGACCTTGTATGCTAAGGTGAGGAGTCTGAAATGTATACCAAGGGCAATAAAAAGCCATTGAAAGATACAGAGATGCATGATCAGATATATTTACATTTCTAAAAGATCACTCTGGCTCCAGTGTGGAGAACAGATATTTGAAAAGATGTCAGACTAGAGTTAAAATAAAACATTTGAGAGGTGTTCTAATAGACCAGATGATAAATGAGGGCCAATCTAGGGCAGTGCACTGGGGATAAAGACTGAGTCAAAGGGAAAGATTCAAAAGATATTAAGGCAGTAGAACCAATTGGTGACTAATTGAATGTCAAAGATGGAGGGAAAGAGTCATATGTGTGTGTATAGGAGCGGGGATGCCAGGTTGAGTCTAAACTAGGATATAAATATATCTAGGTATATCTAATAAACTAATGTCACCCATCATATCCTTGGGGTACTCTGTTAAGAAATGTGAGTTATTGTTGTTAATATGACTTTATTTATATACCAAGGTAGCAATCTGGGGAAACTTGAAGTAATCCTAGGATGACTCCAAGATTTCCAGGCTTAGGTAATAAAGTGGATACATTTTAGTGAAAGCCTCCCTAGAAGTTTCTCAAATTAATAATAACAGGAATCAAGTGTGGTTTTGGGTCCTAAATGGCTCTGAACCTACATGCTAGTGTTCCACTATTAACCCAACTCAGTTTTACTCTTCAAGCCTGGTTCTTTCTGTCATGCTACTAGATGGCAGATTCTTCTTAACCATAGTGGTTCCCATCCTATTATTTCCTGTTATTCTTACGTTTTCTCATCTCTCCCTCCCATACTAGAGGACTTCTTGGGCCACAGAGAGGATGAATCAGATGAGAAGCAAAACGATTGTATGGTAATGGGAATCCCTGTACCCTGCCAGCCTGAACCAATTTTTTGGGGGACAACCATAGTACCCAACAGATAGTTTTGGGAGTTCAAAAGTAAACAGGGGCTGTTGTGCCTAACTTCCTAGGTAGAGCCCAGAGAAGTGGCAAGCCCTGCAGAGTTATCCCTTACCAACATATAAAAGGAGCAATAGAGATGGTTGTATGATGAATCTATGCAAACAAGCTTGAGACAACCTCATAGAACTTCCCCAGAGGGACATAAGGAGCAGCCAGATGTTTTCCATGTATCCAGAGGAGCAAGGAAGTAGCTGAGAGAGAGCTGAACTTGGAGAGACTTCGTGATCAGGACAAGAACTCAACAGTGGATGTATACCACAGCAGAAAGAAGAAACACCTCAAAATAGATGTCATCTGCAGCTTGGGTGGAGGGGATTGACCCTCTGAATTCACTAAGGAAACCCTGAATTGCTGAGATTGCTTTAAAAAAAAAAAGTCTGAAATTCAGTTTCTGCCAACTGGCTGAATAAAAGCTGAAAACAGCTATAGGAAAAAATGTTATATTTCCAGTACAAGTAAGTAACATAGACTGAGATTCATATCTACTACATTTGCTTCCAGTTGAGGCTCTTTTTAAGGGAAGGAATCTGATAGCCCCAGCTCATGTTACATGCTAGGCCATGGGGTTAGGAGCCAGTGAGAAATTTGCTGTCCTTAAAGGGTCAGGTGCTCATCTTGGTCCAATAAGGAGAAGCAGGTCTGAAGCTTATTAGTAAAGTGGGCTGAATACATTAAAAGAAATCTATTTTTTAACATAAAATAGTTTAATGGTTATTTCTCACTCATGCCATAGTCTAGCATGGATTATGGAGTGGGGTGGGGAGGAGAGCTCTCTCTACTCCAGTCAGTCATTTGGATATCCAGGCTCTTTCCACTATGTGGATCTGCCATCTTTTAGGGCCTAAGTTTGCCACTGCATCCTCTTCATCCAGCAGGCAGGTGAAAAGAGAGTAAACAAAAAGTTATGAGAGACGTTTTAATGTGCCAGACCTAGAAGTGGCACTCATCATTTCAGGTCACATTCTGTTGGCAAGAACTGTGACACAGCCCACTTAGAGCAAGGAGGCAGAGCAAGGCAGTCTAGTGGTGTTCTCAGGAAGAAGAGGAGAACAAAGATATTAGCAAGCCCTAGTAGTCTCAACCAGGTGGTGAGGACAAGCTAGGTGGTAGAATTTACTGTCCCTTCTTTCTCTCTAGAAGGCTTTTCACAATGCTTTTCATTAAGTAGACATTTAGATGAGCAAACTTTGTAGTAAAAAGTTCCCTGAAGTAGTATCTGTTTTGAGAGCAGAAGTTGCCAGAATAGATAACTAATACGGTGGAGAAGACAGGCAGAAGTAAAGTTCCTCACACTAAAAGCTGCCTAACGAAAGGTTTCAGACAAAGGCAGAAAAGCTTGAAAATGTCACTTTGAAAGCTGTAATTATGTATGCTGATTGCAGCGACAATGAGCCATACAGCTTGGAATTTCACCCTATGTCAAAGCCTTCAGGTATGGAGCATTCTCAAATCTAATTTTTATTCTAACCAAAAAGTGAGAAGCCAGCCAACCACAAGCCAGCTGAGGAACCCAGAGTCCCCTGGATACAGACAGATACACACCAAAAACACCACAGAGTTGCAAGGCCCCAACCTTTCAAAGTGAAAAATGTCTACAAAGCACATCTACAATACAAATATGGGTGTTTCATTTTGTAGTTAAATCCTGCTTTGGCTTCCAGCCTGATTCCACCAGTCTTTGAGCCTCCCCTGAAACTCAGTGCTGGGTCTGGGTCGAAAGAAAGAGCAATGTACTGAGGCTGTTCTTCAGGAGAACAGCTGGAGAAACAGGCAGCAGTGGTCTCCTGGGATGAATTCAAGACACTTCACAGTAGCCAGGAGGAAGAACTGGCCCCAAGGAAGTGCATTGCTGTGTTTTCCACTGATGGAGGCAGGACAACCCTGACAGCCCTTTATGAAGCTCCCTATGCAATTTGTGGGACCTGTATCACAGCTTGTCTTCTTCCTCTGCCCAATTCTGTTTTCCCCGTTTCTTTTTCATGAGTGTTGATCCAAAGAGAACTTTTAATAAACATCCTGAACACTAAAATAATCCTGCTTTTAAAAAATAAAATAAAATTTCCAGTTTTAAGACATATATGTAAAGGAGTTGCAAGTTGAGGGATTCATGCAATTGTTACTTTTTTCCTGTTTGCCATGAATTTTTAAAAACTTAAGTCTTCTCTGAGAAGGGAGAAGAAGAATATTAGCAATACTATTTTGTAGCTTTAAAATACTACTTTTTATGCACCAACATCCTCTTCCTTTAGGCTTTTAGGATGCGAATTTGAAAATCAGTTTGAAAAGTTGCATCTTCACAATTATAGGTATACATGGTCAGCTCAGAAGGGTATGTTAGCCAGAAAATTTCATTCTTTGGGCATTTTGTTTAAAAGCAGCTTTGCTATAAAAGCTTATTAAATCAATAAGTAATGACATTGAATCAACTTGATTGCACATGTCTTCTGAAGCACGAATTGCCTGATATTTATCTTTGGATAAATATTGCTTCTAGTCATTCACTAAGCCTCTCCAAGTTTTCATTCATTTCCCACGGGAAACTCTCTGAAACCCAAAATACTAAAAGAAAACTAGAAGGATTTGTATTCACAGGCTTGTAGGGACTGTCTGAAGGTCACCATGGAGGTTATCTTTGTGTTGAATGGCATTTTGGCCAAAGTCCACTAGCCACCCAGCCCAAGTCCTTCTAGGACAAAAGGCTAATCTCCTCCTGATGAGGATAAGTATCCACTCTCCAGGGATGTGCCCTTGTCCAATTTTAAGGTTGTAGCTAATATCCTTCCTGCCTGTTAGAGTATTTGCTCAACAACTGAGTATTATTTTTATTAGCTTAAGAGCAGACCTTCCTTACAGCCTACAGAGCAAGACACACACCCCCCAATAATGTTCCTACTGAGCATTCTAAAAATTATATCTCATCTTCCATCTAAATCTTTTATTCATTCAAAATCTATATTGATTTGATCTAAACTGTAATGGAGTTCATACTGTTACTATTTTAGAAAAAGGATTTATTAAACAAATAAACAGTATAAGTAAGTTAGATGTGGGGCCTCATGAGCTCCAGTTTGAAAAGCACTCTTAACACATTATCTCATTTTTTCTTCATAACCACCTTATGAAACAGGTTTTATTGTCACTGTTTTACAGACTAGGAAACTGGAGCTCAGTTAGGTAAGGTGACTTGTTCCAGGTTACACAGGTTGAGTTGTAAATAATGGTACAGATATCATCATAATCATCGTCATCAAAACAGTATAAACAATAATAGCATTTAATATCTATTGGCCAGTGATTATATAACAGGTATTATGTTAATTGTTTTACATGCATTATTGCATTTAGTTTATATAAATAGCCTATAGATTGGGTATTATTATTCTTATTTACAGATGAAAAACAGTGTCTCAGAGAAATAAAGCAACTTGCCTAAGACCACACAGCTAATAAATCTTGGGATATGTTTAACCTGTCTAAGAAATGTGGCAAATTCCTTTTTCAAACATAGTTATCGATGAATCATAACTCTTACCTATTCATTATAAAAATTTGGGAGGTGCTCTGGTTGGAATATTATTGACAGCCTGAGTTACCATAAGATATAGAACAATTTCTTTAATCATCAATTCAGATTTCTCACTCCTTCAACTTTCCCACAATTTGACTGAATTTGTGACACTTTACTGTAGTTATGGCATTTTTGGAGGGATAAGAAACATCCAAATGCATAATTTGAAAAAGCATATTCTTGTTACAATTGCTTTGATTTGCTTTTAGTCATCATATTTATTTTAAAATTTCAAATTGCATGGAAAAGAGGGTGTGAAATTTTATACATATCAAAAGACAGCAAAAGATATCATTGCTAAGAATGATTGTCCTCTCCAATGTGTTTGCGCAAACACATGTGCATCCACACGCACACGCACACACACACACGCACACTTCCTCATTTCTGGTCTTAGAGATTCCTACCAGTGCATATGGGATAGTGTACACACACACACACACACACACACACAAACAGTAACCCATAGCAAACTAAGCCCCTACTACATGTCTACCAGCTGATAGCATTAGAACACATAATACTCCTCCTGGAGCAAACAATCTGACTGGAGAAATGAAACTCACACAAGAAGAGCTGAGGGGACAATTCAAGCAACCAGTGCTACTGACTGGTAAATTTTTTGGCTGTTCATCAGAATTATCTTGGGAATTTGTTCAAATGAAGGTACCCCAGCCAGAGACTCTGATCCAGGGAGTCTGGCTAGGTACTGCTCACATTCACTCTGAGAGGGTCTTATTAATTCTGTGGATGGAATCTTGTTAATGCTGAGAGTATGGTTTCCTAGTGTCTTATTTCCAAAGCAGGGCCTAAAAGCAAACATGGCAGGTCATGAGCAAATACAGAGGGCATGTTCATCCAATTTGCAGAGAAAACAAATCTGGAAGGGCTAGTGACGGAAACTAAACCTGAGAGTCTATCTGCAATTCTATGAACAATCCATCAAGTAGAATTCCTTCAATGCCACTACATGCCTCATGCAGTCAGTAGAAGGTAGTAGGATACCCATATCTCATTCACACGCATGCACAAGTGGACAGTCATCCTCACTTGCACACAAGCACCTTGCCTGCCTGCCAAACCTAGTCCCTGGCCCAGTGTCCGTGTCCCAGTAGAGAACTGCTTGCCACTCTGCTGGCCACTCTTACATGACAAGGCAGCAAGCCCTTTCTTCTTGCAAACTTCCAAAATCTTAGCTGGACCTCACATGTAAAATCCCTGAGGCTGCCAGACCTCTAGAGGAGCCTACTATGCACATGGGAGGACATGGGAGACGAGATGTGGTGCGATGGACTTCCCAGATCCTGTTTCAGAGAAGGACTTACTGCCCAGCTCCCAGGAGTGAGGTCAGCTGACAACGTCCAGCTGGCAGCTCCTTTCAGGTTGGTCTCTGCTGCACAGTGTTGCCTCACCTGAGATCATGTCTTCCAGGATGGCCTGTATCTAATGACTGAGCAAGGCAGAGGTATAAAAAGGCCAAGCCATTGTAGCCTGCCACAGGACAGCTCTGCTGAACCGTCCTTGATCCAGAACTTCCCCACCAAGTTGGCCAACTCTCTGACTGGCCTGCTTCACAGTTTGAATTCTTCTACTCAATCCCACTCCCTCTCCTTCACTTCATAAGTAGCTTGCAGCTCAAATTTTATTTCAGAATCTCCTTCCAGATAATCTACCCTGTGACATCAAACTAGGCCAGTTCAGTGACAAGGCGAAGTGTGGTTGGAGTAGAAAAAGGCAAGTGACTTCTGAGGCCCTCGGTCAGGGCTGCCACTGCCCTGGTGGTCCCCAAGAGGCAGAAGTTTGATTTTCTCTGGTTTCAAGTCTCTGGCACTAAGAACTACTTAGATGTGTCTAGGTTTCTGGTACTAAGGATAAATCTGAGGACAGGAAGTAGGGGGAGGGAGGCCTTATCCCTGGGGAGAAATATCCATCAGTATGAATGACTGGTTAAATACATTAGGATACACCACTGTACTGGAATGATCAATAGCACTTCAAAAGAAAGAGGTAAAGTATATTTTCTGACATTAGAGAGTATTCAAAATATACTATTATGTGAATTTTAAAAAGCAAGTTTTGGAACAGGTTTTGTAATATGACCCCATTTTCAAAGCTAGAACCCCACATGGAGTCACATTTTAAATAAATTTAAATTATAAGCATTTGAAAGATTTTGATATAAAAATATTTTAGTTCCAGTTTATATACATTTAAAATAATGCAAATCTCCCCAAGTTAAAATGTCACCAAGAATCACATAATTTCAAAGCTCTAAGGTCAAGTGAATTATAAGCCATGTTTACACTTACTGCCACATGGTGGCAGCACTTCAGCTGATAAACTGAAATTCTGGCCTTCCTTTGTTAAGACTGGTCTCGAATAATGCCAATTTCTAATTATACGGGGCCCTCAGGAACACACTCCTGGCATAAAACACAGATGCCCTGAATATGGGTAGGCAGAGCATCTGGAGGAATATAAACCAAACTTAACCGGGTTTATCTCCGGAGAGTGGAAATGGGGAAGGTGGATGTTTCCTGTCCACATTGTATACTTCCAATTTTATTAGTTTGTATTCAGTAAGAAAGGATGTATAAAAGGAAACCATTTCTCATGAAAATAAATGCCTTCTTTGGATTTTAAGTAAAATCCTAAGTGTATGTCAAACACCAGGCAGATGTCAGATGGCACACAAGAGGCAAAGCGGGAGGAGTGTCATCCTCTGGCCAGGCATCTGCTGTTCCATATGAAAGATTCAAAGCTACAGGAATGGGAATGCCCCAGCCGCTCTGGCCCTAGCAACATCTCTGCCAACCCAAGGTTTCCTCCCAGGCACGCTCCCTCAGCACAGCAATCTCTAGCCCAGGGGACATGCACACAGCCACTGAACAGTACAGTTTCATCCCTGTCCTTGTTCTGAGCCTGGAGTTTCCATCAACCTCGGATGAAACACCCGGAGAGGAAAGATCCTGTCAGAATTGGCGATAAGCCCCAATGGAGCTCTGCACACTGTGCTTTTCTGCCCTCAGACAAGATCTCAGGGGTCAGACTGACCAAAATACCAATAGCAGCTATCATCTGAGAGCTTACCCTGTGCCAGGTATTGTACTAAGTGCTTTATACACACAATCTTATCTAATCCTTACAACTGCCCTGGGGTGGGTGCAACTATTACCCTATCTTACAAATGTGGAAACTCGGACACACCAGAGAAGTTAGAGACCTGCCCAAGGTTATACAATAAATGACTGATTTGGACCCAGTTCTATCTGACTGAATTGCCAATGCTCTTGGTTACACTTGAGCCCTGAAGCAAAGCAGAGCTGTATCCTCAATAGTTTGCCTAAATTTCAATGGATGAATGTTATTAAGTGGCTTGGAGCCCTTGGGCCCAAATCATAATAAATTGCTGAGCTAGAGATGGACCAGATACCTAGAAATACTGCCTTTCTATCACTTCATTCATTCAAATCTCTATGCAGATAACAATCTGCTTTGTTTTCTGGTTACATATTAGATGTGTGGATGGGTCTAAGGCCAGGGCTCCAGGCCCTTCTTTGACAATATTTATAGTCAGAGAGTGAACAACATGCCACATGGGATCATCTGTAGTAAAGAGACAGAGCCAAAAGACCAGAAATGGGAGTCAAAAAAGGAACTCTGAAACTGGCAGTGCCAGAAAACCGTAGTGCATAGTTAGCCTCAAACCCTCAACTAAAGACCTGCTATGTATAAGCACATGACATAACAGAACTTTGTGCTGTCAGATTTCCAGCACATGTATATGTCAATACCACAGAAAGCAAGGGAGCAGGCATTTTTGTTGTTCACCCTGGGTTATCTGATTTTCTATACCAAGAGCTCTTCGAGGACAGGAACAAGTAGCACATCCCTAGCACAGAGCCTGGCACAAAGCTAGGGTTCAAGGAATGTTGGCTGAACCAACTTCTTCCCACTCTGTCACGATGAGACACTTGATTTTGTTTTCTGCTTAGGTTAATTGTTGTCCATTCAGGAAAGATTTCTGATATAGTTGCTACATGCTAGAAACAAGAAGATAATTAAAAAGAAAGGGGGTGGAGGCAGGTAGAAGAGCGTAAAGGGGGGATAAATGGTGACAGAAGGAGACTTGACCTTGAGTGGTGAACACACAATACAATATACAGATGATATATTATAGAATTGTACACCTGAAACCTATAGAATTTGATTAACCAATGTCATCCCAATAAATTCAATAAATATTTTAATTTAAAAATTATTTTTTATGTTTTTTATTGATTAGAGAGAGAGAAGAAGAGAGAGAAACATCAATGTGAGAAACATCGATCTGTTGCCTCCCGTACATGCCTGGACTGGGAATCAAACCCACAGCCCTTTTTTGGTGTAATGGGAAGATGCTCCAACCAAATGCCCCCAGCCACTAGTATTGTCCATGCTCTCTATGGGCTTACATCTATATTGGGAAATAAGATGAACTACAGGTACACAACACAGTTACATAAAAATATTGAAAAGTACCACAGTCCTATGCTCCCAGATGCAAGTCTTAGGACCAACTCATCCATTCAGACAGCCACTGTTATGCCACCCTACTGTCATGACAAGTCTGTCCATCCATCTCCAACATCAGTGCCCAGCTCACAGGGACTGTAAGCAAAGATATCAGGACTGTTCCAAGATATCATAACATAGAAATTAGAGACCAGTGTATCTGAGTTAAACCCCCTGAATGTCATTAGTAACTTTGAAACCAGATTATTCTTCTGTTTAACCCTCAATATACCAGGAAAAATAGTCATAACCACTTACCATCTGGATCCAATGGACCTTCTTGTAGTTTTATATTTTAAGTCATCTTACAAATAATTAACAGAAGTAAGAATAGAGAGGTAATAAAAACAATTTGATAAGAAAGTTTAATAAGAATTTAGGCATAGCAAACCAAATTCTTATTCCTTTTTGTTGTTGTTTTGAAGGTATATCTACCCCAAATGGGCAACATCCTTTGAATGTAAATAACTGCTCATCAACTGTCACGTACAAATCTGGAACATGTTCATCTTGTAAATACTGATTCCAGATTTCAGATATATCTTTAATAGGTTTTAGTTTGTCATTGCTTCTGGTTCTTCTTTTCACACTTAAATGTCAAAATGTAATACTTCTGGAAACTTCAATGGCTCATAATTTTGCTGAGAGAGGATGACCATCCTCTTTGCTCCATAATTGCAAGACAATTTTATTTTTAGAATTCTAAACACTGATTAAAATTATTGATTTAATGGTGTTTTGTTTTTCATTTCTACATCATCTTTTCCCATTCATTCATCTTTGGATGTACAACTGCTTTCATAAGCACATATCTACTTATAAACTATATCAAGTGAGTTTTCCTATAGAAACATGATAGTGCAGTTCCTGTCGCAAAGTAATGCCTGATGAAGTCCTTCCTATTGTATGACTAGCTGTATAAGAATTCCATATTTTCTTTTTGTCGTGGAAATGCACCGTTTCCTCATAGATTCTTGAGTTTGAAAAATTGTACCTAGGATATGGACATATGTAGACTAATAGTCTGAGATTTCATTTATATGATCAATTTCACCACCACCATATAGTCTAGTGTGCTGCTGTCTCTTTGGATTCATTTTCTGATTTATCTACTAATTGGGAAACATCATCCTCTGTCAATTTTCTTCTCTTAATAGAAAATTTAAATTTCTGAATTTTCAACTGTGTTTAACAAAACCCTTAAAAAGCCTACAATATGTGTTTCCAGATGTCTTTATACATTTTTGAAGGACAATACATGACTTTGGGAAGACAATTAAAAAAATTGAAAGATGGTGTAATAGTGATGATTTATTCCAGGATTGCATTACCCTTCTGGGCTATTCCATGATTCTTCTATTTTCTTAATATTTTAGTCTTTTTACCATAGTTGAGAATAATTGATGAGTAATAATGCAGTAATTCCTGGGATGTTGAAATAGCAAAGTATTTCAAAATATAAGGAAAAAATAAGATGCCATGACATATCTTAACCTTATAAAGTGGTTCAATGGACTCACATGATAATTGCAAGACAATAAGTTGTATTCTGTTATTTTTTTTTAAAGGTTTATCTTTGTTCTTTTAAAGACCTCTACAAAAAAAAAAAAAAAAAGTCATGAAATATCAGTCCTTATCACTAGTTAGAACTGTTCAAAATAGACACTTAAAACATAAAATTAGATCCAGTAGACACTGATGATATACTGAGGGTTAAACCTTCCAAAGTTTCCCAGTTGTCTTCAGGGTAAAGCTCTTGACAAAACCCTTCACTAAGTTGACGCTTGTTTACTCTTCTAGCTACATCACTGGACACTCCCCACTGTACTCCATCCAATCCCCAAGCACTCCATGCTCCAGCTCTGCCAAACCAGTTGTAGTTCCTCTGAATACATCAAGTTGTTTCACATTTCTGCATCTCTGCTCATACTGTTCCCTCTGCTTGCAGTGCCTTATCTCCTCAATCTTCTTGGTGAACTCCTACTTTTCTTTAATTCTTAGCTTGGCTAGCACCTCCTCCAAGAAGCTTGATCTGATGCCCAGCTCAGTTTCCCTGAGCTATCTGTACTCTGCAGCACTTTCAGCTTACCTTTCTCATGGTGTACTAACACACTATATATTATCATTGTTTACTTGTCTGTCCCCCTTACCAGCCAGTATATTCAAGTCAGAAATTGTTTATAATTCATACCCATAACCTCAGTGTCTGGGTACTCAGTAAATGCTTGATGAATGAATGAATGTACCAGGAGGTACAGGGCAGAAAGTTTCTGTTGGAGTACACTAGAAAATAAAACTCGCCCTCGCCCATGTGGATTAGTTGGTTGGGCAGTGTCCAGTGTCCCGAAAGGTTGCCAGTTCGATTCCCAGTCAGGGCACATGCCTGGATTTCAGGCTCGATTCCCAGTAGGGGGCATGTGGGAGGCAGTCAGTCGATGTTTTGCTCTCACATTGACGTTTTCTCTTTCTCCCTCTCCCTTCCTATCTCTAAAAATCAATAAAAGCCCGGCTGGTGTGGCTCTGTGGTTGAGTGTTGACCTAGGAACCAGAAGGCCACGGTTTTCAATTCCCTATCAGGGTACATGCCTGGGTTGCAGGCTCGATCCCCAGTAGGGGGTGTGCAGGAGGCTGCCCATTGATGATGTTTCTATCTCTCTATCGTTCTCCCTTCCTCTCTCTCTAAAAATATTTTTAAATAAATAAATACATATATAAATAAATAAAATCAATTTTTTAAATCTTTTAAAAAAGTAAAACCCAAAAGGGAGGGTAAGGCCAAACTACAGAGGCCCTTGAATAAGAATTCTTACATTTATTAGAGGGTCCTACACTTTGACAGTTTTCAAATACTGATCTCATTTGATTTTCCAAAAATCCTATAAAGTTGACAGGGAAAACAGATGAGGAAGTGGATTCTCTGACCAATCAAGTAACTAGCATAAGGACATACTGCTAATCAGTAACCAAGATGTTCCAGCTTCTAGTACAGTGCTCTATTACACCAGAGTATCTCCAGGCTGAAGCACTTGGGCTATAACCTGTCGGCAGTGAGAGGGCCACGGGAATCACTGAATAGGGGAGCAAGTAAAGTTAACGCTTTCAGAATCTTTAGCTAGGAAATAGGCATTATTACTTTACACTAAGAATAAAATCCAAATATGGTTACATTTGCAAACTAAACAAAAATGCAAGACTACAACTTAATCTGATCATTTTACCCTCCAGAGTACAAAGGGGGTTCAAGGCAGCTGAAAGTGCATCTTTATGTGGTATCTTGGATCTGCTTTAAAATAATCTGGGGGTGGAGATTTGGGGAGGTATAAATGAAATAAGATTGGCCATGACTTGATAATTATTAAGCTGGGTGATGGGTACATGGGGATATTCACTATACAGTTCCATCTACTTTGGCATATTTCTCAGTTTAGGTTCCCTAAAAACAGAGTCTGACACAAAGATGTGGGTGCTGACGGTTTATTTGGGAGTCAATTCTAGGGAACAAGATTAATGGAGTTGGAAGAGTGAGATAGAGGTGAAAATCCAATGTAAGAATGTTATTGCCCTGGCTGGGTGGTTCAGCTGGTTGGAGCATTGTCCCATACACCAAAAGGTTGCAGGTTCGATTCCCAGTCAGGGCACATACCTAGGTTGCGGGTTCAATCCCTGGCCCCACGGAGTGCACAGGAGACAACCAATCAATGTTTTTCTCTCGCATCGATGTTTCTCTCTCTGTCTCTCTCTCTCTGTCTCTCTCTCTCTCTTTTCCTCTCTCTCTCTCTCTCTCTCTCTCTCTCTCTCTCTCTCAAAATAATCAATAAAAACATATCCTTGGGTGAGGATTTAAAAAAAGAATGTTACTGAGATGCTGTTGAGGTCACCTCTGTGAGCAGTGGGGACTCAAATTTGCCAGGAAAACCTGAGATGCACACAGAATGCATCCCACAATTGATTGCCTAAAGTATAAGGGAAAAACACATCCATCCATCCTCATTGGTTGTGGGTTACCCAGAGTATAGGACCAGGGCCTGGGGCAGAAAGTAGAAAGGCAAGAGGAACACATTAAAGGTAGGACATTGTCACTTCGAAATGAGTCTAAGCTTGCATGGAACTATGCATTAGAGCTGTGGCTAAAATAACAGATGGACTAAGGGGATGCTATAGGAGCATCATCTACTACAATGTGTTTGGAATTTTCTATGATAACAAGTTAAACAAAAATAAAGTATATTTTCTTCTACCTTTATCCCATCCAGGAAAGGTGGCTACAGGGAAGAAGGCCATTGTCGGATTAGCCTTGGGCTTGACTATGAGGACATGAAGCTCCTTGGGGCTTTGAGGATGCCAAGCTCAGTTCCTCAGGATTGAGAAATAAAGAGATACAAATGCATTGTGATTTCTCTGAGAAATGAGATGACTACATTTGAGTAGACCCAGAGAGCAGTTGAATGAATGGTGTCTCACCCCCCCCCCCCTTGAACTCACCCAGGGATATGTATCTGATGTAATTTACAAAGGATGTAATTTCCCTGACATCTCTTCTGTCTGCATCCTTGGCAAGGCTTCCTGAGGCCTACACATCCTTAATGGCCCCAGCTGCTCCACACTGCTTGGAACTAAGGGACCTGCCAGTCTAGTCCACAAGCTCTTGAGCCCCAGGACTCTTCCTAAGGATAGACAGAGTGCCTGGCCACCCTTATGTTACAGTTGAACTTAACACACAATTACTCCCTAAGGGCTTACTCAGCAAAGTGGACACTGGGTGCCTAAGACACACATTGTCCTTGGAATGCAAGAGGATGACTTTTTATCTTCTTCCCCCAGGCTTAAATAGTATCTCAGGAATATCCAACCTACTCTTTCACCTGGAATAGAAGGACATGAAAAGGAAGGGGATGGAGTCAAAGGTATCAAACAAGACTCTGGAGTAGAATTCTGACAATAGAAATGAACAAAGGAGTCTATGAACAGAATTAGTTTGGGCTAGATATTGCTCAGTGCAGTAGGAAAAAACAGTGCCGTAGAAACTGAAAGGCTTAAGTTCTAATTCTGTCTGTTCAATTTAAAGCTGGGACACTGCAAGATACAGGATAACTGAGCCTCAGTTGGATCTTCTGTCAAATGATGCTAATTATGTCTTGCCCAACTCACAGGGTCTTGTGTAATTAAATGTAATTAAATTAAGAACATAAGTGTACCTGTGTTCTATAAACTACCCTACACATAAAGAATAATTATTACAATGATAATATTGCAAATATGTACTCCATACCATGTCTGGTTTCTTTGCTTTATTGTTTGTTACAGATGAGGACGTTGAGACCCAGGTGTCCAAATTCACCAAGTTGATACTTGATAGAACCAGAATCCAGTGCTCTTTCCAATGTACCACTTAGCTCCAGAAACATGCTTGCTGACTCCCAGTGGAAAGGGTAGTGACCTCTTCCTTCTACTAGGAAAGAGCTCCAAATGTTATTAAGTGTTCCAGTAAACTTGGGTTGGTTACCAAGCATGTGGAATTAATCAAGTCCCACCAGGTGCATTCCAAAGGCCACTGAGAGACCCTTCTTGCTTTTAGCATTAATTTTGCGGAGACTCTGGATAACCACCACCTCAGACAAACATTTGTGGTGTTTGGCTCTCTTAGACTGCAGCCAGCAGTCAGCCAGAAGCAACACATAAAGCACAGAACACAGACATCTCCATTTCTTTTAGAAACAGCACATAAAGAGCCACTGAAAACTGGCTCCCTAGGGCGCTGCAAGAAGCAGCCAGCACATCTGGCAAGGGAGGCCAGCCACACCTCACCGCCTTGAAGACCAGGGTAAATGAGTAGCCAACTCTTTGAAAAGAATCCTGATTAGTGGAGCAGCTGGGGACTCATACACAGCAGGGCTGGCTCGGCAGCCCACTTCCTTTCTCATGTGGAAACTGATTAATGTATGTGAAAGAATGAGGGTCCAGAGACCATTCACTTGATGTTGAACACCATCACCACTACCCCCAAACCCCAGATAAATCCTACATACAGCACATAGGATAGTGTCTGAGCAACAGTTATGGTTTTTAGAATAATTACAACTAGAATATGCAGTATATCACCATTGAAGCAAAAAAAAAAAACCTCCACGGTCAAATTATCAGAAATCCATAAAATCCTTCTGTCTATGAACCATCAATAGAGAACAAAAGTGTTTTTCAGAAATTGCTAATAGGTTCAAAGTTGGGGATGTGAGGAAGGAGGGACTCTGCTTGTTCCTTCTCTTGCTATAAGGATCTTTCCTTTTCTCCAGTTTCCTAAATCTGTGATTCTACAATTTTTTACACCTTGGATTTTTTCTTCTTCCATCCTCTTCTCTCCATGCCTCCTCCTACCCCAACCTTGCTACTTTTCTTAGACTCACTCTCCTCTAAATGTAGTCCTCAGCCTGTTCCAGGCCCAGAAAAGCAGCCTGATATTCAAGTGAGACGTCTGCAGGCTGCACCTCTCCCATAGCAGGCTAGGGAGAAGCAGGGGCCACCACTGTGTAGGCCTGCCGCACACAGCTTCCAGAGTATTGGAAATCACTCAGCTCACCCATTGCCAGATCACAGCCTCCTTGCAGCCTTCTTTGGCAGGGAGTCCTAAATAGCACAGAGAGCTGTACCACTGGCCTCTCTGTGTCTACCTAGGCCCTGGGAGCACTTGGGGTTGTATCTGCCCTAAACTCCAACCCACCTGATGCTAACCTTGGGGCAAGACTGAGCCCTCTCTGACTGAACTCCTAGAAAGACAGGTATAGAAATAGACACTGTCACCATCTCTACCTTGTACCCCTAGAACTGAACTCCTGTCATACTTTTCATAACTACAGAGCCCCATAGTCTCCATAAGATTAAATCTGCTCCCTTCCTATATGGACATGGTATTTGGACCATCACACACACACATACACACACACACACACACACACACACACACACGAAAGCTAGATTTTTATGCCATTTTCCCTTCCTCCTCATCTAGGTTTTCTTCCTCAGCTCCCCAGCACTTGCTCCCAGCATGCCTTTGGGGCTCTATCAATACCCTGCAGGGGCTAAATTATAACCTCTTTTCCCCACTCTTCCAGTTTCTTTCCTCAGTTTTCACTCTTTTCCATCCCTTCCATCTTTTACTTTCATCCCTGCTCTCTCAACTCTTCTCCCTCCTTCCCTTCCCTCTCTTCCTTTTCCTTTTCTGAATTCCTTTCCCCCACCATAATTATGGCACATTTTGTGTTCTTTGTGAATGAGACAGAACAATCACTGTGAACAGAATCCAGGCACTGAAGTGCCTCCTTATGACCTTGACCATTTTCTACAACCAATTTTCAAAGAAGATGGATTAATCAAGGTTGATTTGAACCTGTTGCCCTCTGTCAGAGTCTCTGAAGCTGATCTTCCCACAGCAACAATTTTCCATTTTAACAGAAACTGTCAGAGATGAGGATGTTAAGACAGTCAAGTGCTCTTTGCTTCCCTCCAGCTACCAAAAAGCAATTTTCGCTAATGCTAGTGAGGATTACATTAAAATCCTGTAAAAGGAAGACATGACCTTGTTTTTTTGTCAGGTGGTGCTCAGCAGAGCTGTGAATGTGCTGTGCTCTCTCTCACCAGCTCTAGCTACCAAGGCTGACCTGAAATGCTAAACACTCAGGGACTGGGTGGAAAGGGAGACACTCACTATGGATCGCCATAATTCATTATCACTGCTTGAACCTAAAACCTTACTGACCTCATCTTTCCCAAACTACTGTTCATGCTTCTTAGAATTCAGGCTGACCTCCCATTTCAGATCTTTGGGAGGGGGAAGGCTGATCCAAATTGATACAAAGTTTAAATTGGCGATTCCCAACTGATACTGGTCAACCTGGGGATGGGGAGGTATCTCTGAATTTGAAAAGGCTCCCCAAGTGAATTATCTGATATATCCCAAACACCCAGCCTTCCAGTACTGTTGTTTGCCTTCTTAATTTAAAGCAGAGTGTGACTTTAAGTGCCCCCCTGCCTGCCAATCACTGCCACGTCAAAGTCCTCAAGAGGCCTAAGGAGAAATGACAGAGCAAACACCCTCTAATCACACATACAGTCACTTTTCAAATCCCAAACGTCTCACTTGCACATTGTGCTCTTAAGTAAAACAATTAGCCCAGCCAGTGGAAGTGTCAACAGAACTATAATGCACTGACTTGCCACTAGATCTTCTATGTGACCTTGTGCTCTTAGACAAAAATGCCTGAAAATGACAGTCTCCATGTTTCTAGTATAGGAAATCCTATTGCACATTTTGTTTTCAGTAGAAAAAAAATCTCTATGTGTTTTCAAATACTTAAACCCCAAGAAGACCTTCATCAAATCACATCCCCATTTGCTCAAAATCCTCTCTATTTAAAACTAGCAGTGGGCAAACTGACCATGTGTTCTAGGTGTTGGTTCTGGTAGCAATAGCCCAAATGATTATGTACAGTGCACAGCTGAGGTTTTTCTAGCCAGAGGAGGCAAATTACTACTCTCATTCCCAAGCATTGACCTTCATACCTGGATTTGGATTCTTCCTAAGGTAGCCCTCTAACTTCTCTGTGCACTAGGTCAGTATGTTCTTTCATCTTATATTTATTCACTCACTTAGATATTTACAGAATGGCTACTAATTGTCAGCCTATTGGCTAGGTGCTAACGAGAGTACAACAGTGAGCAAGGTAGTCACAATGTCTTTCCTCAAAGAGCTTACAATACAGTGTTCTCCTGGGTCGTGCTGTCTCATTCTTGACCCAGATTCCTTTCTTAAGTTTCTATCTTGAACAAGGTGTTCCTACCCTATGCCTTCGACCAACTATGAGCAGTGAATCCAGTTCACAGGGGTCTCCTGCCTTAACACCATGCCTGAGACCCAAAGCTTCACCAGAAGGATCTTTGTTTTTCTTGTGTATTTCTTTATTTTTTACTTTTCTTATTGTTCAAAAGATTACAGATGTCCCCTTTTCTCCCCATTGACCCCTTCCACCCCCTACTCACCCCCCTCCCCCTACTCAGTCCCTCACAACACTATTGTCTGTGTCCTTGGGTTATGCATATATGCATTTAAATTCTTTGGTTAATCTCTCCCCACCCCCACCTTCCCTCTGAGATTCGTCAGTCTGATCCATGCTTCCATCTCACTGAATCTATTTTGCTCATCAGTTTATTAAATTCTTTAGATTCCACGTATAAGTGAGATCATGTGATGTTTATCTTTCTCTGACTGGCTTATTTCACTTAGCATAATATTCTCCAGGTCCCTCCATGCTGTCTTAAAGGGTAAGAGATCCTTCTTCTTTACAGCTGCATGTATTTCATGGTGTAAATGCCCCATTGCTTTTTTATCCACTCATCTACTGATGGGCACTTGGGCTGTTTCCAGATCTTAGCTATTGTAAGTAGTGCTGCTATGAACAGAGGGGTGCATACATTCTTTCTGATTATTGTTTCAGGATTCTTAGGATATATTCCTAGAAGTAGGGTCACTGAGTCAAAAGGCAGTTCAATTTTTAATTTTTTGAGGAAACTCCATACTGTTTTTCATAGTGGCTGCACCAGTCTGCATTCCCACCAGCAGTGTACTAGGGTTTCTCTTTCTCCACATCATCACCAGCATGTTATTTGTTGATATGTTGATGGTAGCCATTCCGACAGGTGTGAAGTGATACCTCATTGTGGTTTTAATTTGCATCTCTCTGATGATTAGCATCTGATGAATAAATGTTGAGCATTTTTTCATATATCTCTTGGCCATCTGTATGTTCTCTTTGGAGAAGTGTCTATTCAGGTCCTTTGCCCATTTTTTAATTGGATTATTTGTCTTCTTGTTGAGATGTATGAGTTCTTTGTACACTTTGGAAATGAGCCCCTTATCAGATACATCCTTGGCAAATATGTTCTACCATACCATGTGTTTCCTTTGTAATTTGAGGCTGTTTTCTTTTGCTGAGCAGAAGCTTTTTAGTTTGATGTAGTCCCATTTGTTTATTTTTTATTTTGTTTCTCTTGCCCTCGAAGATGTATCAGTGAAAATTCCACTATGTGAGATGTCTGTGACTTTACTGCCATGTTTTCTTCCAGGATTTTTATGGTTTCATGACTTACATTTAAGTCTTTTATCTTTTTTGAATTTATTCTTGTGTATTGAGTAAGTTGGTGGTCTAGTTTCTTTTTTGTATGTACCTTCACAATTTTCCAAGCACCATTTATTGAAGAGACTGTCTATGCTCCAGTGTATGCTCTTGCCTCCTCTGTCAAATATTAACTGACCATAATGGCGTGGGTCTATTTCTGGGGTCTCTGTTCTGTTCCATTGATCTATATGCCTGTTGTTGTACCAATACCAGGCCGTTTTGATTACAATGGCTTTGTAGTACAGTTTGACATCTAGTAAAGTAATCTCTCCCACTCTGTTCTTCTTTCTCAAGGTGGCTGTGGCTATCTGGGATCTTTTTTGGTTCCACATAAATTTTTGGAATATTCTTTCTAGTTCTGTGAAATATGCAAATATGCTGTTGATATTTTAATAGGAATTGCATTGAATCTATAGATTGCTTTGGGTAGTATGGACATTTTAATGATATTAATTCTTCCCATCCATGAGCATGGTATATTCTTCCACTTGTTTATATCTTCCTCTATTTCTTTTTTCAGTGTCCTGTAGTTTTCTGAGTACAGGTCTTTTACATCCTTGGTTAAGTTTATTTTTAGGTGTCTTATTTTTTTAGTTACAATTCTAAATGGTATTTTTTTTAGTTTCTCTTTCTGAGAATTCATTGTTGGTATATAAAAATGCTGTCGATTTCTGGATGTTAATTTTGTATCCAGCTACCTTGCTGAATTCCTTTATGAAATCTAATAGTACTTTGTTGGAGTCTTTAGGGTTTTCTATGTACACTATCATGTCATCTGCAAATAATGACAGTTTTACTCCCTCCTTTCCAATCTGGATACATTTTATGTTTTCTTCCTATCTGATGGCTGTGGCAAGGACTTCCAGTCCTATGTTGAATAAGAGTGATGAAAGTGGTCATCCCTGTCTTGTTCCTGTTTTTAAGGGAAATGGTTTTAGTTTTTGACCACGGAGTATGTTGTTGGCTGAAGGTTTGTTGTGTATGGGCTTTATTATGTTGAAGTATGTTCTCTCTACACCAGAAGGATCTCGATAGGGAAGAAAAGAGACCAAACAGTTCACTCTTACCCCTTGATCTGGGCCTATCTTTTTCCCAGTCATGATCTATCTGTACCCTGATTTCTGAAACCCACATCACAAGGATCTGATGGCTAGGTCTGTGGTTGTTCCTTTGTTCCTGGTGTTCCCTGACACTACCCAATCACTGGACTTGTATGGAGCTTTGTACATTCAAATTAGTAGTATAGTCGTATCATCCTAAAATCAATGTCTCAGACCTGTAGGTGGAACAAAGATGTAGACATCACTCAAAACCCGTGTCAGTCGGGGTCCCAGCAGGAAGTAGATGACACACTCAAAATTGGTATTTTGGAGAGGGAGGGTTACTACAAAGACAACCTACAAAGGTGCAGGCCGGATGCCCAGGGCTAGTAACAGGAGTTGGCAATGCCTTTACCACCTAGGACTGACTAAAGATGGGTAGGCTTCTGATGTCATGCTTGTGAACCAGCCTCCCCAGGCAGAGTACAGGGTGGAGAAGGGTGGGGAGAGGAGCTGAAGGAGCAGATAGAAACTATCCAGCACAGAACTGCTCACTGAAATTTGCAGGAATTCACCTGAGCTGAGATCAAGGTGTTATGCATGGATCTGTGGGAAGTGGCTTTGTTAAGCAAATGAGCAGGATAACTAAATGGCAAGAAGATCTGGCATTCTTTTCAAAAAAAAAAAAAAAAAAAGTAAACATTTCAGACAGTTTCAAACTATGGAAGAATCCATTTCCATAGAACAATGAATAATTTTTCTTACCTATTTATTAAAATAGTTCTCACTTTGACAGTTAGCTTTTAGCTCATGTTACTAATGTGCCTGAAATGAATGAAATTACATTTATGGAAAATAGCCTGGATTTTTAGCTAATTCAGGTTGGTTTCCTTGCACACATATACCCTTCCCCCCAAAAAATTAAATTAAAGAGTTTTAACACGGTAACATGATAACACTGTTATCATTGAACTAAGCATTGCTTCTCTGCAGTCTACTAGAAAAGTCTGATGTTGGGGTTTTACTTTTTTAAAAAAAGTTAAAAAAGGACCTCATCATGCCTAGGGCTTCTATTGCACAGCCCAGGCTCCTGGCCATCCTCTTTGCCTGAACTGCTGACCCTGAGCAGTCAGTCTCCCAGGTGGCTGGCACAGTAACACCGAGGCCATCTTCAGCCCTGGAACCACTCACAATAGAGTTCCTGACAGGCAAACACTTATCACTGAGGCTGATCCTAAGCATCAGACAGACTGGCTCAGCCATTTACTAGCTGTGCCACCTTGTGCAAGTTATTTAATTTCTCTGAGCCTCAGTTGTTTCAACTTTAAATGGGGATAATGATAATGTCTAAGTCATCAGTGGTTCAGGGGATTAAATAAGACAATATCTGTAAAACACCTAGCCCAGTGCCTAGCACATTACAAGCACGAAGTAAAAACCTTTTTTTTTTTTTTTTAATACTCAGAAACAAGAGCTAATGCGAAGAAAAGGAGGAAAGGGGTAGGGGTGAGGAGTGGGTTACCTTTCAATTAACTATAATGTTACATTACCCAGACTCCCATTCCCCAAGGGGTCCCATTAAGTCCACATTCACAGCATTGATTTTTTCCAGGATGGTTAACATTTTACACATTAAGTATCTCTACTGAGGTTGCTGTTTCACAGGTGGCCACTATAATAAGATCTCTGCTTACATCAATGCAGAAGTCTTCATCTCTTTGTCAAAAGTGGGAGGTGAAATAGGACAAGAGACCTAGGACACTATTGGGGGTGGGAATGTGTCTTAGAATCCTCAAGGAGTATGTTGGGAGGGGAATCTGAGGTGGAATAAGAGACAAAAGAGGAAGAGATTCAAATTGCCATAGTGTATAGTTTCGGCTCTCAATCCAGAGAAGCCACATCTGCAAATGTCAGACACACTTTCATATCCGATTTATTTCTCCCTTTATCCTTGTAGCACAAAGTCCAGGGTCATGAACTTCCCACTGTCATCCCCATAAGGGGAGAGGATAAGAGTGGACCAGAACACCCAGACAAATTCAAATACTCCCCAACCCCTAATATAGCCTCCTCCCTCCCATCCTTGCCCCTCTAGTCTATCCTCCCCAGAGCAGCCAGAGTGATCCTCTATAAGTCAGATCGTGCCACTTCTCTGCTCAAAGCCATCTAATGTGCCTCTTCATCTCACTCAGAGTAAAAGTCCTAGTCCTTACAATGGCCTACAAGGCCCTAAGCAACTCACCCACCCCTATCTCTCTCCCCCTCACTTCCCCCCAGCCACACTCCTTGTTTTTCCTGGAACACATCAAGCACACTCCTGACTTGAAGTCTTTGCACTGGCTATTTCCTCTGCCAAGAATTCTCTTCCTCCAGATATCTGCATTGCCTTACCCCAGCAACTTCTTTAGGGTATTTCTTAATTGTCCTTTTCTCTGTGAAGTTTTCCTTTACCACTGTTACAAACCAGATATTTGTATCCTCCCCGCGCCCCAATTCATGTTGAAATCCTAACCCCCAGTGTGATGGAATTAGGAGGTGGGGCCTTTGGGAGGTGGTTAGGTCATGGAAGTGGAGCCCTCATGAATGGAATTAGTGCCATTATGAAAGAAATCCCAGAGAGTTCCCTCTACCCTGCTGCCCTGTGAGGACACAGCGAGAAACCTACCTAAGAACCAAGAAACGGGTTCTCACCAGACACAAAATCTGCCAATGCCTTAAACTTGGACTTCCCAGCCTCCAGAACTGTGAGAAATGTTTGTTATTTAATCCACCTGGTCTATGGCATTTATGTTGTAGCAGCCCAAGTGAATTAAAACAATTATTCTGATTCGAAGTGCTTCACCCACCACCCCTGAAATTCTTATTCCTCCTTCCTTACTTTATTTTTCTCCATTGTACTTATCATCATTTAACATAATATATATTTAATTATCTTTATTATCTGTCTTCCCCATTAAAACATAAACTCCATGAAGGTAGGGATTTTTGTCTCTTGCGTTCATGGCTATCTCCCAGGGCCTATAACAGTCCCAGGAACATGATAAGCACTTAATATTTGTGGAATGAGAAAGTTCACATAGTTTAAAGCAGCAGATCCCAGCCCTCACCATACATTAGAATCACTGGGTAGAGTGCTTTTAAAATCTAGATACCAATCAAATCAGAACCTCTGGGAGTAGAGCCCAGGAATCTCTTTTTAAAAGCTAACCAGGTTGCCCAGCCGGGAGTGGCTCGGCGGTTGAGCGTCGACCTAGGATCCAGGCGATCAGGGTTCGATTCCCGGTCGGGGTACTTGCCCGGGTTGCGGGCTGTAGCCGATCAATGACTCTCTCATCATTGATGTTTCTATCTCTCTCTCCCTCCCCCTTCCTCTCTCTGAAATCAATAAAGATATATTTATAAATAAATAAAAGCTAACCAGGTGATCCTAATGTGTAGCCATTGTTAATTCCTGGTTCAAAAAGTCAACTAGCTCTTCATATATTATGAATAACAGCAATCTCTGGGACAACCCTCCTGCAGAGGACACCACCTGTACCCCTCTTGGCTGAATAAATATTCACTAAATTAAAATTTTGGATTCAGGTTCAAATGATCATCAAGGAAAACAAACAAAAGGCAGTCAGTGGAGTATGTTGAAGGCTGAGTTGTGAGGCATTACTAAGCTATGGGTAAGGGGTAAGAGAGAGGCTGTGACTACGAGGACTTGTGCCTCCATGGGGACAACTTAAGTCCAAGAGCCAGCTTTCAGTTTTAGAAGTTAAACTATTTTGTCAGCCCACTGTCGTTAGATCTTCTTAAGGCATTAATTCCCATTCATCAAACTCTCAAGAGGTTGATTACACTGGCTACAGCATTATGCAGCTACAAGTGGCTCTGTTGCAGATCAAATTACCTTAACACCTTCGAGAAGAGAGTATCTCTTTGACCTTGAATTGGGATTTGGTCTCTGATGGTTTGTTGGTTTGCACCCCTCCCTACACAAGTCCCAGGAAAAAGGGAAACAAACCCTGGATCCCAGAGAACCCAGAACCGCCTGCCTGCGGTGAGTGCAGGAGCCTTACCAGTTGCAAGGAGCTGGGCAGCTGTCTCTGGTGGGCGGGGCTTCCCTTCTGGCACTAGAAAGCTGTTATTTTCCTGGCCTCAGTGAAATAACCTGCATTTGGATTTAATTCTGCTCTGGCCTTCCCTCAGCACACTGTTCTCCCTGCTCAGCTCCTAAGAAAGCCAGAGCCCAACCCCCACTCCAGACTACTCTTTCCTTCAGCTTCTCCCCTCCCCCACCCTCTAGGCCAGGTTTTGGGGAAAAGTTGTAAGATCCTTAGTGGCTTGGTGGCTGAGGGCCTCAATAAAGCATTTCATTAAAGAACCAGCATAAGTGGGGAAGCTCACCATTCCACTCCCTCGGAAAAGATGAAAACTCATTTCACTAGCAGACAGGACAGAGGCCTCAGAACTACACTCTGCACTTTGTAGAAAAATGCCTTGAATCTCTCTGAGCCTGTTTCCTCATATAATTAAAAAGGGATAGCAGCCCTGGCCAGTGTGGCTCAGTTGGTTGGAGCATCATTCTGTGCACTGAAAGGTCATGGGTTTGAGTTCCAGTCAGGGCACATGCCTAGGTTGCTTGTTCGATCCCCACTTGGGGCACATAGAAGAGGCAGCTGATCAATGTTTCTCTCTCTCTTTCCCCCTTCTTCTTGCTAAAATCTATAAACATATCCTCGGGTGAGGAATGAAAAATAAATTAATTAAAAGGGATAACATCTATTATGCTGGAATATGATAAGGATTGTATTTCAAAAACTGAATATTAAAGCATTTGGCACATAGGAGCTAGGGAATAATCAAAGCAACAATAAATAGCTAACATTTATTGAATGTTTATTACATGCCAGACACTCTTCCATTTGCCACATTTGGATTAATTTGTTTAAATGGTAAGAACTCTCTGAAATACATACCTTGTATTGTGCCCATTTTACAGATGGGGAAACAGGTTCAGAGGGGTGGAGCCAATTGCCCAAAGTTGCAAAATGAGATAGAAGTAGAGCTGAAATGCAAGCCTTGTCTGTGGCTCCAAAGCCTGCTTCTGTTGCTGTTGCTGCAACTGCCTATGTTGTTTACTAAAGGTCTGCTCTGTGTGATACACTCAAGCAGTTATAAAGACCAAAAAGAGTATTTACATAGGGAAACTATCCTCATTAAGTTCACAGTCCAGACCAGATATGGAGATGAGGCCTATGCATTAAAGAGAACCTAATACAAGTCACCTCTGCCAAGTGCCCACATGGGATTCCAAAGTGCAGAAAGGGGAGGATACTGGGAGACACTCCTCCATGAATCTCTTGTGCTCCTATATCTGCTGCTAACTATGCCAAGAATGCAAGGCCCTGACCGTTCTTTATCTGGGACAGTTCTTGGGATTGTGTTTGCAGCAAGCAGTCTTGAGGGATGAGTGGATATCACCCCTTGGGACAGAGTAGGCACGCTTACTTCTGGCTATATAATGTTGAGTTCCCCAAGCTCAGTGTCCCTCAGCTGTGATGTAAACTGATTATGTATAAAGCATGCATCAGGGTCCCCGTTACTTCCCATGGGACCTAGGGTTAAAGGGAACTGATGCAAACATGCTGATGTTCACATTGCTTGCTCTGCTGTGATACAGTCTGTTCTCTGATCCAGAAGTCTTATGTTTTCTTCCAGCACCCATGAAACTGTAACAGGCTATTATAAGCTTGAAAGTGGGGTAAAATCAAACCTCAGACCTAATGGAAAATACAACCCATTGAGAAGCTGTGATGTACCACACACTCTCTTAGGCACTGGACATAGAGCAGTAAACAGGATTGACAAAAGTCCTCTCTCATGGAGTATACACTCTAAGGGGGCAGACAGACAAGGGTAAAAATTAACAAGATGATAAGAAATTGTCATTAGTGTTGTGAAGGAAGTAAGCAGGGGTAAATGAGCCTCAGTGTCCTCATCTGTAAAATGGAGTCAATATAAATACCCATCTCTCAGGATCATTGTAAATGCCTGCCTCATTAAAAGTCTTCAACAAATATGGACTTTTCCTTCTCCCATGGTGTGCTTTGTAAGAGCTGAGGGAAGAGGGAGCTGCAGGAGAGAAGAGGCTCCTTGCAGCTCCAGTGAGGGTGGAGTTCAGCAGAAGGCTTGTTTCTGAAGCAGATATGAGGTAAACAGCTCCTTGCCACCAGATTGTTGTACTGATCAATACCCAGGAACCAGGAATTGGAAATATCACAAACAAAAAAGAACTTGGAATCACACCAGGGCCAGAACTTGGAATGCACCCCTTACAATTACAGTCACTGAAAACCCGGCCTCAGTGAGGGATTCTGGCCCTAGGAGCTCCCTTCCTCTCTCCCCTTTCCCCAATTGCTGCCCAGGGCCCACCTCATGCAGGGCTCACAGGACAGAACTGGGCTGATGAGTGTTGTCAGTGTGGGATGCTCAGAACCCAGCAAGCCTCCACTTCTCTCACTTCTACCATCTGATCAAATACAGCTGCTTCTCCCCAGACATCCCCCACTGCAGTGCTGATCCTGACAGCAGTGTTGCCAGCTCTCCCACCCCTCCCCAGCACCTGGGTCAACATGAAGCTCATGGACAGCTCATCCCCCACCCCAGTCTAGATGCAGCGAACATTAGCAAATGGTAATGGCCACCATGCAAGAGGCTGGAGTCTTGTTTTTCTTTCTGAGCCATTGTACAAGAAATTATTTCAAGGATCCATTTTGTGCCATGAGCCTATCCTGCCCCCTTCAGTAACTCATCCAGACATCACCCTAATAGCTCTATCTCCCTAGTGAACAAATAGGGGGCTCAAATTACTTGGACCCATTTGCTGCTGCAGTGTGTGTATGTTCAAGTGATGGCTAGTGATCAAGTGGCTAATTCACAATAATGATGGGGGGGCCCAACACCTGATGTCTTTTTTGAAGGCTTTCCTTCCATGCATTATATTTTGAAGGCCTTTCTGACAGTTTTCTAAGAGACCTTCATTATAAGGGCATGTCCCCCTTGTTCTGAGATGGCTGGAACTAACTTAGTCTGCCTTCGCACAGTTTTCTTTGGAACTGGATGTTACCTGAGCTTCCCCAGGCCTTACCAGCCTGTGGGTGTATGGAAGGTCACACTACCAGCCAGCTCCCATGTTTTACCAGCTCTGGCCTTTATCTCTCATGCAGAACTTAGCCTCTAACAAAAGACCCGTGAATAATACTAGTGTGCATAGAGGATATCTGCTTCCTACTGGGGGCTGCTGCTGCTGCCCTCTGTTTATTCCTTGGTACTAGTGCTAAGTGATGCTGTGTCTGCTGGACACTGCTATCTGCTGCTACAGAAGAGCCACTGGGGCCCTTGAGATGCCCAAGCCAGGCCATGTATTGTTACAGATAAAGGAGAATGCCTCTTTCCTTTGTGATACCCTTTGTCAGAGGAACAACCTAGCAGGCTTGCTTGCTTATGCACTGGAGTCCTACTAAGGTTTTGTTGGGGTTTTTTAAGAGACTTCCCCCTTCTCTTCCACCTCCTTTTTCTCAAAATATTCAGAAATGACTTGAAAGTCAGCTGGATCAGCAGACACATACACATCTGCATTCAGAATTCCCCCTTTCCTCCCAAGACTAAGAATTTCTCACTAGGTCCTGCTCACTGTGCCTGGTCTGTGTTTCCCTCAGAATGAAGAACAAACATTAAACTTCAATCCCACGTGTACTCTTCAACACACCAGTATCACATACGCACTCTTTTGTCCTTCTCCCTACAAGGGCTAAGTTAAAAGAGAAAAGAGCCCGGCCGGTCATGGCTCAGTGGTTGAGCGTCGACCTAGGATCCAGGTGATAGGGTTCGATTCCCGGTCAGGGCACATGCCTGGGTTGCAGGCTCAATCAATGACTCTCTCATCATTGATGTTTCTATCTCTCTCTCTCCCCCTCCTTTCCTCTCTCTAAAAGCAATAAAGATATATTTTAAAAGAGAGAGAGAGAGAGAGAGAGAGAGAGAGAGAGAGAGAGAGAGAGAGAGAGGGAGAAGATAAAGAGGGAGAGTGCGAAGGTGGGGACATCCAGGTGGCCTTATATCTGGTTTCCACTAACAGTAAAAGCTCTTCAAAGGCTATATACTTCTGTCAAGGTCAGAGAACAAAGAAGAATGTGTGAGGGCAGTTTCTGGCCAGAAGCAAAAGGTTTTCCAACTCCATAAGAGAAGTTCAAGTGGAGGCAGGAAGATATCAACCAAAAGATTATGTAGGTTATCTCAGGATTGAATGGGGGGGAAAGTTCATTAGATGGTCTTCAAGGTCCATTATAATCCTCAGGATGGAGAGATTGCTTAGAAAAGTGTAGTGTTACCCAAAGTGTGTTAAGCAAACCACCAATGAGATGCAAGATGATTATTAGTCATACTTAGATGAACATTTATAATTGACAGTTATAGGGTTATCATTACAGTTTTATTTAGGGCACTTGATACTGGATTTCAATTTATAATAGTGATATAAAGTTTCCTTTTAACAAAATTAGCTTAAGTATAAAAGTAAGTTGATTAAAAAATTAGAGAAAAATAGTATAGATAGTACATGATATGGCAAAAATCATGAAGGTGGTATTTCAGAGGCTGACAGCAGAGAAATGATGAGGTCATGGTTTAAAGCCTGAGTTTTGAAGTCAGACAGACCTGGGTTCCAGTGCTGGCTCCACCACTTACCTGCTGGGTAGTATGTGCTTAATATAGTGTGGGGCACATATGACTAATTTCTAACAGTCACTGAGTACTTAACACCTGCAAGGCCCTAAGCTAAGACTTCTATATAGAGTATCTTACTTAAACTTCATCACAGTTACAAGATAAGTACTATCATCACCTCTATTTTAAAATGAAGAAATTATAGGTCAGAAAGGTCAATAGCTTGCCTGTGATGAAGCCACTGAGAAGTGGCAGTCTGGCTTTGACCCTGGCCTGTCAGCCTCTGAATCCTGAATTTCCTACCACTATGCAACACTGCTTCAAGCAGTAGAGCCAGTTCTGTCCATTGGCAAGTGAGGAGCTGCCATGAGACTCTTCTATTTCCAGGCATCTCCTCTACTGACCTATGAGCATGAAATTCCTATCTTTAGGTACTTTTATTTTGTTTTTTATTGAATTTATTGGGCTGACATGTGTTAATAAAATTCTATAGGTTTCAAGTGTACAATTCTATAAAACATCATCTCTATATTGTATTGTGAGTTCATTGACCCAAGTCAAGTCTCCTCCCATCACCATTTATCCCCCCTTTATTTTTTAAAAATATATCTTTATTGATTTCAGAGAGAGGAAAGGAGAGGGATAGAGAGATAGAAACATCGATGATAGAGTCATTGATCAGCTGCCTCCTGCACGCCCCCAACTGGGGGATCGAGTCCGTAACCCGGGCATGTGCCCTGACTGGGAATCGAACCTAGATCACCTGGATCCTAGGTCAACGCTCAACCACTGAGCCACGCCCGGCTGGGCTATCCCCCCTTTACTCTCTTCTACCTCCTCCCACCCCCTTTCCCTCTGGTAATCACCATACAGTTGTCTCTGTCTATGAGGTTTGCTTGGGGTTTTTTGTGGGGGTTTTTTGGTTTTTTGCTTAATCCTTTCACCTTTTTCACCCAGCCCCTTTAGGTGCTTCTTTGGATTATGGATAACAATAAGGCTACATGGGCTTTCCTTTTCTGTATTTGTTCTAAACATTTTTAGAGCAGTTTTAGACTCAGCAATATAGAGATTTCCCATATACCCCCTCCCCTGCTCCTACACAGCCTCCCCTCAGTTAACATCCCCCACCAGAGCCATACATTTATTAAAACCAGTGAACCTACATTGACAAGTCATTATCACCCAAAGTCCATAGTTTACAATAGGATTCACTCTGAGTTTACATTCTATGGGTTTTGATAAATATATAATGACATGTATCTACCATTATAGTATCATACAGAGTAGTTTCATGCTCTAAAAATTCTTTTTCTCTTTATTCTTTTCTTTCCTCCCCCAACTCATCATAGGAGGTGAGGGTAAGGAGGTCTTTTGTAAGAAAGAAGAAAATAATAGCTACATGTACTGAGCACTAACAACAACCCTATAGATAGCATTTTATAAATGAGAAAGCTAAAACTCAGAGAGGTCAAGAAACAGGTTCTGAGATACACAGTAACAGAGCCAGCATTCAAACCCAGACCATCTGATTTTAGAGCCTGTTCCCCTAACCACTATTGCTAATAGTAGAAAAGGAAGATAGGGAACAAGAAGAGAAAGGGACTGTCATGGCTCAATACAAGGCCCTTTCTCTGGCCTAGGGCAGGTTGGGAATGAGAGAAAGAGAAACCAAATTTCTGGGGAACTGGCCTTCTCCTGCCCAGACTCTAAACTGCCCCCAAGAAAACAGAACTGCCATGAATTGAACAGGCCTCAGGGGCAGGCTCATGGATCCTTCTTCATAATTTCAAACGTATAGAAAAATGGGAAGAAAAAAATATAATAAAAAATACCCATGTAACCTTTGTACTTTGCCCAGATTCACCTAATATTAATCAATTATTCTCTCTCTCTCTTTCTCTGTTTCTTTATTTTCTGAACTATTTGAAAATACATTACATACATCATAGCCCTTTCCCTCTAAATACTTCAGTGCGTATTTCCTAAAAAATAAGATTATTCTCTTACATGAGCATAATAGTCAACTTCAGTAAATTTAACATTTACACAATACTTTATATAATCTACCATCTGTATTCAAATTTGTTGGTTGATCCAGTATTTCTTTGTCTTTAATGACACCAACTTTTAAAAAAATATAGTGCTTTCACATTTTTTTAAAAAAAATAGCACATTCCTCATTGGGGGTTTGCCTGATGTTTCCTCATGATTAGTTTCAGACTGTGCATTCCCAGCTGGAATACTGCATAGGTGATGCTGTGTCCTTCTCAGGGTTTCACATCTGGAGATATATGATACCCACCTGTCCCTCATTGGTAATGTTAGTTTTTATTATCCAGCCAAGCTGTTGTCTAATTTCTCCACTGTATAATTACTTAACTTTTCTCCCTTGTAAGTAATAAGCAATTCTGTGGGGAGATGCTTTAAGGAAATATCCTGCTTGTCATAAAAAAAAATTCCCCTAAATTTAGCATCCATTGATAATTGTTGCCTGATCCAATCTTTACTACGATGGCTGCAAAATGATTTTCCAACTTGAGCACACCTCCACATAACAACAGGTCCCCAGCAGTCTACTGTAAGCAAGAAACCTCCCTACTTCCCTGTTTATTTCTTTACCTATTTGTTGTCAGTATGGACTCATAGATTCTAATTTTATTCAATGGTTTAAAATTCATTAGTGTACTTAATTATTTTGGCCCTCAAATTATCCTGGATTTGGCCAAGGCTTCACTCTTGAAAGCCTAGGAGGACTCACCTCCAAGGCCAGAGTTGTCCTGCCCAAGAGTAAAAAGGCAGCCAGTATAAAGTACCTCTGTGGGAGCTGGACAAGGACTGGTCTCAGCCCCCAGGCCTGATTTAACAGCTGCGTGTAAAAAATCATTTTATAAAGCACTGCCCAAATGCCAGCTAAGTCTCTTTCAGTCCTAACTGCAGGTGGTTAGCCACATGTCAGAGTGTCCTGGTCTGGCCATTGTGTCCCTATCCCGTCTGCCCAACTGTCTGGCTCAGTCTCACCAGGCCTCTTTTCTTAAGCTTTACCTGTACCATGTTTTGTCAACTAGGTCTTCACATAATCTGAAATGAGGGGAAGGGAGGGGAAGAAATTGAGACACAACCACTTATATCTAACACAGATAACCTAACAGTGTCTCAGAATCACTGTACTGCAGGCTTCCCTGGGAGCTAAATAGAGGGGCAGAAATGATCCCCACCCTGCCACCCCCACCCCCACCCTTTTATTGGCCCATAAAATCACCCATGTGTCTATGCCTTTCAAACAGCTACCTGAGCTCAAAATTCTTGTAAACCATTGAGATTGGTTTGAGTTCTTCCCAGTAGACTCAGTCTCAAGTGGGTCAAGTTGTCCTTCTGTGCTATGAATAGGCTAGAGTAGGTGACTTTGCCCTCCCGGGCAAACTGCAAAGATCATGTGGGTAAAGCTCTTTCCTTGCAGGAGCCTGCAAGACATCTGCAGGGAAACAAACAGCCTCCCTTTTCAGCTCACTGGTCCAAAAGCCACTTCCATTTTTAAATATTTCTTTTATTTTTCAATTACAATTGACATACAATATGGTATTAGTTTCAGGTGTACAACATAGTGATTAGAAATTTATATAACTTACAAAGTGATCACCCCAATAAATCTAGTACCCATCTGACACCATACATGGTTCTTACATTATTATTGACTATATTCCCTGTGAAGTACTTTGGTGACTATTTTGTAACTATCCTTGTACTTCTTAATTCCTTCCTCTTTTTCACCCATCCCTCAAACCCCCTCTCACCTGGCAACAGTCAAAATGTTCTTGGTATCCATGAGTTTGTTTCTGTTTTGTTTGTTCATTTATTTTGTTTTCCAGATTCTGCATATAAGTGAAATTATATGGTATTTGTCCTTCTCAGTCTGACTTACTTCACTTAGCATAATACCCTCTAGATCTATCCATGTTGTTGCAGATGGCAAGATTCCATTCTTTTTTATGGCTGAGTAATATTCCATTGTGTATATGTACCACATCTTTATCCATTCATCTATTGATGGACACTTAGATTGCTCCCATATCTAGGCTACTGTAAATAAGGTGCAATGAACATATGGCTGCACACGGCTTTTCTAGTTAGTGTTTTGAGTTTCTTGGGATAAACACCCAGGAGTGCAATTGCTGGATCCTTCTTTGTCTCTTGTTATAGCTTTGTTTTAAAGTCTATTTTGTCTGGTATAAGTATTTCTACCCCAGGGGTTTTTTTGTTTGTTTATTTTCATTAAATATCTTTTTCTATCCCTTTACTTTCAGTCTGTGTCTTTATATCTGAAGTGAGACTCTTATAGACAGCATATGTAAGGAACTTGTTTTGTTACCCATTCAGCCAACATATGTCTTTTGATTGGAGCATTTAATCTATTTGCACTTAAAGTAATTGTTGATAGATATGTATTTATTGCTATTTTATTATTCATATTTTCATCTTTTTTCTTCTTCTTATAGAAGACCCTTTAACATTTCTTGTAATATTGGTTTGGTGGTGATGAACTCCTTTAGCTTTTTCTTGTCTGGGACGCTCTTTATCTATCATTCAATTCTAAATGATACTCTTGCTGGGTAGAGTAATCTTGGTTGTAGGTTCTTGCTTTTCATCACTTTGAATATTTCTTGCCACTCCCTTCTGGCCTGCAAAGTTTCTGTTGAGAAATCAGCTGGCAGTCTTATTGAAGCTCCCTTGTAGGTAACTAATTGCTTTTCTCTTGCTGTTTTTAAGATTCTTTTCTTTAACCTTTGGCATTTTAATTTTGATGTGTCTTGGTGTGAGCCTTTTTGGGTTCATCTTGTTTGGGACTCTCTGTGGTTCCTGGACTTCTATGTCTATTTCTTTTGCCAGGTTGTAAAATTTTTCATCATTATTTCTTCAAATAGGTTTTCAATTCCTTGCTCTCTCTCCTTCTTCTTCTTCTGGTATCCTCATGATATGAATGTTGATATCCTTGATGTTGTCCCTTAATCTGTCCTCATTTGTTTGGATTCTTTTTTCTTTTTGCTGCTCTGATTGTGTGTTTTCTGCTTCCTTATCTTTCAAACCACTGATTTGATCTTCTGCTTCATCTATTCTTCTGTTGATTCCCTCTAATTTAGTCATTTTAGTTAGTGTAGTCTTCATTTCTGACTGGTTCTTTCTTATGGTTTCTATCTCCATTTTTATGTTCCCGATCTCTTTGTTGAAGCTCTTACTGAGATCATTAAGTATCCTTATAACCAGTGTTTTGAACTCTGCATCTGGTAGATTAGTTGTCTTCATTTTGTTTTGTTCTTTTTCTGGAGTTATATTCTGTTCTTTCATTTGGGACATGTTTCTTTGTCTCATAAATTTGGCTGCCTCCCTGTGTTTGTTTCTATGTATCAGATAAAGCTACTTCATCTCCCAGTCTTGGTAAAGTAGACTTATCTACTAGGTGTCCTGTGGGGCCCAGTGGCATAGTCTTCCTGGTCACCTGAGCAGGGTGCTCCAGGTGTGTCCCCTGTGTGGGCTGTGTGTACCCTCATATTGTAGTTGAGACTTGATTGCTGTTGGCACATCAATGGGAGGAATTGACCCTCAGGCTAGTTTGTTATGAGGACTGGCCATGACTATAGTGGAGAAATTGTTGTGCAGGGACTGACCCTACAGACCAAGATTCACTTTAGCAGGGCTCTGGTGCCTTCCAAGTCTGCCGTTTGGGTATGTCACTTTTGGAAATGGTTGGTTGGTGTTCTGGTGTAGTCTGAAGCTGGCCACCAGGTGTGTTGATTCTAGGGCCTCCTGGGAGGAGATCTGATGCAGGCAAAGGTCAGTACTGCATGTGTCCTGCTCAGGGCCACTTGGTATGAGCTACAAAGTGATTTGCAAATGGTTGCCACTTGTGCTGGGCTTGGAGGTGCCTGGGAGAGCTAACCTGCAAACTGAAGCTGGCTGCCACTAGTGCCAGGTTTGGGGCTGCTTAGCAAGAGGTATGGGGCATGCCAAAGCCTAATGCTGCTTGTTTGTGATTTATTAACCTTTGAGAGATTTTAGGAAAGTCTGCAGCATGAGCTGAAACAGGCCATTTGTATAGAAAAACCACCGGAAGCAGCTTTGGTGCGCCCAAAGTTGGGTGGGGTGGGACCTCAGGGAATCACCAGGGTGGGGGGTAAATGTTAGTTAGGTTGATGGAGACCCAGATATGGTGTCCACCTGCCTGTGCAGGTTGGATGAGGGAGAGCTCAACAAAGGAACAATAGCTTGTGCCAGCACTTCTGTCTGAGAGAAAGATGCTCCTCCAGCTCTCACCCTGAAGCCAGACAACTCATTTATATGTCCTTGGCACCTTTGGAGCTTCTGCCCCTGTGCTGAAGCTCAGAGCCAGTAAGTCCACCAGGGAGTAAGGCCATTCACAGGTCCTTTAAAAGGAATGCCCGAGACCTCAGGTGCCCTCCATCTCACTCAGCCATAATCTCCACTTGTTATCATAGCCAAGAGTTATGGAACCCTGGGCTGGGGAGCCTGGTGTGGGGCTGGGGCCCCTCACTTCTCAGGGGATCCTTCACGCCTGAGGTATTATTCTTGATTTTTAACCACCACACATGGATGTGGGACCAGCCCAGTCCACATCTCCACCCCTCCTATCAGTCTCAATGTAGCTTCTTCTGTATATCCTTATAGGACTTCTGTTCAGCTAGACTTCAGGCAGTTCTCAGTGATGGTTGTTCTGTAATTTAGTTGTAATTTTGATGTGGTTGTGTAGGAGGTGAGCACAGCATTTACCTACTCTGCCATCTTGACCAAAAGCTCAAAGCCCCCAGGTCACTTCTACCAAACTCTGATGCTGCTTCCAGTTCTATTTGTCCTTCACTTAAATCTTCATCATTTCTATTGTTTAAATGGCTGAAAGAGACCCTGGTGGTCCTCTCAGATTCCCATATTTGTATTCTTTGTTACCATGTAAATAGGCATAGGCCTCTAAGCAAGTCTCCCTTTTGCTTTTTCTCCTATTAAATATTCACATGTAATGACTTCCTTTTGAATCCTGTTGTTTCTGTATATCAGGATAAATTGACTTTAGGCTGAAAGTTTCAAGAGCCTTTGATGATTTGGGTTGGCTATTTGGAAAAGAGGTTCAGAGTAGAGGGAAGCAGCAGGGTTTTTCAAGACATACACCAAGAAGAAAAAAAGAGGAGAAGTGGGGGACAGGGCAGCTGAAAGACCAGGTGTTCCTTCTAAACCCACATTTTTACATACCATCAGCAGTGGCTTATTGAAGACCACACACACACACACACACACACACACACACACACACACACACACACACAAAATGTTCAACTTGTTAGGGTCTCCACTGGATTCTCAGAGCTTCCAGCAGTACTAGAGGAGGTGAACTGACTCTAGCTGCTAAGGGTACTCCAGTAGCAGGAGGCTTCTTGGGCATTTTGCGTTATTAAGCAGATCAATAAATGCTGCCTTTAGTAATAATGACCTGAGAAGAGGGTTGCCAGGTAAATTACAGGATATAATATTTGGAATACACAAATATCTTTAAATTACCTTTTATTTACCTGAAATTCAAATTTAACTGGCCTTCCATATTTTTATTTGCCAAATCTTCAAACTTAGCAAATTTAGCAAAATCCTACCCAGGGACCCCAAAACAGCAATGTAACTTTAAATTGCCCTTTGATAATAGCTTAAGAAATCAGGGTCTCCAAAGCTTAAATGTGCCTTTTTTCAAATTGTCTAATGAGGGCCAAACTCTCCAGTCCTCACCCCAGCACACCAAACCTGCAGTAAGTACTCATAGCTAGTTTTCCTATGTTGAGAGCAAGTGGCCACCTCACTGGCTCCAACTCTCACTTGCTATGGGTAATCCATTCACTGTTCTCACATAAAATGAACCATTCCCATGCAAGCTTTACCTGCAAGTTTTAGAGAAATGTGTAGAATATCTCTACAAGTGACTAGGAAATAGGTGATGGCCACTTAGAGATCCCTGAGAATGTTCTGTGATTGCTCCCCACAGATTCAGCAGAGTTCAAAAAGAGGAAGGAGGGGCCTATTGTCTAGTGTGTCCCCTGTGACTTCTAAACGCACCTATTCAGGCCCCTGCAGCCTTCAAGCCTCCATCCTGGCACCAGTGGCTCTGCTGGTAGAGGTTATTATAGCACTCACAGAGACAGACTGAGAGATCTATTAAAATAAAATAAATTTAAGAAAAGAATTTATAAACACCCAGAAAAGCAGCATCTTGTATGAAGTAAGACATATTCACATTCCACAAGCAAGAGCCCACATATGGTACTTCCTAGAATGCTTTGAGTAGTATTGGACTATTCTTCCTTTACTAGCCTCCAGGCATCATTACATAAACTAGATTGGGAATGATGCTGGCTGCCATAGCAGCTTGGAAGAGGTATAGGATACCCTCAAATTAAAAGCTGTTCCTCCCAACACCACTGTGGCCCACAAAGCACATAGGAAGCAGACAGGTAAGGTGGTAGCCAGGCAGGTTTCACTACAACCTCCTGAAAAGGACTTTATCTGAAAGGGACCTCAGGCCTTGGGGCTCTGGCTCTACAATTGCCAGCTGCCTGTAAATTAAGCTTTAACAGAGAAATCCTGTCTAGTTACAGCTCCCCAAAGGATTTAAGCCTGGAGTGTCTCACCATGTATTCATTTAATCAACAAACATTTAATGAATTTCTACTGTGTGTTAGTGCTGCTGATATACCAATGGAGAAACTTATGTAATCCAAAAACTCATGGAGCTGAGGGTCTAATGGGAGATACAGACAAGGAGATCAGCAATTACAATGCATAATGTGGAAGTACAAGTGCTATAGGAGCATGAAGGAGGGCACATCACCCATTCCAAGATAATCTGGGAAGGGACCTTGTGAAATAATAGAAAAATATATATTGATCTCTGCCCTCGTTTCCTGACACAGAGCTCCTAAACCTTTGTCATTTCCTAAGTGATAAGAACACCAGGAGCATCTTTTGTTTGAATATTTGGTCCTTAACCCTGGTTCCTGAGATGGAGCTCCTATATCCCTTGGAATTTCCTGAGTGACAGGAGTGTCTGTTGTGCTAATAAGATGACTTTTGGTGGGCTCCTGCATAGCTTCCGGATGGCAGCTGGTCACCATAAAGATCAAGCCATGATTAGGATTTTGGACATTTCAGGCTCTTTTCTCCCTCCTACTCTTGCCATTCTCTAGGAAGGGGAGAGAGGCTAGAGATTGAGTTAATGGTTAATCATGCCTACATAATGAAGCCTCCACAAAAATCCCAGAGAGCTTCCAAGTTCATGAATGCATCTGCATGCAAGGAGGGTGGTGTACCCCAACTCCAAGGAGACAGAAGCTCCTGTGCTCAGGACCCTCCCAGATATTGCCCTATGTACATCTTTATCAGGCTATTCATCTGTATCCTTTTCCACATCCTTTATTATATAATAAACCAATAAACGTGTTTCCCTGAGTTCTCTGAGCTATTTCAGCAAATGATCAAACCCAAGGGGGGTCGTGGGAACCTCCAATTTATAGCCAGTCAGTGAGAAGCACAAGTGACAAACTGGATTTTTGACCGGTATAAGAGGGGAAGGGCCAGGCTTGTGGGACTGAGCCCTTTAACCAGTGGGTTTTGCAATAACTCTGTTGAGAATTGAATTTTAGGGTATTCAGGGAATATCAGATAATTGCTTTGTTTGGAAAACCCACACATCTGATGTCAGAAGTACTGTGAATGTTGCACATAGAACATTTTCCAGGATAGATCACATGTTAGGCCACAAAACAAATCTCAATAAATTTAAGATTGAAAACATATCAAGCACCTTCTCTGACCATAATGGCATAGAACTAGAAATCCATCACAACAAAAAAAATGAAAAACACACAAACACATGGAGGCTAAAGAATATGTTACTAAATAATGAATGAGTTAACAATGAGATCAAAGAAGGAATAAAAAATACTTTGAGGCAAGTGAAAATAAAAACACAACAACCAAAAATCTATGGCACACAGCGAAAGCAGTCCCAAGAGGATAATGCATAGAATTATAGGCCTACCTCAAGAAAGGAGAAAAATTGCACATAAACGATGTAGACTTACACCTAACAGAACTAGAAAAAGAACAACAAGCAAAGCCCAATATGACTAGAAGAAAGGAAATAATAAAGGTCAGAACACAAATAAATAAAAGAGTCTAACGACAATACAAAAGATCAATGAAACCAAGAACTGGTTCTTTGAAAAGATAAACAAGATTGATAAACCTTTAACTAGACTCATTAAGAAAAAAGAGAGAGGAACCAAATAAATAAAATCAGAAATGAAAGAGGACAAGTAGGGCACTTTGCAGATGCCACCATCCCGGAGCCACCTGTGACCAGCCATGGTGACCCCCACCGTGTTCTTCAACATTGCCTTCTACAGAAAGCCCTTGGGCCACATCTCCTCTAAGCTGTTTGCAAACAAAGTTCCAAAGAGAGCAGAAAACATTGATGCTCTGAGCACTGGGGAGAAAGGATTTGGTTATAAAGGTTCCTGATTTCACAGAATTTATTCTGGGATTTATGTGCCAGGGTGGTGACTTTACATGCCATAATGGCACAGGCAGCAAGTCCATCTATAGAGAGAAATTGGATGATGAGAATCTTATACTGAAGCATACAGGTCCTGAATCTTGTCCATGGCAAATGCTGTACCCAACACAAATGGTTCCCAGTTTTTCATCTGCACTGCCAAGACTGAATGGCTGGAGGCAAGCATGTTCTTTGGCAAGATGAAAGAAGGCATGGATATTGTGATGGCCATAGAGCACTTTGGGTCCAGGAATGGCAGACCAGCAAGAAGATCACCATTGCTGGCTGTGGGCAATGCTAATAAATTTGACTTGCATTTTATCTTAACTACCAGACCATTCTTTCTGTAGTTCAGGAGAGCACCCTTTCACCCCCATCTGCTTGGAATGTTCTATAATCTTTGTGTTCTCACCACAGTTCATTGGGTTCCATATTATCTTTACTGCTTCCAAGTCTAGCTGGATCACAGAGTTAAGTTTATGATTATGAAATAAAATCTAACAATTGTCTGTCCTTGTTTGGGTTAGGGTTTCATTTTAAGCAGCAACAGATTACTTCTAAGGCAACCTTGCTGTTTGCTTAATTCTACAAAGTACTTTGTTTTTTGTTTCCTTAACCTAAGGATTAAATGTCACTATCACCCAGATAAGCTGTGAGTGGAATACTGGAGGTGTAGGCAGGAACAGGAAAAAGACAAGGAGCTGGGAGCAGTGCTACTTTAAGGAAGTTTCCACTTGGCACGTTCAGAGGTATCTCAAAATTAGCACTGTAACAAAGTGGAAAGCATGGCTTGTTTTAACAAAACTTAATTTGAACATTCCATGATGACACACCTTGAGGGGAATCTGTCAGGTTTTATAGGCTCTCAGTAAGGGTCTTTGGACTATGTTTGCAGAACAATTGGAACTGTTTACTTTGAGTGTGTAAATAAAGAGTAAAAGATTTATCATAAAGCTAGAAAGAAAGAAGAAAGAAAGAAAGAAAGAAAGAAAGAAAGAAAGAAAGGAAGGAAGGAAGGAAGGAAGGAAGGAAGGAAGGAAGGAAGGAAGGAAGGAAGGAAGGAAGGAAGGAAGGAAGGAAGGAAGGAAGGAAGGAAGGAAGAAAGAAAGAAAGAAAGAAAGAAAGAAAGAAAGAAAGAAAGAAAGAAAGAAAGAAAGAAAGAAAGAAAGAAAGAAAGAAAGGAGAAGTAACAACTGACTCCAAAGAAATACAAGGGAATGTAAGAAAATATTACAAACAACTATATGCCAACAAATTAAACAATATGGACAAAATGGATAAATTCCTAGAAACATACAATCTTCCAAAACTAAATCAGGAAGAATCTGAAAATCTGAATAGGCCAATTACAACTAGTGAAATTGAAGCACTAATCAAAAAACTCCCAGGAAACAAGTCTTGGACTGGATGGCTTCACAGGTGAATTTCACCGTAAATTCAAAGAAAAATTAACACCTATCTTTCTCAAACTATTCCAAAAATGTCAGGAAAAGGGAAGACTCCCAAGTTCATTTTACAAGGCCAGCATTATTCTAATTCCAAAACCAGATAAAGAAACTACAAAGAAAGAAAACTATAGGCCAATATCCCTGATGAACATACATACAAAAATCCTCAACAAAATATTAGCAAACCAAACTCAGCAATACATTAAAAAGATCATACAGAATGATCAATTGGGATTTATTCCTGGGATACAAGGTTTTTCAATATCCACAAGTAATTAATGTAACATACAACATAAACAAAATGATGGGTAAAAATCATATGATCATAGCAATAGACACAGAAAAAGCATTTCACAGAATCCAACACCCAGTTATGATAAAAACTCATAGCAGCCCAGCTGGGCGTGGCTCAGCGGTTGAGCGTCGACCTAGGATCCAGGCAATGGGGGTTCGATTCCTGGTCAGGGCACATGCTTGGGTTGCGGGCTCAATCAATGACTCTCTCATCATTGATGTTTCTGTCTCTCTCTCCCTCTTCTTTCCTCTCTCTGAAATCAATAAAGATATATTTAAAAAAAAAAAAAAAACTCATAGCAAAGTGGGAATAGAGACAACATACCTCAACATAAGAAAATTCATATATGACAAACTCACAGCCAAAATCATCCTCAACGGGTAAAAACTAAATGTGTTTCCCTTAAGATCAGGAATAAGACAGGGATTTTAGCTTTCATCACTCTTATTCAACATAGTACTGGAAGTCCTAGCCACAGCAGACTAAAAGAAGAAATAAAAGGCATCCAAATTGGAAAGGAAGAAGTAAAACTGTCATTATATGCAGTTAACATGATACTAAAGATTCCACCAAAAAATACTACAACTGATAAATGAATTCAGTAAAATAGCAGGATACAAAATAAATATCCAGATATCGGTTGCATTTTTGTGTACCAATAATGAACTATCAGAAAGGGAAACTAAGAAAACAATCTATTTACAATTGCATAAAAAATAATTTAGGAATAAACTTAATGAAGGAGGTAGAAGACCTGTATTCAGAAAATAATAAGACATTGAAGAAGATACAAATGAATGGAAGAATATACCGTGTTCATGGATTGGAAGAATTAACATCATTAAAATGTCCATACTGCCAAAGGCAATCTATAGATTCAACTCAGTTTCCATCAAAATACCAATGGCATATTTCATAGAACTAGAACAAATATTCCAAAAATTTATTTGAAACCACAAAAGACCCCAAATAGCAATCTTGAGAAAGAAGAACAAAATGGAAGGTATAACACTACCTGATATGAAACTATACTACAAGGATAAAGTAATCAAAACAGCATGGAACTGGCATGAAAACAGACATATAGATCAATGGAACAGAATAGAGAGCTCACAAAAAAACCCACCCCATATGGTGAATTAATATATGACAAAGGAGGCAAGAATATACAATGGCATAAAGACAGTCTGATCAATAAATGGCATTGGGAAATTTGGACAGATACATGCAGAAAATGAAATTAGACCACCTTCCTATATGTAAGAATAAACTCAAAATGAATTAAATTCTTAAATGTAAGCCTCAAAACCATAAAACTAGAACAAAATACAGGCAGTACAATTTCTGACAGTTCTCTTAGCAATAGTTTATCTGATATATCCCCTCAGGCAAGGGGGAAAAAAGAAAAAATAAACAAATGGGACTACATTAAACTAAAAAGTTTTTGCACAGTAGAAGAAACCATCAACAAATAAAAAGATAACCTACTGAATGGGAGAACATATTCACCAATGATACATCCAATAAGAGGTTAATACCCAAAATTTATAAAGAACTCATACAACTCAGGGGGTTGGGGAGCTGGGTGAAAAGGTGAAGGGATTAAGAAGCACAAATTGGTAGTTACAAAATAGTCACTGTGATGTAAAGTACAACATGGGGAATATAGTCAATAATATTGTAATAACTATGTATGGTGACAGGTGGATACTGGAAATATCAGGGAATCACTTTGTAAAGTATATGATTGTCTACCCACCATGCTATACACCTAAAGCTAATACAAAGTAATGTTGAATGTCAACTGTAATTGAAAAATAAAATTTATAAATAAATAAATAAATAAATAAATAAATAAATAAATAAATAAATAAAACAAGCTCCCCAGTGATTCCAAAGATACCAATAGGGGACCCACTTTAGAAAGCAAGGCTATTACTGACTTAGTGCATTCCATTCCATTGCCCTGCCTCTTCATAACCTTTGAGGTACTGAACAAATATGAAAGTATCTTATACTTTTATTTGATAATTCAGGCAACCCTAATATAGAATGAATAAATAAACAAACTCCCTGCAGGAGAAAGATGAGGTGGTGGCAAGCCATTAACAGCAACAAAAGTAAAATTACACAGGCCAAGATGGAGAATTATGTTTTCCCCAAGTTTCCTGCAGCTGTTTGTTGCTCATTAGACACACAAAACATCTTGTGGACCTTTCACCACCAAAGAAAAATTGCTTCCAGCTGAGAAGTTAGGTATTACCAAATATATTAATACATCTTTACAGTTCAGCTCAATTACCACATTGTTTATCATGTTGTTTTTCAACATGGTAGACCATTTAAGCTATTTCTTCATTTTACGGGGTAAGGAACTAAGGCTGGCCAAAGAGGTGATTCAACTTGCTAAAAGCCACATGGCTAGTTAATAGCAAGACTGTACTAGAACCAGGCTCTGCGCCTAGCACTCTTTCTACTACAATAATTTGTTGTAATGGTATCTGAACAGGGGAAAGATTTTAAGTTCATTGGTCTCAAGTTGTCCAGATACCCTGCTGTGGGGAGCTTGTTGGAGGTTCCTTAAATGTAAACAAACATTGTTTGGGACTGGAGAAATTTCCCAGGTCATTGGTCACTCAAAAAAATAGGCATCTTTTTGAGCATGGATTACCCACTTGTTTATTTACCAAGTTTTTGTTGAGCCCTGTGCTAGGTGGAGATAGAGATAATAAACCACAATCCCTGCCTTTGGAGAGTTTAGACTCCAGTAAGGAGAGATAGACATGTAAACAAATAAGGGTAATAAATTTCTCTAGGTACAGAGAGGGCACAAAAGAAGGGAAGAAAGGCTTCAGAAGGAAGGTCATCAGTGAAAAAAAGAAAGCAGGCCAGGTTAGGCACTGAATATGGGGCAGAAGCAAGTGTGCTACAGTTAGAGTTCAGTGGAAAGAGAAGGGAGGTTATCTCTGTAGGCTCCAGAGGTCATGGAAGGCTTTTTGGAGAGGTCAGTTAAGAATTGAGCCTTAATGCCAGGTGGGTACTAAAATTATTGGGGGGATCACTTCGTAAATTATATATAATTGTGAAACCACTATTCTGTACACCTGAAACTAATATAAAATATTGAATGACAACTTTAATTGAAAATAAAATTTAAAATACGGGGGGGGGGAAGAACTAAGCCTTGAAGCATGTATAAGAATTATATAATCAGAGAGGATGCTTCCGATTGGATCAGCATGAGCAAAGGTACTGATATAAAAAGATACATTGTATATTTGGAGGGTACCCTTTTGCATATCACGTTTAAAGCTTTTTAAATCACCCTTCACTTTTTGCTTCCCTAAAAGAGTTTCATTTTGCTTTCCTGGTCAGTGGGTCCCTCTCCAATTTCCCTCTTCACTCTCACTGTATTTCTGGTAGTCTGCAAGGCCACCGTGTACAGATGTGCATGTTGTTCACTGCATAAAGATTCCCAGTCATGGAGGCAAATAGGGACTGGAATCCAAAACACACTGCACTCAGCAAGTCATGCTTTCCTTTCCTAATTTGATACATTATGTGTTTGCCAGGCCATGTACCTGAAAAGGGGGATACTTTTTCATCAACACATGAGAAAAAAAAAGTAGCAATACATATATGCAATGGAATATTACACAGCCATAAAAAAGAATGAAATCTTACCATTTGCGACAGTATGAAGGGACCTACAGGCTATTATGCTAAATGAAATAAGTCAGTCAGAGAAAGACAAATACCCTATGATTTCACTTATATGTGGAATCTAAAGAATAAAATAAATGAACAAGCAAAATTGAAACAGACTCATAGATGCAGAGAATGGACTGATGGTTGTCAGAGGGGAGGGGGGTTGAGGGCTGGGTGAAAAAGGTGAAGGGATTGAGAAGTACAGATTGGCAGTCACAAAATAGTCATGGGGATGTAAAGTACAGCACAGGGAATATAGTCAATAATACTGTAATAAATATGTACTGTGCCAGGTGGGTACTTGAAATATCAGAGGGGCACTTTATAAAGTATATGATTGTCTAACCACTATGCTGTACACCTGGAGCTAGTATAAAATAATATTGAATGTAAACTATAATTGAAAAAATAAAATTTTAAAAAGATTACTAAATTATAAAAAGAAAAGGGGGGCACTTTTTCTAGTTTACATAAAGGTGCCCTTGCAGTGGCCAAGACATTAGATCTGCCCTAGATCAAATTGTAAGGTAAATGAGATTTTGCTCTGATTTCTTTTAGCCCCAAATCTTTATAGCTGAAGCCACAACCTATAATTCAGCTCTTCCCCAGTTCTTATACTAACCATAAGAGAAGTAAGTCAAGATTCCCACTTACCGCTTAGGGAGCCTGGAACTGCCACTCTCCTGGATCTAGTATCACATGGATGACCTAGGCCTGATGTGGCTCCCTTGGTTACATTCCTTATAATCCTAAACAGGGTGACTGAGTATCCCCATTTCCCCTGAGTCAGTTATTCTTTTCCATAGGAACACTACCTTTCTGCATGTCTCACAAACAAGTTTATTCCTTGTTTCTTGTCTTCCCTGCTTGACTGTTCCATCAGAATCAGCATTAGAAATCAGGTGGGCACTCACCTACCTACCATACCCACCTACCACAGTGGCTAGCGTTGTGCCAAGTCCTGACTCCCTTGTCTTCTCACCTGCCCTGTGCCACCAAAAACCACTCTTTCCCACAACCTGCCAACTAGGACTTTCAGATCTCCAGGGGTTCCCCCTTTATCAGAGTTAAAAAATTATGCTGCTATAATATAAAGACTCAACAATACAGTGAGTCAAAGAACAATGAAGTTTCTCTCCACATGACAGTCTAGGGTATATAGGTGGGCTACTTGGCTCCATTCAGTCATTCATGGATTTGTGTTCACTCTATCCCATGTTTCTCCACCCTCCTCTAAGGTGGCAGTCTCATCTACCCAACTGAAGTTGTGTTTAAGGAACATCCATGTTTCCACTCACAGAAAGAGGAAGAAAGCATAGAGGAGCCCCTGTGTAAAGTTTAAAGGGCTGGGCCTAGAATGAGCACACATATATCACTTCTGCTCACATTCCAATTGATCACAGAGCAACATCTGACCACATGGGAGGCTGGAAAATGTAGTACCCAGCTAGACAGCCTGCTCCAGGCATAATCCTATTATTATGGAAGATGCCATATCCTCTTTCCTATCAGGAAAAGGCATCTGTTTTGTCACAATTTCCTACCCGGAATAGAAACTTGACAATCAATCAACTTAAACAGAATCAAAAATTAATGTATGAAAACTTGTGTTTATATGTAAAATATATCTTTCTCTTATGCACTGGTTCTCAAAGTGTGATCCATGGACTCTGAGTGGTCCAGGGCCATCTATTGTTCCCAGAAACCTAGCAAGTAGCAAAGGAAAAGCCAATGAGATTATTTCTTCACATATCTACTATGTATTTGAGACGTATGGCTAATTATGATTTTTCACAGCAATCGCATTACATTCTTAACAATCTTCACGTTCTTAAAGGTTGGGCATGAACAAGAACTGTATTTGTCTCTGCCAACACTCACTTACAAGTGGCTGTTGTACTTATAAGTACAATTCACCTTTGCTAACATACATTTGTGTCTTTCACATGTTATTGTTTATGTTTGTTAAGTTTGCATTTTGTGTTGTGACTATTGTGCACCATTATATCCTCCAACCAAATCAACTACTCAACTGTGGTTCAAAGAAAAGGTGAAGGGATTAAGTAAAAATTGCCATTTATAAAAACAGACATGGGGATGTAAAGTACAGCACAGTGAATATAATTGATACTATTGTAATAACTATGTATGGTGTCAGATGAGTACTAGATTTATTGGGGAAATCACTTCAAAAGTTATATAAATGTCTAATCACTATGTCACACACCTAAAACTAACATAATATTGTATGCCAACAATAATTGAACTTTTTTTAATTTTAAAGTGGTTCACTGAATATGAAAGTAGTAATAAAAATAGTAAATTAAATGCTATAACTCAGTAAACACCATGAACATAAATAGTGAACAGGACTCCAGTACAAATTCAGAAAGTGACTCTGTATATGCTGAGACAAATAAATCTATACATATGACAATGTCACACAAGCAGCCATAAGTACAAATATAAAGAAGATAAATATCTAAAATTTTGATTTTATTGGGCCTGCCTTGGACCCTAGTCATGCTATCTGTAATAAAACATATCAAACTGTAGCATGAAGTCATCAAGGCTTTTACATAATTATTAAACAAAGTACAGCAAACCCTGTGGTAAACCAATTAAATTTTTCAAGAACAAGCATGAAGTAATTTTTTGTTGCATAAAATTTATGAATATTGTGCCTAGGCAGAGAAGATACCAAAGCTATAGGGGTATCCTTCAAAGTTAGACCTCTTGGCAAAACAAGTATAAGTCACTTTATTGCCAATAAGCTTGTAAAAGCAGGCACAACATTAATAACAAATGACTTAGACAAAGCAGAATGAGCTATTGGCAGAATTCCTGTAACAAACAGCATCACTGGACATCTATAATATCTATGGCATACAATGCAGAAGGGCAATTACTAACACATGTGGAGTCCAGCAGATACTTTAGAGTCAGACAAAACCACTGATATGCAGGTGCTTGGCAAAGGAGCACTATACATACAAGGGAGAGGTGCTTCACAACTTTTTTTTTGCATTTTTGACCCAGAAATTCCATGCATTAAGAGAAAATGCTGTTTTTTTAATTAAATTTATAATTTTGAGATAATTGTAGAATTACATGTAGTTATAAGAAATAAAAAGAAAAACCAGGTCCCATTTGCCCAGTTTCCCCAATAACAGTGTTTTGGAAAACTACAGTATAATATCACAACCACATACTGATATTGATACAGTCAAGACGCAGAACATCACCCACAGGATTCCTCATGTTGTCCTTTAACAGCCACAGCCACTCCCTGCCCCCAACTCCAGCCCTTCCTTTATCCTGGCAACCCCTAAACTGTCCTCCAATTCTATAATGTAGTAATTTCAAGGATGTTATATGTTTGGAATCATACAGTATGTTGCTTTTGGACATTGTTTTTTTTCCACTCAGTATAACTCTTTATAGATCTACCCAAGATGTTGTGTGTATCAATAATGTGTTCATTTTTATTGCTGAGTAGTATTCCCTAATATGTTCCACAGTTTATTTATCTGCTCACCTGTTGAACAACATCTGGGTTGTTTGGGTTGTTTCTAGTTTGGGGCTATCACAAGTAAAGCTGCTGTGAACATCTGTATAGAGATTTTTCTGTGAACATAAGTTTTCATTTCCCTGGGATAAATGTCCATGAATGCACTTGCTGGGTTAAACAGCAGTTCAGTTGCATGTTTAGTTTTATAAGAAACTGTCCAACTCTTTTCCAGAATGGCTGTACCATTTTACAGTTCCACCAGCTATGTAAGAGTGACCCAGTTTCTCCATATAAGAGGAAAGTTTATGAATTTAGTTGAAAAGTTTTTTTGTGAGTCACTAAGTAGATTGGAAAAGGGGCATTTGGAACAATTCTATGGAGCATTAGCCATGAACACATCCTAGAAATATGTTGCTATGCAAATAATAGAGGTTACACCCAAATGCCAGGCCATTTGCTGCTTGATTCACTTATAAGTTATCGATCAGCACTATGTCCTCTGATCGTGTTGAAGAAAACCATATAAATTGTGAATACAATCATATTGTGGCCCCTTAAAGGTATGTCTTCCCAGCATGCTGTACAAAGAAACAAAGAGCAGATATCAAACCTCATTTTTCCACTCTAAGCATGCCAGCTATTTAGAGAAACGACTTTTCCATAAATTATTGAAACAATGGAGAGGAAAAAAGACTTTATGACAATGATAATGCCACTAAAGACCATTTCTCAGATTTTTTATTTTTTTTAATGTTTTTATTGATTTCAGAGAGAGGAAGGGAGAGGGAGAGAGAGAGAGAAACATCAGTGATGAGAGAGAGTCATTGATCGGCTGCCTCCTGCACGCCCCCTACTGGGGATTGAGCCCACAACCTGTGCATGTGCCCTGGACTGGAATTGAATCGTGACCTCCTGGATCATAGGTCGACACTCAACCACTGAGCCACACCGGCCAGGCCATTTCTCAGATTTTTAATTCCTTGCCCAAGAGAAGTTTCATAGCCATCTATTCAGAATCTTGAAGAGGCTGCAAGTAATTACTTCAGTGGTGAAATATTGCTATGCTAATTGTTAAAAAAACAATAATCAAGATTTCTTAAAAAGACCAAACTATGGTGCAGTTTTATCATTAAGAATTTGATTCTGCCCCAACATGTTGAGATTTCTTCACTTTTCACAGAATAAAACAGACTACATATTACTGGGTATATTTAAATATCATATCCAAGTCTTTCCATAAAACTTGCCACCACACTTTCTAGAACTGAATGCAATCAAAGAGGTGAGTAGGAATCCATCTGTCTCCCAAGTTGAACAGTCAACCTTCCAGCCTTTGAGTGTGATTTGTTCAAGAACTTTAGCATCTGATGGAATGCTTCAAAGTGTCAGCAGGGAACTGCCATTGTAATCTCTGGGCCCATGTTTGCTCCAAACACTGAAAACTAGATAATAAAGTCACTAAATACTTAAGGCAGTTCCCAATGACCTATGATTCTGAGTTAGGATATTTGACTTTTTATTATGAAAATTTTTGAAATAACACAAAAGTAGAAGACATAGGATAATGAACATCCATGTATTCTCTACTCAGATTCGATACTGTAATGAATGCCTCTGATGCACTACATCACATCGTGATTTCAGCCAGAGCTGTGATGGACAGTTCTATGCGATAGATCTCAAGCTCACATCAGCCCTACAGTATCCCACCTGGAGATCAAGCTTCTCTCTTTCCACTTCTGTCCTATTGCTTTCTCCAAAGCCGGCCCACAATGAAAGCACAGCCTGGAAGTGTGTGAGAGCTTTGTTTTGTGTGGGGTTTTTTTGTTTGTTTTTTTGTTAATCCTCACCTGAGGATATTTTTTCCATTGCTTTTCAGAGGGAGGGAGGGAGGGAGGGAGGGAGGGAGGGAGGGAGGGAGGGAGGGAGGCTGAAACATTGATGTGAGAGAGAGACATCGACTGGTTGCCTCCCGCATGCACCCCTAGCAGGGGCAGGGAGCAAACCCACAACCCAGGTAAGTGCCCTTGACTGGGAATTGAGCCCACGATCCTTTGGTGCACAGGACCACACTCTAACCACTGAGTTACACCAACCAGGGTGGAAGTATGGGAATTCTAATGCCTTTGGAGATAACCTTGACCCAGTGGGAGACAGGAATCAGTGGATGAGAGCTCTCATCCATCAGGGAGGCAGTTCTGAGAGATACTCTGTATCCGTCTCAGGACACCTGACCAGAATCAATCCCTTGTTGCCCAATGCAACAATCTCATAATGCACCTTTAAAGTGACTTTTCTGCCTTTTCTAACTCTCCCTATTATGTCACTCCTGCTTCCTGGGATAACACCCCAGTTACCTAACTCCACCAAAATTCTTGCCTCAGACTCTGCTTTGAGGACCTGATCACAGACAAATGGTTATCAAATTTTACCATTCTTATTTCATAGATCCTGGAGTATTTTAAAGTATTTTACAGTTTGGATACTTTTAAAAATTTAGTAGAAGTAGGAAGGAAAGAAACCAACTCAATATGGGAGCTGATCTGTGATCAAGCTGCCCATCACCAAGGTAGACCTACATGCCTTGGTGAAAAACTGCCCCTAAATACCATCCCTCTCCCTGATATGAAGTTATTAGTAAATGTATTATTTTAAATATTTTAATGTGATAGTGATAAAAATGTGAAAGAGCTTCTTTTCAATTTACTTCAGTGGTGGTCTCAGTGTGGACAGGGTGCCCATTACGTGGCTCTTGAAAATCAACTATGAGAAACACTGACATCCAAAATTTCCCCAGGGCAGTTCACAGGAGTCTGTGAACTCCACAAAAATGAACACTGATGTGTGGGTACACATTTTTCTGAGGGAAATTTTTGGTCAGTAGCTTTCACTAGATTCTAAAGCAAGTCCTTGACCAAAAAAAGGGTTAAGAATTACTGATGAAGAAATATCAGGCACTGTGACTCTGAATAGGGATGATTTTATTGTGTATAGGGAGCCCTTCTGGAACTCTTTAAATCAGTCTACATGGCTGATCATCGTCTTCACCAAATTGCACAGCTAACCTCATTATGTGAATCTAACTAGAAATGATATGATTATAATGAAAGGACTTTCCCTCCTCAAGGTCTAATTTATAAGGAAGAGATTTTTCTTCCCCACAAGACCTAGTTTATAATAAAAGGTTTTTTCCTCCTCAGAGCCTGGGTTTTGACATCTGGATTAGATGATCTGGTCCCAATTTTCTCCTCAAAGCTATCTGTCCCAGCCTCAAAGAACTGCTGGGACTTTGCCAAACAACAGGAAAAGGATTTAGATTACAGTACGTGCTCTTTGCAGACTAGTTCTTGTTCTCCCAGATAGCTCTATGCCCTGAACTGGTGCACTTCCAGGAATGTGAGATTCGGGGCCAGCTGTCAATGAAGCAATTCCTTCCACCTGCATCTTGTCCAGCCCCTAAATTACTAACACAGAAAGGAAGTTGGAAAGTTAAAGAGGCACACTTTCTCTAAAGAGCCTTAATGAGGTTTGGCATGTTGGTGTGTGTTTTTTCTTTCCCTATTAACAAAGAACTATTTGTACATCATAAACACAACTAGAGGGAAAAAATTACATCTTAAAATCATTTCTACTTAAAAACCAAGACAAAAATGGTACAGGTGGCGTTTTAAAAAGAAGGGGGGGGGGGGGATGCCTCCACATAAGCCCTGTTCTTGAATAGGCTTCTAACTAGCCCTGGTGCAGCTGCAAGGATGCATTTAATGTTCCTGTGATTTATTACTCTAAAGAGGATATTCTCAGCCATCATCTGCAGAAGAGGGCCCAGCAGGATGTAGAATGGGGGACTAAGAACACATTGGAATGGGCTAAATTTTCCATGTGGTTTTCATTTTCTTTCTGATTGTACACTGAAAATATGCTTTAAAAATTTTAGTCACCACAAATAACAAAAGCACCTTGCCCCTAGGACAACTTGTAGCAGACCTGAACAAGGTACTGAGACCACTAGAAAGGGGAGGAGACCCAAACATCCTCCATATTGAAAGGCAAAGCTTCCCAAAGCCACCTCAAAACCACCTTTTAGCACCAACTGTCCTCCCTGACTTATAACTGCTATGGCATCTCTCCCAACCAAGTCACAAATGTTATGTCGAAAGAGCAGCTACCAGTTATGTGATGTGATAGGGGATGTTCTGGGCCATTTACATGGGTTACTCTTTTTTTTTTTTAATCCTCACCCAAGGATATCCACCACCACCACCACCACCACCCCACACACACACACACACACACACACACACACACACACACTGATTTGATTTTCAGAGAGTGGAAGGTAGGGAGGAGGGAGAGAGAGAGAAACATAGATGTGAGAGAGACAAATCAATTTGCTGCCTCCCACATGCACATGCACCCTGACCATGGCTCAGGCCAGGGATCAAACCCACAACAGAGGCACATGCCCTTGACTGGGAATCAAACCTGCAACCCTTCAGTCAGCAGGCCTACACTCCAACCACTCATCCAAACCAGCCAGGGCTACATGGGTTATTAATTTAATCCTCAATTTATCATCCCCATTTTACAAATGAGGATTCTTCAGCTGAAAGAAGTTAGATCCCTTTACCTACCCAACATCACAGAGCCTGTGAAAGGATAGCCAGGGATGTGATCCCTGGTTTGTATGATTCCAATAGTAGTGCTTTTAACCACTATGTAGTTTTCACCCCTTTCTTTTCTTCTCAGGTCCCTCCCTCATCACAAATGGCAGGCCTTATACTAGCTCCTGGCTACCTAGGAGCTCTAGCTATAGTAGCTATCTGGCCTGCCCCCCATGTATTAAATTTACCGTTTTATCCAAATATATCTAACCCCATGGAACTCTGTGTTTACCATCAAATCTTTCAGAAAAACTATGGCCCTTTTTTTATAATGAAAATCATTTCTGATTCTCTTGTGATCATATATATTGTTTTAATTAATTTATTGGGGTGACATTGGTTAATAACCTCATATAGATTTCAAGTGTACATTTCTATGATACATGATCTGTATATTGCATTGTGTGCCCATCATCCAAAGTCAAATCTACTATCTTTAATTTTTTCTTGTGCTACCCACATACATATACACTAACTCACATATATTTACCACTTACTATGTGCTAGACATCATGTTATTTACTTCACATGCATTTTCTTATTTGATTCTCCACAGTAACCTTATGAAGTAGCTACTATTATTACTCTTTATTTACATATCAGAAAACTGAGGCTTAGCCCAGCTGACGTGCTCAGTGGTTGAGCATCCACCTATGAACCAAAAAGTTCGATTCCTGGTCAAGGCAAATGCCCGGGTTTCGGGCTCAATCCTCAGTAGGGGGCATGCAGGAGGCAGCCAATCAATGACTCTCATCATTGATGTTTGTATTTCTCTCTCCCTTCCTCTCTCTGAAATCAATAAAAACATATTTTTAAAAATTAAAACTGAGGATTAGAAAAGTTCCATCACTCATTCAAGCAATTGGAGGAGCCAGGATTTGAATTCAGATGTGGTTGACTTAAAAGTCCCAGTCTCTAAACCGCTACTCTGCTTCCACTCTTCTTAGCAGTAGTAAGAAGATAGTATATACCTGTGATGTAATGTGGTGAGAATGGCACTTCCTTTCTGTGGTGTTCCTCCAAAATCCCACAACCCCAGAATAATCATGAAGAAAAACATCAGACAAATATCAATGATGGAGCATTCTAAAAGATTCCCCCAAACTGGCAAAGGCCATCAAACACAATGAAAGAACTCAAGTGACATCTACAAAAACGCCAAAGTAGGGAACTCCAAGTCCATTCCTCCACAAGAGTAATAAATGAACTGGCAAAACCCATCAGAATTGACTTTTTCAGAACTCTGGATATTAATCAAAAGCTTGCAGAAACAGGACTATGTTTAATCATGAAAAATCAGCTATATCTTGATAAGAGAGCTGTGTGGCATTTTAACTCATCCTGGACCCATTCCAGGCTCCCCAGCTCAGCAGAGGGCTTGAAAGATAGTAGCCCATATTCCTGGTACAAGGACCCAGGACCCAGGACCAGAAGGAACAGAACAGACCTTATTCTCAAAGAATTGTGTCTGCTTTTTTTAACTTGCTTGGTGACTCCCTGAAAGACCAACTCAAAGGGCTTGCCTTTGTTGAGCCTATCTCAGAACTCTTCTAGGTCTGAGCAACTCCTGAGGGGGTGATTATCAAAAACACTTGAAAGCAAACATTAGTCACTGCCACCTGGGGCAAGGGATAACGGAGCAAATAATAAATCAACTAAAAATCTAAGGAGGAAAGGCTGGGCAATGGGATGCTTTGGGGAAAAAGGGCTTTGAAAGCTTCCACGTATCCCTGGGAATGTAGAAGTCCACACACTTGCCCAAGACTGGATGCGTGCTCAGAAGAGAGCCGAGAATGCCCTAAGCTCTATGTCGGCTGACAATTTATACTTTTTCTTAAATAATTTAAAGAAAATTAAACATGGATTGTCTTATAACATGAAAAAACATAGAAATGTATTTTCATATAGTATTCAGTACACATTTTGGCTACTTACATCCCTTATTTTCAGTATGGTACTCAAGCTCATTACCTTCCACCATATGGTGTGCACAACTGAAAGACAAAAACCGAAGCTGGGTCCTAGAATGAGTGCCAAAGTCACTTGTTCCCGGTTCCTTTTATATAGCATCCCGTTCTAGTTTAGTGGACTTAATATTTTACCACTCTAAGAATGTTACATTCTCTTTGAAGCTTAAGTTTTTTAACTATCTCTTGTTCTGTTGAGTTGCTTCTCTTCTGCTCATTTTGTCTCTGTCTTGCATTTTGGATGCCCTTTTCAAATAACTGGTGATCCTTGGTTGCTCATTTAATTTTAAATTGAACTTCCACCTGCTGAATGGAATCTCTGTGTGGGGGCAGGTTTTGTCCATTGGTGGGCTGCATATTAGAACAAACATCTAGCCTTCCAGCATTTCTTTTCCAGGTTACCCTAAATGCTAACATCACTGGGCTGTTCATTTTCTCCAGAGAAAGTTTCTTTAATCAGCTGCATGTGGGGGAGCTGAGTAAGCCTGATTGCTTGCATTCTAATGCTGGGCAGGAGAAGTGGATGGGAGTATATCAATCCAGAAGCAGATTTTCCATTATTTTACCTGTTTTTTGGTTTCATGCGTCACTGCTCTATTCTGTGCCTAGTGTGCCGAGCTCAGAGCTTACCCACTCCTGTTTGCTCAAGATTATTCTTCCCATCTCCTGTTTGATTTGGCATCTTTACTGCACTGAATGTGGATAAGAATTTGGAGGCCTAACTGTTCCATAAACAGACTTTTAAGTGCTCCTTTCTTATTAAACACCAGAAACAAAATGCAGAAAAGAGAAAGAAAAAAATCAGTTGATTATTTTAAGAGGATTTTAAAGCAAATGTATTACAATAAGCCTTAGAATACAGTTTGGGAGAAAACATGGTTATATGAACACATTACTAGACCCACTCCCTGAATTCACTGTCCAGTTACATGGTTCCTCCAATTCCTGAGACTACTGGGAATTTTGAAGAGGGGAATAAGCTTACTTTTCATTGGCATCTCCTTTTGTGAGCATTTGGAATGAGATGTTCCTCCATTCTGTTATCATTTACCATTTACTTCTGCTTTTTCTCCCCATATATTGAGTTAGGAGTTACTGATGTAGCCTGGTTTCATCAAATATGGTGAAGGGAATACAGAATAAAATCAGTGTACTAGTCATGGATATTCAATATCTGACTAAATAGCATACTAGAAAGAGATAACAGAAAAAACAGGAGAAAAAGAAAATACTGAAGAAGTCAAGGTTATTCCCCAGACCTGAAGGACATGAGTCTCCAGAGAGAAGGGCCCCAGAGTGCCCCCAGCCAAACTACAAGAAGTTCTAGAGAAGAATAAAGACATTTTCAGATATTCAAATTCTCAAAGAATTTACTTCCCAGGCATCTTTTCTTAGGAATTTCTTGAGGGGAACATATGAAATACAGGAAACAGGTGATAGAAGAGATGCAAAGAGAAGTCCCCAAATGACAATTGCGCATGAAGCCAGAGCAGTGCTACTCAAAATGTGGAAATAAAGGCAATATATCATTTGCAGAAAAGTATTACAAATAGCTGACTGAAAGATCCTTTCTTAATGAACACCAGAAACAAAATGCAGAAATTAAAAAGAAAAAAAATCAGCTGATTGTTTTATGGGAATTTCAAAGCAATTGAATTAAAATAAACTTGAGAATAGAGTTGAAAAGACATGGTTATATAAACACATTACTAGAGCCACTCCCAGAGCTTTGGATGGGGCTGGTGCAAACATAGGACCCTGGAGCTCAAGCTCTATTAGTGTCAAGGTAAATCTATCTTGGGCACAAGCATTGGCAGATTAATGAGGGCATCATCAAAAAAGCTCCCTCCAGGAGCTTCTACAACAGTTCTAGCTCATTGCTTTTATAGTTATACCATGTCTGTCTTAAAACAAGAAGTATGCTCATTGCACATGTGATTTTATTGAACATTTCCTCTTTGCCAGGCAGTGTTCTAGGCATTTTGCAAACATTACCACAAATAGTAATTAATTCTCACAATAACTCTGGGAGTGGGTACTACTATTATTTCTGTATGGGAAGTGATGTTCAGAAGATAAACCTATTGCCCAAGGTCATGAAGATAAGTTGTAGAACCAAGATTTAAGATTAGGTCTCTCTATGATCCCAGAACTTCACTGCACTCCAAACCCCAAAATTCTTTCTATTTACCTGATTTTTTCTACTCTCCTCATCTGTCATTAAGCTTTGCCAGCTGCTCTGACAATGGCGTTCTGCATTTGAACCCTTGGTCATCTCTCACAGCAGCTATGGCTGCCATTAGAACAAACAATGCTTCCACTGCTATCATTGCTGTTATCCCAGCATGGTGGAAAGGAGATTCCCACCTCCTGTAGTATGTATAGGATTTTTTTCAAGTTTCCTGACTCAGATTCCTGGATATGTGTATTCTAACTATAAGAGATGCAGTACTGTATGCCAATCATTGGATCAAGGTATATACCACATCTTCACATATATAATATGTAGCACCCAACCCTACAAGGTTAAATCCTCCTTCTGGAACCTGAGTTGAGCCTTTAACAGGCTGTTTTGTTGTTCTATAAGCCTTCAGATAGTGGTGCCAGTGAGAGAGAAGGCAAATCTATTCTGAGTACATAACCATTCTGCTGAGGAAGAATTACTGCTCCCTTTAGGATAGAAGGGACCCAAGTAATTAACCTGACATGGGCTAGCTGGAGGGTCTCACCAAAGAATGGTGCTGTATCAAGGGCTGCTGGCAGGTTGGACACTTAGCTGTGGTAGATGATAAATCAGCTTTAGTGAAGGGAAGCCTACCCACTGGAAGTACTTCCTTCCCCACTGTCCTTCAGAGCCACTGCTGAGTGGGGCTCTAACGGGAGAGCAATCCATTTCCACATAGCACCAACATATTGCACTGCCCCATCTGTGAATCAGGCCAGAATACTTTCTGCCTGTTCGTTGATAGCAGCAGATCCCCACCCCAACATAGGTATGGACTGAAAGAGGGGCACTGGTGTGGCAGAAAGAGGTGAAACCTGTCTGGACCATCTGCTCCTACACTTTGTTCATGCCCACTGGACCTGCTTGAGTCCAGTCCTAAGTGTACCACTTCCATCACACAATAGACTGTTGATGCTCGTGCACAACCTTACAACTTGGTATGTCAGATAACACCCAACTTATTGGAAGGAGCTCATCTTCAAAGACACTTGGTGCTTGTAGTGGAAACATCCCAAGGTGATCCCCACTGAGTCACACTGTTATATAATTCCTTCCCCTGAGTGTAGGTAGAAGCTGTGACTTGCTTCTAGCCAATAGAATATGGCAAAAAGTGATGGGATAATCACTGCAGTGATTACATTACATGATCTAAGACTCCATCTCAGCAGACTGGAGTGAGAGCTTCTCCTGCAGGCCTTTAAGAACTAAACTGTGTGGTGATTATAGTTAATAATATGGTATTATGTAGTTGAAAGTTGTTGAGAGTAGATGTTAAGTGTTCTCACACACACACACAAAAGAGTTGACTTTATTAAATGTGAGATGATGGATGTGTTATCTTGATCTTGGTAATCATTCTACAATGTATATGTGTATCAAAACTAAAAAATAAAAGAACTAAACTGTGATGTTATAAGAGGATCTGTGAGAGGGACACATGGCAAGGAACTACAGGCAGTCTTTGGGACTAAGAGAGGTCCCTCCCTGGTCAATAGCCAGCAAAAAACAGGGACCTCAGTCCTACAACTGAAAGGAACTGAATTCTGCCAGCAACTATGTGATCTTGAAAGCGGACCCCAAGCTCCAGAAAGAAAGATAGCCTAGCCAATACCTTGACTGCGGCCTTGTGAGAACCTGAGCAGAGGACTCAGCTAAGCCAAGACCAGACTCCCAATCCATGGAAACTATCAGATGAGAAATGTGTGGTGTTTTAAGCTGCTAAGTTTGTGACAATATTGTAATTCAGCCAGATAACTCAGCCATAGATACAGTGCCCCATGAAAAGGCACTCAGTCTCTACTAGCACACCAGATGATTTTTTTTTAATATGATGAGCCCGGCCGGCGTGGCTCAGCAGTTGAGCATCAACCTATGATCCAGGAGATCCCAGTTTGATTCCCAGTCAGGGCACATGCCCTGGTTGTGGGCTTGATCCCCAGTAGGGGGCATGCAGGAGGCAGCTGATCAATGACTCTCTCTCAGCATTGATGTTTCTTTTTTTTTAAATATATTTTTATTGACTTCAGAGAGAGGAAGGAAGAGAGAGAGAGACATAGAAGTGCACACTACAGTATCTTGTCCTTGACCTTAGAGAAGATGTTCTGCCCCAGACCCCCAAACCTGTAGAAATCCACAATGTAAATATATTCACCAATAAAGTGGGCCAGTATGATATTCTGTGGAGTGTAAAGATATTTAAGCTTCCTACATACAATATTATTATAGAAAGCATGAGAGTTCGAATACCTGAGGTAAGAGAGTAAGCGCGTCCTTGCCAAATAAAGGTGAACTCCTTGTTAACTTTTTATTGACATATAATTTACATACAAAAAATAGAGACCTTAGTTTTGACAGTTATATATATATATATATATCCATGTAACCACCATTCAACACAACATATGCAACATTTTCATTACACCAGAAATTTCCCTCCTGCCTTGTCCAATTAATCCCCTGATGTCCACCCAGAGGCAACCACTTTCTGATTATTTCTTTCTCCATAGATCTGTATCATCTGTTCTTAGACGTCATTTGAATGGAATCATGCAATATACATTTTTGTGTGTTTCATACTTCTTGCATGCAAATGATGTTTTTGAGATTGTGAACTACTTTCAATTCTCTCTAATAAGCATAAAAATTTTTTTGGAGCAAGAAGTGTACTTCTCTATCCAAGCTGTGCTGAGATGTGATTCTGGTCATTGACCTGGAGGTAATAAAAATGGTGGGTGCATCTTGAGAAAAAAATGTCATTTTGCAAGGCAGCTGCTTCAGGTGAAATCAAGACAAGGTCTCCATGAAAAAGGCAGTTATTCTCCTATGGCAAGAGAAAGGTGGCAGCTCCTGCCAGCAAGAAAAGTTCAAGGAAATTGGAGGATTTACAATACTTGAATTCATCCACCCAAATACTCATTCCAAATGTCATGTTCCATTCATTCCCTATCTGATTTTGAAAAAACTGGGCCTGACAAGGTTATACATTTAGTCTTTTTTTCATCTGTGCCACCCCTATTATCAGATCCCAAGCCTGATTTTTAGTACAGTATGTCCTGTAGCTACAGGAGATAAGGATCTCCTTTAAATCTTCCATAGAGGCAGAGTTTCCACTGCAGTAAAATGCAACCACCCAATTTCAAGATCCTTATAAATAACATTGTATATTGATTAAATGCCACAGCCATTTGCCCTCCCCATATCTTACCCTGTAGCTCCATAGCATACCAGTAAAATACCACATACCACAGAGGAAAGCACAACTGCAATGCCACTTTGTGTCCACACACTTAGTTATTTCCACACACTTAGTACCACCAAATAGGGTCCTCAATGCCTTTAGACAAGTGAATAATCCAACTCCAGAACCCTATCCTGACAGTCTATTTTCTAGAACCACATTTAATATCAAATGTTTTAGCCAGGGTCTTCTACAACAGAGCCTGAGTTAGAAATTCACATGCTAACCATTTGAGAGTCGTGCAAACCTAAGGCAATGAGGATCACGAAATATGGTAAGTGGGGCAAGGAAAGATATAAAACAATGTAATGCAATGCATTACCTCACTGGCCTTTGGCTGAATTAAACTGGAGGTCATTTGCCAGGTTTTCTCAGAATGGCTGAAAGGAAAACACAACATTGCAGAGTTGTTAATGAAGGGAGAAATTTATGTGCCTGGCTCCCTCATGTCTCCTCATTTCCACTAGTCAAATTCTATACCCCAAGATGTTGACTACCCTTTACCTGCAGGTTTCTTGTTAGCTTCTCACAAAGCCAGATCCCATGCCCATGGTATGGCATTTTATTTAAGTGTGGAAGTAGAGTGATAACTTGGAAGTCATAGGCTCAGTTCATAGAACATGAAGGTCATGCAGGCTCAGGGCTTCAATTAGACAACCTTGTAGCTCTGAAAGCTCACGAAGAATGCCAAAAAATGGAATGGCAACAGCACCATATGGAAATGGGAAGCATCTGGAAAAGAATCTGAGAAGGCACACAAACTTATGTCTACTGCAGGTTAGTCCAAAGAAGACAAAAGGATAGTTTGGACTAGAGAAGTGACAGTAGGGATGAAGAAGGGAACAGAGTAGGGTATTTTGAAGATAGAGCCAACAGAACTTTCTAATGAACTGGATGTGAGGGGTCAGGGAAAGGAAGGATTCATGGATGACCCCATGTTTTCCTTGAGTAACTGGATAAAACATGATATGGGGGAGCAATAGATTTTTCAGGGAAGGGATCAATATTTAGTGTAATACGGTTCAACAATTTTGGTCAAAAACATTTTGTGTTTGTGGTTTGTTTTCTAAGACTAAATAAAGCATTACACTTAATAACCACATCTCATGATAAGTTCATTCCATAATTCAACCAAAGGCCAGCCCTATATATGGATAGGACCAATTACCACTTGCATGATGTACTTGTCAATACATGGGACAGCCTGCCCTGAAAGATCTCCCCCACCTATTGGCCAGCTGCCCATAATCTGTGTTCTGACAATCTATTGCTATGTAACAAACCAACCCAAACATAGTGACTTAAAACAACATTTATCCTGGTCACACCAACAGGCAAGGTTTGAAAAGGTGGTCTGATCTTTGTTTCATGTGGTGTCAGCTGCGGTGGCTCAACTGGAAGCTATAAGATCTATGTCCAAGATGGCTCAATCACATTGACTGGCAAGTCAGTGCTAGCTGTCAACTGAGAGCTCAGCCAGGGCTGAGGGCCAGAAGCCTCACTTCCTCTCCATAGGGGCCTCTTCACAGCATGTACCTAGGTTCTAAGAGTAAACAACCCCAGAGACAGGAAATAGAAGCTGCTAGTTTCTTGAGGCATAACCCCAGAAACTGGCACAGTGCCATTTCTGCCATATTCTATTGATCAAGCATTCACAGAACCCATATTCGAAGAGAGGAGACTAGACATCACTTCTCAATATGAGTGTCAAAAATGTGAGGGCCGTGTTTTAAAATGGTGCAGCTTAGAATCCATAACCTGTCACTAGTTAATGGTGCCTTCAGTTTTATGGTGGTAGAGGAAGGGACACTTAAACCATTAAATGTCCACTTAAATGATTTTGTCAGATGAGCTCTTAACACCCCTCAGGTTCCTGAGAGAATGGGAGCCAGGATCAAGAGAATAATTAGATAATAATTAGATAATAATATAACTACCACTTTTTGAGCACTTACCACATGCCAGACATTGTTCTGAGTGCTTTACATGCATGAGCTCATTGAATTCTCCCAACAATCCCATGAGGTAATTTAATATAGTTATGCTATTTTACAGATGAGGAAATTGAGGCATAAAAGCGTTAATGATTTGCCCAGTTACACAGTCAGGAAGCAGTTGAGCTTGGATTCTAGCCCAGATCTGTCTAACTCCAGAACCCACACTTAAAACCATTACACCATATTGGAAAAGGTAGAGATGGGCTTGTCAAAGACAGAGGGGCTGCCAGGCCAGCCCTAAGCAGGGCCTGAGGGTTTCATCAAGCCTTCATTAGTACCATCCTTATAGGAAGAAGTATGTGTAAAATATCAGAGCAGTTGGGATTTTTCCACCACAAAAGATTCCTGGTGTGGGAAAGCATGAAAGGAAAAAATTATTCATTGACAGGCACTTTTTCATTTGTCAGGCATTGTGCTAAGGGTTTTATTCGTTAATTTCAAATAATTTTCTAAACAATCAGTGGTATTATTATTACTGCCATTTTGCAGTTGAGGAAACAGAGATTAAATAACTTACTCATCGTCACACAGGTGGTTACCGGCCATTCTGGGATTCTAGCTCAGATCTGACTCCAAATCCATATTCTTAATTATTACATATGAAACTTTCTGTCTATAGTGGGGTAGCCCCAGGGTTGGGACTGCATGCAGAGCCCTGGGGAAAAGATTGCTGTAAAAGCTGGGAGAAGATGCAGGATACTTTGAATCCATCCAACCTATCATATTGCCTTTAGCCAGGTATCACCCTTAGCTGGTTGTCTCCCTTTGTGCCTACTTCCTTTTATCTAAGATCTCTTTAATGGCCAAGAATATTTGCTCCACAAGGCACAAGATAGTCTGAGCAAATCCATCTCCAATTATTCTCCTCTTTAGTCCCAGTTAATTAATAGCTAACTATTGAAGAGAGATTAAAATAATTGACTTCCTGATGACACTGAACAATTAAGTTCTTAGCTCTCTTCACAACTCTAATCACTACCAAAGTGGAGATTAATAGAGATGGATCCCCTCTCCATCTAATTCCCATTTTGCAACCAACTATCCAATGCAGGCTTCTGACCCAAATACTTCCCTGGGAGCAAGTTTAAATCTTGGCTCAGTCAACTAAACATTTCCAAGCAATTAACCCATTGTTAGTTGTAAAATAGCTAGTTGTCCAGAAAAAGGTAAAGGGGTTATGATGGAAGGGGGCCTAGATTTCAGGATGCCAGCTGGGCCACTAAAATGCTTCTAGGAAGAATGCCTAAGGAGATTAGGTTCAAGCCTACCTAGCTTCCTCCCCTGCAGATTTCTAAATCCTGGTAGTCTGTTTCCTGGTCTTCAGCTCTAACCTCCCTCTAGTTTGGGGCCTTAATTTGGTAATAACAACATCTAATTATTATAGAATGCTTTCTGTATGTAAGGCATGTTATATGTATTATTATCTCATTCAGACTTCACAGCTATTCTAGAGATAAGTACTAGAAAAGCGAATTGTCTAAAAGCGGGGGGTTCCGCCCAGCCAGTGTGGTTCAGTTGGTTGAGTGTTGGGTGTGGCTCAGTTGGTTGTGTGTCATCCTGTGCACCAAAAGGTCATTGGTTCAATTTCCCATCAGGGCACATTCCCTGGGTTGTGGGCTCAATCCCCAATAGGGAACGTGCAGGGGGCAGCCCATCCATGTTTCTCTCTCTCCCTCTCCCTTCCTCTCTCTGAAATCAATAAAAACATATTTTAAAAAAAAGAGTGGAGGGTTCCAAGAGTAGGAGGAAAGGAGGACTCTGAGGCTAGAAGAGAGAAGGGCTGGATCCCTGAGCCTGGGTACACAAAAGGACAAGAGGTATGTTATGAGAGTGTGTAGGATCTGTACCTGGAGGTGGTAGTATAAATTCAGCTTGGGGTAGTATTTCCCTCCAGGCTTAGTTGTCCTTCTCTATCTAAAGTCTTGTCAACATTCTTGGTGACTTGAGCTGCTTCTATCAGGGGCCAATCCCTTCTAGATTCCATTTACTCCTGCTTCTAAAGGGACTTGGGCACTTCAGTTATCACCTCTAGATATTATTTCATCCCCACTTTTGGTCTTTTAGAAACTTTCTCCATCTAACAAAACTTTTAAAATATATCTATGGACAAAACTATGGAGGCTTGCCCGGCCGGGCATGGCTCAGCGGTTGAGCGTCGACCTGGGATCCAGGCAATCGGGGTTCGATTCCCGGTCAGGGCACATGCCCGGGTTGAGGGCTCGATCAATGACTCTCTCATCATTGATGTTTCTCTCTCTCTCTTCCTCTCCTTTCCTCTCTCTGAAATCAATAAAGATATATTTTTTTAAAAAACACACAAAACTATAGAGGCAGTAAAAAGATCTGTGCTTGCCAGTTCAAAGAGGGGGAAAGGGATGACTAGGTGGAGCACAGGGCATTTTTAGGGTAGTGAAAATAATCTGTATAATAGTATAATTGAGGACCCGGGAAATAATGTACTTATCAAAATGCATAGAACTACACAACACAAAGAGTAGGCTCTCATGTAAACTATGGACTTTAGTTAATAATATATAGCAATTTTGGTTCATCAATTGTAACCAATGTATCAAATGTTAATAATAGGAGAAACTGAAAAAAGGGGCAAGGGTATATATAGGAACTCTCCGTACTTTTGGATGAAGTTTTCTGTAAACGCCAAACTGCTCTAAAAAATGAAGTATATTTGAAAGACAAAAACAAAATTACTTATGCCCATTGCATTTCCCATTAAAAAGATCATGGATCCCTGGAGAAATGGCTGATTCTAGGCCTGGGGTAGAAAATGTTCAAGATAAGCCTGAGGAATCTTGTCAGACCAGACACAACCAGATATGATGTGCCTTCTGACTGATACAACAGAATGTACACAGCAGTAACTACAAAGTATTTTTGTGAAAAGCAATGAACCTGAAAGAAATTGTTCCTCTAGTCTAGATCTAAATACCAATATATAGCCAATAAGAGAGAGAGAGGAAAAAGTTAAATGGTATCAGAAGGAGGTAATCAGTCAAATGTAGAAAGTGGGCATTCTGAGAAACAAATTGCCCAGTTTCTCCAAGAGCATGATGTCTTAGTTCAGGCTGCTCTGACAGAATATAAAGGACTGGGTGGCTTATAAACAACAGAAACTTACTTCTCACAGTTCTGGAGGCTGGGAAGTCCAAGATCAGGGTGCAGACATGGAGGGGTTCTTGATGAGGGCCTGCTACTTGGTTGCAGACAGCTGTCTTCTTGCTGTGTCCACACACAGTGGAAGGAGGAAGAGAGCTCTTTGGGGTCTCTTCAGTAAGGGGACTATTTCCATTCACAAGTGCTCCAATTTCATGACCTAATCACCTCATCAAAGGGCCATATCTCTTCAGCCCTGGCCAATGTGGCTCAGTTGGTTGGAGTGTTATCCTGTGCACTGGAAGGTTGTGGGTTCAATTCCCAGTCAGGGATCCCACCAGAGGCAACCCAATTTATATATCTCTCTCACATCCATGTTTCTGTTTCACTTAATCTCTCTCTGTTTCTCTCTGTGTTTCTCTCTCCCTCCTCCTCCCTCCCCCTTTCCAACCGTCCCTCCCTCCCTTCCCCCTCCCTCCCTCTATTTCTCCTTGTATTTTCTTCCCTCTAAACAATATTTCCCTCTTCCACTGCCTGTCTCCCTCTCTCTTCCTCTCTCTCTCTACCTATCCCTCGCCTTCTTCTTCTCCCTCTTACTCTCCCTTTCTTTCCCGCTCCCATTCCCTCCCCCAACCCATCCTTCAACCGATCCCTCTCCCTGTTTCCCTCATTCTGCTTCTCCCTATCCTGTCTCCCTCACCTTACTCTACTCTCTCTCTTCCTCACTTTTATTTCTCTCCCACTCTCTCCCTCTCCGTTTCAATCACTCTCTGCATCACTCTCCCTGACCCTCCCATTCTCAGACTCTCCCTCTGCCTTTCTTTCTCTCCTAATATCCTTTACTCTGTCCCTCTTTCTTTTACTCTCTCCACACCCCTCCTTCTACTTCTCTATCTTTCTCTCCCAATCTTCTCCCTAACTCTTTTCCTTTCTCTTCCTTTCTCATCCACTCTCTACCTCTCCACCTCCCAATGGCTTTTGATCTCTCCCTGTCTCCCACTCTTGTCCTTTCTCTCCCTTCTCCTTCTCTCTCTTATGCTACTTTCCACTCTGTACTACTTTCCTCTCTCTTCCATGCTCTCCTTCTCTTCATACCTCTCCTTCCCTCCACATCCCCTTACCTCTCCCCCTGCCTCTCCCTCTTCCTGTTTGTCTTTTCCCCTGTATCTCTCTGTTTGTTTCTCTCCTCTCATCCGCTCTCTCTCCCTGTCATCCTCCCCATCTACTTCTCTCTCACTCTCTCCCATTCTCTTTCAAACTCCTAGCTCCCCTCTCTCTTTCTCTCCCTCTCCCTCTTCCTCTGAATCCCCCTCTTCATCCCTCTCTCAATCTTCTTCTCTAGGAATCACTTTCTCCCTTTCCCTTTCTCTTTCACTCCATCTCTTCTCTCTCCATCTCTTATCCTTTCTATCTGTCTCTCTGTCTTTCTCCAACCTTATCCCTGTCCCTTTTCCCCCTTTCCTTTGCCTTCTTTATTCTTTTTCCAACTCACTCTCCCATTTCCTCTATGTATCCACCTCCAATTACTCTCTTACTCTGTCTCTCTTTCTATCTCTCATCTTGTCCCTATCTTTTTCACCCTCTCCTTAGCCCTCACCCTCTCATCTGTCTCTCCCTCTCCCTCTCCCTCTCCCTCTCCCTCTCCCTCTCCCTCTCCCTCTCCCTCTCCCTCTCCCTCTCCCTCTCCTTCCTTCTGTCCCTCTCCCTCTCCCTCCATTTCCCTTTCTCTCCTTCCCTTTCTCCCTTCTCTCCTCTTTCTCACTCCCCCTCCCTTTCTCTCCCACCCTCTTCCTCTTTCTCCTTGTCCCTCTCCCTCTTCCTCTCTCCCTCTCTTCTTCCTTCTCTTCCCCTCTCCCTCACCCTCTCTCTTCCTCTCCTTCCCTTTCTCTCTCTCCTTAAACACCAGGTAAAAACATTTTGTTAAACCTATGCCAATGGATTTCACCATTGTTTATTTTTATTGTTTATTTTTTGGCACTTATTTTTGGCATCTGCCCTATCCTGACGTTCATTTCTCTGTCTATCAGGCTTTGAACTAGGTGCTTCCCATAGTTATATGAGTTCTAAGCTGTTTCCATCTGCTGGTATTCCCACACGTATTCAATCTGAACTGCACCTCCACTTAATTTTGCTTGGGTTGCCCCATCCCCAGGTTCCTGCTACTGGACCTTTCAAGTATAAGCTAGTCACAAATGACCATGACCAAAAACCTTAGACCTTTGTGGGCAACCATTCTCCACCCATCTCCTCATGAGGCCCTTAATTGCTAATGAGCACAGAGTAATATGCAAAACGGTCCAGGCAGGGAAGCAGCAGGAGATGAAACTGGACCCCATTAAGTTAGGTTCCTGCTGCAAAAGCCCTTAAAATAAGGCCGACAACGAGAGTATCCTTCCTTCCATGGGAAAGGGAGAATCACTGGAAATTTTAAAATCAAGAAAGTGTCAAGATTAAAATGTTTTGTGCAGCATTTTTGGAAAACTGTTGTGTTTAATATTAATTGATATTACATGAAAAAGAAGTTCTAGAAGAAGATTGAAATCATATCAAGCATCTTCTCGGATCACAATGCAATGAAACTAGAAATCAACCACTATAAAAAAAACTCAAAAATATTCAAACACATGGAGGCTAAATAGCATGTTATTAAACAATGAATGGGTTACCAATGAGATCAAGGAAGAAATCAAACACTTCATGGAAAGTAACGAAAATGAACAGACAACAACCCAAAATCTGTGGGACACGGAGAAAGCAGTCCTGAGAGGAAAATTCATAGCATTACAGGCCTATCTCAGGAAACAAGAAAAAGATCTAACGAACCATCTAACACAACAACTAAAAGAACTAGAATGAGAACAGCAAGAAAAGCCCCAAGGAAGTAGAAGGAAGGAAATGAAAATCAGAGCAGAAATTAATGACATAGAGACTAAAAAAACAATACAAAAAAATCAATGAAACCAAGAGCTGGTTCTTTGAAAAGGTAAATAAGATTGATGCACCTTTAGCCAGACTCACTAAGAAACAAAGAGAGAGGACCCAAATAAATAAAATCAGAAATTAAAGAGGTGATATAACAACTGACCCAACAGAAATACAAAGGATTGTAAGAAAATACTATGATCAACTATATGCCAACAAATTGGAAAACATGGGGGAAATGGACAAATTCCTAGAAGCATACAACCTTCCAAAGCTGAATCAAGAAGAGGCAGAAAACCTAAATAGGCCTATAACAACTAATGAAATTGAAGCAGTAATCAAAAAACTCCCAGCAAACAAGAGTCCTGGACCAGATGGATTTACAGGCAAGTTTTACCAAACATTCAAAGAAGAATTAACACCTATTCTATTCAAACTATTCCAGAAAATTCAAGAGGAGGGAAAATTCCCAAACTCTTTTTATGAGGCCAGCATTATCCTAATCCCAAAACCAGATAAAGACACTACAAAGAAAGAAAATTACAGGCCAATATCCCTGATGAACATAGATGCTAAAATCCTCACTAAAATACTAGCAAACCGGAACCAGCAATACATTAAAAAGATCATACATCATGACCAAGTGAGATTTATTCCAGAAATGCAAGGCTGGTACAACATCCACAAATCAATAAATGTGATACACCACATAAACAAAATGAAGGACAAAAATCATATGATCATATCAATAGATGCAGAAAAAGCATTTGACAAAAAAACAAGCACCCATTTCTGATAAAAACTCTCAGCAAAGTGGGAATGGAGGGATCATACCTCAACATAATGAAGGCCGTATATGACAGACCTACAGCCACCATTATACTCAATGGGCAAAAACTAAAACCATTTCCATTAAAAACAGGAACAAGAGAGGGATGTCCACTTTCACCACTCTTATTCAACATAGTACTGGAAGTCCTAGCCACAGCCATCAGACAGGAAGAAAACATAAAAGGCATCCAAATTGGAAAGGAGGAAGTAAAACTGTCATTATTTGCAGATGACATGATATCTGCAAAAGTACTCCATCAAAGTACTACTAGATTTGATAAACAAATTTGGCAAGGTAGCTGGATACAAAATCAACATCCGGAAATCAATGGCATTCTTATACACCAACAATGAGCTCTCAGAGAGAGAAACTAAAAAAGCAATATCATTTACCATTGCAACTAGAAAAATAAGATACCTAGGAATAAACTTAACCAAGGAAGTAAAAGACCTGTATTCAGAAAACTCCGTGACACTGAAAAAAGAAATAGAGAAAGATTTAAACAAGTGGAAGAATATACCATGCTCATGGATTGGAATAATTAATATCATTAAAATGTTCATACTACCCAAAGCAATTTATAAATTCAATGCAATTCCTATTAAAATACCAACAGCATATTTCACAGACCTAGAACAAACATTTCAAAAATTTATATGGAACCAAAAAAGACCCCGAATAGCTGCAGCCATCTTGAGAAAAAACAACAGAGTGAGAGGGATCACATTACCAGACTTCAAACTGTATTACAAAGCCACTGTAATCAAAACAGCCTGGTATTGGTACAACAACAGGCATATAGATCAATGGAACAGAACAGAGACCCCAGAAATACACACACGCCATTATGGTCAGTTAATATTGGACAAAGGAGGCAAGAGTATCCAATGGAGTAAAGACAGTCTCTTCAATAAGTGGTGCTGGGAAAATTGGACAGATACATGCAAAAAAAATGAAACTAGAAGACCAACTTTCACCATACACAAAAATAAACTCAAAATGGATAAAAGACTTAAATGTAAGTCATGAAACCATAAAAATCCTGGAAGAAAACATAGTCACAGACATCCCATGTAGTGGAATTTTCACTGATACATCTCCTAGGGCAAGAGAAACAAAAGAAAAAATAAACATATGGGGCTACATCAAACTAAAAAGCTTCTGCACAGCAAAAGAAAACAGCCTCAAAATACAAAGGAACCCCACGGTCTGGGAAAACATATTTGCCAAGAATGAATCTGGTAAGGGGCTAATTTCCAAAGTGTACAAAGAATTCATAGCACTCAGCAAGAGGAAGACAAACAACCCAATTAAGAAATGGGCAAAGGACTTAAATAGACACTTCTCCAAAGAGGACATACGGATGGCCAAGAGACACATGAGAAAATACTCGACATCGCTAATCATCAGAGAGATGCAAATTAAAACCACAAGGTATCACTTCACACCTGTCAGAATGGCTCCATCAACAAATCAACAAACAACGTGTGCTGGCGAGGGTGTGGAGAAAGGGGAACTCTAGTACACTGCTGGTGGGAATGCAGACTGGTGCAACCACTATGGAAAACAGTATGGAGGTTCCTCAAAAAATTAAAAATGGAGCTGCCATTTGACCCAGTGATTCTACTCCTAGGAATGTATCCTAAGAATCCTGAAACATTAATCAGAAAGAATATATGTTCCCCTATGTTCATAGCAGCACAATTTACAATAGCTAAGATCTGGAAACAGCCCAAATGGCCATCAGTGGATGAGTGGATAAAAAAGCTGTGAGACATATACACCATGGAATACTATGCAGCTATAAAGAAGAAGAATCCCATACCCTTTGGGACAGTATGGATGGACCTGGAGAAAATTATGCTAAATGAAACAAGCCAGGCAGAGAAAGACGAATATCACATGATCTCACTTATATGTGGAATCTAAAGAACTTAATAAACTGATGAACAGAATAGATTCAATGACATGGATGCATAGATCAGACTGACAAATGTCAGAGGGATGGAGGAGGGCGGGTGGGTGGAGCAGGAGAGAGTAACCAAAGAATTTATATGCATATATGCACAACCCAAGGACAGGGACAATGGTGGGGAGAGAAACTGGGGAGGGGGATGGGACGGAGTGGAATGGGTCACTGGGAAGAAAAGGGGACATCTGTAATATTTTAAACAAAAATAAAATTTAAAAATTTAAAAATAAAAAGTTCTGTGGTCAGTTATGTTGGGAAAATACTGGGCTAAAGAAAGTAAAAGATGTTTCTTTATTGCAGGACCTCTCCACGACTTTAATATACTGGCATGTGCACTGCGAAACTCCAGGAGGGATATGAATGTTCCCTGCTTCCTAAACTTGCATTAGCACAGAACCCTCTTTTGTTTTTTAAATCCTCACCAGAGGATTTTTTTTTTTCCCGTTGTTTTTCAGAGACAGTAGAAGGGGAGAGAGAAAGAGGAGGGGAGAGAGAAACATCGATGTGAGAGAGACACGTCAATTGGTTGCCTCCTGCACGTGCCCCAACCAGCCCTGGGGGGATTAAGCCTGCAATTGAGGTAGGTGCCCTTGACCTTTACTAGAATCAAACCCATGACCCTTTAGACCACCGGCCAATGCTCTAACCACTGAGCAAAACTGGCTAGGACCAGATCCCTCTTTTTAACAGGGGACATATATCAGGGCTAACATTCACCAGAGCACAGTTTGGGATACATGAGTTTAGGAAGATCAATCTGCTGATGGTTTACAAGAAAGGTTGAAAAGAGATGAATGTGGGCCAGGAGACTATGGCAGCTGAAGCAGGTGAAAGAGCAGCCCACACCAGCACCTCAACAGTGAGAATTAAGTGAAACATGCATCTCAAGAGGCTTTTGAAGAAGACCAGTGAGGACTGGAGTTAAGCCTCTGGTGGAAACTGGGTCTTATTCTTCTTTTATCTCCTACACTGTATCTTGGAGCAGAGAGCTTTGCATAGGAGAGAAATATACATACTTGCTGACCATGACTATATTACCAGCAGCAGTGATTTAACAAAATTACTCTTTATGTTTCCCTTTAAAAGTAATTTACCTGGCTCAGCCAGTGCGGTTCAGTGGTTGGGAATCGACCTATGAACCAGGAGGTCACAGTTTAATTTCTGGTCAGGGCACATGACCCAGTTGTGGGCTTGATCCCCAGTACAGGGCATTCAGGAGGCAGCCAATCAGTGATTGCCTCTCATCATTGATGTTTCTATCTCTCCCTCTCCCTCTCCCTCTCTCCAACATCAGTATAAGAAAAAAAAAGTAGTTTACCTGGTGTTTTTTATATAATTGACACAATTTGCAAAACTAACTCACACTGCAACTGAAGGGGGAGTTGGGGGCTATCAAAACAGTTTCTTTTTATCTATTTGCAAGATAGATTGTGTATTTTAGTTAGAGCATTGGGCTGAGAATTTTTATATGAAAGAAAAGAGGAGAGGGAGGAGGAAGATAAAGAGGAAATGTTATATCTCAGGAATGTTATGATTTGTTACTCAACACTCCCCACACACACACCAAAAGCTTTCAAGGATATCTTTGGCCAATAGCTATATAGGTTACACTGTCATGGTTACATGAAAAATACTCAACATTAAGAATTAACAAGTTCATTAGACAGATAAATCTGAATGAGGTAAGAAATTCCAAAGCAAAATCAGGTGAAAATTTGCTTGGTTTATCAGGATTTACAGTTAGAACCCATGATTCTAAAATGCTCATGTCATGAATCTCTCAATTGATACTAAGTCAGTTATAACAAGTGTGGAGTTCATGTTGCCCTCCCAAGATATGCCGTTCGCTTCACCTTTCTGGTCATATTTTAAAATTTACCAACATGTTTCTAAGGCTTTTCAGACCCCATTTCAGCAGAGGCAGTGCCTGGTGAGGGCAGAAGAGGCATAGTTTCATAAAAGGGTTCAAACAGCCTTCAGGACATCATCTATGTCAACAGGATCAACATGGTAAGCAGAGATTTTCAGGGTATAAATGCAACCCCAATTCAGGCAGAGCTCAACTGCACTGGCACCCCCTTGAAAGGAACCATCTATCCCCAGGGGTGCTACTTTATTTACGTCAACCTATAGACAGCAAAACAGCATATCAGTCTATGCCTCTGTTTCTTCATCTGTAAAATGGGGATAACAGCACCCACTTCATATGATTGAGTCAAAGATTTAATGAATTCATACATGTAAAATGCCTAACAACAGTAAGTGCTCAATGAGCGTTAACTATTTTTATTATTATTGTTATTATCATATTCATACATTTTTCAAACCCCAACAATCTAAGAAGTTACAACTATATAGTGGTTGGCAGAGTGAAGATTTTCTTGTAGAACTATGACCTGTTTCCCTCATTCAAATCTATACCTTTCTCACATGCATCCTGAAAGCCCATTTCCTCTATGGAAATATGAGCATAAAATCCTGAGTTCCCTTAACATGTAGGCTCCTTCAAAGGTCCCCAGAAACCAATGCAGACTGAAGCACTCAAGTTCTCATAAAGTGATAAAGCAAGGCAGCAATGAAACAAGACTGTGATGAAAATCCTCCCAAGAATAAGAACCAAGTCTTTTTTCACTTTGAAATCCCCAGGCCAGTGGAAGACCTGGCTCAGAGTAGAGGCTCAGGGAAGCTTCATTGAATTGCACAAGTAGAGAAGGAAGAAATTATTCTCAACATTCCTTAGCAGATGCCACAGCATTAGGCAATAGAGGAACTGAGAGAGAGAGATGCTGTCATCTACAGTATAAGTAGGGACATAGCAAGGCTTTCATTCCAGAGTCACTTTCTCTCACATTAGATGCAAATTCTTTACTCTTTCCAGATGGCCTCAGCCTTCTGTGTTGTCACAGTCAGCCAGCAACAGCATGGTGTGAACACCAAGCATCACTAAAAGTGCTTCCTGCCCAAAGTGGTCCCCCACAGTGGCCTATCATCTGCCTTATCTTCTGAGTATAGTCTTCACTCTACAGGGTTGAGGTACATACTTTATACTATCCTTTCTCCTAAACTATAGAATACATACTTTACACAATCAAGTATTAACATGCAGCAAAGATTGAATCATCTGATTACTGTGGAGAGAGCCAGATCTCAGTTCTTACAGCTCTTTTCTGGGCAACCTATTATTCTTCAATCCTTCTGAATTATGATTGTCATATCCTTTTATACTTTCTATACAGTATATTATATAATTATACTTATTCTACTTTTTTATACTTTTATCCTTTTACATTCAATTAGTCATGTGATAAGCACTGCTCTTAGTCTTGCTGACCAGTTATCTGGTGTTCTGTGTTTATGTCTGATATTGTTCTTTGACACACTGGCAGAGAGCACATAGGGTAAGTGACTCTTACTTATGGTTGCAGAGACTTGATAGGGCCCAGGTCCTAGCTGCATAGCCAACTCAAGGGTGCATTTTAAAAAAGGTAGGAACAATGGTATTAAGTCAAATTTGGAGGAAGAGTCAAGAGAACTTATGAATCAAGACTGTCAAAAGCAGTAGAACTTAATTTACACCATATACTAAAATTAACTCAAAATGAATCAAAAACCTAAATTTGTAGAAGAAATCATAGGGGCAAATATTCATTACCTTGGATTTAGGCACAGGTTTTTAATTATCACACCAAAAGCACAGGCAATAAAAAAAATATTTAACTGCATTTCATTGAAATTAAGAATTTTTGTGCATCAAGGGACATTATCAAAAAAAGTGAAAAGACAACCCACATAATAGGAGAAAATATTTGCAAATCACATATTTGATAAGGGTTTAGTATCCAAAATATATAAACAACTACAACTCCACAACAAAAAGACAATTCAATTTTTATATGATCAAGACTTGAATAGATATTTCACCAAAGAAGACGTGCAAATGGCCAATAAGCACATGAAAAGATGCTCCACATCATTAGTCATTAGGGAAACATGAAGCAAAATCATAAAGAAATGCTACTTCACTCTGACTAAAATGGCGATAAATTTTTTTTGTGGTTATTGCCATTTTATTATTCATATTTATATTCATTTTTTTCCCTTCTTATTTTGTGTTTTTTGGTTATTAAATTCTTTTTGTTTGTTTGTTTGTTTGTTTGTTTGTTTAAAATATTACAAATGTCCCTTTATTCCCCAATGACCCATTCCACCCCATCCCACCCCCCTCCCCAGTCCCTTTCCCCACCATTGTTCATGTCTTTGGGTTGTGCATATATGCATATAAATTCTTTGGTTACTCTCTCACCCACCCGCCCTCCTCCCTATAAATTTTTTTTTTTAATCAGAAAATAACAAGTTGGTGAGAATGTGGAGAAATTGGAACCCTCACATATTGCTGATGGGAATGTAAAATGGTGTCATCACTATGGATAACAGTTTGGCAGTTCCTCAAAAAGTTAAACATAGAATGACACTTCTGGGTATATACCCAAAAACTGAAAGTGGGGACTCAAACAGATATTTGTATACCAGTGTGTGGGAGGAAGAAACTTTCCACTTCCCTCCTAGGTTCCTTCGGCTGGTCTAATAATCATATAGACATGAGACGGATTACAAAGAGAAAATAACTAAATTTAATACATACATATGTATGGGAACTTCACATAAATGAAAGAGTCAGAGACCCCACATATATGAGAGGTTCAGAGACAGAAAGGGAAAATGGAGTATATGACATTCTCAGCTAAGGGAGAGGTAAGGCGCCTTGAGCTTCAGTGGAGAGGAGGGCCATTCCCAGGACAATAAGAAGAGCAGATACTCAGTAATTAGAAGTCTGCCTTGCCTTACAGATGGATCATAAAAAGTCATTTCTGGTAGTAACTCTTATCATGGGCAAGTCTCCCAATTTAAATTCTTTAAGGGAGAGGTAAAAGTTTCTCTTTGGCCTGCAGGTTCTTGACTGCCTTCAGTGGAAAATAATCCACATGCCCAAGTGGCACATCTTGGGGAAGCCTGTCTGAACCCCTTTCACAATGTTGTATCAACATTATTCACAATAGCCAAAAAACAGAAACAACTCAAGTGCCCATCAACAGATGAATGGATAAAAAAATGTATATCCACACAATGGAATATTACTGAGCCATAAAAAGGAAATAAATACTGATACATGACACAGCATAAACCAAGCTTGAAAATAAGCTGAGTGAAATAAGCCACACACAAAGAACAAATATTATATAATTCCACTTACATGAAGTATCTTCAATAGGCAAATTTCATAGAAACAGAAAATAGATTAGAGGTTACCATGGTCCAGGGATGGAAGAGAGGAAAGAATAGGGATTTACTGCTTAATGCATACAGAGTTTTTGTTTGGGGTGATGAAAACATTTTAGAAATAGAGAGAGGTGATGGCTGCACAACATTGTTAATGTAATTAATGTCACTGAACTGTACACTTTAAATAGTTAAAATGGCAAATTTTATATCATATGTATTTTACCACAATAGAAAAAGCCTATTTTATCTGTGTTAATGCTTATATTGGAAGTGAGGTGCCATAACAGAAGCAGAAGCAGCCCAAGGGCATCTTGACAGGGGGCCTGAGAATAGTGCAGCAACTTCAATCCTGCTTTTGCACAAGGATGGTGGTAGATCGGTGTGCTGGTTCAACTTTTGTCCCATTCTTATCAGATGCTGCCTTGCTGAGCTACAGGGTGGAATACATAATCTGTGGCTCTGTGGGCCTGGAAAGTGAATAATCTCAGCATTTGTGCTAGGCAGGGGAAGAGGATGTTCCAAGGACTGTGGGTGGAGCCAATGTGTTTGTTGCCCAGGGTTACAACACATGGATCCAAGGAACAGATTCCAAATGCAGAGTCCTGAGGAAACCAAGGTGCAAGTTGGTATAGAGCCCAAAACATAGATCACCAAGTCTGAGGAATTAGCAGAAATGTAGAACCAAGATATAAAAGCAAAAATTGGAGAGATGCAGAAGCTAACACATGAAGGGAGTTAAGGAGGGCCTACTTTAATCCTGAGCTGTCTGCCTCAGATTTTTATAGTATCTCATGCCTGATTTTTCATTTAAAGGCCTGAAAAGAACCAAAAGTTTAAGTTATTTTGACATTATAAACCACAATTATTAGGTTCTTTTAAGAACATTTCCTTTTAAGGAGAGAAGTTACCTAGGAAACTGATAGAGCCTGTTAGCCAGAGAAGGGAAGAATCAGAGCATGTCAATCATTTCTCCACTGCAAATTATCTATAAAAATAGCAGCATTCATCAGTCATAATAAGAGAACTTAAAGGACACTTCATTGTAGGCACAGAGACTTTAGAAATGGAAGACAGAGCAATTGCCTGTTTCCTGATAATTGGATATTGAATATTGAAAATTGCACATTATATGAAACATGCTCCTGGGGTGCTGGTACCTGCTATAGAAGCCCTGCCTCCAGAGCAACAAAGCCTACATGTTAGTTGTTCAGGTCAGGTCAGTGTCCTAAAGGCTAAGAATGGTGACAGGTAGAGAAAATGGGGACAGCTAAGTAGGGTTGAGTGAGACAAAACCTCTGGCATAAGAGACTTACTACACAACTGGGATGGTAGACCCTTTCAATCTGAGCAGTGGTCCCACAGCTCATGCTTATCAATTCAGTGCAAAGACCAGCAGATTCTGTTCCCACCTAGCACACACCTGGGCCCAAAAGGAATGACACCATCTTTGAGTGTGAAGGGGAAGGAGGCAGAAAATGCATAGAAAAGTTGGAGTGGGGGAACCATTGATAAAACAAAGTATAGAGGGGCACAGAACCCAACCTGCTGCTGCTTCGACAATTCTAAGGGCTGGGATGCTTGCCAAAACCCCAGAAGAGTCAGAGATTAAATATTTACCCAATAGTCAGGGGCTAACATAGATTATAACATGAAACCAGCTGAACTATGAGAATTACTTGAGCAGTACAAAACTAAGAAATATTAAAGACATTCATCAGGCCTGCCTATTGCTAGTAAATGATAACTGACCAAATCCACTTGCTGGGGTTGCCCAGTGAAGGTAGGGAGTAAAGGAGGAGGCAATGGGCAGTTAGCCCTACAGGCATGATTTGGAAGAGAGGTGCTTCTCTGCAGTATATTAGCCAGAAAACAAGCAACAGTATAGTGGTGTGGGGAGGGGGAGTGATGACAGGGAGGAAGACAGCAAGTCAAAGTTAGAATAAGGAGTTCAAATATGTTATTAATCAAAGTGTCTAGATCTGGGTCTCTTAATCATTTCTGAGCCATAGACCCTTTTGACAGCTTAGTGAAATATAGACTTCTTTTCATAATGACATTTTTAAATATATAAAATAAAACAAAGTATTAAAAAGGAAACCAAATATACTGCTATACAATTCTATAATATTTTATATATGATTTAGTAATATATTTCCTTATTAACACATTAAATAACAAGATCTAGTTGTAGGTATAATAACTACTATGATTTCAAAGCAGTGAAGAGAAATAAAGGTATTTTGAAATCTCTACAACTTCTGTTATTTGATATAAAATGATTTCTAGCCCAGCCGGTGTGGCTCAGTGGTTGAGCATGACCCATGAACCAGGAAGTCAGGGTTTGATTCCCAGTCAGGGCACATGCCAGGGTTGCAGGCTGGATTCCTAGTAGGGGCCATGCAGGAGGCCGCCGATCAATGACTCTCGCTCATCATTGGTGTTTCTATCTCTCTCTCCCCTTCCCTTCCTCTCTCTGAAATCAATAAAAACATATTATTTTTTAAAAAGGATTTCTACTAGTTTCAAAGTTGCAGGTACTGTGGTTTGTTGCTTACATTCATGAGAGAAAATGTTCAATTGCAGTTGGAAGTAAGTGAAAACAAAGCTGTGTTTTTTCCAATACAAATGTACTAACACTTTTATTTGGGGGGGGGGGGGGTAAATAAGCCTTTATTAGAATGTTGAACCAGTGTGTTCAAAGAAGGCAGCCCTTCAAAATAAGCACTTTCAATTAAGTACCTAACTGCATGTATAGGAAAACCAGGGCAGGGGCTGAAGTGGGGAGTGGCTTACTCTGTCTCCACATCAACACACATATATGCACATACATGGGATGCCCTCACATGTGCATGGAGCTGGCCCTATGTGCAGCATGGAACTGATTTTTAAGGAGTGGGAGAAACCAAGTGAAACACAACTAAGAGCAGACCTGATCCTTTGTAAGACATTTCTGTAGAGACCCCTCTATTTTTTTAATTGAGATATAACTGACCTATTTTTTCCATGGAGACCTTGGGAATGTGTGCACCCAGATTAAGAACCCCTGCTAGAAGTGAAAAACAGGAGCCAAAACAAGAAACCAGGAGACAAGAACAAACAGTAACTGAGGGGGTGAGCAGGTCTAAATGAATTCAGATGATGAACAGATACCTATAGTGGCTTTTTACTTAAGTGTGCCCATCATGTACTTGCTTGTCTGAACTGCATTCAGTTAAAGACCCTGACAAAGGGTGGAGAAGGTAAAAATAAAAGAAAAGTGGCTATATGTTGATAACTATTGAAGATGGTTGGTGACTACATCAGGTTGTTTATACCACTCCCTCTACTCTTCTGTATATTTGAAATTTTTCATACTGAAATCATTTAGAAGCAATGAATAAAATAAAGGATCTGACATGTTGTTTCATTATCAGAATTCCTCAGATCCACTCATTACCTATTCACTGATTCAACAAATACTTATTACTGCCTCTGGCACAGTATAGGGTATAGCAAGGCTAAAACCAAAGTCACGTGAGGGTCAGACCAGGAGAAACAGTAAGGAGTCAGTTCCAGTCCAGAATGAAACAGAGAGAAAGAATGCTAGGACAAAGTCAGGGGGCAGAATAGAAGGCCCTGAGAGAAAACATTTTGATGGAGGTAAAGTTCTTGAAAGAGAGAGGGAGAAGAGGGGTGGGCACACTACAATGGGAGAGCAGAGTGATCAGTGCAAGCTGGAATGGGGGAAGGAAGAAAAATGGCTAAAGAAGTGGGGATCCACCAATGAAAGCTTTTGCATCCTCCTTCATAGCTATTTGGTAACTATTTGCTGCCCAAAAAGACATATTCAAGACTACACCATTTGTATAAACCCAAAGAAAAGACTGGTCACATCAAAGCTCTCTCCTAGAAACATGAGTTTTAAACTTCATTGTCAATCTCAATAGAACAAAGTATGTGTTAACTTTTCAAAACAGAGCTTTAAAAGGTACACAGTATAACTCATCCCTAATGCAAATCAATAGAGAGAATAAATTAATCTCTGTTTATATTTCATTTCCACTAACATTTGCCTGAGAAAACAGCAACTGGGTTTTAATAACACTGGAGGGGTCAAAATTCCCAGGATATAACCCTTTAAACAAGTTTTCTTCCAAAGCTCATTTCATAAGGGCTTGGTAATTATTGCACTCACAGGAGAGCTCTGACTGGCACCTCCCAGTGGGAGCTGCAGGATCCTCCTGGCAGCCAGATGCCTGAATTCTAAACTCCTGACTCATTCAAGAAAAGAAACGAAGTCCAGATGAGTTTCATCGTGAAACCCTTTGGTAGGAAGGTTGGCAAATGAGAGGAACTCCGCTTCAATTTGTGTTTCTCCTCCACTAGCTACTAGTTGTACTTCCTTCCTTCCGCACTTCCTATGGCTCTGTTGACCAAGACAAAGTGACTTGAACTTGTCCAATTGTCAACTAATTCAATTCCCTTCAGATGTCCTAGTTATGTCTGGGTCACAGTAGGTGACCCAGTCCCTGTCCACAGAAGCACACAATTCAGAAAGGACAAGAATACCTCTTAAAATGTTAATCTCTTAAAAATCTTCTTATACCCACAATCAGCAGCAAGGGAAGTTATATTTGCCAACACCAGCATTCAAATAACTTACTCATCTGCAATCAAATTAGCCTAACCTATCCTGGTAAAGAACACAGGCTCCGGAGACAAACATGGGTTTTAACTTGACACCCTTTCCCACTTACTAGCTATGTGACTTTGGACAAGTTACTTAACTCCTCTGAGACTCAGTTTCATGATTCTTAAATAAGGGATAACAATAGTTATCTATCTTACAGAGTTGTAAGAATTAAATAACAGATTCTAGTGCAGCTCCTCCCTTAATACTCTACTCCTTCAGGAATAGAGTCCTGTCCCTCCACCAGCACCAGATTCCCTCCAGGGTCTGGGGAGGCTCTGGGTAACCCCCATCAGACCCCACCCCCCCTCAGTATGAGCATCCACAGCTCTTAGGCTCCCAACGGCAATGTGAACACTTACTCTACCCTACCACTTCCTTCACTCCACCATCAAGGCCAAAGGACAGGAGAATGGCCACTTGAAAAGCAATAAATATTTAAAGAACTAACACCTATCCTTCTCAAACTATTCCAAAAAATACAAGAGGAGGGGAAACTCCCAAATTTATTTTACAAGCATTATCCTAATTCTGAAACCAGGTAAAGACACTACAAAGAAAGAAAATTATTGGCGAATGTCCCTGATGAACATAGATGCCAAAATCCTCAAGAAAATATCAGCAAATTGAATTCAGCAATACATTAAAAAGGTCATACACCATGATCAAGTGGGACTTATTCCAGGGATGCAAGGTCCGTACAATATCCGCAAGTCAATTAACGTGATACATCACATAAACAAAAATGAAGGATAAAAATCATGTGATCATATAAATAGATGCAGAAAAAGCATTTGATAAAATCCAGTACCCAGGATGATAAAAACTCTCAGAAAAATGGAAATAGAGTGAACATACCTCAACATAATTAAGGCCATATATGACAAACCCACAGCCAACATCATACACAACGGGGAAAACTAAAAGCATTTCTCTTAAGATCAGGAACAAGACAGGGGTGTCCACTTTCATCACTCTTATTCAACATAGTACTGGAAGTCCTAGCCACAGCAATCAGACAAGAAGAAGAAATAAAAGGTATCCAAATTGGAAAGGAGGAAGTAGAACTGTCATTATATACAGATGACATGATACTATACATAGAAATTCCTAAAGATTCCACCAAAAGACTATTAGAACTGATAATAAATTCAGTAAAGTAGCAAAGTACAAAATAAATATCCAGCCCAGCTGGCATGGCTCAGCGGTTGAGCATCGACCTATGATTCAGGAGATCACAGTTCAATTCCCAGTCAGGCCATATGCCGGGGCTGTGGGCTCGATCCCCAGTAGAGGGCATGCAGGAGGCAGCCAATCAATGACTTTCTCATCATTGATGTTTCTATCTCTCCCTCTCCCTTCCTTTCTCTAAAATCAATAATATATATATATATATATATATATATATATATATATATATATATATATATATATATATATATATATATTTATTTATTTATTTATTTATTTTATTTTATTTTATTTATTTTTTAAAGTACAGATTGGTAGTTACAGAATAATCACAGGGATGTAAATTACAGCACAGGGAATATAGTCAATAATATTGTAAGACCTATGTATGGGGCCAGGTGGGTACTGGAAGTATCAAGGAGATTGCTTTGTAAAGTATATGATTGTCTAAGCACAATGCTGTACACATGAAACTAGCAGAAAATAATATTGAATGTAAACTATAATTGAAAAATTAAAAAAGCAATAAAGATTTAACATCCATAGGCAAAGGGGAGTCTCCTCACCCTGTACAGGGCAGATGAGGCAGCCCAGGCCACCAGAGGTGCCATCAAGCCAGCACCTCCACATCTTGAGTCCAAGAGAGAGCCCCGAAGAGACTCAGAAGAAGACAGGAGGAGGAAAAGAAGGAGAAGGAGAAGGGGAAATGAAAAAGGAGGAGTAGAGGAAGAAAAGAAGGAGAAATAATTCCTTTATAGGAGTCCTTCAAGTAGAGGTCTATCCTTCAAGAGAAACCAGAAAGAGGTTGAAGAGGTTGTGTCTCACGCCTCACTCACCCAGGGGAACAGGAGAAGGAGGTCAGGATGGCAGTATAGTCTTCCAGCAAGGAAAGGCCACCACCGCCACCCCTTCCCAAGAGCCAGGAGTCCCAGGCACAGGTTACCGCAGCTAGTAACGCCAGAGATGCAAATGAAGAGACAGGGCTCCAGGCCACAGAGCTGTCCATCACCTCAGGCCAGAAACTAGCACCCACACCAAAAGCCAGGAAGCAGAAGGAAGAGCTAGGTGGGGGCACACAAGTGGTTTCTAAGCTGCAAAAATCTGTCATTGTAGGATCACAGGCCAGACCTGGTGCACTGGCTTTCTCTCCGTGCTAAAAAAAGGAATTTGCTGCTGCCCCCACCCCGCCACCTGTTCTCCCTTCTCCTTCTTGAGGAGTCTCCCATTATTCATTTGGCAGTCCTTCCTCGAGGACAGTTGAAAATGATCTCTTGCATTTTCCCAAGTGATTTTAGTGGCGTAAAATGTTTCTTTTCATGTCTCCATCTCCTTCCCTGGCTCTCCACCTGCAGAGGTCAACTTCTGATTCTCCTCCCTACTTCTCTTCCATGTATGTTTTCTTTACCCTGCCCACTAAGCCCCTGAGCCAAAAGCACAGTGTTTGCACTAGCAAACCCTGAGCATTCAACCCTGCCACCCCATGTTGAGTTTTTAGTCTCTTGTACTATTCCAAGGGTCTCTGAGTTGGGGCACTGGCCCTCCCTAAGTTTATGCCTCCAGACTGTGTATCAACTGTGTATCCTTTGTAGATATGATAAGGAAGTGGTTAGGCTTTGGGAAGGGGGGTGGAGCAGAAAATTATCTAATGGAAAATAACTTTTTATCTTTTTTCTCCCCGTGTGGTAAATAACATATGATGGCCAAACCCAGAATAGAAATAAAAATAAATGAGATAGATAAATAGATGATAGGTAGATGGTGATGATGATAAATGATGATAGATAGATAGATAGATAGATAGATGATAGATAGATAGATGATAGATGATAGATAGATGATAGATGATAGATAGATAGATAGATAGATAGATAGATAGATAGATAGATAGATAGATGATAGATAGATAGATAGATAGATAGATAGATAGATAGATAGATAGATAGATAGATAGATGATAGATAGATGATAGATGATAGATAGATAGATAGATGATAGATAGATGATAGATAGATAGATAGATAGATAGATAGATAGATAGATAGATGATAGATAGATAGATGATGATAGATAGATAGATAGATAGATGATAGATAGATAGATAGATAGATAGATAGATAGATAGATAGATAGATAGATGATAGATAGATAGATGATAGATAGATAGATAGATAGATAGATAGATAGATAGATAGATAGATAGATGATAGATAGATAGATAGATGATAGATAGATGATAGATAGATAGATAGATAGATAGATAGATAGATAGATAGATAATAGATAGATAGATAGATAGATAGATAGATAGATAGATGATAGATAGATGATAGATAGATAGATAGATAGATAGATAGATAGATAGATAGATAGATAGATGATAGATAGATAGATGATAGATAGATGATAGATAGATAGATAGATAGATAGATAGATAGATAGATGATAGATAGATAGATAGATAGATAGATAGATAGATAGATAGATAGATAGATGATAGATGATAGATAGATAGATAGATAGATAGATAGATAATAGATAGATAGATAGATGATAGATAGATAGATAGATGATAGATGATAGATAGATAGATAGATGATAGATGATAGATAGATAGATAGATAGATAGATAGATAGATAGATAGATAGATAGATAGATGATAGATAGATGATAGATGATAGATAGATAGATAGATGATAGATAGATAGATAGATAGATAGATGATAGATAGATAGATAGATAGATAGATAGATAGATAGATAGATAGATAGATGATAGATAGATGATAGATGATAGATAGATGATAGATAGATAGATAGATAGATAGATAGATAGATAGATAGATAGATAGATAGATAGATAGATGATAGATAGATAGATAGATAGAGATAGATGATAGATAGATAGATAGATGATGATGATAGATAGATAGATAGATGATAGATAGATAGATAGATAATAGATAGATAGAGAGAGAGAGAGAGAGAGAGAGAGAGAGAGAGAGAGAGAGATGATAGATAGATAGAGTGCGAGCAGGGGTGGGGAACTGTTTTTCTGCCAAGGGCCATTTGGATATTTATAACATCATTCGCTGGCCATATACAAAATTACCAACTTAAAAATTAGCTATGAAAAAAGCCCCTAGATTTACTGAATTTTGAGTCCCACCTGCAGTTGTCTTGGCAGGGCCAGACCAAATGATTTCTTGGGCCAGACGTTCCCTACCCAGGCTCTATGGGAAAACCTTTAGCTGCTTTAACCATAGAAAATAATGAGAATAATAAGCCTTTTATGGACAAGAACTCACTATTGGGTGACTGACGCAAGAGTTAAAACAATATTTGAATTAGGGTACATTTTGATTAAAACTTGTTGGTGATTGCCCTGGCCGATGTCGCTCAGTTGGTTGAGTATTGTCCCATGCACCGACCAGTTCAATTCCCAGTAGAGGTGTGCAGGAGGCAGCTGATCAATCGATGTTTCTCTCTCATTGATGTTTCTCTCTCCCTCTCCCTTCCTCTACCTAAAATCATTTTTTTTAAAAACTCATTGGCAACTATTTCTGCTCTAAAGATAACATGGAGACTCCTTTCCACAGCCTCTAAGGCTGTGCAGTGGCCTTGTGGGCCTTTCCAGCCTCATTCCCAGCCACTCTTCTCACTCTCTAACAACAGCCACTTGACCTTCTGTCAGGTCTTCAGTGGTGCCAAACTGCTGCCTGTTACTTGTGCATTGCTGTTCCCTCTGTCTGTAAAGCTCTATCTCATCCTCTTTGCCTGACTTTACTGTCAAGCCTGGATTCAAGTGTTATTTCCACAGGAAAGCCATCTCTGATCCCCTAGATTAGGAAATCTTTCCTTTCTTTTTTTTAATTGAAATATATTAACATATAACATGTAAATTTAAGGTGTACAGCATGTTGATTTGGTACATTTATATATTGTAATATGATTGCCATTGTTGTGATAATTAGCACCTCTATCTCATTACATAATTATTTGTTTTTAGCAGTTGGGATAATTAAGGTCCAATCTCTTAGCAAGTTTGATTATAATATGATATTGTTGTCTATATTCACTATATTAGAGCTTTAGGGCTTATTTACTATTCACTGTAAGTTCGTACCCTTAAAACAACATCTGTCCTACCCCCGCACATCCTACTCCCTGGTAACCACCACTTTACTCTCTGTTTTCACGAGTTTGGTTTTTTTAGATTCCACATATGAGTAAGATCACACAGTATTTGTCTTTCTCTTTCTAATTTATCTTACTTAGCATAATGTGCTCATGGATAAAGAAGATGTGAGATATGTATGTAATAGAATATAATTCAGCCATGAGAAAGGACATCCTGCCATTTGCAACAACATGGATAGACCCTAAAGGAAAAATATTTCTTGAGTGTTTGTTTTCTTAGCATCCTCTTATTTTCCATCGTAGTATTTATTAGTTGGCTCCCCAACTCAACCGTGAGCTCCAGGGGCTATGTCTCCTTTGTTCACCACCACATCTCCAGTGTAGTGTAGGTACTCAATGAAAATTTCAGTTGAAGGCAGTGAGTATCACAATATAGCAATATGTAAAATATGCCCTAAAAGTGGTTTCCCCCATGAGAAGGCTGGTGAGAGAGATGACCCAACTACCTCTTCTACTTGGTTTTGTCCAAGCTCTTCATTCCTAATCTAACCCATTCTTCAACCCACCCTCTATCCTTTCTTGGTCCTCTCCCCTCTCAGTCTAGCTTTTGTTTTCCCAATTGTTTTAATAGAAACTGGATGCAGAAAAATATTTCATGTCTTCTTAATGTCATTGTAAAAAGAACAATAATGCCAGTTCCATGAAAAATGGTAACTAACTTCCAGATTCAATGTCAATTTCATAAGGACAACCACTGTTCAGTTCCAGTCAGTTGTTGTGAGGAAATGGGGGGGCCCTGTGTGCCAGATTCTGTGTTTTCAAAAGCCAGAAATCTATCTTTTTATATTAACCCTCCTATTTTTGAAATATTGGAAACTATTTTTTAATGTGAACATGTGTTAGCTTAATGAAGCATATCTATGGGCCAGAGGTGTCCCAGAAGCCACTACTTTATGTCCAAAGAACAATCAATAATTTAACTACAATGCAAGTCAGAATGAAAACTGTGATATAATGGGAGCAAAAGCAGCATGCTGTAGGAACATACAGAATGCAACAAGCACAAAATGCACACTGTCATATTAATGGATACATTTAAAAAATAGGCCATCGACCTTGTGTAAGAGCATAGCCAAAGCAGGATTCGTGTGCCCCAACTTTTGTTTGACCTCCCGAGTCACACAGCTTGTCCATTTATGATCCATGACATGCTCTCTTGCCTATATTTGCCTCCTGGATCTTGGCAATGAAGACAGAAAGTAAGGGAGGAATAATGATTAAAACAAAAGAAGCTTAGAAAGGAGCAGTGTTCTTTCAGAAGATCATTACAGGAAATACGTTCAAGAAAAATGATGCATAGGCATTTGTATTAATAATTCGTTCCTAGGTGCACCTTTGAGTTTAACCATCTTGACTGTAATTTCCAATATTGTACTTTAAGATCCTTACTTAAGTCCTTCACCTCATCTCTTCAGTCTCCTAATTAACCAGAACATTCAAACCTGTGTTTGCCACTTAATCCTCCTACATAACCTCTAGTAAAAATACTCCTAAATGCTACTTAAATCTAACCACTTCCTCAAAGCTTATCTGGACTACTCTAACTCAATTTATTTCTCCAACCATCCTTTATCCTTTCTGTTTCCCTAATCATGACCCTTTGTGAATACCTCTGTGTAGCTTCATAATTCTTGAACTCTTTTATGATTAACCTTAGGTAACTAATTTCCTGAAATATAGCCATAGTCCACAAAACTAATATTCATAGGCCTCTTGGGACTATCTGAAATCCTAGATAAGCATTTCTGAAGACAAGTTATATAAAGAAGTTTAAGGACATATGGAACATAAAGAATCAGATGCAAGGATGTTCACTGAAGCATTGTTTGTACAGACATATCTTGAAGATACTGTGGGTTCAGTTCCAGACCACTGCGATAAATCAAGTAAAGGCATACCTCAGAGATACTGTGGGTTTGGTTCCAGACCACCATAATAAAGTGAGTATCACAATACAGCAAGTCATGATCTTTTTGCTGGTGGAGAATCTTGCCTTCCAGTTGTAAAATACACAACACCTGTGAAGAGCAAGCAATCAAAGTACAATAAAATGAGGTATGCCTGGTGATAGAAAAAGGCTAGATAAACCCAAAAGTCCATAGTTTGGAGAATAGTTCAACATACCAGGACACAACCATGCTGTGCATTACTATGAATGCTTCACGTATAGACACAGTTGGTTTGGGGTTGGGTTGCTAGAAGCAGGGTCTGAGACAAGGATTCTTGTGCACAAGACTTATTAAGGAGGTGCTCTCAGGAGAAGGGAGGAAGGCAAGCAGGACAGGGCCAAAGGAGAAAGCTACAGAAGAATTTATTAACTGGAGACTAGCCTCAGTCTAATCTCACAGAAATCCTCTGGAGTATAAAGTGCACTACCTAGTATCCCCGTCCCCCCACCTTGAGGAAAAGACCTTTTGTATCCCCATGCCCAGCAGTCCAACAGTTGTCAAAACATTAAGTTCCCTTCTTACAGTGCACACTTACCCAATGAAATGGCCAGGGGTTCCTTTAGGAAAGAACTCAAGGAATCATTACTATATATACGTGCAGTGGTATTGCAGGGTCCTTCCTCTGTGGGGACTTAGACCCCATTTAGCCCATGGGTTCCAGGTCTGAAAACTAGCTCATGTCCAGAAACTCAGCAGGAAGTAATGACTTTGTACTGGAGCAACTGCCCTCAGCCTCCTGATCATTAAGGCTTGATTGCTTTTGATTTGCAGACTGAGTGGTGCCCTTATTATCTACCCATCTATTTTGCCCCCGAGGGATATCATATTTTATTAACCACCTCCACAACTCCCACTGGGTAAGGCCCCTGTGGCTGCCTCTTTGACCTAGGTCTGTACTATGATTATTGCATCTACCAAGATTCTGGCAGTTGAGCATAACGACCTGGTCTCTGTTTCTTAGGTTTTCCCACCATCTCCACTGCTAGTTAATGAGACCAGTTCTGTGATTGCCTCTCCTACTGCCCACCCTGGCCTGCATGTGGCCTGCATATGAACTTTTTTAAAATTTATTTTTATTGTTGAAAGAATTACAGATGTCCCCCTTTTTTCCCCATTGACCTCTTCTACCCTGCACCCACCCCCTGCCCCAGGCCTTCACCACACTATTGTCTGTGTCTGTGGGTTATGCATATATGCATACAAATTCTTTGATTAATTTCTCCCCATCTACCCACCCACCCCCACCTTCCCTCTGAGATTTGTCAGTCTGTTCCATGCTTCTATGTCACTGAATCTATTTTGTTCATCAGTTTATTTTGTTCTTTAGATTCCACATGTAAGTGAGGTAATGTGATATTTGTCTTTCTCTGCCTGGCTTATTTCGCTTAGCATAATATTCTCCAGGTCCATCCATGCTGTCCCAAAGGATGCTTCTTAATGATGCCAATGCTCTCTCATCAGCACTCTCTTCATGGCCTTGGTGAACAGTGTGCTCCTGAGCCCTCCAGTGGAACATAATCCTCCAGTGGGTCTTCTGACCTCACATAACATATTCACTTAGCAGGCTCCACTCTGAGCCTTCCAAACACTGTCTGTCATGGCAATTCAGGCATTTCTACCTAACCTAATATCAGCCAACATGTTTTCCATGCTTCTAGGGTCTGTCCTAGTAGTGTGTTTGCACCATCTTCCAGGGTCCTTGCCAAGGTGTTAAATCCTGGATCCCAGGAGGGACTCCTATATTTGCAAACTATCTTTTATCCAAATTTGTGTTCTACCTCCCTTGGTTCAGCAAAATCCCTGCCTATACCTATTCTCTCAGCTCCTGCCAGTACATTTTGATTAGATGCTTCATTTTATCCAGGTATTGTGCCCTTCCTATCTTAACAGGCATAACATACCCCCAGTTGTGTTAAATTGAGATTTAACCCTAGTTATTGGCGTACTGTCCAGGAAGAGCAACACGGGGGGGGGGGGGGGTCCTGAGGGGGCAGACACATATCTTGCAATGGAGAGGCCTCTGTATTGTGTTCAAACAAATGGAGCATGCTAGCTCTTAATAGCAAAGAGTGGGCCACTCCTACAGGCACAGAGGGTTTGTGGAAGTCTGGAAATTCAAGGTTTTCAAGACCTAGAATTCCCTCTCTCTTATGTCGGATTATCATTCTTTCCTAACCAGAGCCCTGACCTTGGCAATAGCAGACCTGCCTTAGTTGGGATTTGAACCATGTTTAGAGACTGATGACTCATAATTTAGTCCTGGTCCTGGTCCCTTGCTTTCTCTATCATCCTGCTGGTGGTAGTGAGAGCTTCTTTATATGCTACCAAGGAGGTTCTATGGATTTCACACTTAACTTTAAATTACCAGCTAATCACTTTCAGCTTGTTGTTATCTTTTTCTAGGTGTCAGTCAAACTTATGAATAACATCCAAATTCCATTCTTTTAAAGATTGTTATTCTCACCCTGGCTAGGTAGCTCAGTTGGTTAGAGCATTGTCCAGATACCCCAAAGTTTGCGCATTCAATCCCCCGTCAGGGCACATACAAGAATCAACCAATGAATGCATGAGTAAGTGAAACAACAAAATCGATGTTTCTCTCTGTGTCTTTCTGTCTCTCTCTCTAAAATCAATCAATAAATAAAAATTTTTTAAAAGATTACTATTCTCATGCCCGGCTGATGTAGCTCAGTGGTTAGCATCAACCCATACACCAAGAGGTCACCCATTCCATTCCCCGTCAAGGCACATGCACAGGTTGCTAGCTTAATCCCCAGTAGGGGCCGTGCAGGAGACAGCTAATTGATGTTTCTATCTCTCCCTTCCTCTCTCTCTCTAAAAATCAATAAAAACATTTTAAAAATTACTATTCTCTCCATATTTTGCAAATGTCTAATATAAACCAATAGCTGATATATTCCCTTCCACCAATGAAAGTTTTAACTGCACTGCTACCTTGTGTCAGAGAATATCCATGCTCCACCTATCACCTCAATGGAGTGTCCTCCATGCCAGCCAGGCAGTGGTGATCCAGGTCCAAAATCCCATGATAATCCCTGCTTCCTCAGACCACTCCTGACACCAATTGTCACAGAGCCTGGGTTCTCCAGGAAACAGACTCTGAGATGGAGACCAGTGTGCCTGATATTTATTAGAGAGTGCCCTTGGGATCAACACTTGTGGAGAGGAGGTGGCAGAAACAGCATTGGGCAGAGGAAGAAATGAAACTATGCAGTCCCAACAAAGGCCTCAGACAATCCCATGGTAGGCTCTTGAACTAGAATGGCTGGTTGGCTCAAATTGGGTTAAGAGGGAGGGCTGGGCCTTGATACCACTGCATTAATTACTCATTGGATGTGGGCTTACCTTGAAAGGAGTCATGGCCTTGGGTGAGGCAGTCTGCTTTAGCCAAGGCAATCCCTAAAAAGGGCTTACACATGAGGCCATATTCTTTTATCTTTTTAATCCTCACCCAAGGAGTGAGGATATTTTTTCCATTGATTTTAGAGAGTGGGAGACAGGAGAGAGGGAGAGAGGGGGGAAGGGAGGGAGAGAGGGAGGAGGAGGGAGAGAGGGAAAGGGCAAGGGAGAACATCAATGTGACAGAGACACATCGATCAGTTGCCCCCCCACACACATGCCCCAACAGGGGGTGGTGATCGGACCTGCAACCCAGGTACGTGCCCTTGACTGGAAATTGAACCTGAGATCCTCTGGTGCACAGGCCGACACTCTAACCACTGAGCACCACCGGCCAGGATGAGGGCCATATTCTAGATGTGCTCCCAGCAGCCAGAGGAATAACATCGTCATTGCTAAAGGGATATTTGGGTGACACATTACAGCATTCACCACACACACTCATGGCCATACCATGTGAATGCAAACTTTGGGATCTGCCTTCTCATGGGTATGGAAAAGAATACATTCTCTAGGCTCCAACCAGTGTGGCTCAGTTGGTTGGAGCATCGTCATACACCAGAAGGTGGCAGGTTCAATTCCCGGTCAGGGCACATACCCAGGTTTTGGGTTCGATTCCCAGTCAGAAATCATTAGCTACATACACATGGCTATGTTAATTTGCTCTAGTGAACATACCTCATCTGACACAGCAGTTGGTACTACTACTTAGTAAAATCCGTGGTATTTCATTTTGTTACCTGCAGTGATTTATCCTTTTTTTTTTTTTTTTCAGGGTCACACTAGTGAATTGACTAGGTACCTAGTGGGCACTGCATTGTATAAGTCTTCGAGAGCACTAAATTCTGCAGTTCTCTCAGGGATGCAATATGGTTTTTAAATTTTATTTACTTACTACCTTGGTAGGTGGGAGTGAGGAATTTCTGAAGTTTCTACTTGGCCTTTCCTACTACAATAGCTCTTGCTCTACTACTGGTCAAGGAACCTATGTGAGGGTTCTGAGAGCTGCTAAATTTCTCTAATCCAATTATACAGCCTGGAACTAGGAAAACGACCATCAGCTAAATCCACCGACCCAGCAGACTCATGGTGAACTACTCTTGGGCCAGGACTCCATTCATTACCTGACCCCCACTTGTTCCCTCTTGAACAGAGGGGGCTGGGTTTCTCCACTGTAAAGTTACTGTTTTCCCCTTGTAATTAATAAATACCTTAGGGGAGATACTTTGAGACTACACAAATATCCCATTTCTTCTCAAACCTTCACCCACTAATTTTAGCATCCATCTTGTCCACACAATTATTATTGAGTTATTTGCCTAATGGTGATACTATATTTTTTTTCATTTTTCTATGTTTCTTAATTGGAATTCATCTGTCAGTAAGGCCTGTCCCTTCTCCCCAGAGTTTAGGGGATTTATAAGCTCACATAGAGCTGACATTTTAGGATTCAATGTATTTATCACAATTTGTAATAATTTTGGTTTTCTGTCTAATTGGTGTGGTGTTGTCCCTAGTATCAAATGGTAAAGCAGTCCCTAAGCAGCAGTGCATTGGCAGCTGCTAGGTTGGCTTACTATACTGCCATCAATTCAGCCAAGAAGTCTACAAGCCCAACTGGATACAGTTTATTACTTATACAGGCAGCAAAAACAAGATCCTCACAGTGTCAGCATCTCATGTCTCTAATCCCACAGGATGACACTGAATTGCAGGGGACAGATGACAGATGACATGAGCAGTGGGCCATTCTGTTGTGGAGGAGCCAACTCTAAATTACAGCCAAGAAGTTCATACCGCAGCTATACTGAGGGGAGTGTGTGCACGATGGTGGAAAGCATTAGACTCACCAGAACCAGGAAGGCAGATGAGAAACTGTCTCATGGCAGCTGCCCACAAAACAGGATGGTAGATGAGAATGGTCTTGTTATAGTTCCTCACAGTATTGTTCCACGTTCCAGAGAGGATTACAGGGCATCCCTCCAAGACTCGAGTCAGACTGTGGTTGGGTCTTGGCTGTGTGGCCTATGTGGAAATGTTCAAGGTTCCCAGTCACTGTGGCAGAATTTTCCCCTACACCACAACCAGAATGAATGTTCCATGATTCTAAAGTCTGTAGCTGGCTTTTTCACTGCTATATCCCCTGTATCTAGAATAGTGCCTGACACAGTAGATGCTCGGTAAGTACTTGATTTATGGATGGATGGATGGATGGATGGATGGATGGATGGATGGATGGATGGATGGATGGGGACTTATGTCTGTTCTTATGCATCGCCACCTCAAAGTGGGACCCAAGTCCTTCTCTTTCCTGTTTTTTCTTTAACTCTAATGATTTACCTCTGTCGCTGCTATTTAGTGTGTATGCACTGCTAAAATCAGATTGAACAAATGACATCTTTATGGTGTGTCTTTACTCCTCTTTCCTCTTCTTCACTGAACACTCTTGATGTTTGCCAGGACCAGTCTCTGAGAAAGTTGGGTTGACTCTGTTATAATGTTGGGTCACTGACCTTTCTGAGCAGCGTGGTTCTCAACCCTGGCTGCACCTTAGAACAAGCTAAAAAAAACACAAAAACTTTTCTGGCCCTGGCCAGTGTGGCTCAGTTGGTTGAGTGTTGTTCCATGCACTGAAGGGGTTGCCGGTTCCATTTCTGGTCAGGGCACAAGCCCAGGTTGCGGGCTTGATACCTGGTAGGGGGCAAGCAGGAGGCAGCCAATCAATGTTGCCTTCACATTGATGTTTCTTTCTTTCTCTTTCCCTTCCTTCCTTCCTTCCTTCCTTCCTTCCTTCCTTCCTTCCTTCCTTCCTTCCTTCCTTCCTTTCTTCCTTCCTTCCTTCCTTCCCTTTCTTCTCTTTCTTTCTCTCTCTCTCCCTCCCAAAAGAAATCAATAAAAAATCTTTTTTTAAAAAAAACTTTTCCTGGGAAGCAGCCCCCAGAAACAGATTTAATTACTATCTTATGGGGCCAAACCAGGGCTGAGAACCACTGCATTCAGTATAGTACAGGCTTGTAACCTATATCAAGTGCTTTTTTGTGCACCTGCTCTTGAGACCTTAAGTATTTTTAACAGAAAACAAAATATTTCATTCCCCAAAAGAGAGAGAACAATCAAATGCAAATGGCACAGGAAAGGAATTAGACTGACCTAAAGATAGTAGTGGCTGAGTGCTGAGCATCGAAGTCAGATGACCTGAGTTAGAATACAGGCTCTGCCACTTACCAGCAAGGTGCCCTTGGACAACTAACTTAACTTCTCTAACATGTGAAAGCACCTATCAGGATACTTGGCATGTAACAGATCCCCAATATATACTTATTAACTCTGAATATGAATCTCTGAGCTTCATTTGTAAATTGAAGGTAATAATGCCTACCGGCCTGCCTACCTACTTCCTAGGGTTACTGTGAGACTGAAAATAGATCAATGTAAGGGCATTTCATAGGTGCTGTACAAGTAGAAAGTATAAGCATTATTTTTCTTTTATGAAAATATTAAACATATATACCACTTTTTAAAACTTTCTAAGAACCTTCACACAGAGTCTCACAACAGCACTGAAAGTAAATTAGGTAGTAAATTAACTGATAAGAAAACTGAGACAAGAGAGGTTATGTGCTTCACACAGGTTGCTCAGCAAAACTAAGACTGGATTCCAGAACCGTTAACACAAAGGCAGGCATTCTCTTCACCAAATGACTTTTATAAAAGGTCTACTAATAGAACCTCCCTTAATATACAGGTTGGTTATCTGATCAGAGCTCTGAACTATTGAACACATTGGGGCAGTTTATTTTACTTGGCCCTTTTAAAGTAAGGATTGTATCTGAGAAAATCCAATCAATATTCCCCACGTCTATATTCAGTCCTTAGATACATGGTTAGTTTGGGGTTTGGTTTCCCTCGATCTCTGTTTTCTCTTATAAAATATTTCATTAATGATGCCATTGGTACATTGTGCAAAAGAAAAAAAAACCTTCCACATTTTCACATTTCACCACCGTCACCTTTGTTTCTTACCATGTGCCACTTCTCTAATTTCAACACTAAAAAATGCAGTGAAAATGGCAATACTAAAGACTAATAACCACAAGATGGCAGAGTTTACCATTTCATTTTGTTCTTGCTTACATCATTCATTCATTCATTCAAGAATTATTCTTTGAGTGTCTACTATGTGTCCAGTGCTTTACTAGGAATCAAAAAATTACAGAAGAGGCACACTACATGGTATGTTTCCTGCCCTTAATGAGTTTTAGGGAAGGGCAGTCTGTTGGAAAGAAAAACACACCTGAGAACCTTCAAATGAAAATATACATGCCTTGGCCGAGGAACTTAGTTGGTTCAAGTATCATCCCAATACACCAAGGTTGCAGGTTCGATCCCAAGTCAGGGCACATACAAGAATCTAACAACAAATATCTCCCTATCGCCCCCCACCCATAAATAATTTTTTTTTAAAAGAAAATACACATGATTATGGGCCAAATGAATAATAGAGACTGCTGTATGAGCTTAGGAGCCAGAATGGGCAGGGAAGTCTGCATGGAGGCAGTGAGAACTGAGCTGGGGCTTGAAGGATGAATAAAATAGATTGGAAAGAAAGAATAAATCCCAGGTGAAGGGACCAGTGTGGGTCATGCTACTGAGGTAGAAACAAACAAAACATGCACCCAGGTGAGTGATGACACTAACCTAGTTACAACAAACAGATACTGGGTAAACAAGATTGAAATATATTAGATCTGCATTGATTTTGCTAAAATTTAGCCCACCATAAAAGATAAAGTTATCTATTAAGCCTGGCAATAACTATAGCCTTTGGGCTGGCAGTTTGGTCTAGCTTCAGTTTCACCATTTGTAAAATGTGCAGGTTGGACAAAATGACCTCTAATAGCCCTCCCAAATCTTATAAAAGAGAAAGAGAAAGAGAAAGAGAAAGACAGGGATGCAGGCAGGCAGGGAAGTATGAAGTGAGGGAGGAAGAAAAGAAGGAAGAGGGAGGAAGTAGAGGGGAAGGGTGAGGAGGGGAGGAGAGGAAGAAGAAAACTGATTCTAAGTTCCTAGCAGTTGCTGTATGGCCTTTGCCATGTTTCCATTCCAAACATCATGACAGTCTGGGATAGTGATTAAAGCTTGGGCTCTGCTGTTAGCTAAACTTAGTTTAAGTCTTGCATCAGTCACTTACTATCTCTTTAATAGCAGGCAAGTTAACTTAGCCTCTATAGGCCTCACTTGTTCATTCAACAAATATGTATGTAATACCTTACAATATACTAAGCCCTATGCTAGTCATTGTGACTAGAGAGATAAACAAGATAGACAAGATCTCTTCTTGGAGCTTAAAGTTTTGTAGATGAGACAGTCCAAAAATAATCATGCAAGTAACTAGATAAAATTGTAATAAGTGCAAAAGTACAGAGTGCTATGAGAACAGATAACCTAAAGGCCTAACGCAGTCTGGTAGGTCAAAGAAGTTTTCCCCAAGGAAGGATAAGCCAGGCAAAGATGAGTCCATTTCAGGTGAAATGAACAGCATGTGCAAAGGCTCTAAGACTAGAAGGAGCAGGAAACTAAAAGGCCACAATAGCCAGAATACAGAGAATTATGGGGTTAAGGGCAGAGGGGAGATAGGGATATGTAAGTCAAACAGAACCTAGGTTATATAGTGTCTTGAGGGCCCTATAAAGTCTGTAGACTTTATGCTAAAGCAATGAGATGCCTCACTTTCCTTATTTGGAAAAGAGTACCGCCTCCCTTATAGGGCAGCTATAAAGATTAAAGGGGACCACTGCCTTCTCCCACCCACACCTTGTATCTGTCACCAAGTTCCATCAGCACTACCTTCAAGACATGTCACCTCCAAAACTGATTTCCATCTCCACTGTCACCTCCCTAGTCCAAGTCACTGTCTCTAACCTAGGCTATTGCTAACTAGTCCCTCACCTTTGCTCCCCTCCAATCCATTACCCCTATAGCAACTCAAATGACCTTACTAAAATGTAAATTTGATCTTGGCACAACTTGCTTAAAACCTTTAAGTGACTTCTCACTGCTCTTAGGACAAAGAACAAATCCTTAAGACATATGCTGCCTGGCCAGCATGGCTGAGTAGTTGAGTGTCTACCTATGAATCAGGAGCTCACTGTTGGATTCCCAGTCAGGGCACATGCCTCGGTTGCGGGCTCGGTCTCCAGTAGGAGGTGGAGGCAGCCTGTCAATGACTCTCTCGCATGATTGATGTTTCTATCTTTTTCCCTCTCTGTTCCTCTCTCTGAAATCAATAATATATATATATTTTTTTTAAAGACATATGCTAATGCTGCTCCCCTCCCTAAGATGTAAATTTCAGCTCTGGACTCACACCCCCTACTCACCTAGTTCATTCCAATTCATCCTTATTTCTCTTCCTCAGGGAAACCTTCCCCGATCTCAACCCACCATCTATTTCAGGTTCTTTTGTAACTTACTGAAAACCATGTTCTTTCCCTACTGATCACTTATCTCTGTAATTACATAGTCACCAGTGTGATTTTTTAAATGTCTGTTTCTGTCACTAAACTATAAGCACCAAGAAAGCAAGGAACACAGATTTTTTGCTTCCTTTAATATCTCCAGAACTTTGCCCAATGCTTGACATATAGGAAGCACTCAGTGAGTATCTGTTGATTGAATGATTGTTAGCTACTGCTACAAATAAAAATAATAGTAAAGGTTTTAGTTATTATTAATGTATTGCTTAAATATATTAAATATTTTATTATTATTATAAATGTGCTATTTTATTTATAGTTATCCTTCCAGGAACCGCTATAAGCAAAATGATGGCACAGACCACATTGTTGGTCAATAAATACCCTAGCACTGCGTTGGCCAGTGTGGTTCAGTTGGTTGAGCATTGTCCCATGCACCAAGAGGTCACCAGTTCAATTCCCTGTCAGGACACATGCCTGGGTTTTGGGCTTGATCCCCAGTAGGGGGCATGCAGGAGGCAGTCAACCCATGTTTCTCTCTCTCTCCCTCTCCTCTCCCTTCTCCTCTTTCTCTAAGAAATCAATAAAAACATATTTTAAGTAAATAAATAAATACCCTGGCACCTTTATTCAGAGCCCCTATGTCAATGTTTAGGTCAATTATTATTATATAACTATAACTACCACCAGGCATGGTTAAGAGACACTTAAGTCGGACTAGACATAAATCCTTGTTCTGCTACTATCTTTGTGATTTCAAACAAGTTAGCCTTCCTGGGATAGTGTCTGTTTTCAGACTCATGAGACTTTAATGAGATTTTGCATGGAAAGTGCTTAGCAGAGTGTCCGCAATGTAATATGCACTCAATAATATTGTTGCATCTTATAGATTCTTGATTAATTTGGACAAGTACCTACTAAAATGTATAGTGGCACCAAAATATCAAAGAGCTTATGACAACATACTGTCCCAGCCTGTTGTTGAAAAAACTCCCTCATGATATATTACAATCTTCCTGTAACCTTGAAAACTAAAGGGAACTTTCAAGGAGACAAGAAAGGCTACAGAAGATTGAGTCGGGGGCCTCTGAGAATTAAAATGCATTATTTATTGTATGTGCTAATAACTACTGTAAGGAATGCAAAGACAGGGAGGAGGCCCCAGAGGGTTGGCTATCTAAATGGCAGGAAACCATTGAGGGTACCAATACAAAATTCATACTTGACCTAATCTATCCTTTTTTGGACCTTTGTGTCTCTAATTCTCCAAAACTTATTACCTTGAGGAAACTAAGTTAACTGTCCATGTAACTTTGTTTGGGGGACTTAGCTAACAGCCCATTTTCCTCCATTCAAATGTTACCTGATGTGCTTAAGTCATTGCTTCTTTGAATAGATACCTTTTTAAAAATATATATGTTTTTATTGATTTTTTGAGAGAGAGAGGAAGGGAGAGGGGGAGAGAGAGAAACATCAATGTGAGAAACATCAACCTGCTGCCTCCCTCACACACCCTGACCAGGGACCCCGTAACCTGGGCATATGCTCTGACTGGGAATCGAATGGGCAACCTTCTGGTGCATGGGACGACACTCAATCAACTGAGTCACACCAGCCAAGGCTGGATAGATACCTTTTAAAAAGGGATCTCTGGACAGGAAAAGCCTCCAGGAGTCAAGGAATTAAATCTCAAATCTAAGAAAATAAGATATGTAATTGCAGAAAATAGATTCCAGAAGAGCATGCTGCCATGTGTGGTCCAAATTGGGCAGTGATTAGCAGGAGGTGTTTGGAATAAGATAGATGGGAGTTCAAATCCAATTTCAAATTCTACATTTGCAACATACTAGCTGGGGGATCCAGGTAAGTTAATTAACTCCATTTTATCAACTGTAAAATGGGGATAATGAGGATCTATCTCACCAGGTCTTTAGAAAAATTAAATGAAATAACATAAAGTCATCCATGAAGAGTCTGGTATAATTTTTCAAGGGCTCACATATTTTTATTACTTAATCACATCTAGTGATTAAACAGAGCTGGCCATGGCCTGCTTTTTTCTGAAAGCCTGGTGGGCTCCTCTCAGCCCTGGGGCCTGTGTGGTCACCAGCCCTGTTTGTATTTCAGGCAGAGAGTGGAAGGAGCAGCAGACCTCTGGCCACTGGTTCCATTTGACTAGTAAGAGTCACATGCAGGACATAAAGGGGGAAAATTACAAAGACAGATGAAAATCAACCCCCCAGATTAAAAATAAAAGCACAATTCAGTATAATTATACCCAGAGTTCTGCTGGGAGAAGTTGACACACCAATGTTTTACATGAAAGCCACCAGGCCAATTAACATCTTGAGTCCTTGAAGGAGTGGGGTAGTAGGAAGCCAGTATCAGGCAAAAGTTTTCCTCTCTCCCACCCTCCTAATAACTACCCTGATGCCCCAGACACCATCTCCCTCCCCAGCAAACCTCAGTTTTTCAAACTCCTTAATCCTGTCCCCAGAAACATCAGGTGGTTTTTGCTTCCCACTTTAGAGCCTCCAGACTTTTTCCAAGTCCTTTCCCTCTATCAAAATGTACCTGTCCATTTCCTCAAGTCCTTACTCTTTACTAGATGTCAGTGATACAATTCAGGGTGAAAGCACACTAATATTTTGATGATTTTGCTTCCCACCAACCACAGATAAGAGTTTCAAAGAATGCATTATCCTGACTGGTGTGGCTCAGGTGGTTGGGCATTGTCCTGTGAAACAAAAGGTTGCTGGTTCTATTCCCAGTCAGGGCACATCCCTGAGTTACGGGCTTCATCCCAGGTAGGGGGCAGGTAGGAGGCAACAGATCAATGTTTCACTCTCATATCAATGTTTCACTCTCCCTCTCCCTTCCTCTCTCTCTCAAATCAGTAAAAATATATTTTTAAAAAAGAATGCATTAAGGACATTAAATCAGCAAATATTTTTGAGGGCCTAGTGCATACTCAGCATGCATACACCATACCAAGGAACAGAAAAACTGCCACAGTGGGTCTATCCAGCCTCCTACCCAGTTGCTAACATCGGCAACAAAGAATGCGCTCTGAAAAAAACAGAAGTGGAACATTCATACCACCTTTCTAGGAGGCAATTTAACCAAACATAGCAACAGCTTTCAATCTTTACATAATCTTTGACCCAGGAATTTTGCTTCTAAGAATTTATACTAAGGAAGTAATCAGAGATATATACAAAGATGTGAGTACACTGCTGTGTATTGCAGCATTTTTTATAATACCAAAAGCTTGAAAACAATTTAAATATCCAAAATAGAAGATTGGGTAAATAATTCATTCTGCATCCCCATGATAGAATATTGCATATACATAAAGTCATATTAATACAAGACTCTTTAAAGACAGGAAAAATTTAGTTCTTGCACAGTGTTAACATTTTTGTTTAAACTTTGTGCATAGAAAAATGATTAGAAAGATGTATCCTAAATATTGAAAAAAATGGTTATCTCAAAATTATAGAATTACTACTAGTGACCTTTCTTGAGCTACATATTCTAAATAGCCCACAAGAAACATTTTTTTTTAATTGGAAAAAAAATGAAAATTTTCTATTTTTAAAATTTAATATTCCCTAAGAAGGACTGTTTGTCTTTCTTATAACATCAAAGAAGAGTGATATTCCCATCTTCTCCCAATATAGCCATTTATGCTTCTGTATTTATAAATGTGTCTAACACTTATAATCCTCTTGCCTTTTGGTTAGTAATTTCTTGTGCTATTACTTTTTTTGAAATAATTATACATTCAAAGAAGGTTGCAAGAAATGTATAGGGAAGTCCCTTGCACCCTTTCCTCAGTATCCCCCAATGTTAGCATCTTATACAACTTGAGTGTAATACCAAAACCAAGAAATTGACATTGGTATAATCCACAATACTTACTCAGATTTCAACAGTTATACATGCACTCATTTGTGTCTGCATGTGTGTGGAGTGTGAGTGTTTAGCTCTATATAATTTTATCATATGTGTTGCCTTGCATAACTACCACCACAATCAAGATATAGAACATTTCCATCACCACAAGGTTCCCTCATGTTGCCCTTTCATAACGTCCCTCCCTCTCCGATTCCCTAACCCCTAGTAACCACTAAGCATTCTTCCACCTCTATAATTTTGTCATTTCAAGAATGATATACAAATGGAAACACACAATATGCAATTTTTTGGGATTAACCTTTTTCACTCAGCACAACTGTCTGGAGATTCAGCCAGGTTGTCACGTGTATCAATAGTTCATTCCTTGCCCATCTGGCGTTGCTCAGTGGTTAAGCGTCGACCCATGAACCAAGAGGTCATGGTCTGATTCCCAGTCAGGGCACACGCCTGGATTTAGGGCTCCATTCTCAGTAGGGGGTGCAGAGGAGGCAGCCAATCAATGACTCTCTCTCTTCACTGATATTTCTATCTCCCTCTCCCTTCCTCTCTCAGAAGTCAATTTTTAAAAAACATATTTAAAAAAATCGCCCAGCTGGGTGTGGCGCAGTGGTTGAGCATCGACCTGGGATCCAGGCGATTGGGGTTCGATTCCTGGTCAGGGCACATGCCTGGTTGCGGGCTAGATCAATGACTCTCTCATCATTGATATTTCTGTCTCTCTCTCTCCTTCTCCTTTCCTTTCTCTGAAATCAATAAAGATATATTTTTAAAAATAAATTAAAAATAAATTAAAAAATTAAAAATTAAAAAATAGTTCACTCCTTTTTCTTTTTCTTGCTAAGTAGTGTTCTAAGGTATGCATGTACCACTTCATTTAGCTATTCATCCACTGAAGGGCATCTGGGATGTTTTCAGTTTTTTGCTATTACAAATAAAATTTCTATGGATATTCATGTACATTTTAACTATTTTTTAAATTCTCTATTTATGTCATTCAAGAACCCAAGAAATCCTCTCCCTCCTCTATACTAGGACTTGTTGAACAAATCCATGTTTACCTTACCCATACTTGTACAGTTTTACGAGAAACAAGCTAGATTAAGAAAAGAACATGGAGTTACACTGTATTTTCTCACTGAATTATACTTTTTAATTTTTCTGTCTCTGCCCCTGGACTAGGAGCTACATGATCTATGACCATAACTGAATCACCTCTACTTCTAGGGCATGGCACAAGGCCTCACATAGAATAGGTGTTTAGAAAATGTTAGGATCTGTAGGGGTGGGTGGGGCCCAGAGATAGATGTTCTGTAACAAACTCCATAGATTATAATAGGCAGTCAGGGTTAAGAACTACTATTTAATTAAATAAGCAAATATGCAAAGGGGAAGAAGGAAAACTCATGACGGGAGAGGGCAGACTCACAACAGGGGCGGGGATCAATGTTCTATTATCTTTCTCTACCTTACAGAAAGAGTTCTGTGTGAACATTAGCCTCTAGATTGCACAGTAGGGAATCCGTAACTTCCACTGCTGTGTTTGAGGAGTGCTATTGTTGAATCCCTATGGCTGACTGGGGCTTTACCTATTTAAAAGGTTGTGAAATCCTGTTCACTCATCATTCTAGCTTTTGGCACACTCAGTATAAGAACCTCCCCCTGAGCCAGCCTGGCCAATGGGGGAGACTCCCTGGCGCTCTGTCTAGGGCAACAAAACCAAAAAAAAACAATTTTAATAAAAGGCTATGGAGTTTTTACCTATTTAAAAGGCTGCCCCAGCCCTAGCCGGTTTGGCTCAGTGGTTAGAGTGTTGGCCCACAGAGAGAAGGGTCCCAGGCTCGATTTCTGCCAAGGGCACGTACTTTGGTTGCAGGCTCCATCCCTGGTGTGCAAGAGGCAACCAACTGATGTGTCTCTCTCATACCAGTGTTTCTTTCTCTCTCCCTCCCTCTCTCTCTCTCTATCCCTCCCCCCCTCCCTTCCATTCTCTCTGAAAAGCAATGGGAAAAAATAGCCTCAGGTGAGGATTAAAAAAATAAAAAATAAAAAAATAAAAGGCTACCCCACACATCTATGGAGCCCCAGACACCTTCAGGAGTTTGATGGAAAAAGCAGTTGGCAATACGAATTACCTAGAGGTGCTTATTTGTTTAGATGAGATGATTATGTTTGGCACTGCTTTGGAGGAGAGGAACAATGACTTCTTATATTCCTGAATCACCTGGGAAACCCAGTCTAAAACTGTCTCTTGACAAACGCCAGTTCTTCCAGACCTGAACCAAATATGTTGGACATATAAAATCACAACAGGGGGTGGGCACACACTCTGGGAAGATCACTGAGTGGCCAGGGCCCACAGTTTTTAAATATTTGGGGGATTCCGTAGACACTACCACAGCTGATTGAAAAACTGTTCAAAGATTGTAAAACACTTCACTGAGCTGGCTTAGGGTGATCGGGTCAGAATTATAGCATACATGAGTTCAAGAGGGAGGGGAAGGCAGGTACAAAATACCAGGGCCTGGAGATCTGGAGGACTTGTGCTGGGGGAGTAACTATATTGCATATCAAAATAAAGCTACTCTGGGATGGGGAGTGGGGCAAAAAGCAATCACACAAAGTAGTTTTCACCTGGCCACGCTTCTCTCCTGTGTCCTACCTCTTGCTTGAACTTCTGCAGACTGGCAGGCTGCCAGGCTCAGGGTTCTGTTTTAGCATGTGCTGTCCACCACCACCAAAGCCTTTTATAAATAGATGCCAGTTTTGAGGACTTGGGATCTGTGCTATGTCATGAAGACACAGAGGCAAAGATAACCACTGCTTCTTGCCAAGTGGAGTCTATCAGCTTGTAAGACCTACAATCCAATTCAAAACTCGAATTGGGTGACCTAGAAGGCAAGGACCATAGGCCCAGGCTGATTGAGGAAAAGGCATCTCCTTTACCGTAGAGAGGTGAACTATATTGGCTGGATAGGGAAAGAATAAAGGAAGCGCAGGCTGTCTCTGGAATTGAGAAGATGCCTGCAAAATGCTTTCCCTGAGCTTGCTTGAAGTAAACTAATTCAAGAAGCAAGCCCCGCCTCTCTTTCACAGGCACTCAAAATGCTTGTTTCAGTCTCCACCTGCCCTGTGGAGAGAGGCAGGTTGAAATCTCATTAGAATGTGAAAAGGCTGTGATCCAGAAGTTCCTGTTCTCCTCCAAGCTGAGAAGTGAGGTGAGAACTAACATGATCCAGTGGTGTACTCCGAGGTCTACCTTTCTCGAAGAAAAACAGGCCATGGCAATCCAGGTACTGACAACCCTATTTGACATCAACTAAATAGTTGAGAAGGGTAGTACTGTTGCCAAAAGCAGGATTGGTGAGAGCAAGGAAGGAAGGGCAGGTTTGCATTAAAGCATGTTAATGCAGTGGGCCCTCAGTGGTGACTGTGAGTCTGGCCCTGAAGAGGAGGCCAGAAAGCTCCTTGACTGGTCACATTCAGGCCTCCCCTCAATCAGGGACACCACAGTTGAGCAGCCAAGATCAGAGGGTGAGAGGAGAGTGGGCGAAGGCGATGACAGAACTCTGTGTAGGATCTGCAGGAGGCATCTGGGGCATTTTGGTGTTATGCCAAAGTTTGTGGTGGGAGGACTTACCCTCTGCTCACATCTGGATTGGAGAAGGCATTGCCTATCCTCTTCTTTACTCACCTGGAGGTTGATGGAAGGAACAGGTAAGTGGATCTTCCTTCGTAATGACTCCAGAATTTTCTCCCCAGGCAGTATATGACATAGTTGAGGCTTTAGACTCATTTAGACATAGATTCAAACCTTGGCTTTTCCACTTATTAGCTGTGTGAGCCTGGGCAAAGTATTTCACTTTTCTGAATCTCAGTATTACCATCTGTAAAATGAGAACAGTAATAGTTACACATTAGGATTATTGTGCAGTTTAAATGAAATAATATATATCAATGCCTGATACCTAGAACTCAGTAGATTATTATTATTACTGTAACTTGGGTCGATCGCTATATATTTTCATCGGAAAAAAGACAATTTTAGATAATGGAAAAAACATAAGCTTTGAAGTCAGGCAGACTTAGAGTTAGATCCTGGCTCTACTACTTTCTGAGCTAGCTTGGATCATCTGTAATGTGAAACACTCCAAATGACCATCAGTATTTACCCACAAGCAGATCCAGGTATTGTGGGGCATGAAGGTTATACCATTTGGGTTAAAAAAAAATTTTTAAGTGCAAAATTAGGTACAATCCCAAACATTTATTTAGAATCATACAATAAATCATAAGAAAGTACAGGTTTTAAAAACTGACAAATAACATGAACATCACAAAATGAAAACAACATCATCATGTTTTTCATTAAATCAACACACCTCTATGCTACCCTTTTTTGATTTCTGGACTGCATATCTTTTGATCACCTCTTCATCTGATACTACTTTTTGAAGTATAATTTCTACAGTGAGAACAGAAAAACAAGTTAGTTTTTTTTCCAAGTTCAGAAAAGCATTTTTCAGCTTCACCACCACTCATCACTGGTTAATGTCATGTAAATTTTCTGAATTGTTCTCAAATTTGGAAAAACCTCTACCAAACCTCTATCATTTCTTTGATATATTAGCTGTAATATTTTAGGATATGTCATATTTTTTATGTCAAGACTAATCTTAAATAAGCTTTGGATTTACTACTTTTGAAGTGTTCCCACAAGTCATTCTTACACTGGTATAGCCAGCAACAACTTAACTATATGCAGAAGTGACAGCAAACCACATAACTATATCCCACCAACCCCAAAAATGTATCTGCAACTCAATTTCTGTTTGGTTGGATCCCCAAAAGAATAGCTCTGGTAAAGACAGAACTCTCCCTAGAAAGCAGAGAAAAGCAGAAAATATGAAAAGAGCAGACGTGTTTCCTGGGTTGGAAGAAAATAGAGAATACTATTTTTAATACATCTTGTGTCTTCACATGTAGATTCAAGGTTAATAAATGTATTCCCTTCCTATATACGTTTAAAGTATTCTAATGTTGTGAACTCCATTGATAGAATTTAGAAAATGGGCCAGCTGGCCGGCATGGCTCAGTGGTTGAGCATCGACCCATGAACTAGGAGATCATGGTTCCACTCCCGGTCAGGGCACATGCCTGGGTTTTAGGCTCGATCCCCAGTGGCGGTTGTGCAGGAAGCAGCCGTTCAATGACTCTCTCATTGTTGATGTTTCTGTCTCTCTCTCCCTCTCCCTTCTTCTCTCTGAAACCCAATAAAAATATATATTTTTTTTAATTTTAGAAAATGACATCCCAGAAAAATGAAGCCTCAGGAAAACTGGTGGAGCCAACCTACAGCAGGAAAGGCTACACCATTATTGAACTCTAGACCTGTTCTGTGGCAAAGACTTCCTAAAGGGCAGCAAAGAGAGAAATATTAATGTAAAAGATGGACAGATCTAACTGTACTGTATTAAACTTTAAACCACCTGTGTAGTTAAAGCAAACAAAATCAAACATCAAACAAAAAATAGGGAAAAATAAGTACTTGTTATTCATATTACAAAGGATTGATAGCCCCAAATCAGAAATCAATTCAATTTTTGAAAGCATGAGGAATCCAACAGGAGAACTTTCAGAGTACATGATGAGGCCATTAACAGAGGAAGAAATACAAAAGGAAAAATGGAAAGAATTGGCAAGGATTTAGGGAAACTAAGCCCTGTTGAGAATATAAATTAATTCACCTTTACATGGGGCAATTTGACAATATAAAAATAACACTAACATTTATAATGAGCTGCTGTTTGCCAAGTACTCTGTGAAGTGTTTTACAGTGTTTGACTTATTGGATCCTCACTCAACTTTATTGATATTCCATATGCACCACTTGTAATAATGAAAGACGAAAGACTCTTCATGACACCCAACAACAGAGTTTGGTTAAGTGGAACATGGGACTTCTATACAATAGTGAGGGAGAGCAGACTTTGCCACCTCAAAATGTGCCTCTTTGGGGTACTGATTATTTTAAGCTGGTTATTTTTAAGAAACAAAAGACTCAGAAAGAGCCTTTGGACCTCCCCCCTTTACCTGCCTAAAGGAATTCAGATAGAAAAACCTGCTTAAAGGAAGGGAGCTATCACCTTAGCACCACAATATGATCTAAGTGTGGCAGACAGGGAGAAGCCAACCAATGTCTGTTAGATTCCCTTTGTGTCCCACTGTTTCTGGGAGGTCTGGCAAGAATTTACCAAATGTTTGCTTTTTCTGGTCTACCTGTGAATTGCCTACTTTCTCTTTCAAGTCCCAGACCCCTGCCTTCCTTTCCTTAGTCCAGACCAGCATATAAGCTTCAACTACCCAGTATGTCCTCTGGTCTCATATTCTTATGGAACCCCAACATGTACATCCATAATTCAGCCTATTTCTCCCATTAATCTGGCTCATGCCAGAAGAATTTAGGAAGTTATAAGGAAAGTGATATTTCCTCCTCCAACAATAGGATTGAGGTGATTTATATCTCCTAACATGGAAAACTGTCCAAAATGTAATAAGCTTTTTAAAAGGCTACAGAAGAGAATGTACAATAGAACATTTCTATAGTATACAACTGTATGAATACATGTCTACATGTGTATATGTATAAAGAAAATTCTCTGGGATATATACCAAAATGATAACAATGGTTGTTTCCAGCTGGTGGAATTTTAGATGAGCTTGGTTTTATGCTTTATACCTTTCTATTACACCTTCTGAATTTTTGCTATCACTACTCTTGCTGCCCAGGAGTGATAGGCATACAACCTATACGTCACAACGGAGTCCCAAGCTTAGAAGGGTCCATGTTTGGTTTAATATTTTGCTGTCACTATGTTGAAATTCTGAATAATTCATGGGCAGAGAGGCCTCACATTTTCCTTTTGCACTGGGTCCTGCAAATTATGTAGCTGGTCCTGGCAGCAGTACAGCTTGCCTGAGTGTGTTGATCTATAACCATCACCACTGTGAGAACTTGCTACTCTCATTTTCCTTCCTTCAAATAAAAGGGGAAAAACCTTTCAACAAGGTGGCTTTTGACTCATTTTTTCCACTGTCAGCAGGCCTATCAATCCTCTCTGTGGAAGGGGAGGGGAAATCCCTGAGCACAGACTATTTTTCTTCCCTACTAGATTTTAGCTTTATACTCTCTCGAAGCCCTTGACAGGATGGATTGTGGGTGTCCACTTTAGAGTATCTGCCCATATCTTCCCAAATGCCAATCTTAGCAGGAGAAAAATCTGTTCTGAGTTCCACAATCAATCCCAGCCACAACTCTAGCATCAAATGCACATGTGTAGGTTTACATATGTGAATTATCTTTAGGTCATTCAATAATGAGTCCATGTCCATGCCCCTGAGATTTCCTCATACTTTATTCCCATCAGCTAAGCTTTTCATTGTCAGGGAGAGTTTTGTGTAACTGTCCACTTGGATTGGCAATTTCACAGCAATTTCTTTCTTCACATCTTTCGTAAAATTTTATTTTTTAAAAACTACCCTCCCTTCAACCCCTAAGAAACATGCTTTTCAATTGTCAGAATAATTTCCTTAACCTCCTTTATCTCTACTGTTGTTTTCTATTTCTAAAAGCAGTATGTACTGAGAGGAAAGAGGGTCACAGTCCTATGGTGACTCAATCCCCTTAAAAGTAATGGATGTGCCCGGCCGGGCATGGCTCAGCAGTTGAGCATCGACCTACGATCCAGGCGATCAGGGTTCGATTCCCGGTCAGAGCACATGCCCGGTTGCGGGCTTGATCAATGACTCTCTCATCATTGATGTTTCTACCTCTCTCTTTCCCTCTCTTTTCCTCTCTCTGAAATCAATAAAGATATAAAAAAAAAAAAAGTAATGGATATAACATCTTGTCAAAAGATTCTTTTAAAATATGTTTTTATTGATTTTGAGAGAGAGAGAGAAACATTGATCGGCTGCCTCCCATATGCACTGCGACTGGGGATGGAACCCACAACCCAGTCATGTGCCCCGCATGGGAATTAAACCAGCAAACTTTTGGTGGACAGGATGATGCTCAACCAACTGAGAAACACCAGCCAGGGCTTGTCAAAAGATTTTTAGCCTGGCCAGGCATGGCTCAGTGGTTAAGCATGGCCTAGGATCCAGGAGATCGGGGTTTGATTCCCGGTTCGGGCACATAACCGGGTTGCGGGCTACGGAGCCGATCAACGACTCTCTCATCATTGATGTTTCTATCTCTCTCTCTCTCCCCATCCTTTCCTCTCTCCAAAATCAATAAAGATACATTTAAAAAATTTTTTTGAGAACAATTTATATTATATCCACCAAATATTTTATCTACATGCAATTTAATCCTTCAAATAAATCCAGTTAACTAGATAAGCACTATAAGAAATCACCACATTTCCTCTAAGGAATTCTTTTGGTTCAAATATCCTCTACTAGTTTTACTGACATGACAGTCAAACTCCCCAGTTCTTGAGTGACTTTCATGGACCCATAATTGTCATATAAAAACTTCTACTTATGGGTATTTTCAAACACACACAAAAGTATAGAGAATAGTGCAATGAAATTCCAGGTATCCATGACTCAGCTTCAGCAATTACATTCTGCCAATCTCAATCATCCCTTTTTAATTTTGTTTCTTGATTTAGATGAAATTGTGAGCATTAGATTCTAACTAGGAATACAGCCAAATTCATATTCTCACTTGAAATAAAGCTGTCACCTAAGTAGCAGTTATCTAGTTAGAATCTAAAAGCATCCCCATTCCCAGAGCTTCCATCTCTAACCAACTTGCTCCCCAGCTCCCTCTCCTCCTGCTCCCGAGCTGCAACTGGCATTTGTCCCAGCTAACTAGTCTAATCCTTTCAACTACATTAATGTAGGACAGGACTTTGAGAGATTTGCTTAGTATACTGCAGAAGAGGCAAAAATGCCTCTGACCACTGTGTCCCAGAGCAATTTCATTTCAACTTTTACCTTCTGGACAAGTGAACAAATAACAGCACTAGAACAAAACTTACTTTTTCCCTGGCTCATGGCTTAGTTGGTGGAGCATTATCCCATATACCAAAAGGTAGCGGGTTCAATTCCTGGTCAGGGCACATACCTAGGTTGCAGGGTTCAATTCTCTGGTTGAGGCACGTACAAGAGGCAACCAATCAATGTTTCTCTCTCTCTCTTTCTCTCTCCCTCTCTCTCTCTCCCCTTTCCTCTCTAAAATCAATAAAAAACCATATCCTTGGGCGAGGATTTTAAAAAATGAAAAAAACTTATCTTTTAGAACTTTTCTTCAAAGATCTGTTTAAAATCTTGCTCATGTCTATGCATGTGAAAGTGGATATTAGGTAAAGAAGACAAGATCAAGACTCACAGGGGAGCCCAGGCTGGTTTTGCACAATGGTTAGATCATAGGCCTGTGGACTGAAGGGGCCTGGGTTCGATTCCAGCCAAGGACACATGCCTCCGTTGCAGGCTTGATCCTCGGCCCTGGTTGGGGCACATGCCAGAGGCAACCAGTCAATGTGTCTCTCTCATCAATGTTTCTCTCTTCCTCTTCCACTCTCTCTGAAAAGCAATGGAAAAAATGTCCTTGGGTGAGGATTAAAAAAAAAAAAAAAGACTCAAAGAGAATAAGATGGAGGATTAAGTTATGGATCATGGGAAAGGAAGCAATAGTTCTAGGCACCCTCTGGGAGACTTTACTTCTTTTAATCTTCCCAACAACTTCAGGTATAATCTAATTCCCGTTTTCTAAATGAGGAAACTCAAACCTCAGAAGTCCTGTGGCTCAAGGCACCCAGTTTGTGAACCTTGGAGGAGGAATTAAATCTGACTCCAAAGCTGTGCTCTTTCTCCCCAGGTTGTAGGGTCAGGAGCATGGGGCACTAGCACAGGAAATTGGTTGGGGTCCCCAGGACAATCCCTTTCCCTGCCTGAGCCTGCAAACAAATACCACTTTGTAATAAGACTTTCTCTTTTTCTCACCAGATGGTCCCTTAAATTAGTTGAAGCCTGTGGGCCTTAAATATAAAACAGGCGGATGCATCTTGATTATAATACAGCAGTTTGGTTTTAGTTGCAAGTGTTATGCTTAAAATGAAGACTGTGACTGACTGACTTACAGCATTTTCTTTTTAAAGGACAGGGGGTTCTTTGTGTTTGGTCAGCCCAGTTCCTGAATGCTTGGCTACTCTCCATAACAGAACTACACCCAGCCAGACCACCAAAGCAAGTGTTTTATAGCCATTTCTGTGGGACAGCCCTGGGCTGCAGGACCTTTGCCCAATCCGTATTGCTGATATTGCCCTTGAAATTCACTGGAGGCAGTTTTTGCTCTTCCTCCCTTAGCCAGACTAGGCAAGATGTATTTCCTCAAGAAGTCCCCAGGCTGCCAGAATAATATCCACCAAGCTCCTTCTCTGCCATCAGCACTTACCTTTCCCTGCCTAGATCTAGAAGCTGATCCCTCTGGACTAGAGATCCTCCCTTCTCTTCCCCACTGAGTTGGGGATATAAGAAGCAGCTTTAAAACTTGCTTCTCTTTTCACTCACATTTAGTAAGCCTGTTTTGTCTGCCTGTAAAGTCTCCATTCATCTTATATCTAACTTTGGAACTGAGAGATCAGTCTTTATTCAGTCACACATGCTTCCTCCACATGCAGTTAGGGTGGAGTGGAGGCAGCAGGGATGCTGCACGATCCAGGAGGGATTAGTAAGAAAGCATTCTAAGAGGGAGTGAGAAGTAGTCTCTCTCAGGGAAGGGGAATGATGTCATCGGTGGGTTAAGTAGGCAACAGTAAGGAAGATAAATTCACAAGTCAGGAGAAAGGGAGAAGGGACTAAGTAACAAGCACTATGTTAGATGCTTTACATACACCAAGTAAGGAGGGACTGGAAGCAGGGAGAAATTGATGAATGCCATTACACTGCTTCAGACAAGAAGTAATGAGGGATTTAGTAGAAAGGTGGCAGTTTGGATGGAAAAGAATCAGGATTCACTGTGGAGGGAGTTTCAGCCTGACTTAGCAACTGATTGGGTGTGGGGGTCAGGAAGAAAAAGGAAACCAAAAGAGCTCTGGCTTTTCATAATAAGTGACTGGGAAGATAAAGGGACATTAATAGAAAAATGGTTGTCAGAAGATGTAGGCAAGGTTAACCAATTTAGTTTTGGACCTTTTCAATCTTTTAACATTTTTATTATGCAAATTTCCAAACATAAACAAAAGTAGAGAGAATAGGATATTGAAGCCCTATATATATACCCATTACCTAGCTCAACAATTATCAACTCACTGATAACTGAGTTATTGTCAATCTTGTTTCAATATCTTTACCTATCCTCTCCCCAACTGGATTGTTTCGAAGTAAATCCAGACATCATATGATATTGTCCACAAACACTTCAGTATGTATTTCTGAAAGATAGTCTTAACGTAGCCACATATAATTATCTCACCTAAAAAATTAATATTAAGCCTTTAATGTCATCAAATACTAAATGTCATTAATAGGTAGGCAAATTTTCTCAATTTGATCCTTGTTTGTTTGTTTATAGTTAATTGGTTGAAATCTGGATCCAGGTAAGCTGACCCATTGAATATAAGATTCTCTCTGAAACAGCCATATGGAGATATCAAACAGGTTATTGAAATTTTGGGTCCAAAACTCAAGGAAGAGGTAGTGGCCAGAAATACAGATTTGGAAATCATCTTCCTGGAGGGAATGGTTGAAGCTATTTGAACAGACGAAGCTATTGAGTAGATATCAAAGGTTGAGAATATAGCAATAACAGACTCAGGATAGGACCTGGAGAACAACTACATTCAGAAGAGAATGAGACACCAAGATGGGGGCAGGGAGAGAGTAATCTGAGAAAGAAACAAGAAGTTGAAAAAGAAAACAAGATAATGTTGTCACTGGAACCAAGACATGTAAGTGTTGCCCTGGCCGGTTTGGCTCAGTGGTTAGAGTGTTGGCCCTCTGACTGAAGAGTCCCAGATTTGATTCCCGCCAAGGGCACATACCTCGGCTGCAGGCTCGATCCCTGGCTCCCAGTTGAGGCACCTGCAGGAAGCAACCAATCTATGTTTCTCTCTCTCTCTCTCTCTCTCTCTCCCTCTCTCTCTCTCTCTCTCCCTTACACTCTCTCTTACAAGCAATGGAAAGAATATCCTCAGGTAAGGCTTTACAAAAAAAAAGAAATGAAAGTGTTGCACAGAGAGAGGACCACACAATTTTGCTCATTTAATGTATTTCATCAAAAGAGCCTTGGGATAGGACCCAGACCCTTATTTATTGTGTGACTTCCTAACTGCGCTACACACAGCAAGAGGAAGTCACCTCCCTAAACCCAAGATTCTCCAGATGTAAAAAACAGATAAGACCAGTCCTTCCAGTTAAAAGGCTGCTATGAGGATCAAATGAGAAGAGGTTCACATGAGGAAGGCCTTTGTCAACTGCAAAGCACTGGACAAATATGACTGTTCATTCAATAAATCTTTATTGCTATTTTTATTAATAATGTGAAAATATAACTTGACTGTTGAATGTAGGATTTAAAGTTTTTAATATTGGAAAATCATGAATTTGAAAGGCCATAATCCAAGAGTCTCTTCTACTGTGTGCTGGCACTATTCTAAATCCTCCAGATACTCATTTGATCCTCAAAAAAATCTTATGAAATTACACTTGTTTTACGGATGAGGAAGCTAAGGCTGCAAGAAGGAAACTAACTTGTCCCTGGTCACATAGCTGCTAGTAAGCCACTGAGCCAGAGATCAAACCAAATCCTTCCTATGCCAGAGCCTGACCTCTTAATCACTACATCAAACTTCCCCTTAAAAATGCGCCTTGGAAAATCAGATCACCATAATGCACATCAATGACAGCTATCATCACAAAGAGAGACAACCAGACAGAAGGCTCCTGAAGGAAGCATCACATGCTACCATCTTTGAAGTAATTTTGCCCCTGCTCCACACCAAAAAAAAAAAAAAATTGAAACTGAATCAAACAAAGCTTTTAGATTAGGGTTACAATTGCCAGATGAAATTCACAATGACCAGATAAAACTGAATTTCAGATAAACAACAAATACTCTTAGTATGATTATGTCCCAAATTTAATGCATGGGACATACTAAACATTGCAAGGGACATGCTTATACTAAAAAATTACTTGTTATTTATCTGAAATTCAATTTTAACTGGGCACTGTGTATTTTTATTTGCTAAATCTGGCAACCCTATTTTTGATCCAACTACTTGTTTATAAGGAACACAAAAGACAGAGAAACATATTAAAGCAAATAGGATAAGGCTACCTGCACCAGACTATGGTTAACTATACAAGACAGAAAAACAGATTTCTTCAATAAAAAAATATCAAGGCTTGATGGGGGGGGAATGGAGATAAAGTAAGAACCTAAAGACTAAAAAGAGACTCAGGAGACACAAAATCCAATCACAATGTGTAGACTACTTGGATTTAGATTCAGATTATTTAAAAATTCTTATTGTGGTATTATTGGTAATTTGAACACTGACTGAATGTTTTATTACATTAAGTGGTACTGTGGGGGTGAGGAACAGTGGTATTGTGGCACTGAGGTTTAAAAAGCCCTTATCTCTTATAGATCATTTTGAAATGTTTGTGGATGAAATGACATGATGTCCTGAAGATGTTTCACAATACCCTGGAAGGGAGGGAAGAGGAAGGGGTAGGGATGTAACAAGATTGGCTTTGAATGATGTTAAAGCTTCCTAAAAAGTACATGTGGTTTCCTTATGCTTTTCTCTCTATTTCTGTATATGTTTGAAATTTCCCATAATAAAGTTTTTAAAAGAAACAATACCCAGCACAGTGCCTGACCTATTGTAAACACTTAATATACATTTGGTAGCAGGTAAATGGGTTATTTTTTTTAAAAAAAGGAAAGCTTTCAACCAGCCATCAAATGGAAAAACATTTTTTAAATGAGATTGTAAGCATAACTGTGTATGAACACACAAATGAGATTCATTTAGGGACTAAACTACACTCAAATGGAAACAATGATGAATTTGCTCAGACAAGGGAATTTGTTTATTGAAGATGAACAGCTGTGAAACTCTAGGCAGAATAGGTACACATACTACAGGTACTTAATGTTGGTAAACACAAGACATTTTAACCCTCCAAAAATGTTATGTAGAAAACAACCCATCTTAGATTTTCTTCAACATGTATTACTCCAGTGAACTACTGTAGAAAGCTATGTTCATTTCCCAAAGGCCTCTGCAGTGATTTTGAAAATCTGAGTGCTCATATGCAAGTGAATAGCCAATTACTAGAAATTAATGACTTTTCGTGCTGAATAATGCATGACTTGGCAGGATGGCTTTACCAAAAATGCAGTATTGTCAGCTCTGAATGCAGTTTTGCTTCACCTACTGGGTACGTGAAGGCAGCCAAACTCAAAAGCAACGCTCCCCCACAAGGTGCAGGTTAGTGTGTTTAGTAAAGTGCTCAGTGCAGGTTAATGAAATGTTTATTTTATACTTAATATTCCACTACATGGATGCACCATAATTAATTCAACCAATCTCTTATTGATGGATGTTCCTCTCTTTTACTTATATAACAATTACAATTGTTATTATAAATAATACATTTGCCCTTATATATTTACAATTAACAATATTATACAATTAATTGTTAATTGTATAATAACAATTACAATTGTTATTATAAATAACAATACATTTGCCCTTATATATTTAGCCTTACATTCTGGTGCTTTAATTTCTGGGGGAGAGATCACAAGAAGTGGGTTTCCTGGGCCAAAGACTATAAATATTTTTAATTTTAACAGATACTAATTGCATGTAATTTTAAATTAGGACTACAATGTAGAATTATGTTTTTAAAATGCAATCACGTAACTATAAATCAACCATCTCACTATTCTTCAAATACTAAGGATATTTAAGCTCTGCTTTAAGTAAAAAACTGGGTTTTTAGACAATCTGTCATTAACAGTGCTTTTGGTATTGAAAATCCTGTGGTTTATTCAGAGCATCTTGCAACAATACTTCCAGTTTGGTATATCTCTCTGTACTGGATAGAAGATGCATTTTAAATTGCCTCCTTGTCACTCTCTGAATTCAGAATGCCATTCTGATGTGTCCTTCCTTGGTCCCTTTTTGCAAAGAGAGACTGGTTCTCTGCACTCTTTAAAAGGTTTTTTTTGATGATATTTTTGTTTATTTTCAATTAACTCTATTGCATTTTGTGTATTTGTCTGAAGTTAACTAAAATTTACTTTATAAAATAGTATAATATGTAGACTAATTTTTAATCATCGTTCCATATAAAAAGATGTACTATTTTTTCTGTCTTGTACACAGTGCATAAACTGTTAATTAGATTATCCAAATTTTCTGTCCCCTGAATTACTTTTTTCTAGTTAATCTGTTGGTTTCTTTTTTAATTTATTTCTTAATTTTTCAATTACAGTTTACATTCAATATTATTCTGTATTAGTTTCAGATGTACAGTAAAGTGCTTAGAAAGTCATGTACTTTACCAAATGGTCGCCCACTATTTCAAGTACCCATTTGGCCCCAAGCACAGTTTTCTTGATATTAGTGACTATATTCCATATGCTGTAATCTATATCTCTGTGGCTATTCTGTAACTACCAATTTGCACTGCTTAATCCCTTCACCTTTTCACCGGGCCCAAAATCCCCCTCCCCTCTGACAACTGTCAGTCTGTTCTCCATATCTATGAGTCTGTTTCTATTTCGTTTATTTTGTTCATTAGATGTCACATATAAGTGAAATCATATGGTGTTTATCTTTCTCTGTCTGAGTTACTTCACTTAGCATAATACCATCTAGGTCCATCCATGCTGTCACAAATGGTAAGATTTCATTCTTTAAAAGGCATTTTTATTGGTATCTTTTTCTCTTATCTATTTTGTCCCTCTAATTTTAAAGATCCCTTTATTTGCTGTTCTACAAATTCAAAAGTAACAAATGCTTGTTATAACCAGTGGAACAATACAATACAAGCATGTATAAAGACAAAACTAATTACCCACAACTCAACTTCCTGATGTAATCAATAGTAGCAGCCTGCTGAAGAGCCTTCCACAACTCTCTTTGCTCATACAAACATATCAAAAACACGTGTACATACATAAAATTTTGTTTTCACCAAAGTATAATCATACTATACACATTATTCTGCAACTCATTTCACTTAACTATATATGTACATATGTACATACATAAACATGTATTTTATATATATGATGTGCAAATAGACAGTATATTATTTGAGAAAATATAGTGAAGATACTCTACAGACTTAAGTTCCTTTCCAGTACTAAAATTCCTTTTTGTATTCCTTTAAAGAACATAACACCATTATAATTATTTGTAATGAACTGTTTAATGTCTTTCTTCCCTGCTACACTGAGGGCTCCATGAAGGCAGGGTGGGGCTCATTTTGTTCACCACTATAACTGCAGAATTTAGGGTAGTGCTGCCAGAATAATAAATGCCTAAAATCTATTTGTCCATTGTTTCAGTTCTTCTCGAAAACTTCCGTCTAAACTGGTCCATTGCCAATACTCAAATACATGTGTCTTTAGGAACTCAGGCCTGAGTAAGTCACCAATGTTATTTGGATGGAACCTACTGACAGGCATTTTAGATATTTGTAAGAATTTGTGCTGTTTAGCAAAAACCTCTGTTTGCCACAAAAATGAATTTTTAAAGGCAGGTAACATGTTTAGCAGAGAGCTCTGCACTTGTAATTAGGAGACCTGGGTTCTAGTCCCACCACTGCCATTCATTTCTCTGTGACCTTTAGAAAGCGCCTTACCCTGGCCCTGGCTCCTGAGCTGTAGCTCTAGCGTTCATTAATTCCACAAATATGTACTGTTAGTGATACAGGGGTGAAAATAATAGCCAACATTTAATGAATGCTTACTTTATGCTTGGTCTTTTGCTGATGGAGTCATATGCACTATCTCGTTTAATTTCCTATGAGAAAGCACTCACAGGATATTTTCTATACTTTGCAAAGAAGGGGACTGAGGCATAGCGAGGTGAAGGAACTTTCCCAGCATACCAAAGGACGCAGTGAAGACAGGATTGGATTCCAGACAGTGGGGCTTCGGATGCCATTCCAATAACCATAGCGAATCCTTGCCCTCATCATTCCATAACTATTTCTGTGGCTTGCATTTTCGTCCCAGCCCAGGAGCACTGGGTTGAGTACCCTCTTGTTAACTGGAGGGTGCAAAGACGACGGAATACGTTAGAGAAACGATTAAGAGAGCTGACACTAGAACTGCAAGGAGCAATGCTCCCACTAGCCCTCGAAGCTTCCCCGCCCCGAACGTGAAGAGGTGGGAGGTGTCAGCAGGTCAGACGCACGCAGACCTCTCTGGGGTCTTAAAGGGTAAAAACGGCGTGCGGGTCACGCCTGCAGGACCCGCCTCTCTGACCTCGGCAGGGGGCGGGGAGTAAGGGCGTGCTACGTGTGCCTGGCCCTTCCAGCGTCTGCGCGGGCCCGCGGCTCCGCCCCGCCTAAGTCTCGTTGGCCCCGCCCGCCGCCCGCGCCTTCCGGACGTCCACTTCCGGGCCCTCCCCACCTTTAGCGAAACCAGCGAGAGGACACCGCCTACATCTAGAGCGGCCCGGCCGGGAGCGGAACCGAGGGGCGCGCGAACGTGAGAGGAAAGCTGTGCGCGGCTGCGCTTTCCCACCCCTGAGACTTTCTAGACGCGGGTGAGTCCGTGGGCGTCGGCCTGCGTCCGGAGCGACCCCCAGAGGGGCCCGTCCCCACTCTTGGGAATGGCCTGGGCCCTGGCCCACTCCCAGCATGCTCTACGCGGGGTACCCGGGCAGGTGCAGTGGTGGGAGTAGTTGGCGGGGGCCGGGAGAGACTGAGAGCAACCTTCTTGGAGGCCCTTCTTGGTCCTTCAATGGGGTCTGGAGGTGACCATGACCTCCCGCTCACTTCTTGTCTCCATTTCACCCTCCTCTTCCCATACTCCACCCCAACTACCTTTACCTAAAAAGGTTCATCTCAAAAACCACTCTGGTAAGTTTTGCGTCATTTGTGCTCCTGTTCAGTTTTAAGTTTCCCTCTCCTCTGCACCAAATATCCTGTCATGTGCATCTCCAGTGTTACTTTTGTTTGTTTGTTTGTTTGTTTGTTTTTGCCGCCCCTAATGGAAAAAAGATCTATCCCTTAGAATAATTGGTGCAAGTAACACATGAGTAGAATCCCCGTTCAGGAAGAATTCTGACATACATATGCCATTATTATCATATATTTATTATCATATATTATTATCATATATTATTATCATATATCATATTTCAGAAATAATGAAAATTGCATAAGATGAAATGCCAGAGTCTTATCGAAATTAATTTTAGAATGCATCTGACAATTCTGATATTAGGCAGAACTTGTTTCCTGTCAAATATCTTTTCCTTCTTAGGGCTGTGTTTATTGACCAAGTTCTGTGAGTGACACAAAAAAAACTGGCCTTCCTCTTTCCCCATCCCCCACCCCCACTAAGGAATTAGATCTGTCAAGCTATCCCACACCTGTCCTAGTAGAAGTCAAAGTCCATTCCTCTAGAAGAAAATCAAGGGTGGTTTCCTTGTAGCGGTGTGGTAATGTGTGCAAAATGTCAATTGCAGTTAACAAACCTCACATTTTTTTTATTTGTAGGAAAACGAGGTAATTCTGTAACTTGTTTATTAACTTAATAATATGGGTAGAAGCACTGTTAAGATCATTATTATGAAATAGAAAAAACTTGAAACTGATGTCAGGAAATCTAATTTTTAGTTCAGTTCTACCACTGACTGTGTGACTTTGGGTCAGTTACTTAAACTCGTTGGACCCTCTGTTTCCCTATCTGTAAAATGAGAGAAATGACATTAGGTAGCGTCTAAGACCCCTTTCAACTTTAAGAGGCAAAGAAAAACTCAGTAGCTAAGTAGACCATTCCTGGTGGAGATAGAGGGGAGACTGGGAAAATTTCAACAGTTGTATTTAATGTTGGCTTTTATTTTAGTTTCTGATTGAAATAAAAGTGTAGCCCTAGCCAGTTTGGCCTAGTGGTTAGAGCATCAGCCTGGGACTGAAGGGTCCCAGGTTTGATTTCAGCCAAGGACAGGTACATCTGTTGCAGGCTCCGACCCCAGCCCCAGTCGGGAGGCAATCAATCCATGTGTCTCTCTCACATCAATGTCTCTCCCTCTCTCTCCCTCTCTCTCCCGCCTCCCTCCCCCTCTCCTACCTCTCTCCTCCCTCCCTCCCCCTCTCTCCCCCTCTCTCCCTCCCTCCCTTCCCCTCTCTTCCCCTCTCTCCCCCTCTCTCCCTCCCTCCCCTTCTCTTCCTCTCCCTCCCTCTTCTCTCCCTCTCTCTTCCCCTCCCTTTCTTTTTCTCTCTCTCCCTCTTTCCCTTCCACTCTCTGGAAAGCAATGGAAAAAATATCATCGGGTGAGAATTTTTTTAAAAAAGTATCAACTTTTCCCCTTTTACTTCCCCCCAAAATAAGAAAATGCCTTGGGAGGAAATAAAAATGGTCATTAATGGTTCCCAGATATACCTATATTCCTATATTGACTCAGTTCTTATGCAAATAGTTCAACTATTTTCATCATGGTCTTTTATTACATCAGTTCATTGGGATACTTATTGGAAACCATTTATTCTTAGGAACAAAAGGGTAAATATTAACATATGGTGTCAATCTCAAGAAACTTGCTTTCGTTATACTCAAAACACTTAAGGATGGCAGCTGTCAGTTAAATAAAGCATTAGGTTGAGAACAAAAATGCTAGCACAGATACCATTGGTGATTTACCCGTTGGTGGTGGTTTTATCTCTTCAATTTAAGGTTTTGATATAAAAGTCTATAACAGCAGAGATGTTTAAATAATATAATGCAAGCTTGGGAAACAAAATTTCTTTAAAGGGAATTATAGACAGGTAACCTACGTAACATTTGTTTCTCAGGTTAATGCTTTTAGTACTTGGTTAATTAAATCCCCATAGATGAAGTACAAAAGTAGCCTCCCAGAAAAATCCTGCATAGAGGTGTTGCTGCAGAGTTCCAGTTTATACTGAACAGTATAAATTGGAACCTCATTATTCCTAGGCTATATGCAACTAACTTGATTTCAAACTTGGAAACCTTTTAATGTTAAGATAAAAATTTACGTGTATAAGGAACACCAAATTAAATCAGTAGGCTAATATGTTTCTGTTAAGTATCCTAAGAATTTTTTTCTTCTTTGTAGGAAAAATGCTTTCTGAAAGCAGTTCATTTTTGAAAGGTATGATGCTGGGAAGCATTTTCTGTACCTTGATCACTATGCTAGGACACATTAGGATTGGTTATGGAAATAGAATGTACCACCATAAGCATCATCACCTACAAGCTCCTAATAAAGAAGATATCTTGAAAATTTCAGAGAATGAACGCATGGAGCTCAGTAAGAGCTTTCGGGTATACTGCATCATCCTTGTAAAACCCAAAGATGTGAGTCTTTGGGCTGCAGTGAAGGAGACTTGGACCAAACACTGTGACAAAGCAGAGTTTTTCAGTTCTGAAAAAGTTAAAGTATTTGAGTCAATTAACATGGAAACAAATGACATGTGGTTGATGATGAGAAAAGCTTACAAATATGCCTTTGATAAATACAGAGACCATTACAACTGGTTCTTCCTTGCACGCCCCTCAACATTTGCTATTATTGAAAACTTAAAGTATTTTTTGTTAAGAAAGGATCCATCACAACCATTCTATCTAGGCCACACTGAAAAATCTGGAGACCTTGATTATGTGCAGATGGAAGGAGGAATTGTCTTAAGTATTGAATCAATGAAAAGACTTAACGGACTTCTCTCTGTCCCTGAAAAGTGTCCTGAACAGGGAGGGATGATTTGGAAGATATCTGAAGATAAGCAACTAGCAGTCTGCCTGAAATATGCTGGAGTGTTTGCAGAAAATGCAGAAGATTCTGAAAGAAAAAATGTATTTAATACCAAATCTGTTGGGCTTTTAATTAAGGAGACAATGGCTGATCAACCCAAACCTGTAGTAGAAGGATGTTGTTCAGATATGGCCATTACTTTTAATGGACTGACTCCTAATCAGATGCATGTGATGATGTACGGAGTATACCGTCTTAGGCCATTTGGGCATATTTTCAATGATACATTGGTTTTCTTACCTCCAAATGGTTCTGACAATGACTGAGAAGTAAAACAAGAGCATGTATATGATCACTGTATAGGACATGTGTTGTCATTATTTGTGGTAACAACTACATATCCAACAAAGCAGTATGTTTTGTTTTTGTTTTTTTCTCTTTTTCAGTTTGGTGACACTGGTTTAATCACAGATTAAAATTTAGTAGTACATTTTTAAATAGAGTGGGATTTTTCCTTAAAACATGAAAATTTCAAACATGTTGGAAAGATATAAGAATAATTTTGCAAATCAAGCATATATTTATAAACATGTTTATGTGATGAACTAAATTATGAACATTAAAATCTGTGGCACATATTTTTGCTGATTGGTTAAAAAATGTAACATGTCTTTTTAGCTTTCTAAGATATGCAAATGGATCTCTAGTTGTGAATTTGTGATTAAGGTAAAACTTTTAGCTATGTTTCCATTACTTTTAATGTTGGTTTATGTTCTAAGCCTCCGCAAGTGCCAATGATTTTGCTTTCTCAAAATACACAGCCAACAAAGGAAATGTTCCCAACCAATGTAATAGTGGAAGTTGAAATCTATCCTTGAGAGAAAAAGTGACAATTATAGAGTTTAATAATTTTCCTGGGAGCTAATCTAGTGGCATTCCTCAGCATACACAATTTCAATGTAACTCTCTGTACTTCTCTATGCAGATACTGAAATTGTAGTGACTATGAAGAATGTAATGTCATTTAACTGTGTTGTTCCCCAGTTAATCAAGCTCAGCTGTGACTCGGATAAAACTGCATCAGTTGAGATTTATTTACTCTTGCTGGGCAAATGAGTTTTGTAGAAGTCTCCTTTGAAAAACTTCTTTTGGCAATCAGACAGTTTCACTTACCTGAGTTGAGTCTTTCCTAGTTTTGTTTACCTGTTCAAATTCTGAAATTTTTCCCTATGTTCATGGTTGTACCATATTCCAACTGGTTTTGGTGTGGAAGCCTTAACCTCACCATTCACCTTGGATTACTATACCATTTACCTAATTTCAGTGCCTACGCAGAAGCTTTATCCAGTGGTGAATACAATAGCTCCTGTGCTTATAAATGTGTGAAATACTTGGAGCTGACTTGTCCTATTATTAGGCCTGCACATGTCTTATTAAGTCAGATCCATAAGGCCCCATAGGGTTTGAGACCATGAAATTTTAGAGATCAGTATTTCCTGTAGCAGGGCTCATGATGTTAATGGTCTCCCACAGCTTTTGCAAACCAGAAAGAAATTTCCTCAAGAGGACCTTGGGCTTCAAATTATTGGTCATCAGAGTAGTGTTTAAAACCCTTTTGTTTTAATTTATCTGATTTTCCTCGTTGGGGCTTTTGGTTAAAATGAAGGGTTATTTTGAAAATTAATAAACCCCTTTATCAAGCAACCTAATATGTGGTCTCAGATGCAATTACTACAAATCAAATGTTCACTGTGAGTCCAAAGATAAACAGTATCTCACTAACTGTAACACCCAGTTTATAAGTGTCATCTTGCCCCCAACACCAATATATTAAATTTCTACTATATCACATTCGGTTACATTAGTGTATCGTGATATAGTTGTAATAAATATATCAGTGAATGCATTACAGTGTTTGATTTCCTAATGGGTGCAAACGTAACAATTGCTTTTAAATCAAATTGATACTCTTGATTATATTTTTATACATAAGTATTTCTTTATAAGAAGTTGGTTGTCTTAACATGTTGTTTCTTTGAACTTTTTTGTACCACATCTTGTAGATAAAATCTGTAACATAGAAAATAGTAGTACCGAGGTCATGGTTACAGATTTGATCACCATACATTCAATAGCCAAAAACTGCAACTCTAACCCCACTCTGTTACTTGGGAGGAGAATTGGAAAGAATGAAGGTCTAATGGAAATTGATCATAATTGTGAATATATTTTATATATGGCTAGTGGCTACCACATTGGAAAACACAGGTGTAACAAATTCCAGAAGTGTGAGATTCACTGAGATATGAATGAGAAAAAACAAAGTTTCTTTTAAAAGTTGTATTTATCTTTCTGGTTGTCTTGAATACAGTGGAAACTGTAACTTGACTTTTAGCAGGCCTCAGGCCATCTCCTTAGACAAATTCAATGATTAGATCTTCCTTCTCAAAAGTAAAACATTGGATTTGGAACAATTTACAGAGTCAACCCCTTGACTTTTTTTTCATGTAGCTAAAAGATTGCTTATGTGTCAAATCTAATTTGTAATGCCCAGATTTTTCTGTAATGCATTTTTGGTAAAATGAAATACTTTTATTTTTAGAATGTTTAAATAGGCACCGGATGGTCAAAGGTAGAGTACTCTGATAAAGCAGGTCATATAAGAATTGATACCTGAGATTCACCTGGCCTGGAATCTCCTGGATCATAGGTCAATGTTCAACCACTGAGCCACGCCGGCCGGGCTATATAACTTTCTTATTTGAAATTATGACAGGCAGGTTTACAACAAAGTTAAAATTTCAAACTATCCAGGTTGCCATTGAAAGCAGGATTGTTATTCATTAATTATATATTTTGCCCACTTTCTTAAACAAACCTTGTGTCCTATAATGAGCCACCCAGCGTGAGGCACATTTCATACCCTGCCACTCTCTACAAGCTCATGTTTCCCCTCTCCCTTTCTGCTAAAAGTAGGGGAACTCATGGTTCAAGAACAAGATGCTAGGGAGATAGATGCTATAGATCCAGCCTAATAATAGAGACCTGAAGTGAACAATATGTTCTCTCTCCATTCCATCCACCAGCAAGCAGAAGTACTTGAGTTCAAACGAAAAACGTGAAATTTTATGCTTAGAATACCAGCATCCAAGAACAGTCAGAATACCCCTCCTTGCAAAAACCCAAGAGAAAGGCCAAGAGGAATTGGCATCTACCTGCCAGATCCAAATGTCTTCTATCCCTGGCTTCGTCGGAGTCAGGAGATTTCCCTAATAAGAGAAACTGCTATTCTGAACAAAATTGTTCTTTATAGTAACCCCAGTCAGAGGTAAGGATAGTTCCTTCACAAAGTTCCAAACTTTTGGACTTCTAGCAACTATTCGCTATTTCTCTTCCAGTACTTGTGTCATTGATTCTTTTTTTTTTTTTTTTTTTAATCCTCCCCTGGGGATATTTTTTCCATTGCTTTCCAGAGAGAATGGGAGAGAGAGAGAAACATTGATGTGAGAGAGAGACATCAATTGTTTGTCTCCTGCATGAGCCCTGACCAAGGTCGGAGGTCGAGCATGCAACTGAGGTACATGCCCTTGGCCGGAATTGAACCCAGGACCCTTCAGCCCACAGCCAATGCTCTAACCACTGATCCAAAATAGCTAGGGCAGGGCCATTGATTCTTGCATAAAATTGTGGAATGCTGGCTCTTCATGGCTTTCCTCTGTAACTGGACAATATCAGTGTCTCTGCTTCCTCATTCTCTTCATCCAGGGTTCCCCGGGTCAGGATCAAGTCAGAAGAGTCCCACACAGGAGATAAGCTGTATGTAGCAGTTCCTGTGTCCAAAGCTACAGAGCCCATATCTTTCCGTAGGCATTCCACTTCTTTCTGCTGCTGGCTCTGTGCACGGCCAGTGATTTCTTCAGACGTTCATATTCAGGACAGTATCCCCTTTCATATTCTCCCGCAGCACTGGTGACTTGCACAAACAGTTCACCTGAGCCTGTACCCAGAACAGCAGACACACCTACCACCCTGAGTGAGCTGTAAAACTCGTCTAATACCAAGCTCATTGAATGATTCAGATTACTGACATATGTAGTTTCTTGATTCAAAGTATCTTAGAAAGCCTCAAAATCTTGCATCCATTCCACTGCAAAGCTGTGATCAATGTTGTCAGTTTTATCCATGACCACAATGAAAGGAAGCTTGGTTTTGTACAAGATACTGCAGGCATAGAGCATATTGGACATGAAGGTCACTGGGTTGGTACTTTTTTTGTTGTTAATCCTCACCTGAGGATGTTTCTTCCATTGATTTTTTTTTTTCTTTTTAGGAAGAGTGGAAGGGAAGGGGAGAGGCAAAGAGAGAGAAACATCAATTGGTTGCCTCCTGCAAAGGCCTGGGGGGGAGGGGGGGCATGGCGGGAATTGAGAGCCTGCAACCAAGGTTTGTGCCCTTGACTGGAATCGAACGTGCGATCCTTCAGTCCAAGGGCCGACACGCTAACCACTGAGCCAAACCGGCTGGGGCTGAGTTGATACTTCTTGATGTGTCCATTACATAAGTGATGATCATTGGAAATGAGGATGCCAAGGCCTCGGTGATGATTGTCCCAGAAGCCGACCAGCTGAATACTTCAATCTGCCCAGGTGTGTCAACCAAAACATATTTAGACATGTTCTGGGCCTTCTCAATAAATTTCATCACCTGATCAAATCTGGTAGCAAAGAGATTTAGTGAGGTCACTATGCCCCCATTGGACCCAAGTCCACATTGTTTCATGACTTTATACTTCACAGTGCAGGAATATCAATATTGGCAGGGAAGAGAACACGCACAGCTGGGTCCAGATTGATCATATGAGGTGGAACACCTTGCCTATGCAGGTGTCCTGTGAGCCTCTCCAAGTACTTCCATGAAAGCAGGAACCTTGTCAACCTCATTTTCGCTGTATCCCCAGTGCCTGTACTTGAGTCAAACTGATGACAATTACTAGGCAACAATATCTCAAATGCGTTTAAACAAACCCATCTATTGGGCTTTAAAAAACAAAAAACAACAAAAAACAGGGCACACCTGTATTAGAAAAGTTACTGAAAGCAGAGTCTGGTGATGATGTATCACTAATTTACCCTTCATTTGTTAAGCATATGATGTTCCTTTTAGGGCCAGCTGGACTGGATTAATGGTTCAATGCTTGTCTGAGTGGTTACATGAAGAGTATGTTTGTAAAAGTTTAGCTTTCTTTTGGCAAACAAATTCAGAAATGTTTGCCAACCTCCCTGCAAAGAAGTCCCCCGAAGTTTAATTTAAAAAGAATCACTCAATAATTCCCACATCATCAAAGATAAAATACTATAAAGTATTTAAAGGGTAATGGGAACAATGACTTGTTTGGAAAGTATGAAATGACGAAATGGTAATGTATATCTGGGGTTTCTATCATAATAAAAGATAAATCCACCTTTATTAGTATGCAGTCTATACCCTATAATATTGCTTGTATATATCCAGTATCTATGAGCTCAACACTAGGCCTGGTATTTTGTGGAAAGCAAAAAGAGCCCAAATTCATGATTCATACAGGGAGTCAAATAAATAATCACTCTGTGTAATCTTTGCCTGAGCAGTAAAACAAGCTGTACTGTAGAAGCTCCAACCTCAGGGGTGCCACACTGCTCTTTGCTAGTCCAGAAAAACCACATGGGGGACCAGAGGGGAGAGACATCGCCTTTATTACTTACATAAGGGAAGACCCAATGATGGCAGCCAGTAGGGTGAGTTTTGGCGTCAGGCAGGGTCCAGCAAGGGATTATCTAGCAGCTAGCAGAGGGGACAGGGAGGGAGCTGTGCTGGGAACAGCCTGCATGCCAAGGCCAAACAGAGGGTCTGGTGAAGCTTGTTAGCTGTCAAGGACATGGGAAAGACTGAGATCCAAGCTTCTCTGCTCCTTCTGGCTGCTGGCCAGGCGGATACCTTTCCACCAACTGGGAAGAGGAATTGGGCTATATCCTCACTTTACACTACACAAGCCATAGTTTATTATTAGAATATGGTGGTCCTTTTGCCATAAAAACCCTCAATTTGGCCCTGGCCAGTGTGGCTTAGTTGGTTGGAGCATCATCCCGTATACCAAAAGGTGACCAGTTCAATTCCCAGTTGGGGCACATGTGAGAGGCAGATGATTGATGTTTCTCTCTCACATCGATGTTCCCCTACCTCTCTCTAAAATCAACAAAGCTTAAACTTTAAAAAAAAAAAAAAGCCCTCAATGTGATAAATACTATTTCTTTTATCCCACATAATTTCATTTCTTTTGTAGTTTTCACTGATGCCATGCAAGAATGGCCACATTGGTTATGCCATTGCTTTGGTAATTTGGCAAAAGCCCTGGCAGGAAGAGCAGGACCTAAAAATAAGACTGGTTTTGGATGGATGGATGGCAGCAAAGGAGGAAGGGATGCCCTTAATATGTGGCAGGCTTGCATTTGAAAAAAAATAAATGTTCTGATTTAGTGATGAGACATCCATATAGGTTATCAACATGTTAAATGAGGACATTCTGATTGTCAAAACACCAGCCCCATGCCATCTGAGGGAAAAGGGAAAAACTGGTCCTAGCTTGATGGAAGACAATCCTAGTACTGAGAATCTTTTCCATATTTACCACTCTAAGGCACTTGCCTCTAAAAGGAAGCTTGGTTGGAGCGTTGTCCTGTACATCATGAAGATTACAGGTTCGATTCCAGGTCAGGGTTTCAGGTTCCATCCCTATTTGGGGCACATATGGGAGGCATGATGTTTCTCTCTCACATTGATGTTTCTCTTTCCTTTCTCTCTAAAATCAGTTTATCCATTTTGAGTTTATTTTTGTGTATGGTGAAAGTTGCTGGTCTAGTTTCATTCTTTTACATGTACCTGTCCAATTTTCCCAGCACCACTTATTGAAGAGACTGTCTTTACTCCATTGGATACTCTTGCCTCCTTTGTCAAATATTAACTGACCATAATGGCGTGGGTGTATTTCTGGGGACTCTGTTCTGTTCCATTGATCTATAAGCCTGTTGTTGTACCAATACCAGGCCGTTTTGATTACAGTGGCTTTGTAATACAGTTTGAAATCCCGTAATGTGATCCCTCCCACTCCGTCCTTTTTTCTCAAGATGGCTGCAGCTATTCGGGGTCTTTTTTAGTTCCATATAAATTTTTGAAACGTTTGTTCTAGGTCTGTGAAATATGCTGTTGGTATTTTCATAGGAATTGCATTAAATTTATAAATTGCTTTGGGTAGTATAGACTTTTTTTTTTCTTTAAACACACATATCTTTATTGATTTCAGAGAGAGGAAAGGAGAGGGAGAGGAAGAGATAGAAACATCAATGATGAGAGAGTCATTGATCGGTTGCCTCCTGCACGCCCCCGACTGGGGATGGAGCCCACAACCCGGGCATGTGTCCTGACCGGGAATCGAACCCTGATTGCCTAGATCCTAGGTTGACGCTCAACCACTGAGCCACGCCCAGCCGGGCGGATAGTATAGACATTTTAATGATATTAATTCTTCCAATCCATGAGCATGGTATCTTCTTCCACTTGTTTAAATCTTCCTGTATTTTACATCCTTGGTTAAGTTTATTCCTAGGTATCTTATTTTTTTAGTTGCAGTGGTAAATGGTATTGCTTTTTTAGTTTCTCTGAAATTCATTGTTGGTGTATAAGAATGCACTGCTGGTGGGAATGCAGGCTGGTGCAACCACTATGGAAAACAGTATGCAGGTTCCTCAAAAAATTAAAAATGGAGCTGCCGTTTGACCCAGTGATTCCACTCCTAGGAATGTATCCTAAGAATCCTGAAACATTCATCAGAAAGGATATATGTACCCCGATGTTCATAGCAGCACAGTTTACAATAGCTAAGACCTGGAAACAGACCAAGTGCCCATCAGTAGATGAGTGGATTAAAAAGCTGTGGGACATTTACATCATGGAATACTACGCAGCTGTAAAGAAGAAGAATCTCGTACCCTTTGGGACAGTATGGATGGTCCTGGAGAATATTATGCTAAGTGAAATAAGCCAGGCAGCGAAAGAAAAATATCACATGATCTCACTTATAAATGGAATCTAAAGAACTTAATAAACTGCCCGGCCGGGCGTGGCTCAGCGGTTAAGCGTCGACCTAGGATCCAGGTGATCAGGGTTCGATTCCCGGTCAGGGCACAGGCCCGGGTTGCAAGCTGCAGCCGATCAATGACTCTCTCATCATTGATGTTTCTATCTCTCTCTCTCGCTCCTTTCCTCTCTCTAAAATCAATAAAGATATATTTAAAAAAAAAAAAAGAACTTAATAAGCTGATGAGCAGAATAGATTCAATGACATGGAAGCATAGTTGAGACTGACGAAAGTCAGAGGGATGGAGGGGGGTGGGGGCCTGGAGGGGGAGAGAGTAACCAAAGAATTTATATGCAGATATGCACAGCCCAAGGACACGGACAGTGGTGGGGAGAGTGACCGGGGGGGGGGGGGGACAGGTCTTTGGGGAGAAAAAGGGACATCTGTAATACTTTAAACAAAAATAAAAATTTAAAAAAAAAAATAAAAATAAAAAAATATCTCAGAGGGAAAGAGGGTTGGGGGTGGGGTGGAGGATGGTAGGAAGAGATTAACCAAAGAACTTAGATGCATATATGCATAACCAGTGGACACAGACAAGGGGGTGATGAAGGCCTGGGAGGTGGGTGGGGCAGGATGGAGAGGGTCAATGGGGAGAAAAAGGGGAATATCTGTCACACTTTCAACAATAAAGATAAATTTTAAAAAAAAATTTAAATAAATAAAATCAATTTTAAAAATAAGTATATCCTTTGGTGAAGATTTTTTAAAAAAGAATAAACTCTGCCACCATTTAACAAAAATAAATAAATAAAAGGAAGCTTCAGGAAAGACTGTCCATTCTCCATTTCAGTGTGGTCCAGTAGAAATATAATGTGAGCCATGTGTGTAGTCTGAAATTTTCTGGTAGCCACATTAGAAGAGTGAAAAGGCAATTGGCCAGTGCTGCTCAGTGGTTAGAGCGTTGGCCCTCACACTGAAGGGTCGTGGGTTCAATTCTGGTCAAGGGCACATACCTGGGTTACAGGTTCATCCCCGCCCCGGTCTGGGCACATGTGGAAGACAACCAATGGATGTGTCTCTCTCACATCGATGATTCTCTCTCCTCTGTTTGTCTCTCCCTCCTTCCTTCCCTCCCACTCTCTGAAAAAGCAATGAAAAAAGTATCCTCGGGTGAGGATTAACAACAAAATAGTAAAAAGGCAGTGGTGAAATTACTTTTAGCATTATATTTTATTTAACCCAATACATCCAAAATATTGTCGTTTCAACATGTAATCAACGGGGGAAAAATATAGTTTACATTCTTTTATTGTTTTTGAAATCCAGTATGTATTTTACAGTTACAGCACAGGTCCAAACAATGCCATAAGCCCTGGGCGGGTAGCTCAGTTGGTTAGGGTGTTGTCCCGATACACCAAGGTTGCAGGTTCGATCCCCAGTCAGGGCACATATAATAAGCAACCAATGAATCCTCTCTCTCCTCTCCTCTCTCTCTATAAAGAAATCAATGAAAAAAAAAAAATCCATAATTGCAAGGACCCTACCCCCACCCCCAGGGGATGATATGTGAGTGGAGAAAACTTGGTTTCTTCCCTTTTTTTTTAACTGAATTTATTGGGAAACTTGGTTTCTTCTAAAAGTCCTGTTTATTTTTCTGGCTGTCTTAAATGCTATGGAATTTACAATGTGACTTTTAGTAGGCCCCAGGCCATCTCCTTGCATGAGTACAATCGCTGGATCTTCTTTATCAAAATTAAATCATTGGATCCTTTTTCTCAAAATTAAATCATTGGATCTGGAGCAAAATATAGATTAGACCCTTCAGCTTTTTTCCTTAAACTATAACTGAACCAAACTGCTCCTGTCATTAATTTTAATACTCACCAATCCTTCTCCCCATCTGTCTTTTGGACATATTGACTGTCACAAAGCAGCTGCTAGTCCTGCCTTTGCATATTACACTCTACACTGTAATCTTCTCCACTTCTTCACTAACCCTTCCCCTTGTATCCTTGTCTAAAAAGATCCGGCCATAGCTTCTGAATGGCATAACCTTTAAAAAGTCACAGATCACCTGGCATGAAGGTGACTAATAACAAAAAAGGTTCAGACCTCAGGACTGAGTCCCATTTCAAAAGTTATACCCTGCTGATGTAGAGGAAAACAGACAATCCCCCAAAAGCACAAAGACACTGTATAAGCAACCCACACTCATGCAATCACATCCCACCCATATTTCCCACATTGGAACAGAGGTTTGGCGACTTATCTCTCTCTCCGGTAACCCATAAACAAAAATGGTGATGCAACTGGGCCAAGGTTAACATTTTATGAAAAATGAGGGGAGACTGTCTGCAAAACAGGCGTTGCAGTCAGGCAGACCTAGGTTCAGATCCTAACTCTGCCATTTATTAGCTGTGTATCGTTATCTAAAGTTATATAACCTCTCTGGTGCCTTAGTTTCTTCTTCTTCTTTTTTTTTTTTTTTTTTAGTGTCTTTATTGATTTCAGAGACAGGAAGGGAGAAACATCAATGATGAGAGAGTCATTGATCGGCTGCCTCCTGCTCGCCCCCCAATGGGGATCGAGCCCACAACCCAGGCATGTGCCCAGAGCAGGAATTGACCTGTGATCTCCTGGATCATAGGTTGATGCTCAACTGCTGAGCCATGCTGGCCAGGCTCTGCCTTAGTTTCTTCATTTGTAAAATGAGAATTAAAAATCTACCTCATGGAATCATTATAAAAATTAAGCAAGACCTGGAAGTAGAACTTGTGCACATAGTGGGCACGCAGGGAATGTTACTTCCCATTCCCTCTTACAAGTTTAACTAGCACTTTACAAAGTTAAATATGTACCAATCCTTTTTATTAAATATCTTGATGGTAAAATATTAAAATATTGATGTTAATAACAGCTGGTATTGAATATTCAATACCTTAATAGTTTAAGATAACATCTGTACATTTAATCTGTGCCATGTAATCAAATAGCTCTTCCTCAAATATCTATTTTAGTAAAGTAAATATTTTTAAGCAGAAATTCAGAAGTTGCTTTTAAGAATATTAACTTAGAACATGTTCCCCTTTCACAACAAATTAGACATCATTGAAGCCAAAACTGCCCAGATAGGTATGGTTTCTATCTCCTCACACTTTAATCAAGATGTTTCTCTTTATATTGGCAAAAAACAAAACAAAACAAAACCCTGGTTAAGTGAGACTCCTGAATCCCTAGTAAATATATCTGGGCATTTAGTACTTGAGATAGCATTGGGTTTGACAACACCGAGAAGCTAACGAGGCCATGTGCCTTCTCTCAGACCTCTGCACTTGAAAGCCAGAAAGTGGAATTACTTTTTGGACTCCTTTTAAAACATCTTACAAAACAAAATTTTACCTTGTAAAACACAACATAAGTACAGTATAAGTGTCCATGTTTTTACTACATTTTAGCCCCGACTATTTTTAAAACAGAACAAAGCATTGCCGGGAAAAATATTTTCTAGTCGTGTGCTGTTTGAAAGCTATTTAAGAGATAGGTGATATTAAATTGATGTGTTTGAGATTGCTGTTATCCCACTAAATGAAGTTGTTTCTACCTACCTCTATATTCGAATACATTTTAGGTTGAATTTTCTTAAATATAAAATGCTTACACAAGCAAACCTTAGAATGATCTTAGTCATACAAAACATACTTTTTCCTAATCTTGGACAACTGAACTCTAAGAAAGCTGCCCAGCGCCTACAGGGCAGATAGGACTCCCACTCCCAACCCCATCCTCCTCACCTTGCCCAATCCACTTCATATGTTTAAGTGAATTTTGTTTTTAAAACTGAATTTTGAATGGGGCAACATTAGAACTGATGAAAACAGTATCTAGACTAAGAAGCATATATGAAATCAACTCAGAAAAAATTGTTAAAATGTCAATATGCAGAAATAAAAGTTTCAAGCACTGTTGATAGGGAAGCAAAACTAGAAGAAAGTGTATGCTGCTGCTTTTAGAAGTTGTCTCAAGCCCGGCCAGCATGGCTCAGGAGGTCACGGTTTGATTCCTGGTCAGGGCACATGCTCAAGTTGGGGGCTCAATCCCTAGTAGGGGGTGTGCGGGAGGCAGCTGATCAATGACTCTCATCACTGACATTTCTAGCTCTCTCTCCCTCTCCCTCTCTCTGAAATCAATAAAAACATATTTTTAAAAAGTCTCAAATTTAAGCTCATTCAAGGACTACTAATAGTGTAAATCTAACATGCAGTTTCATCACAATATCATCTTATTGGTTTGCAAGTTTCCAAGCCTCAGGGCTTCATCATGCATCAGCATGGAAGGACAATACCAGCATTTAGGAACAAAGACAGAAAGTGTCCCCTTTTGAAACAGAAGTTGGTAAGAATAAAAATAGATTGCCCAACCTTGAAAGTTTCCCCAATATGGTTTCCCCAAGGGAACTGAATTTGATTTATTTTCAAGGCGGATGTTTGGAGAAATGGCACTTTCTCCAAGCAAGTGCTTAGTTAAAAACAAATGTTTATTGCTTAAAATCCAGTCTTTTGCTTTTATGCTTGTGAAAATCAGAAATTACTTATTTCACCACAGGTTAAAGTTAATAGCTATAATTGATAATCAAGTCTTGAGATAAAAAAATAAAATAAAATTAGAAGGAAAGAAAAGTAAATCTTTGTATCTTTTAAATGTATGGGTATGGTAGAGTTCTGAGATCACTTACAATGAACTTGAAAGGAGTAGGGTAAATGATTATGCCTTAAAAGTCACATATTTGGGGAATGAAACAAGAAAAGCAATAAAATTATGATGTGGAAATCATAATTTGTTTTACTTTTAAAATATAATTTTTTCCCTGGCCGGTTTGGCTCAGTGGTTAGAGCATCAGCCCTTGGACCAAAGGGTTATGGGTTCAATTCCCAGTCAAGGGCATGTACTTCAGTTGGTTTTTTGGGGTTTTTTGGTTTTGTTTTTATATCTTTATTGATTTCAGAGAGAGAAAGGGAGAGGGAGAGAGAGATATAGAAACATTAATGATGAGTCATTGATCGGCTGCCTCCTGTATGCCCCCAACCAGGAATCGAGCCCACAACCTCGGGCACATGCCCTCACCAGGAATTGAACTGCAACCTCCTGGATCCTAGGTCGATGCTCAACTGCTGAGACACGCCCAGCCAGGCTCGGTTGCAGTTTTGATCCCTTACCCCAGTGTGGGAGGCAACCATTCAATGTGTCTCTCTCACATCAATGTTTCTCTCCCCCTCTCTTCCCCTCCTCCCTTCCACTCTCTCTAAAAATCAATGGAAAAAATATCCTTGGGTGAGGATTAAAAAAAGAAAAAAGAACCCAGCCAGGCATGGCTCAGTGGTTGAGCATCGACCTAGGATCCAGGTGATCCAGGTTCGATTCCTAGTCAGGGCACGTGCCCAGGTTGCAGGCTCGATCCCCAGTCGGGGGCGTGCAGGAGGCAGCCAATCAACGACTCTCTCATCATTGATATTTCTCTCTCTCTCTCTCCCTCTCCTTTCCTCTTTCTGAAATCAATAAAGATATATTTTAAACAAATAAAATGTGATTTTTTTAAGTGTATAAGACAACCCACTTAATTAACATTGCACAATGGTGAGGCATGTCATTTTCTGTAACAACTAAAGTTTTAAGTAGAAATTATTTCACTAATTGATCTTTTATTTTCAAAGTGTTTAAAGATAAAATGTGATGTGCTTTAATTTTTCACTAACTTAAATTGAACTAATTTAATAGTACTAATTAGTTTATATGTTTTTATCAATTTTTCCTCCCTGTTCTAATGAACATATTAGGAGAAATTCTAGTCAGTCATCTCCTATATCTTTTTCCATACATAAATTATATTCCAAGAGGCCAGCCTTTACAACCAGCAACCTGCCAAGTAGTCTCAACAGATTTAAACGCTGGTTCTCAATCACTACTGTTCTCGTAGAGTTATAGTCCTTCACAAGTACTTAATTACTTTAAATACAAAAGCAAACAAAACAGTGTTATAGTTCATTGTATCTATTCACTCTTTTACCTGCTATAAAAAGTATAATATACATACAAAGGGTAAAAACATAATACAAAATATACATTTACATGAGTCAGTCTCCATGTTGACAGGCATGATTTCATAAGGAACTATTGCTGAGAGACTCTATTAAGAATACAATTTATTTAGACTAATTTTTACAGCCTTAATACAATTAATAACAAACTAAACATGTGTTCTGAAGGACTTTCAAAATATATTTTAATGGCCTAATTCTTACAAGTTACTGAATAACTTGAATAAGTTTCTGAATGCTTGAGACCTCAGAAGTGATGGTTATATTAATATAGGATGCATATATTTTTATTATTTTCTTTTCATTATAAATCAGTTTTAGTGGATACTCCTTTAGGAGTTGGAACATTTAATCCTCAATCCTTAGCAAACCAGATCCAACAATACATTTAAAAGATCATACACCATGATCAAGTGAGATTTATTCTGGGGATGAAAGGTTGATACAATACCCACAAATCAATTAATGTAATACACCACAGAAACAAAATGAAAATTTAAAACTACATGATCATATCAATATATGCAGAAACAGCATTTGAAAAAATCCAGCAACCATTTATGATAAAAACTCTCAGCAAAGTGGGAATAGAGGGAACATACCTCAATGCAATAAAGGCCATATATGACAAACTCACAGCCAGCATCACACTCAATGGGCAAAAACTAAAAATGTTTCCCTTAAGATCAGGAACAAGAAAGGGATATCTGCTTTCACCACGCTTATTCAACATACTAATGGAAGTCCTAGCCACAGCAATCAGACAGGAAGAAATAAAAGGCATCCAAATTGGAAAGGAGGAAGTAAAACTGTCATTATTTGCAGATGACATGACATTGTATATAGAGAACCCTAAAGATTCCACTAAAAGTACTAGAACTGATCAATGAATTCAGTAAAGGAGCAGGATACAAAATAAATGTCCAGAAATCAGTTGCATTTTTTAAAATATTTATTGGTTTTGGAGAGAGGAAGGGAGAGGGAAAGAAAGAGAGAAACATCAATGATGAGAGAGTCATTGATCAGCTGCCTCCTGCATGCCCCCTGCTGGGGATCAAGCCTGCAACCCAAAATGGAACCAAGATCTCCTGGATCATAGGTTGATGATCAACCACTGGGCCACACCGGCCAGGCAATCAGTTGCATTTTTATACACCCATAAGGAACTATCAGAAAGGGAAACTAAGAAAACAATCCCATTCACAACTGCTTCAAAAAGAATAAAATATGTAGGAATAAATTTTTTAAAAATATATCTTTATTGATTTCAGAGAGAGGAAGGGAGAGGGGGAGAGAGAGAGAGAAACATCAATGATGAGATAGTCATTGATTGGCTGCCTCCTACTGGGGATTGAGCCCGCAACCCGGGCATGTGCCCTGACCAGGAAATCGAACCATGACCTCCTGGATCATAGTTCAAAGCTCAACCACTGAGCCACACTGGCTGGGCCATAGGAATAAATTTAATCAGGGATGTAAAAGACCTGTAGTTGAAAAATTATAAGACATTGAAGAAAGAAACTGAAGAAGATACAAATAAGTGGAAGCATATACCGTGTTCATGAATAGCAAGAATTAACATCATTAAAATGTCCATACTACCCAAAACAATCTATGGAGTCAACACAGTTCCTACAAAGATACCAATGGTTGCCCTGGCTGGTATTGCTCAGTGGTTAGAGCATTGGCCCAAGCACCAAGGGTTGCCGGTTCAATTCCCGGTCAAGGGAACATACCTGGGTTGCAGGTTCAATGCTGGTCAGGGTGCGCGTGGGAGGTAACCAATTGATGTGTCTCTCGTATCGATGTTTCTCTCTCTCTTTCTCTCTCTCACTCCCTCCCTCACTTCCACTCTCTCTAAAAATCAATGGAAAAAGTATCCTCAGTATGCTTCATAGAACTAGAACAGATATTCCAAAACTTTATATGGAACCACAAAAGACCCCGAGTAGCCACAGCAATCTTGAGAAAAAATAACAAAGTTGGAGGAATCACACTACTTGATATCAAACTATACAGTAAGGCTATAGTAATCAAAACAGCATGGTACTGGCATAAAAACAGACATATAGATCAATGCAACACAATAGAGAGCCCAAAAATCAACCCATGCCATTACAGTCAATTAATATCTGACAAAGGAGGCAAGAACATACAAGGGGGAAAGACAGTCTATTCAATAAATGATGTTGGGAAAATTGGACAGATAAATGCAAGAAAATAAAATAAAATTAGACCACCTTTTTACACCATACACAAGAATAAACTCAAAATGGACTAAAGACTTAAGTGTTAGACTCTAAACCATAAAAGTCCTAGAAGAGAACACGGGCAGTAAAATCTTGGACATTTCTCATAGCAAATTTTTTTTTTCCTGATATATCACTCAGGTAAGGGAAATAAAAGAAAAAATAAACAAATGGGACTACATCAAACAAAAAAGTTTTTGCACAGCAAAGGAAACCATAAACAAAATAAAAAAACAACCCACTGAATGGGAGAACATATTTACCAATGACACATCTGATAAGGGGTTAATATCCAAAATTTATAAAGAACTTAAACTCAACACCCCCAAAAATTGAATTAAAAAATGAACAGAAGACCTAAATACTGTAGACACTTCTCCAAAGATGGCCAATAGATATATGAAAAGATGCTCATTATCAGATAATCATCAAAGAAATACAAATTAAAAGCACAATGAGATATCACCTCACACCTGTCAGAATGTTTATCATCAGTAAATCAATAAATAGCACATGCTGGCAAGAATGTAGAGAAAAGGGAATCCTAGTACACTACTGGTGGGAATGTAGATTGATGCAACCACTATGGAAAACAGTATGGAGTTACCTCAAAAAATTAAAAATGAAACTGCCTTATGGCCCAGCAATTCCATTTCTGGAAATTTATCCTAAGAAACCTGAAACACTAATTTGAAAGAATATATGCACCCCTGTGTTCTATGCAGCATTATTTGCAATAATTCAGATTTGGAAGCAGCCCAAGTGCCCATCAGTAGATGACTGGATAAAGAAGCAGTGGTACATTTACACAATGGAATACTATTCAGCCGTAAAAAAAAAAAAGAAAGAAAATCTTACCCTTTGAGACAGCATGGATGGACCTGGAGAGTATTATGCTAAGTGAAATAAGCCAGTCAGAGAAAGACAAGTACCATATGATTTCACTCATATGTGCAATGTAATAAACAAAATGAACTAACAAGCAAAATAAAAACACTCATAGAGAGCAGGCTGACAGCTGTTGGGGGTGGGGGGCACCCAGGCTGGGGGCTGTGGGGTAGAGGGATTAAGCAAAAAAGATAAAAAGAAGAGAAAAAACTCATGAACACAGACAACAGTGTGGTGATTACCGGAAGAGGGACGTTGAGGGAAGTGGAAGAGGGTAAAGGGGGGATAAATGGTGATGGAAGGAGATTTGACTTGAGGTGGTAAACACAAAATAGTGTACAGATGATGTGTTATGGAATCGTGTACCTGAAACCTGTATAATTTTGTTAATTAGCATCACCCTAATAAATTCAATATAAAGGCAAAAATAGAAATTGCTATATTTTGAGTTTCCTGAAAAGCCTTGAGAGAGATATTCTCAAAATTAAAGAACCTAGATAAAGTTAATTTACATTTTGTTTGCACATACATTCATTTCCTATTCCATTAATATTTTCATGAACAACAAAAAAGTAAAATATTTATTATAATTAAATACCTCTGCAAATTTAGTTATTTGACAGTCTTATATAGTTTTCTAAAGTACTATGCTTAGAAATACTGTACCCTCAGTATACAGAGAGGGAACTTGGCTGGATAGTATTTTTATTTGACAAATGCCATATGACCTCCTGTTTGGAGACTATCAAATACGTTGAACTGAAATGTTCATGACTACCCCTGGGATAAATCCAGCTGCTTGTTTTGGATCCAGAACATTTAAAAAAAAAAAAAAAAGGAAAAATGTAGCTGCCAACAGAATACCACCAAACCACTATAATAGTCCACTAGAAAAGGGTTGATCAGGCCCTTATATTACTGCACAATGGGACAATCATCTGAGTTGCAATGCAGAACTGTTGAACCTCCAACAGTTCTGCAACAGTTAAAAACATCTGGATTTTTTTAACCTTCTCACACTGGATACAATCCAGGGAATATTTTCACATTTGGTTCATGTATAATTTGCAAATTTTGATGGCTAAAACTGGAAAAGTATTAGTAACTTCCTACTGGCTTTATAAATTGATATTGGGCTGCCATCATTAGTCAACTTTTTTAAAATGTAAATTTACTCACTAGACTGGAAGCCCCTTAAGGGCAAGGGCTACTTTTATATCATTCCACTTTGTGCCACATCACCTACAACCTAGGAGATATTCAATATGTCCATTGAGCTGAACTGACCTTGCCTGAGTAAATGTGTGTCAGATATACAGAAATGACGAGATTGTAGGCTGACTGGACACAAAATTAGTTTTGAAACTAAAAATGAACTGAAGACACATTGCCTGAGAGAAAACAGGCTCTCCCTGTATTCATACTCTCAGGAATGTGGGTAAACTAGGTTACCTTTAAGCATAGTGCCTAAAGAGGCTGATATGTCTGTTAGTTTAACCTCTGTGAGTTGGGTTCCCTGCATGACCTAATGTTTAGAAACTGATAAGGCTCCCCTGATTAACACCAATGACCTGAGGCCTCAGACCCAGGAGAAGCAGGAAACAATACATATTTAGTGCACATCACCAAGGCAACGCAGTCAATGTACCTCAGCATAGTAGAAAAACAAGCACAGATGCTGATGTTGAATATTTAAAAAGTGTTCTCTACACCCACCGTAACAGTGGTTAGAAACAAGGGTAAATTATTTCAGAAACCAAGGCAATAAAAGGTTTTAATTTCTCTAATATATGTGTGTGCTTTGCTTTTCATTACTCATACTCCATAGTCAATCTTGGTCAATTAACATCATCTTAGCACCAAAAATAAAGGTTCAAAGTTTAGCATTGTTTTTTGTTTGTTTACTGCTTTCCAAAAAGAAGGAAAAAAGTATGCGTACTTTTCCATTTCAAAGTTTAGTTTTGACTAATGACTCAGATATTCTCTATTTAATAATACTATAAGGAGCTATAGGCCTCAAATAGGGTCCCTCCTCCCCCAAATGGGGAGATATCTGAATTTGAAACTGGTAAATTAGCATAAAATGAGACTATCTTTTGAAGAAACTACCCTGAAAGATGATTTATAAATGTGTTACTAATGACATTATTTACACTTTTACACAAAGAATAAAATATAACAATATGGTAGGCTGTAGAATATAGCTGTCATAAGGAAAATATTCTACATAGAACTTAAAAAGGATACAGGAAATAAAATATCAAGGTGCCTCTAAGGCCAGAAAACAAAGATTATGGCAGACATAAGAATTCTAATTAATGATGAGCTGGAAAACCTCTCCAAGCCTTGCCCCAGCCCAGATGAAATATTCCCCCAAATTATCAACCTTCCTTTGCTCTTAGCCATTTTCACCAAGAAACTTCCAGTTTACTAATTAATTTACCCTAAGCAGACTTACCACTATAAATTAATACATCTACATTCTAACATGGGAATCTCCAAGTCTTGCAAGTTTCATTAGTGGGAAATTGTTTCTCAATCTGAGGGTCAAACCCTGGATCTATTACCTTCACCTATGTTATATTCTGAGAGGCCCAGCTGCAACAGCCAGCCAAATGGTCTCTCTCTTTTTACTGTCCCTCACCTTTCTCACCAACTTCTAACTGTAACACAGGCCACCACAATCTTATAAATATCTGTATCCATCTGAAAAGTAAAACACGTCACATATTTGTAAACAACCAAATAAAGATGGCTGAGACATTAGAATAACAGCAAGGTTATTAGGAAGAAAGGCCTATTATTACTATATAAGTTTGTAACAGCTTATGTAACTCCCAAAACTGCTTACAAATCTTACTTAAGTAGGTCCACAGTTTTTATATGCCACTTATGATAGGAGATGCACATTCTTTGAGGAATATAGTAGGGACCCAAATCTGGAAGTTCTGGGCATCTATGTAGTTTCAGGAGAGCGGACTAAGTAAATGGAACCTGAATCAAATTAAGCTTATCTGTTTATAGGCTAGACAGGAGGCATAAAAACAAATTAAATTACTTTACAGCAATATAATCAACAAAATCCAGAATGTGGGAGGAAACTCTATAAGACAAAGCAACTAAATTTCTTAAATAAAGAAGAAAAGGAGGGGGAACTTATAGATTAAAAGAGATTTCAATAAAAAAACAACCAAATGCAATAAATGAACCTTGTCTGGTATCTCTTTCAAGCAAACCAATAATCAAAGAAATTAAAAAGAGACAGTCAAGTCCATTTGTCACATATTTGGACACTGTCAAGTTAAATTTTTTAGGTGTGATAATGATATCGGGGTTATGCTTTTTAAAAGAAAACCACTTATCTTTTAAAGATACATATTAAAGTAATTATGGATAAAATGATATATCTGAAATTTGCTTCAAAATAATCAGGGAGCAGGGTGGGAAGGAATAAGTGAGATATAGATGAAATAAGACTGGTCATGAATTGAAGCTAGGTGACGGATATAGAAAAGGTCCATTACATTATACTATTCTCCCCATACTTTTGTGTATGTCTGGAATTTTCCATAGTGAAAAGTTTAAAAACAACAACAAACAACGCACAAAAAGAGAAGGGGCACTTCTAGGTGCCTGGGATAACGGGATAAAATTACCAATCTAGCTTCCAGCCCCATGAAGTTTGCAGATTCTCTGGGGGGTCAGCCGTATACTGGCAAGTTCATTTACCAAGTCCTGCCCTGCATCTTACATCATTAGCCTAAGAAAGGACATGAAGTAGTCTGAGTTTGGTTCCTTACCAGATACCTTTTAATATCCAAGTTTATTAGTACCCAATTTTAACTTGAGTTTAAGAAAAACGAAAATAATTTTTGAAGCTAACAGAATTTTAGCATCTGTTGAATTTATTCAGCATAACCACAGAGGTATTGTCTTCATGCTGTCACACACAGACACAAACACAGATACAGCACAATATCCATATTTAGCCTAAGTGCATTCCTTCTGAGGCTCATTTATATGTCTTCATATGCCACAGCCCATCATTTAAATAATGGATATTTTCAATGCCAATTCCTTTGTTGACTTTCTCACTGTAGAAGGAAAAAAACACATAAACATACTGTTAGCAATTTTTATAGGCTTAGTCATGGTAAATGTAATTCAAAGTCCATTGCTATTTTGCAATTATTGAGCTACATGTAGGAATTTATTTGTATTATACCCACATTACTGTCTACATTAAACTACATTACTCTGGGGAAGTTCATGTCTTCAAGTGATTCTAGTGATCTAACTAGTGGGTCTATAGAAACAGAGTAATGTGTTATCATATCAGGAGAAAATCAAAGTGTTACAATTAACCCTGAAACAAAATTCATAGGAATATTGTGGTCTTCAAATGTGTTGCAAAGTTCTTAAATATCTTGACTACAGTTTGATAATATATCTTTAATATTTCCTTCATATTCTATACCACCAGGTCAAAATATAAGATAAATACTGTATGGTGCCCAACTACGGCAGAGTTTTTTAAAATTAGTAGCAAAACATCTTTCCTTCCACTGAGTTTAAATCATACTAAATGAAAAATTCCTAAAATACACACACACACATATATACATACATACATACATACATATAAAACAGCTATACTGGCACATGGGTTCTTTTCAGTGTTTAAAAAAGAATGCAATCCTGGAGACAAAACAGGTTTCACTGGCTTTCTAAGTGTTAGGAAAAATCAGAAATGAGGCTTCTGTGCTTACATGTTTGCAAGATGTGGTATGAATGAGAGCAAAGTTCACCTGTAATTCTGATGCTTCCTGTATAGATTACCCATATCTCAAAAACTAAAGGGGCCTAAGGTGAGACTTACATATCTTCTGCAGACATCTTCATGACTCCAACACACAGGGCATGCTGTTTTCCTTCTGCCATGATGGCCTGAAAACACACAGCTAAGAACTATTTATCAAAATGCCTTGGAGAAGGAGTGTCAAATGATCACATTACTAGGTAAGCCACTTTGAACCCATCTTTTTCTTATATTGATTTGAATACTTTTTAAAAAAATATGTTTTTATTTCTTTTTTTAGAGAGAGAGGAAGGGAGAGGGATAGAGAGATAGAAACATTGATGAGAGAGAAACATTGAATGGCTGCCTCTTGCATGCCCCCTACTGAGGATGAGCCCATAACCCGGGCATGTGCCCTGACCTGGAAATGAACCAGTGACCTCTTGGTTCATAGGTCAACACTCAACCACTGAGCCACACCAGCTGGGTTGAACCCATCTTATATCCTTGCCTACACCATTAACTCCTTGAGGGCAAGGACCTATCAGAGTCTATGGGCACGCTGTTAATGAATACTCAATAAATGCTAAATTAATGGATCTAATAATCATTCTTGGTTTTTAAGTCGAATGTTAATACTATAACCCAATGCCAACAAAACCAGAATAAGAGATGCAAAAAAGGAAATAAAATCTCTTGCAAATAAATATTAAAAATTGTGACATAAATAAATATCAATTGTTCTAGTGTTTTAATCACTGAATGGTGGTCTTATATAAAGGACACATCAAAACAATAATTATATCTCACATCTGTCTTTAAGAGCTCAATATAAGTGTCAACCTTTCTAGAACAGAACATTCTTGGTTATCACTTGAAAGCATCTAGAATGTTAAACGCTGCAGTACATATTTTTAAAAGTAAAGGTTCAAGGATGCACAGTACCCTTCTGTACTAGCTTTGCAACTTTCTAAAAGTCTACAATTATTTCAAAATAAAACTTATTTTAAAAATAAAGTCTAGGCACTAGGAAAATTTTCCATTTAAAGGAACTCTAGAACTATAAACTTATAACACTTAGAAAAATCATAAACACAAAAAGGTAACCTATCCTTACAGAATAAGAAATGATTTTCCATTCCGTCAACATCCCACAAATATTTAAGCACCTATTGTGTGACCAGTATCTATGTCAATACAAACTGTTCCTAAGATATAAACATACAACTTATACTACCCCTTAGATACAACTGCCACAACAAGAAAACTGCCTCCTTTTGAGCACAGGACACATTCTTAAACCCATTCCAATGGCCTTCCCACTCCACAGTGACTTCCCCATTCCCACCAAGTATGGTTCTTTTTCTCAACTTGAAGCAAATGGCCACTTTATCTATGACAAAGAAAATGCTCTATCCAGACTTGTTGGCAAAAACCTATTTAATCTAGAATATAGCTGAAACAGCACCATTAGAAATGGAAATAATGCAGAATTGTTCAGCTGTATATCATGAGTTGAACAGATCCTTAAGGACTATCTGGGACTTTAACATTTCTCTTTGAGAAATCATGTTCTGAGGCCCAAACAACCAACTTAAAATGAAATTTAAAATAAAAGTTGGGAATTGCCAATATTTTCCACTACCCACTTCTAACATTCTACCTGGTACCTAAGTTCTTTTCCCTTTTGAGTGTTTTTACTTCAATGTCAAACATAAAAGTAGCAAGCTGATGTCCAAAGAAGTGATCCAATCATATCAGATATATCCTCTCTGTTAATACTCAAAAGTTTTATACTGTGTCCTGAATCTGATAACATTTGGGCCCTAATTGGGCTGAAATGCAGCTGGGATTCTTTACTACTTGTTCTCATTTAATTTCTAAAGTGGGTCACAATTTAATCTAAAGAAATAATGTTACTGCCCACATTTTCAAATGTACCAGAAAGGCATGAGATAATAACAGTGACCTCCAAAACTGTACATCTGTTCCCTTGGAAGATAGATCTTTCAGTAATGACATTTTTTCAACAGGTACAGCCTGAGAAGGATACAACAATCGTATCTACTGCAGCAGGGTAAAGTTTAGCTCCAGGAGAAGTTAAGCCTGGACACATGATATTTGCTCCACTGAGTACAAATTTGATGGCTCCTTTATCAACCTGCTGGTGTGGCAGGATAAAAGGATCTAGAAGAAAAGAAATACATTACATAAATTAATAAGACTAATGACTCATCTGAAAAAAAGGCAAAAGGACATGAACAAGTATTTCCCAAAATTACAGTACTCTGACAGATGCAAAATAAAACTCAAATACCACCCTTCACTTATCAAATTAGTAAATATTTTTAAGAAAACTAATTTCCAATGCTAGCAAGTGTAGGAAAACTAGCATTCCCATATACTGCTAGAAGGCTTAAAAATGGATATAACCTTTCTTTAGGACTGCTTGGCAACGTGTATCAACAGCCTTGAAAAGGTTCAAACTCTCTGACTCAGTAATTCTATTTCTAAGACTTTATCCTAAGAAAATATGAGAGATTTAAAATATATTTAGTTAGAAAGATATTCAGTGCAGCACTAATATTTATAATAGAAATAAGCTGGAATCAGCTTAAATGTCCAACAATAAACTAAGAGATAAATGACTTAAGGTGTATCCACAAAGTCTATATAATAGAGCCATGTTTTTGAAAAATACATAATTCCCTGGGAAGTGTTCATAATATAATGTTAAGAGGGAAAAGCAGAATGAAAAACTACCAAAAATATCAGTGGTTGCTAGGTGTTAGTGGGGAGAGGGAGGAGGGAGGGATGAATAGGTGGAGCGTAGAGGATGTTTAGGGAAGTGAAACTATTCCGTACACTTTAACAGTGACCATATACATTTGACAAAACCCACAGAATGTACAACACAAAAAATGAACCCTAATGTAAACTGTGGATTTTGGTTATTAATAATGTATCAATATTGGTTCAGCAATTGTAACAAATGTATCACATCAATGCACGATATTAATAACAAGAGAAGGGTGAGGAGGAAGTACATGGGAACTCCCTACTTTCTGCTTAGGTTTTCTGTAAACCTAAAACTTCTCTAAAACATGTCTATTAATTTTTAAAAACTATATATCAGAGAGCCCAATTTAAAAAGGAAAAATATAGCCCGGCCGGGCGTGGCTCAGTGGTTGAGCATCGACCTAGGATCCAGGCGATGGGGGTTCGCTTCCTGGTCAGGGCACATGCCCGGGTTGTGGGCTCGATCCCCAGTAGGGGGCGTGCAGGAGGCAGCGATCAACGATGGCTCTCTCATCATTGATGTTTCTATCTCTCTCTCTCCCTCTCCCTTCCTCTTTCTGAAATCAATAAAGATATATTTTTTTTTAAATAAAGAAAAATATATACATTTACACATACACACAAACACATATACGATATAGGAAATAACTGGATAGATGTACACCGATATATTAACAATGGTTATCTCTAGGTTATGGGAATACAGGTGATTTTACTTCTGTATTTTCAAAATCTCTAAAATGAACACATACTCGTTTTATAATCTTAAAAAAATATTTCTGTATGTGTATGTGTGTCTACAAATAATTCATAACCCAACAATTAAAGGATCCCTGGAGGATTTAAAACAATGCCTGGGGGGAAACCTTTTAGGCCTCTCAAGGATCTGTAGGAGTAATACCAACAATAATTGGTAAAATGTATTCACTTTAATGTTTTACTACTAGCCATCCCACTTACAAGATGACAAATAAGTCTTTTTCCTACCAAGACTCCAAATTACTTTAAACAACTTACTGATAAAAAGGAACCTGAATGAATACATTTACTATTCACAAGCCATAACTTGCTTTCTAGATCTCCATTCTCATTAATAGATGCCTTTTAATGATAATGATGGTGATGATTAGTACTAGTGGACACTGTTTAAACAATTACTACATAACTATAAATGCTATCATATATTTAGCATTTACTATGTTCTAGATATTGTGTTAGGAATATTACATGCATTATCTCATTTAATACTCACAACCCTTGGAGATGTAACATGCAACTATGTCCATTTTAAAAGACAAAGAAACAAGGGTTAACCAGGTTGAGTGAACTGACAAAACTGACATGCACTGGGAATTGAACCCAGGTCTGCCTAACTCCGAGCTCATGCTTTTAACCACCATATTATCCTGCTTCTTGCACAAGAATAACTTTAAAATGCTCTAAAAGGTTGGTTCCCTGAAAAAAAACTTCTAAATAGGAACATCTTTTTCTTCCAACTTATTAAGAAAATGCTTAACATATGGAAAAACTGGAAGAACAGTTCAATGATCACCTGGACACTATCCACTTAGATTCAACAATTGTTCATTTACACTTTGCTGTATTTGCTTTATCTCTTTCTATTTAAACACACATATTTTTTCCTCTACTATTTTAAATTTCAGACATTCTCCACCATAATGAGCACACACCACCTAAGAATAAAGTCATTCTCCTACATAACCATAACACTATTATCATACCTAAAAATTTAACAACAGTTCTGCAGTATCATCTTATAAACAAACCATATGCAAATTTCCCCCAATAGTCCCAAGAAAGTCTTTTATATCTTTTTGAGAGGGAGGAGAAGGACTTGAATTTACTTTGTTTTTCAAACCAGGATCCAATCTAGATTCATGTAATATATTTGATTATTTTCTCTGTTCTCTTTTAGTCAAGTAGGAATGTCATTAAAATGTCTTAATGTCACCAAAATATTTTTATTAAACTTTTTCCCATTGCATCAGGACTCAAATTCTGTCAATCATAGTTTTTTAACTCGATGCAATCAATACTTAATCAAATAATTGTAAATATTCCTTTATAAATATTAAAAGGCTTCACCTCCAACCAATGAATGCATGGATGCGTGGAACAACAAATCATTGTTTCTCCCCCCTCTTTCAATAAAAATAAATAAGTAAATAAATAAAATGCTTCACCTCTTTTAAAGACTTGCCTAACAACTTTACGGCTCTGGACCTCTGCTTCACCAAGTAATTAAAAAACTTATCTCCTAAAGGGGAACCCCGGTACACTGCTGGTGGGAATGCAGACTGGTGCAGCCACTATGGAAAACAGTATGGAGGTTCCTCAAAAAATAAAAAATGGAACTGCCATTTGACCCAGAGATCCCACTACTAGGAATATATCCTAAGAATCCTGAAACACTAATCAGAAAGGATATATGCACCCCTATGTTCATAGCAGCACAATTTACAATAGCTAAGATCTGGAAACAGCCCAAGTGCCCATCAGTAGATGAGTGGATAAAAAAAGCTGTGGGGCACTTAGACCATGGAATACTATGCAGCTGTAAAAAAGAAGAATATCTTACCCTTTGGGACAGCATTGATGGACCTGTAGAATATTATGCTAAGTGAAATAAGACAGTCAGAGAAAGACAAATATCACATGATCTCACTTATATGTGGAATCTAAAGAACAAAATAAATTGACATACAAGATAGGACCACAGACATGGAAACATGAAACAGACTGACAGATCTCAGAGGGAAGGCGGGAAGGAGGGCAGGAAGAGATTAACCCAAGAACTTATAAGAATATATTAACAGCCCATGGACACAGACAATAGACAGGTGAAGGCCTGGGGAGGGGTGGGAGATAGGTGGAGGGGAGCAAAGGGGGGGAAATGGGGGACATCTGTAATACTCTCAACAATAAAATAAAATTTTAAAAAATTATCTCCTCTTACAAAAAATCAAACTCATTCATTAAGTCACCAATACCACCTACAGAATCCTCCAGTCGCTCCCTTCCTTTCTGCTTCTTGGCTAGAAGCCCAGGTGTGCATACTGGTTTGAAAAGCAGAAATTTTACTTCACAGTTAAACTTCCAGGGCACTGGGATTGTAGCTTCCTTTTGATTTTCTTTTTTTGTGTGTGTGTGTGTGGGGGGGGTAATGTACTCAATCTAAGAATGTGCAAAAGTGGGTACATAAACATTATTTTGTTTCATAACACCTGAACTTGGCACTCAACTAACAATAACTGAGTCCAACAATTAGACAATGTTTTCCCTTATATAGAATTCTCTATGAGGCAAATCTAGCTATAAATTTAAAATAAAATGCTCACAGCACTTATCAAGTTTGTGAATATATACTTGTGTAATTATGTAATTGTTGTCTATTCTCCCAACTAGACTGTTAGTCTCATAGGCACAGGGACCATGTCTGTCTTTGCTTCCCATCATATTCTCAGTACCTAGCTCAGTGCTTGGCACATAGTAACTTCAATAAATATTTGTTGAATGAATGAATGTTCTTTCTTGGGTCTTCTAGAATGCACGAGAGAATTGCATTTTTCAGATTTACCAAAAGATGGGAATTCATTGTACTTTTATATTCCATATTACCTTGTACTAATAAATAAGTTAACAACCAGAAGTCACTTTCAGCTTCTTTTGTGTCTTTCCATTATCAACAAATACGTATTTTCTAAGAAGACTTACACTTGTGAAGTAATCTTAGGGTTGGATAAAAAGGCCCTTCTCTTTGTCTAAAAAACAGTAACTCTCCATTTACTGTAAGGATTTCTATATGTTCATGGCTGTAAGACAAATGTCACAAAGTACCACGTTAGATATTTTCTTTCAAAACCGAATATGCCAAATAGTCTCTAAATAATGTATAATATGAACCATGCATATATGGAGATACAGTAAGCTCTTTTAAAATTTCAATAAAGATGCCCATAGAGGCCAAAAAAAACTTATTTAAACTGTTTTACCTATCACACCAGTCCAGTAGAGGAAAAAAGAAAACATATGAGCTGCTACACTCAGTTTTGTTTCACATATTATTATTTTAATTTCATCCTTAAATAATTCAATAAAACAAATTTCTAAAGTACAAACTGAAGTAAATACAACTGTAAATCAAAACATTTAACTCTGATAAAACAATCAGTACATAAAGCTACATTTTTCATGTAAAAAAAACACTTGAAAATGTAAATATTGCTTAGAGTTCTTCTATTTATCTATTCCCATAATCTATCAATAATGTGAAAATAACTCCATTTATTATGAGTGCAATCTAATTATACAATATTCAGCTACTTACTGAGTTTTACATAGAGAAAAATAGACTTACCATCGCACAATTTTGACAGGATCTTTCTTAGGCATGATTTGATTAAGCCATGGTTCAATGCCTGGAAATTGCTCTATCAATTGGTTCTTAATACCCTTTATAACTGAGGTTTTCAACTGGATGCAATTGGACACATTTTCTTTTTCATCAAATCTGCCAAATGATTTTTGAAAGGAGAAAAAAAAGGCATTTCTAAGTAGACATCAGGATATCTAAAGGTAGTGTTTTAATTAGTCATCTATTCCCAAGCAAGTATTTAGATGCCTAAAATCATAATGAAATAAGTTGTTTTTAAAAATACAATTTACCTTTTATTCTATCCAGCACAACCAACGTCTTATTACAATACTAAAATAAACTGTCGTACATACACAATTAGCTTGGGGTGGGGGAGGCTCTGAGGCATATTTCACATTATAATCTGTAATCAGCTACACAAAAGCCCTTTATGGAAAATCTTATTCGTCTCTACCCAGGAAGAAACACAGATTTTCACCTATAACAAACCTGTGTGAAAAAGCAAAAGCAAACCAAACCAAAAGAGCCCTTAAGCATTGAGATACAGAAGACCAACCCAAATATAACATAGAAAAGCGGTCCCTGCTAGGCTATGTTATGTACTGAGATTTTGTTTTAAAAGGATGATGATGATTTCTAAGAACCCTGTTTATTTTTCTTAAAATGTCATGAACAAAACCCACCTTCCTTTGCCCATGTTTCCCCTTTGCTTTTTGCGTCTATCAAATCTGGAAGGCAAACCCACTAGGTAGGTTCCCAAGGAATTTTTGTCTTCCTTACAGTCAATAGCCTATGGGGCAATCACGCTGTTTCAAGACAAGGTTAATCTGGCAGCTGAGCAATAGGCATGACAGCCCGCTTGCTTCCTGTCACCCAGACTCCTTCGCTCCCATGACCCAGGAAGTCAAGCCTCCCCCTATTCAGTTCATAACTAATAAAACATATGGCAGTGAGTGCAGGGCTCTCTTCTTAGCCAAAGACGGTATACCCTTAAATTACAGTGCAAGGATGTGATTGGTAGAATCCTAGAAATGAAGATAGTATTGGGAGAGGGGGCAAAAGAGAAAGAGGAGTAAGGATCAGGAAAATAAAGGTGGGAGAGCCGAAACCCAACTGAGTATTAGGGATGGAAAGCTTAAAGAAGTGTTGTAAGTTGCGAGTGAGAGCATAGTACTATAGAAAACCTTAGGGAGTAAGGATGGCAGGGGCGGGGAAGAGAGAAAGAGGATCTTCGCTCTCGCCCTCTTCCCCACCCCCACCCCCACCACCTTTGTGAGCAGCGAATCGAGGCCACAGCATGTCCTTACTTCTTGAACATGATCCAAGGTGAAGGGGGCGACGGTAGGGAAGGGCCCGGAATGGGGGATAAAATTGAATTAGCAAAGGTCCGGCAGATCCCCTTCCACGAGGAAGGCCGGCACTGACAGGCGGAGCCGTCGTCGGTCTCCGGAAAGGGAGACAGGCAGCAGCACTTTCCGGTTCTGGGCGAAATTTGACTACTTCCGCTGCTCCGAACACGTCGGCGCTTTTGCCGGCCCTTTTTGGGCGACCGAACTCTCTCCAGAGCTGGTTGCTGAAAGGGCGGGACTTGAGAAGGAAGAAAAAATAGAGCAGTCATTCTACTTGCAGGAAGAGAAGAATGGAGGGGGCGGGGAGATCAATCAAAGCTGCATTTATAGCATTCGCATTCTTACGGGTTCCTCAAAGGGTCAAGATTCTTCCGTGTTTCGGTGCGACCTACTGTTAACCTAGTAAAAGATTTCCCTGAGAACCGGAGTGGATTGGTGCTCACCCACCAGTTTAGCAAATAAAAATACAGGACACCCAGTTAAATTTCTATTTCACATAACAATGAATATTGATTAAAGTATAGCTATACCTAGTGTAACATTTGGGACATACTTAGGCTAAAAAATGTGTTATCTGAATTGAATTTGGCATCCTGTATTTCAATCTGGCAACCATATTCACTGGCCAAAATAAAGTGCTTCCATAAAATTATTCACAAGGTTGCCATCCCCTGCCTCACACCCATACCTATGAGTTGAGCAATAAATCAATAAAGGCAATATCCTTGAGTGGTAAAATGGCCTGTAGGCGAGCAATAGAAGATTAATCTGATGGAAGAGATAACAGCTAAAGAAACACTTTTTACTTATGTAATTTTTAAAAGTGGAGCGAATCAAGGGTTTTGATCAGCAAAGAAAGCATAGAAAAATCCAAAATCTAAACAGGCACTACCCCCAGGTGTTGGGGTAGATGTGCCCTAACCTGTAAAGCAAATACACCAGTCCCTCCAGGGAGCAAATACTCTAGTCTCTACTGGGGAGATGGGTGCTTGGAGAAACCATATATATTTGAATTGTGCAACTAACTCCCTTTGCCTTGATTCTATGGTAGCAACAATTTTCTGATTATAATTTAGCTTCCCATAAAGATCTGCCTGGAAACAACTGTCTATTTTCAAATCAAATCCCATGAACAATTGTTTGTCTTTGTAAATTAATAAATTGGCATTCTGGTTTACACATCGGACTCTTGTGAACATCCTTATCGTGACTTCACATTCTCAGCATCAATCAACTCCCAGACCTTTAGACAATTGAGTTTATGAACATGCAAAACTGAAGACCAGACCCCAAGCTGTGGTTAGTGCTACAGTGTCAGGCTTGTTGCCAAACAGCTTCCCTCCCCTGGCAATTCTCACATCACCCTGGGAGCCTGCCATGTAACAATAAATGCATTATAACAGCAATAAACCGTTACTATTAAGCAGTTTAAGATGAGTGAAAATAGATCATTTGTATTCAAGCTATACATAACACAATGCAATAACTATATATTCCACTGAAACAAAATTTAACTTGGTGGACCCCAAAATTAATAACACCTAGATGGACTTCCTAATCTCTTGAACTTTTGGTTTGAGAAACCTACTAATTTTAGACCTATTAGAAAGTATAACGCTGAATATCTGCAGTGTTAGAAATGATAACTAACTTTTAATTCTATAAAAATTAGACACCTAAATTATGATAAATCCCACATGCATGGGAACAGATATACAGCTACATGTACATACATATTTATAATTTTTTTTCAATTACAGTTGACATTCAATAATATATTAATTTCAGGTGGTGTACATACATATTTTAATCCATTTTAATACAGTCTTATCATTACAGAAACTGAACCTGAGTTATGAAAAATGCCAAGTTGGGTCATTAGTATTAATGAGGTATTGAGTTCTGTATGTGTGCATCAATACCTTCATTCATAACCCACTTACACAGACACATAAGCAGGGCCCACTTGTCACCACATTGTGTTTCTGGTTTTTTTGTGTTGTAAATGTTATCATCATAAAGTGATTCTGTTTTTCCAAGGCTATAACTGGGGGGGTTGCTCCTGCCAAAGAACTCATCTCCAAATAAATCATCGCTACAACAAACAATATGTCATAAAAGAAGAAAGACCTCAAAATGAACCTCTTCAAAAATTAAAATAATGAAGTTCTTTTATTCATGCAATAAATAGTTATAAAGGAACTTTATGATTTATACATACATGCTCTGTGCTATAATGTGTGCATAAGTGTTCTGTACACATTTTATTTAATTTACTTTACAAGGGTACTCAATGTACACACAGCACAGAACACAGGAAACCCAAGTCTATCATATATTTTACTAAGATAAGTAACAGCTATAGCAAGCATTAAATATTTAATGATTGTATTTGCCTTCTTAGAATTTTGAAATGATTTTGCAAGATCATCTTGATGTGGGGCTATAAAATGTTGCCCAAAGGAGTTTGCAGTAAGGCCTCCTTTTCTTCTCCATAAGCTTCCTTGAGCAATAAGCATGGCACCAAAACCCGTCAGGGTGCCCAGTAAAGAATAGTTTCTTTAGGAGCTGGGCCACAGATTTAAACACTGGAAAAGCTGCTTTCACTGCAAGAAAGAATTGGGCCACTGCCAGACTCCTGCGGGGCCTCCCATCTCTAAGAATCTACAGCCTGTGAAGTCTTCCATTAGGGTCACATTTCCCACAAACTGCCTCTCAGCCTCACACCTTACAGCCCCCTACAGCTGGCTTTATATCCCCCACAAGGGCAAAACATACCTAAGAATTATAGCACTATCCCCACCACCAATTAACTCTGGTGAGAAAATACATTGACCCAGCCCCTGCCTGGAAACTTCCATACTGAGCAATATAAGGAACACCAACAAAACAGCAGCTCTGGCCTCCAGTCCCAAATACATCTGCATTTGGAGAGATCTGAGAGGCCCCTATTTATCAGAAGATTGGACTAACCATCTTGCCAAACTTCAGATAAGCCAAACCCAGTATGCCTTACTCACATCCCTGCTTTCCTTTGTCATCACCCAATGTGTAAGCACCCAGTTCAACTTATTTGCTATGTGACCTTGGGCAAGTCAGTTAATTCTGTGACTGTTTTCCTTCTGTAAAATAAAGGCTCTATTTTATGAGGGTATGAGAATTAAATGAGATAATACATGCAAATATTGCTGAGTTATTATTGTTATTATTAAGTTACTATTATTGTTGTTATTACTGCTGTCCTCTAATCTCATTCCCATATTTCTCTGTACTTCTTCTCCACCTCACCTGACCTCTCATTTCTTTATTTTAAATTTTTTTATTGATTTTTAGAGAGAGAGGAAGGGAGAGGGATAGAGAGATAGAAACTTCCACCACCCTTCCCTGCTTCATCACATACTACTTTATACATAAAATAGAAGAGATGGGATTGCCCTTATCTGCCTGCTACCAAACATACAATTAAAACTGTCTAGGGCTCTCTGTGCTTCTTGGACTTGTAAGTCTATTTCTTTCACCAGGTAGGCAAAGTTTTCTATCATTATTTTTTCAATAGGTTAGAAGCCCACATCAAGACACATCAAAATTAAAATGCCAAATGTTAAAGACAGAGAGAGAATCTTAAAAGCAGAGAGAGAAAAGCAGTTCCTTACCTACAAGGGAGCACCCATACGACTGTCAGCTGAGTTCTCAACAGAAACTTTGCAGGCCAGAAGGGAGTGGCAAGAAATATTCAAAGTGATGAAAAGCAAGAATCTACAACCAAAATTAGTCTACCCAGCAAAGCTATCATTTAGAACTGAAGGTCAGATAAAGAGCTTCACAGATAAGAAAAAGCTAAAGGAGTTCACCACCACCAGACCAGCACTACAGGAAACGTTGAAGGGTCTCCTTTAAGAAGAAGCTAATGAACAAAAGAAACTGACAAACAAATTAGACCCAGAGACACTGACACATGCAACAGACGGTCGTATCTCAGAGGGAAGAGGGAAGGGGGGTGGGGGGTGGGAAGAGATTAACCAAAGAAGTTATATGCATATATGCATAACCCATGAACACAGACAATAATGGGGTAAAGGCCTGGGGAAGGGGTGGGAGCGGGGTGGAGGGCACCAATGGGGGGTAAAATGGAATACCTGTAATACTTTCAACAATAAAGATAAATTTTTTAAAAACTGTCTACCCCATCTCATTCCATTTAATTTTTCTCATTTGTATAGCTCTCTCTCTTTCTGAGAACAATCTCTCCAGCTGATCTTTGAATTGAATTCCATAACTTTCTGCTTTCTCAGAAACATGCCTTTATCAATTTTCCCTTTTCTCTTTTAATTTCTCTCTCTCTCTCCCTCCCTCACCATCTCTATATGTCTCTCTCTCTCAAGAGGTGAAGTTTAATTCTCCTCTCCTTGAAACTGGGCTGCAACACTCACTCTTGGACTCTTGAGGTGCCATGTAACAAGTCTGCCTACCCAGAGTCTATCTTTCTGTTAGAAGACCCAAGCTAACCATGTGGAGAGGCTATCTGGAGAGAGAGATGCTCAACCTGCTCCCAACTATTCTAGTTTCTAGCCATTCAGATCACCCCAACTGAGGGCCCAGATGTCATGAAGCATACATGAGCTATCTTTGATGTTCCTTATCTGAACTTCTGACCCAAATTATCATGAGACATGATGATAATGATGATGATGATGATGATGGTGGTGGTGGTGGTGATGATGATGGTGATGATGATGGTGATGATAACTGTTTTAAGTCACTAAATTTTGAGATGATGTGTTACACAGAAATAAATAACTGCAAGTTAAAATGGCCTTCATGTTGCTAAATGCAATAGACATGTTTTCATCCCTATTTTATCTGACCTGTTAGCAGCTCTTGTCACAATTAATCATTCCCTCTTTTTGAAACACTCTTTCCTTGGTTTATCTGACACATTACTCATCTGACTCTCCTCAGACCTCTACAAATATTCAGTTATAACCTCTCCTCTAGAGATTTCATAATCTCTCTTTAGGTGATTTCATCTGTATATGGGTCTTCAATTACCACCTCTTCATATAGCTCACAAATTTATATCTCCAGCTTTTCTCTGAGCTCCAAACATTTCTTTCCGAATGCCTACTATACATCTCTTGGATGTCTCAAAAGCACTTCAAATTCAACATATTCAAAACCAAAGTCTTCTTTTCCTCCTGCCCCTAAAACCCAAAACAATGAATTGATCCTATTGCAGTATTCCCTCTCTCAGTGAATGGCATCATAACCCATCTATTTACAAAAGCCAGAAACCAGGGAGACATCCTTGCTATGTCTTCTCATCTTCATGTGCAAGCCATCCTGAAACCCTGTCAATTTTGCCTACTAGATCTCTCTCTCTCTTTTTTAATTCCTCACCTGAGGATATTTTTCCATTGTTTTTCAGAGAGAGTGGAAGGGAGAGAGAGAGAGTGGGACATTGATGCAAGAGATACATCGATTTGTTGCCTCCCACAGGCCCTGACCAGGGCTGGGGATTGAGCCTGCAACTGAGGTACGTGCCCTTGTCCAGAATCAAACCTGGGACCTTTCAGTCCACAGGCCCACACTCTAACCACTGAGCCAAAACAGCCAGGGCTAGATCTTTGTTAAAGCTTTCTTCTTCTGTGTTTATGTCCACCACTCACCACCTCTAAGTTATCTTCTTTTCTCACCAGGCATATAGTTACAGCCTTCTAATTGAACTCTTTGCTTTCACTTTTGCCTGTCATCTAATTCCTTTTACAAACAGAATAGTCTTTTTCACTTTTAATGTTTTCAATAATTGCTATTGTGCTTAGGATAGGTACACAAATCATTAATATAGCCTCTGAGGCCTTGCATAACCTGGCCAGTATCTACATCAGCTTCACCTTATAAAATTCTCCACTTGCCCTGGCTGGGTAGCTCAGTTGGTTAGAGTGTCATCCTGATACACCAAGGTTGCAGGTTTGATCCCCAGTCAGGGCACATACATGAAGCAACCAATGGACCTGGCCACTGTTGCTCAGTGGTTGGGGCGCCAGCCTGTGCACCAGAGGGTCGCAGGTTCAATTCCTGGTTAAGGGCACATACCTGGATTGCAGGTTCAATCCCAAGCCCTGATAGGGGTGCATTTGGAAGGCATCCAATTGATGTGTCTCTCTCATATCAATGTTTCTCTCTCTCCCCCTCTCTCCATCTCCCTCTCCCCTTCCCTCCCTCTCTCCCACCCACTCTCTCTAAAAATCAATGGAAAAAATATCCTCGGGTAAGGATTAACAACAACAAAAAAGAATCAACCAATGAATGTATAAAGAAGTGGAATAACAAATCTCTCTCCCTCCCCCAAAATCAATCAATCAATCAATCAATCAATTTTTTTTAATATATCCACTTGATGACTGAGCTACAGCTGTACCAGCTTTCTTTTGTCCCTTATATGCACTGGGCTTCCTCCTGCCACAGAACCTTTGTGCATGCAATTGTACATGCTTTCCCCTCTGCCTGGAATGTCTTTTTTCCCTCTTTACCCAGTTAACTCCAGTGCATTCTTCAGATCTCTGGGGAGGTTTCATTTGCTCAGGGGAACTTCCTTGACCTCTCATACTTTTGTGTACCACTCACTCCTACAGAACACTCATTACAGTTGTAATTTTTCATGTATTTGAATAAATATTTGAATGTTTGTCTCCCTGGCTAGACTATAAGCTTCAGGCAGCAGGCATCAAGGTTGGTTTGCTTGCTACTGTACTCACAGTACTAACACAATGCCTGGCACATATTAGGTGCTAAACATATATTTTTGGAAGAAAGTAGGGGAGAAGGAAGGAAAGAGAGAAGTAGAGGATGGAGGAAGGAGAAAAGGGAGAGCAGGAGAAGGGAATCTCCCTCTCCTGTGATTGTTTATTTGTAAATTTTTATTCTACTTGTATTCCTAACAGACTTTGCTTCATTTATCTCTAATTCACGTTATGTACATAAAGGTCCATAATTGTCATATGTTCTTAATGGAGTGCACCTTTTATGAATATTAAATATCTCTTTGTCTCTTTTAATATTTTTAGCTCTGAATTCTATCTTTGTCTGATTCAAATAGTCCTTTTTTTTTTTTTTTTTTTTGCTAGTATTTGGACAAATCAAAGTTTTACTGTTCCTTTGCTCACCACTATTTCTTATATTCCACATGATCTTCTTTTTAAGGTTCATTTTTTTAATTTTGCTATAATACCTACTTGAGTAATTCATAAAGGCTCTGAATATGTCTGCAATGTGTTCTGAATAGATAGGAAAATTAGAATCTAAGAATCAGAGTTTTGTTCTGTGTATTGTTTCACTCACCCCCTTCCCCACTCAAGGTCAATTTTTCTCTTTATTCATTTTTGTTCTTTTCTTGTATGTTGTAGGTATTCTCAACATATTAGTGAATAATGGACAAGTACATCAGCAAAGATAGCATATTCACTAATATGCATAGACATCAAAGGATCAACAGAAATATTGTGAGAAAACCTACAACATAAAAGAGAAGAACCAAAATGAGTGGGAGGGCTTTGTGTAAGTGGGTTGCATGTGTTGACCTGCCAGCCTTCACTTTAAAGTGGGTGGGTATGCAGGAGACAAGAAGGCTGTTCCCTTATTCCCCACAAATTGCCAAAACAATTTTACTGTTCCAGTGGAGGACTCCGGTGTATTTCTCTCCTGGACAAAGCTGCTTCTCTTTTGTTTTTCCATATATTCTGTGGAAGTCCAAATTACACCAAGGTCTGCTCTGTTTTTGTTTTTTGTTTCTAGGATCCTACACTCAGATTAGCAAACTTTTGGAAGCAATAGCTCACTCTCTTTATGATGAAATTTTTGTCTTTAACCTTAGGATGGATTGGGGGAAGGATGGAGAGGACTAATCATAGTGGGGCCCAACTGGTTCTTCTTTTCTGAATACATTTCTTCAATTGACCAGAGTGGGGCCCCACCACCCCTGCTCTTTGTATTTATGCATTTTGGGATTTTTCTCTTGCAGGTTTTGTATTGGATGACTCCTCCTCTCTTATCAATATGATCATATCTAATTTCTATCCTTAAGAAATTCATCTCAATTTCTGAATTACTGATGGTACATTTTCCTTTAATTATACCACTCTTGGGTTTTCTTTTCCGCTACTCTGATATTTTAAGGGATTTGAGGAGGGGAGGATGGGAACAAAGTTGCAAGTATTTAGGCTGCCATCTTGATCTAATCTGACCAAAGTCATTTTCTTATGTCAATTTTCCTGAGGCAAGGAGAGTGGCCAGGGCTCACTCTGAGAGGCAAGGAGAAAGGGCCTCTTCTAGTGATGGCTTCTGATTACTCAGGACTTGCAGTAGAGGCCCATTAGGATTTAGAAATCTAGTACTGTATCTGCATATCAGTGCTTCTGAGAGAGCCAAGGCACCAGCTAGCAGGCACCGCCCTTGAACAGAAAAGTGAAAGAAAAAGTACCCCCTTGGGGTGAATTAATTAGAACAAAGCACCCCTTTGGGTAGTCCAAGTATAAAAATGTTCACCTTTCTCTGCTTATAGGGGCATCCCTGCATTAGGGCACAAGGCTTGTTGACTAGCAGAATATAGGCTAGATTTAATCCCTCCTTCAACACACACACACATACCTCTTCAGTCACGGACCTTTGTGCAGGGCATACCCTGCAGAACCAAATATGGTAAACAACTGCCCAGAGATAAGGCTTCCACACTCTGGGGTTTCTCCCAATTCCATGCACAGGCCTGAAAGGTCAGGTTCAAACTCAGAGAAATTTTCCTTAAGTGAGCATCTTATAAAAGCAGCTTTTGCTCCCTGCCATCCACCACCCCAAGACATAGGCCTCTGACCTTCCTGAGCCCTTGCAGAGCCAACATTACAAAGCAGCCCTGAGCTCTTGCCTTCAACAACTGGTGAACTCTGCTTTTAAAAACTAGGCCTTCCTTGCTTCTCATAGAGCCACTCTCAGCACCTAGAGGAGAAGTCTTTAATGCAAATGCCCAGGAACTATGGACAAGGACTCTACTGACCTCCCTCTCCTGCCCCCACAATCTATCCCCACTCATTCAACCTGGACTATCAGCATATATACCAGAAGTAATTCTCTTGGCAACCCTACAGGAGATGATAGATATAGATAGATATAGATATAGATATAGATATAGATATAGATATAGATATAGATATAGATATAGATATAGATGATATAGATATAGATATAGATATAGATATAGATATAGATATAGATATAGATATAGATATAGATATAGATATAGATATAGATACAGATACAGATACAGATACAGATAGATATAGATATAGATATAGATATAGATATAGATATAGATATAGATATAGATATAGATATAGATATAGATATAGATAGATAGATGATAGATAGATAGATAGATAGATAGATAGATAGATAGATAGATAGATAGATAGATAGATAGATAGATAGATAGATAGAGATGATAGATAGATAGATAGATGATAGATAGATAGATAGATAGATAGATAGATAGATAGATAGATAGATAGATATGATAGATAGATAGATAGATAGATAGATAGATAGATAGATAGATAGATAGATAGATAGATAGATAGATATGATAGATAGATAGATAGATAGATAGATAGATAGATAGATAGATAGATAGATAGATAGATGATAGATAGATAGATAGATAGATAGATAGATAGATGTAGATGTAGTAATATATGTGCCCTTCTCTAATACCATCTCCCAGAAATTATCTATATCAATAGTTTGTTGCATTGCCTTCTTGACTTATTACTATGTTTACATGAATATATAAGGCAAATATATCTATTTACATTTTTAAAACAAAAATAGTATTAGTCAATACTCATTGGGCTACAACTTTCTTTTATTTCACACATAATGCATCATAGACACCTTTCAGATGGATACATACAATTCCATAACTTTGTTTTTAGTGGCTGCATAGTGTTCCAATGCCCAGTACCATGATATATTTAGCCCAACCCTGCTTAGCTTCCAAGATCAGACAAAAGTTGGCTTGTTCAGACTGGTATGGCTGTATGGCTAAAAGCCCTCTTACATTTTCCCTTATGCCATCCTCACATTCTCAATAGAGTTATAGCAGCTTATGGATAAACTATTATGTTTACATTATTATGATTATGGTTATTGGTGTGTGTGTTCACCACCCCAAGCCAACTTTCCTTCCATCAATATTATTATGATTATGTATAAATATTTACTGATGAGCCAGGTAGTGTATTATGATTACATTTCCTTTCTTAAACAACTTTTTATTTTCCTGGATTTAATAATTATCTCTCCTTTTCACTTGTTTAGTTTTCTATGGTGCTCCATGGAGTTGTGCAGTGCACAGTCTGAGCAGTTAAACATATCAACCCTGTTTGCCTATGGCTAAGTCTTACCAAACTATCCAGCAAACTTTCAATATAACTTTCCCTACAGTTAAATTAGTAGATAACCTATCAGTTTCTTTTTTTTTTTTTTTTTCCCTTAAGCCTCCTATCTTCATACAATCTCTTGTGTCAGATATCATTTCCTGGATGCCAGGTCTTCTTTTTTGGTTTACTCTCTAGGTTTAGTGAAGCATGTCCTCCAATTGCTTCTTGAAAGAGTGTGCCTGGAAGGAAATTTTGAGAAAAAATACATTTATTCTATTCTAATTGAATATTCTACTCAATTGGTAGTTTAGCTGAATATAGAATTCTATGTTGGAAATGATAGTCAGTAAGAACATAGAAGGCATGGCTCCATTGCCTTTCAGCTTTGCCTATTTCTGTTGAGAAGCCCAATGTCATTCTAATACCTAATCCTTTGTATAGGGCCTTTTAATTTTTCTTAATTCCAGAAGCTTTAAAAAAAATTTTTTTTAATATGTTTTTATTGATTTCAGAGAGAAGAAGGGAGAGGGAGAGAAAGATAGAAACAGCAATGAGTCATTGATCGGCTGCCTCCTGCACACCCCCTACTGGGGATCGAGCCCACAACCTGGGCATGTGCCCTGACCAGAATTGAACCATGACCTCCTGGTTCATGGGTTGACACTCAACCACTGAGTCACACTGGCCAGGCCTCTCAGAAGCTTTTAAAGTCTGTTCTTAAGTATAGGATTCTGAAATTTCACAGTGGTATGCTTCTATGTGGCCTTTTCTACTCACTCCTGTTTCATTTTATGAGTATAATATTGTCTTTTATTTCTCTGAGTAAATTAATTGGAGTAGAAGCACACCAGTTATCTTTATTTTTTTGTCTGCTCCTTGCGTTGTCTCTGTTTTTTCCAAGTTCCCCCCACCCACCTTTTTTTTTTTTTTTTTAATCCTCTGGCTTTCATGTTGGAACTTTCCCTGAACTGTCTGAAATCATTGATTATTTGTTCATATTGAATAATAGGGCACTAAAAAGCTGAATAGAAGTTCTGTGTGCCTGGGGTGGGGGCTGGGGGGATTTTGTTGTATGGTGATTGCATGTCAAGATGCTTTTTTGGTTGAGATATCAGTAGTTTTTCCCTGGGGTTTCAGTTTAAATTTCCTACTTAGGATATAAGCCTAGTTGCCTATATTTGAGAAACTGGATGTGGGAAGAACCCCTGACTTTCCTCTATTCTCTCTCTTTCAGTCTAGTACACTCTATTACCTTTATTTGTCTACAAGTCTATAACCACTCATGGTCATTATCATTTGTTTTTCATCTATTTTTAAAACTTCTTATTGTAAATACAGAAATGTACAAAGAATAAGTGTATAGTTCAATGAATTTTGACTAGTAGAACCAGCTGGATCATGAACATCCAGATGTCTCTGGTTAAGATTCTACAAATAAGAAACCTCTTTGCTGGTGTAACATATGTGAATCACTTCAAACAGTCCATAGTATATTGTGAGTGCTTCTATGAGTGTTAGCTATCACCATCATTCAGGCACCTGATCACCTGCTTTTCATCTTCATAAATGTGCTTTCATGTAACATTTATCTCCTAGTTACATGGAAGGTGGAGTCTACATTCCAGTTTTTCCTTTCCTTCTTGTTTTCAGGTAGTTTCTGTACTTCACTTCTGTACTCTTTACAAAATTTTTAATTTTTATGTAGCCTTATTTGTCAATAGATGGCCAAAGGCCACTGGATAAAAATCAGCAGCTATGAAATAAGTCAGACAGAAAAGGACAAAAAACATAAGACTTCACTCATACCTGGAATATAAAACAAAAGAGTAGTAAATGAACAAATGTAACAAAACAAAAACAAACTCATTGATACAAACAGAATGGGGTTATCAGAAAGGAATGGGGTGGGGAAAGGTGAAATGGGTAAAGGGGGTTAAATACATATTAATGGATGGAAACTAGATTTTTGGTGGTGAGCAGGCAATAGAGTATACTGATATTGAATTATATAATGTGGCCCACCCGAAATTTATGTTATTAACCAATGTTACCTCAAAAAAATTAATTAATAAAAATCAGCAGCCATTCCTTAGAAAAACTCAATGGGATAGAACAGAACTTTTTGTAAAGAGTATCAAAAAGCCATGAGCAAGCATCAGAATCAAGTAATTTCCTATGAAATTCAGAAATAAAACACGGATGTTCTCCATGGTATTCTGAAGGTTCTGAAATGTAATAAACCAAGAAATTGAAATATGCTGTATAAATCTAAAAGAGAGAAAGAAAGAAAAACAAAAAGATGGGAAAAAGTATAATTGTTTGCAGATGATATGATTATATGCATTGAGAAGCCAACAAATGCAATTTTAAAACCATTAAAACCGAGAAGTATATGCAGTGGACATCTGCTGTTTTGGTTTGCCCAGCATTCCTTTCTTCCTGCTTCTGGTAATAGCATTCTTCTTCCCTTGGAGGTCTGCTCCTCCTTCACTGTCCTGTCAATATAGTCATGGTAGGATGGGCTATGAGACTGCCCTTCCCCATTCCCTGTACACACACACACACACACACACACACACACACACACGCGAGCACCTAACCCCGGATGAGCTACGCATAATATCAAACTCTGCTGGACACGGTGGCAACTCCAAGGGGAAGGCATGTGACCCAGGCCAGAGATATAAGTCCTTTTTTAGAATATTCCAAATCAGAGAATAGCACTCTCTGCTCTTTCTAGAGAATAGTACTCTCTAAAAAGAAGTAGCTTTCTCGCCCAGCCGGCATGGCTAAGTGGTTGAGCATCAACCTATGATCCAGGAGGTCATGGTTTGATTCCCAGTCAGGGCACAGGCCCAGGTTGCAGGCTAGATCCTCAGTAGGGGCATGCAGGAGGCAGCCCATCGATCAATGACTGTTTCTCATCATTGTTATTTCTCTCTCTCCCTCTCCCTTCCTCTCTGAAATGAATAAAAACATTTAAAAATAATTTTAAAAATAAAAAGAAGTAGCTTTCTCTTTCCTTTGGTTCTTGAACTATATGGATGTGACCGTAGAGCAGTTTGTAGCCCTGTCTATATCATGTGGAAGAATCTTAGAGAATGAGGCAATGCAGAAAAGAGAGAAGCTGAGAAAAGAGATGAGGAGATGACTGAGAGCCTAATAGTATTTGAGTCTTTAGATCCTGGCCTGTCTGAGATCTGCCCTGCCCTTCCCAGTTATATAAACGAATAAACTGCATTTTCTTCTTAAGCTTATGCAAGTTGGGTTTCTATCATCTGCAAAGAAGAGTCTTAACTGATATAAGCCAGATGCAAGATAAATATACCAAATCCCATAGCTTTGTTTTTATTTTATTTTATTTTATTTTATTTTATTTTATTTTATTTTATTTTATTTTAAATATATCTTTATTGATTTCAGAGAGAGGAAGGGAGAGGGAGAGAGAGAGATAGAAACATCAATGATGAGAGAGTCATTGATCGGCTACCTCCTGCACACCCCCTGCTGGGAATCAAGCCCACAACCCCGGCATGTGCCCAGACTGGGAACCACACCGTGATCTCCTGGATCCTACGTCGATGCTCAACTGCTGAGCTACGCCCACCCAGGCCCATAGCTTTGTTTTTAAAAAAGTAATATAAAGTAGTTCCCTTTTGTTTTATTTTCCAATTTTTATTATAATAATTTTCAGACATAAAAGTTTAAAGAATTCTACAGTGAACACCAATATACTCACCACTTAGATTTTACAATTAACATTCTATTATTATATTCCAATAACTTTCTTTTATTCTAGCAATAACAGAAATAGAAACAGGAAAAAATGTATACCGTTCACAATAGTGGAGAAAGATATGTGTGAAACACTTAACCAGCACAGAGGTCTAAAGCTCCCACAAAATTCTGCTCTTGCTAGACAAATGATCAGGAAAGGAGCAACTTAGCAAGGCAGAAGATTTTAGATAACTGACTTACTATAGTCACTCGCCATGGGAAAAATGGGACTCCACCCCCACCCACTCCAGGAATAGCCAATTGGGGAGCCTAGGCTTCCAACCATGGCAGACACCCATCTTCTCCCCCATTCCCCAGTTTCCTCTCCCCTCCCCCCTCTTTGGGGAGTCTGAAATCCCGCCCCCTCCCCACTGGTGTGTTGTCACAAAGGAAGATGGGAGTCCCCAGTGCTGTCAGGAGGAATTGGGCCAGAATCACCTTGGCTGACCTTCCAATATCCTGTAGATAGTATTATTTAAGCTAGAATAACCCAGAGTTTGGGAACTGTATCTATTTCAGATTGTTTGTTTTTTTTTTTTGCTTTTGGTGCCAACTAGGCCCCTGCTAGGCTAGTGGGGTTTTCCCTGAAGGGATTGGTCAGATCTGTTGTCAATCATCCTTGAAATGATTAAATATACGGAAAATCCTGGGTAGAACTTCATGTGATAAAAGGGAACAAATGTTGCCATGGTGATTAATGTTTACTAAAACGCTTCTTCTGAGCCCTCAGGTTTCAGATTTGACTAGATATAGAAGAGCAGGACAATAAATCGTATTGGTCCTCCTGCGACGGTGAGTTAGCCCCCTATTGGAGATGGTAAAACACAGGGAGGGTATCCTTTAGGAACTTACTCATCTGCTTTCAGCCAAAACTCCAAGCAATGTCACATCTTTGGGCAATTTTTAATTATTCTTTATGTTGTACTTCTTTTCGTTATGCCCAAATATTTAGAAAAGGCATATTAGAAGTAACAGCCTTTACTCACCTGTGATATGGAGAATTTAGAGAAGAACTTGTTAGAGTCATAGTTCTCTGTCCACAAAACCCTCCCAAGCAAAGTGGTGACCACAGGAGGACCCTCAACAACCACAGCACTATAGCCTGATGAAAAGACCAAAATAGAAGATAATGAGAGATTTGGTTCAGATCACAAGTAAGATTATACTTTGGAGAATCCTCCAAATTAGCTGGAGGACACTTTAAAGGGAGACTATTTCTTAGCATTCAAGCCAACAGGGGCTTAGGCCATCATAATATTTAAAAGGGTATGCTATACTTCCAGTTTAAGATGTCAGTCTGAACAAATGTGTTTTTCTCCCCAAATTAGCTTTAAATGAAAGAAGAAAAAATATAAGAATAGAGCCATAACCACAAGAGATAACAGGAAAGGAAGGGTATGATTAACAGGCCAAAATTGTGAGGATTATTTTTAAAATATGAAATAGGATAAAATTGAGCAACCAGAGTCAATGAATCTGTGACACCATACCTACATGGGAGAGGGCTGCTGTAAAAGTGATTTCTCTGTTTTCTAACATAGCACCCCAAAGATAGACAATGTCACAGCCACCTGGATCAGGGGATGAGAATGACGATGAGGCCATCACAGAAGAAAATGGTGAGTCAGTGAACTAATAAAACTTAGAACTAAGTCCAAAAAATGTAAGAATATGTCTAGGAAGCTTGAGTAAATTATTAAAAGATTATTCCTAAGAAGATAAAGCATAATTAAAGCATTAATAGAAAATTAGTAGCAAGGTGGAAATAAATTTGTCCAGAGAATTGTTATTAGGTGATGGTGGTGAAGATGGCACTTCTGCTTTTGCATTGCTGTGGTTGTTTTATAGTGAGAATGAATTTGTGTAATATTTTGGCAAAAAAACTTTAAAGTTTGATAATATTCAGTGTTGCTAGTGGTGTGGGCAATCAGTGGTCATTCTGAAAATGGGAGTGTAGGCACAACATTTCTGAAGAGTAATATGGCAATCTATCAAAATTTTAAATATACTTTCCCCTTGACCCATACTACTTCTCCAAATAAATCCTCTAAAATACTTTTCCACATTCATTAAGATCTATGTTATAGGATGTTCATTGCTACATGATTGTAGTAGTAAAAAAAAAAATTAGAAATAACCAAATATCCAAAAATAGGAAAATTGTTAAACAAATTGTAGTATATCTTTACTACAAACTAGTATGCAGCCCTTAAACAGAATGAGATAGGTCTCTATGTATTGTCATAGAAAGACCTCCAAAGTATATTAAGGTGTTGTGTTTTTTTAAGTATATTAAGTTTAAAAAGCAAACTGTGAGCCCAGAGTAAGAAAAAAATAAGGAAATAATAAAGATCAAGTGGAAATAAATGACATAGAAACTAAAAAAAAAATACAAAAGATCAATGAAACCAAGAGCTAGTTCTTAGAAAAGACAAACAAGATTGATAAACTTTTAGCCAGACTCATTAAGAAACAAAGACAGAAGACCCAAATAAATAAATCAGAAATGAAAGAGGCAAAGTAATAACTGACATCACAGAAATACAAAGGATTGTAAGAAAATACCATGAAAAACTATATGCCAACAAATTGGACAACCTGGGCAAAATGGACAAATTCCTAGAAACATACAGTCTTCCAAAACTCAATTAGGAAGAGTCAGAAAACCTGAAGAGACCAATAACAACTAATGAAATTGAAGCAGGAAAAAAAAAATAATAATAAAACTCCCAGCAGCCCAGCTGGCACGGCTCAGGGGTTGAGCATAAACCTATGATCTGCAGATCGCGGTTCAATTCCCAGTCAGGGCACATGCCTGGGTTGCAGTCTTGATCCCCAGCAGGGGAAATTCAGGAGGCAGCCAATCAATGACTCTCTCTCATCATTGATGTTTCTATCTCTCTCCTCTCTTCCTTCCTCTCTCTGAAATCAATAAAATATATTTTAAAAAACAAAAAACCTCTCAGCAAACAAAATTCTTGGACCAGGTGACTTCACAGTTCTAAGAACTACAGCCTATCTTCCTCAAACTATCCAAAAAAATTTCAAGAGGAAGGAAGACTTACAAGCTCCTTTTATGAGCCCAGCACTATCCCAATTTCAAAACCAGATAAAGAAACTACAAAGAAAGAAAATTATAGGCCAATATCCCTGATGAACATAAATACTAAAACACTCAACAAAATATTAGGAAACCATATCCAACAATATATTAAAACGATCATACACTATGACCAAATGGGATTTATTCCAGGGATATAAGGCTGGTATAATATTTGGAAGTCAATAAATGTGACACATAACATAAACAAAATGAAGAATAAAAATCACATGACCATATCAATAGATGCAGAAAATGCATTTGATAAAATCCATTACCCATTTATGATAAGAAGTCTCAGCAAAGTGGGAATAGAGGGATCATACCTCAACATAATCAAGGTCATATATGACAAACCTACAGCTGGTATCATACTCAATGAGCAAAATCTAAAAGTGTTTCCTTTAAGATCAGGACCGAGACAGGGATGTGCGCTTTCACCACCCTTATTCAACATATTACTGGAAGTCCTAGCCACAGCAATCAGACAAGGAGAAAAAATAAAAGGCATCCAAATTGGAAAGAAAGAAGTAAAACTGTAATTATTTGCAGATGAGGTGATATTGTTTATAGAAAACCCTCAGGACTCCACCAAAAAGGTACCAGATCTAATAAACAAATTCAGCAAAGTAACAGGATACAAAATTAATATTCAGAAATCAGTGGCATTTCTATGCACTAATAATGAACTTTCAGAAAAAGAAATTAAGAAAGCCACTTTATTTACATTGCAACAACAACAACAACAAAATAAGATAGCTAGGAATAAACATAATCAAGGAGGTAAAAGATCTATACTCTGAAAACTATAGGACATTGAAAAAAGAAATACAGTGGTACCTTGGTTTTCAAAAGTCTCCATTGATGAACATTTTGGTTTTCAAACGCCATAAACCCGGAAGTAAATGCTTTGGTTTTTGAACATGCCTCGGAAGTCGAACATGCCACATGGCTTCCCCTGAATGCAAGATCCTGAGGTCTAGCTGTCAGCTGTTGATCCCTCGATTTTCAAATGTTTCAGAACTCGAACTGTCTTCCGGAATGGATTACATTCAAAAACCAAGGTACCACTGTAGAGGAAGAGACAGACAAGTGGAAGCATATACCATGTTCATGGATAGGAAGAATTAACATCATTAAAATGTCCATACCACCCAAAGAAAATTATAAATTCAACGTAATCCCTACTAAAATACTGACAGCATATTTCACAGATCTAGATCACAATAACAGATATCAAACTATACTACAAAGACACTGTAATTAAAACAGCCTGGGACTGGCATAAGAACAAGTGTATAGATCAATGGAGCTGAACAGAGAGCCCCCAAATCAACCCATGAAATGATGGCCAATTAATATTTGACAAATGAGGCAAGAGCATAGAACAGAGTTAAGACAGTCTCTTCAATAAAGTGTCTTGGGAAAATTGGATAGGAACATGCAAAAAAATAAATGGAACTAGAATATCAACTTACACCATACACAAGAATAAACTCAAAATGGTTAATAGACTTATTAAATGTAAGTAACAAGACCACAAAAGTCCTAGCAGTAAAATCTCAGACATTTCACATAGCAGTATTCTATTTTTCTTTATTTGGTTAATTCTCATCTGAGGATATTTTTTCCATTGCTTTTTAGAGAGAGTGGAAGAGAGGGAGGGGAGGGGAGAGAGCAAGAGAGCAAGAGAAAGAAACATCAATGTGAGAGAAATACATCGACTGGTTGCCTCTTGCATGAACCACCACCACCACTGGAGAGAGGGAGAGAACCCAAAACCCAGGCACATGCCCTTGACTGGGAATCGAACCTGCAACTCTTTGATGCTCTAACCACTGAGCTACACTGGCCAGGGTGAGTAGCATTATTTTCACCAATACATCTCCTACGGCAAGAGAAACAAGGGAAAAAAATAAACCAATGGGACCACATCAAACTAAAAAGCTTCTGCACAGCATAAGAAACCATCAACAAAATGAAAAGGGAAACCACTGTATGGGGAGGACATATTTGCAAATGATACATGTGATAAGGGGTTAATTTCCAAAATATATAAAGAACTTATACAACTCAACACCAGGAAAACAAACAATCCAAATAAAAAATGGGCAAAGGACCTTAATAGACACTTCTTCAAAGAGGACATACAGATGGCCAATAGACTCATGAAAAAGTGCTCAGCGTCACTAATCATTAGAGAGATGCAGTTGGTTTAGCATCATCCTGTGCACTGAAAGATTGCTGGTTTGATTTCTGGTCAGGGCACATGCCCAGGTTGTGGGTTCAGTCTGGGTCAGGGTACATATGGGAGGCAACCAATCAACGTTTCTCTCTTTCCCTCTCTCTTCCTCTCTCTCTAAAATCAATTTAAAAACATAAAAAATATTTTAAAAATAAAACTACAATGAGGTATCACTTCACATCTGCCAGAATGGCTACCATCAATAAATCAACAAAAAACAAGTGCTGTCAAGGATGCGGAAAAAAGGGAGCCCTAGTACATTGCTGGTGGGAATGCATACTGGTGCAGCCACTATGGAAAACAGTATGGAGTTTCCTCAAAAAATTAAAAATGAAACTGCTGTGTGACCCAGCGATCCCACTTCTGGGCTTATATCCTAAGAATCCCGAAATACCAATCAGAAAGAATATATGGCCCTAGCCAATTTGGTTCAGTGGTTACAGCATCAGCCTGTGGACTGATGGGTCCTGTGTCCAATTCCAGCTGAAGGCACGTACCTCGGTTGTAGGCTCAATCCCTGGACACAGTCAGCTCCTGAGGGGGAGTCAACCAATCGATGTGTCTCTCTCACATGGATGTTTCTCTCCCCCCCCCTTTCCACTCTCTCTGAAAAAGCAATGGAAAAATATCCTTGGGTGAGGATTAAAAAAAAGAAAGAAAGAATATATGCACCTCTATGTTCACAGCAGCACTATTGACAATAGCTAAGATCTGGAAACAGCCCCAAGTGCCCATCAGTAGAAGAGTGGATAAAAAAGCTGTGGCACATTTACCCAAAGTAATCCTATGCAGCTGTGCAAAAGACGGATCTCTTACCCCTTGAGACAGCATGGAGGGACTTGAAGAGTATTATGCTAAGGGAAATAAACCAGAGAAAGACAAGTATCACATGATCTCAGTTATATGTAGAATCTAATGATCAAAATAAACAAATGAACAAAATAGGCCCAGAGACATGGAAGCATGACACAGACTGAAGGATCTCAGAGGGAAGGGGGTTGGGGGGTAGGCAGAAAATAACCAAAGAACTTATATGCATATATGCATAACCCATGGACACAGACAATAGTGTGGTGAAGGCCTGGGGTGAGGCGGGAACCATGTAGAGGGAGGCAATGGGGGGAAAAAGGAGGACATCTGTAATTCCCTCAACAATAAAGATAATTTTTTTTAAAAGCTGTGTAACACTGAAAAAACAAATACTATGTACCTTTTTTTTTTTTAATCTTTATTGGTTTCAGAGAGAGGAAGGGCGAGAGAGATAGAAACATCAATGATGAGAGAGAGTCATTGATCAGCTGCCTCCTGCACGCCCCCCAACTGGGGATCAAGCCCGCAACACGGCATTTGCCCTGAACGGGAATCAAACCATGATGTCCTGGATCCTAGCTGAAGCTCAACCGCTAAGCCACCCCCGGCGGGGCAAATACTATGCACCTTTAAAAAAGAAGGATCTCTTACCCTTTGCAATAGCATGGATGAACCTGGAGATTATTATGCTAAGGGAAACAAGCCAGTCGGAAAAAGACAAATATCACATGATCTCACTCATATGTAGAATCTAATGAACAAAATTAATTGCCAAATAAAATATGTCAAGACATATTTTGGATGCATGGAACATACTGACAGATCTCAGAGGGGTGGGTGTGGGGGATGGGAAGAGGTTAACCAAAGAACATATATACATATATGCATAGCTCATGGACATATAGTGTGTTGGAGGCCTGGGGTGATGTGGGGGGTTGGGGGAAGAGGGGTAAAAAGGGGGGAATGGGGGACATCAGTAATACCCTCAACAATAAAAGAAAAAGGCCCTGAAGTGGAAAACAAAAAGCAAATTGTAGAGCTATATGTACAGTAATGATACCATTAAAAAATACCAAAGCTTCCTTTAGTATATATACAAATATGTATGTACATAAATACTGAGGAAGACTATGCACCAAACTTAACAGTGAAGGAACACTTCCACATTTTATCCTACATTCTTCTATATTGTTTGTTTTTTTAAAAGAAGAATGTGTATGTATGGCATTTGTATAAGCAAACAAAACTGAAAGATAACCATCAATAGAATGTAAACAGTGTGTAGAGCTTCCATTAATAGTTGAAAAAAAGAAAAAAAGGAAATTCAGTCAGTACAGCAAAAGTAAGGAAAGGGGAAGAAGAAACCACAATCAAGTGTGATTAGAATTTTTTTAAAAGTGACAGGAGGCCTGGGCCAGTGTACTCAGTTGGTTGAGCATTGGTCCATGCACCAAAGAGTCGCTATTTCCATTCCAGGTCAGGGCATATACCCAGGTTTCAGGTTCAATCCCCCAGTCCAGGTGTGTGCAGGAGGCAACTGATCAATGTTTCTCACTCACATTAATGATTCTCTCTCTCTCTCTCTCCTTCTCCTTTTCTCTTTCTCTAAAAAATCAATAAAAATAGTTTAAATTTTTTTTTAAGTAACAGGAGCATGTACACCTATATACAGTATACTATGCTGCATGTAAAAATGGTGAGTTAGATCTGTGTATACAGACATGGAAAGCTGTGGTACATTTACATAATGGAATACTACTCTGCTGTAAAAAGGAAGAAAAATTTACCTTTTTCAACAGCATGGATGTATCTGGAGAACATTATGCTAAGTGAACTAAGCCAGTCAGAGAAACACAAGTACCACATGATCTCACTCACATGTGGAATTTAATGAACACATTGAACTACCAGGCAAAATAGAGACAGATTCATAGATAGAGAGCAGGCAGACAGCTGGGGGTGGGGGCGGGGTGACGGTGGGGGATTGAGAGAAAAAGAAAATGAGAAACTCATGGACAAGGACAACAGTGTGGTGATTGTGGGGGTAGAGAGAGAGAGGTGGAGGTGGAAGAGGGCATAGAGGGGATAAAAGGTGATGAAAAAATAATAAAAAGTCACTTCGGAGCAAAAAGGGTAATTACTACTATTTTTTTTGGTATATCAATCAAAATGATACCTATTTTTTGTCAGATTGGCAAAAAATATATTTTTTGGTGTGCCCCAGAATTTTAGTAATTAGTTTATATGTGCAATGAGATGGAGAAGGTTGAAAATTACTGCTTTATAGCTCTGTCTGTTGTGGCTCAGTTGGTTGAGTGCCATCCTGTGCACCAAAAGGTTGAGGTTTCAATTCCTGGTCAGGGCACAGGCCCAGATTAGGAGTTCGATCCTGGTCGGGGTGCGTGTGGGAGGCAACTGATTCATCTTTCTCTCGCTCTCTTTCTCTCCTCTCTCTCTAAAATCAATAGAAACATATTTATTTTTTTAAAAAGGAAAAGAAAATCACTGCTTGAGGGATTTGAGACTGGGATGCTGCCTTGATTGCCCTCCTTAGCACTCCAGAGTTTCTGGTTAAGAATGAAACTATTCCCTGAGATCTAGTCTCCTTGCACCATCCCTAGTGCGCCTTATTGTCCCTCACCTTAGGGATTTAAGCACGCTCCCCGTGTTCCTTCTTTGTGCCCCCTGCTCCCTCCTACTCCCCTCGCCTGGCTAATCCCACTTACCCTCTGGAAGCTCTTCTCCTGACCCCTACCCTGTCTGTGTTCCTCTAGCAGCTTTTATCTCTCAGTTCTGTAACTGTCCTCACCCACTGGGCCAATTGAGAACTGTTTGAGGTCAAGGGTTGTCTTTGTATACTCCGTGACTAGATCCTAACGGGTCCTCAGACTACATTTATTCAGTGTTTGCCTGGCAGAAGGAGCTGGTTTCTGCTTCCAGTAAAGATCAGCCACTGACTGAGGGTCCAGCCAGAGAGCCCATTGATTTTCTAGAGTCAAATTCCCACTGTCTCCTGTTTGTTAATCCTCATCCGAGGTTATTTTTCCCATTGATTTTTCAAGAGAGTGAATTTTTAGAGAGAGTGGGTGGGAAGCCAGGAGAGACCAGCTCCGAATGAGTCGGGATTGAACCTGCAACCTAGGTACTTGCGCTGGACTGGGAATTGAACCTGTGACCCTTCTGGGTGGGGGGCTGACACTCTAACCACTGAGCCAAACAGGCCAGGACACCACTGTCTCCTTGAATGTACACTGCTTGCTGCTGTGTCCTGCCAGCTTGAGAATGGCCTGGACCGAATCCAAGCTTGGCCTCCTTTGAGCACTGTGATTTGGCTCATCTTTATAAAGGAGTTATTTTACTATTCTTTTTTTTTCTCCTGGTGAGTGGGGCTCTGAACATCTTTTCCTAACTTGTCTATTATTGGAGACAATTTTATGGCCTGTCTGCTTACGAAATTGTAAAGTATGAGAAGTACTGTATTTGGAATTGGGGGGAAAAACTAGGTTTGCTTTAAGTCTGTGGGATTTGTGACTTTGACAAGTCATTTTAACCTTGTTCCCTAAGCCTGTTTCTCATCTGTAAAATGGGGATGGCCTTGACCTATCTCATCCTGTGACTATGAGGACAAAATAAGATTGACTGTGAAAGTGCCTTGAAAACTTGTAAAATCAATTGCAAATGGAATTTTGTATTAGTTCTGTGTTCCCTTATGACATCCAGCACCATGCCTTGCCCGGAGTAGTTAGTTGCTCAAAACATTTTTGTTGAATGACCAAATGAATTGGCAAGAGAAATAATGCTATTGGTGGGAATAAAGAACATTTAATAGAATCAGGAAAAACGGATCACTTGGCAATGGAAACATCCATACAGTAAGTAATAGTTCAGAAGTTGGGCATTTATGGATAGTTCCAAGCCTACATTCCTAATGTCTGCTCTTTGTTTTACTTATTTAAAATATTTAAATTTTCTTTTAAGATGATTTTGTCAGGTAAAATGATCTGTCAAATTTGACTAGGTCTTAAATATTTAGTTCACAAAGCTGTTTTTCCCCCAGGCAATACTGTGAGGTCAGCAAAAATGTACTCTCTGAAATCTGTCCTCCCTTGGTAACTTTACACCCCCACCCCCAATGCAATGCCTACCCCCTGTTCTGTCTACCTCCAGGCACTTAGGACTTTAACATTATCCTTACTTCCCTGAGAAGCAATCACCTTAAAGTCCCCCTGGTTAATTTGCACTCAAAAAAAGGATTCCTAGAGAAGGAGGCTATTTTTTTTTTTTTTTTATCTAAAAGAATGAATAAATGGTTGAAATTTTAGGCATTAAAGGGAGTACAAAGGCTTATCAGCCCCATTCAAATCACAATGGTACTTTCTTCACCTTCGGTTGTAGTCTCTACCCTGGAAGTATATAGAAACACCCAGAGAGCCTCTTAAGAATACTGAAAGTTGAGCCCCTACTCACAGAGATTCTAATTCAGTTGGACTAGGTTCAGACCTGAGCAAAGGCGTTTTTTTAAAAGCTCCCCAGGCAATTCTGTTGTGCAGTCAGAGTTGGGAACCACTGATTTAAACCTAAATTGGCCCTGCTCTGGAGAAAAAGAAAAACTGAATGCCATTTGAAGATCAAACCTTAAAGTTGGGCGAGGGTGGAGGGACTGTGACAGTCATTGATAAAGTAAACATAAGGTTAAAAATAGACCCAGCAACTCCATCCTAAGCAAGTGCTTCCCTGCACCAAAGGAAGAAGTAATCTATGGCTGATTCAGTCCCCCACTCCCAAACCTCCAGGACAAACGGCCTGGCCCCATCAGTCCTGAAATCTGCTTTCCAGATGGCTCATGGGTATGACCATAGATAAAATCTCTGAGCTAAGGAGCTAAGTCCTCAAATGGTTTGTTGATGTACATGAGACAGTTAATTCTTCAGTAGATGAAATAATTTTACATGGAAGATAATGATTTTGTTAAAAGAGATGTTTTGCTTATTTACATTTTACTGAGCACTGAGGGTTCAGCATTTGTTATTGTGTTTTTTATAAAGCAACTCCACGGTGGATAAAGGGTGAGTTCACATTGTGTGGTTGGATCATCTTTGCCTAAGCTTTGGCCTCCTCAGTCATTCCAGAGCAGCGCCTTGCTGTTGATAGCATAACAAAGCCCTTATTATGATATAGTGTTTCTCACCACTGCTTGGTTGGCCTTTGCCATATTTCCCTGCTTCAAAGGTGGTCCTTCAAAAAAGTGAATAGAGAACATGGGCCACCTTTTACCCAGAAGTTGTTTTTTCCTGGACACATTCTTAAAGAAAGCATGCTGCAGAAACATCTTTGGTATTCTGAGCAAGCAGTATCTCCTATTTTTAGCGAAAATTGCACTTACAGATAACAAGGCTTCCAGGAGTGTCCACCCATTGACGAGCCCCTGCTCTGAGATGTCTGGAGAAGAATCCAGCACTCAAGGAAATCCCCTTGATGGAAAAAGGGAAACAGTTTACACTTATCTTTTTAGAGAGATGCCTACAGAAATAGGGAAATGGAATTTAGAAAAACTAGTCCTCATTGTTTGTATTTCTTCCTTTATGCAAATATTAATACCCTTATAAATACCTACAAATTTATTTATTTAACTAAAAGAAGGCCAATCATAACTATACCTCATTTGGCAGCATTACAAAGTTTAATTAATGTTTCTAATGTATGAATTGAACTCATAAGATGAAATATTCTAATATATAGAGTATGTGTTAAGTGCCCAATCTGGTTTAGTCTGAAAATGACCACAAATGTATGGTGTCCTACACTGCATGTCTCCATTATTGTGGTTTCAGTGACTTCAACCTTGCAAAATGTATATTTTTCTTTCTTTTTTAAAGACAGATTGTTTTTAAAATGTTTTTTATTGATTTTTAGAGAGAGGAAGGGAGAGGGCCCTGGCCGGTTTGGCTCAGTCACCTGCACACTGAAGGGTCCTAGGTTCGATTCCAGCCAAGGGCATTGTACACTCAATCCCCAGCCCTGGCTGGGGGCGCATACGAGAGGCAACCAATTGATGTGTCTCTCTCACATCAATGTTTCTGTCTGTCTCTCCACCCCTTCTACTCTCTCTCAAAAGCAATGGAAAAAATATCCTCTGGTGAGGATTAAAAAAAGAGAGAGAGAGAGGAAGGGAGAGGGATAGATAGAAACATCGATGAGAGAGAAACATCCATAGGCTGCCTTCTGCATATTCCCTACTGGGGATCAGGATCACAACCTAGGCATGGGGAATGTGCCCTGACTGAGAATCAACTGGGGACCTCTTGGTTCATGGGTCAATGCTCAACCACTGAACCACACTGGCCAGGCTAAAAAAAATATTTTTATGTTGAGAATGTGTTTAACGTTGGTTGGCAAATGTTTGGGTGTATAGAATATACACTTACATATTAGCTAGCCCCAGTTAGTTGATTCTTGAAGTAAATGATGTTTTACAAAGCAATGTAGGAAGTTTTTCTTCTTTTAGATTGGTCCAAGGGGCCAAGAAGACACACAGTTCTGGTTCTCACACATCATATAATAATAACTAAGTTAGTTTGTGCCATAAAATGTAAATGCTGAATTTTTTAAAATGAAGATTAAAATCACATATACATATTAAGATGTGCTATTTAGCGAGGACTGACCTGGCACAAAGTAAAATGAGGTCATAAAGTGTCAAAAGGAAGATTATTATTAATCAGTAAGAAAAAAAAGAAAAAATATTTTTCCCCACAAAACTCACTTGAGGATATTTCATAGAAAACTTAAATAGTAGGTTGGACTACTGGACCACTGAAAGTAAACTAGAGCTTAAGAGCCAAGGATCTGTGCTTTTAGAACTAACACATAACTCCGGAGAGTGAAGGGCTGAGATAACCATGTTAGATTAGGAGCTATTACTACTAGACTGTAGTTCAATATTAACGGGACTCAGCTATCCTTTGTTACTTATAAAAGTTTATCTTTGTGTGGCAAAGCAGTTTTCTTCTATCTTTATGTCCATCGCCTTTCAGTTGCACTAATATTTGTAATTTTTTTAAAAAAGTTAGCACCCCCATACATCATTCTAAGGAATATAATTCATTAGAACAGGGCCAATTTGTTTGTTTGTTTGTTTTGCAAAGCCCTTGGTTAAAATGCAAATCCTCCTAGAAGAGGTACTTTTGGACCATTATCAGCTGGCCCATCCATACACCCTTCTTAGGATATAACCTCATGAATTAGAACAATCTTGTTCATAATTCCGAAAACTAGTCAGTTAATCCTCCCTTATAAGGGTATGGCATTATTTTATTCTCATTCAATGAAATATTCCATTCAGTAAGTATTTACTCTGCATTTACACAGTTGTTCAGCATCCGGTGAAATGTGAGACACAATAAAGGAGGGGTTAACGTTTTAGGATACCTTCCCTGGTGTTGAGTGTTTACAGTCTCATATTAGGCACCAAGAACAATATGGTACATTAGAAACAGATGGAAATCCATCTTTCCCCTTTCAGGCCTCTATCTCCCTTTTCTGTGGCTGGGGAGCCTAAGTTCCACTAGAGCCTTGCTCTCAGCTGGCTCATCAAACAGCACAAAGCTGATAATGGCCCAAGGTGGTACCTTTTCTAGGAGGATTTGCATTTTAACTAAGGAGTTGTCAAGACAAAAGGAAAGTGAAAACAAAAAACAAACAAAAAAACCCCACAAAGTGAGCCTGTATAAACAAAGTTAGAAAACTGATTTATTCTTAGGGTTAGGATTGGCCTATCTCAAATTATAGGATACAAACTCCTTAAAAAAAATTTTTTTTTGTTAATCCTTATCCAAGGATATTTTTTCCAATGAGTGTGAAAGCAGGGGGGAGGAAACATCAATGTGAGAGAGACACCTCCATTGGTTCGCTTCCTGCACTCTCCAGACCAGGGCCAGGATCTAACCTGCCACCCATGGCCTGGGAATCAAACCCTCGACCCTTCTGTGCGCAGGCCGGCGCTCTAACCACAGAGTGACACCTGCCAGGGTACAAACTGCTTTTATTCCACCCACAATCTTGCCACTCCCATGCTTTTAAAAGCCCAGCTTGCTTGCTGGTTTCCATGCTGTCTATCCTAGCCTACAGGGTAGACTCCAAAATTTTTGGCTTTTTGTGCCAGGCACTCTTGAGCCTCAACTACCTTACTTCCAACCAGACAACCTGCTTCCCCAGTGCCACTACACTTTCCATATTTCTATAAACAGGCCAGGCCCTCTCACAACTCCCTGCTTTGCCTGTTTTTCACTGCCCAGAATGCCCTCTCTCCTCGTCTTTTTGGCAACTCCCACTTTGAGACCAAGTAAAAACGTCAATTCCTCTGTGAAATTCTGTTACAAAAGTCCCCCAAATTTCTTTCTTTCTTTTCAATTTTTGTTTAGAGTTCTAGAGAGAGAGAAAGGGAGAGAGGGAAATCTTGATTTGTTGTTCTACTTATTTATGCATTCATTGGTTTATTCTTGTATGTGCCCGACTAGGGATGGAACCAGAAATCTTGGCGCGTATGGGGACAATGCTCTAACCAATGGAGCTACCTGGCCTGCTCCCCCCAAATTTCTTGTTTCACCTGTTTCCACTGTACTTTGTACATCTGTTATAATAATGTTATGGAAATTAGTTTTGAAACTCTCTTCCCTCCCTGGCTTCTGAGTGGCAGGGACCTGGCATAGCTTCTGGCATATAAAGTCTTTCAGTACATGCTTGTTCAATGTTTCTGCAGTTAGAGTGATCAACAGGTTGGCAAATTTAGTTTTGACATTTTGTCCTCTGCCCCCACTCCCAATGCTCTTGGGTTAAATAAAAACTCCCAGCAGGGAATTTACAAGGTTTGTTGTTGCTAATTTAACAAAATTTAGAGGTTTGTTCTTATGAGTAGTCCATTTTAAAATTTTGGTTTGTGGAATACATTGGTAGAAAACATTTGTTTTTGCCAATATTCTCCAAAATTTCTTCTTTGAGACAAAGTGTATGAGCTGAGATTTAGTAAAATATGTGGCTTTGTTTATTTAGTCTATAAACTACTGAGTTAATGACTGATGGGGTCGGGGTTGGTCCTGGGAATTGTGGTGGGGGGGGGTGTGGGAAGGGGGTTTTAGTTGCCTTCCTGTTTCTTGGCCTTTGGAATGCATCCTGAACTCTAGCCAGCCATCTTAGGAAATGCTCCTGGTAGGAAGGTAAAACGGTTTGCAGCTACATTACTGAGAAAGGGATCAAAATTCAGGCCCTATTCGGTATTGGGTCATTGGTGTCCTTGACATAAAAGGGAAACAATTTACAACTCAACCGAATAAAAAACTCCTTTTCTTACTATCTAAACTCTGTTTCTTTTCCTTTCCTATCTTAACTTCATAACATTCCTCCCTAGCAGCAGACATAATGGCATGATTATGTTTTTCTGCACTTCGGGTTACTCCCTCCCTTTCCTTGCAACCCCTCCTTATTCCTTTATCTCTTTCAAAGTTTCCATTCTCCATTCCCTTACTTTCTACTGCCTCCCTTCCTCCATCCCTCTCTCCCTCCTCCCCAATTTTCCCAGCTAGCTCACCCCGCCCCTCCCCTCCCCTCCCCTCCCCTCCCCTCCCCTCCCCTCCCCGTCACCACCTTCCCTCCCCTTTGGGATCCTTCCCGCTCCTCTCCCACCACCTCTCCCCCCCCCCCCCCGCCGCCCCCGCCGCCTCACGTTCACAACGCTCCAATCAGGAGCTCCGAAGGTGTCCCGAAGGCCCGCCCCCTCCTCGCGGTCCCCTTCTCTTCCCCCCTTTACCCCCTCCCCCAAACCCCCCAAGTCCTGCGGACCTGGGGGCTTCAGGATCGGGGCGCTATGAAAAGTGTCTGCTCGGTCACTTCCGGTAAGGGCGCTGTGGCGCGGAGCTTCCCGCGGGACCGTTGAGGACAGGGTGGGAGTTCTCCGCGAGCCCGGTGAGGAGAACTCTGCCTGGGGAGGAGAGGGAGAGGGAGAGGACGAGGGTGAGGGGAGAGCGAGCGGGCGTCCCGGAGTCCGCGCATCCCGGGCGCCTCAACCGCCGCTTTCCCGCCGCCTGCCAGCTCCCCCGCCCCCCTGGAGCCCGCAGTGCTCCTCTCCACCCCCCCGCCCGGTCTCCCTCAGCGCCCCGCCCTCGCGGCCTCGTGACCGGAAGTAGCGCCATCTTTAGCCTCTTGTGCTATTGACAATAACAAGCCCCGGCTCACTCCCCCCTCCCCCCAACCAAGGCAGCTCCCCTCCCCTAGCGAGGGAGAAAAGGGGGAGGAGCTGCCGCCTCACAGACTCACTGAGTCGCTCCTGCAGAAAGGGGGGAGAGAGACCGAACAGCAGGAAAGGCGGACTGCGGGGCCGCTTACCTGTCTGCCTTCTCTTTCGCTCTCCCCCCTTGTTCTGCTCACTCCTGGTGTCAGCCTCTCCTCCTTCCCAAACCCTCCCATTCCCCCGGTGTAGCCCCCCCTTCACTTTCCTTCTCGTCCTCTGTGCTTCTCCTCTCTTCTTTCTTCCCTTCCCCCTCTAGCATTGCCACCTTCTCTCCTACACGCACGCAGGCACAGAAACGTAGGTTTTTGATGCTCCTCTGCCTGTTGACCCCGCTATTTTCATGTTTCCAACAGGTTTTTCTTCCCCCAATCCCTCAGCTGCTGCTGCTGCTCAGGAGGTCAGATCTGCCACTGATGGTAATACCAGCACCACTCCGCCCACCTCTGCCAAGAAGAGAAAGTTAAACAGCAGCAGCAGCAGTAGCGGCAGTAACAGTAGTAACGAGAGAGAAGACTTTGATTCCGCCTCTCCCTCCTCTTCCACTCCTCCTTTACAAGCTAGGGATCCGGCATCCCCTTCAACCTCGTCCTTCTGCGTGGGGGTTTCGTTGGCTGCTTCCAGCCACGTACCGATACAGAAGAAGCTGCGTTTTGAAGACACCCTGGAGTTTGTAGGGTTTGATGCGAAGATGGCTGAGGAATCCTCCTCGTCGTCCTCCTCATCTTCACCAACCGCTGCAACATCTCAGCAGCAGCAACTTAAAAATAAGAGTATATTAATCTCTTCTGTGGCTTCGGTGCATCACGCAAACGGCCTGGCTAAATCTTCTACCACGGTCTCTAGCTTTGCTAACAGCAAGCCTGGCACTGCTAAGAAGTTAGTGATCAAGAACTTTAAAGGTAACCAAGGCTAAAATCTACATCATCACCTACTAAGATTTGACACTTGAGCGGCCACGTGCTCTATTTATGTTAATATATTAAAGAGTATAGAGGTGGCTTAATGTTTTATGCATAAGCAATGAGGTGGAGGGAGGTCCTTTTTGGGGTGGAGGGTTCATTTTCCGGGGGTGCTTGGTATCCTTGTGCTGAAGCATACACTGGGTGATTCTGTGCAGGATTTTGGGGTCTGTCTCAGCCTATTATAGCTAATCTGTTGTTCCTTATAATATTGACTGTCGGTATGAGTGATCCGGATTGTACAGGTGAGAAATTTGTGTTCTGAAGAGCTTTCTTTATTTCAGGTGCATAGTTAGTCTTGGCACTGCTGGGATTTTTATTTTTGTGCTTCAGTAGGCCACATTCTCCAGTCCCTAGAAATGCAGGTAGCAATGGTGATGTTTTCATGCTCAAAGAAGACTTATAGTTAAATTTATAATGTTGAATACTATATTCTTGAAACTCACTGTGGAAGCAATATTTGGAGGAAAATTTTTATGATCTCTGCATTTCTTTCCAAAGGTAGGGTTTAGAAGTGAAAATGCTGTGTATACACAGAAGTAGTAACTCTGTGTACCACTAGTCTAAAGATAGGAACAATTACTACATCTATATTTTACCATTAAAATGGGTTTTAAAGTACTGACCAGCAGTTTTTCAGAAAATTGGTTCATTTTTGTGATTGAGAGCATTTTGAATGCATTGATACAAATATAAAATTAGCAATCTGAAAAATGTCAATTGAGCTGAATTACTTTGTATTTGTTGGCTGTGTTTCTATTTTTCTGACTTACTTTTTCAACACACTTAACTGGCAGGTAATAGATGCTAAACTGTTTGTGAAATGGAGAAGTAAATGAATGAACTAAAGTAATATTTATCAGATAAGTGCCTTGTGACTAAATATCAGTATTGAGAAAATTAGATTTTCCATGTTTGAATTATCAACGTTAATGTGGAAATCAGGAATATGCTCTATTTTGTCTCAAGCAGAGGGTTATAGTGTTGTTTATTTTTAACCTTTTCTTTTTTCTATCACTCCTTTCCCATTCCCAGGCTCTCAAGAGTGTTGTAATCTTCCTGATTTAATAGTAGACCTTTCTGAAGTAGATACAAATTATAATTGACTGTGTTCACTGTTTCACTTAAACTGTATCAATTTAATAGCCAAGGATTTAAAAAGAGATGAGCTGTGATACTAATTGCATTTGCATACTGGTTTCAGAGATTTTGTTTGGATTTTTCTCTCCCTCTTAAACTGAAAACACATTATTAAGGCATTTAGATGTTTTAATTTTAAAAAATACTCATTGCTGGTAAAGGAAATTTAAAGTCTGGGTTAACATGTTCCTTTCCTTTCTGAAAATGCTACATAGGTTCTGGAGTTATTTGGGTGTTTTAATTTTTTTAAATTTCACTGTGCTTATAAATGTAGTTTAAATTCAAACTTAAATTAAAAATGGTTCTCTCCATTTCTGTAGACCCTGCATAAATGTGGGGGTCAAACAGATTGGGATTAGAATCCCAATTTTGTCACTGACTGACTATGGTGACCTTGGGCAAACCTTACTAAATGAGTCTTCCAGCCTCAGTTTTCTCAGTTGTAAACTAGGGATAATATCTTGCTCAGGGCATTATTAGGAAAATTAAGATGTTTATAAAGTACCTTGTACATAATAGGTTATCCGTATTTTAAATCTCAGGTACAAAACTCATGTTGACTGACTTAGGTTTTACATATGATGGAATAAGAACAAGATTGCTATTTTTTTATCTGTCATTCTTGAATTTTTATTTTTTGAAGCAATACAGTCAATGGGGGGGAAAAAACGTTTCAGTTTTAATAGTTGAGTCAAAGTGACTTAAATAGTATTCTGCCATTTCAAATTTTATTCTTTATACTAAGCCCAAATACAGTGGTTTAATATTTAGTCGTAGCCCAGCCGGCATGGCTCAGCAGTTGAGCATCAACCTATGATCCAGGAGATCTCGGTTCGATTCCCAGCCAGGGCACATGCCCAGGTTTCGGGCTCAGTCCCCAATAGGGGGCGTGCAGGAGGCAGCCGATCAATGACTCTCTCATCATTGGTGTTTCTCTCTCTCTCTTCCCTCCTTTTCTCTGAAATCAATAAAAATATATTTAAAAAATAAATAATATTTAGGTGTAATAATTTAAAGATCACAATTTACCTTTAAAAAGTAGTCAATTGTTACTGTAGCTTATGGATTTTTCTGTTGCTCTATCCTACATATTATTCTGATATCAACCTTTTATATACTATCTAGATAAGCCTAAATTACCAGAAAACTACACAGATGAAACATGGCAGAAACTGAAAGAAGCAGTGGAAGCTATCCAGAATAGTACTTCAATTAAGTACAATTTAGAAGAACTCTATCAGGTATGTATGAATATGGGTAACCAGATTAAGTGTAAATTGAGGTGGATATATATGGCTTTAACTTTCTTTTTTTACCTTTTTTATTTTATTTTATTTCAATTATAGTTTACATTTAATATTTTGTATTAGTTTCAGATGGACAGCATAGTGGTAAGGCAGTCGTGTACTTTAAAGAGTGTTCTCCCTGATATGGGTCCTTAATGAGCCTTTAGGTTCCCCTGTAATTACAATTTCTTGATTAATTTATGCACACTTTAATAAACTGTGGGTACAATCATGTTGGTGTAAATTGGTCTTATCTTGGACCCTTCTGATTAGGATATACAATTAGGAGTACATTGATATAATAGAGATTTTACTTATGCCTGAATCCAAAAGATGATTTCTGGTGACATGTCATTCTGTTGTATTTCTTGCTAAGTTGTGTTACTCACCTATAGGAAAGGCCTCAAGAAATGCAGATATTCTCCATATACTTTTGTCTACTTCTTTCCTGTTAGCCTTTTCTTTTTCTTTTTATGTTCTTACCTCCTGGGCTACAAGACATACCTAAGCCAAAAAATGAGCTGCAGGTTGTAGCCCAGCAACTTGGTGTGAGGTTCAGGTTTGTTTCTTTTGTTTAACAAATGGGTCTGTACTTGAAGTGTTTAGTTTAAATATACTATTAAGGACAATTACTGATTTAGACTTCTTGCTACCAAGATATTTGCCCTACTGTATTTTTTAAATTGACTTTAGAGTAAAGAAGGGAGAGAGAGGGGGAGAGAAACATCGATCGGTTGCCTCACACACGAGCCCTGACCGGGATCGAAGCTGCAACCTGGGTATGTGTCCTTACCGGGAATCGAACCCGCCACCTTTTGGTGTACCCAGTGATGCTCCAACCAACTTAGCCCCATTGGCCAGGGCTGCCCTACTGTATTTTTGTCACAGCCAACTCAAGAAATTATTTTGCATTTATAGCATCAGCAGTTTTGTATTTAAAAAAATATTTCAGAGTCCAATGGCTTGAATTTTTGTATTAATGAGTAGCTTCTAAGAAATTATGTTGTTTGGTTTATCAGAATTTATAGTTTTCATCTGTTCATTTTATTTATTTAAATATGTTTTTATTGATTTTGGAAAGAGAAGAAGGAAGAGGGAGGGAGAGAGAGAAACAGGATCAGCTGCCTCCTGCATGCACTCTACTAGAGATTGAGCCCCCTACTGGGGGATTGAGTCTGCAACTCAGGTAGGTACCCTGATCCCAAATGCAGCCTGTGACCTCTCAGTGCATGGGAAGATGCTCAACCAACTGAGCCACACCAGCCTGGGCTCATCTGTTCATTTAAGTTGCAGAGGTAGTATGGTGATGGACAGACCCTGGATTAGGATCTAGTTTTGGCTGCAATTACCCTTTTGATCTTGGGGAAGGAACTCACTAAGCTTTAGTTTCCTTCTCTGTAAAATAGGGGAAAGAATGCCTGTGCTATTTACCTCACGGAGTCTCTTATAAGAATCAAATAAAATGTGAAAAATACCTTGACCAAACTTCTTCATAAGCCACAGTGTGGCTTTTTCACTTGTAATTTGTCAGTTGAGATCACCAGTTTCTGTTGCTGTGAAAATTAAATGAGTCAGTGCATGCAAAAACTCAGAACAATGCCCAACACATGATAATAATGCCATGTAATACTATAAGCATCACACTGCTGATATCTTAAGTATTATAATGCTATGTAAGTGTCAGGTAGTAGTAGTAGTACCTTAGCTATTACTTCAGGGTAAACCTACCTCATTTGGCTATGTTGGTATATTACTTACATGGCCCCCGAGTTGTACAATAATAAAAGTAGAATTACAGAGTTAAAGTTGGAAAGGCCTTAAGAGATCACGTGGTCCAATATCTTCATATAGTGTGCATGGCAGCCTACAAAGTTTCAACTCTTATGTCATTTAAGCATTATAGAAACCCTTTGTGAAGTCGATAGGGTAGTAATTATTATCCCTATTCTACTAATGAGGAAACCGAGTCTCAGGGAAGTTAAATAATGTGCCTAGAGTCATATGTTGGCAGAGCAGGGGAGTCAAATTAAGATGCCCAAGTTTCTAGTTCAGTGCACTTTCCCTACCATGCTGCTTCACTAATACACCATAGCCCTTCAAATACCTCTAGTGCAGTTTTTAAAACAAATAGTTTAACTTTAGGAGAAAAAACTCTGTCATCAAAGAAGGTGATTTTTTTCATTTGTGCATATATAGGGTGTTCGTTTGGATTCCCTGTGTAGAACATATTTAATTTCAGTAATGTGGTACTTTTTATAGTTCATACTTATGACATATTGGTTATGGTTGTTAATTTACCTTGTTACTTTACGTTGAATATTTTTCTAGAGCTTTTGGGTTTGAAAATATTTTTCCTGATAAATTTATTTTGTTAAATCCATTTATGTTTCAAGAGCTCATAGCTAATATTTTTTATGTTTTTTCTTTCTTGTACTTCAGAATTATTACCTGCTATTGTGCAGTTGCATTTCTCTCCCTAAAATCAGTGTTATAACTTTTCACTATTTGCATTTTTCATAGTGATTTACTACATCTGCTGTAATAAATTCAAAAGCAATCATGTCTAGCTCTTCTGTTGTTTTTGATCATGGTTTTATAAATGTTTCTTTGGATTCTCAGGAAGATTATTTTGAGATGTTCAAGTTCAAAAACTAGGATAAAAGGGTAAAGGGAGTAAAATTATTTCATACCATCTGGATTTCAGGTGTTTGTTTGATTTTGACTGGTTGAAATGTAGTTTAAAAGCACTCTCCTAAAATTGAAACAATATAGAAGTATGTAGTATACCAAACAAAAGTTCTCCAAACCTCTCATTCTCCATCCCACCCTTTCTCTATCCCTGATGCCACCACTTATTTGGCATATATCTGTGTAGAACTTTTTTCTGTATATGCAAACCATTTTGCTTTAAAGCTTAAGCATGAAAGTCCCTAGTGTGGATTGCATGTACTGCCTTCTAAGTTTTTAATTTCTGTAAAAGAACCTGCTCTTTTGAGTGCATTTGTAGTAAGCAAAGATTGTCTTTTAAAAGTGATTTTTAAATGAGACTTATACCTGAGTATGAAAATTATCTTTCCTGGACAAACTTGAACCCTGTAAGAGTGAGGCAGTGGTTAATGTTGTTTGGGTTTGGATTTTTTTGTTAGCTTGTTTTAATTGACTACAGGTAGGAGTCTGGTTAAATGCACTTCTTTTTAGTTGATCAGCCTGCTTTAGATTCGATATCTGCCACTCATGATAACTTTGGGCAAGTTACTTCTCTAAGCCTTGTTTTCCTCATTTGAAAAATGGGGAAACTAACACAACGTAAGTGGCAGGGTTGTTTAATTATAAATAAAATACTGGAAAAAAGTACTTACCATGGTGCCTGCTATGTATTCTGGTGTCATCAATGGTGATGATGATAATAATAATACATACTTGAGTCTTTAAAAAAGATATCTTTATCTTAGATTACAATTTATTACACAGCTCTGAAGCCACACATGTTTTCAAGCTCTAAATCCACACAGAGCCAGAACAGCTGGCTGATAAATAGATTACATTCTAAATATGTATCAGTAGACACCATTAGCCAAATTGAAAAAATAATAGAAAAAGAGACGAGCTCTCTAGGAACAGTGTCCCTCTGCGCTTTCTCAAGAATGTATCTGGAATTTTGGTATTAGCATGTGACTTTTTTACTAAGGAATATTTTAAATAATAGGGTTATTTTCCTCATGTTCTCAGCCTTTGTATGAATAGCTGTGTAGTGTTTTTAAGTCATCTATCATTCTTGGAGCTGGCTACATACATACATCTGTATTTTTCAGTTTTTTATGTATGAAAGCATAACATTCATTCTTAATATAAATGTCTAGCTATTAACTTTGAAGGCAAGCCTAGTTCATATTTCAGTTCTGATGAAAATAATTTTGTCTGTATTAAAAATGGGAACTCTTGTTTGGTTAGCTTTTTGTGAAATAAATCTTAAATAATGAACCTTTCTATTAATGATTCATTTATCTCAGGGGTGGGGAACCTTTTTTCTGCCAAGGGCCATTTGGATATAACATCAGTTGGGCCACACACAATTATCAACTTAAAAATTAGCTATGAAAAAAACTCCTAGATTTATTGAATTTTGAGTCCTGCCTGCTGCTGTTGCCTTGGCAGAGCCAGGCCAAATGATTTTGCGGGCTGGATACGGCCCGAGGGCTGGATGTTCCTCACCCCTGATTTATCGAGTAGATAACCACAAGACTGGAAGCAAATAGTTCTTCCATTTCAGTATATAGTTTATTATCCATTGTAAAATCTGGTTGCTTAATTAAGCAGTCATTGGTTATAGGAGAGCAGTTAGATTCTTGGCAGAGATGGATAGCTACTATATATTGTATTTTATGTAAGTTTGTTTAACTTGTCACTCTGTTGGTGTTTTTAAACTTAGTCTATCATGTTATGTTGTACTCCTCTTTTTTATTATAGTTCACATACTAGTTTTAGGTGTACAACATAGTGATTTGACATTCGTGTAACTTATGATCACCACAATAAGTCTAGTTCCCATCTATCGCCGTGCAGAGTGTGTTCTCTGCTGTACATTACATCCCCATGACTGACTTTATAACTGGAAGGTTGTACCTCTTAACCCTCTTCACCTTTTTCACCCTCCCTTAAACCCCCATCCCTCTGCCAACTAAGTTCTCTGTATGAGTCTCTTTCTGTTTTGTTTATTCATTTGTTTTGTTTTGTTTTTAGATTCTTCACTTAAGTGAAATCACACAGTATTTGTCTTTCTCTGACTTATTTCACTTAGCGTAATACCTTCTAGGTCAATCCATGTTGGCGCAAATGGCAAGATTTCATTTTTTTATGACTGAGTACTATTCCAGTGTGTGTGTGCATACCACATCTTCTTTATTCATTCATCTATTGATGAACACCTAGGTTGTTTCCAGAGGAGACATACAGATGGCCAACAGACACATGAAAAGATACTCAACATCACTAATCATTAGGGCAGTGATTTTCAACCAATGTGCCACAATAATTTATAAAGCATGCAACACCTGACTACTTAGTCAGGGGCACTGACCTCATTTTCCTTTAGATTGTCAAATAAAAAAATGACAACAGCCAACACAATAGCCATCCAGTGTGGATGAATCAAAATTACACCCATTTTTTTTGTCAGATCGGCAAAAGAATAATAATATATTTTTTGGTGTGCTGCAGAATTTTAGTAGTTTATGTGTGCCATGAGATGAAAAAGGTTGAAAATCGCTGCATTAGGGAAATGCAAATCAAAACCACAATGAGATACCACCTCACACTTGTCAGAATGGCTGTTATCAAAAAGACAACAAATAAGTGGTTGGTGAGGATGTGGAGCAAAGGGATACCTCCTGTACTGTTAGGGAGAGTGTAAATTGGTGCAGCCACTATGGAAAAAGTATGGAAGTTCCTCAAAAAATTAAAAATAGAACTGCCAGCCCTGGCCAGTGCGGTTCAGTAGTTAGAGCATCGGCCCTCACACTCCAGGGTTGCGGGTTCAGTTCTGGTCATGGGCATGTACCTGGGTTGCAGGCTCCATCCCCAGGTCCTGGTGGGGACACATGCAGGAGGCAACCAATCCATGTGTCTTGATGTGTCTCTGTCACGTTGATGTTCCTCTCTTTCTCCCCCTCTTTCCCTCTCTTCCTTTCTCTAAAAATCAATGGAAAAAATATCCTCGGGTGAGGATTAACAAAACAAAACAAAAATAGAACTGCCATATGATGTAGCAATTTCACTTCTGGGTATTTATCTAAAGAAAATGAAAACTCCAATTTGGAAAGATATCTGTGCACCCCTATGTTCATTGCAGCATTATGTACGATAGCAAAGATTGGAAACCTAGGTATCCATTGATAGGTGAATGTAATGCTCCTCCTTTTACTGAATTGTTAATCAATACCTTCCCTGCTACTTTAGAAAATGTGCAACTGCAAATTCTTAGGCCTGGATAATGTCAGTCTTAATTAAGTCCTTTTTATTATATGTAAAAAGAAAAATAATTTAGTTTTCATTGTCTGGCTTCCTTCCTACAAATTCTTAGTTTTTGATATATTGTATCTTATGTTAGCCATTTTTACTAGATGTAAAAAGAGAATTAATTTAGATTTTATTGCTGTATCGGTTGAAAAGTTTTCTGATGTATTTTGTTTCTTTAAACATATAGTTTGAGGCTTTCCCTCCAGGGAGCACGCCCACGCCTTTCCCTTTCCCCTCCCCTACCCCAGGCGCTTTACCATGACCTTCCTCATTCCCAAGCTCCAAGGGCCCTCCCTTTATCTCTATAACTTGTTTCGTAAGCCCATTTCTTCTAGGAATTACTACTTCTACCTCTGTGATTTTATAAATAAAATTTCTCTTATAGTTGGAGTCTTGGCTCTGAATTCTTTCCTAACCAGAACTCAGGTACCAGAAAAAAATATCTAAACATATGGTTTGAAAAATAAGACACAACCCATTAGACCAATGACCAGAGTTCAGCACCCTGGTGGGAATTTAATATCTTTCTTATTTTTGTCAGTTAAATCAGAAAAATTTGTAGATTTTCTCCCTTACTATGTTTAATTCTTTTTTATTTAATTCTCACCTGATCACATGTTTATTGATTTTAGAGAGAGGAAGAGAGGGAGGGAGAGAGAGAGAAACATCGATGTGAGAGATAAACATCTATCCATTACCTCCCATATGCCCCCCTACCAGGGATCGAACCTGTAACCTAGATATGTGTCCTGACCGGGAATTAGACGCATAACCTTTTGGTGTACAGGAAGACCCTCCAACCAACTGAGCCACCCAGCCAGGGCATTATGTTTAATTCTTTATTTTTGCAGTCTTTGTATTGTTTAATAATCTATTTTTTTATAGTGTCCTCACCCTCATTATACTCCTTCCCTTGTCCCAAATGTAATCTTTGCCTTTGCTGTTTCTTAAGTCCTGTGTTTCCCAAAGCATCAAATTTTACCTTCTATAGTTTTGCATTTCATTTCCTACATGTTTATATTTTCTTTGGAGTGATTTTTCCTTTCAGACAAACACATTTTTGATATCACATATGTGGATTTTGGAGGGGAGGGGCTAGGATGTGGAGGAAGAAAGGTCAAAACCTTGCTAGAATGTTTTTATTTTATACCTGATTACCTTCAAAAAGGATTTAAGGCAGCATTTTTACCAGTAATGATTGTGAGCAAAAAGATAGTTTTATTTAGGGGACTTGTATAACTCTATCTAGAATCTGTTTAAAACAAATAATTGCTTGTGAAAGAAGGTTAGTTTTGTAATAATTATACTAGATCAAACTTCCAGGGATTTCCAAAGTATTCAGTGAAATGTAAAGTAATTCGTACATTTCTAAAAGTGCATTTCAAAGATCTGGAATAAGATAGAGTTTATCTCAAACTTCTAAGTAGGTATGTAACTTTCTTGTTTATGTTTCTATCCCAGCACCTAACAGGATACAGAGTTCTTAGTAAAAATTCCATCCTTGTTGAGTCACTGACTACTTCCTGTGTGCAAAGCTGGACAGAAGCTGTGGGCACATAGAGATCATTTAGTTCTTGCCCCTAAGGTGCTTATATTCTAGTGGGTTCATGAAATTAGTAGTTTGTGACTAGCAGTTTTTTGAAGAAATAAAATAGAAAATATCCGAGTATATCACACATAGTAATGATCAAGTGTAGTTTCATGAAGATTTTGTTTTACATACATTTATTTTTGTTTATTTTTTAATGATTTTTTTAATTGATTTTTAGAGAGAGAGGAAGAGAGAGGGAGAGAAACATTGATGTGTGAGAGAGAAACATTGATGTGAGAGAGAAACATCGATCGGCTGCCTCCTGCACGTCCCCTACCTGGGATCGATCCTGCACCCTGGGCATGTGCCCTGACTGGGAATCGAACCAGCGACCTTTGGGTGCATGGGATGATGCCAGACCAGCTGAGCCACACCTATGGGCACATACATTTATTTTAGGTACAGTAGATTACAACATAAAATGTAATTCTTACTGTGGCTTCTCAAAAAATTTTGGAAGCCACTGTTTTAGGCACACAGGGCTGCCCTAAAATAATCCTTGCTTGAAAGTAAGGGAAGCAGTGTTTAGATCACAGGCTGTGTAGATTATAAACAGACGAGATTAAATGATAAGCAGGCCTTGAATGTCACGCTAAAATAAAAAGTGTGGTGTGGGAGCAGGGAGATAGAAAGGCTTTTATTGGGTAAGGCAAGTATTTAAGTACTTTGAATACTTAATATATTTACCTGGTTCAAAGCCCAAAAAGTTTCACAGAGTATGTAGTAAAAAGTTTCACTTCCACCCCCTCCTCCAACCCCCAGCTAGTTTCGCTCTCCACAAACGTTACTACATGGAGGGTATCTTTCCAAGATTTTTTATGTATGTAAAAACAACTGTGTGTGCTTTTATTCATCTTCTCTTTTTTACATAAATGATAGTAGGCCATGTACCACACTGCACTGTTCAGTTCTTTGTATTTTTTATCCCTATTGTGGAATTTCTCCATTATAGTACTTGAAGTGCTTGATGGAAGGTTGTTGAGGAAGGGAAATCACTAGATCTGGTCTATATGTTAAGCAGTTAAAGCGAAATTAGAGAAGCAGAGTGTTCTCTTCCAACTTGACCTTCAAAATTAACCTTAGATGTTCCTGCCATTCCTGCTTTTCTTTCCTCTAACATCTTAAACCACCCTCCAACTAAACACATTTGAGGCTGTATGCATATAAAGCCCAGCTTACTTCTCTATTTCTCACCATTCCCACTAGTGCTCTATCCATTTCCCTCTGGGTCTTTGGGACTCCACCTCTTTACTACTCAGGAAGCATTTCCTGCCTTGCCCCTGACCTAAAGACTGGATTAGGGACCTCACCTCTATGCTTGTCCCCATCACAGCACCTAGCACAGTGTATTGTAATTGTATGTTTTTTGGCCAGTTTTCTTCTTACACTATAGAAGTCTCTTCTATGTGCAGGACACATTGCTAGTTATAGGTATGTTAGTTTTTTTGAGTATTTACTATATTCACCTTATTCAAAGCCCCCAAAAGTATTAAAGAACATATAGAGATTTGAGCACATGGTCTCTTTCAGTAATTAAGGAGAATTGGGGGACAGGATATACACATGAAGACGTGGTAATGACTCAGTGACAAGTCATTGTGGAACGATTGGTAATAGTGCCAGGTGAGTCACTAGTTGCTGAGGCAATTAAGGGGAGCTTTATAGGAAGAAGTGAGGTCTAGTTGAGTAGTAAGGGAATATAGTATCTTGTGTGAGAAGGTAAATAGATGCTTCGAGAACTACTGTATGGGAGAAGGAGGAACACAGCAGAAGGGAATGGAGAGATAGGACTTGGAGAAGTCCTGGAAGTGGGTAGGAAATGTTGAAAGTGGGTGGGAGATGATGAAATAGGAAGACGGAATCTAAGCAGGGAAATGAGAAATGCTGAGAAAATGAGTTGCTCAAAAGGAACAGAACACCAAGATACAATGAGAAGAACCCTAAAGGAGGAAGAAGGAGAGCCCGTAGAGGACCCATTTAAAAAAAGGCACATGAATATATAAAGACACCTTTTAGGCTTTTGTGGCCTAACCCAAGGCCCCATGGAAAGTGGCAGTGGAGACTCAGCCTTTTCATTCCTCCTTAGCTGCTGGATCTAATTGGACTGCTGTTTCCTGGTGAGTTGCAGTGACTCCAATGGTATAAGTGGTTTCCTTTAAGCTTTCTTTTCATTTGCTAATTCATTTATTGGACCTGAATACTGGCAATATGACTTGCAACTACATATTTATAAAATTCCACTCCAACCAACAGAACTTGGATGCTCCCTTAGAGTCAATTTTAATGGAATTTTTGCCTTCTGTTGTGGTAAGAAAGGAATCCTGGTGTTATACTTAAGTCATTACTAGTTGGAATTGTAGATTATATCAGGGCTCATCCAAAGAGTTTACCATGGCTATTGTTTTAAGTTTGAAAGTCTTTTGATATACATAACAAGAAACTCACTGAAATCTGAAGTTTTTCCTTTTAGGAGCTGAGTATAAAAGAAGACCAATTCAAGTATTAGAATGGAGTAAAAATAATCCTTTCTTTTGTAATTAATGTTTATTCAGTTCAGATTTTAAAACATATATATTTAAATATTTCTAAACTGGAATGTTGGGGAAAATTCTTAGTGGTTAATTATATCATACTTATAATACTGCTAGAACTAATTTCTGCATTGTTCTGTTCAGGAAAACCAAGGTATAAATTTTTATTCAGTGGTGGTTGGACTGCCTAACCCTTCTAATGAAAAATTGGTGAAATTATTTTTTAGATTCAAAGTGGACTTCTGCTTGTGAAAACAATGGACATTTTAAAAGAACAAGACAGCATTTATATGTAGCAATTGTTATAAATTGAATGTCTTCATGAGGGACGGGGAACTTGGCTTGATTCCCCCTATCCTTAAGACCGTTATAGCCATAATCAATTTATTAATTTGCTTTTTGGTACAGTACATTGGTTATGAAAAAGTTCAACACCCACATGAATATATTGATGTTTTACTTTGTGTTTTAAATATATGTACAACCTTTTTTAATAAGCTTACATGGTAGAAAGACCAAAATAATGATTTTATGTAAATAATTTAGAAACACCCTCCCCCCCCCATTCTTTCCTTAAGCAAGTATGTGTTTAATCTTACAGGCTGTAGAAAATCTCTGTTCTTACAAGATTTCTGCAAACTTGTACAAACAGCTGAGACAGATTTGTGAAGATCACATCAAAGCACAAATTCATCAGTTCAGAGAATATCCTTTTAAAAACAAAACATCTTGTATTTTTATCTTCTATTCCCTTCCTATCACTCATTATTTAATCCAGCTTGAATACAGTCAGACCTCCTTTCTTGAATGTCTCCCATATTGAACAATTCGGTTCTCAACCAAATTGTTCACAGGGAATAAAATGTCTTAGTTGTTGAACCTGACAACCCTTTCCTGCTGATACCTCAGCATGACAAAAAGCGTCTCTTAGGCAACAAATAAAGGAGAAAATGCTTTTGTTGCTGGCGAAATCAACAATTAACACAATTTTAAAACATAAAGAGGCCATCAAGAGTGCTAATGTTGCTAAGGGTGTGAAAGAAACAATGATCACAGGCAATTGAAGAGGTAGAAAAACTGTTGTTGCTTTGGATAAAGGAAAAGCAGTTAGCAGGTGACAGCATTTTGGAGGCAGTGATATATGAATAAGCAAAGATGCCACACACTGACCTGAAAGACACCCCTGGAACGGCTGCTGAAAGTGACTCCTTTTAACACTAGTAGGGGGTGGTTCAATAAATTTAAGAAAAATGTTTGTTTATAGATTAAACAAACATAAGACGTACATAAGACGTGTACTGTATATAAGAAAGGGTAAAATGGAATCATTTGGGGGTCTGAAACAGATTAATTCAATTTACATTATTTCTAATGGGAAAAAATGATTCAGTTTTTGAACAAATCGCTTCTTAAACAGCCTTCTGGAACAAATTAAGTTTGAGAACTAAGGCTCCACTGTACCTGTGTTTTGTAGATTTGTTATTTTTATTTATTTTGCTTCTAGAGAAAGAAACAATTTTTTTATTTTTTAGCTTTAGTGAGGGTCTAAGTCTACTTTGTGGTATTAATGTAAATAAGATGTCCTTACATCTTTACCTTTTTTTTATCCTAACAAATTTCCATGTGAGAAAAGATAATCTAAGGAAATCATAAACTAAAAACACAATGCTCAGTTATGTCTAAGATTTCTTTTTAAAGGTATTTTTAGTGAGATCTAATATTTTTTACAGTTTAAGAAATGACAATTTGTTCTATAATTAAGTGCTGTTTCATTTTATTTAGTATGTAAGGTACTCCATATTTAAGACGAATGTGCTCTTACTTTGCATATATTACTTATACTAAGCACTTTATTTTTTATTTTATTTTTTTAAAAATATATCTTTATTGATTTCAGAGAGAGGAAAGGAGAGGGAGAGAGAGAGACAGAAACATCAATGATGAGAGAGTCACTGACCAGCTACAGCCCGGAACCCGGGCATGTGCCCTGACCGGGAATCGAACCCTGATCGCCTGGATCCTAGGTCAACGCTTAACCGCTGAGCCACGCCCAGTCAGGCAGTATACTAAGCACTTTAAAATATCCTTGACATACATCTCATGGATTCATTGGATAGTGTTCTTTTTCTAAAGAAGATCGATAGATGCTGGCAGAACCACTGTAGACAAATGGTAAGCTGGAAAAAGCATTACATTTCAGCTAAATATTGTAATTTAAAAATAAATTTCTTCAAATATAGGAATGTTAGTTTTAAAAACTTTTCAGGGAGGTAAAGGGGAGAAAATGGGGGACATCTGTAAAACTCTCAACAATAAAATTAATTTTAAAAAAAGAAAAAAGCTTAGGTGCATGGGGTGACTCTCCAACCAACTGAGCCACCTGGCCAGGGTATAAACAAGCATTTTAGAATGAATTACATCTCAGGATCATTTTTATTTTTGTCATACTTAAAAAGTATCTCATTAAAAATGTTATATTTTGTCAATCTTTTTTTAAAAATATGTTTTTATTGATTTGAAAGAGAGAGAAACATCCATGTGAGAGAGAGTCATTGATCAGCTGCCTCCTGCATGGCCCCTAGTGGGTATGCGCCCTGACCAGGAATCAATCCCATCACCTTTTGGTGCATGGGACACCACTTAACCACTTGAGCCACACCAGCTAAGGCACATTTTGTCAATCTTTATGAATATCCTACCCACCATTTGATTACCTATGAAGATACCTGATGGTCCTGTATTTTAGCTTGTTCACATTATAGCCTTTTATTTTCCCCCTATCTGGTATTATTTTATACTATATGTTCTGCAAATTAAAAATCTTAAAATCCATCCCTGTGCCCCAACCCCACAAGTACAATTTAAGGCATTTTTTAAATTATTGTTCTTAATCCTCACCCGAGGATATTTTTTCCATTGACTTTTAGAGAGAGTGGAAGGGAGGGAAGTGGAGGGAGAGAAACATCAGTGTGAAAGAGACACATCAATTGGTTGCCTCTGGCACGTGCCCTGACCAGGCTGGGGATAGAACTTGCAACCCAGGTACGTTCCCTTGACCAGGAATCAAACCTGCAACCCTTCAGTGCTCAGGCCAACACTCTAACCACTGAGAAACACTGTCCAGAGCTTGATTCTCTGGTGTGTTTTTTCCATTTCTTTTTTTTTTTAATTTATTGATTTTAGAAAGCGAGGAAGGGAAAGAGAGAAAAACATCAATTTGTTCCGCTTATTTATGCATTCATTGGTTGATTTTTGTATGTGCCCTGACCAAGGATCGAACCTGCAACCTTGGCACATTGGGATGATACTCTAACCAACTGAGCTACCCAGTCAGGACCTCAGTTACTGCTCAAGTTGCAAAGAAGTCATAGGACCATTTTAAGTGCCCCTTTTCTGGAAACTGCAGCAAGGATTAAGACAATAGAGTAGTTTAATAAAAATGGTATGGGAATATTCTAAGGTAGATCTGTTTATGTGTATGTTTAATCCTAGTAGTCTAGTATATATTCAAGTGAATCCTGCAATTTCTTATTTTATTGAGTGCAAATATTTCGGCCTCACAAAATATAAAAATTTCTTGATTTCTTTTTTTCTTATTGGCAGATCATGATCAGGAGCATTTTTTTGTTTCTGGATAGAACTTACGTTCTTCAGAATTCAATGCTACCCTCCATTTGGTAAGGATGCTAGAAGAAATTTTTGAAAAGATTTGTTACAAATCATAGTCAAATCTTAATTATACTAATTGAAGAGAATAAGTAATACTGTGAATATTCTCCTAAAGTCTCACATTTGGCTTCTGAACTTCTGTTTATAGCAGTTGTACCTTCTTAATTATGTTTTATCTATGCTGATATTGGAGATAGCTAATATTCCCTGCTCCTGTAATAATTTATGAAGAAGTTTTTCTAAGGGAATTAAAATTTGCTCTGAACTGTCTATGAGTGTGTATTATTTTGTTGCTTATCAAGAGTTCGCTCATTATCTTTTAACATTTTTATGGAAAATTCCATGTATACAGGAAAATTGAATACTATAATGAGCTCTTCCCCCCAGCATGTACCTAGCATCTACCAATAGCGATTATCATAGTGCCGATTTTTGAGTACTAAAGCCAGATGACAGATGACCAATTAAGCCTTCATTCAGAGTACAGTGAAGACCATCTTATAACTTTGAACTAATTTTGTCTCTAAATTTGACCAAGGAAGAAATCCACTGAAGACGATAATATAACAAAACTTAGTTATGGAGGAAGACAGGAGTTTAGCTTTAGTTCTCATTAAAGACAAAATGAGTTTCCTGTATACTTTAGTTTAATAATATTATTTAAAATTAATTGTGTGGATTTTATCCTTAATTAACATGTATGTCTCTCCAGAAGTGGTATCATTGTCAATTAGATCATATATATTTTTATTTTAGGGACATGGGACTGGAGTTATTTAGGGCTCATATTATAAGTGATCAAAAAGTCCAGAATAAGACAATTGATGGCATTCTTCTGTTGATTGAGAGGGAAAGAAATGGTGAAGCAATTGATAGAAGTTTACTCCGAAGCCTTTTAAGCATGCTCTCTGATTTGCAAGTAAGTTAACTCCTTCACTTACTACAGAGCTGATGGCTATCCCTAGTTTGATGTGTAAAAACCACATTCACAGTGCTGTTCACATAGAGGACATTCAGTAAATAGTTAATGAATAAATGAACTTTATTTTGTTTCTCCCTCCCAGATTTATCAGGATTCTTTTGAGCAGCGATTTTTGGAAGAAACTAACCGGCTTTACGCAGCCGAGGGCCAAAAATTAATGCAGGAAAGAGAGGTATTTAAAAATCATGATTAATAAGTCCACTATGTCTCACATAGACCTTACTTATAGAACATAAACTGCCCTTTGCATTTATCTTCCCAACATTATGATGCTTTTCTCTCACTTAGGTGCTCCTTTCTTTTCTTTCTTCTTAAAGGCCAGAATTCTGGATCATAAACTCTACCTATAATTTTACATATGATTCAACCCTGTCACATTTGACAGGGCTGCTCCCAGGATCTTTTGGACTTGACATTTTCTGAATGATTTATGGGGAGGAAAACAATAATATAAAAAACTATCTTTGTAGGTTCCTGAATATCTTCATCATGTTAACAAACGTCTAGAAGAAGAAGCAGACAGACTTATTACTTACTTAGATCAAACCACCCAGTAAGTATGACATGCTCTGCCTAATAGCCTTAACCTGCGTTGTTAGATCGCTTGAGGCACTTTAGGCATCCCCAGACATGTTAGTAACTATTTTCAGGCATGACTTGAGATTTTAACAGTTGTTTTTATAATGCAAACTTCAAGTTGTTATTTTTCCCTAGTTAATTAGATTTGATTAAGGATATGATTATTGGTTGTGTGTATGTATTTAGGATGTAATTAAAAAATAGTAGTAAAAGCTGATGTTATCTTTGAAATCTTCAGGCCGATTAAAATTCAGTTGGTGTTCAGAGTAGAAACTGTTTCTGTGCTTCCCTAATATTACCAAGCAAGGAGTTCCTGTAAGCAGCACAGATCGTTTCTTTACCTTCTAATAAAAGCAGAGAAAAACTGCCGTTTTGAAAAGGCAGCCATTGCAAGACCTTAGAAATATTTATTTCATAATGTAAATCAAGTTTTGAAATATGCAATCTTTTCCTTCTTTTAGGCATAGAGTATTGCTGAGCACTGATAAATGTATATGTAGGATAGGAATATTAAAATGAACATAAAATGAGCTATTTGATTTTTCTCACCCAGAAGATTTAAAATTTCAGCAAAGTCAAATCTCAATAACTCTAAACTTTTTTTTCCTTGTAGGAAGTCATTAATTGCTACTGTAGAAAAACAACTTCTAGGTGAACACTTAGCAGCAATTCTTCAGAAAGGTAATTGGCAATTTATAAATCAGATGAGTTTTAAAATGGTAACAGCAAACAATTAGAAACAAATTGTAAAGGTTGCCCTTTTAAAAGCTTCATAGCACACAGTGGCTGCATTTCTGAGGATGTACCACAACCCTTTTTTCCTATTCATCACAGTAAACTTTCAAGAGGTCCCTCTTTCCTTAACTTAAACATACAGGAACTGAGATGAGAGGGGTCCACCACACTGGTAAAGAAGCAGTGGGAATTTTGGGATTTTTGATTTAATTTGAAACCTTACAGTAAGGAAAGGCATTCCTTTTAGCATTAAAGTGTTTTTGTTCATAGCATATAACACCAAGCAGTTCTACCAAGCACTGCTGAGTGATCTTAGAGTATACCCTGCATTTACTTTGACAGTGCCAAAGATAGGAAAAAGTCTTATTTCTCTCCAACAATTTTTTTCTTTTGTATAAAATGGATATATTTTAGAACTTGAACACAGTTACACTGTTATTTCATTCTGAAAATCAAATACATTAGAACCTCATTTAAACTTGGCCTATTAATGTTATGGTTCTTGATACAGTATAGGTCATATCCAGTACTCTGAAATCTAGCTATTTACACTAATGCCAGATATAATAAGGCTACTGCTATGAGGTATTTATAATGTGGATTTATGTAAACCAATTTTTATAAATTGGTTTATACATCTGATCTACCATGCTAAATGGTACAAACCATTACACAATTATTTTTATTTTCATATAGGCTAAAGTTTCCTATATTTAGTTTTCACTTAGAAAGGTGGTTGTCTATTTGGGTTTCATTCAAAGCACAAGTCTCTAAATAAAATTCACAGATTAGTCATAGTTCAGATCAGTATTGCAATAATAATTTAACTTAATTTTTATGAAAATACCTGACACTTTTGTTTACTTTTTAAATACAAAAATGTTTCAAATTTCAGGTTTAAATAGCCTTCTTGATGAAAACCGAATTCAAGATTTATCTCTCCTGTATCAGCTCTTCAGTAGAGTTCGAGGAGGAGTTCAGGTTCTCTTGCAACAGTGGATTGAATACATTAAGGTATTAACAATTAACCTGTGATTTTTTTTCTCCATCATAGCCACTACGTGCCATCTGTACTATCCAGAGTGCATATCAGCAAGCATTTTTACTTGTTAGATCCAATATTTTAAAAAAATTAATCTTCAGAAGATATGCTTAAGTCTTATACTGAAGGCAGATTGCTATTTTTTAAAAACTTAAAGCTGACTTCTTTAAAAGTAGGAAAAAGAGCCTAGAGACCTATAATCATGCCCCATTGTGATATTATATACCCAGTGGTCATGTTATTTTGTGATGCAGATGAAGGGTATCAGTCTAGATGTTTTATCACTTTATTTTTCCTTTTCCTGACTTCAAAAACAGCTTTATTTTACTTTTTGAGATTTAAAAATATGTATACCTACTTAAAATATGATTTGGGGATTGTTTTCATTGTGCATAATTCAATTCTAGTAAAAAATGGTATTTTTTGTTGTTTAGGCATATGGCAGCACAATTGTAATTAATCCTGAAAAAGATAAAACCATGGTTCAAGAATTGCTGGATTTTAAAGATAAGGTGGACCATATAATTGACATCTGTTTTATGAAGAATGAAAAGTTTATCAACGCCATGAAAGAAGCGTTTGAAACCTTCATTAACAAGAGACCAAACAAACCTGCAGAACTTATAGGTATTTTTCCAGTCTCTTTTTCTAGTTATTTAATGTTCTTTTATTCACAAAATTTCAGATGATCTAAAATTTTGACAAGGTTGTAATGTATTAACATCATTTATTTGATATTGCTTAGCTGGTAGTTTCTAAGAACCCGGATGTAAGGAATAAGTCCTTGAAGCTAAAGACTCAAAGCCAGTCAGTCAAACATAATGTTCTTTCATTGCTAAGACAAGTACATTGGACCCTATTTATTTTGATTTATAATAAGCTTGAGATCTGTTTTATAATAAGCCCACAGCAATTTAGAGGTGGGGCAGGGTGCTGTTTTTAGAGGCTCACAGTTAGGGATACAAGAAAGGATAGCAGAAATTAAAATTGCCGGTGAGAAAAGGAAAATGCCCAGGACAAACACCTAATAATCTGGGCCATGTAGTGTAAGGGTGCGGTTTACTGTAGCGCTGCTCAGGTTTTCCCACGCAGGTACCCCTTAATGTCAGAGGAGGATGTACTCAGAATGTCTAGGGTTTTCTGCAAAAAAGATGAAATTTTATTGGTGTACTACTTTTACTTAAATTTTTTGCAAATTTTGCCTTCCAACTCTGGAATGTATATGATTTGTTTTATTAGAAAAGTAGTGTTTAAGATTGCTTACCATCATTGTAAAATGGATACTCTAGTGGAACTAGAGCCAGAAGACTTGGGTTTGAGTTAAGGCTGTGATATTTACTAACTCTGTGACACTGTTAAAAAAAAAAAAAGCTTGTATATCTCTGAAGCATTGAAAAACTCAGTATATCATGCTCCTGTTTGGGTATATGTAATCTCCAGTACATTATGGATACCTATGATCACTAAACAACAGACTTTCCCCCATTTTAGCTAAGTATGTAGATTCAAAGCTTCGTGCTGGCAACAAAGAAGCTACAGATGAGGAACTTGAAAAAATGTTGGATAAAATTATGATCATATTTAGATTTATCTATGGTAAGTTTATTTTTGTTTTAACATTTTTCTTTTAAAACAAAGCACTCAGCAGAGAAATTAGCAAGCATAATCAACCTGGAGGGAGTATTATTTAGAAGTTGATATTCTATTTGGGATATTTAAAAATTCTGTTATATTCCTTGTACTTAATTCATTGGGGTATCTGAAGAATATTATTTAATTGCCCTGTGTTTTGAATTTTCCATTATTAGGAGCCTTGAATTTTGTTACTTGTTAATCTCTAGAGTATTGATGCTAAAGCTACTAGTTGACTAAAAGCTTTTCTAAAGAAAAGTTAATGCAGTCTTATTTTTTTGTAGCAAGGAAATTTTTTGTTGTTGTTGTTAATAATCACTGGAGGATATTTTTTCCATTGATTTTTAGAGAGAGTGGAAGGGAGGTAGGAAGGGAGAAAGGAAGAGAGGGAGAAACATCAATGTGAAAGAGACACATAGATTGGTTGCCTTCTGCAGGCGCCCCAACCAGGGCCTGGGGATTGAACCTGCAACCCAGGTGCATGGCCTTGGCCAGGAATTGAACCCAGGACCCTTTGGTTCGCAGGTCAGTGCTCTGACTACTGATCCACACCGGCCAGGACACAAGGAACTTTTGAGATGTCTGCCTCTAATGTTCCTTGCATTTAACAAACTTGGATAAAATGTACAAATTGAAATAAGTTGGAATAATCGTAGGGTTTATTAAATACTTTGAAGCAGTTTTAATTGGAAGTTTTAATTGGAATATTATTAGAGTTTTGTTTTATTATTTAACATAGGCAAGGATGTTTTTGAGGCCTTCTACAAGAAAGATTTAGCCAAACGCCTGTTAGTTGGGAAGAGTGCATCTGTAGATGCTGAAAAGTCAATGCTTTCCAAACTTAAACATGGTATGTTTGTCATTCTTTCTGTTCATTTTCTTCTTTGATTTCTGGCGGGGCGGGGGGGGGGGCAGTTAGCTTAATTTCTACTGTTTTGTCAATTATTCTATGTTCATATGATAAAAATGTAAATTGAATAAGCTCATGAGGTTTCCAATCTATTGTTGCAAACATATCCAGAGCTGTTGCCATTTTTAAAAAATAAGACATTGTTTTTTTTATTATTTGTATGAAAAATTTCCCATTTATTTTATTCCTAAATAGGAGATAAAGTTACTATAGGATTAAAGAGTTTGGTTCTCAATTAGTGGGGCAAACACTCTGGGATAGGGATTTTTTTATTCTTGTGAAGTTACAGATCATATTTCATGCTAAAGTAAGTTTTCCATTCATGTTTTCAAATTTAAATTTTTTGTTTTTAACCACTTTGCTATATTATAAACGTATAAACATCTTTAATAGAATGTGGAGCTGCCTTCACCAGCAAACTTGAAGGAATGTTTAAAGACATGGAACTTTCTAAAGACATCATGATTCAGTTCAAACAGGTAAAAGTGAGTTAAATTCTTGCTTAATTCCTTGAACTTAAATATATTTAATTATCTCCTTGCTGTGGTTTATATCAAAAAGGATAAATAGAAACATGTTTTTGTAAATATTTCATAGCAACTTAAATATTTATAGTAGAGGAAAAATTACCAATGAAATGTAAGTATATTTGACCTACTTCAATATTCTCAATGTACACCCAAGATAACACAAAAATAGAAATAAAATGTGTTGAGCTCAAGTCAGGCCAAGAAAGGCTGTAGCTAGTTAGTGAGAACAGGACTTTCTCCAGCATCTAATCACTGCCGATGATTCGCCTGTTGAAAGCTGGCAATGGAGAGGAAGGAGAAGTGACAGAATGGTTGTGTAAGGCCTTTGGGGACATTTGGAATGAAAAGCTAGATCCACAGTTTTACAGATGTTGTTAGAAGGTGGTTTTGAAATATTTAAGAGCATAGGTACAGTGATAGCAAATTAGATTTTCTTCTCTCAGGGCTTTAATAATGACATCTTTCCCACTGTATTGCTACAGTGGGAAGTGAGAGGTGAAGACTCAAGAGAAAGATCAGGGTCAGTAGGATCATGGGCCCTACGGTAGCTACAGAAAAGGGTTTATCTGCTTTGCCCTTTCCCCTTTTTCTTCCTTCCCCACTTCAGGTCACCCCCTGCAAACAGGCGGTGGAGCAAGTGAAAAACCGGAGACTTGGGCTGGCTGGTGGGGTGAGGAATGGGGGTTGTTGCAAGGTGTTCCAAGCCACATAGGGGCCTCCAAAGGTGGGGACTGCAGGTGGTATGGGGAAAACAATGGAGAAGAGATCCTATAACAGCTTCTAACGAGGTCATGCGATCCTTGTGTGCCATTGTAACAAAATGTTAACCAATGCACTTTTGTGGTGCATTTAATATAGGATTCATTTATACTCTTTTAATAGTTGCCTTTTATTTTAGAGATGGTCAGTATATTTGCATGTAATTTTATAATGGGGAACTTCTTGAATGGGTCATTATTATGCAATGAAATGTATGTACTTTTAGTTTTAAGATCTCAGTATGTATGTTTGATCTTATTGCAGTATATGCAGAACCAGAATGTACCTGGGAATATTGAATTAACTGTGAATATCCTGACAATGGGTTATTGGCCAACATATGTGCCTATGGAAGTCCATTTACCACCAGAGGTAAGTTGCTGTTTAGGACTTGAATTACAAGCTTAGAAATACATGACACTTCCATTTTGTTTGTCATTGAAAAATAGATACTGTTTATAAAAGTTGGTGTCAGTGAACACACCAATACCAAGTGCCAACTGTTTTAATATTTTACTCCTTCTATTTATATTACTCTTGTATTAATATCATTAGAGCATAGCTAAAGGTGCCAAGTTTCTGGGTTCAGGGCCGATTGGAAACAGAGCTTAAATAAAGCTTTATTTTATTTACTGTAGATGGTAAAACTTCAGGAGATTTTCAAGACATTTTACCTAGGCAAACATAGTGGCAGGAAACTTCAGTGGCAGTCAACCCTAGGACACTGTGTGCTAAAGGCAGAATTTAAAGAGGTAAGTGTATGTTCCCCAAACTTAGTTTTCACCTTCATCTTTGATATTGAAGTCATCCCTTCTAACTTGTGTATGTTTATCCTTAATATCTGTATGACAGTGATAGCTTGTCATAGCTTTCTGTATATGAATGTAGTCTTTTCCACAATTGATTTGACCCTGCTGCAAAACCAAAAACAATAGCCCTTTCACCCACTCTTTCCCCACCTGTGGATGCAGAATTCACTGTCACTTCTTGACAGGAAGCTGCTTTTGTGTTGCTGGGGGCTAGTGAATAGAGTTTCTGCAGCTTTTCACGACTTACCTGAATCAACAAAAGTCAAAGATGCGTTCAAAATAGTGATTTCTTGCTGCTCATGAGAATTATCTATAATGACACTTAAGAAGGCTAAGTTACTAATTTTCATTACTTTGTTGTTCAGTTTTAATTCTAAGACTTTAAAAAAGACCTGTAGAAAGGTCACTCAGTCCTTCCTCCTGTTTTAGATAGGACCACACCTAAGCCCTACACTGAACATACTGGTTTTTCTGGATACTAATTCCATGTTTCTAAGAGCACTAATTGAAAAAAATGCTTTTTTCTGTAAGAGATTATTAGTTATTTCATTAACGTTTCGTGTGTTTTTTTAAAATGATGGCTAAACACTGCCGTTTCTCCAACAGGGTAAAAAAGAACTCCAGGTCTCTCTTTTTCAAACACTGGTGCTGCTAATGTTTAATGAGGGAGAGGAGTTCAGTTTAGAAGATATCAAGCAGGCTACCGGAATAGGTTTGTGTCAAATCAATCGATTAGCAAGCATTATTCAGTGTCCACTATGTGCATTCCGCTAGGTTAAGAGCTCTGGGGGGGATACAAAGGAATAATCCCTCTTCTCAGCACTCATAATGTAACCACTGGGAAAGGGGGAAATGACACTTGAAATAATTTCAAGTACCAATTTGTGGTGCTGACTAGTAGTGTGTTAGGAATTCGGCAAAGCAAGAGATCACTGTGGACTGGTACAACTGAGAAAGCCTTCGTGAAGGGGGTGGCACTTGAGCTGGGCCTTCACGTTTTAGCTAGGGAGAAAGCGTGTGCTGCAAGCGGAAATATCGGGAGAAAAGACTTGGTGGTAGGAATGAGCATAGCAGGAGCGGGAGTCATGAAGAGTTTAACTGCAGCGCAGACTAGGGAGATAGGTAGATGGGCAGAGCGTGATCATGGAGGGCCTTACAGATCTGGCAAGTGAAGCCTGCATTGTAGGGTCTCAAGTGTGTGACATATTGGAAGGGACTTACCTGGACAACTTCCCTGGAATCAGTAGACAGTAGGGCAGCTTGGAAGAGGATGAGGTTCCCGTCCAGAAACTAGTGGGGTGATTCAGGCATAAAGTGATGGGGGCTTAGACTAGAACAAGGCCAATGAGAGCAGAGAAGAGGCATCTCTAAGCAACAACTTACTAGATAAGTGGAGAATGAAGGAGAAGGAAGAGTCAGAGATGGTTTCAGGGTTTCTCACCCTAATAGGTTGGTAGCTTCACAACTAACAGTTGGAAAGAGGACCCAGTTTTATGGGAAAGATGGTGAATAAAATTTTGAACGTACTGGAGGTGATGATAGTAAAAACAGCCAGGTGGAGGTGTCCTTTAAATATGGGACTGGAAAAAAGTGAGATGTTGTTTCTGAAGGTTTGGTTAGTCATTCACATGGAATGATGATTGAATTTTCAGAGGATGACCTGGAAAAAAGCCATTGGATAGAACAGAGAGGGAGCCACTGGTGACCTTGGGATAAAAAGGAAACAGTTTTAATAGAGGGATGGGGTGGAAGCTAGATTGAGGTTGAATGTAGCTCTTCTTGTTGACAAGCTAGTAATAAATGACTCAGCCACTATTTTCTTCTTCAGAGGATGGCGAGTTAAGGAGAACACTGCAGTCTTTGGCCTGCGGCAAAGCTAGAGTTCTGGCGAAAAATCCAAAGGGCAAAGATATTGAAGATGGTGACAAGTTCATTTGTAATGATGATTTCAAACACAAACTCTTCAGGATAAAGATCAATCAAATCCAGATGAAAGAAACGGTATTTCTTTTACATTCTCCTCATTGTAATGCACTGGAATTACATGCGTTCATAATAAACATTTATAAAGAAGATTTTATACTAATAATACTACCACTAACATTAAATTTCCTATGCCTGTAGCCAGCTCAGTGTATTTCATTATTTGATTTTGTGTTTTTGGGGGGGGCAGGTGCATACAGTTGGACCTGATACTCAACATAGTTTTATATCCTGTTTTTTGTGTTTCGTATTAAATCTTTAGACTTTTTCCATGCCATTAAATATCTTGATAAAATGGCAGATGGCCACACAATATTCTTTTACATGGCTATTATAATTTATTCAACGAGTGTCCACTATTGGGCAGCTAAATGAATAACTTTTTAGTATTGTAAATAAAACTGTAAGAAACTCTTTGTACCTAAATCTTAATCTCTCTCAGCCTTCCCTTATGGTAAATTCATGGAAGAAGACCTTTTAGGCCAAAGAGTATGAACATTTTAAGTCTTAATACATTATATCATTGTGTTTCAGAGAGGCTGTACCAATTTACACTGTCTAGCAGCGTGACTGCCTGTCTTAACAGTGCACTCGCCAGCACTAAAGATTGTATTTTCTTTTTAAAATCTTTGCCAACTTGCTTGATGAAAAATCTAATTGATTTAGTATTTCTTTGATTAACAGTAAATATTTTGTTGGTTTTTGTCTTTTGAATTTGTAAGGACTTTAAAAAAAAAATCTATATCTTTATTGATTCCAGAGAGGGGCAGGGAGAGGGGGAGAGACAGAAACATCAGTGATGAGAGAGCCATTGATTGGCTGCCTCCTACGTGAGGCCCTCAAGCCCTAAACCCAGGCATGTGCCCCAACGAGGAATCGAACCGGGATCTCCTAGATCATAGGTTGAAGGTCAACTCCTGAGCCATGCTAGCCAGGCTGTAAGGACTTTTATTAAGGAAACCGACAAGTATAGCATTTCTTGAAACTAGTTGTTTTCAGTTTCAGTAGATTTAATGTAGGGCTTGAGAGAATGTTTTCATGTGGGACAGAGGTCAGTATCTCAAAACAGTGTCTGTTTTATTCACATTCACATCAAATGTGTGATATTCCCTTAGCAGATCACAGTGTCCTTTTCAAACATTTAGGCTATATCAGAAAGAAGCTGATGGCAAAAAGCCCAGACTATTCTTTTGATTTATGTGCTAAAGATGAATTAAAATTGGTAAACTGACTCCTAAACTCCTAAATTTGTTAGTCTTGAATGAATATAAGCACTAACAATGTTCATTTCTGATTCAATTACAAAAAATTATTTAAAAAAAATTTTTGACTCCATTAGTTTAGCTAGTTAGTACCATACTTTGAGTCAGAGGTCAGAGTCAATAATTTTTACAGAGAAGCTAATATCAAACAGAAATCTAGTCAACAACCCCTTGTGGCATATTTAGAAGATTTCAAGGACAGAGTAAAAGAAAATGATAAATTTTGCATCAGCTGGTCTCTACTTCTAGAAAAGCAACTGTCATTTTCCATATTTATAAAGTTCCTTTAGATAATTCAGCATATTTAACACATTAACAGTGTGTCACATTCATAAAATGTACAATTTGTATAAGTAAGTTTTACTTCAAATACAATTCCAAATTTTGAAACTGTTTTATTAGGTGGAGGAACAAGCAAGCACTACAGAACGAGTATTCCAAGACAGACAGTATCAAATCGATGCTGCAATTGTTCGAATTATGAAGATGAGGAAGACACTTAGCCACAATCTCCTGGTTTCAGAAGTGTACAACCAGTTGAAATTTCCAGTAAAGGTACGTACTTCTGTATTTTCATATTGAGCTTATTATATATAAAAGAATACATTCGATTTTCAAACATGAATCTTACAAACGTAGATTAAAGCCTCAAGATCATTTGGAGGGACGAAAGTTTTTTTAAATATTTTTTTTTTAAATTGATTTTAGAGAGGAAGAGGGAGGGGAGAGAGGAGAAACATTGATGTGAGAGAGAAACAGCAATCGGCTGCCTCCCATACACACCCCAACTGGGGACCAAAACCACAACCTGGGTATGTGCTCTGACTGGGAATTGAACCAGCGACCTTTCCATACACAGGACAACACTCAACCAACTGAGCCACACCTGCCAGGGCAAGGGACAAATGGTTTAATTTCTCATGTTCATATATATGATTCAAAAAAACTTTATTGGTATATGTGGGCAGCTGTGACAAAAGAGGAAAAACATTTTATTTTTTATTTTATTTTATTTTTTTACTTTTTAAAATTTATTTTAATTTTATTTTTGTTTAAAATATTACAGATGTCCCTTTTTCTCTCCAATGACCCATTCCATCTGGTCCCATCCTCCTCCCTAGTCCCTCTCCTGGGAAAACATTTTATAAAAGCTCTTATGCCTGAATGTTTAGCTGCAAAATGAGTCTTTGAATTTTTCAAGTTTATTCACTGTATTTTTTTGAGCTTCTTTGTTATTTTTTTTCCTTGAAATAACTTGTTACAGCATTGGGAATATAGTCAGTAATACTGTAATTACTGTGTATGGTCCCAGGTAGGTACTAGAATTATAAGGGGCATCACTTCATAAATTATACATTTGTCTAACCACTGTGCTCTACACCTGAAACTAATATAAAATAATACTGAATGTCGACTGTAATTGAAAAAAAAAAAAAAATATATATATATATATATATATAGAAATAGCTTGGTATGTGACAGATCGGATTATTTTAAATTAAATGTTTTGTTTAGTTAGCTTAAATGAGTGTCTTTTAAAAACTCTATACCAATAACTAGCTATCATTAGCCATCTTTTTGAAAAGTTTAGCAACAGTTCTAGTAAACTGAAATTGGTTATTAAATGGACGTTCCAGTGTAAATGCCCAATAATAAAGAGGCTTAGAAAATGTGGTGGTGTGCTGCACTGTTCTCCAAATTTTAGACAATTTCCAAATGCTTGTGATGATAAACACTTGGTAGAGTTTGGCTAGACCCTTGAATATTGGGGTCCTCATGAGCCTTGGGCTTGTTTTTTAATCCTCACCCGAGGATATTTTTTCCATTGCTTTTCAGAGAGCGTGGAAGGGGGGGGGGGGAGGGGGGGAGGGAGGGGGAGAGAGAGAGAGAGAGAAAGAAACATCGAAACATCAATGTGAGAGAGACACATCCATTGGTTGCCTCCTGCACGCACCCTGACCAGGCCGGAGATTGAGCCTGTAACTGAGGTACATGCCCTTGGTCAGAATCCAACTAGGGACCCTTCAGTCCGCAGGCCAACGCTCTAACCACTGAGCAAAACCAGTTAGGGCTTGTTTTTTCTTTTATAAAGAGAGGATAGTAGTAGTACTTAACCTTGTTAGGATTATTGTGAGGCTTAAATGAGACAATATATATAAAAAAAAAACTTATCACTGGGCCTGGAACATAATAAGTGCTCATTAGCTGTTAATGCTAACAAGGTAGGCTCTCTGTCTTCTCCAAACCTAACACTGCCTCGTCATTACCACACTGTCACAACCATTCACCTCTAGCCAGAGATCACTGATGCTAGAGAAGGTAAGAGGATCACTATAATAAATATTGTGCTGAGATTCTAGGTTGCCCATAATTAAGAGAAAGCCATTTTGACTTTTAAACCTTGGAATTACTGGGTGATATTATGGCTGAAATTTTGGCTGCCCATCAGACTACTTTCCCTCTTTAACCCTCTTGATCAAGGCGTCATTATACACAATCTGAAAATCTCTCTATTAGCAAGCAAGATTGTATTTTTATGGGCTAGATACAAAAGACAGTGGAGTTTTGTCACCCAAGAGCTAAGAATACAATCATAAAAAAAACTCATAAGCTTTCTTGATTTTTTTTTTTTTTTTAACCACAAGTAGGATTCAAAAATCTAAATCATTTATAGTAGGTAACAGTTAAATCTTACATTAAACCTGGAATACAAAGATCAAGCCATTTGTTGTTAGTATTCTTATAAATAGTGATTTCTGCAGTACATTTTTTGTCCTTTAGTATATTTATTTATTTTTAATCCTCACTTGAAGATATGTTTATTGATTTTTAGAGAGGGAGAGAGAAAAAGAAACATCAATTGGTTGCCTCCCATACACTCCCTGACCAGGAATCAAACCCACAACCTTTTGGTGTACGGAACTATGCTCCAACCGAGCCACCCAGCCAGGGGCAGTACATTTTTTATTTAATAAAAATGCTGCCTGACTTTCAGAATTAGCTTTTGCCCAAATTTAAGGTCTACCTATCTTCGCAAATGGTCTTGGCAAAATTAAATAACATTCTGTCTCCCTAAACTTATAATGTGTTTCTCATGTGAAGTTTTGAGTTAGTCTTTTGTATTTGTGCAGAGAATAGCTCATTCTTAGAAGACCTCTTTAAAATAGAAAGTGTTATATAATAATATGACAAGGTGTGGCAGTATGTGTATAGTTTAAAACATTTCTTAACCTGGTTTATTTTCATTATACTTTATCTTTTAAAAAAATAAAAAATAGCCCGGCCGGGCGTGGCTCAGCGGTTGAGCGTTGGCCTAGGATCCAGGAGATCGCGGTTCAATTCCCGGTCAGGGCACATGCCCAGGTTTCGGGCTTGGTCCCCAGTTGGGGGCGTGCAGGAGGCAGCCAATCAATGACTCTCTCATCATTGATGTTTCTCTCTCTCTCTCCCCCTTTCCTTTCCTCTAGCTGAAACCAATAAAGACATACTTTTTTAAAAAAATTTTTAAAAATAAAAAATTAAAAGCAAAAATTAGCCCTTGCGGTGTTGCTCAGTGGTTAGAGTGTCAGCCCATGCACAGAAGGGTTGCGGGTTCAATTTCTGGTAAAGGGCATGTGCCTGGGTTGCAGGTGCAATCCCCAGACCCAGTCGGGGCATGTGTGGGAGGCAACCAGTCCATGTGTCTCTCTCACATCTATGTTTCTCTCTCTCCCCTCTTTCCTCTCTCCCCTCTCCCCTCTCTCTCCCCTCCCCTCTCTTCTTTCCCCTCTCCTCTCGCTCCCCACCCCTTCTTCCCTCCCTCCCTTCCACTTTCTCTGAAAATCAATGGAAAAAAATACCCTCTGGTGAGAAAAAAAAAAAAAAAGTAAAAATAAAAAGGTACATTAAATCAGTGAGCTAAAACTGTTCTTTTTTTAATGGGGTGTTGGTAAATGGGTCTGAGCCAATGAATATGAGCTTTGCACTGAAAATTTACCTTCTCTTACAGCCTGCTGATCTTAAGAAGAGAATAGAATCCTTAATTGACCGGGACTACATGGAAAGAGACAAAGAAAACCCAAATCAGTACAACTACATTGCATAAAATTTTGGCCTTGGAGCATTTTGTGTCTCATGCTGTAGCCAGTGGATAAACTTAACTTGTTGATCCTATATTGTTTGACTTCTTTTATACTACCAATGACCAAATGAAGCAGTGTAATGGAAATAGTTGAGTGGACATTTTCAGTGGTTAACATGCTCATTAAAAGAGTAATACTTACCTTTAAGAAGAATGTTGTTGAACTCTTTGCATGTTATTTAGTATGATGTGCAGAAAACTTAAGAAAGTACTTGGTCTTCATGATTCCTCTTTGGAAATGGGGAAGAGGTCCCTATGGCTATTAAAAAGGGGGCGTTCTTATACACCGTTAATTATGAAGCAAAGGTTTATTTGCTTAAAATGTCATTTAAAGATACTTAAACTGCATGCAAACTTTATTTACTGTACAGAGTTCTGGATGTATTTATCAAATAGAAAAACCACCCTGGACTTGGTTGTTCACCTGTTTTGTGATTTCCCTTGGAAAGAAAAATAAGTTGTCACAGCTAATGATATTTTACTAAGTAATGTTCTGTTACACTCAAAGGGTTGTTTTGAAAAATTTATTTGGAAACAAGTTTTCAAGTAGAGGGACAGTTGCTTATATAACCTCTTGTATATACACATCCTCAAATGTTCCATTTATGGCTATGGGATGTGTGTATATGGCTTAGCCCTGAGTTTACTGTGCTAATTAACAGGTACTTCTAAAAATAGCTGAAATAGAAAATTGCTGATCATTTGTTCTAGAAGAACAAAGTAGGAGAGAAAAATACAACTCTTTCTTCATATTAAAAATGAATACAATATGAACATTGCAAAAGAGACCAAAACCCGCATATTTTGTAAATTTTTACACAACTAAAAACTCATCAGCTAGTTTTCAACTTCCTTTAGACTTTAATGTTGTTTGAACAGTTTTGTCTTTAACTTGGACCAATTGTAGATTGTTATAGGCTTTTTAGGATTTAGCATTCCTATTTTTTCTACCAGAGTTTTTTTTTTTGTTTTTTTTTTTGGAAGCACCCCAACTCTTTGTTGGTAAATAAGCCTTTACTATCATTTTTATTCTAACTTCCTAAAGCCTTACATGTAAAGGTCCTCCCTCATTTTCTTCACACATCCTCTAGTTGGGAATTTCAAATTCTATTCCTTTCAGAATTGTTTGAAGAGTTATAACGCCGGGACACCTACTTTTCAGGTGAATGTCCTAGGATTGTTCAGACATAGAAAATAGCAAAAGTATTGTTTTTCAAATTGACAGTGTGAGTAAAAGGATTCTCTTTACCACCAGTGGGTTTTTTGTTTTGTTTTGTTTTTCTTTTGTATTTGTTTTTCCTTGAAGCTTTGAAATTTATTGATCATGAAGGAAAAGCAGAAAATTTTGTTCTGGTTTTTTAAAATTAGAACTGCTTTAATGCTTTTTGTAGCAGTATATTTCCTTGACTATTTGGAGCCATTAGGAAGAATACCTAGGTTTTAGCCAGAGACTTGGTTTTTGTGTCTAGTATTATTTTCTTGAGTTCTCAAAGACCTGTGAACAGCTATTTTAACAAAGTTGCCTGTGTCTCTCTAATTGCGTCAGTGTGCACATTGTTGTGTAACGGTATGTGGTATTTCTAATCCTTCCTAATTTTCTTTTGAACAGCCATTAACTTTATATTCTCAGCTATTTTGGTGTTTCCTTACATGACCTCATCTGACTAGGAAATGCAACTATTTTGTTCACCCATTCACCATACTGGGCCATCTACATCAGTGTTCTAACTCATCCCTGATGGTCTCTGAGATACGTGGACTGTTCAACAAGACTTGGTAGTTACTCTTAAGAAATTTTTAGGTAGAATTGGTCCTGTTAGGAGGAGACTCTTGCTGTCACCTTCATCATCTTGAAAGCTGGTCCCTTCCCTGAGGCTTTTAATTTTTTTGAAAACTTGATGCTGGTTCAGCTGAAAAATTGGCAAGACTATTAAAAAACAAGTTGAGGGGAGCTGTTTAAGAAATTGAAAAGTAATTGCAAACATTGGATAATTGTGAGTTTTCAGTTGTTGTTCTGTATCAGTTGAATTTTTGTGCTCTTTTTCCTGTGTACGTGGTGGTTCTATTTTTCTTCAATAAAACTTTTATTTAAAAAAAGTTTCTAGAGAAGACCTTTAAAATTCAAATGTTGTAAGAAAGTTATAAAACCACAGACCTTAAAATCTAGGTTCCTAGTGATTTCTTTTCCTGGATTCACACTTACCAGTTTTGTTATTTTTTTCAAACTTCTGTTTCACTTTTGTGGTGGTTTAGTGATAATGCCATAGTATGTGCAAGAGGGAGAAAGGTATGGTAAAGGGTGAGTAAAATTCCCAGGAATCCTCAAGGTGGCTAGATATTCTTAAATGTCATTTTAGAAAAATAGAAATATAAACATTCTTCTATTCAAATCCTCAAAGTCAAATACTTATACAAAGTCAATATGAAACTAGTCTAGATTTATGTGGAGGGCAGAATAAAAGATTAAATACTTTCATTTTTACAGCTCTTGATCTGCCTTTTCTGTTATGAGTTCTGGGCTATATACTCTCACAGTAAGGTTTTCCTCAAGAATTTTACCAAACCAGAAATGAAGAAGCCTTTTTGAACCCAATTCCTGAGTCTGTTGAAAGGCCTCGACATGATGTCTCACCATACTCTTGAAATTCTCATCTTGTAAATGTGTATACAGTTCAGGAAATCAGTTTATTTAGGCATCTGCGTCTCAAGATTTTCAGAAGTTTGTGTTTAGCTTTCTTAAGTTTTTTGTGTGTTTTTTTTACAGTAGCTGTTTTTTGTTTGTTTTAAAGACCATTCTGTTTAATGCTGTGAATGGCAGGAGTGTTATAAACATGTTCTGTTCTCTGATCTACATAAAATTACCAAAATGAATTGTTCATTAAAAAAAAAAAAGGCATAACTAACAGGAATTTGGATAATTATGCTGTATATGGTATCCATGCTAATGCTCCATTAATCAGTATTTTTCAGTTTCCTACAAAAAAATTTTGCTTTGCATTTGAATAATGAAGAGATTTGTTCACCTTGAAATACTTGGTTCAAATTTGACACTTTGTTCAATTATTTTCCTTGCTATTAAAAAAAAAGGTATTTCTTTTTTTGAAAAGGTACATAATATACTTTTTTAAAAAATATATATGTCTTTATTGATTTCAGAGAGATGAAAGGAGAGGGAGAGAGAGAGAGAGAAACATCAATGATGAGAGTCATTCATCGGCTGCCTCCTGCACGCCCCTGACTGGGAATGAAGCCCGCAACCCGGGCATGTGCCGTGACCGGGAATCAAACCCCCCCGATCGCCTGGATCCTAGGTTGATGCTCAACCGCTGAGCCACACCCGGCCGGGCCATAATATACTTTTTTTAAAAATATGTTTTTATTGATTTAAGAGAGAGGAAGGAAGAGAGAGAGAGAGAGACATCAATGATGAAAGAGGGTCATTTGGCCTCCTGCCCGCCCCTGCTGGGGATCGAGGGCAAAACCCTAGCATGTGCCCAGACTGGGAATTGAACCTCGATCTGGATCATAGGTCAATGCTCAACCACTGAGCCACATCGGCCAGGCCATTTTAACCATTTTATTAAAGTATACAATTCAGTGGCTAGTACATTCACCATCACTATTCTCTAGTTCCAGAATATTTTCATCATCCCCAAAAGAAAATCTTTACACATTAAGCATTAACTCCACGTTACCTACCCAGCCTCTGGAAAACACTAATCTGCTTTCTGTCTCTGTGGTTTGCTTAGTCTGGATATTTCATATCAATGGAATCATACAATATGTGACCTTTTGTGTCTGGTTTCTTTTGCCTAGCATAATGTTTTCAAGTTTCCTCCATGATGTAGCATGTTTCAGTACTTCATTTTATGCCTGAATAATAGTATGTATATACTACATTTTGTTCATTCTTTTGTTGATGGAAATTTGGGTTGTTTCCTCCTTTTGGCAGTTGTGATAGTGTGGTTATGAAGATTTGTATACAGATATCTTCAGTTTCCTGTTTGCACGTCTTTGGGGTATATACCCAGAAGTGGAATTGCTTCTCTTCAAACTTTTGGAGGAACCACCAAACTTTCCATAGTAGCTGTATCATTTTACATTTCCAACAGCAGTGTACAAGAGTTTAAATTTTTCCACACCCTTACCAACATTTGTTATTTTCTGTTTTTCCTATTATAGCTATCCTAGTGGGTATAAAGTAGTTTTTGAATTTAATTTCCTTAATGACTAATGATGTTGAACATCTTTTTATGTACTTGTCAGCCATTTGTACACTTTCGTTGGAGAAATGTCTATACAAGTCCTTTGGCTATTTTTTAAATGGTTGGTTTGTCTTTATGTTGTTGAGTTGTAAGGATTCTTTATATATTAGGGATACTAGACCCTTAGCAGATATAATGGTTTGCTAATATTTTCTCCTATTCTGTGGATTGTCTTTTCACCCATTTGATAGTGCCTTTTAAAAATTTTATTTTTCAGTTATAGTCGACTTCATAGTGTCGATGCACAAAAGTTTTCAATTTAATGAAGTTAAAAAATTTTCAATTTAATTAACCTATTTTTTTCTTCTGTGTCTTGTGCTTTTGGTTCATAGCTAAGAAACCATCACCAAATTGGAACCCATGATGATTTGTCCCTATATTTTCTTTTAAGAATTTTGGTTTTATTTCTTACATTTAGGTCTTTAATCTCATTTGAGTTAATTTTTACATATGATATCAAGTAAGCATTCAAAGTTATTATTTTGCAGGTGGCTATCCAGTTGTCCCAGCACCATTTGTTAAAGAGCCTATTCTTTTCTGCATTGAATGGTCTTGTCACCCTTGTTGAAAATCAATTGACCATAATTTCTGTGGGTTTATGTCTGGGCTCTCGTCTGTTTCATTGATTTATATATAGATTGTTATGCCAATACTACTCTGTTTTGATTACTATTGATTTTTAGTAAGATTTGAAATTGGGAAGTGGAGTCTTCTACTTCTTTTTCAAGATTGTTTTAGCTATTCAAGTCCCTTACTATTCCATTTGGATTTTAGGATCAACTTTTCCAGTTTTGCAAAAAAGGCCATGGGGATTTTGATAGGGATTGCACTAAATCTATAGACTGCTTTGAGAGTATTACCATCTTAACAATATTAAGTCTTCCAGACCATGTAAACAAAATGTCTTTCCGCCAAGCTGGCATGGCTCAGCGGATGAGCATCGACCTAAGATCCAGGCGATCAGGGTTCGATTCCCGGTCAGGGCACATGCCCGGGTTGCGGGCTCAATCCCCAATGACACTTTCATCATTGACGTTTCTGTCTGTCTGTCTCCTTTCCTCTCTCTGAAATCAATAAAGATATATTCAAAATGTCTTTCCATTTTTGAAGATATTTTTATTGACTACTTTTTTTAGAGAGAGGATGGGAGAGGGAGAGAGAGAAACATCCATGTTAGAGTGGAACATCAGTCGGCTGCCTCCTGCACGCCCCCTACCAGGGATTGAGGCCACAACCTGGACATGTGCCCTGACATTTCCAGGCAACATGGAAATCGAACCAGCAAACTTTCAGTGCATGGGATGACACCCAACCAACTGAGCCACACTGACCAGGGCTTTCCATTTTTTAAACCATTTGTTTTAGTTATTTAAAAAATTGTTTCAATAATACTTTGTGCTTTCACTGTACAAGTCTTACATCTCCCTGTTTAAATACATTCCTATGTATTTTGTTGGTTTTGATGCTATTGTAAATGGAATGTTTAAATTTACTTTTCACATTGTTCATTGCTAATGTATACAATTTTTTGTTAATCTTTTACCCTGCAGGTTTGCTGAATTTGTTTACTAGCTCTAATGTATTACTGTGGATTTTTAAGGATTTTTTATATGTAGCATCTTTGTTATCTATGACAGTGATTTTCAACTGGTGTGCCACAGCACACCAAGAACTCTTGAAACATGCAATTACTAAGGGAAAGGAGGGGCACTGACCTCTTTTCACTTAGTAATTAGTTTATGTGTGCCATGGGGGAAAAAGGGTGAAGATCTCTGGTCTATGAATAGAGTTGTACTTCTTCCTTTCCAATTTGGGTATGTTTATTTATTTAGTTAGTTTAATTTCTCTGGCTGGAGCTTCCAATGCAATATGAGTAGAAGTGGCTAACGCAAGCATCCTTTTCTTTTTCCTCATCTTAGGGGGAAAGCTTTCAGTCTTTTGCTATTATGATATTAGCTGTGGGTGTTTTCTTAAATGCCATTTTTCATGTTGAGGAAGATTCCCTTCTATTGGTAGTTTTCTGAGTGTTTCTATCACTAAATGTTGCATTTTGTCAAATGCTTTTTCTGCATCAACTGAGATGATCGTGCAGTTTTTTCCCTTGGTTGTATTAAATTGGTGTACAGTAGTACCCTTCCTTATCCACAGTTTCACTTTCCACAGTTTCAGTTACCCACAGTCAACCACAGTTCAAAAATGTTAAATGGGCCTGACTGGGGTGACTCAGTGGTTGAGCATTGACCCACGAACCAAGAGGTCACGGTTCAATTCTCAGGGCACATGCCCGGGGTTTCAGGCTTGATCCCCAGTGGAGGGCATGCAGGAGGCAGCCAGTCAAAGACTCATCATTGATGTTTCTCTCTCTCCCCTCTCCCTCTCTCTGAAGTCAATAAAAACATTTAAAAAAAAAAAAAATGTTAAATGGAAAATTCTAGGAATAATTCATAAGTTTTAAATTGTGTACCTTTCTGAGTAGCATGATGAAATCTTGTAGCATCCTACTCCCTCCCCACCCAGGACATGAATCCCTTTTTCCAGTATATCCACGCTGTATACCCTACCTGCCTATTAGTCAGTTAGTAGCCATCAAGGTTAGATCCACTGTCATGCCATTGCAGTGCTTGTGTTCAAGTAACCCTTATTTTACTTAATAATGGCTCTAAAGTGCAAGAGTAGTAATGCTGGCAATTTGGATATGCCAGAGGGAAGCCATAAAGTGCTTCTTTTAAGTGAAAAGGTATGTTTGCATAGAAACAAAAAACAGTGTATATAGGGATTAGACTATCTGGTTTCAGGCATCCAATGGAGGTCTTGGAGCATATCCCCCATGGGTAAGGGGAAACTACTGTATTACATTGATTGTTTTTCATATGTTGAACCACCCCTGCATTCCTCACATGAATTTCACTTGATCATGGTGTATAACCCTTTTGATATGTTGCTGGCTTAGTTTGCTGGTATTCTGTTGAGGATTTTTGCATTTTCATAAGGGATATTGGTGTATAGTATTCTCGTGGTCTTTGGGCTTTGTTTTCAGGGTAATGTTGACCTCATAGAATGAGTTACAAACTATTTCTTCCTCTTCTATGTTTTGGAAGATCTTGAGGATTGGTGTTAACTCTTTTTTTAATATCGTTTTTGTTTGTTTTTAAATATATCTTTATTGATTTCAGAGAGAGGAAAGGAGAGGGAGAGCGAGAGAAACATCAATGATGAGAGTCATTGATTGGCTGCCTCCTGCACGGCCCCTACTGGAGATCGAGCCCGCAACCTGGGCATGTGCCCTGACCAGGAATCGAACCCCAGTCACCTGGATCCTAGGTCTTTTATCCATTTTGAGTTTATTTTTGTGTATGGTGTAAGTTGGTGGGGAGAGATTAATCAAAGAATTTACATGCTTATATGCATAACCTATAGACACAGACATTGGTATGGGGAAGGTCTGGGGGTGGGGTGGAAGTCAGGTGGAGAGGATCAGTGGGGGAAAGGGGGATATCTGTAATACTTTCAACAATAAAGGTAATTTTTTTTAAAAATTGATTATAAGGAAGAACTGCCATTTTGCTCTCTGTTTGCTATATATCTTCTGTCTTTTATTGTTCCTCAATACCCTTATTACTGCCTTCTTTTGTGTTTGATTTTTTTGTAGTATACCATTTTGATTTCCTTTTCATTCCTTTTTCTATATATCTTTTAGTTATTTTCTTAGTAGTTACCCTGGGCATTGCAATTGTTATCTTAAGTTTATAGCAAACTTTATGAATTAATACCATCTTAGCTTCAGTAATATATAAAACCTGTGCTCCTTGTACCCCTTCTCCCCTCCTCCTTTATGTAATTATTGTCACAAATTACATCTTTATACATTGTGTGTCCATTATCATAGAGGTAAAATCTTTTTCATGTTTCTTGATCAGTCTTATGTAGCCAGTGAGACATTAAGTTGAAAACAATATAAGTATCAAAGAGTGAGTTTTTAGGTATTCAACTGTTTTGTGTTGATTAAATCCCTGCTATGCATAAAGTATTTTCTTATTGTTCATCACTATATGTCAAAAATTATTTTTATTTATTTTTTAAAGATTGATAATTATTTTCTAAAACTTAATACAAAAATAAATTTGCACTTTCCCTCATATATATCAATGCATTACCACAGTTACTGAACAAAAATGCTAGTTTCCAAAACTAGCCAATTTAAGAGCATACTTAATTCAGTGTTTAAATTACACATTTTAGTCCAGACTTCAGTTTATTAGCTTCCTTTTTTAAAATTTATATCATTGAAAATATTACAGATATCCCTATTTTTCCCTATTAACGCCTTGCACCCCCCACCCACTCTTTGCTCCAGGCCTTCGCCACACTATTGTCTGTGTCCATGGGTTGTGCATATAAGCATATGAGTTCTTTGGTTAATTAATCTCTCCCCACTCACCCCTGTCTTCCCTCTGAGATTCGTCAGTCTGTTCCATGCTTCTGTGTTACTGAATCTATTTTGGTTCATCAGTTTATTAAGTTCTTTAGATTTCACATATAAGTGAGATCATGTGATGTTTGTCTTTCTCTAACTGGCTTATTTCACTTAGCATAATATTCTCCAGGTCCATCCATACTGTCCCAAAGGGTATGAGATCCTTCTTTTTTACAGCTGCATAGTATTCCATGCTGTAAATGTACCACAACTTTTTTATCCACTCATCTACTGATGGGCACTTGGGCTGTTTCCAGGTCTTAGCTATTGTAAATAACACTGCTGTGAACATAGGGGTGGGGCATTAGTTCTTTCTGATTGGTGTTTCAGGATTCTTAGGATATATTCCTAGAACTGGGATCACTGGGTCATTTTGAAGACAGTAAAAATCTTTTTATTAAGTACAAAGACATCTATTTCATTGTTTATTGATTTCTTTAAGTCATTGGTGTGTTTATATCTTGTGAAAATATTTTTAAAAGATAATCAGTTGTCTGAAAATTCTTCATAATGCTTAACATTATACCTAAAAGGGCATCATGAGATTTGCTAGATTTTTAAAGACAATGCCAAAACAAAGGCAAATTTTTTAAGAATCAGATCTACACGATGAATGAGGCTTCTGTCCTAAAACACTAACTGCAGTGCAGGCTGTGGAGTTAGCATCTTTCAAATATTTGTTTCTAATTCCTGTTTGAGTTAAGGAGCTCTGATTATGAGGCAGAACGATACTGCACAAACCTTTTCCCCTTTTATCTAATTTTCAAAGATGTTAAATTCTTAATATACTTAATAATTTAGAAAATGTTTAAGAATATCAAGTGTGTTGCTTAACATGGTTTTGCATTTTATTACTTTAAGAGCAAATTAAGTATAAGTAGGTCAGATGTTTTAACCAAAGACAAGAGTAGCATGAAAGCCTTAAGGCTCTTAAATGCCCAGGGGCCTGTATTAGCCTTCTCCCCCTACTCTTACGTAGGCAGTAATAAACAGAGGGTCATTTCCTTCACAATTGAAGTGGACTAGAAAAGTTCATTGTTCTAGACAAGTATATATAATCCCCACATAGAACAGAACATTAGGTTCTATCAGCCAAAAATGTGTATTTTGGGGCTATCAATTTTTATTATAATACTAGAACATTCTGTTCATTTAATTTCTAATTTACTGATCCAACACAAACCATTAAAATGTGCTATTTAGATTAAAGGAGTGGGGTGCAAGGAGCAATGGTGACTAATTGTCATTTTCAGAGTAATTTTGTTGGAGAAGGTAAAAATAAGATTGGTACTTACATACTACACAAGCTGACGTGGAAGGTGGAAGGGGAGAGTTTGGAATTGAAATGTATTAAGGTCTTTGTTTTGTGAAGAAGAAGGATAAAGATACTATGCATATTAAAAGTTAAGGATAACTAGAAACCCCGCTCCTAGTTTACCCAAGAGGAATGAAAACTAATGTACACACAAAAGCCTGTATGTAAATATTTATAGTAGTTTTATTTATAATTGCCCAAAAAGTGAAACAACCAAAATGTCCTTCAACTGGTGAATAACTAAACAGTAGTACGACCGAGCAGTGGAACATTACTACTTGGCAACATAAAGGAATGAACTATTGATATATTCAACAACATGAATACATCTTCATGCATTATGCTAAGTAAAAGAAGCCAGAGTCAAAAGGCTGCATATGGTATAATTCCATTTACATTATGTTATGCAAAAGGAAAAACCAGGAGTAGAAAATGGATCACTGATTAGCATGGGCTGGCATGGGGAAGGGCCAACTAAAAAGGGATAGTAAGAGAATTTGGGGGAGCAATGCAACTAGTCTGTCTTAATTGCAATGGTTTCACTATGTATTTGTCAAAACTTGCAAGTGTACATCAAAAAATTAATTTTACTCTATGTAGATTAAATTTTTTAAAAATATTTTAAGGGCATCTGAATAAGAAATAGAATGTATAACAGCCAAACCAATTGGGGGGAATGTCATCAATTGAATAGTCATAGAAAGGGGGGAGGAAAAGAAACTTCAAAAAAGCAAAGTTAATACAAAGCTCAAAATAATATGGTAGAGATAGTTACAATACAAAAAGCCAACAGAACCTTGAACATTTCTGGGCTTCACTGCTTTCATTTGAAAATGGGGGAAGTAATTTTGTTACCTTCATTCACATGATTGTTGTGAAGATAAAATTAGATAATAGGCGAGACACTCTGGTGTGGTATAACAAGCATGTTGGACCCAACAAAATGATGCTTCCAATTCCAACATAAACACTCCACAGTTGTGTGAATTTGCGGAAGACAACCTTTCAGAGCCCTCATTTTCTAACCTGTAGAATTGGTTAAATAATATCAGTCTCACAGGGACATTGTAAGGATTAAATGAGAGTGTTCAGAAGTGCCTAACCTCTAATAGGCACTCAAGAAGTGGTAATAACCCATAGACACAGGCAATAGTGTGGTGAAGGCCTGGGGAGGGGGGTGTGGGGTGGAGGGGGTCAATGGGGGAAAAAGGGGACATCTATAATACTTTCAGCAATAAATTTTTTAAAAAAGAAGTGGTAACACCATTACTAAATCTAGGTGACCATATTTTGTAAGATCCGTTACAAATAGACCAAGGGAGTGCACAATGGGAGAGATTCGCTGTTTTTTTGTTTTTTGTTTTTGTTTTTTTTTTGTAAGGATGTGGCCCTTCTTCATAAAGATTGATTATCCTGGCTCTTTGCCATTACATCTTTAAATGCAATATTTCACAATAATAGTTTTCAGAGAAGCTTGGAATAGCAGTGTGTCATAAAAGGGTTGAAAAAAGATGTCTGGAAAGTGGGCAAAAACCTCTAGCTCCACCCTTCACCCCCCCTCCCCAAATAAGGTGCCCTAGGAGTTAGCTTAGGACTCTCATTTCATCAATCAAAATACATGGGTTTTGGGGGGGTTTTTTTACCTTCATAGGCACAGCATTCTTCACATGTTGCATGCCTCAGTGTTTGCCAATTAGAATGTTTACTACTCTCCAATTATCCATGTATATTTTTGTGCAACACTAGTAATTTTCATATTCTAATTTTATTTCTACTGTAACCCTATGATCCTTCTTAGGAATTTTCAACACTCTCACTTGCTTTTTTATGTATCAGATATATGTTAATAATGTTCACTAAATTGCTCAAACCTAAGCAAAATCACTGCAAACATGCCTGATGAACACCATACCAGAGACCAAAATGAGAGTCAACAACTGTCTGCTGGTGGCAGAGAGTTTATGACATTTGCTCTCCATACAGCTTTGTGGCTCTAGGAAATGTCTCCAGTAGAAGAGATTCTGCATGTCTTGGGAACTTACTATATGCTAGGCATTGTGCCAGAGCCGGGAATGCAGTGGGGGCAAGACCAGCTAGTTTCTGCTCTCCCCAAATTGTCAATCTAACAGAGGGCACCAACCAGGAAATGGGCACTTGCCATGCAGTGTGCTGAAGTGATGGGGAGCTACAGAAGCACAGAAGCAGGTCACTTAATCCAGGCTCAGAAAGCAGAGGAGACTTCTGGAGGAGATGTCTAAGCTAAAACCAGAAGGACAGGTAGGATTGACTCAGGTAAAGATGAAGAGAATCCTGTGCAGGGAACATGGCCTGTTCAAGGAACTGAAAGTACTTCCGTCCTGCTGAGTACAAATTGTGTTGAGGAAAACTGGGGAGGTAAGAGGGAGCCAGGCTTCACTGGGCCTTATAAGCCATGGGGAAGAAGTGAGGAGTAGTTGAATGCTAAGGAGGGCGACAGAGTCTCAAATGTCTCTTTTACTTAATAGTGTCAATTTCAGCGAATTATTTAAGATTTTAAGCCTCAGTTTTCTCGTGTGTAAAATGAGGACAGTTCTCTATACCTGCCTCATAGGCTTAAGTGTTAATGAGGTAGTGCCTATAAGATCACTAACACATGGAATGTGCTTAATCAATATTAGCAATTATTATTTCTATTATTATTTCATCTAATATGAACTTGATATACTTTGGCTGTTGGACATTGGTTGTCTCATAGATTTGTATAGGATATATGTATGTATGTGTAATATACATACACACATTTTTTCCACATTACTTTTTAATCTTAGTTTTGTTGATTATGAAACAAAAGTTTTATACATTGATATAGTCCTATTTGGCCTCCTTTCTTTTCTAATTTCTCTTCCATGGCTTTAATATCATTACCATAGCCTCCACAGTGACAGTGTCTTCTGTCTTCCTCAGTCTTCTTTTTTTTAATTTTAATTATTTTTTATTGAATTTATTGAGGTGACGTTGGTTAATAAAATTATGTTCATTTCAGGTGCACAATTCTACAATACATCATCTGTACACTATATTGTGTGTTCCCCATCTCAAGTCAAGTCTCCTTTCCTCACCATTTATCCCCCCTTTATGCTCTTCCACCTCCCCCACCCCTGTTTCCCTCTGATAATCACCATACTGTTGCCTGTGTCTATGAGGGTTTTTTGTTTGTTTGTTTAATCCCTTCACTTTTTTCACACAACCCTCCTCCCCTCTGACAACTGTCAGTCTGTTCTCTATGAGTCTGTTTCTGTTTTGCTTGTTAGTTTATTTTTTTATTAGCGTCCACATAAAAGTGAAATATGGTACTTGTCTTTCTCTGGCTTATTTCACTTAGCATAATACTCTCTGGGTCCATCCATGCTGTTGCAAAAGATAATACTTCCTTTCTTTTTATGGCCATGTAGTATTCCATTGTGTAAATGTACCATAGCTTTTATACACTCATCTACTGATGGATGCTTGGGGTGCTTCCAAATCTTGGCTATTCTAAATAATGCTGCAATGAATATAGGGGTGCATATATTCTTTCAAATTAGTGTTTTGGGGCTCTTCAAATATATTCCCAGAAGTGGAATTACTTCAAAAAATAAAAAATGGAACTACCTTATGACCCAGCAATTCCTCAGTCTTCTTTTTAAAAAATTTATTGTATTTATTTATTTATTTATTTATTTATTTATTTATTTATTTATTTATTTATTTTTGTTAATCCTCACCTGAGGATATTTTTCCCATTGATTTTTAGAGAGAGTGGAAGGAAAGGGGGGGGAGGGAGAGAGGGAGAGAGAAAAAAACCTCAAGTCTTCCTGATACTTGCATCTTCCTTCTGTGCCTTCTTGCTACTTGAACCTAAGTTGATATCCTAAGGAAAGAGCGCCCTCTGGTGTTCAACTTTTATCAGTTCAAGAGACAATGTCCCATTAACTCGACTATAGCCCCTATTAGTTATGGACAGAAATCCTCAGTCTAGGAGGCTGGTGGCTGTTAAAATTGTAGGTTTGACAATACAGAACCGGTGGCAATTATAAAATGTCCTTGTCTTTGAATCTGGTACTCCAGATACTGTGCTTGACGAGAAGGGGTATAGAAATTGGCCAAATTTTATATTTCAGTTTTGTGGAAGGTGACTTTTTCAGTTGTTACTTTGGAGGTGCCTCAGATGATGCTGCAGTTGAAGAAAAACTTGGACTTGAGGGTGACCCTAGATTCATCACTTGCCAGTTCCCTTTCCCCACACTGGACCCTGGACTTGGTCACTGGAGAGGGGATAGACACTGTGTGGTCTTATGACAGAAGCTTTTTAAAAATATATATATATAAAACCCAAAATTTAGAGAACTCCTAAAAGAAAGTCCAGTATCACTGTAGGAAACTTAACTAACAAAATAGTTTTTCAAAAGCTCAAATATTTCTAGAATCTGATAATGAACAGCAAAGAGAGAAAGTACATGCTGCCATGCTGAGTTTTTATTTCTTATTTTTGGGTATTCAACATGAACTTTGTCACATCCAAAAAAATGTAGTTCAGGCACTAATTGCATCTATAGAAAAATATATTAGTAAAGTTGACACTATAGCTCCTTTCACAATTGGCGTAATATTGAAGTTGGTTTGGATGCAGTTATCAATTATATGTGCACTATAATCAATCTCAAGGATGTTCCTGCTATATAGATTTCTTAACTGAGTAAGAACATTATTTTTATATAAAAATTTTCCTCTGCTAAAATTTGTGTTCATATTATCACTGAATAAAATTTATTTTATCTTGAGTAATAAACTGTTACTGAACTTATAATAGCATTTTGTTTCTCCTTCATCAGAATTAACTTCCAAAATTGTTCTTTGATGCCCTGGCCGGTGTGGCTCAGTTGGTTTGAGTGTCATCCTGACACTGAAAGGTCACAGGTTCGATTCCCAGTCAGGGCACATACCTAGGTTGTGGGTTCGGTCCCCGGTTGGGGTGAGTACAAGAGGCAACTGATCGATGTTTCTCCCTCTCTCTCTCTCTCCCCCTAAAATCAATAAACAATAAACATATCCTCAGTTAAGGATTAAAAAATGTTATAAAAATTGTTATGTGATTCCACGCATGGGATGAAATAATTGAACCATTATTAATTTCACTTCTGGTCTGTTTGAAGCACCTGAAGACACTGATATAGAGTTGGTGTCATGGAACCATTTGTTTGGCTAATTCAACCAGTTACTGCTTCACTTTTCATACATGCACAAGGAAATTTAGAATAAAAAATGAGCAAAATGAGTTTAGAAGAACAATCATTTGATTAACATGAAAATTTATGCTTCATAGAGTTACATGTAAACCTTCTGTATCTGCATGTGTGGTCCTTGAGCACATTAAAATAACTACCAAATTCTAAGGTAGATGCTGATGCTTCTTCAGCAGATAGGTGTCTCTTGGTTTTTGTGTGGCTCCCATGAGTGAGAAACAGCAATTAACATTTTCATGAGTTCCATGTACATCACATCAGTACCTACAGTTTCATAAACACATGCTTTCATTTATTTATGCTCATTTCTGCTAAGACGATTTTTGCAAAATAGAGAAGTATTATAAAACAACAAAATAAATAGTTATGGATTTACACCATGCATAAATTACACAACCACTGTTGCAAGAATGTTCAGAATGCTCTCTCTATATACTGTGTGCAGGACTGCTTAGCCTCTGTTTCCTATACATATTTCATGTATACCTAACCTGTAATTTTTCACATCTCCCATTGACCCTGCTTACTGGAGACTTGATAGCCTCTGTAACTCACATCTGGAACTCACAGGCCAAGGAACCTGGCCAATATACCACGTGGCTGGCAGCCGGACAGTATCAAATACTTCCTCCACCACTACCTGAGAACTGAGGTTGTTAGCTGTCCCTAGCTGCTGTTATCTGGGCACTTTTCCTTTTTATCAGTGAGCTCCTTGCCTGCTTTTCCTGATAAGGAGGTTAATTATGTTATATCTGGAAAGGGTTAGGAAAAGAGATGAATTATCACTGGCTTTCAGATTTAATCACGTAAAAACCAAAGAGAGAAAGAGCTCTGTAGAAACTGGAAGTTCAAGGAGATCTATTAAACCCAAACCAAATTATTTTAGCACAACTATTAATTATAATACTTAGTTCAAAAATAAAAAATGTGATACAAATGCTAAATTGGATGAGATGCAGGAAAATGGTGTAAACTAAAACTGTCCCAGACAAACCAAGAATGTATAGTCATCCTGGTTACATTACTTCTCACTGGGTTATCATTTCTTAAACTGAGTCCCCTTTAAAAATTCCACATGGTCTTAACCAGTGTCCTAGAGTAATAATATCATGATGAAGAACTTTTGACCCAGTTGATTACACTGTTCTCTTTAAAATGTCCTTCCCTCTCATGGATTCTGGAACCACAGAAGACCCCCAATAGCCACCACAATCTGGCGAAAGAATAATAAATTGGAGGTATCATACAAACACATATCAAACTATAATACAAGGCTATAGTAATCAAAACAGTATAGTAGTGGCATAAAAAGAGACATATAGATCAATGGAGCACAATAGAGAGACCAGAAATAAACCCATGTCTACATAGTAAATTAATATTTGACAATGGAGGTAAAAACATTCAATGACTAAGGACAGTCTACTCAATAAAAGGTGTCAAAAAAATTGGACACATATATGCAAGAAAATTAAACTAGACCACCAACTTACATTATATACAAGAATAAACTCAAAATAGATTAAAGATTTAAAAATAAGACTTAAAACCATAAAGGTCCTATAAGAAAACATAGGCAGTAAAATCTCAGACATTTGTCTTAGCAATATTTTTTCTGATATATCTTCTTGGGCAAGGGAAATGGAAGAAAAAATAAACAAATTGGACTACATCAAACTAAAAAGTTTTTGCACAGCAAAAGAAACCATCAACAAAACAAAAGGTCAACCTACTGAATGGGAAAATATACTTGCCAAAGATTCATCTGATAAGGGGTTAATATCCAAAATATATAAAGAACTTATACAACTCAACACCAAGAAGACAAACAATCCAATTAAAAAATGGACAAAGGACCTGGATAGACCCTTCTCTAAAGAGTACGTACAGATGGCCAATAGACATATGAAAAAGACACTCAACATCACTAATCATCAGAGAGATGCAAATTAAGACCCAATGAGATATCACCTCACACTTTTCAGAATGGCTATCATCAATAAATCCACAAATAAGTGTTGGTGAGGATCTGGAGAAAAGGGAACTCTCATGCACTGTTGTTGGGAATGCAGATTAGTGCAGTCACTACAGACAACGGTATGGAGTTTCCTCAAAAAATTAAAAATGGAACTGTCTTTTGACAGAAACCCCAAAACACTTATTCAAAATAATATATGCTCCCCTATGTTCATTACAGTGTTATTTACAATAGCCAAGAAATGGAAGCAACCCAAGTGTCCATCAATAGATGAGTAGATAAAAAAGTGGTGGTACATATATATAACGGAATATTACTTGACCATAAAAAAAACCCACAAAATCTTACCATTTGCAACAGCATGAACAGACCTAGAGGGTATTATACTCCGTGAAATAAATCAGAGAAAGACAAATACCATATGATTTCACTTATATGTGGAACCTAAAGAACAAAATAAATGAATATACAAAATTGAAAGACTCAGACACAGAGACTGAACTGGTGATTGCCAAAGGGGAGGGAGTTTGGGGACTGGGTGAAAGAGGTTAAGGGATTAAAAAGTACAAACTGGTAGTTGCAGAAGTCACAGGGATGTAAAATACAGCATAGGGAATATAATCAATAATATTGTGATAACTATGTGTGGTGCCAGGTAGGTACTGGAAATATTAGGGGGAACACTTGTATCTAATTGTCGAATCACTATGCTGTACACCTAAAACCAATACAAAATAATACTGAAAAAAAAAAGATTTTATTTTGGTGTTAATATTTACAATTTTTTTCTGTTAAGGTTATGTTGATGTTGAACCTAGTTGGAATTATTTAGATGTTCATTGTACTCTTCTTTAAGCTTTTCTGTATTAAAAATATAAAGTTGGAAAAAATTGAAAAAGTCCACAAAGTCCAGGGCAATCTCAGTGCAAACTTGGATGCTTCCCAGTAGCTCAGTGCCTGGTGACCCAATCCAGGTCCCCCACACCATGCTTCCCTGTATCCTAACCCATGGGCACAGGAAAGGCCACGTGTGTTGAGGTGGGGGACATGAAACAGGGCAAGCTTCATGGACTGGGCTGAATTTGAGGTGAACATTTCAAAGTAAGGAACAAGAAGGGGGAAGAGAACTAACAACCAATGAGCACCTCTTATGTCTCAGGCCCTCTGCTAGAAACTTCACTTGCTTTATTTCATTAGTACTCTGCTCACAATACTATGATGTAGGTGGTTTTACCAGCAATAATAAAAAAATAAAAACAAGCACCATTGACTGAGTACAGTACTTACCATGTATCAGGTACTGTTCTGAGCTTTCACATTCACTATTATCTCATTAATTCCTAAAGGTCTTCAAGGCGAGGGAAGCTTTCAGATTTTGAAGACATTCACCAACCTCCCACTCACTAGTACAGGGTTCCATGGATTTCACTTAGGATCAACTTTGTGATGATCATTCTCCCCGCAGTTCCACAGGAATTTACCCCCAGGCAGCAGCCCAGATTTGAGGCCCACCTAGAGTCAAGGCTTCAGCCAAATTATTCCTCTTTCTGCTCCTTCTCTGTTGATCCCAATCACCCAGGACTCTGGGAGGAAGCTGAGGCTCAGAGAAAAGGAACTCACTTCTGTTCCCATAGCTAATGAGTGGCAGTTTGAGTTCAGACTTGGGCCTGACTCCCTGGCCAGACTCCTCTGACTCTGGTGCTGTTACCTCTTACTGGGCTGTGATGTTTTATTTCTTTTTCTTTTTTTCAGGCATGATGGCTTTGTGTTTTATGAGGTGTCACAGACATAGTAAATAAAATATTAATGAAATATCCTCATTTAGGAAAAAATGTGCAAGTAAAACCATGTGCCTATATTTACAGAAATATAAGGCTTTAAAATACATCAGCGTTAACTCACCAAATAAAAGGACAATAGGTATTATTTTTCATTAGTCAATGACATAGGTAAAAGAAATACATTTTTGTATTTTACTACTAACCATTTATTACTTAATCCTCTGAATGTATTCCTTTTATATAGCCTTATTGATGTCCTTCAATAGATGAATGGATAAAGAAGATATGATACACACAAACACACACACACACACACAATGGAATATTACTCAGCAATAAAAAAGAATGAAATCTTGCCATTTGTGATAACATGGATGGATCTTGAGGTTATTATGCTAAGTAAAATAAGTCAGACAGAGAAAGGCAAATGCCGTATGATTTTGCTTATATGTGGCATTTTAAAAAAACAAAACAAACAAACTCAACAGAAACAGACACGTTATGAGAGTAAGCTGATGGTTGCCAAAGGGGAGGAAGTTAGGGGATGGGTGAAAAAAAGAAAAAATAAAGTGTGTTATAAATAGTGATCAATAAGACCCACACCTTCACTTATTTCTTTGGCCCAGAAGTCAAAAAGATTGCCAGATTCTTTTTCAGATTCAAAACTTCTGTTTTTACAAGAGACACCACAAATTAAAAGTAAAACAATAGTCTGAAAGACACTATTTACCATAATTATAACTGACGAATGATTATTTTAGAATACATAAAAAGGTCCTACAAATTAATAATAAAAATAGGCAGCCCGGCTGGGCATGGCTCAGTGGTTGAGCGTCGACCTAGGATCCAGGCGATCGGGGTTCGATTCCCGGTAGGGGCACATGCCCAGGTTGCAGGCTCAATCAATGACCTCTCATCATTGATGTTTCTCTCTCTCTGTCTCCCTCTCCTTTCCTCTCTCTGAAATCAATAAAGATATATTTAAAAAATAAAAATAAAATAAAATAAAAATAGGCAAAGATGTAAACAGGTAATTCACAGTAAAAATTTAAAAAAAAAAGCCTTAGTGACATATAATTGACATTCAATAAATAGCACATATTTAAAGAGTATGATTTTATAAGTTATGACATACGTATCTGCATGAAATTGTTACTGGTGAGATGATAAGACTTTGGTTCTTGTCTTCCTGAAGGAAATAATTCAGTTAAGAGACAAAGTGCAGCAAAGCAAGCAAAAATTTATTGGCTGCAGCAAAAACACACCCAGTACAGTGAAACAAGGAAGGGCTTAACAAAGAAGAGCATAGAAGCAGCAACAGGAGAGCTTAGGCTGGGCTGCTTTTAGCTCACTGGGAAGTCATAGAAAAGGAGGCCTTGGAGACAGGTTCAGGGAGTTAGCCCGGGACAACTGCTGCTGCCCATTGCTCCCCTGGTTGCAAGTCTCCTGGGGTTCCTTAGAGTTTAGGAGGTGCCTGGGGGGCAGAAGAGGGGGAAGGGAATGGTGCTGGTGTGCTCCTCAGAGGGAGAGCTCATGCTGGGTCCTTTGTACTCAGGGTTTTTCTCTCTCTCTTGCAGGATGGAATCTTAGGGAAGGCCTCAAGGGAGGGTTTCAGCAGAATACTCATCAGTTTTCCAGGTGTGCTCTTTCTGGGTCCTGGTCTCCACTGATTGGTCAGCGCCAGGGGAGAGGATCATTAGTCAATGCAGCTGGCCCTGGCATCACCCACCCGGTTTTGCTGCTTTTCTGGGCCTGGAGCTGAAACACAACTGAAGCCTAGATGTTATCTATAAGGAGGAAAGGTCAGGAGGTCTAAACCTCATGGCCAGTGATATGCTAGGGGAAGAAAGGTTATCCTGGGGGCCTGGTCCTTGTTTTCACAGTTTTGCCCATTGCTAGGCACCCGGGGCTTTCTGCCCTGATGACCTTCTGTACCTGGCCCATCATCCTTGCTCTGCTAATGTTTGTCTGACTGCCTACCACAAAATCATGGTGGTGTCTCTTATGTGGACGTCATCTATCTATAGCCAACCCAGGAAAGCACTAGGCTTTGGTACAGGTTCTTCCTGTCATAAAGGATACCAGGTGAGTCAGTAGGCTGGAAAAAACTTCAAAGCAACTTCTGCCAGTGAACTCAGAAGCACCAGCTTTGCACATAAAGGACAGCTCTTTATTGTTGTTTTCTCTGAAAGGCCATCATTAACTGGTAAGGATTACAAACTACTCTGGGCGCCAACGCCAAGAATAAAGCACCAGCACACAGCAAAAACAAACTGCATTTACAGGTTAGGCCTCCAGGGGGAGAAAGTGCCTGGGAGAATGCCCAGACCAGGGCAGAGCTTCTGAGTCACTTGGTCAAAGTGCAATGGTTGCTTTGCGGAGCGAGGTCCCCTCGACAGCTGGCAGCGAGCTCGGTCTCACAAAGGTGCAGCCAGCCCTCCAAAGGTACCAAACACTGTTGACACGAAGAGCTAATGTTTCACCCAGATCTGTGTATTCGTGTTCCCCAAACGCTGACGGACAATCCAATGCGCGCCAGCCAGCACAAATCCCCCTCCTTCCGCCACCCCATTCATTCCCTCTGACCCGCTGGGGTCCGCCCCGTCCAGGATCCAAACGAGAGACTGAACGGATACTCCGGGCGCCAATAACAATACCCAGAAAGGGTGGACAAGGGAGAGAAAGACAACCACTTCTGGTTAAGTTTCGTTTTTATTAAAAACTTCACGTGATTGCCCGACTCATGACTCAGCGATTTCTCCGTTCAGCCTCCTTTACTTTATTGGTTTGTCATCACCGCCTTCACCTTTTCTTGTATAGCCCTACCTACCCTGTTTGAACATTTAAGCAGAATTTTCCATTTGATACAAATAACAAATAAATCACCCTTTTAATTCATTTCAAGCCCGCAAAATGATATAGGGGTTTAAATAATCACTTGACACAGTCTCCTCCCTCCTTCCCCAGGGAAGCAACTGCCACACATTTTCTTCAAAGGATCATCAGGTGTGTTTTTTCCCCACTCTTCTACCTTAGTTCAGGCTTATTATAGACCCATATTCTTAAGCAAATAAAATAATTAGATAAAGACTCGATAAACAGTTTTCCTAGAATTTTTTCTCTCCCCCCCAATAGTGGGTGCACCCCAATAGTGACAATTCTGAAAAGTTTTGTGCAAATTGAATTTTTAGAACTCAAACCATTATTTTTGTTTTTAAACATTTATTTTAATCTTTATAATAAAAATACATACTCATTTTAGAAAATATGGATAATCAGACAATTCAAAAGACAAAAAGGTAATTATTTATAATCTCAACACTTGGAAACTATCCCTGTCATTAATTTGGTGTCTTGCTTTCCACTCTTTATTATGGATTTAAAAAAAACAAAACAAAACTTTGTACAATTTTATTTCCAACTTCTTTCTATATATACATTTTTTCCTTTTTACCCATCCCCCACCCCTCTCCTTTAGCAACCATCAGCTTGTTCCCTGTATCTATGGGTTTGTTTCTGTTTTGTTTTTTCTTTTTTTTAGCTTCCACATATAAGTGAAATCACGCAGTATTTGTCTTTCTCTGTCTGACTTATTTCCCTTAGCATAATACCCTCTAGGTCCACCCATGTTGCAAATGGCATAATATTTCATTGTGTATATGTACCACATCTTTATCCATTCCTCTATCAATGGGAACCCAGGTTGCTTCCATATCTTGGCTATTGTAATACTGCAATAAATATAGGGATGCAAGTATCTTTTCAAACTCATGTTTTTGTTTTCTTTGGATAAATACCCAGAAGTGGTATTGCTGGATTGTATGGCAGCTCTATTTTTAATTTTTTGAGGAATCTCCATACCATTTTCCATAGTGGCTACACCAATTTACAATCCCACCAAAAGCCTGTAAGGGTTCCCTTTTCTCCACATCCTCAACAGTGTTTCCAACTTCTTTTCCCTCATTACAATGTTAGCATTTTCCCATTGGATTAAGAGTGTAACTTTTTTTTTTTTTTTAAATATATCTTTATTGATTTCAGAAAGAGGAAAGGAGAGGGAGAGACAGAGATAGAAACATCAATGATGAGAGAGTCATTGATCGGCCGCCTCTTGCACACCGCCGACTGGGGATCAAGCCCGCAACCCCGGCATGTGTCCTGACCAGGAATCGAACCCCAATCGCCTGGATCCTAAGTTGATGCTCAACCGCTGAGCCATGCCCGGCCCGGCAAGAGCGTAACTTTTAATGACTGTTTAATAGTCCCTTGTATGAATGTAACATGCATCACTTAATCTTCCATTTTGAAACATTCAACTTCAATATTTTCAAATGAGCCAACTATTTAAAATAACCCTGTGGGCCCGGCCGGGCGTGGCTCAGCAGTTGAGTGTCGACCTAAGATCCAGGCAATCAGGGTTCGATTTGTGGTCAGGGCACATGCCCGGGTTGCGGGCTCAATCAATGACTCTCTCATCATTGATGTTTCTATCTCTCCTTCCCTCTTCTTTCCTCTCTCTGAAATCAATAAAGATATATTTTAAAAAAATAACCCTGTGGTAAATTCTTTCTGTGTAGTGAGGAATCCTTTGAAACGTAAATATCTACTCCTAGCCCTGTTACCAGCGAGATGAAGAGACCTCGAGACCTCAGTTCTTGTCTTCTTGAAGGAAAGATTTCAGTCAAGAGACAAAGTGTAGCAAAATAAGAATTTACTGGCCACAGTGAAAATATACTTAGGAAAGTGAAACAAGGAAGGTGCATAGAAGAAGTAACAGGAGAACCTAGGCTGGGCTGCTTTGGTTCACTGGGAAGTCAGAGAAAAGGGGGCCTTGGAGACAGGTTCAGGGGCTTAGCCCCGGACCAGCTGCCGCTGCCCTTTGCTCCCCTGGTTGCTAGTCTCGTGGAGTCCCCTCAGAGGGAAGAAGGGGGAAGGGAATGGCGAGGGCATGCTCCCCTAGGGCAGAGCACAAGCTGGGTTCTTCATCCTGAGCATATTTATCTCTCTCATTGCAGGCAAAAATCTTAGGGGAGGTCTCAAGGGAGGGTCTCAATAGAATACTCATTAGCTTTCCAGGCGTGCTCTTTCAGGGTTATGGTCTCCATTGATTGGTGAGTGCAAGGCCAGGAGGTCATTAGTTAATGTAGCTGGTCCTCATTAGTTAATGTAGCTGGTTGGTCCTGAGGCAGTCATGGTGTCACTTGTCTGGTTTTGCTGCTTTCCTGGGCCTTGAGCTGAAATACAAATGAGGCCTAGATATTATCTTTAGAGAGGAAAGGATCAGGGGATCTAAACCACATGACCATCGATATGAAAGATGAGGGGTCCAAACCGTATGACCAATGATAGGCTAGGGAGGATAGGTTACCCTGGGGATGAGGCTCTTGTTTTCCCAGTTTTTCCCCTTGCTAGGCACCTGGGGCTTCCTTCACTGGTGAGTTTCTGTACCTAGCCCATTGTCCTTGCTCTGCTCATGTTTGTCTAACTGCCTATAACAGACCCGATCTATTTTTATAAGTGTAGGATAGAAAATTTTCCCCTTCTAGGTTATTTGGCTAGCTAATATTCAAATTGACATGACATATTAACAGGAGAAAAAGCATTTAATTTTATACATAGGTGTCCCATAAGAATATGAGACCCACAGGAAGCCAAGCAATTGAACGCTGCATGCCACCCTGAGCTAAAGAGAAGGGGGTAGGGCTATGGGGCTTCAAAGAGGAAGAAAACAATTCATAGGAAGATGAGAAGTGCGGATGGTTGGTAAACAAATATTTGCCAAGCTATGCAGATAAGTCTTTCTGGTATAAAAAGTTATCTCTGGCAATAGCCCTCTTCCTGGCACAGGACCCATATCTAGATTATTTTAGGTAGTTAAGGGGGAGGTAAGAAGCATTTCCTGAGTCTGATGGATTTTAACTGCCTTCAGCTCAAAACAATCTACATGCAAAAGTGGCACATGCTGGGGTGGCAGATTCTGCTCCCCTGCAGAAGTTTTTGAGTTCTCATTTATTGGGTTTGCTTAAGATAAAGCACACTTGTCTTTTTTTTTAAGTTTGGGAGTTGAGGGTTTTCTACAAATGTATATTTGAAATAACCTCCAAACTATAAAACTGTTGTTCTAAGCATCTTTTGTGTTTTTTCCAAAGCACTTCAACACCATATATATCCATAAGTACCTCCATGAGGTAAGGGAATGATTTAACTCCCTTCCCACTCATTCCTTCCCACTGAGGGTTGGGGAGGAAGGGGAGAAAGGGATTGAGCTCCAGGGGACTAGAGGAAAGTAACAGTGTTTGTACCCCCAAGTGTTTCCAGCCCAGCCAGTTACAATGAACTCAAACCCATGTGCAGTATTATGCAGGAGGATTCTAAGGCACACAGTGTCTTATTCTTTTATAGTTCTACCCCAGAATCCAGCCTAACATTAGCACAGAGAAGAGAATTAACTCAGTCATTCAACAATAGTTACTATCTACTATGTGCCAGGCACTGTTGTTGGAGCTCAGGATATATCAGTGAACAAAAGAGGCACAAATCTCTGTACTTTGTATCATTAGCATTTTAATGGGGGGAAGACAGACCCTTAACAATAAACATAATAATCAATAGACTATATTTTATGTTAGGAGGAGATAAGTTCTATGAAAGAAGTGCAAGAAAAGAGAGTTTGAAAAGTGTGTGGGTGTGTGTGTTTCAGTATTAAATTGCATAGTTAGGACAGGCCTCATTAAGAAAGTAACAGGTAAGCAAAGACTTGGAGGAAGTGAGAGAGTTAGCCATCTGGATATCTGAGGAAGAACGTTCCAGGCAGAGAAAAGAGCTGGTATAAAAGGCCCTGGAGTGGAATTGTAACTGAAGAACAGCAAGGCAATGAACATTGATGGAAAGGAGCAAAGTTTATTGCTTAAATGAATAAATGGCTAGATATGTGATTACAAAGCAAGATGGTTAGCAAGTATGAAAAAAACCCTACTCATACTGCAAATTGAAGGTATGAGTGCTTGAGCAGGTGCTGAGTTGGAAAGAAGTTGTCGATGAAGACAATTCTAGATAGACTTTTTGGAACTTGAGTGGTGGAAGGGGAGGGAAGGTGGAGAAGACCTATAAAATTGAGCCAGGGTCTCAAACCACTCCATGATCATTGTCCAGACATGCGGGTCTCTATAGGGCTAGATGAGAAACCTAAGTCTTAAGACCATTGAAAACTAGTGTTTACTTTTTTTTGCATACACTCTTTTTTTTTTTTTTTTAATTTTATTTATTATTATTATTATTTTTTAGTATATCTTTATTGATTTCAGAGAGAGGAAAGGAGATGGAGAGAGAGATGGAAACATCAATGATGAGAGTCATTGATCGGCTGCAGCCCGCAACCCGGGCATGTGCCCTGACCGGGAATTGAACCCTGATCGCCTGGATCCTAGGTCGATGCTCAACCGCTGAGCCACGCCCAGCCGGGCCTTTGCATACACTCTTATCCTAGGACTTTTAAGTGGCAAAGGAAGCAAACAAACCAACCAAAAAAATAAAATCTTATAAATACTGACTTCAGGGGCAAAATGCTCAGGGATCCACCTCTTCTTCTCTAAAGCCTGCTAGTCTTCCATACAAGGGTTGTTGAATTAGTTTTCTTTTTAATTTAATTTAATTTCTTATTAAAGTATAGTTGGCATACAATATTAGTTTCAGGTGTACAACATAGTGATTCGACGTCTGTGCACCTTATGATGTGATCGCCCCATAGTCTAGTGACCATCTGTCACCGTACAAAGTTACAAGACTATTATTGACTATTTCACTTATATGTGGAATTAAAAAACAAACAAATGAACAAAGAGAACAAAAACAGACTCAGAAACAAAGAACAAACTTATGGTTGCCAGAGGGGAGGGAGGTGGAGGGATGGGTAAAAAAGGTGAAGGGGAATATAGTCAATAACAGTGTATTAGTTTTCTACTGTTGCTTTAACAGATTACCACAAACTTGGTGGTTTAAAATGACACAAATTTATTATCTTACAGTTCTGGAGGTCAGAAGTCCTGAAATCAAGGTGTCAGCAGGGCTACATTCCTTCTGGAGCCTCTGGGGGAGAATCCATTTCTTTGCCTTTTCTAGTTTATATAGGCCGCTCACTTTCCTTATTTTGCGGTCCCTTTCCTTTTATCATATCACTGTCCTTTGTATTTTCATTACTATAAATTCCTTTCTCTAGCAACTACTGGGGCACAAGGAATATCAGAAAGCTGTGAGATGCAAATTGATAGAGTGCTTAGAGGTCACCTTATCTAACTTTTCCTTAATGTTGAAACTCGTTCAACATTTTCTGGACAAGTACTCATTCAGCTTCTCTTTATTTTATTATTATTATTATTTTTTAATCCTCACTTGAGGATATTTTTTCCATTGCTTTTGAGAGAGAGTAAAAGGGAGAGAGAAAAAAATCACTGTGAGAGAGACACATCGATAGGCTGCCTCCCGCACGTGCCCCGACCGGGGCCAGGGATTGAGTCTGCAACCGAGGTGCATGCCCTTGGCCGGAATTGAACCTAGGACCTTTCAGAATGTGGGCCGATGCTCTGGTGACTGAGCAAAACCAGCTAGGGCTCAGCCTCTCTTTAAATACTTCCAGTGACTTGGAACAGGTCAGTATGAGTTACTAACTTTTCAGGTCTTATTGTTAAAAACCCTTCCTTCCTACTGAAATGACTCCTGTCTCCTTGTAACTTCAAAATGATCTTATTTTCTCTCAGGAGCTCCATAGAATGATCTCATTACCATGTGAGAACACAGCAAACCAGGAAGTGGGCCCTCAACAGGCACAGAATCTCCTGGCACCTTGATCTTGTACTTCCCAGCCTCCAGAATTATAAGAAATAAAAGTTTGTGTTTAAGCCATCCAGTCTATGGTAATTTGTCATAGCAGTTCGAACTGACAAAAACAGGCAAGTTATTTTACTTTTCTGTGCTTCAGTTTCCTCATCTGTAAAACAGAGATAGTGACACCTATTTTATTTTATTTTTTTTAAATGTATCTTTATTGATTTCAGAGAGAGGAAAGGAGAGGGAGAGAGAGCTAGAAACATCAATGATGAGACAGTCATTGATCGGCTGCAGCCCGCAACCCGGGCATGTGCCCTGACCGGGAATCGAACCCTGATCGCCTGGATCCTAGGTCGACGCTTAACTGCTGAGCCACACCCGGCCGGGTGTGATACCTATTTTATAGAGTTGTGAGAATTGCATGAGATAATACATGTACAAGGCTGTAGCAGTCCCTGCTATATAGGATGTGCTAGCTACTATTACTTTTTGGGTGTTACCAGCTTAGACGTAGATAATCCTAGAGGCCTGCCATGGATGTGCTCTTTGAGTGTTCTCATTTGAGCTACTATTTTTAAAGCAAAATACACCATACTGTTTCATTATGAGACAGGGCCAACTTGGAAACCCAGAAAGAACCTAGGATTTTAGACTATTAAAGCTGAAAATGGCTGTGGTGATTTTCTAGTCCAATGTTTCATGTAATGTTTTAGCTACGGAGCCCCTTGTTCAAACAAAATTTCACCCAAAAATCCATGATCTAAAAACAGAAAACTGGATCCATTCTGGTTGGTGTGGGGTGAAAAGCAGGATGTCCTGCCCACCCAATCTCTTCCATACCTGCTCAGAGATACCTCTTCTAAACCCAAGTACTCCATGGAACACACTTTGAGAAACGCTGATGGAATCGAAACAGACAGTACAGGAAGGTGTGATTACATGGCCAAAGAGATTATGTGACCTGAGCAGACCACAGAGTGAGTGGTCGCCAAACTGGGATCAGAAACCTGCTCTTCTGGTTTTTATGCTCAGGAGAGTGAACATCTGTTAGGTGCAAGCACTGTGCTAGATGTGGCAGTTTATGGGGAAGGCTCAGCAGAGCCCTGTGACACCTATCAGTTAGGATTCATCCAGGTGGTTGATGTCTCTATCCTGGTTTATAGGTCTTCAGGTGGATGTGTCTACCCCTGAAAGCCAGCTTGGCTCCCAGAAATCACTGTGTCTGGGGAGGAAGGATGGGGAAATATGGATCGAAAGTAAGGGATGGAATTAAGTGAAGTGTACTCACTTTTCTTAACTTCTAGTAAATCCCTAATGAAGAGGTTAGTGGGATGGGCTGTCTTCCTGAAATCCCATTGTAAAGCCAGCAAGTACTTTCCTGAACAGTCAGCTGGAAAACAGAATAAACATTTGGAAGAATGAAGTTGCTAGGAAACTTACACATTTCAATTCATATGAGTACTAAGATCTCCATCTAATAAGTTCTGTATGGGAACTGAACAGGGCCTTCAGTGTTTTCCTGGCCTTTCTCACTGACATGAAACTTTAATGAAGGGGGCCTTTTAGAGCACAGGGTCTGAGCAAACTGAGAATAGAGCCCCAGACAAGAAATACAGAGGTAAGAGTTCTATTGTCAGCTCTGGTGCCTGCTTGGGCAAGTAACTTAACTTCCTGGGCAAAATGAAAGGGTTGAAGCAGACAAGGGCTCTTCTGGTTTTAAAATGTCTATCATTCCATATCAAGAGTCTGCAACAAATGGCTGCCATCTAGAAACTGGACACAATGGGTCTGGGCTGCCTGTCGCTACTTCAGGCAATTAAGCAGAGACAAGGTTGAATAATTTGAGCACTTATTCCATTATTGCTGGAAATTCTGCTCTGACCACTCCTTGCCATTTGACTGATTACATACCAGTGAGGGAGAAGATAACTACGTGCAGCTGTGAGCTGCAAGTGTAACAGAAAGGGGAGGGGAGGGGGCTGCAGTCTGGCCTTCAGGAGCGCCAAGTCCTATAACCAGGTGCTGATCTTCTCTGTTTAGTAAAAATATGGAATGCTTCACAAATTTGTGTGCCATCCTTGCGCAGGGGCCATGCATATCTTCTATGATGTTACAAACAGCTCAGCCTATTCTTGTGACCAAAGAATGTTCAACGTTCCTGAGGCAAACTCCCGGAGGGGGTCAGGGTCTGGGCACAGCAACCAAATCAAAGTGTGTTCTGTCCTTGGTCTGTTCTCAAAATGTATTTCTTTTCTGAGTAATAGACCCACCGAGGCATCTTATCATTTTACAGCCTTTTTTCATCCTCAACTTTCCCAGGGTCTGGAAGAAAGCTTCTTATCTATAGTTAGTAAGATGGATGATTATTAAACATCTGTGGCTCTATTCTTATTACGTGCCCTTCCCCACTATCAATCTTAGGCCAAATTGCTAGCTGCAGCCTTCTCATTTACACCTGCAGAGTCAGGTCATTGTCATCATCAATAGTGTCATAAAGAGTAGGTAATGATTTCTGAATCTGAAGTCTTTCCTCTAAAGCCCTACTGCAAAGGAAGAGAACAATATGAGATTATTTCCTAAGCAACACATTGCTTTAGTTTCATGGGTCAAAATGTCCTGGGATCACTCTCCTTCATAATCTATTGAGTTGAAGAAAAAGGTAGAGATTACAATGGAAAGATAAGTAAAGCGGGCATAAGTGTGTGTGTGTGTGTGTGTGTGTGTGTGTGTGTGTGTGTGTGTGTGTGTGTGTGAAGAGAGAGAGAAAGGGAGGGAGAGGTGTAAAGAAAGACTCAGAAAAAGGAGAGGCAGACAAAGAGAGACACACAGTACAGACAAGGAGAAAGTGATGGAAGTGGAAGTCAGAAGTGTGTCAAGGGTCAGCTGGCTAGTCTAGTGGAAAGAAAGCATATATTCTGCCACTTTCTCTGATGTGAGGCAGATGGAAAAAATCTGGGAAATACTCTGCTCGGGAGACCATTTCACCAGCTCAGCACTTAGGTCATATAGTCTCCAAAAGCCAGAACCTATTCTTAGATCTGCCATTTATTTATTAATTCAATAAACATTTACTGAGCACTTACTGTGAGAATAGACTAATGAAAAAAAGGGCCATGTTCTCTGCCTGAAAGAAGCTCACAGGCTACTATAGGTTCTGGGCCAATAATAGATGATAATAGTATGATGAATGCCATGATGAGGGAAGTCCAGGATATGAGGCGAAATCCCCCAAAATTCAGCCTTGGCTGGTTAAAAGAGGTTTCTTTGGAGAAAGTCATGTCACTTGAAGGAGAAGCAAAAGCCAGACTGGTGTTGGAGGAGGTAGAAGGAGAAGGAATATTTTATGCAGAAGTAGTACTACAGTTTATTTTAAATTTTTTTGGTATGCTTAGCAGTGTTTTTCAACTGTTCTTCATTGGACATATATTACATTTATAAAGAAAGAATTTTAAAACATGAAGGTTAGCAATGGCCTCTCTTTTAAAAAATTTAAATTTAAAAATTTTTTTTCAATTACAGTATATATTCAATATTATTTTGTATTAGTTTCAGGTGTACAGCATAGTGGTAGGATGATCATACACTTTACAAAGTGTTCCCTCTGATATTTCAAGTACCCACCTGGCACCATACACAGTTATCACTGACTATATTCCCTGTGCTGTACTTTACATCCTCATGACTACTTTATAACTACCAATCTGTACTTCTTAATTCCTTCACCTTTTTCACCCAGTTCTCCAACCTCCTACCCCCTGGCAACCATCAGTCTGTTCTCTGTGTCTGTGAGTCTGTTTCTGTTTTGTTTGTTCATTTATTTTGTTCTTTAGATTCCACATATAAGTGAAATCATAGGGTATTTGTCTTTCTCTGACTGATTTATTTCACTTAGCATAGTAACCTCTAGGTCCATCAATGCTGTCGCAAATAAAATTTCATTCTTTTTTATGGCTGAGTAATATTAACAATGGCCCTCTCTTAATCAGTGAGCACCAAAGAGAATATCCTTTGGTTTGTGATACACTGACAGGAAGAGAAGGGAGCACTGTAATTACTACTAATAATAACAGTAATGAGAACATTTGTTGAATGCTTACTACATGTCGGCTTTTTCCAGGCACCTCATTTAATCCTTACAATAATCCTCCACGATAGGCACAACTATTATCGTCTTCATTCATGGATGCGAAAACTGAGGCCCAGAGATCACACAATTATTAAGTGGCAAAGGCAGAAATCAAATCCAAATAGTCCAATGGCAGGGCCCTGGCTTGTGACTACTGCACTATGCTGCCCCTCTTTACATGATTAAAGTGATACACACAAGAGACCAACTCGTGTTTTAACTCCTCCCTCTTACAAGAAGCAACTGCTTGCTATAAGCGGACTATATCCCTGTATCCTCCAAGTGGGGGTTGGAGGGGCAGGGGATAGTTTTCATATGTGTGCCAAGAGGGAGATCAGATGCACAAAGAGCATGAACTGAGTTTCCTAAGGTTGCATGGCAATCTGATGGCTGAATTGGGTTCCAAAAATCCATTTCAGCATCCCAACTGCAGGACTCCACTTTGCTCTGGTCACACCAATAAACCTTATCTTGTGGGAAGTATCCAGTTTTCAAGTCAGTGACATAAGTACAGATGGTTTATTAAAATTTCCTTATATTGCCTGGCCAAGTATGGCTCAGTAGTTGAGCATCGGCCTATGAACCAGGAGGTCACGGTTCCATTCCCAGTCAGGGCACATGCCCAGGTTGGGGGCTTGATCCCAAGTAGGGGGCATGCAGGAGGCAGTTGATCAATGACTCTCTCTCATCATTGATGGTTCTATCTCTCTCCCTCTCCCTTCCTCTCTCTGAAATCAATTTTTTAATAATTCCCTTATATTAATGATGTTGCTCTGTGATGCAATCCTTATGTTAACCACATGGTGATGCTGCAGACAAATCTAGGAATTTGGGGAAGAGGAGTTTAAGAATATTTGTAGTATTTTTATAAATTGTGATACAGCTACACAATTAAAGGCTGTGCTGCCATCTAAAAGAATAAGGTAAAGCCATATGACTTTTAAGGAACATCTTCAAGGTATGCAAATAAGTGAGAAAAGCAGGTCACTAAACAATATGAAGAGCAGGCTTGCATTTGTCTAATTAAAAAAAAAGTATACATACATACACAGATATATGCATATCTCTTTTACATATAAAAAAAGAGACTGTTAACAGTTATTACTTCGAGGAGTGGGATTGGGGTCCAAGGGAGAGGAAAGGGTATTTCTTTTAGATTTTATACCTGTTAAAATTATTTCAATTTTTAATGATTTGTATCCATTAATTTAAAAATCATTATTACAAAAACAACTCAATTGCTGTAAAAATTTAAGTACGGTAGAAGTTAATAAAAGTCCCTTCTCCCCCACCTCTTAATCCCATCCCCAAAGGACAGACTCTGGGACCTTGTTACTCAGTGTAATTTTCAGAACAGCAGATCGGGATCATCTGGAAAGTTGCTAGAAATGCAGATTCTCATGCCCCACCCCAGATTTGCTCAAACTCCATAGTGGGGCCTACTAATCTATGTTTTAAAAAAACCCTTGGTCATTTTGATGCATACTCAAAGTTGAGAACCATTTCATTTTAGCAGGTTAGACCAGATCTTTGGTGGTGGTGTTGGGGGAGGGGAGGTAGAGAAGACTCCCCCTGGGAAAAACTAATAATTCAAAATGGCATGTCCTCATTCACCCAGCGAGCTCTACATCAAGGGTTAGCAGCCCCTTGAGCTCACTGTGACCTCTATGTTGGGAATGAGCGATAACCATACTGCCACAGTTTGGAGGCATTATCTAGAAAAGGGAAACATGTTAGAAGGAGAAAGGCGTGTAGAAAAACTAAACGAGAGTGAATCAAGGAAGGAAAAATGGCAGAGAGAATGAAGATTAAAAAATCATAAGATGGCAAGTAGATGACACTGACACCTCAGGGACACTCACTCATTGAGTTAGTAAGTATTTATCATTTTAAAATTCAAAATCTCTGTATCTTTGTGCTCATTTCCTTTCTCTGACCCACACGTTTTATTGTCTATGAAACCGAGGTCCTTATAACATTGATTAAATTTAGCTTTAAATCCTAGCTCTAGAAACCACATGCCTCTCTCTGTATATGTATATACCCCTCAGAGACCTATCCTCCCCCTGCCCCATAATCAGCAATCCAGAAGACAGCAGAAGATAGAACTCAGTCCTGACTAATGGTCACAAGGTCGGTTCTCTGTCAGGCTAAAGATAACATCTTGACCTAAACTATGATTCAGCTCCTGAGCCTTCAGGTGGAATAATCTCCTGGCTATTTTCCAGTTAAATCAGACATGAGGACAGGGGAACATACCTCAGAACTCTCCTCAAGACCAGAAGAAATGATTTATTACCTTTTACCTCACCTCCCACCAATCAGCTCCCAGCATGACCCCGAACCCCTAACCCACAGATGTCTTGTGATTTTGCCCTTTATTATCTGTAACCTACATGCCATCAGACAGTTGTGGGTATTGAACATTAGCTTCCTGTTCTCCTGGGTGTTGCCATTTATAATAAAATAAATAATATTTTTCCACTGCAATTCTCAGTGTTTAGCATTTGGCTCTGCTAACGTTAGATGGACAGACTCTTTGTGTACCTCTGACCCACACATTTCATTGTCTATCATTTACCAAATAAGATAGGATTATTATTTCTTACACCATTCAGTGTCTTCACATTTGGAAAGTGTTTGGCAGTGATCCCTGCTCCCTGGCCAAAAAGTCATGAGCTCTCAAAACTGCTCCAAAGAGTCATAATCTATTGTGTGTGTGGGGTGTGTGTGTGTGTGTGTGTGTGTGTGTGTGTGTGTGTGTGTTTGCTGAGGAATTTTGCCCACTGGGGAGGTATGAGGTATGGTAGGAGAGGATGTGCACATAAAAGTGCTCTAGATGCAGTAGTATCAACAATCTAGTCAACACATATGAAGCTCAGATTGGAAGCGGTCTTCCAAAGTTCCTCAAACATCGACCCTAATCCCACAGACTTGCCTCTACAGCAGAAGAGCCTGGGGAAAACTCCTTCAACTAAGCTGGGGTCATGGGAGACAGTGCATACAAAAGTAAGTAGTTTTCACAAGGTGTTCTTTTTTTGGGGGAAGGGACATTAAACAACCATGAATATGGAAGCTCTGACCAAACAAATCTTTAAGTACTTTTAGCGTATCTTTTTCTGACAAAATACCCACCATTTACCTACCACTTCCAAAACATTGTTCTGTCTCATGAACATGCTTATCTCAGTCAAGGAACCAGCATTTGTTTTGTCAGGGGGAAAGCTTGTGATGGGGGGATTTAGTTTAAAATGCTGCTCTATCTCACTGTGTTCCTTTTTTTTTTTTTTTTTTTTTTTGATGACATCTGCAAGAACTTAAGAGCAACAGTGTGTTAAACCAGATCTTTAACTCATTGAGACACTTTGCTTCCTTACATTTTAAGAAAAAGAGCATTTACTCTTATAGATTCCTAGAGTTGTAAAGCTGGAGCCACCTTAGAGATCATCTCTGACCCATTAATATTGCCTTGGGGAGTTTTGACAAAAATTCAATGCCCAGGCCCCACTCCATAACAACTGAATCTGTATCTGAAGAGGTGGGGCCAAGGGGGCATCTCTAGTTTTAAAGCCCCACAAGTGATTCCAACATGCAGCCAGGCTTGAGAAACGGCTCTTGGAAAAACAAAAACAAAAACAAAAAAACAAAACAAAAAGACAGTACCTACTGTTTCACAGTCTCTGGGGAATGAAGTACAGGAATCAGTATGTTATTAAAAATATCAGGATGATTCTTTTGGAAACTAACATTTGAGAAGCAGCGCTTTATTCCAATTTGAAATTTTTATAGTTTTTTAATGCTTTCATTTGTTGAATATTTTAGGTTTCATATGTTCAACTGTTAAGTATACCAAATAGTATGCTTAGTATGAATTCATTAAAGGATATTTACATGTATATGTACATGGGAAAAACAACTGGAAGGATAATGGATGGGTAAGTAGATAAACAGTGTCTCTGGGTAGTAGGCATATGGATGATCTTTGTTTTTTCCCCCCTTTCTATTTTATTTCTATCTCATTTTGTTTCTTTCTGTATTTAATGAAGATTCTTCCTCTTTCTGAGTTCAATTTCCCCATCTGAAAAACAGGGTGTTGTAACTTAGTGAACTTCAAGACCACGTCCTGCTCTGGCGGTCAGTGACTCCATACTTCCCACTAGCTGTTCGCCCATTTAACAGCATGAACTGTATAGGTAACAACAGTGTTTGGAGAATCATCGTCGGAACTGAAATGATCTCTACCATCTACACCCCCCAAAAGTTCATCCTCTCTCTTTCGCCTTAGATAAGGCCGTCCGCGCACATCTCTTCAGAGAGTAAGAATGATCGTGAACCAAAAAGCCAGGGCGTGGTCGCCCCGCCTACCCGGCCCTACATCACTACCACTCTCGCAGCTTTTAAGCGCGGAGATTGGCTGAAGACGAGAAAGAGCCCCGCCCCTAGTCTTATGACCTGCGCTGAGGCTCCGAGTCCCCGCTATTAGCAGCGCTGTGGTCGGTGGTCAGCGGCCGTCTTCCTCCGCTTCCCCCGAGCCGCCTTCGTGGTGTTGCTGCTCCCGCCGCCGCCTCTGCCGCCGCCGCCTGCGCCTGCTCTTCCGGATCATGGTGTGCTTCCGCCTCTCCCTGGGGCCTGGCTCGGGGCTCCTTCTGCTCGGCCTCGTTCTGGGTGAGTTGTCAGGCCCTCGTAATCAGTCCCCCCGCCTGGGCCCCGGGGCGCCCAGTTCAAAGGCCACAACTTGTCAAACTGGTCCCAGCGGGAGGGGGTTGAGAGGCTGAACAGCTGACCCTGGGCGATGGCGCTTGCCCCAGGTGCCTAGCACTGACCTAGAGAAGACCTGACGGAGGAACAGCGGGGTAAGAAGGGCCAGTGAGAGTAAGAAAGGGCAAGTAAGGGGGTGGGCTGGACGTCAAGGGAGTAGGTAGGGAAGAGTTTGGAATGAAGCGGATCGGGATAGGAAGAGTCACTTGAGGAAAATACTAAGGAGTGAGCCTAGGAGGGCGGTACATGCTGATTCTGGGGTGGCAGAGACCATTAGGAAAGTCCTCGTTTCCTAGGATCAGGAAGAGTTTTGAAGATGGTGGAAAAGTATGGGACGAGAGAGAAAATTGGAAAACACTGCCTGTGTGAGGGTAGTGGGGCAGATATAACAGTAGAGTCTGGGGACAGTGAGAGTGTTGGGGGCTTTGATGGGAAGGAATTGGAGGCCATGGAGGAAGGGTGATTAAACAGATGAGGAATGATGCTGGATTTGAGTTTGGTAGTTGGGAGTTTTGAAGGGGAAGGGACCCAAGGTGGCTGAACACTTTCCAGGCAAGAAAACTCAGGCCCAACCTCTGGAGAGTAAAGGGGTGAGTGGGAACTTCAATGGGGAGTGAATATCTGACTCGAAGGTGTTGAAGATGTCAGTTTTCGACCACTTTTGCCACTTTTTCAGCCCCCAAATCCCCAAGTGTTTCAGTTGGGAGAGCCTCCCAGTTTCAAGATTTTGGGAGTGTATCCGAGTCTTGTATGTCTCTTTGCCTTCAAAAGCTCATTTTCTTGTTCTCTGTCATACAACTAGCCTATTACCTGGCTTTCAGAGGAAGAGTAGGTGGAGGAGGGTATGTAACTTCCTGAGGATTGATAATAACTACCATGTCCTCAGAATGGCTGGGTGAATGTTGGCTGATTGTGCACACCCTCCCCGTAAGCAACCAGTTTAATAACTGAAAGGCGAACTTCGACCAGAATGTCTTTTCCTGACCTGATTCATCCTGTTCGTTGCTACCCACTGACTTTTGCTGTTTGTGACCTAATTTAAAAAACAACAACAAAAAGCACAGAAGGAACAGACCAGATGGGAGTAGAGAGGAAATAGACATATTACGGGCCTGAGAAGACAGTGAGAGGTACACATCTTATAATTCACATTTCAGTAGAATAAAATCAGCCCCCTAGAACAGTGGATTCTCAATCAAGGAATATTTGGCAATATCTGGAGACATTTTTGGTTGTCACAACTGGGGATTACTTTTAGCATCTAGTGGCTAGAGGCCAGGGATGCTTATCAATATCCTACAATGCACAGGACAACCTCCACCCCCCACCAATGAAGTACCTACCTCAAAATGTCAGTAATGCCAAAGTTGAGAAATCTTGCTCCAGAGCCATAGCATTGGAAGAATTCTTGATCTGATATAGTGATTCTCAAGGATCTTTGCTGGAATTCTGTCATATCAAAACTATTTCCAGAAAAGCACTAAGAAGTCATTTGTCTTTTTCACTCTCATCCTCTCACCAGTGTACAGTGGAGTTTTCCAGAAGCCACATGAGTGATGACATCACCCTGATGGCTCTGATATGTTTTATTCACTTCTCAGTTTCAAATTCTACGGCAAATACCAAAAGATATAATTCACAGAAACCAAAGCTCTTTTAGATCCTTGGTGCATAAAAGATTCAAGGGGGTCTTCACACTGAAGCGTTTGTGAATCCCTGATCTAGTACAGCTGTCCACACAGTGCAGGAAACTCTTCTGTAGCCCTTCTGAAAGGGGGTTGTGGAGGCTTTGCTCAAACACAGTTCGGAGCTTTTACACTACTGAGGGCTGAGTGACCCTAAGAGAGGATTATCTACCAGTAAAGTACCTCACCAGTGACTAGAAGACATCTGACCAAGGCATCTGTTAACCATTAACTCACTGCTAATTGAATCTGCACAAACACAACACTGTTATTGTTTAGAGAAAGTGAAAAATAATAGTTGTCTTACTTGTTGGTTTTCATGTCATTAATTTTTGTTTTTGTTTTTAATGAAAGCTTTTTTTGTTTTGATTTTACAAAAGCAATGCTTGCTCATTGCAGAAAATAAACAAAAAGAAACATAAAAGAACCAATCAGCTCATCTGCTAGTTTGACATTTATTGATTAGAGCTAACTAGACTCATCTTCTTGGAAGATTTCCTAGATTGATTCCTTCCACTTCCAAGTTCAGAACAGAATTTGGAGGAGTAAAAGTTAATAATGTACCCAGATCAGATTTTTAAAATGAAATAGAAACCATCTCTTCTATACAGCTGCTTTTTCTGACAGCTATTGTGGCACTAACTCCTTCCATGTGGTTTTGTCTCTTTAAAATTTAGCAAGTCTTCAGTTGCTTGGTGCATTTTACATGTTGTTTTTATGTATCAAAATGGCTACCAAGAAAAGGTTTTTGAAGACTCAATAAATATTTGTGAAGTACCTGTTATGGATCTCATGCTGTTCCTGGATACTACAGAGGATAATAAAGGATGATCTATTCTGAATTTATAGTCTAATTAGCATTAGTGTTCTGGCCGTGCCACTTTGTAACTTTCTGACTCTATCCCAGCCTCACCAGTAACTTTACTTTTTAAAAATAGCTGCTTTAGAGTAAGTACAGAAAAGAATTCTTTGAGTCTATGTATTGGTTTTTTTCACAGAGATTAAATTATGCTGAGATTTGTTTCATTTGTAACTGACTAGAGAACTTTCTGGAGAAGAGCTAGATAGCAGCATTTTAGAGAGAGAGCTAAATGAAAATCCTCTCCTAGCATCATTGCTTAACTGTGTTCCCATTGTGTGACATCAGAGATTTCAGAATTCTGTGGGGTTTGATTCTTATAACTAGTGACTTCTGCATTTTATAGAGTTGAAGCTTTTCTGGAAGAGAAAAACCTCATAGAAAATCCTGAGTGTGTGTTTCACTGGTTGGAGCCCCTTCTTCCCACAAATGTTTATTAAGTGCCTATTGTGTACCAGCCTATTGTGTACTAGGTGAAAGGGATAGACAGAGCAACGGGAAAGACAGATGAGGTACCTGCTCTCAGGGAGCTTACATTTTAGCGGTGGAAGACAGTCCAACAGGTAAATAACAGAATCTCACATAGTGATAGGGACTGTAAAGAAAATGCTGTAGGTAATGTGAAAGAGGAATGAGCAGATGATAGGAGTGGGTGATGGGGTCAGAAGGCCTTTCATTGTTGTGTAACATTTGAGCAGAGATCTGAGTGTTGGAAGGAGGACAGTCAGATGAGCATCTGGAAGAATAGGAGTAAATCTTGACTTTCCAAAACTCTTAGTTTATTACGCTAGCCTATTTTCCACTCATTTTTTCCCTAATAGTACCAGTCCAGTCTCCCCTGTGGTATTAGTTCCTGAGAGCAGAGACTATCTTATGGATAGTTATTTCCCTGTGCCTACCTAGCACAGGGCTTGGTACATATTTAACCCTCCTTAAATTTTTGTTGAGGGTATTATTCTTCTTGAATCTTAAATTATGTTTTGCAAGAAGTTTGTGTGTGTGTGTGTGTCTTTGGATTGAGAACTTCAAGATCAGTGCTAAGCAGTACAGATAATTATAAACCAGTTCACTAAAGTATAATCCCGTATAATAATGCTAGTATCTTACCTGTACCCTTCAGATATACCTACATAGTAGTGAGGGTTAACATGAAGAACAAGGAAGTCTTTGGTGAGGAGAATATGGTTTTCACAAAGAACTGACCTCTCTCCTTTTGGAGGTGATCTAAAAGAAAATGTAAGCATTGAGATTTTTTGTAGCCTTACCACATTTGGTTAAGCTGATAACTTTGATTTTAAAGCTCTGCTAAAATTATTCTAGCTATAATAGTGCTACTTGAAAGAACAGGCTATCCCTGGCCGATGTGGCTCAATTGGTTGGGCACTGTCCCATGCACCAAGAAGATGCCAGTTCGATTCCCTGTCAGAGCACATGCTCAGGTTGTGAGCTCAAGCCCCAGTAGGGGGCCTTCAGAAGGCAGCCAATTGATGTTTCTCTCTCCCCCTCTCCCTTCCTCTCTATAAAAAATCAATAAAAACATATTAAAAAAAGAAAGGACAGACTATTATTCGTCCATTAGTCATTGGTTATCACATCTGATAGGACAATAGATGTGATAATATTTCCCATGAGTGCAGCTTTCTTTCTCTATATCCTTGGGTGGAATTTGTGATCAAGGATTATTTCACAGTACTATCCTGACTTAAATGATCCATTGATGCAGGAAGGCTACTCTTCCTCATGTAGTGACAAAAGCATTCTGATCATAATTTTGTATTACAGTGATCAGAGATCTCCGATCCAAAAGTATACTTTATAAGTAATTGTTGGTATCTCTTGTGTTGCAAGAGAGTTCTGGAGGTCTGCCAAATACCACTCAGCAATAAGCACTTTCCATTAGTTGAATAATATTGAATCTTATTTCCCTACCCACTCTCTGACCTTAAAAAAAATAAATTATTTTGTAGCTTGCAATCATATTATTACTTTCCTTTTTTAAAAGATTTACCAGAAATCAAGAGTATCAGCAACCAAATGTGATGATTGTACCTATATGAGGAATTGTAAATGAGGAACAGTTTATCTGACTTAAACCTATGAATAGAAAAGAAAGAGTAAATAGGTAGTATATGCCTATGTCCTGTTCTTTTTTAAGACCTTTTGCTCAACACCATTCTGAATTGATGAGTTTGAGGACAAGAATCCGTAACTGAATATGATGAATGTAAACATATGCCTAAAAGCTTGGAAGGGTCGGTCCCTTTAGGTGCTGTGCTTACTAGAAGGGTAGCTTGTAAGCTGGAACCTCTAACTTGCTTGGCAAAGTTCTCTTAGTTCTGAAGGGTTTACATGCTATTGTAGAACCTTTTAGAGAAATATGCACACTATAATTCTTCACAAGGAACTTGCCCAGAGTCTCACAGCTAGTAAATTGGATGGCCTGATTTGAATTCTAGCTCTTGAACTCCAGAGATTGGGGTCTTAGTCACCTCATAATATTGCCTCTTACATCATTGTTTGTTTGTTTTTTATTAGTTTTGTTTTACCACCAGTGTTATGTTCCCACCCACCCCATCCTATTTACAAATGTGTATTTTTCAGCTACATTGGGTCAAATAGACTTGTAAAAACCTAGCCCTTTTTTTTTTTTTTTTTGTATTATCTTATCCTTCAAGAAATAAGTTCTGAGTTCTAAAAGAACCTATAAATGATCTCTTTGGAAACAAGATAGAGAGGATATTTGAACTTGAGAAAGCTGATTTTGAGGATTTCCTTTTTCTTTGGAGAATGAACTCTCAGCTCTATAATTATATACTCCAGGATATATTCAGCTGTGGTTTTTTAATGGCATAAAGCCTTTAAACAAAAATGATTTGGTTGTTCTAAAATCAAACACAGAAATAAGGATGGAAAAGGCTTGCTGGAGATTTTTTACCAAAGTGTAAATGTTTCAACTATAAACTTACTTTATGAGAAAAGCATTATTCCTAGTTCAGAATCCATGACAAAATTTGTTGAGGGAACTGACATGGGGTTTGAAGGAGTATCCAGAAGACTGATAGGTTGGGTTCATGATTTGGAGGAGAAAGAAGGTTGGCCTTCCTGTAATTAGATTAAGCTATATTTCAGGTTCTTATTGCAGGGTATTTTTACCTTGATATGATCAATCAGTATTTATTGAGAATCTAATGTGTATTCAGCACTACTAGGAATAATAGGAGATAGAGTAAATGTAATAGACATAGTCTCTCCCACCATGACACCCATGATGGATGACATTCATATAAAAGACACATTCCTAGGGGCTGTGGCATAGATAAATAAGATCATCTGTTTAAGGGAACATATTGGAATTCAAACGAGTTGCAGAGATATTATCAAAAAGGAATCTTGTCATTCATTCACAGACTTTGGTACTTTTTTATTAACAAATTACTTGTTGTATGCTACAATTTACCAAGGCACATCAGTTTGTTGCAAAGTGACAGTTGAAGACTCTTTTGGAACTTATGACAATAGGGAAGACAGGGTTTGCAGGCATACAATAACTAAATAATTCAGGATAGTATGAGATATATGGAAATTTTGGGATGTGCACTATGACTGCTCCTCCAGGGCATTTATAGTCAAGGAAATCTGTGGAGAAAATGGCTGCTGAAAAAATGGATAGCATATCAGTCCAGGTTCTTAATCGTAAGCAACAGAAATAAAATCCAATTGATTTTAAGCAGAAAAGGAGTTTATTAAAAAGATCTCGAAGTAGCCCAGCTGGCATGGCTCAGTGGTTGAGCGTTGACCTATGAACCAGGAGGTCATAGTTTGATTCTTGGTCAGTGCACATGCTCAGGTTTCGGGCTCGATTCCCAGTAGGGGGCGTGCAGGAGGCAGCTGATCAATGACTCTCATCATTGATGTTTCTATCTATCTCTCTCCCTTCCTCTCTCTGAAATCAATAAAAACATACTTTTTTAGAAAAAGATATTGGGGTATGTGTGTACCCTTTGACCCCACAATTTCATTCCTAGATATATAACCAGTAGATTCACATACACATGGGTTCACTGATGTGTCCATTTGTTTGTTTGTTTTTTGTTTTTGTTTTTTTGTGTTTTTTTTTAATATATCTTTATTGATTTCAGAGAGAGGAAAGGAGAGGGAGAGAGAGAGAGATAGAAACATCAATGATGAGAGAGTCATTGATAGAGCCCGCAACCCGGGCATGTGCCCTGACCAGGAATCGAACCCTGATCGCCTGGATCCCAGGTCGATGCTCAACCGCTGAGCCACGCCAGAAAACTATGCAGATACCCATCAACAGTAGCATAGAGTAGTGGAGTAGTCACCCAATGATAGAAAGCTATACCTACAGAGTGAGAATGGACAGACTGTAGGTACACACAACTATGGAGTAAATCTCCCAAACATAATATTGAGTGAAAGAAGCCAGATATGAAAGAGCATAGCGATTGATTCCATTTATATCAGATTGAAAAGCAGGCAAAACCAGTCTCTTGTTAGGCGTCAGAATAATGGACAGCGGTTACCCTTGGGAGGGAAATGGTAACTGGAAGGGGGAACCAGGGAGCTTTGGGAGTACTTGGAATATTCTGCTTGATACAAGTGGGTTTAGTTTGTGAAAAATTTTTGAGCTGTATACTTAATATTATACATACTTTTCCCTTCCATATGTTATTCTGTGCACTTTTCCATAAGCATGTTGAACATCAATGAAATTTTCCTTCATAAAATATGCATATTAGGTAACGCAGAATTACTGGAGGCCCTGGCTATATATCCCAAAGTCTGGGTCAGTATCCCAAATCATGTCCCTGAACTGTGTTTCTATTGCCAAGCATTGAACTGCAGCTTGCACCACTGGCCACTGCCACAACGGGCTCTGCCTGTCTTGTTCCCTGGGAGCTTGATCCTGCTGTAGCTACTTCCACCTGAGGGAGGTAGTTCCATTCCTGACTCCATTCCCCAGCTCTCCTATTCAAATTCTGGTGTGGATGCCTTTGTTAGGTGGAGCCTAGCACAAGATCCTTGCTGCAAGGGAGGCTGGGAAAGCAAATAGCTGACGTTTTCAGCTTTTAAAGTAGGCAGTGATATTTGCCAGAAATTGTAAAAAAAAAAAAAAAAAAAAAGGCAGTGGAGGGGGTGTTTCAGAGTGAAATCCTTCCTGAGGTGAACATTTAGGTCAGTAGAAGAAAGTACATTTCAAATGTCAGGTACAATGTCTAGGGGTAGTGATTGAATACAACATAGCATTTGGGTCCGGTGAAACAAGTTTAACCAGATCAAAGGGTGTGTTCTGGGAAAATGGCTTGAGAAAACTTGAAGGAATAGGGTGGGAAAGATTAAGGATTACTTGAAAGCCAGGCAGAGGAATTCAAATTTAATATGGGAATTTTGGAGCCAGTAAAAGTTTGTGAACAAGAACATGTCCTGGGAGGAAATGGTATTCAAGGACCATTAATCTGGCAGCACTTCTTGGAGCAGCAGCTAGGAGAGAGGTGTCTCATAATTTAGGGGTTGGGTGGTGGATTGAGAGTAGAAATAAAAGACAAAGATTGGATTTAAGATAGAATTTGAAGGGAAAAAATCAATAGGACTTAACAAAGGAAATGAAGGAGAAGGTAATTCTCCTACTTTTGAGCCTGAGTGACTGTATGGTGCCTCCTTTCATTCAGAGCTGGAGAGGCTGAGAAGGGGACCAGCTTGGAGGAAGTAGAAAAATGAATTTTAGTTTTGGAATTGTTGAGTTTGAGGGAATAGGTCTTTGAATAAAAGCAGTCCATGTACAGTTGGAGATATAGGTCAGACAGGGAAGAAAGCTCTGTAGAAGCAATAGCTCTACAGGGAGAGAGGCTGTGAAGGGACTGGAACGATGTGCCAGAGCTCAGGGAGTTTCTCAGATCTCAGATTTAATGTAGTGGTAAATTTAACATGGAAAATTTGTACCACAACCTGTACCTTCTGCTTCATAAAGCTTCACTTCAGCCCATGTTGATACTACTATTATTTTGTGCTATTTTCTTTCTATTACTCTAATATCTTTGAAATGTATATGATTAATCCATGCGAGGCTTCTCTGGTTATTTCTAATAGTTTTTTGTTTTTGTTTTTGCTTTTAAATGGCACTTTTTAATGTTTTTATTGATTTTAGAGAGAAGGGGGAGAGAGAGAGAGAGAGAGAGAGAAACATCAGTGATGAGAGTCGTTGATCATCTGGCTGCCTCCTGCACAACCCCTACTGGGGGTCGAGCCTGCAACCTGGACATGTGCCCTAACCAGGAATCTAACGGTGACCTCCTGGTTCATAGGTTGATGCTCAACCACTGAGCCATGCCAGTCTGGCTATTTCTAATAGTTCTGAATGCTTTAAACAAGACAGAGAGACAGCATATAAAAATCAGGCCTCCAGTTGATTAGAAAATTTATGAGCTGGATTTCTCAGCACCACTACTGGGTAGCCTTGGATCAGTGAGGACAGCTCCATTCCATATTGTATTTAGAAAAGAATGGCTGTAAAACCTACTCAAGCCTCATGGGGTCTTTTCAAGCCTTAGCCAATACATTTAGGCACTGTCAGTAACCACAAGCTTTAGCATAATATTCAGGCGTGGCAAGACAGCTTGGACTCTGGAGGCTGGCGACAGGCTTTTGTGTACAGCTTGAAAGCTGTTGCTGAGGCACGCCTTCTTAGTATTCCTCTTAGGACTTGGTTCTCTATAGTCTATAGCATGCCCCTACTTGTAGATGATGCTAGATTGCTCAGGTATCATTAAAGGATCTGCAGCTATCTTAACAGGAAACAGCTCATCCCTTGGGTAATGTGTGAGATGGGGAAGAAAATCCTTAGATGGTTACCCATCATTTTAGCTGCTAGTGTGTTTGCCAGCATATAGTACCTTGAGTCCTTGGGCTCTCTAGGGTAATAGGTAATATTTTCCCTATGGTTAACCTAGTGTAGAAGATCTGACTCAAATTATCTGAAAAGTCTGAAGGTTTTTCTGTCTCCGTATAGTTTCTCTACCTAAAGAGGTGGCAGGTTGAGAACGCAGGAAGTTACTTTGAGTCCATGTCAAAGGATCTGCCAGCCTTTCTAATCAATTGAATTTTTAAGTGAAACAAAACGTGATGAACCAATATTGCATTTCTAAAAATTAACTTTTTGCCTATGGATCAAACAACCTTTGTAACCTTTGCTCACCTGGTGACATGCTTCGAAAGAGTTATCCCACCTCTTAACAGCAGAAGAAAGTAGTTTGCCAAGACATCCGTGTGTCACCCTAGCTGGTTTGGCTCAGTGCTTAGAGCATTGGCTCACGGACTGAAGGGCCTCGGGTTCAATTCCAGTCAAGGGCACATACCTCGGTTGCAGGCTCTATCCCTGTGGGAGGCAGCCAATCAATGTGTCTCTCTTACATCAATGTTTCTTTTTCTCTCTCCCTTCCACTGTCTCTGAAAAGCAATGGAAAAAAATCCTCGGGTGAGGATTAAAAAAAAAAGACATCCATGTGTCATAGTTCATGTAGTTTGTGACAGGCTTTAAGGCAACAAGAACATTGAACATCAAATCTATCATTATTTTTGCAGAGAAAGTTCCATGAGCTGGTTTGAGAGAAGCGGGAGTTTAACACCCCTTCCAAGCTTCCCCATACCTTGTTTACCTTAAAGGACAAAAATTTGAACAGGCAAACTATAGTTGCCTAAAAAAAACCCAGTGAGGCACAAATGAATGTCAAAATTATTATTAGGAGACAAAAGGGAAATGTCACCAGCCTGCGCAATTACCTATGTATTCTAGGTCAAGCAACTGTTCTTTTGGGAAGAGGAAATGCTAACTTTATCAATAGCATTCCACTAAAGATATAAAGAAAAACAATGATCAAGGTACCATATCTATTAAAAACATTTGGTTTTATTTTAGAGCTGGTTGAACTTCAGTGGTGGGTAGAGCTTGTTTTTATATATTTTTTGTAGTACAATTTTAAAATCTTATTATTTTTAATCTAGGAGCTGTCTCATCTTATGCATTAGAACTTAATTTGACGGATTCAAAAAAAGCCACTTGCCTTTATGCAAAATGGCAGATGAATTTCACAATACGCTATGAGACCACAAGCAAAAATTATGTAAGTGTTTTTCTTTTTCTTTGAGTTTTATAGCAGGAATTTAATTCTACTCTTTTTATCTTCTACATGCATTTATACAAATAAGATTTCATATGTTAACTGACTTAACACTTAAATTCTGTGGGTTTCTTAAAATACATGTGCCCTTGAATGTATTCTGATCAGTGTTGGAAAGAATATTTTAATCATTGGTTCTTTGAAGTTTTTTTGGAGTTACTTAAGGGCAAATGATCTGAAGACTCTATGGTGTTCTAACTACTGTAATGTTTATAACGTGTATTAACATCAAAGCTTGTCCCTTTTTTAATAGCTTGCTATTAAAAATCCACCTTTTTGGCAGTGCTTCTCAGTCCCTTTGCCTTTTTATTTTCTTTTAGTTAAGGTCCTGCCTGCTTACAACCTGATTTTTAAAAAATAAACTTAAGAACATAAGCTCAGCCCTGGCCAGTGTGGCTCAGTAATTAGAGCATCAGACTGCGCACCGAAAGGTTGCGAGTTCGATTTCCGGTCAAGTGCACATACCTGGGTTGCGGGTTCGCTCCCCGCCCCCAATCAGGGTGCATGCGGGAGGCAACCAGTCAATGTGTCTCTCTCACATCACTGTTTTTCTCTCTGTCTGTTTCTCTTCCCCCACTCCCTTCCACTCTCTGAAAAGCAATGGAAAAATATCCTCAGGTGAGGATTAGTAACAACAACAAAAGAACAGAAGTTCAGACCAGTTTTCCTTTTCCTTTCAGACATAGTACATGAATTTATCCAGAGGACTGGTGTGTAGCTAAGGAATCTAAGACTGGTTTACACAGCAAATCAGGCAAAGGGCAACCTAGCCATGGGGGATGTGTGATGTAGACTGAAGTGGCGCATCCTGTGAAAATGATTGGTGCTCATCACTGCCTGTTTGTTCCTTACCCCCAAACTTTTTTCCCCTACTTCATCTTATTTATTTATTTATTTATTTATTTATTTATTTATTTATTTATTTATTTATTATTTATGTTACTATTACATTTATTTGGGTAACATTAGTGAATAACATCATATAATTTTTCAGGTGTACAAAATTATAATACATCATCTGTATATTGCATTTTATGCTCAACATCCAAAGTCTAGTTTCCTTCCATTACCATACATTTTACCCTCTTTACCTACTTCACTCTCCCCAGCTTTCTTTCCCCTGTGGTAACCACCATTCTGTTGTCTGTATCTATAAGCTTGTTTTTGTTTGTTTTGTTGGTTTGTTACTTTTTATTTTATATTCCATATATGAGTGAAATCTTACAGTTTTTGTCCTTTCCTATCTGACTTATTTCACTTAGCATAATACTCTCAAGGTCCATTCATGTTCGCAAATGGTAATATTTCATGTTTCTTATGGCTGAGTAGTATTCCATTGTGTGTATCTACCACATTTTCTTTATCTAATCACCCACAAATTAAACTTCTTTTTCTTTTAGAAAACTGTAACCATTTCAGACCTTGGCAATGCAACATACAGTGGAAGCACCTGTGGGGATGACAAGAATGGTCCCAAAATTGAGGTGCAATTTGGATCTGGTTTTTCCTGGACTGTGAATTTTACAAAGGAGGTGTCTACTTATTCAATTGAAAGCATTTCATTTTCCTATGACACTAATGATAACACAACATTTCCTGATGCTAAAGAGAAAGGTAACCTTAATAACTGGATTTGTATTATCTTCTCTTGCTGTTTATTGATAATAAAAAATGTGAATAATTTAAAAATCATCCTTATGCATGTCTGTCTTCCTAACTAGAATAGAAACTTTATGTTTTTGTATCCTCTCCACCTCCATGTACAGCACAGTGTTCAGTATAGCGATGATATTTGCTGTGCTTTGTACCAGATAGTACCCTAAGTGTGTTACCAGCAGCATCTCAATCCTTACCAGTAAGCCTGAGAAGTAGATATTATCCCAGCTTTACAGGTAAAAAAAATGAGGCTTGATGAGATTAAATGACTTTCCCAAACATCACACAGGCTAGTAAGTGGATGAGTTTTTTGAAGCAAAGTCTATTGAGTTACAGAGTTCACACACTTAATTATTACTATTTATTTCATTCAATAATGGGCACTCAACAAATGCTGAATCAATGAGCAAATCCTTTACTAATACCTATTTTAAATGTGTGCAAGTTCAGTAATCTGAGAGGCGCAGAAATGCTTCATCTGAAGATCTTTTTACCATTTAGATAGGATTTTGACTGAAAAGTAAATGATGGTTAATTAAAGGTAAAATGACAGGAGTCAACATTTGCTGCTATTTTGGGACAATTTCAGTTCAAAATGAACTTGGGTAAAGCATTGGCAATTAGGTCATGATTGTAACTACCAGAACTGAAATGTGTATTAAAGTATTTTGAAGGCATGGATAATGGAGATTTCCATTGTGTTGGGGATATAATTCTCTCCTTTCCTCCCCCTCTGTTGAGATCGAGTTAACATGGTGTTTGTAGTAACTTAGCATTTGTCACCGATAGTATTTCATTCTGACCCCAGAAGTAGGTACATGGGCTTCAGTTGCCTAGACCTGGGGATAAATGACTCATTTGGATGTATGGATATCAAAATATCATATTTTAAGGACCCAGAAGTGAGTGTGCTCATATAAAATGGGAGTTATCACAGACTGAGGCTTGGAAATCAAATCCTATTTTTCTTTTTACTAATCTCTTAGTTTGAGAGGATAACTAAAGCAAGTTTGTTATGGGATATCTCGTATATTTAGTTTTGTGCCTTACATTGTATTTCAGAACTGATATAAGATTTGCTTCTCACTTTCAAGGAGGGTAAAACCTAGTTGGAGAGACAAAGTGAAATTGTTTTTTCAAGTTATATGGGAAAATTGGAAAGCATTGAGGTCCATGTGAATTTGTTGTTGTTGTGTGCTTTGCGGGGGGGGGGGGCTTATAAATCTTTTCTGACAATGTGAGAGCTCTAGACTCTCTCAAAGTACGTTGAACTTCGCACATGGTACATACATAGTCCCTGAGCCCATCTGTGCATGCCTGTGGTTAAGAGGCCCAATTTAAACTGTTCTCACAAAGGGTCCTGATTAAGAAAGAACACAGAGAAAGGAGAAGTCAGTGTGTGTTGGAGGAGTGAAATGTAGGACTTGAGCTGAAACTCCGCTATAATAGAATTTGAGTAAGCGGAGAATTGTGAGCAGAGTACTTCCAACAGGGAGAAGCATAGTGTGTGCAGCAGTGATTGTACAGCTGCCTGATTAAAATAGAGGCTGTGTGCGTAGCAGCAAGAAAATCAAGCTTTCTAGGTGGCAGTGCGTCTAAATTATAGAGGGCCTTGGAAGCCAAGGAAAGGCATTTAGCTTGATGGGGTAGACACTAGGGAACCATTTTCGGTATTTACCAGGAGAATGATATAACAAGAGCAGAGACAGTAGTTTATAAAGACTGTTCTGTAGGATTCATTTGGAAGTGAGGAGACTGCATGTAGAGAGGCCAACTTTAAGGCTGTTATAGTAATTAAGGCATGAAGTAATGAGTGCCTGGACCAAGGGGGTAGCAGGAAAAGGAGGTGGGGTTTAATCTAACAGAATTTATGGGAAAACTTTGGACTCTAAATGTTAACGTCTATCTCGCCCACCTTTTATTTTAAACAAGGGAAAATGCAGATTTTTTTATTACCGGCATCGGTGTAGTATTTGAAACAATTTGGAATTTAAAAGGATTTCCTTAAATGTACTGTTGATGATTTTTAAATTAATTTAGTGTTTTCTTTTTAGGCATCTGATCATTTAAGTGACTTTGAAATTGCTGTTTTCTTTTAAAAAATTGTTCATGATTAAAATACAGAAAAGTACAGAGAATAATATAACAGGCCCACATGCACCCATTTCCCAGAATTAGTAAATACTGTTTTTTTTTCATATTTCCCTCATCTTCTTATTTAAAGAAATAAAATCTTACAGATACACTTGAGGTTTCCTTTGTACCCACTCCCCAGAGCTATTTTCCTCCCTGCCTCCTGAGATGTCACCACTCTCATTAATTTGCGGTATAGCCTTCCTGTTTATGTGTTCATACTTGACTAATACATATGCCGATATATATGTTCCTAAATAATTCATAGTTTAAAATGATAGTTTTATAGTGTATTTCCAATATTTCTATAACTTGGTTTTTTTTTAAGTTATTTGTTTTTGAGGTCTATCTATGTACAGCAAATTCATGTATCTGTTCACTTTAATTGTGAAAACAGTTTTGGAGAAAAATGTTCTAATTCATTGGTTAAAAAATTTTTTCCTTTGGCCATTAGGGGGTGCCAAGGCAGCATTAATTAGCTGCCTTGCTACATGATGGAGAGGCACAGAAGGCAGCCTATATTATGCACCTCGAATAGTACCTTCTTCCCTTGCTGCTTCTCCAAAATAAACTAAGCCATTTGGGTGGATGAGTGTGATCACAGCCTCCCCCCCCCCATTGCTTTTCAGAGAGAGTGGAAGGGGGGGAGAGAGAGAGAGGGGGAGGGGGAGGGGGAGGGAGAGGGAGAGGGAAAGAAACATCAATGTGAGAGAGACACATCAATTGGTTGCCTCCCACATGTGCCCCGACTGGGCCGGGGATCAAGCCAGCAACTAAGGTATATGCCCTTGGCCAGAATTGAACCTGAGACCCTTCAGTCTGCAGGCCAATGCTCTAGCCACTGAGCCAAACTGGCTAGGGCTGATCACAGCCTTTTAAAGTTTTGCTATAGGAGTTATAATAAATGCTCTGTACAGAATGGCTGTAACATATTGCTTTTACATTCTGAAGATTTCATGAAATGGAATAGTCTTTAATTCTATCCAGGAAGAGGTTCAAAAGCTCATGTAGTTACTATAACTTACTTTGGGATAGTATCACAAAAATAAGGATTTACTATAAAATTCCTTATTAATGCATCTCTCTTCCTTGTTTTGTCACTGTCCTGTTGATTCTACCTTACATATGTGTTTCAGTTTGGCCCCTTTGCTCTCTTCCTACTGCTCCTCACCATCTTAGTTTAGGCATCCCCCTCCTTGCTTCTCACCTTACCTATGTCATCAGGCTTCTAAATGGTTTCCCTCTTAAATGACTTTCCTTAACATTTTTCTCCCCTGCCTATCCTCTACAATTTTGCTATCTCCCTTAAAATAAATTATACACGTGTTATTTATTTCCAGCTTTAAAAACTGGAGCTGACCTTCCATTGGTAACAAAATAAAGCCCAACTAACCTATTCTTAGATCATATATGATGCTTCAGAGTGTGACCACCTACAGCCTGTCTTCCTTTTCTAACTCCCATTACATCTTTTCTTTTATGCCCTGTCACCCACAGCGAATGTGTCATTTCCTGAAGATGCCATGTCCTTTGTCACTTTGAGGATGGGGTGGGGCAGGCAGACAGAAGAGAAGAAAGTCTAATATATATTTATATTATCACTTTTTTCCTACCTTCTTGAAAACAGCTATTGTTAATCTTTTTTCTTTTTTTTTTTTTTACAGGAAATTTTACTGTTTATGAGCATGTGATATTCAGCATTCCCTTGGATGACATCTTTAGATGCAATAGTATATTGACTTTAGAAAAGAGCGATGTTGCCCAGAACTATTGGGATGTTCATGTACAAGCTTTTGTCCAAAATGGCACAGTGAGCACAAAAGGTGACTACTTAAAGTGTATATTTCTGTATTTGGGTCCTAATTTAAGATGAGCATACCAGGTAGCTTTGTTGAAGTTGTTACCTGCAAGCATGCATATACTAAGACTTATTCATAGTTTACACTGGACTGTAAAATTTTTATAAATAATAGCAATTCTTATTCTTGTGGAACTTGCAATTTTGTTTATAATGTACCTCTTGTGGAATGGTATTTTAAAATGCTTTCCACATAGTGTTTTCATCTGATATAACCTAATCTTTGAACAAATCCTTAAATAGTATTTGATCCTCAGCTCTTTTGCTTTTGATGATGCAAGACAAAAGCGTAGGAATTAGATTTCTGGGTTCTAATCTTGAATTTTATAAATTGTTTTGTAACTTTCATATGACTTTATGGAAATGCAATAATTTCTCACTTACCAGTTTTGGGAAACTACCAACACTTCCTAAAAAGAGGTTGAAATGCCTATGATTTGCTGTAGGGGTAACACAGATATTGTATTTAAATCCTTCAATGATTTCTAAACTTTCTTCTGGTAAACGCTATCCTCCTTTGTAGTAGTTGTATGTGGGAGAGAAGGAGGGCAGGCCTACGTTGGGACAAAATGTTTTCAAATGTAAATCTCTGATTTTCATGTAAGAGGCTGGCTAGAAATCCCTTCTTTTGGACTGCTATTGTGAGAAATATTTAGCTCTTCCTGGGCCTTATGAATTAAGAAAAAGTCTGCTTTAGTTTATTTTGTCCTTTGTTTGTTTTAGAGTTTCTGTGTGATAAAGATAAAACTTCAACCACTGTGGTGCCCATCACTCCCACCACTTTGCCATCTCCTACTACAACACCCACTCAAAAGGAAAAACCAGAGATTGGAACCTATTCAGTTAATAATAGCAATGGTACTTGTCTTCTGGCTACCATGGGGCTGCAGCTGAGCATGACTCAAGATAAGGTATAGTTGTCTCTATCACTCAAGGTGAAGTATGGTTGTTTATTTTTATGGCTACATTCTATTTGCATCTCCTTTCAAATAATGTATCCTACATTCAGCTCAAGAGTAGTGTTACTGGAATAATGGCATTTTAAATGGAGATTCGATGTTGACTAACTGAGTTTTGATGAGTTTGGAGTTACTATAAATAACCATGAAGAGTTAATGTTGCTGTCAAGGTGTTATTTTGGGCAGTGGGAAACCTAGCAGTTTAAAGGACTCTTTGGATGTTTAGATTCTATTTGCCATCAGTAGATCAGAGAATATCTGAGTTTATCGTTATTTCAGTCTGTTTAAATATAACTCCTTCACACTTTTATCTGAAACATGCACTGTAGGTTGATGTATGGGAACAGTGCCGCTATCTGTTTCTCCAGCTATTTGATGACTGGAATCCTATAGCTAATGTTCAAGTACAGGATGACACTTCTAGTTACAGTGTTCCACTGAGGCTACAGAGGGCGTGCCATTGAACAAATCCCATTTCCAGAGTCCTATGATTTAGACAAGCCAGACAGCTCTTATGCTCCATAAACTTTGTGTATTTTCATTTGGCTCATTACTAAGGAAGCTTCCCTCTTGTTTTTTTGTGGTTTTTTTTTTTTAAAGTTGTCTGAGTCATAGCTTGAGAGCCTGTGCCAACTGTTTGAAAGTAAGACATCATAAACTTAAGTATTCAGACAAAAGAGTTGTTTTGTTCTCCACTAAAGTTGGTCTTGTTAGAGTATAAGGTTTAGTTGTAGACATTTATGGTTAATCTGTACCTTCCCCCCCTCTTCTTCCCCTAAAGGTTGTTTCGGTTATTAACATCAACCCCAATACAACTGACTTCACTGGCAGCTGCCATTCCCAAACTGCTCTACTTAGGCTGAACAGCAGCAACATTAAGTATCTCGACTTTGTCTTTGCTGTGGTGAGTAATAGATTTTTCTAAAATTAGATTCATTCTCTCAGAAAGACATTTGAAAGTATAAATAGGGTAGTGTGTGTGTGTGTGTGTGTGTGTGTGTGTGTGTGTGTGTGTTTTGGGGGGATATTTAGCTCTATTTTCGGTTTCAACACTACTTAATTATAGAGTGTAGTCCATTGATTCCTGTTAATCCCTCAGGGTTACCGCCATCTGTGGGCTGGACTCTCATATTAATATTCACCAATTGTGGCTATTCTTCTGTTATATAGACCTTAGGGTAGGAGCAAGAATTAACCCACATAAACTGTCTAATCTCTCCATATATATATTTTTTTACATATATATGTATATATATGTATATAAAATAAAGTAATATACATACTATTTTCTCTGTTATTGGTTAGAAAACTCGTGTTTGTGTACTATAATATTTTAGGCATTTTGGAGGCTATACTATTTGTAATAGTATCAGTAGTAACAGCTAACATTTATTGAATACTTGGTATCTACAAGACTCTGTATAAGCACTTAACATGCATTAATTCATTAAATCAGAACAGTTTATAATGGTAGCATTCAAGTTTTTGTTGTTCATGCTTGTATCAAGGGCTGAACCTTAAAGAGAAAGTTCCAGGTTAAGCATACATTCTCTACTTCTTGCTAGCATAAATGAATCATTGGGAACCTTTATTTTTACCTTCTCAGAAGCAGTTATTATCCCCACCATTTTTTGAGGGGGGTGTGTGTGTGCGTGCGCGCGCTCACTCCTGCACATGCACAAGCTATAGCCAATGAGAATGAAAAAGAGGGGATTGCTATCGGTGAGGGAAAATGTTGAAACACCAACAGTTCTTAAACTAAGTTATTGTATAAGTGGGTAGAAAACAGTTCTGCTTTTAAATCACACAGTGTATCTAAGGGATGGGGAAATAGTCTCCACATCTGATATAGGAAAAATTAGGTTTGTTATTATTTGTTTCATATCTGAACTAGGTTTCTTGAGTCTAAAACCTTTTTTCTCTATGGAATATATGCCGAGTAATTGAGGATTATATCTAATTATATTTGAGAAAGGTTTACAAAAAAAGCTTCCCTTTTCTAACATTCAAATTATTCCTCTGTGTATAGTACCTATATGACCAGTGAATTCCAGTACCCACTGGAACATTCCAAGCCCCACAAGGGATGCCTGAAACCACAGATAGTACCGAACCCTACATATACTATGTTTTTCCTATACATACATACTTATGATACATTTAACTTATAAATTGGTCACAGTAAGAGATTAACAATAAAGAATAAAATAAAACAATTAGAACAATATACTATAATACAAGTTATGTGAATGTGGTCTCTCTCTCTACAAATATCTGGAATTTTGCATTTAATATTTGTGTACTGTGGTTGACCATGAACAACTGAAACTGTGGAAAGTGAAACTACAGAAAGGGAAACTGGATAAAGGGGGACTCCTGTATTTATCTTATCTTCCCTGGCAGGTGGCAAACATGGGGGCAGGATTCAAGTCTGGCTCATTTTGCTAGCTCCTTGGAGCACTTCAGTATGTTACCTTGTACATACTAAGCACTGACATAATTGGAATGACTGGCTGATCAGATGAGTGCTTCAGAAAAATAATAGCAGTGAAGGAAAGATTGTGCTTGAGAGGCTGACAGGCAGGAAGCCCAGTTAAGAGGCTATTAAGATCCAACCTAGAGGTGGTGAAGGCTTAGCCAGTGACAGGAAGAATGAAATGGAAGGAATGAGTTGTTGAGTGTCTGAGAACCATATGACTACATCTCTGGTCCAAAAATTGGAAACAAAATGCAGAGGGAAAGAGTTTTTGTCACATTTTGAGTTTTCTTTACTTATTTACAATTTATTCTACTGGCCAGGTCTAATTCACAGTTTTATCTTTTGGGCAATGGTATTAGATTGCTTTTCTTCTGTAGATAGCAACTGTACCTGTAAACAGTTGTGATGTGTTGATTAACTGCAAACTCTTTTTTAATCAGAAAAATGAAAACCGATTCTATCTGAAGGAAGTGAATGTCAGCATGTATTTGGTTAACGGCTCTGGTAAGCAAATTATTGGCCTTGGGGAAAAGAGTGTGGGTTACACTGAAGGAATGGAAACCATAATTGTCTTGCTATTAAATAGTGCCTTATTTTATGGGACAGAAGATTTCATATGGAAATCATACCTTGACCACAACTTAAAATCAGTAACTTAGAACTATAGAATTCTATCTTTTGCAGTATCCTGTATTTTCAAATCATGGTGGATAGTAGTTAAGGACTGACTGATTTTTAGACTATAGAAACACCTATAGAAAAACAGGGAGCAGTGACAAATGATGACTAGAATTAGTGGGGTGATCACATTGTAAGGTATAAAAATGTTGAATCATGTACAAAATGTGTATTGTACACATGAAACTAATATAACTAATATAATATTGTATACCAACTATACTTAAATTTAGACAAAAGGAAAGATAAGGAACCTAGTGATCGGAAAAATTGCTTTTTGTAGGTAGACCTTGTACCCCAAGCTCTTATACTTCACTGAAAAATCCTAAGGACTGTTCCACTTTTTTATGTTGATAGGATAAGAAGTCACTAACATATTTTTTTCCTCTAAAGTTTTCAGCATTGCCAATAACAATCTTAGCTACTGGGATGCCCCCCTGGGAAGTTCTTATATGTGCAACAAAGAGCAGACGGTTTCCGTGTCTGGAGCATTTCAGATAAATACCTTTGATCTAAGGGTTCAGCCTTTCAATGTGATAGAAGGAAAGTATTCTACAGGTAAGAGTCAAGCCAGTTGTATTAATAATTGATGGCCTTATGTTGACCTTTCCTTTGAGTCATGGAAACTTAAGCATTGAAATAGAGAAATATGAATTCATCTCTCGACTCCATTGTAGAATTCTCAAAGCCTTGAGCCATTTTGCTCAAAGTAGATGTTTTTGTGATCTGAAAACCATTTTCAACAAAGTTCTTAAAGCTAAAAACTGGCAGGAGCTTTACGTGAACTTTACTTCCATTTGTGGGAAGGATGGCACTTGGGAGCAGCAGCTTTGAGCATCGGGCATCTGCCTTGGAGCCATCATCTAGCTGGAGACATTTTCATACTCAAATAAAAGCAGTTTGGTCATATTTTGTTGAGACAAAAGATTGCAGTAGCAATGCCTCAAATATCATGAACTATGTTTTGGTGAGCCAGAATGATCTGGAGAATTTTAAAAGCACCTACCAGTGTGAACGAGCCTTTATGAAGATCTACTCAGCCCTAATGATAGTGTTTATCAAATTTTTAATGAAACCTTTGCAAAGGGCTCATTACAGTGTGTTTATACAAATATGAAAGATGCATTTGGCATTACAAGATTAAAATTTGCAAGAAGGAAAAAAGTACGTGAAATTCCTTAACTGACTTGTCCTTTTAAACCATTTACTTAAAATTGGGAGGTTTGTGGGTTGCAGCTCTGCTGAGCACAGCTAGTCCAGTCCTCCACAGCATTTTAAACAATTAATTCCATGGCTTAGAAGGAAATATAGAAGTTGTGTTTAAAAGTAAATATGCTTTGAGCCATTCAGCTACTTTTGCAGTAGTGCTGTGCACCTAGCCTGACTGCGTTAGGACAGAATAAATTGGGTTCTTCACCCTATCATTCTTGTGACAAGAGAGGTTAATCACACCTAGAAACATTTTCAAAAATGTATTTTCCCTTTTGTTTGGTTTTCTTTTTTACTTCAATTATTTTTACCCTTTAATAATTTTCTTCTTGAGTCTTTATCTAGCTCCTCTACATAATTACCTTAATTTTAGGTCCAGATAGGTGTTTAGAATTTAAAATCATTTGCAGTGTACTATCAGCTCAAGTACATCTAGTCTGTAATAGAGATGAACTCTGCAATTTCTCTCATTTGAAACTTTGCTTTTTATGTACATAGAATTTAAAATGTCACCAAAGAAGTATACAACATTTAATAAAGGAGTGGGTAAAAGTAGGTTTCAGTTGTGTGAGAAACACAGCTTATTCTTGCATTATTATTTATTAATTTGTATTTTTCCATACAAACAAGTGTAAACCTACTTTTGCCAAACCCTGTGTTGATAATGAATGCATCATCAATTTGTAGGGCTAGGCTCTTGACTGTGGGTACCTATAAGTACAATGCACTGGTAATACTTGACTATATAGGAGAAAGAAATAGACTTGAAGCAAGGTAAAAGAGTGTTGGTTGGATTTTTACTGGATCAGACCACTCCCTAGGAATAGAAAAAATAGCCCCTGTGGACTGCCAGTCCTGGCCAGATTGATTGATTTATGATAAATGTAATAAACACACTCAAATTAGTAAGAGATCCCAGTTTCTTGACTTTTGTAGCCACTAAAACCATGTACTCTAAGTCAGGGATCTGTATACTTTTCTGTAAAGGCCCAGACACTAGGTGTTTTATGTTTGAAGGCCATATTGTCTCTGTCACAACTAGTTAACTCTGCTATTGTGCACAAAAACAGCCATAGGCAATAAGCAAATGAGTGTGGCTGTGTTCCAATAAAACTTTATTTGTGGATACTAAAGTTTGAATTCCATATAATTCTCATGCCTCAAAATATTCTTCTTTTGTTTCTTTTCAACCATTGAAAAATGTTTAAAAGTCATTTTTTAGCTCTTGGCCATCCTAATACCATGATTAAACCTTCCTGATCTGGTCCCAGTCCCCCAAAAGACATTCAGGCTACCACTAAGAGGCTCATCTGGCCATGTGAAATGGGCTAGATTAGCTCTTTTCATTTTTTTTAAAAAATATGTCTTTATTGATTTCAGAGAGAGGAAAGGAGGGAGGGAGGGAGAGAGAGAGAGAGAAGAGAGAGAGGAGAGAGAGAAACATCAATGATGAGAGAGTCATTGATCGGCTGCTTCCTGCACATCCCTCACTGGGGATGGAGCCCACAACCTGGGCATGTGCCTTGACCCAGAATCGAACCTCAATCTCCTGGATCATAAGTCAGTGCTCAACCGCTGAGCAACACTGGACAGCTCTCTTCATTTTTGATAAATACTCTTGTTTTGGAAAGGATTTTGAGTATAAACAAACATATGTATGTGTCATATGGATGTATTCATATATATGGATATATACACACATACACAAATGAAAGGACAAGTAAGTTTTACGATTTTAAAATATACCTGTCTTAATTACTTAAAGTTGAACTTGTAAAAGCGTTTCTGACTTTTGAATCAGCAACTTTTACTTTTGAACATTCTTTTTTGATTATACTCATTATTTGTCACACACTTTTTCTCACCTACAGCCCAAGAGTGTTCGCTGGATGATGACACCATTCTAATACCAATTATAGTTGGTGCTGGTCTTTCAGGCTTGATTGTCGTTATAGTGATTGCTTACCTAATTGGCAGAAGAAAAAGTTATGCTGGATATCAAACTCTGTAACACTAATCCATGTGTGATCTCTGTTCCCAAGTAATAAAGCAAGTACAAGTTCCAACATGCAGTACCATTCAATTGAAGGTATATCTACTTGTAGTTCTGATCTTAGAACTGGTGGTATGGGGGATTTCATACTTAATTAAATACAAACACCCCAGAACTATAAACTACAAATTGGTCATGTGAATTTGGTTTTCCCAACCAAGGCATTTAAATTGTTATTTCTACAGCAAAAGGCATGTGCAAAATCACCTGGATTATAGGTTCTTTTTTATTGGCTTGAATTAGTGTTTCAGCTTTTTTACTTTAGATATTCTGACTAGAAATATACAGTTTAGGAAAAACAGTTTTTAAAAAGAGATTTGTTTTCTTGCATGTGGTTGAATTGAGACAATACTGTCTACAGTGGATTTGTACTTGCTTCTTTTGCTTTTTTTTTTTTTTTCTGTGATTTTGTTTGCAGGTTAACTTAGCTGCTTTGACATTGCTACATATTTGACCTATGAGAGATATGCCAGTAGATTTAAACAGAGTCTAGTATTATTATGTTCTTAGCAAGGGCTGCTTTCCTAATGCCTTTTGAATACATTTGTATTTAATGTGGCTATAATGACAAAAGATGCAAGGCTTTTGAAATTTTAGAATAGGTGTTAAGCTTATTGCTTAATCCTTTTTAAAAGAACTGGATGTTTCAATCTTTTAAATTGCAAGATACAAGACTATTCCAGCTGGGCATTTCAATTTTCTGGGTGCTTTAGAGATAATTGCTAGGCAGTGCCAATTCCGGGCATTAGTCCTTTGTACCCGTAAATTGGCCTCTACCTGCAGTGCTGAAGTTAATGTAGACTTCTCTTTACATTTCCAGTATCCTTGGTAGCTGGCGGTAGTACATTTTATTCCTTTCTTGTTTTTTCTTTTCTTTAAAGAAGAAATGCCAGTATGTCCTAGAACCTAGATAAAGAAGAGCACTTAACACTTACAAAGTAACTTGCACCTAACCCAAAAGTCTGTCTTCTCCATTAAAAAATTTTTCTTTCGTTCCAGCTTACATTGATTGCTACAACATTTACTAATTTGGTTTTCCCATTTAAATGGCTCTGTGCTAATCAAAACTTACATTATTATTGTTCATTATGGTAGAATCATTATTAATTCATGTATTTTGTGTTCCGTTTTTTCCTCTGGGGAGATGCACCAGTTGTCCATCTACCGTGCACCACCTAAGGTTTATATGAGAAAACAAAACATTTCAGCTTCATGATTAACATATCAAGTATTTCTTGCTGTTTCTAGGTGTTTTTTATTGGAATGGCTGAGCAAATATTTAGAAATTGTTAATATACAGCCATATACCAAAGGTGCCTGAGTTTTTTGGGAGTGGGAGATTATGTGTATCCCCATTCACTAGAAAATGAGATATCTGGGTTCCAAAATCTTATTAATGTTGAAGTAATTTGGTAGTCTAGCTAAGTACACACACACAAGCAATTGCCTGTTAGCATGTGTATGTCTATAACTGTCTTTCGAGTTATATTGGAGTGCTGAATATTTTCTTCCACTTAAATTTGCTCTCTGTTTAGAGTAGCATGAAAATCTACTGGCTCAGAATCAGATCCCTGATCAGTCCCTCTCTTAAAGCTACAATGATCTGCATTGCCAGCTTAAGGCACTTATAAAGGACTAAATATAAATCTGATTTTTTAAAAATATTTTTTATTTAAATAGTATCTTAGTGTAAGATTATTAACCTTAGAAGAATAGATAATGCTTACAAGAACATAGGCCTTAGGTATTTCTCATGAGTCAAAAGAAAGCAGCTTTTTTAAAAAAGAAACAAGTTAGAAGCATAAGTGGATGGCACTGGCTTAATGCTGTTAATGTTTCTAAAAGTTTCTACATTTAATTATATACCTGATTCATATTAAAATACCTCTAATTAGCACTGTTTTCTAGAAAAATCTGATTTTATTGAATACTTTTGTATTTTACGTGGGCCAGTTTATATACAGTTATTTCCATTATTATTTCCTATAGCCACATGCTCTTTGTTCCTTTTGTAGTTTCATTTGCTTTACTGGGTTTACACCTTGATGGTCTAACACTCTAGATGGTTCTGGGTGTTTTTCATGTGTTAGCATTTGTATAAGGAAACTGGTCCATGTAAATACTTCTCATGGTTTTTTTCTCAAGTGTTTAAGCCACTAGTTGATGTACGGTATTTCTCTAGATATTTGCTTGTCCATTTGCTCAACATATTGCTTCTAAAACAAACAATAAAGATCGTTTTATTTCTTAAGGAAATTTGCTCACATTTTTTCCCGTTGGTTAAAGTCAATATTCTGTATACCACATAATGGCAATTTCTTCCAAAAGGAAAAACTTTACAAATGCTTAGAAGCAGAATTATTTCCCAAATGTTCTGTTGTATTATTACTGTCTGGAAGAGTAGTCCCATACCTGGGCCTCTACTGATGCTGGGCTGGCTGCAGAATAAGAATCACCTGGGAAGCTTGTTATACAACGCAGATTCCAGGTGCCATTCCTAGAGTAGTTAATATTTAATTTAGCAGGTCTGGGATGAGGTGCGTGCGTGCGTGCGTGCGTGCGTGTGTGTGTGTGTAAGCTCCCTAGCTGAATCTGGTGCATAGCCAATTGGGGAACCAGTGATCAAGAATATTTATTTCATAGTGAAAAGCGTTAGAGTATCTTGTTGTGCAGTTTTCTCAACTCCTAAGATGAGGCTGATATTTAATATCTATAAATAAGCAGCTGTATATTGCAGCCATACAATCCAAGCTGTTGATCCAAACCAAAATAGGATTGTGTGCAGTCTCTCAGATACCCTACAATAGAACTTTAGTATATCACACACAAAAAAAAACTTAGCGACTGGCTCATAACTTTCCTCTGGATTACCCAGTTAAGCCACGTGACTGCCAGTTAATCATCACAGCTCCCACCTCTGCTACTACCTACCATGTGACCTTGGCCAAGATGTTTAACTTCTGGGGTCTCTTAAAGCTGAGGGCTTGTTACTCTATTTCTTTTGAGTGGTAGTTTTCCATTTCAGTGAAGATTTGAGTATATTTAGAAGGAATCTGATAAGTTCCTTATTATGTATCAAGAACATACTTTACATACAGTGTAAAACACAGCATCTTAAGTTTCTTTAATTTTTTAGGAGGAATTCTTATAAGACTCAGATATTTTTAAGATGATAGCATTTCATCTCTGTTTAGGTAGATAATGTTAAATTGGTTTGGGCTCACCTCTCTCCTGCCCATCTCCTTATCTTTTACCCTGGTAGCTAATTTTCTGTACCAGTAATTGCCATATTTTGTTTTTGAAAGTACTATAGGCATGTTTGGGTGATAATGAATAGCTTCAAGTATCTTTTTAGATCCATGTGATATACTTCAGTTTGGTTATAAATCTAAAAGATATATAATAAAAAAGATGTTCCCCTGGCTGGTTTGGCTTAGTGGTTAGAAAGTTGGCCCACAGACTGAAGGGTCTTGGGTTCAATTCGAGCCAAGGGCACATACCTGGGTTGCAGGGCATGTGGGAGGCAAACAATCGATGTGTCCCCTTCACATTGATGTTTCTCTCCCTCCCTCCCCCCTTCCACTCTCTCTTAAAAGCAATGGAAAAAAATATCCTCAGGTGAGGATAAAAAAAAAGTGTCACATGAGAATGTGATTCCTAACATTGATTTTTCCAAAGAGAAATTTGACACAACTGGTTTTTAAGAGGAGTTGTTGTTTTACATTTTGTTATAAATGTATCTCTCAGCTTTCCAATTCACACTGAATATTATATTTGAAAGATTTCTGAACAGAAAATTGAAGATAACAGTTGTTGTTTTTTAAAATTTATCTTTATTGTTGAAAGTATTACAGGTGTCCCATTTTTTCTCCCAATTGATCCCCTCCACCTCGCCCCCACCCCCTCCCCAGGCCTTTACCCTGTTATTGACTGTGTCCATGGGTTATGCATATATGTATATAACTTCTTTGGTTAATCTCTTCCTACCCTCCACCCCCCCTTCCCTCTTTCCTCTGAAATATGATTGTCTGTTGCATGCGTCAATGTCTCTGGATCTATTTAGTTCATCAGATTCTTTTGTTCATTAGCTTCTTGTTAAAGAAGACCCTTCAACATTTCCTGTAGTGCTGGTCTGGTGGTGATGAACTCCTTTAGCTTTTTCTTATCTGTGAAGCTCTTTATCTGACTGATAAATGATAGCTTTGCTGGGTAGAGCAATCTTGGTTGTAGTTCCATGTTTTTCATCACTTTGAATATTTCTTGCCACTCTCTTCTGGCCTGCAAAGTTTCTGTTGAGAAATCAGCTCACAGTCGTATGGGTGCTCCCTTGTAGGTAACTAACTGCTCTTCTCTCTCTGCTTTTAAGATTCTCTCTCTGTCTTTAACATTTGGCATTTTAATTATGATGTGTCTTGCTGTGGGCCTCTTTGGGTTCCGCTCGTTTGGGACCCTCTGTGCTTCCTGGACTTGTAAGTCTATTTTTTCCCCCAGGTAGGGGAAGTTTTCTGCAATTAATTTTTTAAGAAGGTTTTCAATTTCTTGCTGTCTTTCTTCTCCTTCTGTCACCCCAATAATACGAATGTTGGGCCACTTGAAGTTGTCCCAGAGGCTCCTTATGCTATCTTCATATTTCTGGATTCTTTTTTCTTTTTGCTCTTCTGGTTGGGTGTTTTTTGTTTCTTTGTGTTCCAAATTGATCATTTGATTCTCAGCGTCCTCTACTCTACTGTTGATTCCCTGTAAATTATTCTTCATTTTCAGTTTGTGTAGCCTTCATTTCAAATTGGTACTTTATTATGAATTGAATTTTCTCAGTTGTTTTTGTAATACTCTTACTAATATGCTCAAGCATCCTTATAAACAAAATTCTGAACTCTGTATCTGTTAGCTTGCTCTGATCTATTTCATTTAGTTCCTTTTCTAGAGATTTTTTTCTGTTCTTTCCTTTGTGGGATGTTTCTAATGCCTCCACATTTTGGCTGCTTCCAGGTGTTTGTTTCTATGTATTAGGTAGAGCTGCTATGTCTCCTGGAATTTGTAGAGTGGCTTTGTGTAGAAGGTGTCCTGTAGGGTCCAGTGGCTCAGCCTCCCCAGTCACCTGAGCTGTGTCTTCTAGGTGCTCCCTTGTGTGGACTGTGTGCACTGTCCTGTTGTAGTTGAGCCTTGGTTGCTGTTGGCATCACTGGGAGGAATTGACCCCCAGGCCAATCAGCTGTGAGGACCAGCTGCAACTACAGCCAATGAGCTGCTGTGCTGGAGACACCCCTGTGGAGCAGGATTTACTTCAGTGGAGCTTTGGTGTTCACCAAGTGTGCCCCTTGAGTGTGTCACTCGTGGATATGGTAGAGTTATAATCCAGTTTGGTCGAGTCTGATCAACAGTTGCACTGTCTCTGGGGCCTCCCAGGAGGTGCAAAGTCAGCCTGTGCCAGTGCCTTGCCCAGGGCCACCCATCATGAGCTACACAGCAAACTGCAGTTGGCTGCTACTTGTGCTGGGCTTGGCTTTGTCCAAGAGGGGCCAAGCTGTGAACCAATGCAGGCTGCCACTAGTGCCAGGCCTGGGGCCACTTATCAAGATGTAAGGGGCACGCTGCTGCTTGTTTGAGATTTTAGAAAAGTCCTAAGCATAAGGCTCAAGAGGCCACTTGCACAGAAAAGTCACTGGAAACGGCCTGAATGAGCTTGCAGGTAGGGAGGGACGAGGCCTCCAGGAATCACTGGGGCGGGGTGAAAGGTGTGAGTCAGGTGCTGGAGATTCAAATATGGCTCCTGCCTGCGGGCTCTGTGTGGAGAGGGCTCGCCAAAGGAGCAATGGCCTCTGCCAGCTCTTCTGCCTGGGAGAAAGCTGCCCCTCCAGCTCTCGTCCCGATTTCAGGCAGGTTAGTTCCTCCCCAAATGTCCCAGGTTCCTTTCAAGCTGCTGCCCGGCTCTGGGGCTCAGAGGGAGCACTTCTGAGTCTGTGCACAGGCCCTTTAAGAGGAGCTGCCTGGGGATCCCGCTCCCTCTGCGACCCTCAGCGACAGTACCCACTGGTTTTCACAGCCCAAAGTTGTGGGGACGTCTCTTCCCAGCCCTGGAGCCCTGGGTTGGGGGCCTGACATGGGGATGGGACCACTCACTCCTCCAGGAAACCTCCACCGCTGAGATATCCCTCCCGGGTTTAAACTAGGGCACCGGGTGTGGGCCCGCAGTCACATCTCCACCCCTCCTACCGGTTTCGATGCTTTTTCAGTTCCCTGGTTGTAGGGCTTCTGTTCAGCCAGATTTCAAGAGGTTCTGAGTGATGATGATTCTGTATTTTAGTTGTAATTTTGATGTGGTTGTCAGAGGCGGCGGCAGGTGCAGCTGTTACCTCCGCTGCCATCTTGTTTCACCAACAGTTTCTTTTTAACCTACAAGAAACTCTTGAAATTTCAGTGGCTGTGAATTTTTTTATCTTGAAAAATCACTGCTTGTGTGACTATTAAACTCTTCCAAAAATACTCTTTTCCTTTCCCCAAAAATGCGTTCAGTACCGTCTCAAGTGTATATTAGGCAAATAGATCGGGTCAAAATGACTTATAGAAGATTTTTTTTCTTCAGGATGTGATCCTATTAAAATTACTGTTTTACCAAAATATCTTTCTATTACATAAAAAATCCTTAAAGGTTGAATGCACAAAATCATTAGTTATTATAAATTAACACTTCACATGCTACTTGAGAACATTTTAAATAAGTGACAGCATCTAGAAAGATCTTTATATTAGTGGAATTGCATTTTTTATCTACTTTGGGAATATTTGTTTTACATGAAAGCCTTATTAGCACTATTTGTGAAAGTTGCTTCAGTACTAGGTCAAATACCCAATTTGGGAAAGATGACTATGAATCCATTGCCAAAATTAGAAATTAATCTACTAATGAATTTTTAAAAAACCAAGTTATATTAAATCTAAGGCATAATACTATATGGTATATGTCACCAAATAGTTTATATGCTGGGTGACAATTTGGGAAATTGAAGGGGAGGAGCTAACTGGGTGCTCTTAACAAACACCATATATTCACAAGTCACATCTGGCAACCTCAGTTCTTTGGATTTTTAGCAGAACCAAGAAGCAAGGGAAAAAGATCATTGAGCTGGCAGCCACAGTCAATGTTATAAAGTCCGTAAACTCCAGGACTGCATCTTGTTCCCAGTTATTGCCCCAGAGGCTAGCCTGGCACATTTCTTAAGTGCAAGCACAATCAGAATTGCCTTGCAGCCTGCTCATTCTTATTTTTGAAACAAATTCTAATAAGCTTAATTATCTGATTTATCCATCTCTGGTAGATTGCAAGGTAGAAGGAGATCTAGGGCAATAAGAGTCAAGGATATGGAAAAATAGAAGTGGTGATTCAACATCCTAGCCTTCCCTTTTTGCAAATGTATCTCCATCTGTACCACTCGTTCCTTCCTCCTCTCATCTCAGTAGGTTTTCTTTTCCTGGTCAGTGTTTCTGGAATTCCATTTCTTCTACCTCTTAAGAAGCCTTATACCATTCAGCATCTCCAACCTCTCAAATGCTAATGGCTCTTTCCCTCATCCTATAAACATATTTAAGTCTCTTCCACCTTGAAGATATCCTTTCTTGACCCCATGCCCCCCTTATAATTACCTCCCTATTGTCCTCTCTGTTCTTCTAAACTTCTTGAAATGAGTATTGTGTATTCCCCAGCCCAATCACTCTGTGCTCACTCTTAAACCTGTGGCAATTTGACTCAGCCTTCACCCTCAATGTTGCTAGATCCAATTTGCATTCCTCAGACTACACTAATATTTTACACTATTCTCCCACGCTACTTGAAACTGTTTCCTTCCATGGCACCATTTTCTACCTGCCTTTTCTAGTTCTTTTTCCTGCTCCTTTATCCTTCAAATATTGGTGTTCCCAAGGGTTTTGCCTCTGGTCCTCTTTTTGTCACTTGCCATCACTGAGAAATATCTTTGTCCATGGTTTTAACTACCGCTTAGGTTCATCAACCACTTGGTTCAGACACAAGTATCTTAAACTCAGCAGATCTAAAACTGAACATCCTCCGCTTCCGCATATCCCTCTCCACCCTCCTCCCATACACAAACATTTAAAAATTTAAAAAACAACCCCCACACAAAAATAACTGCAAGCAAAACTGAAATGTGTATATTCTTCCTCCTGTATCTCCTATCATGAACCTGCACCAGCATCTACATAGTCACTCACTCTATGTGCAGAATTGGAAACCATTCTGATTCTCTCCTCCTACTACACCCCTGACATCCATTTGGTCAATTTTGCCTTCTGATTGGATCTCTAGTCTTTCCCTTAGGCATTTACACTTTGTTAACCCAGTTCAGGACCATGTTATTGGACATCTGGACTGTAGCAATAGAGGTGCCGCCTAACTTAACACCACTAGCCTTCCATCTGCCATAAGTTCTGAAACAAAATCCCACTTAAAGTCCTGCTGCACTTTTTTTTTGGCTGTCAATATAAAGCCAAACTCCCTAGAGCATACAGTTCTTTGTGAGCTGATCTTAGTACCCTTTCCCGGCTGCTTTTCTAGCCAAGAGTACCTCTTGAGCCAATGTTCTAGCTATGCCAACCTTTTTGCATTTTGCCTGACGTGCCGTGTTTTCATACCCTCCTTATTTTTGTCTATGTTGTTCCCTACACCTGGAGGGCGCTTTTCCCACTACCTGCATGGTTAATTCCTACTCATCCTTAAAAGCGCAACTCCAGTGTCACTTCTTTTAAAGTTTGTCACGTGTAACAAGGCTGGGTTGAGTGTGCATCCGAAACACTTCCACGACACTTTGTGTGCTTCCTGCCCCTATTACAGCCCATTTTCAAATTATAACCGCCCATTTTCAAATTATAACCACCACTTTTCTTGTCTGACTCTCACACTGGACTAAACATCTTGAGGCAGATGGTTATACCACCAGGGCCAGTTTAAATCTTTTCCCACTACTGAATGACCCCAGATTGCTACACAGAGAGTTCTTAGGTCAGCATAGTATAGTTGTTCACTTGGTTCATTTCATTAAGTGCTTCTTCAACATCATAGCAGTTTGCCTCTGAAGACTCACAGCATGATCATCAAGGAAAGGCTAATTCTACTTACCCATTATCTTCTGTTTAAGAAATCTGGGAATTAGGTGATCATTTTATTTATCTTTTGTTCAAAATGACTGCATTTGGGGGGTACTTAAAAGTGTATGATTTGGTTATTTGGGAAATCACTTTTGTGGAACATCTCATTTGCTGGTAATGAATGCAATGACATGTTACTTTGGTGTAAAAACAAATATGTGTTGGGAAGTGCTGTCATTTTAACTGAAAATTTACAGGTTTGAAATGTTGTCACTGTTTCTGTTTTCAATTTCCTTTCTCCACATCTAGCTCAAGACTGCAGTGCAGATGACGACAACTTCCTTGTGCCCATAGCGGTGGGAGCAGCGTTGGCAGGAGTACTTATTCTAGTGTTGCTGGCTTACTTTATTGGCCTCAAGCGCCATCACACTGGATATGAGCAATTTTAGAACCTGCTATCTGATTTATTATATAAAACTACATGCACATAACAAGATTTTCTTGCCTCTTAATTTTGAAACACTGCTCCTTAAGATTGATTTGTTGAAATTAATTCTTAAATGAGTGCTAACATTTTGAGATAAATCTTTACTAATTAAAAAACTGTTATCTTTGATCAGCTTAAAATAAAAAATGTTGTCTTTACTGGTCCTGAAGACAAACTTGCTAAAAAGAACATTGGTGTGCAATGTTTTAAGGTTTATCTTAAGAAGCCTTGGCCAAATTTTGATCCTAATAGATGATGCCTTAAACTTATTAACATGGTCATTATAAGAATAAAATATGTAGCTGTCTCTTAATAGAATTAATAAATACTATTTCACTACTGGTGTTCTGTTTCAGTGTATAAGAACTATACTTATTTAAACTCATCACAGTGCCTTTAGATATTGTTTATTAAATATTGATGTGGCATAAATGCCCATCAGATAAACTCAAGTTTGGTTTTCAGTTGAATGTCCTCAGGACCATCAGCATTTTTTAGGTTATGTAACTTTTTGTTGATTTCTTTGAGTCCAAGTTAAGGATGAAGTCAGTATCTCAGGCTTGTGATCCCCCCTACCCAGGTAAATAATAGACCCCAAAGGCCACAACAGAACTTAAACTGGCTTCAGAATTAGTTTTTTTAATGTTTCTTTTTCATCAATAGAACCTGAAAAGATTCAAGCACATTTAACCACTTGCCTTTCTGCCCCCCTTGCATTATTCTCATCTTTGGATGCCTGATTAGCATTGAAAGATAGAAATATTCTGTGAACTAATTAGGACAGATTGTGTTGTGTTCCTCTACCTCATCTTGTTGATCTCTAGAGCATTAAAATCTATTTAGTGTTGTCATCAGACTGGTACTTATGAAATGTAAGCTAACAGCAGTCTCAGAAGGGATGCAGTGAAGCATAGCAACTAGGCTCTTGCTTCTTCAAGATAGTCCCTGGGGGCACAGAGCATAGATGGAGGGTAGAGAGAAGCTGTTAGCATTATTAAAATGAGCTAGATAATCAGCTCCTATTGAAGCATATTCCTTGTTATTAGTGCAGCACAGATATTAAATGTAAAAAGAAGAAGGAAGCTTAATCAATAGACTTGAGAAGACTTTCACATTGAAATGATTATTTTATTCATTCTATGTGTATATTGGCTTGTTCAGAATTTCTGCAACTCATTTTGATTACAGTATTTTGGTACCCAGCTATCAGTCTCTGAAGGCTTTCATTAAAATATAGTAAATCCTCTCAACAAAGGCTACCATAATTACTGAAATTCATATACTCATATACTCATAACCTTAGCAACTGTGGTTTTATAAATTTATCTTTATTGTTGAAAGTATTACAGATGTCCCCTTTTTTTCCCTCCATTGATCCCCTCCACCCCGCATCTGCCCCCCCTCCCCCCAACAACTGTTTTGGTTTTTTTTCTTTCTTTTTTTAAATTTTTTTGGTCTAAAATATTACAAATGTCCCTTTTTCTCCCCAATGACCCATTCCACCCCGTCCCATCCCCCTCCCCAGTCCCTCTCCCCACCATTGTCCATTTTCTTGGGTTGTGCATATATGCATATAAATTCTTTGGTTAATCTCTCCTCCTCCATCCTTCTGACATTCGTCAGTCTGATCTATGCTTCCATGTCATTGAATCTATAATGTTCATCAGTTTATTAAGTTCTTTAGATTCCACATATAAGCGAGATCATGTGATCTGTGTCTTTTGCTGCCTGGCTTATTTCACTTAGCATAATATTCTCCAGGTCCATCCATACTGTCCCAAAGGGTATGAGATCCTTATTCTTCACAGCTGCATAGTATTCCATGGTGTAAATGTGCCACAGCTTTTTTATCCACTCATTTACTGATGGGCACTTGGGCTGTTTTGTTTTTCTTTTTTATGACAAAAGTGCAAGAGGAGGAAAAGATAAACTTAGAGGAAAATGTAAGTTATTAATCAAAATCATACCAAATATCACATTTTATTAATTGCATTAGACTTATACTGGAAAGGACCTTAAAGATTATTTAATCCTATAATTTTACAGAAAGGGAAGTAACTTCACTGAGGCTACATATCTGGTGGTCAGCAAAACCATTATTAACATTTTGATAAAAATTGTCCTGCCGGGCTGGGCGTGACTCAGCGGTTGAGTGTTGACCTGGGATCCAGGTGATCAGGGTTCAATTCCTGGTCAGGGCACATGCCCGGTTGTGGGCTTGATCGATGACTCTCTCATCATTGATGTTTCTGTCTCTCTCTCTCCCTCTTGTTTCCTCTCTCTGAAATCAATAAAGATATATTTTTTAAAAAATTGTCCTAATGAAATCTAGTCACTGAACAGTAAAACTAGTTTAAACTTGAAATTGTAAGATCAGAATGGGGCACTTTGAGCTTCTGTACTAACTACTTTCAATAAATAACACATGATCTCAACTTCTTTTAAGTATTTTTAAAGTATTGAATATTTGCTTTTTGAATAATAATATACTGAAACACCTGTTTTGATCTCTATTTGCTACTTCAAAACCTAAACCTCCTTGGATGGGATCACAAACATGGGAGGAAACTAGAAGGCAAAGAACACTTGTTGATCACCTGATGTATGGCAGATGCTTTAGAAACACAATTGTCTTTAATCCTCAAATACCTTATAATATAGGTATTATTATCCCCTTTTAGAGATGAGGAAAGTGAGGCCCAGTTTAAATAACTTGACCAAGGTCCTTTAACTAATAATCGATGGAGTCAAGATGCAAACTTAGTTCTGTCTGAATCCAGAGCTCAGAATCTACATGGCACACATTGCCTTCCTAGTGGTCTAGTGGAATGGATTGCAATGTATGGGATTCTGCTATTATTCTTCCAGGCCACTGCTCAGCTAAAACTAACTATATATAATCCTATAGTTACCTATTGCCTGTGTGAAAAACTTTATACTGCATTTTTCATCCTAAGTTCTTTTCAACTTAAATTTTATTACTTATAGAGTTCTTATTTATATTTCAATGATAGTTGTGGCAAGGGAGCAAGGGAGTGGGGAGATACTCAGGCAGTAGTGTTAAGTGTGGGTGATTGTTTCCCCAATGCCATTACAAAATTAAACATAAAATCTCCCCATGTTAGGCAAGCACAATTTAGTGTTTTGGACCTTTTCCTCTTTTTCCCTAAACTTCTGCTTTTTGTACTGAGTCATTCAGTGTGATTTGAGATGAACTGATGAGAGCTTTAAGAGGATCAGTTGCTTAGAAATATTTGGGTGGATACAGAGAAAATCAGAAAATCAGGGTAATGCTCTACAAGACTAACCTATGTACACTTTCAAAATGCTTTTCTTGTTTGGATGCTTCTGCTTAATTGCATTCCGTACTAATTTCCTTTCCTTGCTTTCTGTCTGTTCTTTTCTAACAGCTGAAGAATGTTCTGCCGACTCTGACCTCAACTTTCTTATTCCTGTCGCAGTAGGTGTGGCCTTGGGTTTCCTTATCATTGTTGTCTTTATCTCTTACATGATTGGAAGAAGGAAAAGTCGCACTGGATATCAGTCTGTGTAGCCAATTAAATCTAGTGCTCTTTGTTTTTTTGCCATCAGAAGTTATGTTTCCATTGGCCAAAAGCCAGGAAATGCTGTGCAATTGATTGTTTGAGATGCAGACTAACCTCAGTGAATTGCTAGCTAACTTGGGCATGAGTAGCACTTATCTAAGAAAAAAAAATGTATTAGGACCAATTTCCTTTGTTTTTCCTTCCTTTGTTAAAATGTAATTGAAAGAAAAATTATGGCTTAGAATATTTTTTTTAGTAAGTAATAAGTTTACGCCTCTGGATCTAATTATGAAAGCATTTCTACTGAAGTATAATTTTATATGTTGCAGTTATTTGTATTTTGCTATTTTGACCTTATTTGCAAAAGCAAAGCTGTTAGAGAATTTAACTTGCTTCGGGAAATAAATTCAAGAAAATAATGAATTCATTTTTATTGGAGGCAAACATAAAATTTGGTTCATAAGACTTCCTTTCCAAACCTCCTGATCAGGAGTATTTAAATCTGTGTTTTTCTACTAGTTAAAAAATGAAGGACAGAAATGACTTCCCAATACTGTTTTTAATAGCAAAAGTCTGGCTGTTTTCTTCACTAATATTGATGGCTACTATATTTTAATGAGGATCTTTTTTTTCCCCTTTGGAGTTTAGAATATACTGATTATCTCAGACTTGACATTTATGCCAAAGGATGAAGTAAGATCTTCGGCTTTTTTGTAAGGTGTTGATATAGAGAGGGTTATGGTTTTTTAGGCTTATGATTTAGAATGTTTCCTTTCATTAGAGCCTTAACTTGTTCAGAAAATTAATTCACCCTCCATAAAAAAACAAAAACAAAAACAAACTTCAGTACTTTGTGTGCCTCCTGCAGTCTCCCATTTCCTATGTGCATAAATTCTAATTGATATTTTTAATGTATCTGTTTCTTCTCAAAGCCGCAAGCGCTAACTCTAGAGCAGGGGTGGGGAACCTTTTTTCTGCCAAGGGCCATTTGGATATTTATAACATCATTACCAGGCCATACAAAATTATCAACGTAAAAATTAGCTCTGAAAAAAGATCCTAGATTTATTGAATTTCGAGTCCCACCTGTAGTTGCCTTGGCAGGGCCAGACCAAATGATTTCGCGGTGCTGTATATGGCCCGTGGGCCAGATGTTCCCCGCCCTGCTTTAAAGGCTAGTGGGCCCTGAAACATCATCAGTTAGATGTCTGCCTAGCCAAAGCTAGACTGGGATTATTCTGTAAATTTGTTGATCTCCATATAGATTTATATCCTGGTAGAGACCTCAAGTGGCTCTAGCTTTTGGAGTAAGGTACTAGAGACCACTCATCCCAGTTTCTGATTGGCTAGGCTGTTGAATTGCCCTTTGACTCGGAAGCATAGTGTTGGATTTCTCTAGGGCCCATGTGGCTGCTTTGCATACCTGTTACTAGTATAGGGCAGATGTTTATTCTATTGAGCTATTTTATCTCTATATAACTAAAAACAAAAGTTTCCAAAGATCTGCCTTCACTTAAAAAATGTTCCGTGGAATAATAAATTAAGCTTAGACCTTAAGTTAGTTTGTTATCAAATCCAAGGATTAAGTCCCCATCTACCTCTCAGCACAATGCAGACACTCACCACTGTATTGTTGCCATTAACGGATGCCAGGACTCTTTGCCAATAACTGGAATTATAACATTTTGTTAAAAAGAAAGGAAATTCACTGACATCTTTCTTTACTATCTTACCTATATGTGCATCTCAAAAGCATATATTCCAAACTGGAGTAGAAAGTCAGATTGCTCAATTACTTCTCCCTTAGAACACTAGTTCTGATACAGATTCAAGCCCTCCCTATTTGCTAAGTATTTCAGGAATGTTTTCTTTTTAAATGGTTTCCTGTGAAAACAATTGCTTATTTGTCATTTGGTCAAAATAATGGCACCATAAAGAACAGTGGCTTCATTTCAATAAATATTTTTCAGATGATTGTCTAGAAGCCAGATTATTTAAATCAGATTGTGGCCTTGCTAAGTATATGAATTAGAAATTAAAATACATTCACAATTATAGGTTTGTTTAAAAGTGTTCTACTTTTTGGATAGGGGACTAATATCACTAATTTTTCATTAAGTTTCATGGCTTTATCTTAGATAATTACCAAATGTGTGTTTAATCTTGTTTGAGATTAAGATTAAAATACAAAATATTAATAGAGGGTTAAAACAAACACTGCTTCAACTCCAGTAAAATACAGGAAGCCCCAAATCTATGATCTGAGTGTTCAATTAGCTTTGCTCACTGAGTTCATTTTTATGTCAGTATAACTGTGGATCAGACAGTAGGACTTTGAGCTCATGAATAAAAATTGTTTTTCACCTAAGCTTCTTTGGAAGAATTGATGCTTGCTGCTAACTAAAGTTTTGGACATACCAATTTAACGAACTAATTAATACCTGCAAAATAAAGCATACTGTGGTATTCTTGTTTGATCTGATATGTGTGATTTTTAAATCAATGGGTTATAAAATAATAAAGATCATACAATCCATATCACTGTGGATAACTTCATTTTTATTCCATATGCTCAGCCTTAAGAGCTTGGGTTGATTTGTATAATCTAAGTTCCTCAAATTCTGGTCTCTTGAATTGTCAATAGGAATCATATGATCTCATAGGTCTTCAGATTAAGTAAGTGCCATCATTAAGAATGCATTAGAACCTTTAGTTCAGACACCTCAATTATCAGGGCCTATCTGGTCATGAAAATTCCAAGAAAACATTCTGAATAAAAGCTGGAAATCTGACAAATGTAACAGATTCTTAATAAATGTACTTTTAGCATATGCCTGTCTGCACTGATGAGGTATATTCATTGTTGAAGTTCATGCCATCCTGAGCAAGATAGACCTCAGCGATGAGGCAAGGCAGAGGAGGAGTTATCCATTTTCCGAAAATTCCTTCAAGTTCCTTACAACACAGTCTAATGCTCAAATGTTATGTGATTGGATTAAATGACAATACACTCCATTTTACATAAGGGACACTTTTGGTGGCAGAAAGAAACACTGGCTCTCTCTATAGTTTCTGAGTAATAGGATTTTGTATTCTGATTGTTAGGTACTTAATGGCTTTTAATTAAGAAAAAATGGCTCTACCTTGCTTTGTGGGGCTGGGGAAGGGGATCTCAATAGAACCTGTCTTTACTGTCTTGGCTAATTCACTGAAGATACTTCACAGCTCTATGCACCTCACAGGGCCTCTGAAGGAAGCACTTTAAGATTACTGATAGCAGGAAGAGTGGTTCTTTATACAAGGTGGGGCAAAAGTAGGTTTACAGTTGTTTGTATGGAAAATAATACAGTAATTAATAAATACTAATACAAGAATAAACTCGTGTTTCACATACTCACAACTGTAAACCTACTTTTGCCCGCACCCTGTATATTGATGTGAGGGTTACCGCGTATCTAAAAAGTCAATTTGGTGGTTCATCTTTTTAAGTTCAATGCATGTACTATGAATGCTAGAACTGCCTTTAGAACTCTGGGGAAATGTTTTTCTTTCTCTTCACTTTTACAATCTGTGTTTTTTAATCCTCACCTGAGGATATGTTTTTTATTGATTTCAGAGAGGGAGAGAGAGAGAGAGAAAAACGTCAGTGTGAGAGTGAAACATTGATTGGTTGTCTCCCTTATTCATCCCGACCGGGGATTGAACCCAAAACCTAGGTAGTAGGTGCCCTGACCGGGAATCGAACCCACGACCTTTTGGTGTATGGGATGACTCTTCAACCATCTGAGCCACTGGGCCAGGACTCTTTGCTTTTACTATCTGTATTTTGATGACAGTGTCAGTTTCAGTCCCTTTGTTTTAAGACCTAGGCATAATGAGGAGAAATCTTGGTAAGCAATGCATTTTAGTAGGAAAAAGCAGCCATAGTTTTACTGAGCAGTTACAGTGCTGTGCACTTGACACATTATTTCACTTAATCTTTGCAGCAACTCTGAGGTTGGGCAGTATCATTCCCAGTTTACAGATAAAGTAACTGAGGCTACTTAGCCAAAGTCGCACAGGGACTAAGTGACAACACTGACATTTGAGCACAGCCCTGTCTGCCTTCAAAAACCATGCTCTCAACCACTCTGCATCCTGGTTTCTAAGAAACAATAGATTTTTTAAAAATGTATGCCTTACATTAAATGGTTATAGAAATCAGACTTCTGTACTCTGTTCTGTGTGATGTAGCCACCCTATAAATTTTCTTCAATATCCTTAAAATAACTTGAGTTTTGTCCATCCTACTGGAGGGGCGGACGGATGCTGTGGCAGCATGCCTTTTGAAAGATCGAACCAAGGCCACTTTGCACTGTGCCTCATCAGTAATGTTTATGCCCTGGATGTCACTTTTTTTCAGAGTAGCCTCACCTAGTTATTCTGATCACGTACCACTATCATTCTGCCCTCAAACTGTTCTGCACCATGAATCATTTTGACTGTGCATTAGTGTGTTTAAGAGACTAAATGGAACTGTCTCTCTCACTTGCCCTAAATTAATGCATTCCTACCCCAAGCCGTCCTGTGGCTTTAAGTGCAGTGTAGCCATGACAGCAGTCCTTGCTGGGTGGTTCTGAGTACCAATACGCAGTTTCCACACTCAGATCTAGAGCCTTTTTGAAAGGATTTCAAGGAATCTTTACCCACATACTGAAAGTTTCCAGCCCTAAATCTGCAGTGCTCCCCTCCCCACTCATCTACTATCCTGTACTCACTCCACTCTAGCCATGCTGGCCCTATTGCTACTTCTCAAAGACCCTAAGGCTGCTCTCACTTCAAGGTCCTTGCATTTGCTCTACCTTCTACTCGGAAAGAACTCCCCACAGCTTTCATGCTAACCCTCTTATCCCATTCAGTTCTCTTTTCAAATGTCACCTGGGTCAGTGGGGCATTCCCTGATCACCCAATTTAAAATGGCACTCCTCGCCTCCAGGACTGTCCAGCCCCCTTACTATTTCATTTCTTATCACCTGGCACCATCTGACACACTATATTTTACTTAATCCATGGTTTGTGTATGCTTCCCACTAGCAGGTAAACTTCCTAAGAGCAGGAATTTTTGCTGTGTTTACTACTCTGTCCCAGTACCCAGAACAAGTGCCTGGCACAGAGTTCACACTGAAAAAATATTTGCTGAATGGATGACTGGTCATCTTGTGTAATAGCTAAACATTTATTAAGCACTTAATACCTTATTTCATCAAATCTAAGATGCTACCAATTATAACATAAATATTGCCAGTTAAACTCATTACAAAAGGCCTACTGGTTTCAAAGATGTTAAAATGTGGGAAAATGTACACCTTAGAACTGATATGTACCAGGCACTATGGAGAGTGCTGTTTGTGGATTATATCATCTACCACTAATCCATTGAATGTGTCTGGGACCCAGAGCCAAGCTGTCGGAAGCAATGTCTTTACGCACTTTACTGTTCCAGCCTCACTTTAGTGTAACATACTGGTTCTTGTGTCAGTTTCAATTCCCAAACCAGAATTCTGTAAAATGGGAGTAAAATATCCTTCTTGAAGAACTATGAATAAAAGTATCTATTGTACCTATACTTTACAGAGCTGTGACTGTGACCAATGGGATTATGGCCATAAAGTGTCACATAGTAGGCACTCAGCGGTATGATAGGCACTAAATGGGTATCCTTGATATGCATTACCTTGTCATCACAGCAGAACCCTGAGGGTGGAGGGAAAAAAAAGGAGCCAACGTTTTTGGGGAATCAGAGAATTTCAGTGGCTTGTTCAAAGTCACACAGCTAGTGAGTGGTAGAGCAAGTATATAAACCCAGGCCTCTCTGGCTCCAAAGCCCAGATTTTTCCCTTAAATAACTTACTGCCTTTACCTGCATGTGCCCAGCCCAGAATGAAGGGATAATCAACAGCCAACGTCAATGATTCTGGCCAAAAATTCATGTAGGTTGCTATGAAAAAAAGTGAGTCCTGAAATATTGGGTAATCACATTGAGCTTTGGAACAGGTAAGCCCAGGGATGAATCTGCTTTCAGAGACCTACAGACATTCCAATGGACATCAGAGTGTGTTGTGAAGCCCTAAATAACCGACCATGAGATTTGTTCATATTACACTATGGATTACAAAGGCTCTCAAACGTCAGGGCGCATCAAAAATACCTGTTAGGCCTCACCCCCAGGACTTCTGGAGTCAGGTCTGGGGTGGAGCCTGAGAACTTGCACTCGTAACAAGTACCCAGGTGATCCTGGTTCTGCTGGTCCAGAAACCAATGAGAACCACCAGATTAAAATGTACTATAACATTACCTAGTCTCATCTGTGTCCCATCCTCCCAAAATTCCAGGGAGCTATCAGCACACACATACACATGAGTATCACAAAGCCAACCCCAACCCAGAAAACAGAGCTTTGGCTTGCTGTCCCTGATGGTCCCCTTCCTCCTCAGTGATCTCCCAAGTAACCAAGTCCTCCAGGTAATCAGGCCTCTGAGGAAAGAGAGAAAGCTGGTGGGGCAGGATCACATCTGTGCTCTGCCCCCTCTCTGCCCCTGTACCCAGCAGGTAGCCAGTCACCCCCATTTGCCTCAGGGAACATTTCTCTTGTTAACAGACTGTCTAAGCCTGCCTGTTTTCCAGAATCCTGAGCTCCTTGATGGGATTGTGCATAGGAGGGAGGGAACAGTGCCTTGGAAAACAGAAATGCAGGAGGGAAATTTCTACCGAGAGGGACGGGCCTCAGGGAAATGGTGCACATAGGGTGGCTGGACACCAGGCATTAGGTCTCCTAGCCTAGATAGAAGCCCCCTCTCCACCTCACCTCTCATGCCCCATGGGCTCAGGAGCAGCAGAGATGCCCATCTTTGAGGGACCACGTGGACTTGGACAGTGAGGGTAACAGGGAAAATCACAAAATGATTGAAGGCCCCACAGTCTCCCCCTCCCATCCTTGAGTAACTCTCAGGAAGAGGAGGGGCCCTTCAGTAGTGCATGCGATTGACTTTTCACCTCAGCAGGATGGAAGGAAGATACAGATTTAAGCTGCAGCCTTTGAGTAAACCTGCCCTGAGATACACACTACATAAGACACCACAGGGAAGTGCACACGCTTTATTTCCAGTTAGAATTTTAAAAATCCTGACAAAGGTTGAGCTTGGTGAGCTGAGACCTCAAGGGGGAAACTCTAGGACATCTTTTGTTCAAACAAGAGGCTGATCTGACTTCCCACACCCAGGCTCCATCTGGGCTCCCCTGTTGCAGCAGCAGCAGCTGCCTCAGGGGAGTGTAGAGCCTGCTCAGAATACACCAAATGGAAGGGGCATTCTGAACAGTGCCTATCCCACCCAGTCCAGTCTATGTTTAATCCAGTTAGTCCTCCCAAGAGAAGCACGATGTCTGTCCTTGGAATTCCTTTGGCTCTTCATCCATTCTTGACTGGAAAGGGGCTTACGATGAAAGTGGCCGAGGCTCAGGGCTCAAGTGTATAGCCAACACTCCTGGAGCACTGTCCTTCTTTAAGACAGTCGCCCAGTCGTCTTTCAGGCAACCAGGACAGCTGTCCCTCTCAAGGGAGGAAATCAGCAGAGTGCCAGAAAAGTCCTGCTTGCATTCTTGTGAGGCCATTTTCCTGATCTTTGCCACTGCCCATTCGTCTCCATTGGAATTAATGTGATGAGCAGTTCAGTCATTCAAGTCCTTCCATGAAAGTCTCTTTGACTTTGTCCCCAAAATTGTAGAGATGGATATTAACGTTATTTCATTGGGATTCACCCAAAAGCCACAGTGCATGCTAGACAAAGAAGACATACCTGGTCTACACTGTATCTCAAATTAGACTCTCTTCTATCATCTAATCCTTGAAATTATTTTGTCTGGCCCTGCCAAGGCAAGTGCATAGCTAATTTTTAAGTTGATAATTTTGTATGGCCCCAGAATGATGTTATTAATATACGAATGGCCCTTGGCAGAAAAAAGGTTCCCCATCCCTGATCTAAACAGACTCATCCACCTGGGTAATAATGTGTGCATCAGATAATAACATATAACTGTGGTTCCTAACAAATAGTTTTTACACAATAACTTTTTGTTCAATTAATGAATGAATAAAACTCAAGAAAATTGCTATAATCTCTAAAACTTAATACTACCCTCCCAACCCCCTTTGAACTATGCTATGTTAATCCCTTTACCCCAACAGAAGAATTAAGTTCTAACAAAATCTATCTGCTCTCCCTTGTTCTAAGATATGAGCCAGAATGTCTCCTATTTCCTGACTCCTTCACATTCTTTTTAGCTCCAGCCAGTTGAGGTGTCACTGAGGTGAAGGCTGCTTGCTGAGAGGCAGAAGGGTATTTTGTGAGGATTCACACACTGGGAGCCAGAGGTTCTTCAGCTGCATACAAGTTCCTGGAGCTTAGAGACACAAAAAACAGGCCCTCACCTATGAATGTTACAAAAACCAAATCAAGAAACGAATATGAACACTGCTGCAGTTTACAGCGTAATAAAAGCATTCTCAAGAAAAAGCAGTGTTCACAGAATATAATGTATTTTATGTTCTAAAAGCATTGTCATTCTCAGTCAAAGACTTAGAAAGAGGGTATTATGGGAAAGAGGAGGTTAAAGAGAATACAGAAAGGAGAAAAAGAGACTGTTTCATCATGGCAGCCTCTACAGGGTGTCAACCAATTGAATTGGTAGCAGCCATCCAGGGTTTACCACCTGTGAACCTAAATGCAATTGGAGACATTTTCCTTTAAAAGATTAATGAATATTCCTCAAAAAATTAAAAATGGAACTACTGTGTGACCAAGTGATCCCACTTCTGGGAATATAACCTAAGAATCCTGAAACGGCAATTCGAAAGAATATATGCACCCTTATGCTCATAGCAGTGTTATTTACAATAGCCAAGATCTGGAAACAGCCCAAATGCCCATCAGTAGATGGGTGGATAAAAAAGCAGTGGTACATTTACACAATGGAATACTACGGGGCTGTAAAAATGAAGAAAATCTTACCTTTTACGACAGCATGAATGTACCTGGAGATTATTATGCTAAGTGAAATAAGCCAGTCAGAGAAAGACAAATACCATATGATCTCACTTATATGTGTAATCTAATGAACAAAATAAATTGACAAACAAAATAGAAACAGAGCCCTGGTGGGTGTGGCTCAGTTGGTTGGTGATCTGCCCCTTGCACCAAAGCGTTGCCCGTTGGATTCTTGGTCAGGGCACATGCCCGGGTTTCAGGCTCGATCCCTGGCGGGGGGCGTACAGGAGGCAGCAGATCAGTGTTCCACTCTCACACAGATGTTTCTCTTCCTCTCTCCCTCTCCCTTCCTCTCTCTAAAATTCAATAAAAATATTATTTTAAAAAGACTCTAATTTAAAAAAATAGAACCAGAGGCATGGATACATGGAACAGACTGACAGCTGTCAGAAGGAAGAGGGGTGTGGGGGACTGGATGAAAGAAGGTGAAGGGATTAAACAAGGAACATATATGCATAACCCATGGACACAAACAATAGTGTGGTAAAGGCCAGGGGAGGAGAGGGTGGGGGCTGGGTGGAGGTGGGCAAAGAGGGGGTGTATGGAGACATCTGTAATAGTGTCAATAATAAAAATTAAGTTAAAAAAGATTAATGCACATATTCAATAGAATCTCATATTTCTTTAAAACAATCACACTATATACATACATATACATACATGTGAAATATGAAATTGAGGAAAAGAGATCAATATGTGGAAATAGATATATTAATGTTAAAATGTCTATTGCTTGATGGTAGGACAATGGCAATTTTTGTTTGCTAGGTTTTCAAATTTTCTATGGTGTAAATAAAAGTGTCTGATCAGAAGGAGCCTCTGGAAATTGATTTCTCTTTGGAGTATGTGCCTGTTCTTTTTCTACATCCCTGAACTCAGTGAGGAGCTTGTTTGGAGCCAAGGTATCTAGATTTTCTTGCAATTTATGGCAAGCCAAGTGTCTGGGGAAATTATTCACACTCTAGAGCACAGGCAATCCCAATCCCTCCCCCTGAGGGCTGAATTTCTCCTCTTGCTGGGACTCAAAGGCCCTTACCTTTGGGTAGACGACCCCTGAGGTTGCTGCTTCTCTGAGGTTGGGTCTTGGCTGCAGCTGTGCTCCGAAGGGTTTATGAAGTGGGGCTTCACAGGACCTTCCTCTTGGCCTTGGCTCTCCTCGCCACACTGCAGTGCTATCTCCTCCTCGGACCCAACTGCAGGGCACCTGCCAGGTGGGTAGACCACCCCAGGAGGCATCTGGGGGTCTGGGGGTCTTGGCAGGTAAACTGCATCCATTGTCGAGGCCACCTGGTCCCTCTCCTTCTGGGAATCTGCATCCAGCCTACGCTGCCACATCTTGGCCAGCACCTGGTTCCGCTCCTCTACATTCAGCGGCCATGCATCATACCCGAGCAGCTGGGGCGTCTGTAATAGCGTCAATAATAAAAATAAAGTTAAATCAAGTCAGCAATAAAAATGAAGTTAAAAAAATGTTAATGAACAGATTCAATAGAATCTCATCTTTCTTTAAAACAGTACACACTATATTATTTTAAAGAATAGTGGGGTACGACCTGCTGGCGCCGCTTCTCGGCCAGGAGCAGCTGCCCGCGCGCGGCCTCGCGCTGGTCCTGCGCCCGCTGCAGGTCTTCGCGCGCCCGACGGAACTGCCAGAGCAGCCAATCGCGCTCTTCGCGCAGCCGCTGCAGCTGGGAAGCCAGAGCCCAGGCTGTCGCCTCGTGCTCCTGCAGCCGCTCCTGCAGCTGCCGCACCCCGCGCGCGTGCTCCTCGCGCTGCCTCGCACCCACACGCACCCCCAAGGCCAGCGCACTCCAGGCGCAGGCCCTCTTGCTGGCGAGCGGCACCTGAGGGTCGGTCACGATGCAGCGCAGCTCGTCCTCGATTTCGCTCCAGGGCCGCGCGCTGAAGGTGGCGTAGAAGTCGGGGCCGCCGCCGTTGTTGAGCACCTCTTCGTTGATGAACAGGACTATCTCGCTGTGGCGGAAACCGCTCCCGGCGTCCCCCAAGGCTACGGCCATGGCGGCCTAGTAGGCCGACCCCCTGCCGCTTCTGTGGGAAGCGGTGGCCACCTACCGACTGGCCCCTCGCCGCCTCTCACAGTCCCGCCTCAGTCGTTGCCCAGTCCTCGCCTCCTTCCTTTTTCACTCGCTAGTTCTTCCGACAAAGAGTGAAGCCAATTCGCTTACCACACGACCACCTATCGGGGGCGACGAGGTAGCACAACACACATCGGAGTTCTGTCGGGAGGAGTGTGGCGACCCACCGGCGGTGGCAGTGCGCCCCCTGCTTGGCGGGCAAGTTGGGAGCTGCGCGGAGCTCCGCCCTGGAGCTACGTTGCTTGGCACAACGCCTCCTACAGGGCGAGCGGGCTGGGAAGCTGCGCCGGCGCCTTCAGCAAGCCCAGAGAGACTGGACTCTTGTTTCCGAGTTTCTGACGAACAACACTAGACACACTGAATAAATTTCTAACCTGGGGGTAGGATGAGTGGGTGTAAGGGAAACTCTGCTCCCATAACTCTCAGTTGCTATGTCAAACTTTCTATAGTCTCATGTTTGCACTTTTCCCTCCTCATCCTAAGCAAGTGACCTTGGAGTTCCTCTCATTAAGAGCCTCGGTTAGACCCTCAGCCCGGAATCGAAGAGTCGCGGGTTTGATTACCGGTGAAGGGCAGGTACTGGGATTGCAGGTTTGACTCCACGCCCTGGTGGGGGTGGGGGTGGGGGTGGGGTGGGGGTGGGGGTGGGGTGGGGGTGGGGTGGGGGTGGGGGTGGGGTGGGGGGGGTGGGGTGGGGTGGGGTGGGGGTGGGGTGGGGGTGGGGGTGGGGGGCTCCTGCAGGAGGCAACCAATCAATGTGTCTGGCGCATCAATGTTTCTCTCTCTCTTTCTCTCTCCCTTCCCCTCTCTCTGAAAATCAATGGGAAAAAATCCTGTGAGGATTAACAATAAATAAATAAATAAATAAATAAATAAATAAATAAATAAATAAATAAAATCCAGTAATTGAGCCTCTAAGTCCCTTAGCTTTCCTTGATAAACCCTATCTTCACACTCTAGATCTCAGTCCCTCCTGTTCCTTTGCCTCAGGGACTTCCATACACCTTATTCACCCTCTATTCCCAGCACCTCCTCCCTTTCCTGTGCTACTGGATATTTTTTCCCATACAGTAAAATGGTTCAAGTTCCCTCTGATCTTAGAATAATTTCCTCCCTCTACCCCTTCTCTCTTCTTGTTAGAAAATAGTCTACACTATATCCACTTCATTGTGCTCCTTTCATCATTCAACCTGGGGCACTTTGTTTTTTGCCCCCCTCCAATTTAGTGAAAATTCTCTGATAAGGTCACCAGCAGTCCCTACTCCAGTACAAAATCTAGTGGATACTTTGAAAGTTAATTTTCACATGATTTTTCAATAGGGTTTGATTCTGTTGACCATTCCATCCTGTCTTGGTTCCTGCGACATCACATTCTAGTGATGTTCCTCCTATCCCTCTGCCTTATCTTTCTTAGTTTCTTTAAACTGCTTGTTCTTCTTCAGTCCAAGGCCCCAAAGTTGGTGTTTCCCCAGTTTTGTCCTCAGATCCCTCCTCTTTTCATTCTATATGCTCTTCTTGGATGAGCTTGTTCACTGCCATAATTTTAAATACTACCTCTATCACAACTGTGTATTTACAAATTAGACTCTCTCTTTTTTAAATTTTATTTTTCAATTACATTTTACATTCAGTATTATTTTGTGTTGGTTTCAGGTGTACAGTGTAGTGGTTAGACAAAGCATATACTTTACAAAATGTTCCCCCGACATTTCTAGTACCCACTTGGCACCATACATAGTTATTACAATATTATTGACTACACTTCCTATGCTGTACTTTATATTTTCACTTTCTTGATAGTGTCCTTTGAAGCATAAAAGTTTTCAATTTTTGATGAAGTCAAATTTATCTATTTTTCTTTTGTCACTTGTGCTTTTGGTATTTAAGAAACCATTGTTTACTCCAAGATCACAAAGATTTATGTCTGTTTTTTTCTAAGAGTTTTCTAGTTTTAGCTCTTACATTTAGTTTTTTGATCCATTTGGGTTAATTTTTGTATATGGTATGAGGTATGAGTTCAAATTCTTTTTTTTTTTTTTTTTTTTTTTTTGCATGTGGATTGTCCCAGCAGCATTTATTGAAGACAATATTCTTTGACTATTGAATGGATGTAGCACCATTTTCAAAAATCAAATGGCCATAGATGTGTAGGTTTATTTCTGGGCTCCCAATTCTATTCCATTGATCAATATGTCTACCCTTATGACAGTGCCATGCTGTTTTAATTACTCTAGCTTTGTAGTAAATTTTGAAATTGGCATGTATAGGTCTTCTAGATTTGTTCTTCTTTTTCAAGATTATTCTGGATTTTCTGGGTCCCTTACATTTCTATATGAGTATTAGGATCACCTTGTCAATTTCTGAAGAAAAGAGGAAGTTGGAATTTTGAAAGGATTATATGGAATTTGTATATCAATTTGGGGACTATTGACATTTTAGCAATATTAATCTTCTAATTAATGAGCACAGATGTCTTTCCATTTATTTTGTTCTTGAATTTACTTCAAAAATACTATGTAATTTTCAGTGTACAAGTCTTGCATTTCTTTTGTTAGTCTTTTCCTAAGTGTTTTATTATTTTTATACTATTGTAAATGGAATTGACTTGTTAATTTAACTTTTGAATTGTTCACTGCTAGTGTATAGAAACACAACTGATTTTTGTATCCTGATCTTTTATCTTGACAACCTTATTATTAGCTCTAATAGTCTTTTAGTACATTCCTTAGGATTTTCTATATATATATCAGCAGCTAGAGGATTAGAGAGGTGGGAAAGGATGTCATCCTCATCCTACTTCTCATTTGTGAACATGCTTGTTTCTGATGTAAGTCAAATAGTTTTCTGAGTCAAGTTAACTGTTTTATGAATGTTATATCATTCTCTTCTGGGAAAAAAAAAAAAAAAAAAGTTTTATGTAAGCCAGACTTCTAAGGCTGACTTGAATTATAGAATTTTCTTTGGTAAAGACAAAGCAGACTAAATTAAGGTGGCAACTTTCTCTGTCCACCTTCCCTTTCTTCCAAGCAAAAGAGTTGAGAAAATGCCAAGGTAGGGTGAAAGAACAGTTCTTTGAACATCTTAATGTTAAAATTTTGAAAAGATTTTAGTCGAAAAGTTCAGATACAACCTTAAGTAGGTGTAGGATTTGACAAGACACTGTTTGACAAAATGTAGTGGACATCTATTCTATCTCCCACTTCACATTCATTCACCCTTCTTTGGTACTATCACTTCAGTTTTCCTCAGGAGGATCATCTCTCCCTGACTTTCAATCCAGGCAGGTTGAGTGGTATTGCTATTACCCTGAGCTTCAGGGGTGGGCATGTGACTCAAGCCTGGCCAACTAGAAAAGTTGCTCCCTGTGGCCACAGAGATTGGTTCAGGGATGGGCACAGAATCCAAATCAAGTCAATGAGAGACTCAGAATTTTTATTTGAACTATCAGGGAAGAGAAACTATCTTTTCAAGTGGACATTAGCCTTTAAGAGTTTAGGTCTAGTAATGCTTGCCTATAAGGGAAGTCTATCTTGATTTGCAGAGCCTGAGAATGAAGCCAACATGATGGAGAGCAGAATTGAGAGATGGAGAGAGACTGGCTCCTAATGACATCTTTGAGTTCCTGAACTTGGCTATGCCTGAGGTCAAAATACACCTTGACTTTTCAGTGATTCAGTAAATTCCCTTTTATCTTTAAGTCAATTTGAGGGTTGTTTTTTGGTGTGTGTGTGTGTTTTTCAATTTATGTGTTCGTTTTGTTACTTGCAAACAAAAGAGTTCTAAATGATATACCCAAGGATACAAGATTAAGAAAGTATGAAGGAGGATTGAAAATGGAATGGGCATTAAATAATAGAGAAAAGAATTTCTATAATGGGAAAGCTTCTGACCCCATAGCCACAGAGCAAAGTATGCATGAAGATAAAATTTCCCAGTCACTGGAGTTGGTTCAGTAGATGTTTCCAGCACTGTATCAGGCTCCAAGGAGTCTGCCCACAGAACCTTCACTTGGTGGCTGTGTTAGATATCTCCTGTTCTCCCCTCCAAATGCACTCTCTACCCTGCTCTACTCTGCTTTCTTCCTTGGGAGGCTGATCTGTATGGACATCAGTGAACTTCCTTGCCCTCTGGCTTTTGGTTGGGTTTGGTGAATTTACCATCAGGAGATCAGAGAGAGGGAGGAAAATTAAGTAAGGTATTTATTCTTCTGTTTCCCTCATTACAAGGTCACCTTGGGCTAAGTTAGCCTCTCAACAAGTCACCACTCCTCTCAAGATAGTCAATTGTACTTGACTCAGTCCTTCAAGGCTCTGGGAACCACTTCCTACCTTTGTCCCTTAGGGTCTAGGAAAGGTAAGAGTTTAGCTTATTCTAGCCTGTTATTGTGCTATTCTCTGTGGTTCTCTATATCTACACATTTATAAGTAACCTCTTTATAAATACCCCCCTTTCAATTCCATTTTGTCAAGTGTACTATTTCTTGTTGGAACCCTGACTGATGTTATGCCCATACAGGAGCCTACAAGGAAGTATATCCTGAAGATTCAGCTGCTAGATTAAGAGCCCATTACATCCTTCTTAAACTTTTTGAATTCCCCTATCAGCTTTTCTTTCCTCCTACCCTGAAACTAAAGAACTCTGTGAAGTAGGCAGGGCTATTCGGCCTTTCAAGTCCTTTTCCCTTGCCCTTTGCCTCCATCCATCCCGTTCCTCCCCCACCTCTCAACATACACACACACACACACACACACACACACACTAACCTCTATTTTCTGCTTGGATAAAATCATAGTGTAAATCACATTTCTGTATGATTTGGCTAAATTGCTCTATCATGTTTGAATATTTTAAGAGGAAGTCAGTAAGGAAAATGACTAATGAAGAACCTAGATGGAGGAAATATACTGGGGTCACGGACCTCCCTGCAATGAAACCATATCAGTTAGTAGACCTTAGGCCAGGGAAGCTTCCAAGGAAAGAAGGGATTCCTACTGCAGCCTAGTCTCTGAATCAAACAAGGGAGTGAAATATTTCTGTCATTAATTGCAATTACCATAGAGATTTGTTCTGAGAGACTGTTTGTGGCCAGATGTGCGCTGAAGTCACTTAGCCAATCTTCCATCAAGCAATTGAAGTTTCTTTTGGATTTTGGTTCCTTCTCCCCACCTCAAACTTTCTCTTAGTGTTCTCGTACACAAACACATAGAACATTTAATACCTGAACTCAACCTTGATGAAGAAAGGAAGTTTACTCTGACAAAGTAGTCTTTTGAGAAACCAGAGCATGGAGACTGCAAAAGGAAAAATGCTCAGAATGAAACAACTTTTAGTTTCATCCTCTTGTGACTAAACCCCAAGAGATGAAAAAGGGTGAGGGTACGGGAGAAAAAGTCTTAAATTAATAAACTGCCACTTGTCAAGTTTTCCACCTACATAGCTGCCCAATAATCCTGTGGGAAAATCAGTGGTACAGTCTAGAAAGAGGAAATCATACACTTCTTTTTAAAATCTATTTATTGTTGTCAATAAGTTACCAAGACAATACTAATGTTTTCTACATGAAGATCCTATGAAAGGTTACTTTAGGATAATTATTTCAGAGAGGGGAGGGGTGAAAAAATCACAAGTCTAAGCAAGGACAAAACTATGAAGGCATTTTGAAGTAGTATTTCTCATTGACAATCAAGTAAAACCAAGTGCATTGCAACAAATGGTATACAAATCAAATACTGGTACAGCACAGTATGGGGGACTATTTAAATTAGTCCACTAGAAGTTTTGAACTGTTAGAATTCAATTCTAATGATTATATTTAATATCCAGTTCTGTATAATGAAGGTATTTGTTCATGTCCCAGCTGACAACCCAAACTATCCAAGTACTTTTCAACACTTCTTTGAAATTGTGGAAACAATGGATCCCATTGAGTGAGAAATACTGTATGACAAAAGATTCATAATTCCTTGTTTGTTTAATAGTTAACGTATTTAACAGGATAATGTATTATGTATAAAGTATAGCACCAGTAGTTGAATTCCTGTGAAATGTCAACTATTATAATTCACATTTGACATATGTTTCAAAATGTTTGGGATATCATTCATTGATTTTTAAAAAGATGGTACTTCCTGGTAAGCAGCAGCTCAGAGTAGAAAGAGCACTGGACCTGGAGTCAGATGCAATGCAGGTTGTTTTCCCTAAATGCTCTCTACTATCCTTTTCAGATTTAATGTTATTATCTTTTTCATCTACTTGAGAGGTTATTTGAGGTGATTTACAACTGGTTTTAAAGTTGTTGTCTTCAAGCATCTTGTCTATTTTTTTAAGATTAGTTTTAAAAATCAAGTTTGGTAAGGAAAGGGGTTGGGAGGAGACAGTTTCATTGGTTTTTTTTTTTTTTTTTGTATTTTCCACAGATCTTTTGTCATATATCTTCTATTACTTGTTAATAGTGGTCAGCCCCCCTCTACTCTGTTGTTAAGAGTTGGCAGGAGTTAGAAGGTGTCTGGGAAGGAGATTCCAAGGAGCAGCAGCCTTTTCTGCCACAAAACCAAGAGAAAAACACTATCTGAGAGACTAGATTGGTGTGATGTGTTTACATAACTGGCTCAAATTCCCCAAATTAAATAGCTTAAAATTTCTTAAGAGAGTTCACTTAAGCAAATGTTGCTTTTGTTCTCAGATTTCCTTCTCCCCAACCCAACTAGTGTTTACATCTCCACATCAATGTCTGAGCAATAGAAATCACAAGCCCAAAATGTCCAAAATTGATCTCAACATCTTCCTCTCCAATCTTGCTTCTCTCTTGGATTCCCAGTCTTGATAAAAAATATCACCATCTCACTGGCTCTAGCCAAGCTCAAAACCTTGGGGTCATTCTTGACTTTTCTTTGTCCCTCATTGCCCATTCCCCAGTCTTGTTCCTCTCCAATCTACCCTTCACATTGTGGCTGCCAAAGTGCTCTTTCTAAAATGCAAATATGATCACAGAGATTCCCTGCTTAGAATGCTTTAATGACTCTTTTTCATCTACTGGATAAAATTCAAAGTCCTCGTTTAGTACCTGCATACCTCTCTAGCCCAATCCCCTGCCACTCCCTGCCATTTCCCTGAGCCCTTTACACTCCAATGACAAGAACTGCTCACAGTTAACCAAACACACCATGGTCTTTCGTGATTGTGACTTTGCATGTGAAATTTCTCCTGCTACTTTCTTAGCTCAAGTTAGTAACTTTTCCTCATGCTCCAATAACATTTCCACATACTAGTTTGATAACTCTTGTCACACTATATCATAGTTACTTCTTCACTTGTTTGTCTTCACTACCAGACTACTAGTTCCCTGTTTACGAAGAAGGTAAACATTATAGAGGAGGTTCAGACTCTGGATGTTTCTAGGTGGCATTTAAGCTTGCTTTGGACCCTGAGACACTATGCTATTCTCTACTGTTTGCTTCTTCTCCTTGTCCCATCCCTCCCTCTGGTGCAGGTGCTAAGAAGCAGTGGAATGGTCACATGGCCAAAGATAAGACAAAGCAGCTTGGCTGATCCATAGCCTAGAGAAACATCTGCTTCATATCATTTTTTAAGCAAATGAAAAGCTGGCTAATGGGCCTTGAATTAGGGTGGCCTGGAAGGGGCTTTCTGTCTTATACTGAATCAGTTGGCTGACTCTGATTTCAATCCCTAGAGCTGTAGCTGAGGGACAACACACCCATCCATCGTGGTCTCAAAGAACATCATACTACTGTCAAACAAACAGCCCAAAAAGAAATAGCTGATAGAGATTTCTTTCTTGTTCTCTCCTCTACCTGAAGCTGAGACAACCCTGCTTGCAGGAATGTTTGCCTTTGGATGATTTCACCATAGAGTGAGGAATCAAATACCAATCACATTCACGTAGTAGGTGTTCTCCCTAATTGCAGTGGGCCTCACTTCCCCCACAAAAATCTTAGGGGAAGTCTTCATCTCTCTCCAGAACAATATCCAGTTAGCACTGCTTTCAGTTGAAGGTACCTTAGCCTTTGAATCAGTATTTAGTTGCCCATGAGAGGCAGCCAGTTTTTCAAGCATTCCTGGATATAGAATTCCCTAGGTATGGTGGCCCTATATATATTCTGGGTTGGTCTGATTGGTGATTCCCATGGAAGGGCCTTGCCAAGCAGGTGGGAAAAAAAAAAAGATTTATCAGCCTGGTTGGGAGGAATCTCACCTCTAAAAACAACAAAGTTTTAGAAAACACAATGAATTTATAGTCATCATAGAAATTATTCTTCATGGCTACTGTGAATTTTATCATATACTATGTTTGCCCTATAGTGAGACTTCTAGCAGCAAGAATGGTTTTAGTTTTAAGTGGGGGGAAAGGAAATTAATATAATCTGTCATCAGGAGAGACCACCTTTAAAAAATCAAGTAGCCCATATAATGTCATTTTATACATATGTCAAAGGCAAGGAAAGAGGATCTGCTCTTAGATGTCCATCTGGCTGTGTCCTGATTGAAGAAAAAGAATTCAGGTGCTACCAGTGGTAACATGAAATAAAACAGAAACAGAACTGGTGGGTGTCACCCCCTGAAATTCTTAGGTTTCTATGTTCAGAGTAAAGATTACCCTACCCACAAAGCGATCATTGATGACATCATTTATGATGCCTTTGCCCTTCAGTTGGCACTGCACAGGCACCGCTTGGTTCTTCACCACATCTGTAAAATGCATTGCCACCAGCGGGGAGGTGTAGTTAACCTGTAAGTGGAAGAACAATGAATTCTAAGTTAGAGGAGGGGTAGCTGTGTGGGAGGGTAACAGGATGGAAGTGATCAGATATTCATTGCAGAATGGGATAACCTCTGAAAGAGAACTGAGTAAATCCCATGATTACAAGTCACAAATGGCTAAAGCAAATGACATGCTCTCTCTGCCCTTGAACAGTGGGGAAATTACATATTTCTCTCATAAGTCATTGTCAGATGTCTGATTGTCCTTTGGGGAAAACCAATTCTAACTCATTATGGTATGATTTCCTGGATATCAGACAATGAATCAAACCAGAACTAGCATCTGTCAAGTCTCTATGCTAGAGAAGAAGCTTTCACTGCCCCAAAGCCTCACATGGGAGAAACAGGGAAGTGAGATTATTTGGGCATAATTTAGTGCAATGGCAGTGATTTGTCTGCTCTTGGCTCTGTCACAGTGCTATGTGACATTGGGCAAGTCACTTCCTCTCTCTGAACCCTAGTTTCTCTATCTGTAAACTGAAGGAGTTAGACTATATCTGAGATTCCTTTAGATATGGAAAGGAGTTTTTGTGGTAGGAATTGGTAGAGTGGGCTCCTGATCTTGGCAAGCAGCTGTTCACCTCTTTGTTACTATCTTCTGCTCCCTAATCTCATAGATTCCAGACAGCTTTTCCTTTGTCTCTAAGCCCTTTGTGACAGCAAAGACTGAAGGGGATACAGGCTTACGTGAGTCAATTTGCCGTAGTAAGGGTAGTAGCGGAGGTCAAAAGAAGCAGACTCTGGGTAGTAATTGATGGATCGGATGTCATTTTCATCACCTCTCTGTAAGTAAAAGTAGGCATGAAGGGTGCTTGATCACTTGGTTGGAGCCTGAGCTAAAGGGACCTGTGCCCCAGATGAAATCACTGTGTGACCCACAACCACCTGTCCCAAGAAGACCACGAAAGCAGAATGGGGCAGAGCTCAACCCAGACCTATCCCCAGAGGAGCATTTCCAGGGAGAGACTGTGCCTTGGCTTTGCAGTTCAAAAAACACTGAATAGAAGGCCTGGACTGAGGCTGAATGTGCTCAGTATGTCTCTGTGCTGGCTCCTAGGAGACCCAGACAGAAGGGCTCCAAAGAGCTTGCAGTACCTGGTGCTACTCTGGCAAGAGGACCTACCATGCCAACCCCTGTCCAAAGAGTCACACTGAGCCTGGCACCCAATGTTGGACTTTGGAGCTGAGGCAGGTGTAAGTTGGAACATGTTTAGTAAATCTCACCCACTGCAATTTACCCACTGTGGATTCAATTCTGTTGGAAGTCAGACCAAGTGGACAGAGTTACAACCTATAGTTGGCTCACCTAAACTCATATCCCCTATCACATCCTCTGTCGTGCTTAATTAAAGTAGGTGGAGTTAGGAGGATAAGCAAGCAGGGCCCAGTACTGGAAGTAATTAAATAAACAAGTCTACCCTCATCATATCATGCCAGGTAGGGCATTGCCCATTCTACCTATGTATTAGTCTTGCCCTAAATAGCAGAGTCTGGGGGCTAATAAGGGACAAATTGTGTAATCACTAGTAGGAAATCACTCAATAGGGTCATGTGATGAGTTCTGTCAATATAGTATAATCGTCCTTAGTATAAACAGCTTTCTTTAGTTTATTCTAGTAATTAACTCATCCTGCCTGATTTCCACAAGAGGGTGTAGGTTTGATCAGAATTGATTATTACAGAACACATAAAGACCCTTAATATTTCTTTTTTTAATAAAAGGACAGTTTTCAGCAGGGTTCGACGTAGGCTGAAAAATTAATGGCTTCCATTAGGAAACTCTAAACAGAACTCAATCCAATTAATATACTAGTTTCAAATCAAGTTGGTTTCTATGAATTATTTACATATTCTTCTAAAAGGCAATGAAATTCATTTTTTGTGAATGGTATGTGGAATCAATTCTACTAATTTATGGCCATGCCTCACCTGTGTGTATATTTATTTACACATACTCTCGTGCATGTGAACAGAATAAATATCTTTCTAACTTGTTCACCCGGCAAATGCAGCCTGACCTTTCAAAGCTCATCTTCAGCATCTCCATCCCCCACATGGAACCAACCTTTTCCTGGTCAAGGCCTCCACTTCACCTTTCATAGCACTTGTAATACTTGATTGTCCTGATTTCAAAGAGTCCTATTTATCTTGGCACTCCCAGCACCTAGCCAAGTACCTGATCTACAATAAGTGATCAGTAAATGTTGCCTTTTGCTGCTTTCTGATCTGCCACCATCAAGATTGTAGCTTTGAGCTGTATTTCTAGGACTGAAAATGGCATTACCTGGCTTCACACAATTGCAAGACAATTTCCAGGGCTGGGGGTGCAGTTGATGTTGTCAAACAGGAGGAATCTACTGCCAATTTAAGAAGCAAATCCCAGATCTAGGGCTTTTTCCTACAAAGGAGCTAATTGGGGCAGATGAGATAGGAGTTAATGGTCCCTCCAAGGACAGTTAATTAGCATATTAATGGAGTTCTGTTTATACTCCCTTGTAGTCATTTGTTATTGCAATACCAGTGCCACTGGTCATTGCTACAAAAAGTGAAATTCAGTTTTAAAAGCAGGGACTAATGACTCTAATGAAAGCTGTTTTTTTAGTTCAAAGAAATAAGTAATTAGAGCTAAAAGCAAAAGTGTAAACAGAATCCCAGTTAATGACTTGGCACATTATTGTTCCTCGCTGTGGCCTTAGCTGAGGTTCAGTCTTTGGCTTTCACAGGTATAAATGAGCACACACACACACACACTACCACAAACACACAGGAAATTAATGCTTTCTGGAAATAGGGAGGCCTGAAGTTATTAAGGCAGGTGTCTGTCGTTATGAAAAGATTAACCCTTTCTCTAACCCTTAACCAACCATCCAAGGTAAAGCCTTGGAAGGGATGAACCACCCTTTTGCATGAAATAGATGTGCTAGCAGTGCTTACTCAAAAATACACTTTACCTGAACTTTGCAGGAAACCTTCACAGGATCTCCAAGCTCAGGACGAAAGCCTACAATCTATCAAAAGAAAACCAGTGTTGTTGTTTTTTAAAAAAACAAAACAGATTTGACAGTAACAATGAGGCTTTTATAGATTCACCTTGAGTCATCCCTTCCTTAGGCATAAGTTTAATTTATTCTGCCCTCTCAGAAATGTTACAAAAAGAAAAAAATGCAAAATATCTTCAGAGCTGTACAGCTCAGCTTATGCCTTGTATTGTGCCTGATATTCGTACAGTGGTAATTGCAGTAAGTTAACCTTGAAGGTGTAAAGAATTTTCTGATTTCAAGAGGGGTGTGCCTGGTAAGATTCTGCCACACCTAAGCCATGGCAGGAGAGAGGGAAAATGGATTTCTTGTGATATGAGAATTGTCCCTCACCCTACCCCATGTCAATCCTTTGTTCCAAACAGCTCAGGGTCTCAATCCTGGCAGAGGGCATCAAAGGGGGAGGTTTGGGGAGGGGAGAGAAGAATGAAAATAAGAAGTATTCAAGGAGAAAAAAAGAATTATTTCTTAATAATTTGTCTGGTTGTTTGTACTACTGATGCTGTCAGTAAAAATGGCCAAACTGGCAGTGTGTGAAGACAGAACTCAAGAGAAATGGTGTCCAGAGCCCTCCTACTCAGCTCATCCACTTATTATCACCAGACTGTCAAGGGCCAATATACCCTGTTCATCTTTAGAAGAATGCAGGGCTGTCCAGTAGAGTAGCCAAAAGTAGGGTCTTCCAGGCCAGAGCAATTCTTCAGGAAAGAGCGCTTAAATTGGCAGGCCTTCTTGTCCTCATCTTCATTTCCATCTTGGATGAAGTACTGTCCCGGGGGACAATCTACATTCATTTCCTCTTGAAGACTGTCATTATAACCTAAAGTGTGTGTGGGTGGTAAAGGGTCATGTTAGATGGGTGCTATAGGGGAAGGCCATGTTTACAATAGTATTCCTCCCTAGTTCCCTTTCTCCAGCTTGCTTGTGCTTTTCAGAAAGCCCACTCAGTCTGTCTTAGGCCCTGTGACATGGTATCAGGTGCCCAAGGCCCTTCATCAGCAACATGTCTCCAGGAAGCTTTCCAGGCTAGCCCCCTCAGCCCACTTTGATTGTCTGCCCCCTTGCTTCTCACCACCTCGTCTACTTCTGGGAGAGGAGCAGGCACTTAATAGGCAGATTTTGGAAGCGGTAGTGGAATGAGAAGTGTGTGTTGTGGGGCAGGTGAAGGAGGAGGAGAAGAAAGAGGAGGTAGAGAAGGAGAAGGAAATAAACCAGTTTCTCATTCTTTACAAAGGGAAGTTAGCACTGCAATTAGAAACTTAGGTTAAAAGACAGAAAACAATGATAACCACAGCTTCTCCACTGAGAGGGTGAGGGGGTGAGATTTTTATCTACTGAGACCCAAAGCACTGAGATTTAAATGTCCCTTTAAATTGAATGGAATGTAACATATGTCCAAGGTACACTTATCAGGGAGAGAGCTGAAAGGGGTCATCTGTGAGCTGGTTCTTTGGGCTACTAGATGCCATAGATCTAGGCTTTGAAAGTTACTGCATTGTTTCTAATTTGGTTCTAAATGATAGTATCAGATAGTCATGTTAGATCCAGCTCCCATGCATTCATGTTCCAAGTAGCTCAGTTTTTCAGAGGAGATTGTGTACCTATGATCTACCAGAGGTAAAACTCCAAATGTACCACTGGATCCTCATCTAGGCAGGTTCTGACCTGGGTTTGATATTATTAGGAAGCAACTGATAATTTTAAATCTATTCCAGTGATGGCTAAGTCTTTGTTATTCCTCAGATAAAGCTACATTCAATTCAAGGTTTTGTTTTAGTCATATTTTAGAGCAAGAACTATGTTCAAATAATAACTTTCTAAATAGAAGTTCTAACCATGTACTTATTGTTTCTCTTGAGGTAGTTCCATCAAAAATAATGTGACATGGGCATGACCCTTATTGCAAAGTCCCAGTCCTCATGGGAATGAAATTGATATTCTGGGATATCTATTTCAGAAATGTGTTCCTTTTCAACAGGGCATATTATCTGTGCTTAGGAATGAAAAACCCAGTGCTTTTCCTAATGTTCGTCCCCCTGCTCGGTATTCAGGTCAGAAGTGGTATTTCTCCATCTACTAGCTTCTCAGAGGAATTTCCCGGCAGAGATTCCAGCAGTACATTTGCAATAGTTCGCAAGCTTTTTGAAAGTAAAGAAGATATTGTGCTGGCCATGATGTCCAAGACATTTTGGGGGCCAAAAATGGAACTACATGGACTCAGAAAGAACCCAGTCCCCCTCATTTTACAGGTGAGGCATCTGAAACTTAGACTTACCCCAAATAACACCAGCATTACTGATACAAAGCTGAGTTTCTAATTCCTGGTCATATGCCAGCAGCAAAGAATTATGAAAAGCAGCACTTCTCAAGCTTTAAAGTTCATACAGATCACCTGTGGATCTTGTTAAAATGCAGATCCTGATTCAACAGGTCTGAGGTGGGGCCTGAGTTTCTGACTTTCTAACAAATTCCCAGGTGATGCTGATGCAGCTGCTCTCTGGATCACCCTTTGAGTAGCAAGGGTTTCAAGAACATGAATGTGGGTTTAAACACTGCTAGGAGACTTTGATCATGTTACTTCCCCTTTCTGAGCCTCAGTTTCCCCATTTGTAAAATGGGACAATAGACTCTGCTATGCAGAGTTAAAATTAAATGACAAAATTCATTCATTTAATTAACACTTCCCATCATGTAAGAAATTATTTTCCTCTTAATTCAGTGCACATTCTACTGGCCACTCCCACCTCATCCCCCACACTTCAGTCAGGTCAGGCCATCCATATTAGTCTAACTGGCTTTTTCCCCACAAATAATAGGTTAGTAATGTAAACTCACTGGAGCTCCTCTTTGGTAGCTAGATAAATACACAGGCTGTGTGCTCTGTGTTTAACTCTAACCAAGCTGCTACCTCAGTTTTCACCCTATGGAAGGGCTTTTCAAAAACCCATTCATTAGTTACTAAAAATGTATATCATGACACTATAGAGATAAGCATCTTGAAAACACTTCTAATCAAAATGTAGGAGTGACTGCCACCCAGAGATTCTTCCTCTAACTCCCTTCTGGAATACTGTTAAATAAAGACCCTTGCTCTCTTACTTCAAGATTGCCCACCTCCAATAAATGAATTATCTTACCTTGAGAAAGTATAGGAGACAGGAATCTTCTAGTTCTGGAGAACACTCTTCTTTTCTCACCACTACCTCTCCCCCAGAATTATTTTTTACTAATTGATCATTATTGAGCCATCTGGATGTGCCCAGGACATAACTAGATGCTGTAGAGTGTTCAAGAAGAGAAGACAAGCTCTCTGCCTCCAATGGACTTATCATATTGCTGGAAAGTTGACATATGTTTTCAAGGCAACATACAATCATAAATTAGAGCAGTTTTGATCATATTTACAGGTTCTGAGGGAGATGCAATGTAAGGAAAGACCAGGATGGGCTGGGGTTAGTAAGAGTGAGTCAGGTGAATTGTGAATTCCTACCCATCACCTTTCCAAAGAGATTTGCACCATTCAGAGGAACTTACTTACCCTGGAGAAAGCCATTTAGGCTAATCACATAATGCTGCCAAGTGTCAGGTTCAGAAACGTTGAAGTTGAAGTTAAGGCTATGGGCGAAGGGTCTGATCATAACTCCTGGCAATGAAAACAGATCTTGGATATATTAACCCATTCTTGGGATAATTTTTTGGTATTGATTCCCATGAAACCTCTCCCCACCCCAGGCAATCAAAATGAAAAGGACCATAATTTGCCAACTACCTTTTTACTTTTACTCTTAATAATTGAATCCCTAAGTCGTTACCGGGAAGAGCCAAAGTTAATTGAGGCCAAACATGCTGTGCAAGCAGATTCTGTCCAGCAAGTTCTGATAGCACAGGGCATTTGGACACTCACCAGGAGGCTTCACCCTCTCAGAGAAGGTTGGCATGTAAGGGCCAATGGTCAGAAATAGCGTGTACATGCAGAGAGTGATCACAGCAGCCAGAGAAGCGTAGAAAAAGAAGTAAATGACTAAGATCAGGCCTGCAGAACAATCAAAGATGAAAGTGGTCAGTGCTTGCCAGCAAGCTCTGCCTCCTCACTTGAACTTATGAACCAGAATTAACTCAAACATGAGATGGCTTTTTTTTTTTTTTTTTTTCAACTCCCTAGATTCAGTATATCCACCCTTGCTCATTCAGATTTCACCAATTTGGAACTGGTGAGACTTGTGTCTGAGGTCTGATTGCAGTTTACCTTTACAGCATCTCTGATGGAAGGGCTTGCTGAGCAAATGACGACCATGAACAACATTACAGAGGAGTGGAGTTTAAAGTACTGCAGCGGGTAAATTGCTTGGGAGTCCTCTGGGCAACAGTTGATGTCCTAAGTATACAAATCATTCTTCACTATTCATTAAAGCAGGTGCCCTGAAGAGTCCTAGCAGCTTGGTTCCAGTGATTATAGATATTTGCAAGGGATGGAAACAGCATTTCTTTTCACATAGCCTATAATTCAAACTTTTGATTAATTTCCATGGGACTCTAATCAAGGTAAAGTGAGGTTTCACCCTACTTATTTCACATCTTATTCATCTTTAGCAAAAGCTTAAGTGGCTCTGCTTTTCAAAAATAACACTAACACAGGACAGAAGAGGGAAGAGTAGGAAACTGTACTTAATTACTGATACTTGCTACCTGTGAGCCCTACCTGTGAGCATGAGAAAATTACAGAACTTCTCTGCACCCAAGATTCCTCATAGGCAAAATGGGAATAAGTTGAGCACTTACCTCTTATCATTCTCTACATCTGTAACAGTACAGTAGCCCCCACTTTTTCCACGGTTTTGTTTTCCATGGTTTCAGTTACCATGGCCAAAAACGTGCTCCAAAAATATCAAATGGAAAATCCCCAAAATAAGCAATTCATATGTTTTAAATTCTGTGCCATCTGAGTAACATGATGAAATCTTATGCCTTCCCACTCCATTCCGTCCAGGACATGAATCATCCCCTTGTTCAGCATAGCCACACTACATATGCTCCCCACTCATTAGTCACTTGGTACCTATGTTGGTTATCAGATTGTCTGTCACAGTATCACAAGTATGCTTGTGTTGAAGTAACCCTTATTTTATTGAATAATTCCACATTCACATAACTTTTATTGTAGGATATTGTTATAATTTTTTATTTATTTTATGATTAGTTATTGTTGTCAGTCTATTACTGTGCTTAATTCATAGACTAAACTTTATCATAGGTATGTACGTACAGGGGAAAAAACATAGTATATATAGGGTTCAAGCATCCCCTGGGGGTCTTGGAATATATCCCCTGCAGATAAGGAGGAACAACTGCATCTGGGATTCAGTGTTTCCTTATATCCTATCCTGACCTTACCACTTCCCAACTGTTTAATCTTAGACATGGTGTTCACCTCTCTGAACCTCAATGTCCTAATCTGTAAAATGAGGACAATAATAGTACTTGAATAAGGCATATAAATAGCATAGCACAGCCTGGCAGATACCAAGTATCCTACAAATGGCAGTATTCATCATTGTTATTATTAATTTTATTATTGTTATAGGACCAGAAGCATAGTTGTGTGAATTCCTCCTCTGGGGGCTATATTATAATTCACTTTGCCCAGGATTAGGCAGTACAGAGTGAGGTAAATAAGAGTGAAATTGTTGCTGAGAAGCTCTTTTCAAGTCCTCCTTGGATTCTTTCAGCCAACAATATCTGGCTCTGCTCACAACAGTTACATGATGTTGGAGCTACACATTCAAACTGAATCATGAACCAGAAACTGGAACAAACCACATAACTTTGCTGTACCCAAAACCAATTCCAAATATTAATTTTTAAATTGTACCATAAAACAAATAAAATAAACCAAGAAGTGATTGGAAAAGGAGAAAATAATCCTTAGTAATCCAACTAGAAGTGGAACATTTATGTTTTATAAAATAAACTAAAGCAGAACTGGAATATGAACACATTGATTCAGCTGGAGTCCCTGGAGAAGAAATTGCAGCACCTCTGTGCCTGTAATACTTGGCTACTGCCCAGTGGCTGTCCTAAAGGGATGTGCCCTGTGCCATCTCTTCCATTCCTTTACCCTCATCCCCATCGTAGCAATGGACCAACAGCTAAAGCTATGCTGGGGGGCTGGAAGACTTAGTTTCATGGATGAAAGGAAAGCAATAGAATACAGGTAAACTCCCTTGGAAACATCTAACTTCTTGCCTAGGATGTGTGGCCAGGAAGCTGTAGATGGGAGAATGGCACTGGCAATGAATCCTCTCAGCCTTACCCAAGAGTCTGTGCCCTAGAGTCTTAGCCACAGACAAAACCAAGCATCATACCCATCTGAACTCATTTACCCCACCCACCCTTTCTGCTTGGGATGTCCAAGTTTTCATTGGCCACTCCTGTAGGTAATCCAAGGTTCTCTCCTGAATGCCCCACCCAAGCATGGGTAGACCTGGATATCTTGGATAGACTAGGTACCCATGATCACAACTCTTCACTCCTCCCACCAAAACACCCCCATCAGTTCCTGAGGCCCTATCCATCAAGGCCTTGCTCATTGCTACAGTTCATGAAGACAGTGTAGTGTTCTGGCAAGAGAATGAACTTCAGTGTTCATCCAATCTGAGTTTGACTCCCAGTACTGCCACTTATTAACTATGTGACTTTAGACAAGTTACTTACCCTCTCTAAGCCTCAGTTTCTGCATCTGTAAAATGGGGATAATAATATTACTACCTCATATGGTTCTTGTCAGTATCCAATAAAATAACATATAGTTCCTAACAATAGAGGTTGCCCAGCTACCAAAAGAAAAGCTCATAATATAATAATAAGCAGGTGAATATGTTGGTCATGTTGCTGTGCAAGCTCAAGTGGGCAGCTAGTTCTCAAGCAAGAGGGCAGCAAGGTATATGCTTGGTGGCCAAGACATTAGGACCACTATTTTCCCTTTGCCCAGAGGTAGCTGAATAGAAGCAGCCAGAATTCCTGGACTGTCCTTAGACCTGCTACCCAGATACCTGGAAAGGGTCTACTGTGCAGTGTCCCCACTGCCATATCTTCCCTGGGCACTTGAACCTTCTTCCCTCATCCCCACTTACTGGCCTATCGCTTATTCTCTCTGGGAGCGATTTGAATAAGCTCATCTGCTGAAGTTGTAATTGCTGGCTATTTGGGGGTTAATGCAGGGCACCCTCTCCCAGAATCTCACTTGCATTTCACAAGGCCTGTTTTTCCAGTCCTCTTTAGGCAGAGGAGAAACAGCTGTGCCCCCTTTGGAGCCCCAATGAGTGTCCAGCATTTGTCTGCAGCTTCCAGAATGTCAGAATGTTCCCTGAATGGTACATTTGTTCCACTTGAGAGTTCGAGGGATGGGCAGGGGTGGGGCTGAGAACTGAGGAAGGGTGAAGGGAGGTGGACATTGTTCAGAGTCCCACACTTGCTATTCTTAATTCCAGGAAGCAGGGCTGGCTGTTTCACCCTGACTGAGATAAATTAGAAACATAAAGGATGAGGGAGAGAGTTCTCAGCCAAAGGGGCCTCTATAAGGCATGACCATCAACTTCAGCAACCTAGACCCTTGGCACTAGGGAACTCTTATCTCACCCATGGAGTCCTCTATTTTTTTTTTTTTTTTCTTCTTCTCCAAACCAGCAGCTGCTCTTTTTCTGGGCTGTGCAGGGAGTGTGGCAAGTGTGAATTTGACCACAGGCAAAATCTCCTGAGGAGAAGGCTCAGCACTAATAGTTCAAGAGGTGAGTAGGACCCTGGGAGAGGAGTGCTGGGGAAGTTGTGAAGTGAAAATGGTGGCAGCATGTGGTACAAAGAGGAAATCCTAAGGAATGTGATTCTGCTATTGACCAAGTGATGCAGGGGCTCAGCTTTAATCTCTACAAATGATCCTTTAAACCTAATTTGTCTGTGTACATGATGGAAATGTAAAGCACCAAAAAGCTGGGGCCAGGGGCAGGCCTCCTGACTCTCCTTCTCTGACATTTCTAGGTGAAATGATGAGGCTTTATAAATCTTTGTTCAGGTTAGCAGGGATTTGGGTCTCATATCCTACAAGTAGTTTGCAGAGTATTTTCAACTTTACAATTATAACATCTTGTTAGAGCCTCAGGCTGATCCTGTGAGTGTGGTGAGGCAGGGATTGTTTCCTTCATTTGGTGGGTGAAGAAACTGAGGCTCAGTGAGGGTAAATGATAAGCCCAAGGTCACACAGATAGAAGGTGACAGGGCTGGGACTTCAAAAAATTTCTGTGCTTTTCCAACTCATTCTTAAAGTCTCTCTGCATTGCAAATGATTTTGAGTCCAGTGGATTTCAGCCATACAATCAAGTTTGTTCACTCACTTGGAGTTTGTTCTGATGGGATCTGCCCATAGTCCAGGCATTTCCCTAAGCATTGATCCTTTTACATGATATCTAAGAGAAGTTTGCAGACAAGCCCATCCAACGTATGGTAAAGGAGTCCTGGACACCAAGCCAAAAGGAAAGGACACCCTACTGGGGCATTGGGACAACCGGGACTTACTCCAACTCTGACCTGTTCGGGCCAGAGACATCCTTTTCTCCGGATCCCACAGGTATTCATTCATGATCTGCAATTTCCGCCACCAGGTGTTGCCTGTTGGCTGACCCTGACCCTCTTCCTCATCCTTTTCCTCCTCTTCTTTCCCCTCCTCTTCCTCCTCCTCCTCCTCCTCCTCCTCCACCTCCAAATTGGGTACCACCATCACCCGAGCCTCTTCTTCTGCTTCTTCCTCTTCATCTGCTAAGTAGTTCTGATTCACTTCATCTTGGTCATCCTGGAACAGTGACAGAACACAATCCCCTTTTTGAAAAAAATTTCCAGTGGCACGTCCCACCAGCCAAATATAAATGGAAAACGACTTAATATTTGGAGATGCTTCAAATTTCCACTTCCCCATAAACATATCCATTGTTACAAGAGATATTTTCTTTCTCTCTGTACTTTTGGAAGAAATATCCTTTCTATGACCCATTTTGATTCAATATCCTTTCCACAGAGGTATAAGTTTTATTCTCAGCTTTAGGCATTTTGGCTCTTCCTCTAGGACTGCTTGTGTCATACTACTCTATCCTGGGACCTTGGCCCCCTGCTTCACTTTGGCTTGTCAGGATAGAGCTAAGCGCAACACTGGAAGATAGAGTAGTTTTAGACATTTGTGTCTATGATGGTAAATTCTCAGTCCAAATCAGCTTCATTCTAACACCCTGTACACTTTCAGCTGCTCCACTTCACCATCCCAAGTTGTAGCTAAAAATAGCCTTGGGTAGACATCAGGTGGAGAGGCCAACTGCTGTACCCCTTCTCAAAATGTAGACTGCCTTCCCAACTTCCAACAGAAACAAGTGATGGGGGTTGGGGGCTATTTGCTGCTTCTCTGACTGTTGCCTGGTCTGGAACCTCTTTCGGCCTTAAGCTGGTTGAACAGACCACCTGAGGGTTTGGGACCCCAACTGATACTTCCTTAGCCTCCACCCCTCCCAAACCCCATCCCCTAGACAAAAATCTGGTCATGTAGTAATCGCTCAGCACATATTTGTTGATTGACTGATTGCAGCCATTACTTGAGATCTGAAACTGTAATACTCTCTGAGTGGTTCTAAGAAAGAAAGAAAAAAACCCCAGAATTCACCAAATGGTATTTCAAATGCCTCACAGCCACAGGCTAGAGAGTTGGACCTTTGCTTTTTGTGGGTCTGCCAAAACTCACTGCAGCAGTAGAAAATGAGGTCGCCCTCCCTCTCTCTGCTGTCCAAATCTGAAGAGTGGCGGAGCCTGTGCACCTGTTGGGGTTGGATATGTCGAATGATAGAGACCAGGGGCTCTAGGCTGCCCCTTCCCTGCTTGATTACTCAAAGGCCATTTAGAGGACACTCAACTAAAAATTCTGCCATTAGTGGGGAGGGGGCCTCAGAAAATTGGGCTGTTCAGAATCAGTAAAAGTGATATAGAATGATAAGGCTCTACGCTCAGAATTCAGCCTGCCCAGCTCTATCTAGCTCTTGATTATAATCACTCTTGAATTACTGTTTAATTTGTTCAAATGTACAGTTTTATATCACACACCGTATCAGAACTGACAGTGATCTTGGAGATTCACTTGTCCATCTGAGGCTCAGAGATGGAACAGGATCTAAACAAAGCCACACAGCAAGTTTAGTCCCAGAACTTTTGTCTCTCGATACCCTGGACAATAATGTTTCTCCTGTCACGTTGAGCACAAGTGCCTAAAGGTGACTTAGCAGATTTATGGGAAACAATAATGTTAGATTCTATGCTCCCAAAATATAGTAGATGCTTATAATTGAGGATTACTGACTCTGACATGGACTCAGAGTGTAAGGCTTGGGAAAATAAACTCCATTATTCAATGTTGAATGGATTACTAAATGTTCTAAATCTCACTTGAGTGTGAACATATGTACACATTTGACCTCCCAAAGTACATTCTGAGCACCCAGGGGGCAGGATCCATATTTTCTAACTCCTTGATGGCCCACCCCAGTATGCAGCCCACAGCTAGGTAACCAGTGAGTACTGAATAAATGCTGATGATAACTGCCTGGCTCTGGGGAAATGCTCTACAGAGCTTGCCGCTCTAACCTCAGCAGTCATGTGGACTGCAGTGGATACAGTCATCATGGCCCCCAGAGAATCTGCTGCAACTGAAAATCTCAGAGAATTTGAAGTGTAACATTTCATTATGAAGGAATTTATATTCCATTTATATTTTCTGAACAGCTCCCTTTTCTCTCCTTTTTGCCTGTATGCCTGGCCCTCCACCTCTGTTCCACAGAGGAGGCAGCTGGCCTTGGCCTCAGCCTGATCTTATTTGTAGATATGAGCTCTCATGATAATCCTATTAAAGATGGCTTGTCATTAAAGCTTTACCCTCGAGGGAAGAATTAACCTTCTCAGAGCTGTTTTCCCCAAGGCTTTCACGATGCCTCAGTATCAAGAACCTCAAATATCTTTTTCCTCTCCCCCTGCTTCCAGGTATAGGAAAGCCTCACAATGTGCAAGAGAGGCGCTTTTGTGCAACTAACTACTTAATGGAATCAAGTAGGGAATCCTTTGGTAATGAGAGGGTCTGTTTTTGTCAGTTTCCTAAAGTGGCACTGGCCTCATGTGATAGTGTGAGTGTGCTGGGATATAATAGTGGGTAGTGTGGAGGGGCCATCATGTTGCCCTAAAAGGCAAGAGTCTGAAGGACAGAGGGTGGCTCCATTTTGAGCACTCTAAATATATAAACAAATATATAAACAAGCAGTATGACCCAAAGGATAAATTTGTGCCCTGCATTGAGTAATACCCTGTAAGCATTTGAATGATAGCCTATGGACACAGACAATAATGCAGTGAAGACCTGGGGTGGGGCGGAAGCTGGGTGGAGGTAAGCAAAGGGTGGGAGGGAAATGGGGGACATCTGTAATACTGCCAACAATAAAAATAAATTTTAAAAAATTAGTTAATTTTAAAAGAGGAATTAGCACACGATTATTCACTGCATCAAGTAATTTCTTTTTAAATTTGGTCAAGTGTTCTCTATAAAGAGCAAGATCCCCTGATGCATTGAAAACCCAAACCAGAATGAAACAGAAACGGACTCATAGATACAGAGAACAGACTGACACTTGACAGCTGGGAGGAGTATTGGGGGATGGGTGAAAAAAAGTGAAGGGATTGGGATTAAGAAGTACAAATTGGTAGTTACAGAAGAGTCACAGAGATGTAAATAATAACATAAGGAATACAGTCAATAATATCATAATAACTATGTACGTGGCCAGGTGGATACTGGAAATATCGGGGGACCACTCTAAAGTACATAATTTTCTAACCACTATGTTGTGCACCTGAAACTAATACAGAATTAATCCTGAATATAAACTGTAATTGAAAAATAAAAAATAAAAAAACAAGAAGAAAATCCAAACCAGTTAACAAATCATTGAATTATATACAACACTTTAGTAACATTACATAGAAAAGAAGTCAAGTAAGGAACAGCTATATATGCCCTACAGATTGTGACTGCTCTAAGAGCTGGAAGGAACTTTGGGATGTCAAACGAAAGTTTCTACGAATTGTGACTGGAAAGTTAAGGGAAGCCCTTTGTAGGTGGATATGGGGTTAGAATAATTCATGTTTTCCTCTGCTGACTGTTGACAGTCTTCACTTAATTCCCTGATTATATAAATGGCTATTCCCAAAGAAAAATAGATTAAGCTTTGTTTCCTCCTGGGGCTCAGATCAAAATCCTCTTTGGGGGAGATTTCAGAATATACCTCCCTTCAAAAAAGTACTGTGTGGCATATATTAATGGATTATAGTGAAGTAAATGCAAAGAAACTTTGGGTTCAAAAAAATTTGTAATGCACCCTGGAGATAAATGGTGACATCAAAGGGGTGTGTGTGTGTGTGTGTGTGTGTGTGTGTGTGTGTGTGTGTGTGTGTGGTGTGTGTGTGTTGGTCAGGGTGGGGCGGCAGGCAGTATGGCAATGGGTGGTGAAGGGTCAGAGGGTTGGGGAGTTGCACACTGCAAGTATAATGGAAAGAGTACAAGATTAGAAGTGAGAAAACTTGCATTCTCACTTTTGCTCTTCCACTAATTTGCAAGTCACTCCTGTGCTCTGAGCCCCAGCAGCCTCTTTTCCTTAATGAGGGGTTCTGGAGAGATGATGTCTACGATTACTCCCAGTGTCTATCTAGGATTCTATGATTTTAGCTATAGTCTGGAATTTCTGCTTTAGAAAAAGAGCAGCTGGGTTCCTAAGAAACTACCACCCAAAGGGATTGAGATAGCTGGGTAGGCAATGCCTTTCATTTCCTCTTCTCCTTCCCTTCCCTCTTGGTTAAATTTCCTGTTATCAGAATGAAACCTTTACTCCAAGACTCCAAAAGGTCTGTTCTAATTCTTGACTCCCAAGAAAAATTTCCTCTCATTCTCTGGCATCTTCCCCTTCCCTTATCTTTCTCTAGTAGGAAGAGAGGCTCCCCCTTTCAACCCAGAAATTTAGGGTGAAATGGAGTGCTGGGAGTCACTGCTCACTCTTGAAATTATGCGCTTCCTTAAACCTCACTGTTCCTGCCCATCCCAAGGAGAAGCAGTCACAAACCAAGACCTACACAACCCCCAACCCACTCCACTAAAAAGAAGCAACAAAGTATTCTTTTCCCTGGGACTCACAAGTCTGTAGCGATAACTGTGAGGAAAGGCCGGAGCCCTTCTGGACCGGAGCTGCCTTCTCATGGCTCTTCAGTGGGCAAAGACGAGGAAGAGGCAGGCAAGTGGGTGAGAGTTCTGGAGCTTCTGCTGGTACAGGAGACACTGGTTGCTGGGGCCACTTGGTGCCTAGTAAAAGTGAACCCTCCTGGCATGAGGCCTTCCCCAAAATAATCTAACATGCCCCTCTCTCATTGGTTGGCCCCTTCCCCGAATCAAAGGAAAGCCCTATGGAAAAGCAAGCTCATCATTACAGGGAGGGGGAGATATTCTGGGTCACAAGGATGAGCAACTCACCCCCCCAATTCATGTCTCTTCCCACCCCCTGCCCTTCTCTAGTGCTTGAGATACTATGGGCCCAATGGAAATCTTAAGTCATGTTCTTCTCAATTGAGAGTTGGATATCAGTGTGTGCAAGAGGTGGGGCGTGAGTGGGAGTTGGGAGTGAGGGGAGATGGCCAAGAATAACTTTCTTTTTTCATAAGGCTGATCTCATGCAAAAGGATCTAGGGTGTCAGGAAAGATTCCCTTTGCTCTCCTTACCCCCCCCCACACACACACACACACACACCAAGCCACCTACAATATTTCTTATTTGTGTCAACCCAGGAACTCCTGAAAATGTGGATTACAAATCCTGATTTTAGAAGCCAGTCTTTTGTTTTACCCCTCCTCACTCCCTCCCTCCCAAAAAAGCGTCTTGGACATAAAGAAGCCTTTTTCTAGCCCACATGTCAGAATGGCCCCATCAGTTGCTGCCCCTCACACACACATCTCTTGGAATCCTGGCCAAATTTCTGTAGTGGTTGAGATCTATATTTATCCCTTAGCATCAGGGCAGGGAACAAGCCAGAACTTTGCAGTGTCAGTTTCCCAGACATATATAACTCCTGAAGCCAATGTGGGATCCAACAAAAGAAAAATTAGTAGAAATAGCCAAGAACATTGTATAGCATTTTTGCCTGTTTGATCCACCCCACTGGAGCCTGGGTGGCTAAAAGGCCTGGGTAGAGTTTGTAATCTTTCTTTCACAAATTACCCACCCCATCCCCCATTATACCCAGATGACTGAGAATATTGCAGATACTGAGATTCTGGGCAGATTCATAGTCAAGAAAAATAGCAAAAATAGCACAATAGCTTCAATAGATTTCTCTATTCATAATTCCAACTCCAGGCTATTCTGATGCAGATAGCTTTGATAGAAGTTAATTTAACATAAAATCTCCATTTACTAGATTGTTACTAATTGGGACTCTTCCTTAGCAGAATCTCCTCCCATACCTTTATTTGGAGAGAAAGAGACCACTGACAAATAAAGAAAATTATTCCCCTTTTTGAATTTTTTTAATCCTCACCTGAAGATATTTTGCCATTGTTTTTTAGAGAGAGTAGGAGAGAGAGAGAGAGAGAGGACGAGAGAGAGAAACATCAATGTGAGAGAGACACATCTATTGGTTGCCTCCCACACGCATGGGGCCAGGGATCAAGCCTGCGACAGAGGTACACACCCTTGGCCGGAATGGAACCCAGACCCTTCAGTCCTCAAGCAGACATTCTAACCACTGAGCCAAACCAGCTAGGGCCTTTTATTGGATTTTAATAAAAGCAAAATGTATTTCAAGGGATAACCTGGTGTTGGTAGATATCAAGCTCTACCTCTTACACTTTCTCCACCTGAGCCTTTTGTGTGATCCTGAAGCCCTTGGAATCCTCGAAAAACAAACAGACAAAGGGCAGATTAACTGGCCTTGTCTTACTAAGGCAAAAAGGAGAGTACAGTCATGTTGGTAAGATTTCAAAAATCAAGAGTGGCAGGCAGCACGATTTACAATAGTGAAGACATAGAAACAACCTAAGTGTCTGTCAGCAGATGAATGGATAAAAAAGATGTGGCATATATATAATGGAATATTATTCAGCCATGAAAAATAAGGAAATCTTGCCATTGAAGACAACATGAATCGACCTTTAGGGCATTATGCTAAGTGAAATAAGTCACACAGAGAAAGACAAATACTGTATGATCTCATTTATATATAGAATCTAAAAAGCTGAACTCATAAAAACTGAGAGTAAAATAGTGCTTACCACGGGCTGGAAGTAGGAGAACTGGGGATATATTGGTCAAAAGATACAAAGTTTTAGCCCTGGCCAGTGCCTCAGCTGATTGAAGCATCATTCTGTACACCAAAAGGTCATGAATTCGATTCCCGGTCAGGACACATACCCAGGTTGAAGGTTCGATCCCTGGTCGAGGTGCCTATGGGAGGCAATCAATTGATGTTTCTCTCTTTCTTTCTTTCCTCTCCTTTCCCCTCTCTCTAAAATCCATGAAAACATATTCTTGAGTGAGGATTAAAAATAATAATAAAAACAAAAATAAGTGTATCAAGTCACTTACACAATGTTATATGTCCATTATATCTCAATAAAGCTGGAAAAACCCCAAGGGTGGGAGGACAAAAGGGGACTTGGAATAATGTGGCCTCAGGTAACAAAATATTCCATTCTCCAGAATCTCTTGGTCCCTAGCAGCCTAAGTAATTTGAGGCTTGTAATATACTTAATATATTTGCAATGTATTTTGACTATAGCTCAGGCTGCCTTCTGGAATACAAGTTGGGTGGGGGAAAATAACAAAATCCCTTAGGATCTCAAATCTGTATGAGTCCACAGTCAAAAAACTCTAGCTAAGGGGAAAACCAATCCAGCCAATTTTGAGGGGAAAAACCAGTCTGATTGTCAGTGCAGCAGACTGGAGCCAGAAGTGGCCAATGGGACCATAAATGCAGCAGTGGCTACAGAAGCAAGAGAGGAGGGAGAAAGGAGAGGCTTTGAATGTGACAGGAGATTCAAAGGCAAATGATTCAAGTATCTAAAACTATATGCCCCGTCCTTGGGCACAAGTGTTAGCAGCTGCTTCTACGAGCCCCTTTTCCTGATTGCCTACCCTGATGAAACTGCATGGTTGCTAACAGGGAACAGAAACAATCTTATGGCTGGATCCTCCAGTTCCCAAAGGAAGGCAGAGATGGTAGCACTCTTCAGAGAATCTTTGCCTCTTCCATGTAATGGGTTAGTTTATGGCATCTGTTCTTATGGGTTATTTCCACAATTGTGGAAGGTGGGAGGGGGGAATGTGTCCCAGAGCCATCAAAGAGCAGTTTTGTACTTTCTTTACCTAGGGATTGGCTAAATCTTCAGGGAGCCTCTGAGAGATCATGTGCAGTGGAGCTTAAGAATTGTTTGCCACCCGGCCAGTGTGGCTCAGTGGTTGAGCGTCGACCCATGAACCAGGAGGTCACGGTTCAATTCCTGGTCAGGGCACATGCCAGAGTTTTGGGCTCGATCCACAGTAGGGGGCAAGCAGGAGGCAGCTGATCAATGACTCTCTCTCATCATTGATGTTTCTATCTCTCTCTCCCTCCCCTTCCTCTCTCTGAAATCAATAAAATATTTTTTTTAGAAAAAGAGTTGTTTGCCATTGGAGTCACCCAAGCATTGTTGAGTGCTCTCTAGAACCCCAGTCCCTTCCAGCATTTGTGACCTTGTGACCTCTGAAGTCATGGGTGAGGAAACTACAGGCTAGCCTAGGACCTGAGACTGCCAATGAATGCTGCCCAGCATAGGGTGTCATCTTAGAAGTGCATGGAGGAGGGGAAACTCATTTGGGGCTGCAAAGATCAGGGAAGGCTTCCCGGAATAGGCGGGGTTTGGGCTGGACCTTGAAAGACAGTCTTTCAAGCTGGAACAGCTACTGCCCAACTTTGATGATTCCAGTATGGTCCCCAGTGCCCACAGCTCCCCCTCCCGAATAGCTAGCCTCTGAGTAGTGGCCAGCAGGCGTGGCCAGTAGGCTCACTGGCTAAGGCCAGAGGGTTTCCTTGACCTGAATGGTCCAGATAATGGCCCCAGATCCCTATTTCACTGGGTTCCAGGAAGAACCCTTAGCACATCACATTCCTGAACAGAGTTTCCATCTGTCAAGTACAGTTGTACAGTAAGAGATGCTTTCATTTCGAGGGACTGAGGGCCATGGGTTTGTGACTGTATAAGCCTAGACCCCTAGAGGAAAAAAATGAAGGCTCTGGAAATCATGAGGTCCTTGTGGAGATTCAAGCCTATTTCCAGTGGCTAAAAGGCACTAATGAGTTTAATGCAGGCAAGATACATTGGTTCAAACAAACAACTAACTGGAATTAAGAGAAGTGTGCAGCGGTCTCTAATGAATGCATATGCTAATTGGTCTTCTTTGCTAGCCCCTTGAGCTTTGGCTCTGGCATAGACTAGCCTATTAGATGCCTGCTCTGTAATAGATGTTGAATGCTAGGGCCTTTTATTGCCATGGTAACATTGATGTCTGGAGTCTAGCTGAGCACCAGATCTCTTAATTTACTACTCAGGCAGCTACAATTCTTTGAGTTTTATTCTTCTTCATGCCCTGGGTGCCAGAGTGGCAGTGAATCATGCTTATTCATCTTCTGCGCCACCCACAGTGTCTTTGAATAAGTCAGGGTGTCTCTTACTGTGTGTGATGAGCAGATTATTAAGTTAGAGCCTATTTCCGTCTTAGCTAGACTGGTGCCTCTCAGAAACTCAATGTACATCTCTAACCGCTTTCTTACCTGCTGCATCAAATGAGTTGGCAAGCAGAGTGATGGCACTGCAGTGGGCTGCGGAGGCCCAGACACCCAGAAGCCTTGTGCTTGCTTGGTGGGCAGGGAGGAGCAGAGCAATATAGGTGGGGCAGCACCTACTACAAGAATGAAACTTGGAAACACCTGCCATTGAAAGGGAGCAGTCAGAAGGGGAGAAGAGTTACTGCAGAGAGGATCCTGGCTGGGAACTGTGATGCTAGAAGTCTTAGTCCTTCTAGGGTCAGGGGGTAGGGCATGGGTGAAAAAGGAGATCCCTTGTTCTGAGTAACTCCAGAGGAAGGAAGTAGCCCCCAAAGGCTAGAAGGTACCAGAAGAATGGATTTCACCTTATTTTATAAAACACTTTTGTTTAAAAAAAAAACAAACAAAAAACTGGTCATGGAAACCAGCTGCTTCTGAAAGTTGGTAAGCAACTTGTCACTGGAGCTGCCCGAAGTTTAGTATATCTCAGTATAGAGATGTTCTAAGAATGCACGGCTAGGGGCTGAGGGCTAGGATGGAGGGCTTTGCTAAATGACCTTTTTGAACTCTTCCAACTTTGAAATACTCTGTCTATATACGATGCTATTTCGTTTATCAGGACATATGCTAAACTTGGATGATACTTTATATGTACATGTGCTTGCTCCAACAGCACATATGCTAAAATTGGGATGATATTCTATATGTGTCTGTCTGTGTCTATCTCCAGCCATAGATGAAACTTTGCAACAGGTGCAGAGATATTTTCCTGACACTTCTGTCTCTAAGAAGTAGGCAACCTGATACTAAAGATAAATTGTGCAATAATCCCCTCCTCCCAAATTACAAATGACTCTTATTAGCAGGAGAGAGTCTTGCTTTTTGTGATTTGTTTTGCTTTGTTTTGTTTCACTGCAGTGTTTGTCTGGCATTGTCACAGGAGAATTGGTAGACTAGAGAAAACTGTAGGCTACACAAATTTGGAGTACCTTTACAAGGTGTTTTTTTCATGTTTGGTGGGAATGGAAGGTGTAGGGTGGGGGTGAGAGGTTTTTTTGAGCTAACTAGAATCTAAGAAGTGGTATTTTTCCCTGTGACAGGCTGGACAGAGATCTGGAAACTGAAAGACAGCCAATCAAGTGCACCAAACACAGAAGGGGCTGTTAGGCGACACTGGTCTTTTCCACCAAACCCTGCAAACCCATTATCAAGCAGCAGCATTTCCAACACAAAGGACTGTGATATTAATCCAACCTGAACTCACTCTGGATTTAACAAGCACCAGCCAGAAATCACAGTGGCTCTCAGCTGCCTCTTAAGTCAAATTCAAATTCATAATCAAGAGCTTAAGGTCTTTCCATCAACAGTCCTGCTCAGTTACTCATTTGCTGTAAGACCACAGGAATTCCAATTGACTTCTCTGTTGGGCCATCTCTCCACTTTGGAAGAGAATGAGTCCAGTGTCCCTGCTTCTTCATTCTCAGGAATGCTGTGGGCCTAAAACTTTTCAGAAGAAAATTGCCAGAGAACTCTGAAGTCAGTTGGAATTATTACTCATTAGGGAGTATAGCATAGTGCTTAAAAGCATGGGCTCTATAATTGTACATGGATTTGAATCCACCAGTTCCAATTCTTTTTTTTAATGTTTTTGTCTTTGCTTTTCTTTTAATCCTCACCCAAGGATATGTTTTTTATTTATTTTATGGGGGGGGGGAGAGGGAGAGAGGGAGAGAGGGAGAGAGGGAGAGAGGGAGAGGGAGAGAGAGAGAGGGAGAGAGAGAGAGAGAGAAACATCCCGGGCATCAAATCCAAAACCTGGGTAAATGACCCAACCTGGAATCGAACCCGCAACCCTTCAGTGCATGGGATGACGGTCCAACCAACCAGGGCTACTTCCAATTCTTAATAGCTGTATAACCTTGGGAGAGTTACATTACCTCTCTGAGCCTCAATTTTCCCATCTGTAGAATCATTGGATTAGAACAAGGATCAAATGATATAATTTATAAAAAGTTCTTGGCTTAGTTCACTCAATAATAATTATTATTATTATTGATAACAATACAAACAAACCAGACAAATAAACAAATATACCTTGTTCTTTTTCAAGGGCTTTTCGTCACAAGGCCAATGACCTGAATGGTAAAGGGAGCAAGACCCCTTAGGTTGGAGGCAATAACGCCATTTGGCCTACTAATATCTCTCATACTAGGGATTTGGGGCCAAGCAAGAGGGAGGGGGTATTTGGAATTGGAGTGAGAAGCAAATGATGAAGGCAAGATATGCTAAGCTTAGAGTGAGTCAGTATCTTGAAGGTAGATAAGGCCTTTGAGGACCCTCATTCACATCACACAGTGTAAAATAATAGTTCAGACTTCAGTGCACTCAAGGATCACCATAAGAGCTTGTTAAATATGGGTATTGCTGATTACTTCACAGATTACTTCTTAATTTCAAAGAAGAAACTGTACTTTTACAATGAAAATTCCCAGAAGACACCACCTTAAATAAGTGATCAAATTTAGTATCACCAATAACAGGGCAATGGTATATGAACTTCCTGGTGTGATGCAATGGGAGATAAACAACATTATTTCTTTAGTATTCTTGCCAAAGGTGTTTAATATGAATCTAATCATGAGGAAACAATCAGATAAATCCAGAGTATAAACAAAACAACTGATCTGGACTCTTCAAAAATATCAGTATCATTAAGAAAAAAAGCCAAAGGTACTGTTCTAGAATCTAGGTTAAAAGAGACTAAAGAGAAAAAACAATCAAATAAAATCCATGATTCTTAACTGAATCCTGTATCAACACAAACAGCTAGGGTGTTTTGAAGATAATTTGAAAAAATTTTGATGTGGAATTGATATTGGATAATATAACTCTATCAGTGTTACACTTATTGGATGTGATAAGGGTATTTTGATTATGCAAGAGAATGAGTGAATGCTCTTGTTCTTAGGAGATACATACTGAAATGTTAAGGTGCAAAGTGATGTGATACTGCAATTTAATTTCAAATGTAACCAAATACATACATATTTGTATAACATATGGGTGTATGTGTGTATGGAGAGGGCATGTGTGCAAATCTAAAACATTAACAATTTCTAGGCAAAGGGTATGATGGAATTCATCATAGCTTACTTTCAAATTTTTCTAAGTAAAAAGTTGGGTGTAGAACACAAATCCTTTCCTACAGCTTTATCCCAGATGTGCTTTCTCGTATTCCCAAAACTCCCCTGCACCCCAGCTCTAATACACTTAATACCCCCTATCCCATAGCAACTGGCGATAGTTGGAGTTAAGCAGATATGAAATCATGGAAAGTTTCATGAAGGCACCTACATCTGAGCTTAGCCTCCAGGGATAGAGCAGGATTTTGCCAAGCAGAGATAACAGGGAAAGAACTTTCCAGAAAGAAGCAACAACTCAAGTGAAACTTGAAGAATATAGAGCAGAGGTTCTCAACTCTAGTGTGCAGAGTATGTGGGGAGCCTGTTAACTGTGCAGATTTCCTGATCCCAACTCCAAAATCTGATTCTATAGGTCTGAAGTAGGGCCCAGAAATTTGAAGGTTTAAAAAGCGCTAAGATGAATCTGATGCAGGGGTTCAAGGACCATGACTTGGAAAACACTGGCATAGACAGTTACCTATTCCATATACATAGAGAACTAGCCCTGTCTCTATCCTGTTCAGATAAATCTCTCATAGGTGAATTGTCACCAAGGCTGACTGACATAAACCTTCAGAGGAAAGTCCTCTGTACTAGACCTGTTAGTCATGGTGTCTGCCGTGTCCAATACTCTGCTCACTGCCTCCTGCTCAGGAAAGCAAATCCAGCTAGTTGTGGCCTAGAGGTGACCTTTACTGTGGCAGGAATGGGCCCAACAATTTGGTGACAGGTAAGGTAGCCAGGCACAAAGAGTTCTGCCCAATAGATTTGATAGTAACAAGCTGCCCCAGCCAGTTTGGCTCAGTGGTTAGAGAGTCAGCCTGCAGAACAAACGCGGATTCAATTCCCAGTCAAGAGCATGTGCCTTGGTTGCAGGTTCGATCCCCAGCTCAGTCAGGGCTCGAGCAGGAGGCAACCAATTGATATGTCTCTCTTGGTTCGATCTTTCTCTCTCCCCGCCCCCCCTTCCCTTCCACTCTCCCTAAAAAAAAAAAAAAAAAAAAAAATCAATGGAAGAAATGTCCTCGGGTGAGAATAATAAACAAAACAAGCTAAGGCAATCCTAAGAACTTGGAAACTCATAAAGGGAGCATTAATTGAATTCTTTCATCATAGATAACAGAGGTCCACTTGGTATACCCTGAGAAAAGAAAGATTATGGTGAAGATAGCCTGGAAAACTACAAGCCTGGAAAACTATGAGACTCCAAAGCAGCTTTAGTTATCAGCGTCCGTTTCCATTCCTCTTGTATAATGCCCCTGCTTCCCTCTGTAAGTCTGCTCTATTCTTTTCTTGCCTCTGACTGGAAAATTCCCTCCACAGCCTATAGGAAGAGTTTCATAGGGTGCTGGTTGGATTGCCTTAGCTTGTTTTGTTTATTATTCTCACCCGAGGACATTTCTTCCAAAATTTTGTCAGTGGGCCATTTGACCAGGGTACCAGCCATCTAGCTGGACTCGAGCAGGAGAAAGACTACCATCTCGGGCCCAAAAACACCTACATACAGTAGATTTTAGATACAGGGAGATGAAAGACAAATTTGTGGTCCAGTCAGACTTTGGAACTCCCAGTCCAGTCCTCACACCACCCTTCCACTCTACCTTTGTCAAAGGAGACATGTCATGGCTTCACATTGACTTTGCCTTGCCCTTTGCCTCCTGAGATTCTGTCTTCTGGCCAGATTGACCAGAAGCTATCAAAAGGAAGAATCCTCATCCTCAAATTTCCACCTTCTACCTCCTTGAAACCAGGTCACTGTTCTGTGAACTCACTAAGTATACCAGGTAGGGAGAGGAATTCTAGCCCCAGATCTGCTCTAAATGCAGTGTGATGTTGGACTAGTCACTTCAACTCTTTGGGCCTCAGCTTCCTGAAAGGGCTGTTGTGAGGAGAGCATGTAATCACTTTGGTGAAAGTGCTAGACAAATCATCAGGCCTTCTGGAAGAGTAGTCTTCTGGAGACATAAGTGGGAATGGCTTTACTCCTCCACAGCCTTCTATTTCTCCATTCCCCAATCCTATGCTGGCAGCTGTTGCTCCAGCTTTAGTTAACAGAGAAAATGAATGGTTGAGTAACATCCTAACATTGTTGAAGATAAAAAGAATTAGTATATAATGAGGGTAAAAGACCTATATGAACAAAAGTGATACTTGGGACTCCTGCAACTAGAAATCTCTACTGAAACCAATTTATACAATTAATTTGGGGGGTAGAAATATATGAGAAATGTGATCTTGGGATCCCACCATTCTATACCCCATGAACCTAGGTGCCTTTTGATGTAGAGTTTGACAAGGATTCCCCAAAGAACTAAACCTAGTTGGTTATTTATGAGGTATTTAAGGTGTTCCAGTTGTTGTTTCCTCTGGGAATTCCTATCCATCAATATGAATCTGCCAGACAAAAGCCTGACTATTTCGAGAGCCATAGCCCTGGGGAAAATCGCATGACTTAAGAAGATAAGATGATAGACTAAGGCTTTTCATTAACCTAGGAGACAATTACTCAGATGCTTTAAACCTCTTCTTTACTTAATGAGACACTCAAGTCATCAGTTTAAGAAGTAAGGTTGGGTCCAGTGATATAGTTATGGGGGAAGGGCAGGGAGGAATGACATCATATGATGCAGTAACTATCACCGAGTACAACTCAAGAAGCAACAGCATACTGGGAAAAGTGTAGGCTCCAGAGTCACAGACATGGGTAAAATTCCTAGTTCTGATACTTTTCACCTGTGTGACTGTCAAAACTCATGAAGGTTCTGAGGTTTTTGAAATTTTTATTTATTTATTTATCTTTATTGTTGAAAGTATTACAGATGTTCCCTTTTTTCCCCATTGACCCCCCTCTTCCCCACTCCCGTCCCCTCCCCAGGCCTTCATCCCACTATTGTTTGTGTCCATGGGCTATGCCTATATGCATATAAGTTCTCTGGTTGATCTCTTCCCTCCCCCCTCTCCCTTCCCTCTTAAATTCATCAGTCTGTTGCATGCTTCAATGTCTCTGGATTTCTTTTGTTCATCAGTTTATTTTGTTCATTAGATTCCACATGTAAGTGAAATCATGTGATACTTGTCTTTCTCTGACTAGCTTATTTCATTTAGCATAATACTCTCCAGGTCCCTCAATGCTGTCTCAAAGGGTAAGAGATCCTTCTTTTTTACAGCTGCATAGAAATTTATCATTTTTATTTTTTCTTTATTATATTTTATTTTCTTCCATCACCAGTTATCCCCCCTATACTCTCTTCTACCTCCACCCACACCCCTTGCCCTCGCTGTTGTGCACACTGTTGTCCATGTCCATGAGTTCTTTCTCTTTTTTTCTTTTTACTCAATCTCTCCACCCCATCCCCCAAGAGAGCTGTCTGCCTGCTCTCTATCTATGAGTATGCCTCTATTTTGCTTGTTAGTTGTTTGTTCATTAAATTCCACATATGAGTGAAATCATATGGTACTTGTCTTTGTCTTACTGACTTATTTCACTTAGCATAATGTTCTCCAGGTCTATCCATGTTGTTCAAAAAGGATATTTTTTTCCTTTTTATAGCCGAGTAGTATTCCATTGTGTAAATGTATTAGACACAATGGAACTGTTTTATCCACTCATCTTAAAGCTTATTTTTAAATTATAGTTCACATATAATATTATATTAATTTTAAGTGTATAATGATTAGACATTTATATACCTTATGAAATAATCACCACAATAAGTCTAGTTACCCACCTGGCACTATACATAGTTATTACAATATTCTTTTTAAATTTTTTAAAAATTCAATTACAGTTGACATACAATATTATATTAGTTTCAGGTGTACAACATAGTGATTATACATTTATATAACTTATGAAGCAATCGCCCAGATAAGTGTAGTACCCATCCAACACCATACATTGTCATTACAATATTACTGGCTATATTCCCTATGCCATACCCATGACTGTTTTTATAACTGACAGTTTGTGCTTCTTTTTTTTTTTTTACCTTTTTATACTAAGTATATTATTTGTATGCTGTTGCCAGTGTATATGAAATAATCATCCTTGTGAACTCAAGGATGATTATAGAAATTCATGAAAATTCAGAGAGGTGGCTGTTAAGGACTGAGAGAAGCAGAAATTTGTATAGTATGGCACATGTTATAGGGTAAGCTTTTTGTACAGGCTTCAAATTTAGCTCTCTTTGAATATTCACTGGTTAAAAAAAAGTGGTTTACAACACCTTCAAAGACTCATTTCATTACAAAAATGAACAGACTTTCTGAGGTCTGGAGGAGTTGGTACTTGAAGATACTTCAGTCAGCAGGGGGTCATGTTGAGCATTTTGCAGACAGAATTGTTTCAAATCTGCAGCTGCCTGGGAGACTTTCCTGTGGTTGAGCCCAGCCTCCAGCGGAGCTGTTGAACCACTGTGTTCATAGAGTTGAAGCTGGAGGAACCAGACATGGTGTACTTGAGAGCCAGGCAGATTTTCCAGTTTGTACTTTTTAATCCCCTTCACCTTTTTCACCCATCCCCCAACCCTGTCCCATCTGGCAGCCATCAGTTTGTTCTCTGTATCTGAGTTTGTTTCCATTTTGTTTTGTTGGTTGGTTTGTTTCTTAGATTCTACATATAAGTAAAAATCATACAGTATTTGTCTTTCTCTGTCTGACTATTTTACTTAGCACAATACCCTCCCTCTATGCCCACCCATGTTGTTACAAATGGCAAGATTTCATTCTTTTTTGTGGCTGAGTAATATTCCATTATATATATGTACTTGCAAACTAACAAGTTAGCCTGTCACATTTTCATGGATGCTGGCATGAGACTCCTGGGTCAGAGATAAGGGAACTTATTTCTCAAAGCAATCATAATAGCCAGAGTGTAGCATTTTCTTGTGCCAGTTCCCATTGCCCCCAAATCTCATAGGAGGTACTCAAAAAGGGCCAGTTGACACCTGCACATTCTGTGGGTTGTGTTACAGGAAAGTAATATTGAGCCCAATGAATCTGAATTGAGCGAAATAAATCTTTAAGATGGGCAGTAAGTATGCCTTTCCTGGCTCCAAGGGGATACACTATCTTCCAAAGCTGTTTACTATACAAATGTCCTTGAAAAAAAATAGTCCGGAACAATGTCAGTCAGTGTCTCTGGTCAGAAGACAGGCAGACACATGAGAGACCCACGGAAATTGTCTCACAATAGTGATCATGAGCAAGTCATCTAACCTCTTTGAGTCTTGTATTTTATATCTGTAAAAAATTAAGTCTCAATTAATTAATTAATTAATTCTTTATTCATTTAACAAATATTTGTAGAACATTTACGATGTGTCATATACTGTGCTAAGTATTGAGGATACAGCAGAGAATGACATGGTCACTACCCTCCCAGAGTGTGCCTTTTAGTTAGGAAAATAGACATTAAACAAATAAATCAAAATTATTGGTCATCAGGAAAGCAAAACATATGGAAGAGAAGATTATCCCCATTTCCCTTATTCAACCTGCACTGCCTCACCGAGTGACACTGTCCACAAAGGATCATATCTCTTACCACTTTTCCTTGATGGAGTCAGACTTTACTTCTGAGTCCTAACTAGGTAAAAGGTCAATCTAAACTTGTGGACCTGCTAGGATGTAGAACACTGTCCAAGGAGTGGAGTCCTATTACTTTCCAAGATGGGCAACAGCACTGTGATAAAAAGGAGAGTCAGGAAAATAAAGCTTCTAGAATCCGCTGAAGACTTGAAAGAACAGGTCTCAGTTGACATTGACGGAGTCATTCTTTAAGAGAAAACACAGCTTCCAAAGGAGTCTTTGAAAGCAAATCTTTTGGTCTTTACTCTTAAGGAACCTACAGAGTGCCCTAATTTTTTACAATTAATTAGCTACACAAAACTTCCTCTTTTTCTTCCAAGGTCAGCCTTACCTCTGGCTTATAAAGCAATGATCATGCACTCCAAACTAGTGAGACATTTCACTGATTTGCTATCACCCTTCCTCCCCCTACATGAATATTTTTTTCTCTCCAATAGGACTGTAAGAACCTTGAAGGCAAGACCTGTACCTTACACATCTTTTGTAAACCACTTTCACTCCTTTCCTTCCTAGCAAAACCTGCATCTGTTCGGTGACACAATCTGTTCTAAAAAAATAAAAAATAAAAATAACTAGCTAAAAAAAAGAATGATGCTGTGGAATGGCATGGTGTTTACAAGTCAATTCATGGTTATTTTATTTATAAAAATTCCCAGACTTCTCTGGTTAGTCACTCTTATGGTATCAACAGAAACATTTCCCCCAAGTATTTTGTGAGCCTAAATAGATTGGTCTCCCTAGTTTCACAGATAAAAAGTCAGGTGTTAATTTGAACCAATCCCGTACTAGTACAGTACTGCTAGGAATAGAAGCAAGGAAACGTGATCCTTAACTCTCTCTTTAATCATTAGCTCTGCCTCTTTCTTAGTATAATCCTCTTGATCACAAGTCAGGGACCTTTCCAAGTGGTATGCCAAGGCTTCTGTCACTGTTCCTCCCTGGAGCAGGGGTAAAGGGTGATTAACTTCAAGGGAGAGCATGAGGGAGGTCATTACTTCTCAACTATCAAAACTTATAAATCAAGGACAGGTAACAATTCTTTGGGGAGAATGATATTGGAAGGGACTTTCAAACATGACAGCAAAGAGACCCTCACAAGTAGGGAAGAGAAAGAATCTATGACAACTGCAAAAATTAGCCCAGGCACTGAATATGGCTGTTCACTTATTAGGACTGAACCTAGGAGAACTTGGGTAGTTAATAATTCCAAACTCAATTCTACAGAGGAAAGATGATATAATGGGAAAAGCATAGAATTTGAATTTTGACATCCCAGTATATTTAATTAAGTTTAAAGTTAATATATTGATGTACCTCCTAAAAAATGAGAAACTTAGAGCACTATAACTATAATCACTTCCTTCTAGACATCTCCTTTTTAAAAAAATTGTGAAATATAATACACACAGAGATTTTTGAATAAACCTTATTTTTAGAGCAGTTTTAGGGTCACAGCAAAATTGAACAAAAAGTAGAGTTTCCATATATTCCCTGCCCTCACTCTCACACACAACTCCTCCACTATCAAAATCCCACACCAGAGTGGTACATTTGTTACAATCAATAAAACTATACTGACAAATCACTATCACCCAAAGTCCATAGTTTATGTTAGGGTTCCCTCTTGGCATTGTACTTTCTATGCATTTGGACAAGTGTATAATGTCATGTATCGACCATTATAGTATCATACAGAATAGTTTCGCTGCTCCAAAATCTTCTGTGCTACATATATTCATCCTTCCCTCCCCCTTAGCAACCACTGAACTTTTCACTTTTCATACTTTTGCCTTTTCCAGAATGTGTTATAGCTGGAATCATATAATATATAACCTTTCAGATTGGCTACTCTCACTAAGTATATGCATTTAAGGTTACTCCATGTCTTTTCATGGTTCAATAGCTCATTTCTTTTTAATACTGATTACATACAAATTTAATGCAAAAAATATTATTGTGCCGCCTTAATGAAAAGTTTTAAAAAGCTAGCACCATAGAGAAACCACTACCCAGCTCAAAAATAGAAGATTGACAGCAACCTCAGTGGTCACACATAACAAAGAATACAAACTTCAGAGAATTACTTTAGAAAAGTCATTAAATAAAGAACAACAACAATAATAAAAACAGAGAAACAAAACAAAAAAACACCCTGAACATAAGAGAATCTAATTTTCAGAGTTGCCACATTATATTATAGAAAATATCCAGTTTTCAAAAAAAATTATGTGACATGCAAAGAAACAAGAACTGTCCCTGAGAAAGCCCAGGCTTTAGAATTACTAGACAAAAAACTTTAAATGAGATGTTTTAAATATACTCAAATAAAGGAACCAAGGTTAAAAAAATCTAAAGCAAAGTATGAAAATGATATCTCACCAAGTAGCAATTATCACTAAAGAGACAAAAATTATAAAAAGAATGAAATATAAATTATGGAGTTGAAAAGTAGAATAGCTGAAATGAAAAATTTACTAGAGGGACTTGACAACAAATTGAGCAGGCAGAAGAAAGAATCAATGAGCTTGAAAATAAGTCAATTGAGGTTTTTGAATCTGAGAAGCAGAAAGAAAATAATTTAAAAACAAACAAACAAACAGAGTGTCAGAAACCTGTTGGACACAACCAAGCATAGGCACAATGGGAGACCCAGAAAGAAAAGAGAGGAAGAATGGGGCAAAAGTATATTTAAAGAAATAATGTCAGAGAGCTTACCAATTTTTATATATATATAAAAGAAAGCATGAATTTATACATCCAAGAAACTAAAAAAAAAAAACAAAAAAAACCCAACAACAACAAAAAACAAACAAAAAACCCCCAAGTAGTATAAATGTTAAAAGATCCACATCTGGCCCGGCCGGGCGTGGCTCAGCGGTTGAGCGTTGACCTAGGATCCAGGCCATCGGGGTTCGATTCCCCGTCAGGGCACATGCCTGGGTTGCGGGCTCGATCAATGACTCTCTCATCATTGATGTTTCTGTCTCTCTCTTTCCCTTTCCTTTCTTCTCTCTGAAATCAATAAAGATATATTAAAAAAAAAAAAAAATCCACATCTGGACAAATCATAAACTCTCAAGAGACAAAGATGTCATCTTGAAAGCAGCAAGAGAGAAGTGACTTATTAGACATAAGGGTTGCTCAACAAAATTAACAGCTAATTTCTCATCAGAAAGAAAGGAGGCCAGAAGACAGTAAGATGACACATTCAAAGTGCTGAAAGAAAAAAAGACTGTCAACTAAGAAATCTATATTCCCAGATGAACAAAAAATAAGAAAATTTATTGCTGGCAGACCAAATGTGCAATAAATACTAAAGGAGTAGAAGTGCTTCCCTAGGAAGAGAAGTAGGCACTTGACCAGAAGGAAAAGGGCCACATGGCGAGGTGGTCATCAAAAAACTTTAACTTTAGAGGTGTTCCCCTTTATGGCCAATAAAGGCATTTGAAGGACCTGTGTGGCATTGGCATGGGGACTGCATGTCCCCAGGGGGAAGGACTAAGCAATGCCTATGGTAATTGTGATACCCAGGGGGGATCCATTTGCCACTTTGGAACTAAATAAGAGTTCTCTGAAGAGCTCAGAGTGCCTTTTAATCAAACCAACTTCCTGGTGCCTATAGAAGAGATGGAAGTTCCACTGAATATCTTCTTTAAGAGCTAGCATTGTGGATTCTGAAAAGTGAAATGAGTACTTTTGTCACTGTCAGTAATGTGTATAACTCCAAAGGAGATAAGGAGTATTGTAGCCTTAGTACATGGAGAGACATGCATGACCTTGATTTGTATTTATGAGACAAGAGATTCCCAAGACTTTGTAAATATGTGCAGATGGGACTATTTTATTTATTTTTTTATTTTTTTTCCAAGGCATTCAATGTTAAAATGTTAAATTGAAATGTGGCCATTTCAATTGTGCTGACTTTTGTGTGGTATCTTTTTCAGGGACATTCTGGTTAAGGGATGAAAAACAGCAACATTCTACTGAACTCTATCAAGTATGAAGTACAATGCCATCCATTAAGTGTATGAACTCCCACTGTTGGCCATTCAGTTGATCCTAAAGGTAGTCAAGGATCTTGGAGAGGGTTGACTTCCTCCAGCACCATGGCATCTGGCAAGTAACTGAAAATAGAGGACTCCACCCCTCTTGTAGGTGAGATCTACTAGAGAGCCCAGGTTTGGCTCCTTCCTGTGGCAGGAGGCCTCAATAGCTGTGAGGTGCTTGTAGGATTCTGCTTCCATGACACAAGGCATAATGGACAGCTGGGTATGGAAGGTCACACACTCAAGAACTGTAAGAGCCTCAATTTTCAGACTTCAGTATGTGGCCAGCAATTGCTACCCTAATGGTATATGTATAGTGCAGGACTATGAAAGACAATTTCTTGCATCAGAGGCCTATGGACAACTTATGGTCATCATAGGCGGCCTAGAGATTGCAGGAGGCTTGAAAGGAGGTTGCTAAAGTGACAATGAAGAAGCCTCAAGGACACTAACAGAAATGTTTGCTGATTTCAATTTGGAAAGATTCTGGAGCTTATTATTGGAGAAAACCCCATTCAAGGTGGATCAGTTTGCAAGTAACAGCATCAGTGAGACTAGGTAAAATTTCTAAATGACAAATATGGTATCTCCAAAACTAAAAACAAAAACAAAACCCTGAAAGATGTTGAACTTGTATTAACATTGTGAGTGCTGAAAGGTTTAATAGCTGTTTCTTGACAGTGTCAGAAATGGAGCAGCCCTCAGTTTATCAAATAATTTTAGGAATGTAACAAAGGAGGTGGGATCTGGTACTATGTATGGAGCAATGGTCTATCCCCTTTCTGAGCTCCTGTGTGAATATTTGTATGTCCTTAATATGTGTCAAATGAAACTTCTTGGAGGAGGATGTCATCAGTGTAATGTCATGTCTGTATCCTAGAGAAAGGTGGATGAAGTTATGGACTATATGTAATGGCAAGGCTGCTGAGATACCCCATGGGTAGCCTGGTAAAGGTGTCCTTTTGGAGGCAAAGCCAAATGGTACTTGAGAAGCTTTTAAAATAGACATTGAACAGAATATATTATCCAAATATGTAATAACAAAATATACAGGAGTTGCTGAGTGGATAAAATCAGTAATTCCAATAAAACTGGGTATTGGATATGGGGGCCTTAATGGATGGGACCGCAGCATTAAGGTTGCAGTTATTCACTGTGAGGCACAGTTTATTCTTGCCAGGCTTAAGAACAACCAAATTAGAATGTTAAATTAAGGAGCAAGGGGATAGTCACCCCTTTAATAACTAGGTCTTACAAGTTTTCATCCTTGAAGGCCTTGTTTTAAGTTACATTCAGCCATATTAACTACTTTAATTGGAAAATCAATGGCATCTCATTTAGTCTAGTCAATTTGTAAGTGCCAAATACTTTATTTAATTTTAATTTATTACTCATTGGGTCACAGTGTTCATGCTCACTATAAAATATTTTATGGAAATGGGCGCTATGACCATGGGAGATTTAGATAAAATAATAATTCTGAAGGTTAAGGTGAGGCATATCTATTTGTCTTCTATTTCATATTCAGTGAGTCCCTTAAGATTATAGAGGGTAACTTGTTTAAATTTAATGGGTCCCCAGGGATAACTGTAATTTGAGCCCCAGTATTGATTAAGTCCATGAAGGTTTTCCAATTGGTACATTTCAGCAAATGTTGAAATTCATTCAGAACCTATGTTGTGAAGATGCAAAAGTGTGCCTTTTTGTCTTTTTGTTGTATAAATTATTTTAGTAAATTTTGTATTTCCAATTGTGTCCAGTTGTGGACGTTTGTTTCAACTTAATCTTTTTTTCTGCAATCATGAGGGCTGAACTTTTTATTGCCATGAAAGCAAAAGTAGCAGAGTGGCACTGCAGAGCACTGGGTCCACAATTCTGCTATGGCCCCACTCTTTCCCCCACAGGGATTTCTCTTTTTCCCCCTCTTTTCTCTCTCTACAAATTGCCTCACAATAATTTAGATTTGTAGTCACAGAAAGCTGTTGCTTTCAGTTTCTGTCTCTGCCCAATTACTTATGATGTGGACATTCTGGAGGTTATTGGAAAAGGTTCAGTGGCTCGTAAGCAGCTACCTCTTCTTCCAGGAAATGCCAGTCAATCTTCCCAAGCTCAAGGTCCACATCTAGTAAGATCATTTTGTCTATGGCCTGGAGAGAGATCTATCAAGCCCCACAATCGCAAGATTAGCCTTTTGGTGTGCTGGTAAGCAGCAGCTCTAAGCAAAGCATAGACAAATTGGCTAGGGGTTATGCATTGAGAGAGTAAGTATGAAATACTCCTCATTTCTTTTAAATCATCAGTACCTGGGCTATTGGCCACCGTGGGTGTGCACATTAATATTTTGGGGGATCAGGAGAGCATACATGACAGCAGCAAGGGAAGCCGCAGCACAGGAGAAAAGCAAAGATGCTACTATCCTTGCCTGAACGATGACTATTAGGCAACTTGGGTGCCATGCTTAATTCTCCCCAGGATGGTGGTCTCCTTCCTTTCCACAAAGCTCACAAAGAAGTGTCCCCAGAGCTGTCCTGGAAATGCACAATCATAAACAAGGTTTACATGGCTGCCTAAACTAGACACAGTGACCAGAGAGCTATAGCCCCACCCTTAGTAACTGAGACTCAAATGCCAACTGGTTAAGATGCTGTGTGTACTGCCTTCACAAGCCAGAGTCTCAGGGGTCACCAGCTGAAAGCAGGCAAAAAAACCCAATGGTATATCATGACATGATATAGTCAATTAGCAGCAATTCTTGGTTTGAGGATTAGAGCATTTAGACTGGAAAGAGATGACAATACAATGCCATGCAAGCCAAAGTGCAAGACCACCAGCAATCGGCAGTTCTGTCCCAGACAGCATTTGCCATATCATAGAACCAGTTAATTAGCTGTGAGCAATTAATTAATGCTTACCAGATGTCCTTGGTCATGGTTGGTTCATCCTGTTCATGATGCCAATTGTTTTTTATTGCATCTCCTTCATTTCATTGGTGAAGGAGAGATCTTGCCCTAGGATTATGGGGATCACTAAACACCAAACACTGGACAGATGAGATTAACAGCACTTTTTTATTATTGGTTTAAGACAGAGAGAAACATCAATTTGTTGTTCTACTTACAATTTGTGCATTCATTGGTTGACTCTTATATGTTCCCTGACCGGGGATTGAACCTACAACCTTGGTGTATCGGGACAACACTCTAACCAACTGAGCTATTCAGCCAGGGCTGACAGCAGTTTATTAGTCACATGTACTCACAGCCTTGAAGGACAAGGTCACTGCATGAAAACAGAGTGAATAACCAGGGGCTGTGGAAGGCAGGCTTTATAGTATCAAGAGGATGGGGAGACCTCTGGTTCTCCTGAGAAGATGCAATTGGCTTATTTAAATAATTCTGTAGGTTGGCAGAGAACTGAAGCCCACTATTCAGAGATAAGCAGGCACTGTACCTGTTCTCCATGATAAGGAGGGTTGTTTGGCTAGAGAACCTTATATGTGGAAGCAGAGGGGGGAGGTGAATTGGGGGGAGGTGAATTTGCAGTTAGGCCATTTGAGGCACTCTCAATTTTACCAGATGTCAAGGCAACATGAAATATTAATTTTAGGCTGTATATCTTTTTTTTTCCCCCTTTCTGATTTAAAAGACAACTGAATATAGCAATCATGACAAATCTGTGTTGATGGACATACAATGTATAAAGATGTGATTTGTTTGACAATAACAGCACAAAGGAGGGGGGAGAGAATGGAACTATGTTGGAGCAGAGTTCTTGAATAATACTGAAATTAATATGCTATTAATTTCAACTAGGTTTTTATAAATTAATACGTTAATTGCAATCCTCAGGGAAGCCACTAAAGAAAACAACTGAAAAGACAGTAAAAAAAAAAAAAAGAAACAACAAGGCAATTAAAATGGTAAACTAGAAAATAATCAATTTAACACAAAAGAAGGCAGTAATGGAGGAATTGATGAACAAAAAAGGCATGAAATATAAAAAACAAAAGCAAAATAGCAGACATAAGTCCTATCTTTTTGGTAATTACATTCAATTCAAATAGCTTATAAAAGAGACAGGGCATAACTAATTGTTAGTACTAGTTTATAAATGAAGATCAAAGAATGGAAAGATATTGAGATATGAAAAAGATTAAATTCGAAAAGTTGAATTAAAAAAAAATTCAAATAGCTTAAACACTACAATCCAAAGGCATAGATTGGAAGAATGAATCAAAAGTCACGATCCAATTATATGCTCAGACAAGAGACATGCTTTGGATTCAAAGACAATTAAGTTGAAAGTAAAAGGATGTACAGTTGACCCTTGAATGATGTGGAGGTTAAGGGCGCAAAACCCTCTCTCGTGCAATTGAAAATTCATGTTTAACTTTTTACTCCCCAAAAACTTAACTACTAAGAGCCTACTGTTGACCAAAAGCCTTACCAATAACAAACAGTTGATTAACATATATTTTGTATGTTATATATATTATATACTATATTTTTACAATAAAATAAGCTAGAGAAAATAAAATGTTATTAAGAAAATCATAAGGAAAAGAAATTACATTTATAGTGTTTATTGAAAAAAATCTACATATAAGTGGACTCATGCAGTTCAAACCCATGTTGTTCAAGGGTCAACTATATCATGAAAACAGTAACCAAAAGAGTTAGAGTGGATATACTAATATCAGACGAAATAAACTTTAAGACAAACATTGTGTCTGGCTGGGCATGGCTCAGCAGTTGAGCGTCGACCTAGGATCCAGGTGATAGGGGTTTGATTCCCGGTCAGGGCACATGCCCAGGTTGTGGGCTCGATCAATGACTCATCATTGATGTTTCTCTCTTTCTCTCTCTCTCTCTCTCCCTCTCTCTCCCTCTCCTTTCCACTCTCTGAAATCAATAAAGATATATTTTTTAAAAATTATTACTAGAGATGAGGAAGGATATTTTATAATGATAATAGGGCCAATAATTCAGGAGAGGAGATATAACAATTATAAATATATACACAGTGGAAAACAGATACCCTTCCCTGGATACACAAAGCAAAATCTGACAGAATTGCAGATAGAAATAGACAATTCAACAATAATAGTTGGGGGTCATTACTAGCAATCTTACAAATGAAAACTTTTAAAAGAATACTATGAACAATTGTATGTCAACAAATTAGATAACCTAGATGAAATGGACAAATTTTTAGAAAGACACAGTTACCAAAACTGATTCAAGGAGATATAGAAAGTCTGAACAGAGTTATACAAGTAAAGTGATTGAGTCAGTAATCAAATATTCCCACCAACTCCCCCCCCCCAAAAAAAAAGCAAAACAATGAAAAGTCCAGGACTAGAGCACTTAAAGAATTAGAATTAACACCAATCCTTGTATTCAAAGCCAGAAACCTAGAGAAATCTTTCTTGATTACATCACCCTTTCCCCATGTATCCCAAGTGTTTAGCACAGTGCTTGGTACATAGTGGGCATGTACTCATTTAGTCTATAAATATTGAGCTCTTACTATATTCCATGTGTTGTTCTAGACCTACAACAGTGAACAAAACAAGTCCCTGACCTCACAGAACTTTTATCCTAGACAATTAGTGAATGAATGAGTAAATATTTTAATACTTAAATCAGGCACCACTTCCCTCTTTTCCTTCTGCCTGGGTTGGTTTAGAACCCCTTCTTAGTCTTCTCTCAGTATTTCGTTTTCTGTGCTGAAATTATCTTTTTTTTATAAATCTCCCCCAATTAACTGTGAAATCCTTGAGAGCAGGATCTGAATCTTATTCATTTCTAGGGCCTGGCACAGAGCAAGTGTTCAATAGTAGTTTGTTTTATACTATTCAAGGTGTTTTTTAACTTTGAATACTATCTCTACCCTCTATGGTTCAATTCCACCTCTAGACCTTCCCACACACATACACAACTTAATGTTGTCAGGAACACTAGTCAGTTTTTTGTTCTTCCTGTATTCCAAATTTATTTCATACATAGGGCTGTGGGATGGTGCCTCAGGCAAAACCTAGGAGTCTTGAAGTGCTCTCAACTGCGCACAAAGAAGAAACTGCTAGGCTCTTTTTTTGAGTTTAGAGGGAGTTGTTTCAGCCCTATCCATTTTGATCCTTTTGGTCCTCCAAAGGCTACATTTTCCACTGTAAACTGGGGCCTTAATTCCAAGCACTGCCATCATCCTGGGTCAGATCCTTGTGGTGATTCTGGGGTACACTCTGGCAGGCTTAGGGAAACAAAAATCAGCAAGAAAGTGTGACTAACTCTTTTAACCTATCTCCACTACTGGGAAACATCTTAAATCACAGATCCTGGTGAGGAAGCCCAGTATAGTCAGCTCCAATATGAAGGACACCATGTCATTTGAGTGATGGGACATGGCAGTCACCTATGTCTGCCCTGTATGTTCTACCTGTTAGGAAGTACAATACCAACTACAGAATTTCTGCAAGTCGGTATAATAACCCCTGTGTTTCTGATGGAAAAATAGGCCAAGAAGGGTTAATTGGACCAGGGGACTTAAGTAATTTTGTGAGGAGAGGCCATTTTTCATTTCACTTAAGCCTTGAGAACACCTGTGGGGGGAGGGTAGATGTATGCTTGGATGTATGTATAAGTGTACTGGAGGAAGCTGTCAGTGAGGGCCTTGAAGCTGGGGGTGGGGCACTAAGAGTGATGGATCTGAGGGGACTCAGGGAATAGATAATAATGATAAGATTAGGTCAAAGAAGCTGACAGGGAACACCCCGAGGGCAAGAGGGAGGCTGACAGTTAAGGTCCTTGGAGTAGGAGGAGCTGACAACCTGACAGTGAAACCCTACACAGAGCCATAGAGGGCTGCTGGTATTTGCTGCATCTCCTTACTAGTTGATCCAGTGTCCTAGTTGGGGCCCCTTGGGCTGGACTAATAATGTACGTGCTCCACTACAATGCCAACACTTCAAACAAGCCACCATTAGAACAGGATCGTTTTCCTCCAGGCAGCTGCTTGCTGCAATCATTCTGCTGATTAAATTACATTCTGGAAAGTTCGGCACAGACATTAATCAGGTGTCACAGCCACTCCATCCTATAGAGCCAAAGCCTCTCTGACCTTTAAAAATACACCAAACAGTTGCTAGAACACATCTCCTTAGGGAGGACAGGTCGTCAAGCCAGCCCACAGAAATCTATACTGTCCTCGACCCTTCCATCCCATCTTCCTCTTCCCTAGAGATAGAAAGGGTAACAGAGACCTTGCTGAAATTTTTGCCTGGGGACTCTGGCCAGCCTTCTGTCTTGGTGGTGCCAATAACCTCCTACATCTATGGGTCTGAAGGTCTAGAAGGGTTTCCCTATCTCAGAATATCTTCCCTACTGGCCTGCTCCACTGCCTGATATTTTCATTGTAATAAATGCTCCTCCCAGTTAAAATATTGTAGTCTCCAGAAATCTCATTTAAACAAATAAAATGAAACGAGTTTATCTAGAAGAGACAATCCATAAATAATAATGGAACTTTACAATCACAGAGCACTATTCCTTGCTTTCAATGTAGTTTTCCACATGCTATCTCATTTCATTTTACATCAATCCTGTGAAGAAGGTATTATTATTGTTCCCATTTTGCGGATGTCAAAATTGAGGCTCAGAGAGATTCATTGATTTGGTCAAAGGCCTAGGGCTAGAAATTGGTCTCCTGATGCCAAGCCTTAAGCGCTCTCTGTCACACACAAATGAATACCAGCAACTGAGAATTCTAAAAAGAGATGTATTTTGGTGGGAGTGCAGGCAATGGCTGAGGCCACCTCCATGTGGGGTGTCAGAGAAAAGGCCTGCAAACAGCCAGGAGGCTTGGTGGGAGACAATGAACACCTGGATAAAGGTGGGAACTTGAGGAGGTGAGAGGGGCAGAAAGCAGCTTAGTCTCCTTTAATTCAGATGTTATTCTTAGTGCTCTCCTATTTCTTTCCCCCAAGCCGGTAGGTAGCAAATAAAGTGCCTAATCTTTAGTTGAGTTTTCTTTCCAGAAGTGGTAGAGAAATGCTGGATTTAAGTGGAGGCATGAAGATCACATAATTGTGTTCCCCTGGGTTGGGCTGCTGTTGATGCTTACCAAAAGCCTCTAGCCGCCCACTCTCTTCAGGCAGCACCCATTCAAGTCCAGCTTATTAGAATAAAGATAAGAGTGTTATAACACTGAATCAGTACTGTAAGAGTGCCCTGTCCTTAAAGCATAATGTCATTGAAAATGCAGTGTGTAGTAGACTGAAATTTAATTGGAAAAGATGCCTTGGACCATTTGGGACGTTACAGAACATTTGGCATAGCCATTAAGAACTGTTCTCGGGAGCCCAGGAAACTAATTGCAAATGGTTAGGTAATGCACAACTGATGGAAAGATTTCCCCTTACATTGATTCCATGGTATAAGTACAGGGATGTTTATTGCAGTATTGCTTGTAACTATGAAAAACGAACTAAATTAGATGTCCAACCATGGGGGCGTGGTTAAATAAGTCTGAAACATTTACACTATGAAAGGTTATGCAGCTGCTAAAAAAATTAGGTAAATCTATACATATTAACATGGAAATATGCCCAGTAAATAGTATTGGGTTTTTAAAAAGGTAAGTTACAGGATAATATTTGTAGTTTGGTTCCATTTTTCTTCAGTCTCTACGTGTGTAACTCTGTGTGTGCACATATTTGCTGTATGTGCATAAGAAAAGAGGGAAAGTCTGGGGAAATATACACCAGACTTTTAACAGAACTGTGAGATTGAGGAGGGAAAGACTTTCACTTTTTAATTTATATACTTCTGTATTGTTTGAACTTTAGGTGCATGTTTTACTTTTGTAATTGTTGGCTGTTTGTTAAAGGATGGTTGCCTATATTGAACTGCCCTCTCTTCATTATAGTGGGACTCTGGATTCCTGGGCAGAGCTGAGTGGCAGGCATGGAGTTAGATGCCTGTCATCTTCCATAGAACTTACAGTCCAGTTGAACTGCAATGCAGGCATTTCTTTTAAACAGAAAGACACTAAAATACAACCTTACCAAAGGAATCCTCTCTAATAAACAAAGTCGCTCATTTTATCCCTTTCTCTATTGTCTTTCCCTCGAATTCCCACCATCCCATCCCAGGCAGGATTCCTTTATCTTCCCAGGCAGGTCAGTTTTCCAGAAAGCTGTTCCCTTCAGGCAATCCACAGAGTAGACAGCCCCCTGCCGGTGTAATTCCAGGGGCATAGAAAGAACTGAACCAGAAAAAGGACTTGCCCACCTGCCATTGTTAACAAGCTTTAATCACACAATGAAAGAGCAATACAAACTCCCTTGAGAGAGGTGACATATTGCCCTAAACTTGCACTTAGGCAAGGAAGACTAAAAGCAGAACAGTGTGTGTGTGTGTGTGTGTGTGTGTGTGGGGTGTGTGTGTGTGTGTGTGTGTGTGTGTGTGTGTGTGTGTGTGTGTGTGATGGGGGGGAGAGAGGGAGAGAGAGAGAGAGAGGGAGAGGGAGAGAGGTGGGTCCTGAGCAGCCCTCAGGGAGAAGAGAGTCCAATTAATGAAACATTCACTTGCTTATTTATAAAATGGAATTTGGAGGGGTTTTTTGCTGATTTTAATAATAATACATGCTCACTGAATATATTTGAAAGATACAGAAAAGTATAAAGAAGAATGTAGTCACCTGTAAATCCACCTCCCATAAATAACTACAGTGAATATTTTCATGGCTTCCCTTCTAGTCATTTTTCTCTGCATATATATGCAATTTTAAATAAAATTGGGATCAAACTATTACATGCAGTATTTAGGCTGCTTTTCCTCCTATTACTGATATTTCTATGTCCCTACCACTTGAAAACACAATTGTAATAGCTATATATAATATATGCATCTTATGACTGTGGTGTCATCTAATTAATCATTCCCCTAATTTGGGGCATTTCAGGGGTTTTCCCCAATTTTTACCCTTATTATAAATAATATTGCCATGGACATCCTTGCACATAAATTTCAGTCCAGATTTCTCTTTCTTTAGTACAGATTCCCAGAAGTGGAATTACTGGGTCACAGAGTGTAAACATTTGTACAGGCTCTGGAGAGCAGTGTGAACTGGGAGCAAATCTACTGATTCCCAGAAACTACTGAATACACAAATCCTCTCTAGTCCAGACCTGAACCAAGCAGTTGGACATCCACACACCCCCTGCCTGCAACAATGCCACATCTAATTAGGTGTTTAATGAATGTTTTTTGACGGGGATAAAGGAAAAGGATGTACTGAGCTCTGTAATTAATTAGAGGGGAAAAACAGGGCAGTTACAGCTTAACTGAATCCTATCAGCAACCACCATCTCTGGCAGGTAAACCAGGCCATCCCAACTGTGAGACCCCCTTAGTGATCTTCCAACCCATTCCTATGGGCTTAAGGTTGCTCATCTTCATCTCCTGCCCTTTTATCCTGATTGAAAAGTAATATATAGGGTGAATTTTTCTATATAGATTTTTGCCTCAATGCATAGTTTACTGTATAAAATACGTTAATTATGTTCATGCATTGACTGACCTCGCTCTAACCTTAACATTTGTGATTATTAACTTCTGTTGTATTTATTCTAAAATTCCCAAAAGCATTATCTAGCTTTTTTGAATATCAAGATTTCTCTAGTATATTCATTGCTGCATACATTATTATCCTCTTTTGCTCTTTTATGCCTTCAAATTAGGAAAATGTGAGATTCTGCGAAAAAAATAAATAAAAAGGCTTTGATCTTAAAAAGAAATGACCTCCTCTGTGTAGTAAGAAACAAATTGTTCTTCTGAACTTGCTTATCAAAAATCTACTAGAAGTCTGTATACCTGTATCATTTTGATGTTTTTGTCAATGTTTCTAAACAATGCACTTTCAAATCAGAATAACTTCTTTATGTTCATTTTCATATAGTTCTCCTGATGCTCTTCACCACACATTAGTGATCAGAAATGAAACGCAGTTTTCATCCCCTGACCATAAGAACTAGGTAGGTATTGTAATATAAGTTGAAGGGAGTTTTATTGTACAAGAATGAACTGCTGTTGAGTTTGATTGATTCAAGGTGGACTTGGATATGGTGTATTTGTGAGCTTTTAAATGCAACTTACCATGCTTGACAAAAATATATTTTATTATTTTAAAAAGTTTGCTTTTTAAAAGGAATATTTAACTCTCAAAACAAATAAACAAAAGTAAAATTATATATGGAGAAAAAAATCAGGAAAAATGCAGTTCACACTGGAAAATTGTTATCTCTGGAGAGGAAGATTGTGGGGGAGAGACTAGCTTGCTGCACTGTGTACCTCTGCAACCTGGGGACTTTTTATAGTGTCATGTTTTGTTCTAGTAAGCAGAAAAAAGCAATAGATTACAAGTGCCATGTATTCACCAAGTATTTTAAGTGCCTACCATGTACCAGGCATAACTAAGTGATCATTAGAGATATTTTGATAACCACATAAAAAGGAGACTTTGGGTATGTGCAACAGAGAACAATAATAAATAGGACAATGAAAACAGCTGAGAAGTTGCAGGTCTCTAAGGTACTTATGGACTATGACACAGTGTTGCCTGCCTACTGGGACTGCACTCAGCCTCCGGCTCCTAGATGTGCTTCCCACTGGCTGCCTAGTGCCCAGCTAAACTCCAGTGCAGCTTCTTGACTGGCCCTGCCTGTTGCTAACTGTAACTGGGTGTGTCTTAAGTGCTAACACATCTCCTTTGCCAGGTAAAGCCAAGAAGGAGTAAGGACCCAGACACTTTTACTTGCTGTTGGTGGGAATGTACTTTGCTACAAACATTTTGGAAGACAGTTTGGCAATATGTATTAAAAGCATTAAAAATATTTCAACTTGATGATAAAAATCGGAATAGTGGTTATCTCTAAGAGGATTATTGCCTGGGAACGGTTCAAAGGAGCCATTTGGTATGTTGGAAAGGTTCAGCATCTTGATCTGGATGGTTAAAAGGGTGTGTATATATTTTTTAAAAATCATTGATATGTACACTTAAGACACTTCACTATATGCATGTTGAAAAAATGTTTTAATTAGAAAAATATATTTGGAATTTTTGAAACAATAATTCCACCACAATATTGTATCCCATGGTAACAAAGATGCAAAGATGTAGCTCATCATGTTATTTATAATGCTGAAAAATTAAAAACCTTTAAAATATTCAATAATAGGGAATGGTAAATAAATGATGCTCCATCCATTGAAAATCATGTCATCAAACATTTTTTATTGGTTTTGGAAAACACTCATGATACAGTGTTTGGTAACTGAAGCAGGTCTCAGAATAGGAAGAAAACAATAACAAAGTAAAGACAAGTACCAGTTTTTTCCCCTGATGCTGTGATGATTTTCCTGGTACCCAAAGAAAATGACCAGCTGACAATGGGAACCAGTTAGGCTTCATGGCTGAAATCACATCATCAATCATGGTTCTCCTCAGTTAAGATTCAGCTGCTTGTGGCATGGGCACTGGGTATCAGGCATTAACCTAAGGTAGTCCAGTGGGCACAACTACAACCTCAATTGGGTATTTAGACTCTTTGAGGTTCTCCATTATTCTGAAGCTTCCTTTATATCCTTGGTCAACTCAAATCTGGGAGCTGAGAGGTGGGTGGTAATCAGATCGAGAGAGAATGGCTGGGGGGGGGGTGGGTGGGTGGGTGTGTGTGTGTGTGTGTGTGTGTGATAGTAGCCTTCACTGTCAAGAAAGACCTGTTCTTTCATCTAGGTGGATTGATTGCCTATTGGTTAGTTTTGCTATTAGTCTATTTTTTAAAAATATGTTTTTATTGATTTCAGAGAGCAGGGGAGAGAGAGAGAGAGAGAGAGAGAGAGGGAAACATCAATGATGAGAGAATTATTGACTGGCTGCCTTCTGCATGTCCCCCACTGGGGACTGAGCCCACGACTCAGGCATGTGCCCTGACCAGGAATTGAACCATAACCTCCAGGTTCCTAAGTCAATGCCAGTCAGGTGTTATTAGTCTATTAATGTATCGAATCCACATGTGTTTTGAATAAAATCAGAATGGAGCTCATGAAAAATTGCCTCTGCTTTTTAATTGTCCAGCTCATTTTGAGTTAAACTTTCTTTTGGGGGTCTTTGTGCCAGGCTTGGTTGAAATGTGAGATTTTCCTTCCTGAGTTCCCATTCTAGTCCTTCACTTATCAGCTCTTCCTTTGTCCAAAGAAGCATACTATCCTCGGGGAGAAGACTGCTACTACTCTCTGAGCTGCCACAGCAGGTGCTATTGTCACTGCTACTGGTCTCAAAGTCATTGTTAACTTGATTGAGAGCCTGCTGTGTTCCAAGTCCCATAAGGTACCTCAAGAGACAGTCCAAGGGAAATATACATTGTGCAAGTCTTTTAAATAGCCAGCTCTATAGCAATTTTGAAAATAGTGTTTAATCTTCACGTAGGACTCAGGAATACAGATGTTGCATAAAGCAAGGCTCGCTTCCATTAAGGGCACCTTAATAGAATATGGCTTTGATTATAAAGGTCACATTATGTAGGCCCTCTGTGTCAGTTGATGAGTAATAGAGATCTCTAGCTATATGGTTGCTATAGGGAAGCCAAAAATTTCTAAAGAAGGTGTAAAACAGTCTTTTCCAGCCTGTACAAAACCTCCTTTTCTTCCAGGCTACTTTCACTGGAACAAAATCAGTTAATTATGAAGTACTCCTGAGAATTCTGTGCTGATTGTCAGAGTGTTTTTAGAGTGGAGGGAAGAAGAGGTAAGTAAACAGACCTGAAGACAAACATGGCAAGAGTGTACATATGGGATTTCTCTCTGCCTCTGTGGAGCTCATGGAGACTGACACGTAAGCCACGCATGCTTAAGACACACCCTTCTACAACACTGGGCATCTTGTCTCTATCTAGGACATATATCACAGATTTCTAAGACACATCTATAGTGTAGGGCTGCTAATAATACCTGACACGGCATTCAGCCTGGCCCCTGGGGTGTGCCCAAGTTCTTACAAAGGGCTTCCTTTTTAACCTTCAGGAAGTATCTTTTCTTCCTTTGGAAGATGGGAAAGGGCAAGGGCCCTTGATTCCATTTCCTGCAAAAGGAAACAAAACCTCAGAGTAGATTAGCAAGCCATAGCTGGGGAAAACCAAGTACACTTCATCAAATCTCAGAAAAGTTTTATACTTGGTTCTGAGGTGGATTTTTTTTTTTTTTTTTTTTTTGCACGTTTCGGGGCGGGGGGGGAGGGTGTCATGGAGACAGGACTGCAGCAATCATCAGGGGCAGGTGGTTGGAAGGAGGCCTGGCAAGTGGAACCTGGCAGCTCTCACTGTGATGGAATGGGTGCCTTCAAACAGGTCAGTTCCCTGGGATGCACGAGGCTGAGTTTCTAGAAGGAGCTGGCATCCATTGTTACCCCTTCTTCACCTTCTTCTTCCCTCGGCCACCAGGCAGATGTCTTGGGGCACTCCTAAGAAGACTCATCCTGTTCTGCCGCTGTTTTAGAGGACACCAGCACCACCCTTCTGGGCTAAAAACATAGTGCTTCCAGCCCAATATCCTAATGGGGTTTGGAAAGACAGGTTGGGAGGGACTTGGCTGTCCTCCAAGATCAAAGATATTCCCACGTCACCCCCAGTTTCCCTTAGCAATCCCCAGTGGATCTCTCAGCCATGACTTTTTCACTCTTTCCAAAGCTACTTGTGTTTTCATCCTGTTGCACCTCTTGGGGCTTATGAATTCCTTAGGTTTTCAATATGGCATCTACAGTGATATTACTTTTCAGCTGCCATAGTGGGAGGAGCACTGACCTGGGAGTCTAACACATCTGGGTTCAAATCCCACCTCTGCCACTTACTAGCTGAGTGACTACAGGAAATTTTCATCCCTTCTCTGAGACTCAGGTTCTTCATCTGTAAAATGAGGTTCTTGATACCTCTTCTTTCTGCCTTGCATGGCTGCTAATATGAGAAAATGAGATATTTGACATAAAAACTCCTTCAACAAAAGCACAACTGGGGAGTTGATACAGAGCCAGATTTGTTTTAGCTGAATCTCCTTCTAGCTCTTGGGTGCTGTTGGTTCTAGAATTCTCAGATGTGGTGAATAAGGCTGTGTTCCCTCTCTCCATCTCTGCATAATTTTATACATTCTGGTCACATCCCTTCCTAGCCTTCATCTTTCTAGACTAAAGAGTCAGGGTTTGTTTAATCTATCTTCATATGGCAGTCCCCTCCACCCTCCTCCATCCCCTTGATTATAGAGTGGCCCTTCTCTGGATCATCTCCAGGTCCATTATGTCATTCTGGAAGCACTAAGACCAAACCTGCACAAATATGTGTGTGTGTGTGTGTGTGTGTGTGTGTGTGTGTGTGTGTGTGTGTGTGTTCCTCAGCTCTGAACCTCTGACTCTGCCCACTCCCCAATTACAAATCCTAGAATAGGATGCTTGCCCAAGACCCTCTCTCCAAACTACAGAGAAGGCCAGTTGGCCCCAGGCTGTAGCGTCCCCCTCTTTCTCTGCGAAGCCCTGGCCCCAAGGGGCTAAAACGGCTCCCTGTCTGGCTTGGGAGGCTGGGAGGTGGATAACTAGGATGGGGGGGTCGAGGGGGGAGGGAGGGGGGGTCTTGCGCAAGCGCACACCGCTGCTTGGGCCGCCAATGCTGCTGCCTCCCGAGCCAGAGGGAGGCAGAAAAGGAGGGAGGGAGAAGAGGGGAAGGGAGGAGGCGGCACTTGGGCTGCAGCTCGAAAACCCAGGCAGTCTCTCTCAGCTCTGGGAGGGACCAGGAGCAGCCGCCTCGGAGTAAGATGCTCTGCGGGGCGCCCTGAGCCAGGGGTGCCTGAAGCAGCATCGTTGGCCAGGGCAGCTGGGCAGCTTTCACCATGCATCAGTCCCTGACTCAGCAGCGGTCCAGCGACATGTCCCTGCCCGACTCTATGGGTAAGTCTAGCCGCCCTTCCTAGGGGCCACGGTAGCGATGGGCAAGTGCGCTGCCTTCTGTACTGCTAGAGTCTTGACCACCGGGAGAGCGTGGAAGCGGGGCTGAGGAGGGGGTCAGCATGCTCCAGCCTCTGGGACTTGGACCAGAGCCCCAGGGGAGCGGCCCAGCGGGGGAGGGGGCGACACGCTGAGGTTGGAGAGCCCAGCAGGCGTTGGAATCTCCCTGCCCAGAGTGTGAGCGTGTTTGTGTGAGTGTCGACAGACTTGCAGCCGGTGGTAAATCCCAGCTGTCTGGGATCAAAACACTTCCCTGCAACCTGCGCCTTCGCTTTCCATTCGACGCTCCCTCTTTGCAAAGTGCGCGTCACTTCTAAGAGCTCTAGACTAAGGATAATTAGAATGTGTGGGGTCCTCGCCCCCTCCCAACTCTGTCGGAGCGGCTCTGAAATTCTGAGCTGCAGTGGGAGGGGAGCTGACTTGCACCTCACAGATGGGGAGGTTTGCGCAACCCTGGGGGATGGGCGGGTGGGAGAGGAACAGAGGGGTGCTGGCGGGAGGGGAATTCCTGAAGAATCACTCAAGACAGCCCAGCCTTGCAGTCTGCAGTGGCAGGACCAACATTCCTTGAATTTGATTCCTATTCTGCTCCAAATAACAAAAAGCAATGTGCGTGATTGTGATGGGGAGGGGGGGGCGGGGACGAGAGCGCGAGAAAGAAAGAGCGAGCGCGAGCCCGCGTCTCTTCTGAAGTCGCGCTTTCCCTCTCTGGGTAGAATAGAGGGGGAGGGGGGACCCACTAGCCTGATTTGGTTCAACACCTTTCCTCAACAAAACTGGGGGACAGCTACCTCCAGGCACCAATTTGGCCGCCCCTCAAAGCTGCTTTCTGATAGTTACAAACAAAACAGAAACCCAGTCCTCTCAGCTATGAGGCACCTTCCCAAGCCCTATGATTTCACTGGGCGGAGAAATTAATTTGGAGCCCAGGAGAGCAGGAGGAGATTGTTAAACCCTGATCCCTCCTCATCTTAAAATTCGCCTCGGATACAATTTAACCAAATCGAATTCTCTCTTTCCAACATACTTTGCATTCTGCAAAATCCCTCCATCCTGAATTTCTGCCATCCAGTCTGCTCAGGTCTTCTCCGAAGAATTTGCAGGAACATCTCGAGGGGAGGGGCGGAGAGAGGATTGCACCCCCTCTGTGAGCTCCCCATTGCTGGCAAGAGACTCGGTCTCAACAGAATTTGTTCATGGAGGGGCGTCAGAAAAGATGGTCTCCTAGATGGTGGAAAGATCCGTATTTTTATTGGTTTTGCATATTCAGTATAAGAATTTGCTCTTCTTTTAAAGGTCATAGTTATTTGCAACGTGGTACAAATTAGGCCAAGGACTCAGGTCCGAAATGGAACCCAGCAGTACCAGACTCCCCCGAGCTCTCTTTCCCCCAACACACGCGCACACACAATGCACTCCTCGCCTTGGCCAGCTGTGGCGCCAAAACTGCCCTGGCTCGACTGACGCCAGGCAGCTGCGCGAGAGGGCTGGCGGGGTGGGGGGTGGTGGTGCTAGGGTTCTGCAGCACCTCGTTTGCAGCCACCACAGCCACCTGCAAAGCAGGCCCCCAGCGCGGTCCGTCCGCCTGCGGAGGAGTAGGCATGTTAGTAGCCAAGGGCTTAAAACGTTGCTACTTGGCACACTGCTCTGTGGGTTTGGGGAACAAGATGAAGAGATTCTTTCTTGGGTTCCCAGGGGCCCTCAGCCAATCTTGCGTTTCCTGAAAGGTCTGCGCAGCAAGAAACTGAGTGCGCTTCGTCCAGACACTGCGGGAAAAGAATCATGGATCCCTTATGGACGTGGAAGTCCACTCTGTGCATCCCTCTTTGGAGAGTTGGCAGACCCAGGGCTCGAGCAAATTCCTGAGTGGAGTGGTAACCCTGGGTTTTCGCACTGGATAGGGGAATCTCTCCGGAGTTCCCTGGCGCTGGTCCCGTGCAGCCCAGGCCTGAATCAGCGTCTAGGCTACTTAGGAGCTACTCCCACTTAACTCAGCCCTGGCAAAGCCACCTTCCTTTGCTTGGGGGAGTGGAAGGGGGGTGGGGAGGTTAATGCTGCAGCCTCCAAGGGCAGCATTTCTGAGGGGATTCTCCCTACAGGAAAGGCACAACCGCAGCCAAAACAATAAAATTTTAAACACACAGATACATTGAACCAAGGTGTCTGTGCTGTAGGCTTACTGGCTGCCTGCGGATGAGCGGTTAGTCCGAAGCTTGGAGCGGAGCAGGTTCTTGACAATAGAAAGATGGTAATTTGACTCCAGCGCCCCTTCATCCGATTCCAGCACCCCCTTCTCCCTTTTAACAACACCGCCCCCAGGCGCTAAGGCACCTCTACTACAGCAGGGCACACTCCTTCCCTCCCAAATGACACATTTGTAATTCACCTGTGGGTGTCTCTGGTCGAGGATTTACGAAAGAGGGTGGGGGAATTTCAGTGCTTTTAAGGAAATGTTTGGGAGATTGACAGAGCCTTGAGGTTCTTCTGTGGGCAGCCACCTGTTTCCAGGATGCTCAAGGCTGGGATTTCCTGGGACCCTCCCTGTGTGGCAAAGCTGATTAAGGTAAGAAAATCCTAATCAGTTCAAAAGCTCAGCCTCGAGAATTAGTCATCAACAACACGGTACACAAGACAGGATGCTGAGTCTGCATCCTCGATGCACTCAGATTACACACCTTGTCATCAAGAGGGTAATCAAGAAAGAGTACAAGGTAAAACACAAGTGAGCAGACAATCATCCTACCTGCTGGCAACCCACACCTTGGTTCCTGTCAGATACTTGATCCTGAAGCTGGTGGACATCAGATGGATTGTGGACCAGAACCACAATTACAATGATAATTGTAACAGTTATAATTAATATACTTATTGAGTAAGGTACCTAGGAACAAAGGGACATAAAATAATGAGTGATTCCAGTAGCGTGGGCTAGGTCAAGAAAAACTTGGAAGAGGAGGTGAGTTTTGAACAGGTTTCAGAGGAAGGGAAAGACCAAGATTCAGAAACTGCTGTGTGGAGGTGGGGGGACTCTGACCAGGGGGCAAACCCAGAGGATGGAGAAGCTGGCTGTATTTGGAAGGGTGGAGACAACAAATAATTGGGCACTTATAGAGCTGAACACCCTGGTCCTCAAGAATCTGGGGTGGAGGTGGGACACTGCGGAGAGGGAGGTCTGCAGTAGTTCTGCAGGGAGGCTGCCAGGGAGTGGGGAGGCAGGCAACGCCAATGACAGGATTTCAGACTCTCCCATTGCTGTTGGTTACAGGGGTGGCTGTTGTTACTGGAACGGAAATATGCTGGATACCAAGTAGAAAGGCTAGTGAGAGACACTGGGGTTGTGACAGTAGTTGGCGAGAAGGCTTTTAGTTCTGGGGAGCCATCAGGTGTACCCTATTTTAAAAAATCAATTCTATGAATGTAACCCATATTTATTCACACAATTCCACCCCCACCCTCCGTGACCTTTTTTATTAAAAGGAAGCAATCATGAGACGTTGCCTCTTGTTTATTCAACAAGTATTGACTGCTCGCTAGGTATCAAACATTGGGGTAGGCACTGTGTTTCAAGTACCTGCTGCTTTACTTAAGAACCTCATGGTTTCCAAGGTTTTTTGACATGTTCATTTAACTAAAGAAAATTGGAATCAGATGATCCTGTGTTTACAGGAGCATCTAAGGCAGGTCCCAAATTGTACCCAAATAAGAACAGGGCTCTACTTCTTTCCAAAATCAAACAACCACCAGGAAAATGTCCTAAGCAGGCTCAATGAGTTGCCTTTTAGGAGCCCGGGCCACACCTTCAGAGAACAGGTGTGTCTTGCTCTAAGTAGCTGTGACTTTTAAGTCAAATTGACACTAAAGATAAATGGCAGGATAATGCTTCACTTTCCAGAAGGATTCACCCCCAGCATTCCTTAAAATGGTCCACTTCCCAAGTGCAACTGGAAATAATTTTGTTTTACACAAGTATGCTCCTTATAGTGTAAAATAAGGGGTGACACAAGGGAAGAGGAGGAGACAGAGAATAGATATTCAACCTAGTGAAGGAAGAGTTTTCTTAGGAATTTTACCCAAAGCAAATCCTACCTAGAGGCAAGGCCCCAGTGGAGCACTAGGATCTTTGCCTGGGTTTCTCAGCTGACTGGGTTTTCAATTCAGGTTCTAAAGCAGGACAAACAATAGATTTTCAAATGACACCATGTGGTTTGCTGAGTCACTTTCCCAACCTGGCTCCTGTGCTTTTAAGAGTTAGAGTGATATTTGCAAAGGAGACCCAAGAGTTGTGAATAGGATCAAAAGCCAGTTAGTGGGGAAGGAGTAGGTGAGTGATAGAAAAAAATCAGAAAGACCGTACACACATACACTCCCCCAATTAAGTCTCTAAGATAACCTGTGAGGTGTTGAGACACTTGGCTGTGTCACAAAAATACCCTTGGTATATCCAGATGTTCCCTCGCTCTCTTTTGCCAATTTGGGGCAGAGATGATATGAGTGACAAAGCAGAAAGGCAGACAGGAATGGGAGGGGATGTTGGTAAGTTCAGCCTCTCTGTGGAACTAACTAGAAGATTCACGGAGAAGTATCTATCATCAAATAGACTTATGGACCCTGCTTTAGAGAATCATTTAGGTTCCCTCGAAATCCAGAGGAAGAATAACCAACCTTCAAGGTAAACAGATGAAACATGTCCTGCTTCCCCATCCTCACCACTTGTAGTCCGGCTTCTTCCAGGCTCGCTCACCCTGTTTACCACCCTTCAGTTTGCCGTTTGCATCCCAAATGGCCCTCTCACACAAAGGGCCCTGGTGTCACAGGTGTCTCTAATGGTCCTTTCAGGTTTCCTGGAGGCTGGACTTAGGCCCCCTTGGAAGGGAGCTCATTTCCCAACTCTCCTTACCTCTCCTCCCGGGTTCGATAGGGTACTTTAGTACGTGGGCACCTATAAACGCTCAAGCCACTTCTACATTTCAATGTAAAATAGTCTTAGACTAATGTCCTATTAGAAATGACCCTGATGAGTCATACCCCTCACTTTCAAGGCTGACGTCAGGGGAGACCGCCAGCCCCTCCCACCTCCCTTGGAGCCTTGCGGGGATAGCACTGGGGAAGACGAGATGAATGGTGGGGCTAACCCAGAGTGTCACTCTTGACGATTCCCTTCCCTATAGAAGGGAATGTCTGCTGAGGGCTGAAGGGTGAGCAACCACCCCTCCCTGTCTCCACCACCAGGCCTCCTGAGTTCGGCTGATTTTCTCCCTCCCTGCCCCCTCCCTCTTTCTTCATCCCCTCCTTCCCAGTGCTGTGGTCTGGGAGGCTTCAATTGGCAGCTGCTTCCTGAGGCTGCAGTGAGGCCTCCCCGAGTGATCAGGTCCAACAAACAGACCCAAGTTGCCTCTTTAGGCCCAAAAATGACAGTCACGCCAATGGGTGGGAGACCCCATTGGAAGGCTCCCCACTGCTTCATTCTCCTCACTATAGAGCTAGACTCTCATAGGGTAATTCATCCCTGGTATTTCCTGTTGAGAGCCCTCTCCCCAGGCCAGAGAAATGCATGCAGAGTATGGAGCAGTGCTTGATTCCTTTAAAAAAAATTAAATTGAAAATGAGTCTAGATATAATTTTTCTACCTGACTTAATAAGCCTGTTTTCAAAAAAAAAATATTGGTTTGCGCTATCATGTCTGATAAGCACCAAGTGGGAGAAGGTTTTACCATCATTTATATGTATGTCGCCCTCACATAAGCTTATATGTGTATAAGTTATAATCCTCCCCATCCGACTCCCCCGATACATATCTTTGTGGACTAATGGCCTCCGAACACTTACTTTATTATACACATTTGTTATGTGACAAATCTTGCCAACACACTGTTTTAAAGTTGATACACGAGGCAAATGTCAGAAATAAATGAAAAAAGAACCCCAGTTCCTAGCTGGGTTCTGATATTTACACTAAAATGAAATTTCATGTCTCCAGCTTATGAGAAAAGCCATTCTTAGTTGCACATTGGCTTTAAGATATTTTTATTTAATACCTCCACACGTACACTTCCCATTTATCATATGCCTTATAATTTAACCTGAAAAACAGTCTACTAAGTGGGTCTGACAAAATCTTTTACAGAGTGCCGAAAGCACAAAAATGTGTTTTGTTTTTATGTAACTGGAAAGATTTCTTCTGTTGTTTATTTTCAAACTGGAAATAGATATTTTTATTGTGAATGTGGTACCTGATGACCGCCAAAAAACTAAAGCTCCATGTCTTGCCCATAATTCCACTCCTCAGAGATAACCCCGGTTACCAGTAAGAATAGGAAAGGAAAACCTTCCTAGTGATTTTTTCTTGTGTCTGTCCCTTCCCCAGCCAAAATGACCAATTTCAATTTCTCCATGTACTTTCAGGAGCCTTCAATCGGAGGAAACGAAACTCCATATATGTCACCGTGACTTTGCTTATTGTGTCCGTGTTAATTCTCACCGTGGGCCTTGCTGCAACCACCAGGACCCAGAATGTGACTGTTGGAGGTTATTACCCGGGAGTTATTGTAAGTATCAAAAATATAGGTGGGTCTCAGTAGCTTGCTGGCTGCAGACATTCGGGTTCTACTTTGATGGTTTTCAATTCGGTTTGAGTTTCTGGTGTTTGCTCAGTTTTCCTCCTTTATATATCTCTATATGTATATACAAAGACAATTCTGGATCCATTAAGAAGAGCCCTGGCCAGGCCAGTGTGGCTAAGTGGTTGAGAATTGACCCATGAACCTAGAGGTCATGGTTGGATTCCCAGTTGGGGCACATGCCGGGGTTGCAGGCTGGATCCCCAGTAGGGGGCGTACAGGAGGCAGCTGATTGATGATTCTCATCATTGATGTTTCTGTCTCTCTCTTCCTCTCCTTTCCTCTCTCTGAAATCAATAAAAATATATTTTAAAAAAAAAGAAAAAGAAGAAGAGCATTGGACCAAGACTCTCCACCCCTAACTAGCAGTGAGATCTTGAGCAAGTCATCTCACTCTTTGGAACCTAGGTTTTCTAGTCCAGGAGATGTTACTAACTAGCAGTGTTAACCTTAGGCTAAGATCCTTTTCTCTCTGAGCATCTGCTTCCCAATATATAACAGAAGCCTCCTGATCTTACCTGAAATCCCAGGACTCTGACAGCTTGACACTCCATGACCAACAGCACTGATCTCCAAAGTGATCACTCTTATTAGGAAAAATATGTAGAATATTTACTCCTACAATATGTATATTTATTCATTTGTAAATTATGTACATGTTTATAAAACATACAAAGTGGAAACTTAAAAATTAGATAAAAGTGAAATCAACACTAATTTTAATATCTTCATATTAACACTCACTAAATTTCAGAGGATGATATGCACATCACATGAAGTCTGTCAGTAAAGACAGTGACTATAAATTCTTATTTCAAATAACCCACTAGATAATTTTGAATATTTTTGGCTGACTTCTTATCAAATGTGATTAGATTGCCATTGGCATCATTGCTTTTGAATGTGGCTCTCACCATGTGGCTGACAAGAAGCTCACCCTGCGAGTTAGAAGTGTCAGCTCTACCGTTTTCTTGTTGCTGGCTTCTGCTTACATTACTAAGGTCATCTTCAATTTGTGGTTTCTCAGTAGGAATCTTTCCAAACTACTTGTCCATTTTGTTGGGACTAATTTAGTTAAAACTGGATAAGACAATCCAGGTACATGTAAAAACACCCCACCATCAACCCTTTGCTGCTTGGAACTTGCCCTCCTCCCTCAGGATAGCTCACCTTGTTGTCTGACATTCACACCGAGGGAGGGCGCCAGTGACAGTCTGTTTACTGAACATTTGTAACGTTTAGTTCCTTTCTTATTATTTTAGATAAACAATAGATAGGAAACAAGAATTCAAATAGTTTCTTTCTATACTTTGGTGGACTGTTTTCCCAATTCCCAGGGTGCATGCAACCCACTTTGGAAACTGCTGCGCTCTTTACATACAAAACCTCATTTTATATCAAATCATCACACTGTGCACTTTAAATATATACAATTTTATTTATCAATTATACCTCAATAAAGCTGGGCGGGGGGAGAAAAGAAAAACAAACAGAAACCTCATTTTGATCTATACAAACTTCTGTTAAACACCAAAATCTAACTCTAGAAGTTGGATCATATTTTCAATATCAACTGACTTCCCAATTGTAATTGCTGGCAAGCAGGAAAGAATTTTAGGATGGTTCATTTTTTATTTTATTTTTTTAATGTTAGGATAACAAAGAGGTGAGACGTATTTGTTGTTGTTTTGTTTCTTTTCTTTTTTTTTCCTTTTTTCTTTTGAGAGGTGGGAAGGGAGAAAGAAGCAAAGAGAGGGAAAGCGGTTAAAGATAGATGTCTTTGACAAACCAGCAGTGACCAAGCCAGACGCCTGTTGCTTAGGTCATCAATTACATAGTCAGCCTCCTCAAGAGCGCTAGCAAAGGTGGGGCATGACGTGGGCTGTACTCCCAGGAGCTGAAGGCTGCCTGGGAACCTCCCTTTACAGCTCTTGGGCTGGCAGGGCTCCCCCTCCCGCCCCCAGCAGCCAAGGGCAGGTGTCCCACAGACAAGTTTGGTGCCCTTTGTTAAACACGTGATGTGAGAACTCACCCAGTCCACTTCCTGTGGTGAGGGAAGGAAACCAGTCGTCAGCAGAATTGGATTTTATTTTTAAACACAAGCAAGGGGCAAGTGGGGAGAGGAAAGGGAGGGAGATTGCAATTTGGTGGCTTGGAAAAGCAATATCTAGAGTCCGTGTGACTTTGTGTGCTTCAGGTAGCTGCATTTAGTGAAATAGTTCTGACTGATGAGCTAATAATGCTCAAGCCAAGATTCAAACTCTCCACGGGTGAAGGGAAAGTATTTTCCATGTGATTTAAGAGTAGGAACTCCTATTCAGGAAAGGTGGTCATGAACTTTCTCTGTAGAATATCTCACTGTGGGTGGCTAGGTGGGGATGCATTAACAAAGGAAGGAGGGTGCAAAATTGTTATTATTTGAGTACGTGATGTTCAGCTAGAGCTGCAAAGTGAAGCAGTGGGGGCGTGTGTCTCTGTGTGTGCTTTTCACTAAAAGCTAATCTGGAAATGTTAATAGGAGAGCCATCCTTAACAGACAGTGTGCCCCGTGGTTTAACCTTTAAAATTTTGTTCTCATAGTTCATGTTGATTTTTTATCAAAATGGGTTTTAATTATAGAAAGCGAAGGGGAAAATTACAGATTGAAAAGCAGAAAAATCCATTTGAGTTTATAGGTCAGATCACGATGTAACAAATACAATTACCATTCATACCTCTGAAAACAGTAAACGCCCGAGAATGGGACACTTTTACTAATTGAATAGTTTGGTTATTAAGGTGCTATATAAACTCCAAGCCAGCAGTTTCCCCACCTTAGCATGCACAAGAATGACTTGGTGAAAATGTGGAAAATACCGAGCTGCGCTCCCTACCCCCAGAGATCCTGATTTAGTAGGTCTGAGTGGGACCCAAGGACCTGAGTTTTCCTTTGCTGAGCTAACCTTTGATTAGAAAAGTAAGACATGCTGATCCTGCATTTTATTTATTTATTTATTTATTTATTTATTTATTTATTTTTCCTTTTTTTTAATCTTTATTGTTCAAAGTATTACAGATGTTCCCCCTTTTCCCCCATTGATCCCCTCCACCCCGCATCCACCCCACCCCCAGGCTGAATCTGCATTTTAATAAACACCACAGGGGAGTCTAATTCAGGTGGACCAGCAACCACCTGGAGAACTACAACACACTAAATAAAGTATGCTTAGCAATCGAACCAAAATGAGCATAATGTGGCATTTTAAGATCCTACACTGTCAAACTGGTCGATTTGAACATAAAATACTATTGTATAGAACTGTGAAAAAAGTTCAGGTTATTTGGAACCCTGCTGTTTTGGACTCTAGTTAAATGTATTAACAATGTATGAGAAGTTAAATTTCAAAACAGGCAAATTAGGGAGCAATTATTAGATTAAAAGAAGACTTACCATACAATTCATTTAAATATTGAGAGCTCAGGCATTTTAAAATATAATAGCATTTGCATAACTCTAAGTTATGTGAAACTTTCATGGGACATATTTATTTTGCCAAAAGACACACCCTTGTACAATGAGGTGCATTATAATAGAGTGTTAGCTACTCTACCTGAGCTGGAATGTGGTATCATCACCCTAAGACACAAATGTACACATGCATCTCTTAAAATATGCTCATCTATATAGGCTGAATTTTACAATTTAAAAAAAATTAAAACCCCCAAAGAAAGACAAACCAGTTTAGCATTTTTACTTTCCTAGACCATTTAAGACATAGTCTATTCCAAAAGAGTTCCAGTGAGCTTTTTACTCTGGAGGCCTAAAAAAACAAGAGCCTGTGTGGTATGAAGTGAAAAAGGCATGGGAGAGAACCTGCTCCTTTGCTGTAATTCTCTAACTTTAGATCCAGAAGACAGAGGCCTCGAAATGTGTTTCCCAAGCAACCCACAAGATGGAGTTGGCCACCTGGTCAGTAAGGAAGGAAGGCCTTTCATTCTCGAACCCTCTCCCCAGCTGTTGTACTGATAGGGCCCACACCAGCCTGGGTTTTCTTTCAGGAAAGAAACCAAGAGTTTCTTCCCCATTTCCCTGGGGGATATGGGGTCAGTTAATTGAAAATTATATCAGGAGACACGGACAACAGGGATCATTCAAAATAATCAGCCCAGAAGCCTTCTTTAGGCCAGTGTGATTTGAGTTTCACAGGTAAATACCCTTGATAAATCCAAGTAAGTTGTTTTTGTGGGGTTTTTAAAATTTTATCTTTATTGTTGAAAGTATTACAGGTGTCCCATTCCCCCCCCCAATTGGCCCCCTCCACCTCGCTCCCACCCCCTCCCCAGGCCTTCACCCCGTCATTGTCTGTGTCCATGGGTTATGCATATATGCATATAACTTCTTTGGTTAATCTCTTCCCACCTTCCACCCCCCCCTTCCCTCTTCCCTCTGAAATATGATCGTCTGATACATGCATCAATGTCTCTGGATCTATTTAGTTCATCAGATTCTTTTGTTCATAAGCTTCTTGTTGAAGAAGACCCTTCAACATTTCCTGTAGTGCTGGTTTGGTGGTGATGAACTCCTTGAGCTTTTCCTTGTCTGAGAAGCTCTTTATCTGACCTTCAATTCTATAGCTTTGCTGGGTAGAGTCATCTTGGTTGTAGTTCCATGTTTTTCATCACTTTGAATATTTCTTGCCACTCCCTTCTGGCCTGCAAAGTTTCTGTTGAGAAATCAGCTGACAGTCGTATGGGTGCTCCCTTGTATGTAATTAACTGCTTTTCTCTTGCTGCTTTTAAGATTCTCTCTTTGTCTTTAACCTTTGGCATTTTTTTTTAAACATATCTTTATTGATTTGAGAGAGGAAAGGAAGGGGGAGAGAGAGAGATAGAAACAGCAATGATGAGAGAGTCATTGATTGGCTGCCTAGCCCACAACCCGGGCATGTTCCCTGACCAGGAATTGAACCCCGATCTCCTGGATCCTAGGTCGATACTCAACCGCTGAGCCATGCCCAGCGGGGCAACCTTTGGCATTTTAATTATGATGGGTCTTGTTGTGAGCCTCTTTGGGTTCCTCTTGTTTGGGACCCTCTGCTTCCTGGACTTGTAAGTCTATTTCTTTCCCCAGGTAGGGGAAGTTTTCTGTAATTATTTTTTCAAACAGGTTTTCAATTTCTTGCTCTCTTTCCTCTCCTTCTGGCACCCCAATAATACAAATGTTGGGCCTCTTGATGTTGTCCCAGAGGCTTCTTATGCTATCTTCATATTTCTGGATTCTTTTTTCTTTTTGTTCTTCTGATTGGGTGTTTTTTGTTTCTTCGTGTTCCAAATTACTGATTTGATTCTCAGTGTCCTCTACTCTACTATTGATTCCCTGTAAATTATTCTTCATTTCAGTTCATGTAGCCTTCATTTCAAATGGGTTCTTTATTATGTCATTGATTTTCTCAATTATTTTTGTCATACTCTTACTAATATCCTTGAGCATCCTTATAACCATTATTCTGAACTCTGTATCTGTTAGCTTGCTTTGATCTATTTCATTTAGTTCCTTTTCTAGAGATTTCTTCTGTTCTTTCCTTTGTGACATGTTTCTTTGCCTCCACATTTTGGCTGCTTCCAGGTGTTTGTTTCTATGTATTAGGTAGAGCTGCTATGTCTCCTGGAATTTGTAGAGTGGCTTTGTGTAGAAGGTGTCCTGTAGAGTCCAGTGGCTCAGCCTCCCCAGTCACCTGAGCTGGACCTTCTAGGTGCTCCCCTGTGTAGGCTGTGTGCACTGTCCTGTTATAGTTGAGCTTTGGTTGCTGTTGGCGTCACTGGGAGGAATTGACCCCCCAGGCCAATCAGCTGTGAGGACCAGCTGCAACTACAGCCAAAGAGCTGCTGTGCTGGAGATACCCCTATGGAGCAGGATTTACTTCAGTGGGGCTTTGGTGTTCGCCAGGTGCGCCCCTTGAGTGTGTCACTCGTGGATGTGGTAGGGTTGTAATCCAGCATGGTCGAGTCTGACCACCAGGTGCACTGTCTCTGGGGCCTCCCAGGAGTTGCAAAGTCAGCCTCTGCCAGTGCCTTGCTCAGCGCCACCCAGCATGAGCTACACAGCAAACCGTACTTGGCTGCTACTTGTGCTGGGCTTGGAGGTGTCCAGGAAAGGCCAAGCTATAAGCCAATGCAGGCTGCCACTAGTGCCAGGCCTGGGGCCACTTATCAAGCACTATGGGGCAGCTGCTGCTTGTTTGAGAGATTTTAGGAAAGTGCTAAACATGAGGCTCAAGAGGCCACTTGCACAGAAAAGCCACTGGAAATGGCTTGGATGAGCCTGCAAGCAGGGAGGGGTGGGGCCTCCGGAAATCACCCGAGCAGGGTCAAAGGTGTGAGTCAGGTGCTGGAGATTCAAATATGGTGCCTGCCTACCAGCTCTGTGGGGGGAGGACTCGCCAGAGGAGCAATGGCCTCTGTCAGCTCTTCTGCCTGTGAGGAAGCTGCCCCTCCAGCTCTCGCCCTGCTTCAGGCAAGTTATTTCCTCCTCAAATGTCCCAGGGTCCCTTCAAGCTGCTGCCCGGCACTGGGCTCAGAGGGAGCGTCTGAGTGAGTCCGTGCCGGGCCCTTTAAGCGGAGCTGCCTGGGGCTCCCGCAGCCCCACAACCCTCAGGGACAGTCCCCGCTGGTTTCATAGCCCGGAGTTGTGGGGATGTCTCTTCCAGGCCCTGGAGCCCTGGGCTGGGGGCCTGCTATGGGGCTGGGACCCCTCACTTCTCCGGGAAACCCGCACCGCCAAGATTCCCTCCTGGGTTTAAACCGCGGCACTGGGTGTGGGCCCGTGGCCGCATCTCTGCGATTCAGCCCCTATCCGCCTGCGTCTCCACTCCTCCTACCACTCTTGATGCTCCTTCAGTTCCCTGGTTGTAGGGTTTCTGTTCAGCCAGATTTCAGGAGGCTCTGAGTGATGGTTATTTTGTATTTTAGTTGTAATTTTGATGTGGATGCGGGAGGCAGCGGGTGCAGCTGTTACCTATGCGGCCGTCTTGTTTCTCCCCCTCCAACCAAGTTTTGACTCACTTGAATGTTCAGGAAATGCAAGGAGCTCTGGATACTGAGATTTGGTGGTTTATTATGAATTAGGGAGAAATTTTGTCCACCTCTTGTTGAAAATGTTTCTAAAATATAAAATCATTCTAAATTAAAATTTCTACTTTAGTAAGGACACTTAAAGATGAGACATGAAGCTTGATTTGCTAGATAAGACTTATAATGTCAGAAGGTTCTAACCTTCACTGGCTCCTTGTTACCTATTTAGCATTGCCATTCAAAGCTCTCCAAAGATGCCTTCGGCCTGGATTCCCATTACCTCTCCTCTGCCAAAATTGTCAATTCACAGTGCCCCGAACATGACTTGGGCTTCTCTGCCTAATGCCGCCACTCTCACTGTTACCCCTGGCCTGGAACGTCTGCCCTGCTTTCTTTTTCTGTATATCTAAATGCTCTGTCCTATCCCAACTTAACAACACAGCAGGGACATTTCTTAACTACTAGGATCCACAGTGGTGTCTACTGTCTTTGAACTCCTTACCATAGATTCCTCCTACTCACAATTCCTAGAAAATTCTCACCTCCTTCTTTGTGGGCTGTTGGGCTATATTCTCATTTAGCTTTGTTTATACAGGTCTATAATCTCGTATCTGAACCCTTGGTTTGGGCCAGATGTGTTTGAGAATTTAGACTTTTTTTATTTTAGAAAACAATATAGTACGTATATCATATGTTATCTAACATCCCAGTGGGGTCTTAAGAAACACCCCATAATCGAGCACCTTCATATTTCTACAATAAACTGTGAACCTTTACACTAAGTCGATAAAGATGATATATTTTTTTTAAGACCTATCAGTTTAAGGTCTGGTTTTGTCACCAAGTCAGTTACCAAAAAAAACCTTTTGGTTTTAAGAGCTTTGGGGATTTCAGGATTATGGAAAGAGATTGTGGACCAGTTTACCTAATTATCGCTCCAGAGGCTGAATCTTATTGGTCTTGGTATCATACCCCACCCCACTTCCTGGCCTCCAAATCACAGATCCAACACAGTGCCTGCCACAGAGTAGGTGTCCAATTGATCTGTATTGAATGACTAATCCTTCTGAGCCTCAGCACTGGGTCTCTGGGGCAATGGATGGAAATAGGCATAGGGTATAGGGCATAGCCCAAAAAGAGCCCTTGACACTCTGATTTTGATTTCTAAGGATCTGTCTTTTTTTTTCTACAAATGGAGGGAAGCCAAAATAAAGTAAACTGGTTCTTTGTTCAGGTGATGGGAATCAAGCTGGAGGTACAAAGGTCTGAATGTTCCATGAATCCATGCAGTTCTAGAGGGGTGACCACAGAGATGACCTTTCTTTTTAAAAGATAATTAATTAATTTTTGTTTCTTTTTTTGTTTTTTATTGAATTTATTGGGGTGGCATGGATTAATAAAATTATATAGGTATCAGGTGCACAATTCTCTAACACATCATCTGTATATTGTATTGTGTGCTCACCACCCCAAGTCAAGTCTCCTTCTATCACCATTTATCCACCCTTCATCCTCTCCGACCTCCTCCCATTCCCCTTTCCCTTTGGTAATCACCATACTGTTGTCTGTCTATAAATATTATTTTTTTCTTAATCCCTTCACCTTTTTCACCCAGTCCCCCAACCCCCCTCCCCTCTGACAGCTGTCAGTCTGTTCTCTGTATCTGTGAGTCTGTTTCTATTTTGTTTCTTAGTTTATTTTGTTCATTAGATTCCATATGTAAGTGAAATCATATGGTATTTGTCTTTCTCTGACTGGTTTATTTCACTTAGCATAATACTCTCCAGGTCCATCCATGCTGTCCCAAAGGGTTAGAGATCCTTCTTTTTTACAGCTGCATAGTATTCCATGGTATAAATGTACCACAGCTTTTAATCCACTCATCTACTGATGGACACTTGGGCTGCTTCCAAACATTGGCTATTGTAAATAGCATTTCAGTAAACATAGGGGTGCATATATTTTTTCAAATCAGTGTTTTGGATTTCTTCAGATATATTCCCAGAAGTGCAATCGCTGAGTCATAAGGCAGTTCCATTTTTAATTTACTGAGGTAACTCCATACTGCTTTCCACAATGGCTGCACCAATCTGCCTTCCCGCCAGCAGTGCACGAAGGTTCCCTTTAGAGATTATCTTTCCGAGGCCTCAGGAGAGCAAACAGTTGATTAGAAGTAGCTGCCCAGCCCGGCCGGGTATGGCTCAGCGGTTGAGCATTGACCTAGGATCCAGGCGATCGGGGTTCGTATTCCCAGTCAGGGCACATGCCCAGGTTGCGGGCTCCATCCCCAGTTGGGGACGTGCAGGAGGCAGCCGATCAATGACTCTCTCATCATTGATGTTTCTATCTCTCTCTCCCCCTCTCCTTTCCTCTCTCTGAAATCAGTAAAGATATATTAAAAAGAAAGAAAGAAAGAGAGAGAGAGAGAGAGAGAGAGAGAGAGAAAGAGAGAGAGAAAGAGAGAGAGAAAGAGAGAAAGAGAGAGAGAAAGAGAGAGAGAAAGAGAGAGAGAAAGAGAGAGAGAAAGAGAGAGAGAAAGAAAGAAAGAAAGAAAGAAGAGAGAGAGAGAAAGAAAGAAAGAAAGAAAGAAAGAAAGAAAGAAAGAAAGAAAGAAAGAAAGAAAGAAAGAAAGAAAGAAAGAAAGAAAGAAAGAAAGAAAGAAAGAAAGAAAGAAAGAAAGAAAGAAAGAAAGAAAGAAAGAAAGAAAGAAAGAAGCAGCTGCCCATTTTCAGGAAGTTCTGTTGATTTTTTTCTTCTTTACTTTCAACCCCTCAGCTCTTCCTCAAACAGGACTTCTCACTCCATCCCTACAGAGAACTTCTTCCTTGGGGGGCAGCTATGAAGGTCATTATTCTTACAAACACTGGCCACAAATGCAGCAAAGCATGGTTGAGAGTACCCCAGCTATTAGTCAGGGGACCTGAGGGCTAGTCCTGGCTCTATCAGGGGACATGTCCATACAATTCTCTAAGCTTCCAGTTTCCTTTCTCTCAAACGGGAATGAGATGAGCTCTACCAAACTCCAAAACATTATTGTGACCAAAATGGAGGACAAGTGCTTCTCTGAATTAAACTGTTTTTCAAAGATAAGGTAGTTTTAGAGACACTGCTGAGTTCATCAACCTGTCATCCAGGTGAGTGAATTCTTCCAGACAGGACTCAATAGATATTAGTTTCCTGCCTGATGAACTCTACCTATCTTTTGAACTCATGTTAAAATGTCTCCACCTCTGTGAAATCTTAGACCTAATATGTAATTAGCAGCCTCCTTTATGAAGTCACATACAGGCACACTTCATTTTATGGCATTTTGCTTTATTGTACTTCACAGATGTTGCGTGTTTTACAAATTGAAGGCAAGACCCTCCACCAGCAAATAGATTACAACTTGCTTTATTGTGGGCGATACCCTCTTTATTGCGGTGGTCTGGAACTGAACCCACAATATCTCCGAAGTATGCCTGTACCTTATCTCATTTAATCTTCATAGCAGCCATGTGTGGTAGCTACCATTATGAGTCTCATTTTTAAAAATTTTTTTTAAATATGTTTTTATTGATTTCAGAGAGAGGAAGGGAAAGGGAGAGAGAGAGAGAAACATCAATGATGAGAGAAAGTCATTGATTGGCTGTTCCCTGCACACCCCTACTAGGGATCAAGCCCAAAACCCATGTAGGTGGAATCAAACCAGCAACTTCCTGGTGCATGGGTCAGTCGATGCTCAACCACTGAGCCATGCCGGCCAACCTTGAGTCCCATTTTTTTTAGATGAGGAAACCAAAGCACAGAGTGGCTATGGGACTAGCTCCAGGTGACAGTCTATAAATAACAGAGCCAGGGATATCATAAAAAATGAATTATTCTCTGCTCCTATAGCACTTTGCTTATACCTGTAGTCCTTAACCCACAGTCCATCCCTCCTTCACTAGATTATGAGTTCCTGGAGGGCAGGGCCCTATCTTCTTATTTATCTGACAAAAGTACTCAGTGAGTGTTAGAAAAGTGAATGAGTTGGAGTTGAACAGAATGGAATGGAAGGAAATGCGAGGGAGCTAAATGAAGTAACTGGCTGGCCTGGGATTTCCAGCCCTAGAGTGCCTTGTCTTGCCAGTCAATTCCACAAGATTTCAGCCCACCTCTTCTGGTCACTGCCATTAGACAGCCATTTGAGAGTGCAGGAAGAGCTAGTGTCTTTGCTTCCCGTCTTCAGGCACACTGCTGTTGGCGTTCAGGAGACACTTAGTGAATATCTGTGGAAACTGAACTCCTCAGAAAATGGATTTATTTTCCATGTAAGAATATGCCTCCAACTTTCTCTCAATCTCCAAAAGTGGCCCAGGGTTCCATAAGCACAGACTCTTTATGGAATTCTTCCTAAAAAATAAAAGCTGCGGAACACATTGGAGGGGAAGATAAGATAGAACATGAGAGTCTGTTATGAAACAGAGCAAATAATGATAGGATTTTCTAGCTCAAATCAGGTTAGAGCTGCTCAAAAGTTAAATGTCTAATAAAATAGTAATAATAATCACTAGAAGAGTAATTAATGTTTACTGAGTATTTACTGTGTGCCAGGCACTGTGCAAAGTTTTTCAAATGTATCATCCTGGTTAATCCATATAAAAGTCCTATAACGTGGCCACTACTATAGTCCCTGTTTTCCAAATAAGGAAATTGAGGTTTAGAGAGGTCAGTCAGCTTGTTCAAGCTCTCACAAACATAAGTGGAACACAAACTGAGGTTAGAAGCCAAGCTAGTCTGATAACCAGGTTTGTTGTTGTTGTTGTTTTAATCTCCTTTTAAAAACCAAGTTTTAATCAGTATACTTTATGACAACACATTTTAATTATCTTTAAAATAAGATCAGGTGGGAGATATGTATAGTTTAACTGTTGAGTGAGGATGTTCTCGGTAGTCTTGGATGGCATGGGATCTGTATACCCTTATGCAATTCAGCTTCTATTTCCCAAGAGAGTTTGCTGCCTGAGTGGCCCTGCAGAGTGAGTCTTTATAAATTTGTATTCAATCCTTGCTTTCATTCTCTTTCATTCCTGGGGGTCTGAGACAACCACTCAGCCCCCCTACACTGCTTCACCAAACTCCAGCCCAGCCCATGGGTCTATTCGATTTCCAAGCCTAGGCATAAAGTTTGGGGCCTCGGACTGAAATAGATGCCCCTGTGAGCCAAGGTGGGAACCCAGACCATTAGTGAGGCTAAAGAGATATGTAACTACACTGCTGAACTGGTGTTAAGATTTATTGGTCCATTCTCACCACTTTTTACTTCTTTCATTTTCATCCCCTTCGACAGCCATCGGTTACTGATCGTTTTCAGCTGAGACTGGCAGACTCAGTCCACTAATGGCAGAACTGAGACAAAAGTGGGATCTGCTACACCGAGCCATCATCCCAGCCACTTAGACAGGGAAATTGTTTTTCAGGGTTTTATGGTGCCATCTCTGCATGCCCTTTAATAAATGCTTGCTGTCCATAAATGAAGCAGAGATGGAAGAAGAGGTGAATAAGTGCTAGCATAAATTGCAGTTGGGTCAACCACAAATACAGGCTTTCAAAAAAATGGTGTGTTGTTTTTTTAGTTTAGGTTAAGGTGCTTGCTAATTTCTAAAGGACTTCCTGGGTTTTATTAGTGTGCCAGATGCATCAAAAATTGCTATTTCAAACCTTTACTTTGTAATCCATGCATTAGACTGGAAGGTCGCTTTAAAAATAAAAGGATAAAGATCAGAATGTAATGCGTGCTTTTCACCAGTATATGTCTCTTACTGATTCACCAGCTCCATGCTAAGTAATGGATATTGAAATTGAAATAAGCAGGCTCTGAAAAGCTATGGCTGACTTTGACTTTTAGTTTGGGGGCACATGCATTTCTTTTTAGGCATGATTCATATCTACAAGGGAAAATTGGCAAATAGTGGGAGAAATGCTTTTACTGTACACACTTTATTTGTGTAAGTAACGACTGCAAGTGGTTTTAGCATCTATACCCCAGTTACTTTCCATTGTCCTGAATCATATCCAGGAGCTGAATGCTTGTGTGGTCGGGCTGACCATTTCTCCACATGCTATGTGTGCCTTGTTGCTTTGCAGCTCGGCTTTGGATCATTCCTTGGAATCATCGGATCCAACCTTATTGAGAACAAACGGCAGATGGTAAGTTTTCATTGCTATGGAATCAAATTCTTCGTCTGAAGGTAACACATTTCTTAGGGTTGCACAAGTTGGGCCACAAAAGAAACTGCTACTTTGCCTTTTCACTTAAGTCTCCAGGGAACTTTTCGGTGACCCTGTGGTATGGGACTTGATCTTACCTTGTCTGATGCTCCCTTGGTGGCCTCACTAGTCTCCTTTAGTCACAGGGACAGGATATTTTGGATCTTGCCCTTGGCTTTCCTCCTCACTCCCAAAGGACCTCCCCAGCCTATCCGGTCAGGCGACTGTCCTCACCTACAGTGCCTTTGCTTCTGTGATTTTCATTGCCACAGCTCTGGATTATTGGTGACTCTCACATCTTCCTCTCTGATGCATAACATTTTGAGGAAGTTTTTTCAGAGGGTTCCACTTTTTAGGAGATTATAATCTAGAGTACTTTGAATAGGAGAACAAATATACTTGGGGCACATAAGAGACAAAATAAAATTATGGAGCCCTAAAGTATTTCCATTACCTATAGTTCAAAACTAAGTATGTTGTAAGCTTGAAAGGGAGGATGAGCATATATAGTAGGAGGTAAAACTTAGAAAGTTCTGTGTCCTAATGGGTAAGCTGTTGTATTTTCCTGGTCCAGTCTGAGAAAGCTTCCTAGAGGGCAGGGGAAGAAGGTCCAGACCGAATTGCAGTTTTATAGGGCTTGTAAATCAAGATGCCTGGTGAGTGGTCAGATGGTGGACTGATTAGGCTCCCCCAGTATAAGTCTCTATGGCATCTTGACTCTGATGACAGGGTCTATTTAATAGCAAGTTTAATCAGATAACATAATAGCTCCAGGGACAGAGAACTCTAACCATATGTTCTCCCCCAGCAACATGGGGAATTGCCCTCAGGAGAGTTCTAATAGTTCCAATCTTCCATTTTACCTGGACTCCACACCACCTCCCTCCCCCCCCCCCAGTTGTGTTTGCACTTTGGACCTAAATTATTCAAAATAATAGAGGAGTTTTAGTTGTAGAGCTGATTATAGCATAGCTAATAATGCCAATTTCATGACATTGTTCATCCATTATTTACCAATTCTTTTTAGTGCTGTGAAGTGAGATTTATGGGGAGAGGTTTCTCAACAACTCCCAAAGGAGATAAGCATTTCTTCCTAGCCTGTTGAGGTGGGAGAAACTTGGGGTGGCCTTGACTTTCATCCCTCCTTCTCCCTGGAGAGCTGCTTAATGCCATGCTATTTCCCTTCCCTACCCCCAATCACCTCAAGGAAAAAAAAAAAACACTGATTCCATCTAGTTCTGAAGGTCAGAACACAGGCAGATGGTGGGCTCAGGCAGCACCTATCCATGCCCCTGAAAACACCTACCCCCATGTTGGATTGTAGTATCAGCCTTGTCATGGAAGACAAATTATTAGGAACATTTCTGTTATCTAACATGGTCAAAGAATAGGGCAGTCTGGTTCAAGCAAACATTTTTCTTACTTGAAATTTTTCATATGCACCACACAGAGTTGATCCATTTCAGAGGCTTCAACCCTTGTAAAATGTCTTTAACGTTTAAGTCTTAAGTTGAATGTTCTCTTTCTTCAATGATGCAGAAGGCCATGTAGGGTTCTGAGGGGCCTCAGAATCATCCCTGTATTCATCAATGCCCATCATGAGGGGTTGGGAATAACATTGAACTAGGAGTCAGTGGGCACCAGACTCTTCCGTAGACTAGATGGTGATCCTGGGCACACACACCACTTCCCCTCTCTAAGCCTCTAATTTCACAATAAATAAAATAGAGGGTTGGACTACATGATGTCAGAGGTCCAACATTTTTGAGTCTGAGAATGGAAGAGTCACACAGTCAAATTCCACCATGGACAGCATGCTGGATACCAGCAAGCCTCCTCTCCATTTGGTGCTCACAAATGCACTGAGTGAATTTCTTTGTTTGCCCTCAAAATGTAAAAGGTGCTTCAATGGCCCCTTCTCTGCCTCCCCCTTCCTCAGCTCCCACTCATCCTGCATTACTGCAAAGAGCATCCTCATGTGTGGCAAGCCAGGGTTCTGCTTTAGCTGGTGGTCTCTTGGGGATCACTTAGTCTCCAGAAGCAGCAAGAGTGGAAAGCTAACAGACACTTTTGTTTTGTTCCCTCTGCAGCTGGTGGCTTCTATTGTTTTTATCAGCTTTGGTGTGATTGCAGCCTTTTGTTGTGCCATAGTCGATGGGGTCTTTGCTGCCAGACACATTGTGAGTATTTTCAGTTCTGGTTTAAAGTAAGTGTGCACTACCAGCAAGGCTTCATTGAGCCTGTACTGGATGTGTGCTGAGTGTCATGAGGGGAACAGAAGACAGGATCCCTGTATCAAGGAGCTGACAGTCAAGATGAGGACACCCATGGATACATAGGCATCTAGAGAACTGGGTCTCAGCTGAGGATACAAACTCTAAAGGCCAGAGTGGTTTATCTTGGACTCCAGCGGTCAGGGCAGGCTTTTTAGTGGTGGTGGGGCTGGAGCCAGGCCTTCGGCAAGTGGGTGAGATTTAGAAAGGCAAAGATAAGGGCAGTAGGACCAGGGGAATGGCTTGGAACTGATGTTGGTAGAGAGAGAGGAACAGGAAGCCACATGACTTCCTGAGAGACTTGAAGTTTTCAATAGATGGCCTCTCTCCTTCAACAGCAACAAGAGCAGACCATGAGGGCATAGTCACCTTTTCTCAAATGCCTGAATTTTGCTGTCCCTACAGCAGCGGTTGGAGAGCAGAGACATGATTGGGGTCGAGGGAAAGTCCCAGAACTAGAAGCCTCCACTCAGAACCCAGTCCTGGTGTTAAGATGCGAAATGCTACCTACTCTGAAGAATCTGTGCCCTGAGAAAGGCCATTTTACTCCTTAAACCCAAAGCTGTGCTTATTCTCTGAGGAAGCTTAGGATTCAGGGTGTTCCCAGGTGGCTTTCTAGGGGACCCCTTGCCCCTTTTTCAGCACTTTCCATTTCATACTATTCCAGACATTTGGTCTATAGCTGATCTCTTCATTGGCACAATAGGCACAAGTGCTTGTGATCCATGCTGCTTTCAGGGGCCCATAAAAATATTATTTCTTTTCAAATCAGAACAAAACAATGCAGTTTTAGGTCAAAAGAAAGTTTTCACATATAATATAAATATATGCCAATACAATCATAAGATATAATTAAAATAAATAAAATGTAATTTTCAATATTTTTTAATGGAGGAAGGGCCCAGAAAGGCAAAAGTGCTTAAGTCCCAGGGAAGTCATAATGTAGTTCTGACCTGGCGCACAAACAAAAGTCAAGCCATAGCAAATTATTGAGCACTCACAACAAACTCAAATACTCATTTGATTTCAACTGAACCAACATCGAAAATGGAAGCAACTCATGAACTAGTTAGAACTTTTTTTTCTAAAACAATTGGATTGGAGCAAAATTATATTATCAGGATATTCTATGAATCAATGATATTTAATTCCATTTCAGTCACTGGCTAATAGTGCAGGTCATCCTGAGGGAGTGTCACAGGTATGGTTGGATATGGAAAAGGATGATTTGCAACATTAATTATTTCAATTTCAACTTGTTCTTGGACCCTCCTCCCAGACATAAGAGTTCATATGATCAGCGCTGCCACCCAAGCAGTCTCTGAAATGGCATCTCAGGAGATAATTTCTGGGAAGGGGTAAAAGAAAAAGGTGGGAGAGAAAGGCCCTTTGCCCAATTTTCTTTCAGGACCAGGAATATAAATGTAGGCCCTTATATCAGACCCATCACTTCTGATTTTAGCTGAGAGCAGCCATTTTGTTTTTCATCTTTTTCTTCTTAAAAAGGTAAATGAGCCCAAGCCCAGTCAGAGCATCGGCACTCGGACTGAAGGGTCATGGGTTAGATTCCACCTTGGTTGTAGGCTTGATCTTCGGGCCTGGTCGTGGCATGTGCAGGAGGCAGCCCATCGATGTGTGTGTGTGTATGTGTGTCTCTCTCTCTCCCTTCCACTCTCTGAAAAGCAGTGGGAAAAATATCCTCCGGTGAGGATTTTTTTTAAAAGGCAAATGACACATCAGGAACTTATCCACAATCCTACCACCTTAATATACCAATTCGTATCATTTTTGCATATTACCCTCAGAGCACATACTTATTTTTGTAGCATGGTTGCACTCAATCATAATATGCATGCTGTTCTGTATTCAACAGGAGCCATCTTGATAACAATAATGCCTTGTTTTTGTGTAGTGCATGTAGCTTTTCATTGTGCCTTCACATCTATTTTCTCATTTGAGACCCACAGCAATCCTGTGAGGTATGTAGGGCAGGCATTATTATCCCCACTTGACAAGCAGTATTCTCTCTGAGGCAGTCTCCATGGCAACATAGGCCTCCTGGCCAGGAAACCTGCAGTAGATTTTGATGGCATCATGAGCTAAAATGGCTTCCTCCATTTCCCTCCTCCTCTCACTCCTAATTTTTTTAAACATCTTTTTTGAGATATAGTTCATATCCCATATAATTCACCCATTTAAAGTATACAATTCAATAGCTTTTATATCTTCACAGTTAATGCAAACTGTCACCACATCATATCACTTTTAGAATATTTTCATCATCCCCAAAAGAAACCCCCATACCCTTTAGCTATCACCTCCCCATCCCCCTATTCCCTCCAGTCCTATGCAACCACTAATCTACTTTCTTTCTCTATAGATTTTCCTATATTAATTAACATCTTATATTAATGTAATGATATAATATGTGGTCTTTTGTGACCTGACTTCTTTAAATGAGTATAATATTTTCAAGGTTCATCCATATTATAACATGTATCAGTGCTTCATTTCTTTTTATGGCCTAATAATGTGGCATTGTGTGGATATACTACATTTTGTTTGCGCAGCTGATGGACATTTAGGTTGTTTCTACCTTTTGGCTATTATGAATAATGCTGCTGTAAGCGTTCATGTACAAGTTTCTGTATGGACATATGTTTTCATTTCCCTTGGCTATATATCTAGGAACGGAATTGTTGAGTCATGTGGTAACTATATTTAACCTTTTGAGGAACTACCAGACAGTTTTCCAAAGTGGCTGTGCCATTTTACATTCCCATTGGAAGTTTATAAGTGATCCAGTTTCTCCACATCCTTGTCAACTCTTGTTATTATCTGACTTTTTAATTCTAGCCATTCTAGTGGGTTAGTGGGTTAGTGGGTTAGTGGGTATGAAATGGTATCTGATTGTGGGTTTGATTTGCATTTGCCTGAAACTCTTAATGTTTTTTTATTACTGGTCTCAGTCAAAGGCAATGGGGAAAAAAATCCAAATCATATTACTAGAAGTTTCTCTAGTGATCCCTACCTGCCTCTGACTCCAGGCCCTGTGTACCTCCTGCAGTTAGTGGCCTGAAGTACCACATTTGACTCAGGGGGTTGGGGTAAGGCTGGATGAATCTTTAAGAAACCTTTATGCTTCCACTGTACCTGTCCTAAGAAATCTGCCAGCCCTCAATGACACTCAGAGAGTTTTGAGGAAGGAGGCTTTATTAATCTATGGTGATATCTGTTGGCCCATTTAAATCAAAGGCACATTTTGACCCTAACACCACTTGGGTGGGTTAGAGCCAACTTTTCCTGTTTTTTAGGCCCTTTAATGGCATCTTTTGATTGGGGTATATGAACTTCTCAAGGCCTACCTTCCTACACACCCCTGTAAATGTTTCTTGTTCCTTTTCTCTCTTGTCTCCTATTTCCTTCCTTTCCCCTCTCCCTAATATAGCCATTAACTAGATGGGAAAGTCATGTTACCTTTTTGTGCCACAATTTCTCCTCCTCCAAATGGATATAATAGTAACCTACCTTCAAGGTAAGTATGAGGACAATCTGAAGCCATGGGTGTGGTGTGCATGCCCTATGAGGGCTTGGCACAGAGTAGACACCATAAAGCAATTTCTGTTTCCATCCCTTCACTCCAGAGTTGTTGACCTTCAGATTAAAAAGGTTCTGAGCCCTGGCTGAGTGACCTTTTCTTACCTCTCAATTGCATGGGCTTGTTCTTCCTCTGGGATCTCAATGTAGACGAACAGCCAGAAGCACCAAATGGGCAACCATCACACATGTTTATTTTCATTTAGGGCAGTTGGTGGCTGAATGTTTTTTGCAGAACCAGGAGGTCAGGAGGGCTGTGACCAGCACATCAAGCCTGCTCTTCTACAGGATAATAATGACTTCTGCCATCACCCAAATATGGAAAATAAATCCTGCCGGGTGTGAACATGAGAACCCTCATTCCTTTCCAGCCTGACTGCAGGCTAAGGCAACAGGACATTGTACTTTTAGAACATTGAGAAGCCAGGAGGTTCATGTAGAAGCAGCTGATGGAAAGTCCTAGGTCCTGGATGGGATGGCAAGCTAGGAGGCAGGAGCACTTGGGTACCAGGAACAAGAGATGCTAAATCACATGTGTGGGGAAAAAGCAGCCACCAGGATCATTGGAAATGGTGAAAGAACTGGGGGCAGGGTGGGGAGCAATTGGTAAACTTGCACTGCCAAGGTGCTTTGGCCAAACCCCTAAGGTCAGTTTGCATAAACCGATTGTCCTGTCCCAACCTGCTTTTGGCCTAAGCCCCCTACCACTCAGGGGATGTTTAGTGTCACCCTGAAAGTGAACAACATCCCCTGCCTGCAAGCTTCCAGGCAGCATTGGATTCTGTCTGTCTCTTCTATGCCAACCCCTAACCCCTGCACCACGTGCCTGAGAGCTTCCTTACCAGGAAGCTGGCCAAGCCAGTGGGGTAAATCAACTGCCCTTGAGCCTTCATGTTAGTTTTCTGGGCTTTAGCAGTATTTTTGGAGTTCACTGTCTTTATCTAATTTGTGTAATTGAGTGAAAATAGCTCATAGTTCAGTTGAATAAAAATCTCAGTAGCTGCCCATCCCCCTGGGGCTTGCTTCCTGAGCTCTTCCTTCTGGAAAAGCTGTGGCCATGACAGCAGAGAGTACATATCAGCCAGCCCTGGTTCTTTCCTCAGGTGATAATGAGACCTCATTGTTAGATCTACGCTGTCCCCCTCACCCCCACCCCCACCCCCTCACCATGTGTGATGATGCAGTAACCTGGAGTTTGAATCTAATTCCCTGGGGACTTTTTGCAAGAACACAAAGACTAGAAATAAAAGAAAACCAGAGAGGAAATTTTTGGAAACCCATTTCTCAATCAATTTCCTAATTTCCCATTAACCAAGTGGTCCAATGGAAAGCAGTTATTACAGCATTTTTATCTGATGGTCACATCCGCAGGCTCCCTAGATGAGCAGCTTTAAGAAATTAACTCAACCCACTGCCTGCTCTGGGGTGTGTGTGTGTGTGTGTGTGTGTGTGTGTGTGTGTGTGTGTGTGTGTGTTCAAATCTTTTATTACCAATCAGAGCGCTTGCTGCTTTATTTTCCAAAGCCAAAACCCCTTTGGTTTGGTGTTTCCCTTTCCAGGATCTGAAACCACTCTACGCTAACCAGTGCCACTATGTCCCCAAGACATCCCAGAAGGAAGCTGAGGAGGTGAGCCAGAATGAGGCTGTATGTCTTACCTTTCGGGGAAGTTTCCTGTTCTGCCTAAAACCTTTTTCTTTTACTCCTTTCCAGGGTCCTAAGGCTGTCTATCAGGTATCTGTAGTTGATTTGCTTAGTGGATCAGAGCACAGTGCTAATGATTAGGCCATGGTCATAGGTTGGAGCCTCATGAGGCCTAATCAGATTTACTTTGTTCTGTGGCCACAGGCTGCCCCTCTGACCCCACAGGCAGCCTCTCAGTTTGTAGCTTTGATCCGAAGAGGAAGAGAGTACAGAGGCCACAGGGCGGAGTCCTCCCCCATCTCTGTGGATAATGGTTCAGTCACCTGTGGTTCAGGCGCCCGAGCTGGAAGAAAAGCAGGAGCCCCACCAAGGCACTGGGCCTAGACTAGGGGGCAGAGCCTGAGTCCCACACACACAAGGGGTCAAGAAGCTAAATGAGGGTGATTGAGAGGCCTGGTTCCCTTGGAGGCTCTGATGAGTGCTGGACTGTTGGCCTGGCCCCTTTCATGAGGCCAGTCTGATGATGTTTGAATGGGTACATGAGAGTATCTTTCTCCTGACCCACACAGCTCTCCTTGTGTTCCATGTCCCTTCATGGAAAACTAGAGGTGGTGGGCAGTGAGGTGAAGTATGGCTTCAAGTCATTTTCAGAGAGCTTTCATTTCAGTACACGATAGTTGCCCCCCAACCCAGAGATCACATTCATGGGAAACTACTGTGTGCTTCTAGGAACCTTGACAACTTGGTTCTCCATTAACCTCAAATTGAAAATCATCCCCACCCCATCCCTGTATAGTTAGAAAATTTTAAAACTTGTGATTGAGAGAAAAAAGAGGCAAGTGGATATAAAATGGCCAATGCATTGCACAATGTTAGGGGAAGCCATTCTACATAAAATATAATGTGAATGGTGCCCTTGGAACTAGGCAAAGCGATAGATAGCCCCTGCTACTGAGGCATCAGGGCAAATACATTTTTTTCATGGCCCCACCACCCACTTGCCTCTTTTTTCTTTCCCCAATCACAAATTTACCATTTTTTCTAACTATCCTCAGGTTAGAAGGGAGGAGCAGAAATGTGTATGCTTATCAGAAAGGCTGTGAGCATTTGGATGAAAGACCCAATATAGAAAAGAGTGCTCATTTACTATGAATATTCTCTATTATACAACAAAACAAATTTGCATCCATATGGGGGAGAGAGCCTGGAAAATTTATTACCAACAAGAGATGGTAAATGGGAATTTATCTTTAAAACTTTTTGCCAGCTCAAGATGTGTAAAATGTCTTTGCTCTTCTCTTGATTTCATCGTGATCACTTTCTTGTGTTAATTTGGTGACTGTAAAAATGTTAATAATGACTTCCATAGGTTCACTGGTAACCCTGGTCCCCCTAACCCTATTTTTCCTATATAAGGTCATAAGTTCCTCAACCAAAAATTCTCCTTCCGCGAGGGTTATGAGGAACCTTACCCAGGCAGCTAGAGAGGTACCATTGTACTTCAGAGTGCATGTGACAGCCCCTCTGTCTTCCTTCCCATCTGGTCCCCTTTCCTCCTGCTCCCTGATTTGCCTTTCCCTCATATCCTCATTCCCTACCGTCTATTTGTTCTTCTGTTTCTCCTTCCATCCATCCTTTCTCCTCTCCATCAGGGATGGGGCACTGAGGGCTGAGGCTGGATGTGAGCCCAGCTACACAGTGACTTGCCTCATGTACAATTCAGCCAGCCCTCTGCCCAACCCCATCCCTCCCATGCATTGGTGTGTTCATCTCACAGCCATCTTTACCTTCTCCATCAGTGGCTAATTCACATTTCCAATCCCAGAGGTTCCTGCCTCTCATGCAATGCCCTCTCATCTCCTCACTGTTGTGTGCCCTCAGGTGACCTGCCCTCACCTCAGCCGTGGATTCTGCACACCTCGCATCCGGGGAAACACCTGCTTCTGCTGTGACCTCTACAACTGTGGCAAGTAAGAACTGAGCCCCCAGGCATAGGAATAATGGTTTGATCACAATGGATGATAGAAGGGCTAGGATGGGGGAAGGGCTCGCCATAGGGATCAGAGAAGTAGAAGACACTGGTTGGTCAACAGATTTCAGCTCACAAGCATTACCTGCCTTCTCTGTGCTGGGCAGCATGTCAAGTGCTTTTAAATATTTGATCTCATTTAATTCTTGTCTATGATGTCTGTAGAATTATTATCCCTATTTTACAGATGATGAGAGTGAGGCTCAGAGGAGACAGGCAACTAGCCTGATGTCACACAGAACTTGAAAATGGTAGAGATAGGGTTCCAACACAGTTCTAAGTCCAAGTTCAACAATACTGAACAAGTCATCATTGAGTACTTTCCCTGTGCCTCACCCTATTCTAGACACTGGAGATTCAGCAGCAAACAAAACAAAGATCTTTGCCCTCTTGGAACTTATATTTTATTAGGGAAGACAGTCAATAAACATGAATATACAGGGTGTGGCAAAAGTAGGTTTACAGTTGTCCGTATGGAAAATAATACCATAATTAATAAATAATAATAGAAGAAGAAGCTTCATGTTTTTTGTAGTCACAACTGTAAACCTACTTTTGCCACACCCTGTATAACATGCCGTGTGTTGATCAGAGCTCTGAAAACAAATGAGGTAGGAAAGGCAGATAGATAGTGACAGGAGTAGAATGTGTGTGTTATGCTAGATGGAGTACCCAGGGAAGGCATCTTTAAGGAGGCAACATTTGTGCAGAGACCTGAGTAATGTGAGAGGTCAACCCAAGTAGATGCCTGGGGGGGAAGAATGTTTCAATCGGAGGGAATAGCAAGTGCAAAGGCCCTGAGGCAGGAAAAGGCTTGGTGCTAGTTCTGTTACAAGTGTTCTGGCTCTCTGCCCTCCAATTGTGAAAACATCATTTATTCTTTCTTTCAAAGCCTATTTCGGAGCTAGGAATACAGAGACTAATGCTGTGGAGCTCACAGACTAGTAGAGAAGGCAGACATGTGAACAAGTGGTTGCAAGATAGTGTGATAAGTGTGGTGGTCAATCAGTGGATGTACTGGGAACACTGGCAACCAAAATGACTGAAAGTCAGAGTTGCTGCAGGGGCAGTATCGAGGAGGAGTTGATGTGGAAGCTGAGACTTATAGGACAAATAGGGGGTTAGGAAACAAACCAAATGTGAGTGTAAGTGGGGAGGGTATTCCCAGGAATTGTGGAGGTGGGGTAGTTATATAGTTATACAAGGGGATAAGAGGTAAGAGCAGAGTTGTAGCCACAGGTCAAATCATGGAGGGCTCCTTGGCCATAGGAATGCCTTTGGACTTGACCCTGTAAACAACTGGGAGCCATTGAAGGGTATAGCATGGAAGATGGATATGAGTGCTTAGAAAGGAGGCAGCTAGGAGGTCACTGCAAGAGTTTAGGCCAAAGAGAATGGAGCCTGGATTAAGTTAGTTCAGAGACAATAGAAAGCAAGGAATACTTTCAAGAGCAATTTAGAAAGTGGAATCAGGAATGCATGAGCAAAAGATACAGAGCATAAGTGAGTAGCCCCGCCTGTGGGGTGTGTCAGCCAATCCCTGCTCATGCACATATTTTCTCTAGACTCAGTGCAGGAGTGCTGAGAGCCAGGAGAGAGAGGGAGGAAGGGGAAAGTTGCCAGAAGGAGCCTGAATGGAGCTAGATCCAGAGGGGTGAGATGGATGCAGCCCCCCCAACTCACGTTCCCTACTCTCTGTATTGGGGGGTTGGGGTAGTTTCTCTAGGTCGAGGATTAAGACCAGACAGACAGACTGGAGGCAGGGAGGAGAAGGGGTGAATTCACACCAGTCATTTACCTCCTTTGCTAGTACCAGTCTCATTTCCTTAAAAGGTTTGGCAGAGGAAAGGAAACTTCAAGACTCAAATGAGGTTTGGGGATTATCTGGGAGGTTCAATTATTCATGTTATAATAATAACTAACACTTGTAAAGGACTTCCCTCCTCACAGCAATGATTGAGAGCTGGCTATAATTGTACTTCCTGAGCCCATCCTTCCAAAAATGATCAAAAGAATGTAAAATGGGTCCCAGGGGAACTAGGGTTCTTTTGCTATCTTTCCTCTTGCCTCTCCTTATCCCCCCCCCCCCCCGCCCTTCCTTCTCTTTTTCCCTCCTCCCTCCTCTTGACATCCTCTTCCCTTCTCCTTGCTCCCCTCTCCTTTCTGGCTTCCTGGTCTCCTCCGGTGGGGGCTGGGAGCTGGCCAAGATACAGCCTAAGATCCAAGAAGGAAACAGGAGGCCCACTGAGGAGGCTGAGAAGTGATTCCTTGCAGACACACCTTTCTCTTTGCAATTAGGTGTATTTCTGACGAAGGTTTGAATAAACTAAATCTTACTTTAAATTCCATTTAGCTGAGCCCTTAGGAGATATATTTTTTTTAAAGTGGTGACTCAAGCTCAGTTTATCTTTCCGTCACTCTAAGCTTCATAGTAACTGACTTTCTAACTTTCTTTTCTTCTTTTTTTGTTAATCCTTACCTGAGGATATTTTTTCCATTGATTTTTAGAGAAGGGTGAGCAAGAGAGGAAAAAAAACATGATGTGAGAGACACACATCGATTGGTTGCCTGCCCCATGCACCCCGACCAGGATAGGGATCAGACTTGCAACCCAGGTGCATGCCCTTGCTGGGAATTGAACCTGAGACCCTTCAGTGCTCAGGCGGTCACTCTAACCACTTAGCCACACTGGCCAGGGTTGACTTTCTAACTTTCTTAAAGCAAGTTATGCTAGTATTATTTTTAAGGCTCTAAAGAAATTTTATGAGGAGCTGTGCTAAACTCTGAGTCTCTAAACGCAGTGAACATGATCTCATGTTATCTGTATCCCAGGCCCCACCCAGCACAGGACCAGGCATGAGTAAAGACCTGATGAAGCCCTGGCCGATTTGGCTCAGTGGTTGGAGCGTCGGCCGGTGAACTGAAGGGTCCGGGATTCGATTCCAGTCAAGGGCACGTACCTGGGTTGCAAGTTCGATCCCCGTCCGGGTTGGGTGTGTGCAGGAGGCAACCAATCCGTGTGTCTCACATTGATGTTTCTCTCTCTCCCCCTCCCTTCCATTCTCACTAAAAAAATCAAGGGAAAAAAATATCCTATCCTTGCGTGAGGATTAACAACTACAAAAAATAGACCTGGGAGTGACATTTGTTAAAAGGTAACAAAAAGAGGAACATCCTTTCACCAGGAAAATAAAATATAGGACAAGGCAACTAAGAGGAGTCACAGGGACATTGCTCTTAAAGACCTCCAAACCCAGAAATGGTTTTCACCCACCTGATGCCTGGTGACCAGCTGGGGGCAGCAGTTCAAGGCCCTTTCCAGAGTCTGTCATGCTGAGATTCCAAGGGCTAGGCCACTAGAAAAATACGTACTAAGCTTTTCATCAGGAAACCGTCCCACTAGGTCATAAACCAAGGCCATGAGACTTAACAGGTGATGATCCTACAATAGAGGAAGAAGTTTTGCCTTGACTGGAGGCTTTTTCCAGCCAGTGCTGAAGAAACCTAAACTCCAGGCCTAAATATAGCTTGCCACAATCATTCTGAGGCTCGGAGACTTTAAGTTTGTCCAATGCATATGTTTTCCTCACATGAAGCCTATTTTTAATCAATTGCCAGCTCCTCCAGTCCATTTCCTGGAAAGGAGGCCAAGAAAAAAAAAAAAAGTGGGAACAAACACACCAGGCAGTCATTTGTACAGTGCTATGGAAACACAGTTTCTACTGTCCCCTCAAACCCACAGAACTTCTCTGACGTCAGAGGCAGTGAGGTTTTAATAGCAAACATAGATTATTTCATTTAGCCTTGTGTAGGAAGGCAGCTTTCTCTAGGACACCTCTCCTCAGCAGCAGCCTTTCAGAGCATTTTACTTGGCTTGGGGGGGGGGGGGGGCAAGTCAATATCACTGGTTTTTCAATGTATAACCTAAAGGAAACGAAAGGAAACGGGTTGGTTCTTGAACTGCTCCAGCTGCTAATAAAATGAAAGACGATAGCTTATTTTCATTCATTTCTTCCTTTGACAAACTTTTATTGAGCTCCTACTATGTGCCAGGGACTATTCTAGAAGAATACCTATCAAGAAAACATAATTTTGCCCTTAAGGAACTCAATTTACCAGGGAGATTGTGGGAAGGGAGGGTTAGACAAAATACATGCAGTGAGGGAGAGATGCACAGAGGCTGCCCTTGCCATTGCCTGTCAAGCAAGAGTTGGCAAATGTTTCCAGGCCCTTATCGAGGAGCAGAAACATGCCCTTCTGCCTTATCCAGGATCGGTTGCCTCCTGCTTTGTTAAATGGGTCCATTTTTTAAATGGGTGCCATTTCTCCAGGCACGCCCAGCAAGTTGAAAGCAAGGGGCTGAGAGCCCATATTGAGTAATCAATCTCATGATCAATGCAATGATCAGTCTTTGAACTCAGTTATTCATTCACCAAGTACCTATTGATAACATAACATTTCTACCACCAGGCAAGGCAGAGGGAGACACACATGTAGGTAAAAGATGACTCTTGCCCTCAAGAGGTTACAATTTAGACAGAGATGTCATGTCCACCTTGGCCTTGGTGGTAGCTTCAGTATCCAGCACAGCACTCAGTACTGAGTAGGCTCTCAATAAACATTGGATTAAATGAATAATGGAATTATTGACATATGCAAAGTGCCAAACTAAGAAAAACAGACTCTCTGAGGCTATGGGAGCCCAGGATAAAAGCAAATGAATGGGCACTGGCGTCCTTGAAGAAGGCACTAGTGAGGTAACTACTGAAGCTCTGAGCAGTGGGAGAGATTAGGACTAGAGTGTGGGCTCCATTTTGGAGTCAGGTTATGGCAGGCTGAGGAATTTGTGCACATTTTCCTGAAGGTAATAGGGAGCCATGGAAGGGTTTTGATTAAATGAATGACTTAATTTTTAAAATGTTTTAGGAAGCTGAATCAGGCAGTGGTAGGGTCTGGCAGGAGAGCCCTGAAGCCTTGGAGGTTCTAGGGTAAGAGTGCTGAGAATGCAAAAGATGCAATTTCAGAGGAAACTCTGCCCGGAGAGTAAACCAAATGGAATCCTGAATGTCAAACAGAAACAAACCACATTCATTTGCTAAATCTCAAACCAGATCTAAGTATTAACATTCTTTTCCTTCATAGTTCAGTAAAAAAAAAATAAAAATAAAAATTCAATAGCTACTGAACCCACTCAAACAGAAACAAACCATACGTTCTCTACAATTATTGAATATTTTAAACTACTGATCTAGTCTCATATCATGGTCTGAGCCTTTAAAGCGTTAATACCTTTAAGAACAAGATTCGAAGGTTTGAATCTTGTTGCCAGAGGCTGGCTCTTAGAAGGGAAAAAATACAGCTGCGTGTTTTGGTAGGGGCTCTTATTATGTGCTGGAGCACTGCTTTCGTGCATTCTCTAATTAAATCCCCTGGGCCCAGAGGGGTTAAGAAAGTTGCTCAGGGTCAGACCACATATAAGTGACAGAGCTAGGGCTCAAATGCAGTCCTACTCCAGAGCCTGCTATGCCACACTGCCTATCTGTACATACTGCCAACCTGCCCTCAGCGTCTTAAGAGGTAGGCAAAGATCATTTGGGAGCAATCAGAAGTTGACTCTCAAGCCTCTTCTTTCCCTTATACACAGGTCTTTCCACAGGGTAGTCCTTGTCCAGCTGTGCCTTTTTGAGCTTAAGTAATCTGTGTGTCCTCCCTGCCCAATCTCCAGGACTGAGTACAGTGCCAACAAACAGGAGACACTCAATGTATGCTTTATGGATGGTCTCTTCAGCTATGTTCTGGAAAATACCGAAATCCAATAAAAATTCTAATGAATGGAAACACCTTTAAAATTCCACTATGGAAAATGGTGGTTCTCTAACATCAGTGAGCATGTTAACACAGATTCCTGAGCCTCACCTCCCAAAATTCTGCCAGATTCAATAGGATGGGGGCTGGGCTTAAGAATCAGAGTGTTAACCAGCTCTTTCTCAGAGACACATCCACATCCACATCCACACAGACACCCATAGGCACACACAAATAATGCACTGACACACACACAGATGATTCTGACTCAGGATGTCCTATAACCACACTGATTTCAGTTTCTTAGAGAAACACTGATTTTAAAGAATCCTAAGATAAATTCATCTGTCAAGTTTAAAAGTTTTTCCTTGTGTGACTAATCCCTCCCTGATTCATTCTGGAGGTTAACCTTTATTTATTTATTTATTTTTTTAACTTCAGTGTTCTTACAGCAGGGGAGTCACATGTAATAACCACCTTGATGCCAGGGCATTTGGTTGTGATTTTCATTTTAAGAATCACAGTGTTTTAGATTCATTATTGCTTCCAGTGGTCAAGTTGTAAATTAGTTTGCAAGATCCAGGAGGACAGGAACTTTCATTTAATTTATTCACCAGGTATTTATGTAGCACCAACTACACGTCAGGCACAGTAGTGAATAAAGTGAATCAAGTCTCTGTCCTCATGGAGCTCACATTCAAGTTGGGGAGACAATAAGAAGCAGACACATGAGCGAGGAATGAGTGCTACACAGGAATGAGAGAAGGGAAATGTCTTTGTTTGGGCTTCCATAACAAGATGCCATAGACTGGGTGGCTTCAACAGCAGATATTTACTTTCTCACAATTCTGGAGGCTGGATCCGAGATCAGGGCGCCAGCATGCTCCGATTCCAATGAGAGCTTTCTTCCTGGCCTGCAGGTGGCAGCCTTCTCATTGTGTCTCCCTTCACATGGCCTTTCCTCAGTGACTGTGTATGGAGAGAGATCTCTCTCTCTCTCCTCATAATGCCACCAATCCTATTGGAATAGGGCCCCACTCTTATGACCCCATTTAACCTTAATTACCGTACCTCCTATAAGCTCTTCTCCAAATACAGTCACATTGGGAGTTAGGGCCTCAACATATGGATTTTGGAGGGGTCACAATTCAGTCCACAGCAAGTAATGTGATAGAGAATGACTGGGCTGGAAGTGAGGGCTGTCTTTAAACAGAGTGGTCAGGGAAGACCTCACCAAAGAAATGATAGGTTTTGTCCAGCAACTCAGCTGTAGTTCTTTATTGGGACATTGTTTTTTATGTGTTAGTGTTTTATCTTGTCTTGAGAAAGAAAACACTGAAATCTTTGAAGCCTGAATTCAGATCCCAGCCCTACCTCTTATGACTTGAGCAAGTTCCTAACCTTTCTGTACTTGAGTCTCTTCATTGGAAAAGAGGAAATAGTGATAGTACTTACCTCATAGAGCACTATAAGTATTTACAGTACTATCTAAAAGAGCTTCATGCAATAATGGAAATGTTCTGTAATCTGCTCTGTCCAGTACAATAACCAGTCACAAATGTGGCCCTTACAAATGTAGCTATTGAGCATGTAGCATGTGGTTGATGAGACTGAAGAACTGAATTTTTTTAAATTGTGCTTAATGTTAATTTTAATTTATATGGCCATATGTAACTAGGGACTGCCATATTAGCACAGGTTTAATGAATTCACATATGTAAAATGCTTAGCACTGTGCCTGGCACAGTGTCAAGTGTCAGTGATGTCATCTAGGATTAGTTTTAGTGATAGCAACAAGTGTTTCTCTGGCAGGTAGTAGTTCTTTTGGTTTTTTTTTAATAAATAACAATCACGCTAGGATTTAGTATAATGTCTTTCTCCCCAAGCTTATTCATAGCTATGATGGCCCTTAAGATAGCTCAGCTGCTTTTCTTTGAGCTTCATGGTAGCCAAAGCCCTAGGGGCCTGCCTGCTCCCTGGGGACTGACTGAAGTGTGCTTCTCCCTGTCCAGTCGGGTGGAAATCACTGGTGGGTACTATGAATACATCGATGTCAGCAGTTGCCAGGATATCATCCACCTCTACCACCTGCTCTGGTCGGCCACCATCCTCAACATCGTTGGCCTGTTCCTGGGTATCATCACTGCCGCTGTCCTTGGAGGCTTTAAGGACATGGTAAGGAAGGGAGTGTCTTCCCATTCCATGGAAGCCCCTGTTGGGGGCTAGGGTTGGGCTGGGGCAGTTAGGAACAATGGGGGCCTATGTTTTGAAGGGATGAATCAGAAGCAATTGCTTCAAGAATGTAACTAACTACCTTCAAAAACCTGAAAATATTTCTTGTTAACATGAGTTGCCTGTGTTCTTGTGGCACATTCTGGGGGTGGGGTGGGGGAGGGAGGGTGTTCTCAATTCTCTGGTTCATGCTGGTTATGTAAATATAGCCTTTTCCAACTACCCCCCCAAACACAAACACACTTTTAGTAGAAACCTTTGGGGGTAGTTTTTCCCCTAGCAAACTTGGGGAGAGATGGAAGGAAAGAGGTTTTTTTAGCTACAGGTAAGAGTAACGTCCGTTTCCCCCTCCCAGGAATTTCATCCTGGAGTTTCTTCAGAAAGAGCATCTGGACTCCCCCCCACACACACATTTGAAGAGTCAGCCCTGGGCTAAGCTGCTTGCCAGGTCTTGTCCTCAACCACAACCTGTCTTAGCCTCCCCACATTCCCTAGCCTCTCTTTCAACTCCTTTCCACCTTTGCATGTGTGTCTGCAAAGGTGCACCAGGATTCAGCACCCAGTAGGTGTTTCATAATAGTGGACTCCTTTCTTCTTTTGTTTTTAGAGCATTTCTAAGCATTTATTTGCTTGTTTAATAAACCCTGATCTCAAATGATAGAGATAATAGCTTTAGAGCTATGGTTAGCCTCCTGGCTTCCTATGAGAATAGAATCACTTAAGGTGCTTAAAAAAACAGATTCCTGGGCCCCTCCTCCAGAGATTCTGATTTAATTGGTTTAAATTGAAGTCCAGGTGATTCTGATCTGTAGCCAGGGTTTCGTTCCACTGCTTTAAAGGAATGTCTCTCATGTGTTTAGGGAATTATTTTGTGCCTAAAAGTGGTTTTCCTTTGACCCCAGGAATGATGTAGATAGTCTCTAGGCCCTTGGCTATTTCTGTCCCATTTTGGGGTGCCTGAAGAACAGGAACCTGAAAGGCAGTTTGTAATTTGACTCTAGACTGTCAGAAGGATGGGTAATGGAAAATGAAAGGTGGGCTAAAGAAAAACTCTGCAGCTTGGGGCAGCAAGTCCCTGCCAGGATCGGGCTGAATGGAAGTATTGAGTGTTCCTGCTGGTGACCCTAAGTTCAAAGAAATCCTTCTCTGCTCACGCCCAGCTTGTCTGTTTGTCTGTCTCTTTTTTCTCTCCCTCTTTCATATGCACACTTCTCACTCCCATACCCCTCCTCCCACTCAAGAAAACTCAAGCCCAGAGGAGTAGGGGAAGCATCAACAAGGTGGGGCCCTGGGAGGGAGAAGGAGGAGGGGGGAGAAGGAGAAGGGAGGAAAAGGAGGGAAAAGGAGGAGGGAGAGGAGGGAGGAGAATGGAGGAGGAGGAGGAAGGAGGAGGGAGGAGGAGGAGAAGGAGGAGGGAGAAGGATTTCCTGTTTGGGCCTGAGGGAGCTTTGGGTGAGAGAGCGGAAAAACTCTTTCTGGGTTGGGGTTATTTTGGAGAAAAGAATGTCCTTTGTTGTTGGAGAGTTTCCCCAAGGTGCAGATGAAAGCCAAATCTGAGACAGGCAGGCTGGCAGAGAAGCTCCTAGGTTGGCGAGTGGAGGAGATGGGCCATCAGGACAGGTGGGAAGAGTTCTCGGAATCATTCCTAGATCTCTCAGACTTGGGCAGCTGAGCTGTCTTGAGGCACAAATCGAGTGGGTGGTGGCTACTTGGTATGTTCTGTGGGATTCCAGCAAGGACCCTTGTCAACAGTCAGTGGACCATTGATGTCTAGGCTTATTTCTGGACTCGTAACTTCACTGTCTTTTGCTTTCTCTGGGGAAAAGGGTTTGTTGATGGTCTGTCCTCATAGGTGGCAGTAATAGCCCTTTACTCTCTACAAAGTGCTTTTGCACAATTACTTTCTCCACTCCTCACCACTATTACTAGCTTGTGAGAAAAGTAAGTATTACTACCCCCATTTCACAGACGAGGAAATGGGCCAGCAGAGGTCAAGTGACCTGCCCTGATTAACAGCAGAGCTGGGACTGAAGCCCAGGTTTCTCAGATGCCAGAGCCTTTGCTCTTTCTACTCCATCCCAGATTCTCCTAACTAGCACTTGGACAGCCCTTTGTGGTTCTACAAGGGTTTTAACAGACACCGCCTCCTTTGTTTAGCCACTTTAATTTCAAAAAAATTAAAACGAGTTGTTTTCAACTGTTGGGAACTTCTTTAACAGTAAAAGAGGAGAACAAGAAAAATTTTGATCATTATCAGATGCCAACCAAGCCCAGGAACTCAGGCAAGGACCAATGGGGAAAATGAAAGATGAAAGCAAAGATCAGAGGGGCAAGATATTTGATGCATGAGGTAAGAGAACACTAATGGGAGTGTAAGATGGGAGCACCATGGAGGAACTACTTAGCTCTGCTAAAATAAGACATGGTGTAGAAAATCCCGAAACATCGACCAAGTGAACCTAAATAAAAGCCTCAGCCTAGGTCCAAATGTGGTTGGTGCCTTGTGGTATACCTCCCCTCTGAGCAGAATGCCCTAGGGTCTGCAGAGAGACTTGGGGGTGCTGGCTGATGAAAGCCATTCCCGAGGGAGTGAGGACAGGAGCCAAGGGCTGTGAGCTGGCAGTTCTCAATAACATCAGCGAGGAGCGACCCTTTCCAGAGTTGTGGGATCCTGAAAGGAAAAAGGACGTCCGCCTTCACTCCCTGACCAGAGGTGCTTGGTAAAAAGGATCTTAAAGAAATGTTTGATGAAGTATTTGTTGACCAAAGCTATAAGGATTAGAGACGAATCTTTCAAAAGTGATTATATCTTGTCATTTTCTCCTAATTGTTGTCTCTGGTTTGGAGTAAAGTGGGGAAGAAGAAAAGTGGCATTCTTTCCAAAGTCCGCAATCATTGTCTCAGAACAGACTCAGTTTTGTCCAGACAAGATTGCTTTCACCATTTCCTGTGCTACCTAGTAACCTCTGTTTCCCTGGGGCTCAGAATGCTACTGATCAGTAATGGGGATCTCATAACTTAAACCCCAGAATTTTAACAGAAACACACACACTCCTGTGTGCACACACAAATAGAGACAGTACCCAAATTTATTGTAAAATCAGAATTACTGATTTAAAACATAACCAGACCATTATTTGGGACCATCTCTTTTGCTCCTTCCCTGTCCAACTCTTCACTTCACCTCCCTTTAACCCCTAATCTTATCTTGTTGGCCCATCCATTTTCTCTATATCTTCTACTTTTGACTCTCCTCTCTGTGAGTTTTCGGTGCTCATTCAATCTTCCTCTCATGTTTCTTCTGTGTTTCTTTCTCTATTATAGTCAACTTCCTTTCAAAGATTATCCTGGTCCCCCAGACTTGCTGAACACACACAAAACAACTTTTATAGATAGAGTTTTCATTGTGTGATTGTTTCTCTACGGTTAGGCTTAATTTATTTGCATAGAAGAATTGGTTTCATTTTGCAAGAGCTGGAGGGTGTGTTTTATTTATTTATTTATTTATTTATTTATTTACTTATTTGGTGGATATTATTGAGATTTTATTGATGACCTTTCATTTTTAAGAAAAGAAATCTATGAAAACAAAGTAATGACAATGATAAAGCATTGAACCTAGAAACACTCTAGTTGGCTAACAAGTTATAGAAATACTATTTATCTTCTTACCTCTTTAATTCAATACAAACAATTAATGCATTATTTGTTTAAGTAATCACTACATCAGGAATCAGGATTGGCCATGTGTTAACTATACAGTTGGGAAAGATATGTGGAAGTATTTTGTTGTTGTTCTGAGAAAGTACACAATGAACCACTGACCCATTATGATGCATTAGATAAACCATGCTATAGTACCCAAAGTATTAACAACCAAGTATAAGTATGTATTCTGATAAAGATGGATAATGACTAACCATTGGTTAGTTGTACCTCTTTTTATTATGGAGGGTGGGTTTTTTTTAATTGACAGAAAGCCTAGGGAACATGATTTCTGGGACTTTCTCAGGGATGAAATTTCTTCTTAGAATTCTGGTGAAGAGGTAAGAGCATTTCTGAGCACTCTTCCTTTGTAAAGCGAGCCAACCCTTAGAATGGCCAAGATCTCAGCTCTTTCCCACAAATGAGAGAGGCTGACAAACATTTCCCTGGTTGTCTGTGAGCTGCATCATAATTACTGAGGTTTGTAGCTCTTCAAACCTCCTGGAAATGTAAACAGTAACCCACTCCAAGGAAGAGAGCAACAGAACTGTGTCAAAACTTGCTATAAGGGAGTTTCCCCTGCCAACACCCCAATATGGTTGCCTGTGCCACTGCCAAAGCCTGCCCACACATTTTTATCACTTGAGAGTAAGCTTCTGCTCTCTGTTAATGTAGAGTAAATGTGTACCAGAAACAAGACACATTGATTTTGCAAACAGCTCTTGATTATCCATACAAATGGAGAAGGTGTCAATGACATGGAAAATGGAAAAAATGTTTGTCCCACACCTTGACCCATGTGGCACTCAAAAGATACAAATCACAGTCCTCTTTGGGAGCTAATGAGCAGTAGTGATTTCCTTTAGCAATGCTTTGGTCCTGTTGGGAGCAGGACTCCCTTCCTAGACAAGATTAGTTTTAACCTTTGAAGGGCTACACGCACCACCATGTTAAAATGGTATTCAATTCTTTGCATTGTTTTGTTTGTAAAAAAATAACCACTATATTCTGCTTGGTCTTTCATGGTTTCTGTTCACTGCTAGGGTTTTTCCTCCAGCCTGCAGGGCTGATGAGAAATAAATACACTTCATGTCTGCATGGGAACTCCTTCACAAGGTTGGAATCTACCAGAACCTCACAACTTTTACAAACCCTTTGTGATTCATTTTTGTCACAGCAAGAGCAGTAGCCTGTTCAGCCTTGTCAGTTTGACATTGTACATTTTGGGTCTTTTTTTTTTCTTTTTCTTTTTTGTTTTAAAAAAAATCACATAAACAATTTTGACTTTTCTATAGGTTTGAATTTTTCAAAATAAGTTGGGGAGAAATGACACAAGTAATACATATTAGTTGTAAAAACTTTGGCTGTATAACAGAAAGTGAAGAGCCCCCATTTACCTCCTAATACTATTCCCCTCCCAAGAGATAACCACAGTTAAGTTTGTTGTGAATCTTTCCAGATTAATTTCTTTTCATTTAAAAACATACATACATACATAATTGTTTGGGTCTTTATTCTTACATAAATTTGGATCATGCTATATTAACATGGTGGCTTTCTTTTTATTTTTTTATTTTTTTTATTTTGGAAAGAATGTATTCTGAGTCAATCCATGGTGTATCTCCCAGATATTTTCATGTTTCCATGTAGTGATTTGTTAGATGTGGTGGCTTACTTTTTAAAGACTTATTTCTTTAGAGCAGTTTTAGGTTTACAACAAAATTGAGAAGAAGATACGGAAATTTCCCGTATACCCCCTGCCCCAAACATGCATAGCGTATTATCAACATCCCCAACCACAGTGGTACATTTGTTACCAAGGATGAACCTATATTGCCCCATCATAATCACCCAAAGTTCATAGTTTACCATATGGTTCCCTCTTGGTGTTGTACATTCTAGGATTTGGATAAATGTATAACGACATATCCATCATTCTAAAATCATAGAGTATTTTTATTCCCCTAAAAATCCTCTATGCTCCAGCTACTAATCCCTCCCCCAACCTCAACCCTTGGCAACCACTGATCTTTGTCTCTATAGTTTTGCTGGTGGCTTGTTTTTGTTTTTTGTTCTGTTTTGTTTTTAAATAAATATATCTTTATTGATTTCAGAGAGAGGAATGGAGAGGGAGAGATAGGAACATCAATGATGAGAGAGAATCATTGATTGGCTGCCTCCTGCACGCCCCCTACTGGGGATCGAGCCTGCAACACTGGCATGTGCCCTGACTGGGAATCAAACTGTGACCTCCTGGTTCATGGGTTGTCACTCAACCACTGAGCCATGCAGGCAGGCTTGTTTTTGTTTTTTATTTAACAATATATCCTGGACAACTTTTTGGTTACTAAATTGTTTATCAATTGCTGCATGGTATTCTGTAGTATGGATGTAAAAGTTTAACCATTTTCCTAGTGATGAACGTTAATGTTTCTAATGTGCGGTTTTCTACAGAACCCAACTCTCCCGGCACTGAACTGTTCTGTTGAGAATGCCCATCCAACTGTTTCTTATTATGCTCGTCCTCAAGTGGCATCCTACAATACCTACTACCATAGCCCTCCTCACCTGCCACCATATTCTGCTTATGACTTTCAGGTATGTTTTGAGAAGAAAAGAACTCTCTATTACCCTTGCTCTATTAACTCATGCTCTCTTGTTCTTTCCCTAATCATGGAACCTCCCTAACATGTATGAGGTAGCCTCCCTAACATCTCTGTCCCTGATGGCTTTTAGCAGCCTGTGGGTACCAGTGACTAGCATAAGGACTATGTAGGCATGCAAACAGGATAGATGGGAAGGGTGAAAAAGAGGAGAAGAAACAGAAAGATGGAAAAATAGAGGAAAGAAATAGGATCAAGGTGTTTCAAATTGCCTTGACCTACACCAAGGAGAAGATGGTACTCATTAGTACCTCCCATGGACAGCTGTCCAACAGTGGCTTTTTCTATTTTTCTGCCACAGGGAGAGGCCTAGTCCTGCTCCTTAGCACAAGGACATTCTGAGCCACACAAAAGTTTGAATCAAATCTGTCATAATCCCTTCTTTTTTTCCAAACTTCCTAACTAAGACTACACAGAGAAGATATTTTCTATAACACCCTCTCCCCTTTGTTGTCCTGTTATCAAATGGGTCAGGAACAGTGTTACCAAATCTGCACTTTTCCTATTTCAGTTTGAGTTGAGACTAAGCACAGAAAAACAGAACCAAAAAAGGCACTTAATTAAAAGGGATTCACTGTGTGCAGAGCACTTTGGGAAAACAAATGAAATGATCCTATAGGCATTTTCAGTGTTGGTAAACCCTTGGCCACAGAAAAGTGGAATCACACTAAAATGTGGTTAATTCAAAATTTGGGAACCAAAGGCAATACCTTTGAAGGAAGGGAGGCTCAGAATGAATTTCTATTGACTAAGAGCCCATAAGTGCTCCAATGGGGACATAAAAGCAAGAGTGTTTGGGGGTGCTTCCCATTAAACAGCAAATTTAGAAATGCAAAGCCCTTGAGCAACCTAATTTAAGCTTCAGATTAACAAAATAATTGAAACTAGAAAACCCCATATAGTTGAATAAAGTTTTTTGGTTTTTGTTTTTGGTTTAGATACTGTTTGGGGAGGTCTAGGACTCTGCATTGCAATAGTCATACAGTTAACCCTTGAACAACACAGATTGGAACTGCACAGGTCCACATATACATGGATTTTTTTCAATAAATACAGTCAGCCCTCTGTATCCCAGGATTTTGCATCTGCAGATTCAACCAACCGCAGGTGGAAAACAGAATTTTCTGACTGCGGTTGGGAATCCACGGATGTGGACTGCCAACTGTCTGCATTGTCCTGTGCCATTTTATATAAGGGTTTGAGTATCTGGGGGTTTTGGTATTCATAGGGGGTCCTGGAACCAATCTCCCATAGATATCAAGGGACAACTGGACATATAGTGTGAACATGGACTTGTTCACTGTTATAAAGTACAATGCCAGAACAAGGAGGTGTCCATTAAAACTTGGATAACAATGTTAGAACTTGTTTTAAAGCCTATGTATTCACAGGTAAACAATTCAGGGAGCTTGTTACCCAAATAGATGATGTAGACTGGAAAACAAGATATGTTCAAAAAGTGCATAGATAATTTCAGTAGCAACAGAGGCAAAAAAAAAAAAAAAGAATCTTTTAAGAGAATGCAAGGATACTGAAGCTAACACAAGAAGGGTCATCATTCTTTTGGGGCCCCTATAATAAAAAATCATCCCGAGATAGAGGGGCAACACATGGGTTCAGCCATAGAGGCTGCCTCCATTTTTTTATATCAGAGTCAACCATATTGATTATATTGATTTTAGGAATGTTCACTTTATAATGTGCCCCTTAAATAGTAACAATAATCTCCCTGGTGATAGTTGCTTCAAACTCTTAAGATAGGAAGCCCCACTTTAGGGTATAGAACATCTCTGTCTCCATCATTCCTCATTCACACACTACCCCAAGGATGAAAGCAAGGCTGACAATGCCAGTGGTGACTCAGGCTATTGGTTTCAGTTCAGTTAATGTTTACTCTGTGTTCCCATGTGCCAGGCACTGTGCTAGGAGCTGTGGATAGAGCAATTGAATGAGACATAGGCACTAGACTTGAGGGGCTGGTAGGGGACAGCAGTGGGAACATAAAAGTAAATAGACTATTACCAAAAGTGCTATGGAAACCCAAAAACAGAGTACCTAACCCAGCAAAGGAATCTGAATCTAGCCACCTCACCCAGACCTAAACTATGGACTCATAGCAAATTTAAATTTTTTTAAAAAATTATTTTACTGTTGAGAGTATTATAGATGTCCTCCATTCCCCCCTTTTACGCCCCCTACCCATCTCCCACCCCACCCCAGGACTTCACCTGTCTATTGTCTGTGTCCATGGGCTGTGCATATATGCTTATAAGTTCTTTGGTTAATCTCTTCCCCCCCTCCTTCCCTCCTTCCCCCTGAGATCTGCCAGTCTGTTTCATGCTTCCATGTCTGTGGTCCTATCTTAAAAACAGCTGCTATATATTGAGTACTAACTATGTACCAAGCACTGTGCTAAGAAATGTTTTACATATATCATCTCACTCTGTCCTTTACTGAAAATACCCTTGTCGTTGCCATTTTTAAGATGAGATGACTAAGTCATGGAAAAAGTAAGTGACTTCCCCACAGAGATAGTAAGTGGAAGAGCAAGGATCTGTATCCAGGTCTGACTCGAGAGATTGGCTGGAGGGTTCTTTGGAAAAGTTGTAAATTTAAGCACAGCACAGATCTTTTCCCCAGGTAATTTTAGGATATTTCTATTTCTACTGATTTAAATTATGGGCTTCCTAATCATGGCTCAAAAAGGGTCTCTTACTACGTTATTAAATTGTTCAATACTGCAGGGCCACTGGGACACATATGTCTCCCAGTTCTTTGCCTAGATTTGAGCTGTCTTTTGTATTTCCTTTTTGGAGACTTTATAGTTGTACAGTGGCAATTGGAGGGGTATGTTAAGTGATTTGCTTCCCTTTAAAACTAAAATGGTGTCTTGTTCTAGTGTTTGAGTTGAGCTTTTTTTGTTCACTAAATTCCATTCCCTTATGGTTTCATAGGATGAAATACCATTCTTTATCCAAGAAAGCCAAGAAGATGGGGGAACATCTGCTTTGTCCTCAGATAAATAGAAAGCAGTCAGGCCCTGGCCAGGTAGCTCAGTTGGTTAGAGCATCGTCCCAATACGCCAAGGTTGTGGGTTCGATTCCAGATCAGGGCACATACAGGAATCAACCAATGAATGCATAAATAAGTGGAACAACAAATATCTCTCTCTCTCTCTCTCTAAAAATTAATAAATAATTTACAAAAAAGAAAGCAGTCAGCAAAATATACACCAGCTCTGACAATAAAACCACCAGGAGCACAGACCTACCTACCCCCACCCCCCGCGCCACCCCCTCCCAAAAAAAAAAAAAAAAAAAGCCAGAGCTCCCTATGGTCTTCTCGGATTGTAAAAGGGCCTAAATTATAGCAGGAAAACTGACCTTTCTAGACCTTCTGGATGACTTCCCAATTCTGCTCATTTCCAAGTAGAACTATTCTTGTGACTTAAGGTTTGAAGTCTTCTGCTTCCATCTTACCCTGAGGCTGATAGTAGGAAGAGGAAAGGGATTTATAGGGTTTTGTAACAACCCCTCAAAGTCATGCCCTTACTGGGTAACTGTCCAATTAGGAAGTTTGGGGAACATTTCTTATAGTCAGACATGAGCAAGCACTAGGGTCTGGTCAGCTGGCCTTGAGGATTCTGTGAGTGCTGAGCTTGGAGAAACAGGACTCTTTCAAACACTGGACTCCACAGTGTCCTTGCTTCTGATGGACTCCCCATCCCCCAAGGCAGGAAGGAGATAAACTGAGACTTCCTTTGCCTCCCTGCTCATCTCCCAACACTCACTTCTCTTGCCCCTTGCACCCATTTCCCGATTACCGTTCTTCAGCTTCAGCCTAGTCAGCTTCTACTTCTGCTGGGAAAGTCAACCCAGTGTAGCTTTCTGTAAACCACTTAAGGATTCCAGCCATACTTCCCAGTCTAGCTGCTGGGCCAGTCCCCCTGCTTTATTCTAACCATGGACTGATCCCTTTCCTGTCCATTTGGTGAATTGCCAAGTTTAGCTTAAAACAAAAGTCTAAGCCTATGAAAAATGCAAGAACCTCTCTTTCTGCTCTTTGTTCAATCACATGATGGTACACACTAGATTTCATCTTAGCTGTGAAAAATGACCCATTATAAATTGGACCCATTTAATGAAAGGCCTGCTTTAGTCCTGGGGGAGGCACAGGTTGCTGAGAGCCTTAGAAGGTATTGCTGCTGCCACTTAACTTTTTCTCTTTATTTCCCCTTTCCTGCCAAGATTTTCCTTTATTCTCCTCCTTTCTCTGGTTTCTGACCCCACCCCCCTTTCCATCCTCTTCCTTTTAGCTACTCTTCTCTCCATCTCCCCTGGCTTTTCTTTCTGGCCCAGAAACAGTGGGGATGCAAAGACCTGGAAATCCTGAATTTTCCCCTGGGGACACAGCATCTCTTGCTAGTAACCTTTATCACCTGGTCGTTGCCAGGGCTCTTTTCTGAGTCACTGCCTCCCAGTACTCCTGAAGAGAGAAGCCCACTGTGACAGAAATGCAGATTGGTCTTGTAGAGTGTAGGTCAGACATCCTGCAGAGAGCGGGCAGGCTAAGATGGAAGAGGACAGCTGTGTGTGTCCTGAAAGGATGGCGCTCCTCTTAGAGTGCCATCAGCCTCTGGCACCCCAGCCTCTAAACAGCAGCTCAGGACATTGGAGCTGACTAGGCCTGGCAGTGGGCTCTTTAGATGTTTTTCATGCTTTGTGGTGTACAAGGATTCAAAGCCCTGTTCTTCTGAGCTGCTTGTCCCATTAGTAAAGTCGACTCTTAGGCAGGAACCAAAATGCACCAGGCCAGTTCCCTAGCTGCACCAAAGCCAGATCTTTCCCAAGGTGCCTGCCTGTTGCTAGGAAACTATACACTGGTACTGTGGGCCTCCCTCACCCCCCCCCCCAACAACTCAAACCCCAAGGGTGCATGGACTGCAGCCAATGAACTCTGTAGCTCTGCCAGGAGCCCTTGAATTTTATCCTTAAGACTCCCAGCATCCTCAAAGGAAGTAAGAATCACCCCACTTCCCCCCCCAAACATGAAACTGAGAAGTGAAAACCAAAGGCCGTTGTACCATCCCCTTTTATTATCAAAGTGTACAACTGCCACACACAGAGCTGTTGCCCACAGAAGCCTTTAAATGCCTATCAGGACAGAACTGCCTTTAGCTCCACTGTAGGAAATTCGTCCCTCCCTTTTGTGACTGGGAACACATAAAAATGTCCTCCTCACTCTTCCCATCCTGGAGCCGGATGTAAAAGGGCAGAGTACCACACCCCCAACACAGAGATCTGGTCCCTGGTGGGTTTTTGCTCTCCTCTCCTATTAAGACGACAGTGTTCTTAGTTGAAGAAAGCAGCAGAAGAGGAGGGAGGGAGAGAAGGAGAAAGAGTTCTGGGGCGTGGAGCATAAAACTAGGGAATCATGATATTGATGTCTTAAAAACACATATTTTCTTGGAGGAAGGAAAAAATGGAGATTTTAGAAAGGAATCTGGCTTGAGTCCACTACCTCAAGTTGTTTTGCCTTGAACGGCTCTGCAGGTTGTATGACCCTGTCATTCCTTTATTCAAGATGAAATAATGGGTGGGGTGGGGGAGGACGGGGAAGATTGCAGCCACAGTCTCTTCTCAGTCCTAATATTAAGTGTTAAGGGACAGACATTTCAGTGTCTCAAGTAAGGGTTAGAGACCTGGGCAATGGTCAGGATTGGGGATGAGGAGAATCAGCCAACTGGTCTCAGGCTCCAGAAACCTCATGTTGAGGCTGACTCTAGATTGCTCCAGACCTGGAAAAAAGATATGATAAAGGTATGGGACCTTCCCAAACAGTACTTGAACTCTTGAGAAATTTTGGTTTCAGTGGGTGTTTTTTAATATACCAGTTTCTCCTAGAGTTGAGACACAACAGAAAATTATCATTCTCCAGCCCTGTTTGTTGGCTTATGTTTGCTTTTCTGGAGAGCCTACAACCAGCCTCTTGTCTCTTGCCATCCCTGTAGCCCCCTCCAGCCTTCAGGGCTCAGCTATGCTCCGCCATTGGAGCAAGGCAATGGTCCCCACGAGGTGTGACCGTATTCTTTGAAAATAGGTATTATTTTAAAACATGCCAAGTTCATCTTACATACTCCTGAAGTTATAGTCACTCATTCAAAATTTGAGTACCTACTACTTGTCAAGCTCTATTCTGAGCTCTAGGGGATAGAACAATGAAAGAGACAGGCCAACTCTTCTAGAGCAGGGAAATCATTAGGGTCCAGGTGGCAAATGACTCCTAACACACCAGTTCACCGGGTATTTAAATCCAAATCCACTCCCTTCTCCAAGACCACCAAAGTTAGCCGGCACAAAGTAAAAACGAATCTTCGGTGTCTCTGCAACCTGACAGATTGTTCCTCCCTCTTATCCATGCCTCTGTTCTTTGTTTCTCTCCAACCAACCCCGCCCTTGGGGTTGGTGGGCTACACTTAAGATGAAATCAAAACTGTCGGACTTAGATTAAGACTCCAGATCCAGCCCTGGCCGGGTGGCTCAGTTCATTGGAGTGTGGTCCCGTGTACCAAAAGATTCAGGGTTTGATTCCCAGTCAGGGCACATACTCAGGTTGCGGGTTCGATTCCCAGTCAGGGTGGGTATAGGAAACATTCAATCAATGTTTCGCTCTTTCCCTCTCTCTCTCTAAAAATCAATAAAACACATCCTTGGGTGAGGATTTTTTTTAAAAAACCGCAGATCCAAGAAAGCCACTTAACCTCTCTGACCTTAGTTTTTGTTTTGTTTTTTATGAGATGGGCTCTGTGATATATTCTTGTAGCAAAGACTTTCCCAGGTATTAGTGAATTAACCTCAAATGTTAAGGCCCAAACTACCTTTTTTTAAAATTTTTTAATTTTTTTAAACATACCTTTATTGATTTCAGAGAGAGGAAAGGAGGGGGAGAGAGAAAGATAGAAACATCAATGATGAGAGAGCCATTGATCGGCTGCCTAGCCCGCAACCTGGGCATGTGCCCTGACCAGGAATTGAACCCCGATAGCCTGGATCCTAGGTCGATGCTCAGCTGCTGAGCCACACCCGGCCGGGCCCAAACTACCTTTTTGAAGACTAGCTGGGATGCTATTACCATAGTCAGGGAGAAGTATTGAAGGCCTGAGTTATAAATGTGGAAAAGGGGTTCAAAGGGAAGGGTAGGAGGAGTCCAACATATCTGAGAAAGTGGGACCAGCCCAGTTTCATGCCCCTCAATAACTTTGTGAGGTTTTAGGAGCTGTTGTTCCAAACAGAAACAAACTTGGTCTATATTCACTTTTAAATAACTGACTTTGAGGAATTGCAATCCCACTGCCCAAACTGATACTGTTTTATTTTCATTACACAGCATTCTGGTGTCTTTCCACCCTCCCCTCCCTCTGGACTTTCTGATGAGCCCCAGTCTGCCTCTCCTTCACCCAGCTACATGTGGTCCTCCAGCGCACCACCTCGCTACTCTCCACCCTACTACCCGCCTTTTGAAAAGCCACCACCTTACAGCCCCTAAAGAGGAATGCCTGCTGGCTATCGGGATTATTGTGGCTTTTGTATTTCTGCTTTAGTGGAAGTGTATAGGGTACACAATTTAAAGTGTGATTCTTATGCATAGTTTCAGGTCTTACAACGGCCTGCCAGGCTAGGGAAAGATAGGAATGAAGCTTATTCGTTATGTGCCAAGCAAGGGTGGCTAGGCTGAACCCAGGACTTCCATGAAGAACAGTGCACATGCTGTACGCAAGGCTAGGGAGGCAGCCCAGCAAAAAGACTGTCATGTTTGGACCTGCATCACCCTATGGCTCTGCCTCTGCATTCAGCAGAAGAGTGGTTGCCATCTGTTTCATTTTGTGTAAATGGAGTGTTGTCCTCAGGCCCTTGGCAGATTGCCCCCCTAGTACTTTGGTTGAAGTACCTGGCTTATAGGCCCTATCTTTCCCTACCACTAAAGTTGGTTCCTAAGGAAAATTTCCCAGATGATGGAGCTACACAGTAGTTCCAATGCAGAGAGTTCTGACTGGGATTTCGTTTGCTTGTGCCTGGATGTTGAAAAAAGCTGCCCATATCTCTTTCTTCTTTGAGTATTGTAAAATGGCTGTCGTGATCATTCAGCTCAGCTTTTGCTATTGGTACCTCCCAAAGGGAAAAGTGCAATATTCACTTGAGTGGCAGGAAGCAGGGTTGATTGTTCCAGAAGCACTGAAATACAGAGAGCAACATGTGAGATGTTTCACGATCTGTTACGCATCTGATAACTTAGGAGACAGTGGTCCTACTACATGTTGCAGTATTACAAAACACAATTGCTACAGACATAAATCTTATGGTTAAAATTCAGAATTAAAATGCTAGATTAGGTTCTTGGGTCGTGACATGAATTGTTACTAATCTTTGTGACTATTTAATCTTCAAATATTGTGCTTCAACCCCAGCAAACCGCACGTATCCTGCACCCTACCCCAAAAGAATCATCTGTGTTTAATGCCACTGCTCTTACTGGTCCCTTTTTCTGTTGAGACCAATCATGAAAGTGTCCAAGACTGTGAAAGTGTTACAATGCCGCTTTAAATCTGCAAAACCTCAAATGTAGCCAACTTGACAAATTCTTGTGTTATTGTAGATTAAAAATTCATCTGGCACATTGTGGTAGGTATCTGTACAATTCTTTTAATTAGGCATAGCTTGAAACCATCGACCTGATGGATTTAACACTTTGGCACTCATTACTTCACTTCAAAATGAACACTTTCATTGCAATCTTATGTTAACCTGAGGATTGATTTAAAGAAAGGTTGATAATCCTACACTTTATCATGTAAAAATACAGGGGCTATAGGAGGGTACCTAATTAGACAGTTCTGCAAACAGAACACATACTGGAAAATTTTCCAGCCAATTTAGCTACCTCCCAATGTGATGGATTAGAGGTAGCAAGCAAATGCTGGTGCTCCCATCTACCTTGCAGACACCCAGCCATCAAGAATGATCAAGGCACAACAAGTGCATTCACTGTTCACAGTAAATGTTTGCAAGACATTCAGTTTAACTTTCAGCACCATGAATGATGTCTCATCTAGATTTCAAATATGGAAAACTATAATCCTTTTGTGTTATATAAAATTACTATTATTTTCTATAATTCTGAGCATATTAAAATTCTATTGGATTTCAAAAAGGGACTAATAACCAATTGACTTACAATACAAGTATCAACTTGTAATAATGAAATTTTTGCTGTTTACACTGTAACTTTTGCTTTAGTGAATATTTAATTTTTTTAAAGGCATCATTACACAGTATATCCTACATTTATCACATTTCTTAAAGTGTTAAGATTCTATGACTCATTTCTATGGATTTTTCTTACTTTACAAAATAACTTGAAACAGTACAGATTTTGTAACACTTAATTTGAGCAGCTTCTTTTTTTATTACATCAAATTATATGAAGTGCATGTTACCTTAGAAAGATTAATATTTGCTGCTTTACTCTTTTGCAAAACATTTGCTGTAATGAAGGAATTTGTATTTCCAATATGTACCTTGACTGTATTTTGTAATCTTGACTGCTTTATTCCTAATTCTGCTTTAAAGTATTGAACTGGGCATGAAATATTAAAATATTAATCCAGAACCTATAAACTGGATGTTGCTTAAAATCTTTATCACTGCCATGTTGGAAACCCAGACTGCTTTTGTGATGTTTCAAATTAATAAAAATGTCCTTCTCCATATCCACTTACATAAGTCTTCATGGAATCTAAAAGTGTCACAAACATTCTAACGCAGTGATTTTCAACCCGTGTGTCACAAGAATTTCTAAAACATGCAACACCTGACTATTTAGTCAGGGACACTGACCTCTTTCCCCTTAAACTGTCATACACAAAACTGACAGCAGCCAACACAACAACAGCTGTCCAGTGTGAATGAATCAACATTATAACTATTTTTTGTCAGACTGGCAAAAAATGTATTTTGAGGTGTGCCGCAGAATTTTAATAATTAGTTTATGTGTGCCGTGAGATGAAAAAGGTTGTCTAAAGTGACAGCAGCAGCCAACTCACTTTTTACTATTAGGGTTCAAAATAGTTTGGGAATGCAAATAACCAACATATAAAACCTAATGGAGAATTCTGTCATGCTGTCATCAGATATATAGCTCCCATCTCCTGCTATAAAAATTGAAAAACAGCAGAATATAAAGGTTTATATAACTTCTGATAGTCTTGTAAAAAATGCACTCAAAAATCACAATTAAAACATTTTATTTTTGCCATATGAATCTCTACGAACTAATATCAGGTAACAGTTAATGAAAAGTAGAACTTAAAGTCATGAAGATTGTACAAGTATGAATATTATAGCATTAGGTGGAAATGAACAAGGTTTCGTATGATTGACAGAGGTGAGAAAGCCAGTGCTGTTGAATAGCAATTAATTCTTTAGATTATACATGCCTTGACCATACAAAATACCTTGGATCATTTTTACCATTTGTTTTATCTTTTTGGTACAATAGGAAAAAATGTAGCATTAATTCCTCATAGTAGTTGCATGTGGAGAATCATTACCACCAAAATGATGATCATTTATAAAATAGATTTTAAAGGTTCCCTTTAAAATCTATTTTAAAATTGCCATGGCATTTAAATATCTTTGCTTAGTTTGAGCAGTTTCACTTTCTGTCATCTAACAAATTGCTATTTCGAACAGTTCCTATCCAGAATATTTATAGGTAATTTATCATAGAACCAAATTTGAAGCCAACTTGAAAGAAAAAGTGAAGTTCAATAGCCAGAAAACTAAGTATAAAATAAGAAAACCCCACGATAAGTTTAAAACAGTGTCTTGCTGCAGATTTCCAACCCAGTAAATACTGGGAGTAAATACTAGAATACTCCACATTTATTCCAAACTTTGAATAAACTTCTAGAAAAACTGAAGACCATGACATACATGCAAGTAAGAGTCTTCTGGCAAAAATACAATCTAATTTTCCAGTTTTCCTCCTCCCCAAAAACTCCAAAAGATACCTTTAATAGGCACAGTTTAAATCTCATACTCAGAATTTACATAAAGCACAGCAGCAGCAGAAAATTATATCCATATTACTCAGAATGGATAGTTTTCCATTATAGAATTCCTGGTTTGACATAAGAACCTGTAGAATTGACCAAGTTTTATGATGACAAACTCATTTACCTAGCATTAAAGTCTGAAAAGTCTGGAAGCTCTGCTGGCATCAGTATCATTCACACCTGTAGAATTATGTTATACTGGTGAAATAGCATTAATGCAACTGAAAATATTTCAGAATGCACCTATAGCCAAAGAGTAATGCTATCAATCTCTTCACAGAAAGGAAACTGATATTGTGAATCCAGAGATCACCGAGCCTTAAGTTATAAGGTAATTTAAAATTTTCCAAGGATTAGTTTACAAAATGGTTTTTGAAGGTCTAGACTCACAGAACAGCAAACAGATGCACATCATTCTAGTCCTCGGTAAGCAAAGGATTACTTTTTCTTCCTCCTTGTATTATTGCAAATACTGATGCCTGATACCCTCAGCTACCAACTTAAGAAACACTGAAACCATTATCTTGAAATCTAGCTTACCATCAGAAGAATGATGTGTACATGATTAAAGCTTTATTTAAGTTCAAAGTCAAGAAATAGACTATCTTTAAAAATACATGGTTAAGGAGAAAGAAAATATCTATGTTGAATTAAGAAATACTTAAGCAAAGTTACACATGACTAATAACTATGCACAACAATCTTTTTCAGTATCTATTAAATTTTTTCCTTTGCAAAGTCATTTACAGAAGTTCAACAAGTTAATCTTTTCATAAATGCTAGGCTGTATTTTCCAACCTGCTTCCTTTTAGTTCTAGCACTTCAATACGTTTTTACTTTATTTTCTAAGTGTTTAAATATGTGTCGTTTTAAAAGGAAGAAAGGTGGTATTTACTGTCCTCAAGATAAATGGGGATCAACAAGCCTATATTACATTCCATATATAGTTTCTGATTGCTATAATATTGCAGTGATTTGCAGATGGAATGAAACTTACTTTAGAAAGGGTAAAAACCTAAAAGGTCCTGCTGAAAGGAAAATACTAGATCACTGATTCAACTATTTCAAATGAAAACTTCCTATTAGAGATTCTAAGTAATATGAACATCGAAAAATATATGCCAGTAGCCTCCCACCCAAAATATGTAGGAGTCTCATTTCTGGAATCTATCATGTATAAAGATTTATACAGAATTAAAGATTTATTTTGGTGGCTTATAGATTTGAAATTTGAAAATTTCCAAGGGACTATCTTTAACCATAACGAGCAAAAAGGCAATCTCCATTTACTTCCACTCTGTCTCTATCCTGTAAGAGCAAAAATTAAAAAAAAAAAGCAAGAGAACTTTTCATCTCCTCCTGTCTGCATTACAGAGATTAGCATTTTTGACCATAGAGACCATATAGCAAAGGCATATATACACTAGTCCCAGCCACCAAAGTCTTTTCCACACTATGACAATAAAAGCAAGATTTAAATCTAATTCGCTAAAACTAATTTTTCAGATGAGACTTAACTGCATGGCCATTTTCATGAGGGGAGGCAGGAGGTTGCTATCCATTTGGACTAGCAGAATACACAACCACATGGAAACTTACTTTGAAAATTTCCAGAACAACTTTAGAAGTTCTTGTTTACTTTTTATGCCATATACAAGACACAACACACATTTATAGTCTCAATATTAAGAAAATTGAGAATTGAGCAGTAAAGTGCTAACATAGAAGGGGAAAGTTTAAGATATACTAGGGTATGCTAATAACTCCAGTTATTTTCAAAAAACATTCAGACTGCTTCAAATTCTATTCTGGAAACTATCTCTCCAAGCTGTTTTTTTGCCCCTTTTAAATGAGCTGATAGCTAACTATATAAACATACTTGGGGGGATGGGGACTTCTCAATCTCTACAAACTTTCAGAATGATTTGCTTCTAAAAATTATCAACAAATAATCCAACTAAACTACCTTCAGATGATGTGGTAGATCAAATTCCTTAATTTGTTTTATAGGTCTTCTGAAAGCCCTGCCCCTTAATCCAAACCAAAACTTTGATATTTCAAAGGAGTTCAATAAGATTCTGGTATTATAAATTCAAACTCAGTACTGCCATCTGTTACATTCTGTTTAAAAATTGAATCATTTTCCTGCTGAATAAAAATATCTTCCCAGGTCATTGGCTTGTTCTGAGGAGTAGATGTGGTCCCTACTGGAGGTTCTTTCCCAGCATCAACCTTATACCCAATACCATCATCCTTCATTACAGGCACAGTGCCTGACCTATCAGAGAGGTATGCATATTGTCTGATCTGTAAAGACCTGCACGGATGTAAACGATAAAGCTTCGAGTCTCCAGAAGGATCTTGACTATGAACTGACTTTATGTGTGAAGACATAAATTGATAGTTGATGAAAGATTTGCCACAGGCCAAACATTGATATCTTCGCTCCCCTGTGTGATGAATTTCATGCTTTGTGCGATATTCTGCAAGAGGAAATACCTTCTCACAGTAACGGCAAGGATACTTCTTTTCCCAAGAATGAATGTTAAAATGTCTCCGCAAGCTTGTCAGACAGACATATGACCTTTTGCATACAATACAGATATAATAGACCCTTCCATCTACTATTAACTCATAGTGATCGTCATGTTTTACTTTCATACGTTTGTTTGCCGGCTCACTGCTAGATGTTTTGGGTATCTCATTCTCAAGTCTGGCCTCCCCTTCATCAGGGTCGTCTTTGACAGGGATCACTATGTCATAAGTATCTTCACCGATATTTGCATAAACCTTGCAACCAGTCGACAAGCCTTCAATTTCAGTAGCTGTATCTAAAGTAATGATCTTCTGACCCTCCATTAGATGTTTTGATTCTAAACCTGGATCATTAGTGTTTCTAGTAATTATATCTGAAATTTTTAAAGAATTGGAAAGTGGCTCTTGCAGAAGTGTAGGGATCTGCATCTTCTGTATCAGTGATCCATCAAAAGTGGTATTTTTGGGGGTATCAGCCTGTGGGACCAAAGATGTATTACTGACGGCCGAATCTGGACTGGAGCTAATAGTGTCGTCATCATCATCTATAATTTCCTCCTCCTCCTCTTCATTGGCCTTGTTTCCTGTTAAAACAGCACTGTTTGGTGTCTGCTGATTCTGCACAAGTAAATTGACTGAAGGAGACATATGATTTGGAAGTGAAGGACTGACATTTGGTGGCGTAGTAAGTGGTGTCTGATTTAACAAAATAATGTTAGGAGTCAGATGTGTCGGGGCTGAAGATACCAGCAATTTTTCACTTCCTTGTGTTTGGCTCAGAGTTGCCTGATTCACAGGAGTAGGAAGTTTCTGAGTAGGTGTGTTAGTTGTTAAAGGGGGAGAGTTATTGCTAGCACAAGGTGCGGCATCTGAAATAGCAACAGAGCCTGGGTTAGGCTGGGCCTGTGCCACTGCACTGGTGCTTGGCAAAGTCTCCTTTGCAGGCAGAATCTCAGAGCAGAAAATAACGTCGTCATCATCATCATCTGAATCAGTAACAATAATTTTTTTTGTCTCATAATCTTCAGCAGATAAGGAAAAAGACTCTGTTATAATAGGCATTATAGTGGCCCCATTCTCTTGGGTTTCGACTTTTGATTTTTGTATTTCAAGGTTCTTGTCACTAGAACCAGGAGGTGAGGTTTCTGAATTACCATCCTGAGCTGTACCTGAGATGCTTTTAACCTGTGACAATGGGACACCAAGCTCTGCTATAAACTTAACTCCTAACAACTGCCCTGATTTAATTAACTCATCGAGTAAATCTGATCTAACACGAACAATTTTAGAACTATAGATATAATTGAGAATTTCTGCAAAGATCTCTGCTCTTATAAAGCTTAGTTCAACAACTTGCCCAGCAACTGAGAAGAGCTGATGGAAGTAAGTACTAGAAGCGGAAAGAATATTCCTGTGGGCTCGGAATTTTCGGTCTTCCACAATAACAGTAACATCACAGAAGAGTCCGTGGCCACGTTGCTCATTCAAGGAGTTCAGCAGACTGCCAGAGTATTGAATGTCTGTAGCAGAAATCAGTTTTCTACTCTCCATGCCTATTAGAGAAAGGGAGGAGGTGGGATGAAAGAAGGTTAGGAAAGAAAAACAAAAGTACTTTATCATTCAGAATTTTAGCTACAGCATGATTAAATAGTTTGTTCAAGTCTTAACCGAAGTTTGGCCTAACTTTTTGGCTTTTTTATAAATTGTTCATATGGGTTGGGTTTTGGACCATGTGTTAAATCGCATGACTTCCCCCTGTGAAGAGACAAGCAAGTTTTAAACTGATCTACAGATGTGAACAGTAATCTCTTCCTTTGAATCTCAAATATATGCATCATCACTAAGCAATTTTTAAAGATTAGAATTAATTTCCTTAGTTCCAATTTTGAGCTTTTTCCTCAAGAAGAGTTAAGAGTTCATTTTTAGCTGTCTTAAATTTTTTTTTAAAATCTTAATCATGAACATATAAAAGTTATTTCACCTGTAAATGAATCATTTAAATGTCAGAAAAGCTTGGTGTGTGTAATACTGAGTCTGAAATATATACTCTTCCTAAATTTTAACTTGTCTTTAAGAACATATTCAAAAGCTACTCCCCGAAAGCCAATGACTGAATCAGCATTTATAAGCACTGACAATTATTATCTCTAAGCTTCCCATTATTCGTCTATTCTGATTTAAATTGCGGCGCCCCATCGGGATAAACCACTCAACACCTTTCTTATCCCCCCCTCCCCTTTCTTCATTCCCTTTCTCCTTCCCCTCACCTCTCTTACAATCTCCAGAGGTGGAATGTTAAAAGGAGTGCCAAAGGAAGTCAACAGAAGCTACTATAAAAAGTAAGACAAAGGAAAGTTTACCATTTCTTAATGCTTATTTGCACAAAAACATTTTGCTGGTAAAGAATTATGTGCATTGGTATGAGAACTTTTTTTCACATCAAATGAGTTAATGAAAATGAAAACAGACTTATTGGAACAGTGCAGATATTACTGGAGAAAAAATGCGGGGATGTCAGTAAATAGCACTGCTGTGTACCACCCCCAAAACATTTTTCCACGTCTCAACAGATATTCCCAGTAACAATGATTCTGGGTTGTTAAAATATATAGGGTGTCCCCCCAAAAAATGTATACACACACTCTGAATAATTATAAAGGCAGTGTTTATTAAAATACATTTCCTTTTCAAAACTGAGCTATCAGCTGTTAAAGTGTGTATACATTTTTTGGGACACCCTGTACATGTGGAAGGCAGGGCATCTCAAATATCTTTTCAATATTTCAAAATTATAGCTTTCAAAAAGTAGGTGAAGAGTCTAGAGATCAAGGATTTAAATCATCATCAGTAAGAAGGCATTGCTTGTTAACAGTACCAAGGAATTCCAGGTTACTATAAAGTCATTCATCAGAAAGGGTGACCTTTGGACAGCGAGCCAGCAACCAGGGCTTCCGAAATACAGGGATTTCGAAAGAAGTCACTTTTCAGTAGACAGGTGGGTTTTCTGAATAATATCCCACAATTTTTGTCATTTGCAAACGGGTTTTTCCAGTGGAGAAATGCATTAAATAGACGTGTCCTGGTGACACTGGGACTTGGTTTCATTTTGTTTAGGTTTCCTTCTCCTCCTCATTAAGGTGGGCCAAGAAACAGCACAAATCGGTCTGAACCCACCCCAAGATCCGCGACCTGACTGTGCAAAAGCCATTCCCCGTCACTGGGACAGAAATCCTTGACTGGGGGCAAGTGATGGTGGAAACACCATCCGCCAGGGAGTGAAACAAACCGACACGCGGCTCCCTGCGGCAGCTGAACCCCATCTTCCTTCCTCCACCCCCTCTTCCCCATCTGCACCCAGCCGGCTGCAACCGGGGTTTTTATCCCCATTTCACGGGAAAAGGCAGCTGCTTGCAAACACAGATAGAGGCAGGAGCAGCAGAGTGAGGGCGGGGATGATCCTGGGAGCTGGGGAAAGTGGACGGAGGCGAAGAGGAGGGTGGGGGTGCTGTGAGGGGATCAGGCCGAGCAGGCGGCATTGTTATGCCCTGGGAAGGGGACGGAAGGGGAGGCAAGGCCCGGCAGAAAGGCTCTAAATCAAAGTAGCGGCGAGGAGGAGAGCAAGAGGCACAAAAAGGCAGAGAGAGGGGCAAGGAGAAAGCCCAGTGGGTCTCAGCGGAGGGCTTCCCACGCTCCAGGCCTACCAGGGGCAGCAGCAGCCACGGGCCCCTGACGGCGAAGGGGGCCTCGCGAGGCCTTCCCGGGTCGCCCCCTCCTGCCTCCCGGCCCCACACAAAGAAAGGGCCGGAGGAGCGGAGCCTCCAGCTCGGCCGCTTCCTGGTTCAAGTGAGGAGAAAGCGGACGCAGGCGCGGCCCGGGGACGGCGGCAGCCGCGCGCGCCGCTACCGAGCCGCCGGGGTCCTCACCTGCTCTCCCGCGCCGCCGCTGCTCCCCGTCAGGCCGCGCCGAAGGCTGGGAGTCCTCCAACAACAAGAGGCCGGACTCGGCGGCGACTCGGCTCCTTCTTTAAACGTCGCTCCAGTCTTGGGCGACGTCGACGCGGCTGCCGCCTCCTGCCGCCACCGCTGCAACCGCTGCCCGGCGTCGCCGACAGAGGGCACAGCGCGTGGGCGAAGCGCCCGAGTCTGAGGCGCCAGCCACCTCCGAGCGCACTTCGGCTCTTTCCGGGAGCGTCCCGGCTCCGGCGGGCCCCCCTTCGACGCGTCGCTCGGCCTTCCCTTCGGCTCCTTCCGTAAGGGGGCGGGGGAAGACTGGGAAGCTCTTGGAATGTTCGGCCCTTTCCGGAGGGCGAAAGGGTGGGAAAAAGAAAAGGGAAAGCTAGGGCAACGCAGTCACGAGCCCTAGGGATGCAAGGGAAGCTAGACGCTTTCACCTAAGTTCAGTATAAGCATCTAGGGCGTACAGACTTTGAGAGGCTATTCGAGTTTCATTTCTACTGCAAGTTTGAAGCTGCTGTATTAGCCTGTTTCTTAGATGATAAACCACCTTGAAATATAATCTGAATAAATAAAATCAAATAGATTTTATCAACTTATGATAGATAATTCAAGTTCTAGGATAACAACATTAGAGAGAGACATTGATTGTTTGCCTCCCGCACTGGCCCCGAATGGGGCCGTGGATCGAGCCTGCAACCGAAGTATGTACCCTTGGCCAGAATCGAACCCAGGACCCTTCAGTCCATGCGCCGATGCTCCAACGACTGAGCCAAGTGGGCCAGGGCAAGTTGTGGTAATTTTTTTTAAATCCTCAGATAATACACTTCCAGCAGAGTACCCTGATGAATGGAGCAACTGGATCGGTGGTTGGAAAGCAAAATATTTCCCTTTAGGTTAGTTAATGATCATATTCAACTAAGGAGCCAAAATTGTAGCTTTTTCTGTTGACAACAAAAGGACTCATGGGTATCATTTTCTTTTTTTAAAATATTGCATGTTTCCAAAAACTCGAATTTGCACCTATTTACTTTTCAGTCAGCATCCCCATGCTTCTTTCCTACAAAAACCTTACTAAAATGTCCATCAGGATAAAATAGATCTAACTATATCTAATTTTCTTCAACATGAAATCAGACAAGGACATCACCATCTATCCATCCCCAATCTATGCTACATTCTCCTCAATAAAGTAAAGCCACAGAGTAAAACATCAAAGTAGTGTAATACAGTTGTATTTTCACATGGAAATAAGAAATTCACATGATACTACTTAGTATCTTCTCCAAGATTTTATATTGTGAGAAAATTATGTGGTAATTATAGCATCATTGGTTTTTTAATTAGGACTTAAAATTATGAAAGTTTCATTGTTTAATATACACACATTTCATGGGAAATAGGAGTGTGCTGTTGTAAAAGAAACTAAATCAGATGGTAGTATTTTCCTAGAAACTGAGTATTTAACACAACTAGTTAGCAGATTAATGATCATTTTTGAGTCATTCTCCCCGAAAATTTAGTAGCAAAAAAAAAAAAAAATTAGAGAATAAGATAAAAGGTACATATATATTTTTAAGAACTTTAAATTTTATTTTTCAATTAGTTTACATTCAATATTATTTTGTATTGGTTTCAGGTGTACAGCATAGTGGTTAGACAATCATATACTTTACAAAGTGTTCCCCCTGATATTTTTAGTACCCACCTGGCACCATACATAGTTATGGCATTTCCTATGCTGTACTTTATATCCCCGTGACTATTTTGTAACTGCCAATTTGTACTTCTTAATCCTGTCACCTCTTTCACCCAGTTCCCCAATCCCCCTCCACTCTGGCAGCCATTAGTCTGTCCTCTGTCTACAAGTCTGTTTCAATTTTATTTGTTTGTTTATTTTGTTCTTTAGATTCCACATGTAAGTGAAACCACATGGTATTAGGACAAAAATATACCTTGAAAGTTTAGGATCTATTTATCTTTCAGTAGCTAAATTGACTAAAACTAAAATGAGACTTAACTTTGAAATACAGATTACAGTGCCATGTTTGTTGGTTACCTCTTGGTAAATTGGATGATGAAATACAACTTCTTTTGCACCTGCATGAGTAGCACCAAGGCTGCCCCTAGGATTGCCTTGCTTTTCTGTCCCTTTCATGAAAGGGCTTTAAAAGTGTGGATCCTCAACTGAGGTATAACGAAAATCGGTTAATTCAAAGCACAGGAAACCTCTTCCCTTCTGTCCATGTCCCTCACCCCTTAACTCAGCAAAAAGTGAACTAAAATTAAAAAGTTACTTATAATTAAAGGGGATCCAATGATTAGGAAATGAATTTTTTTTTTGTAGTAAAGCAGAGCAGACCAAGAAACTTGAGTGGCCTTAATATTTGCCTTTGGGACCAGATCATTTGAAAGTTTCATTAATTTGCCCGGCCAGGCATGGCTCAGCAGTTGAGCATCTACCAAGTATCCAGGCGATGGGGGTTCGATTCCCGGGCAGGGCACATGCCGGGGTTGTGGGCTCGATCAATGACTCTCTCATCATTGATGTTTCTATCTCTCTCTCTCCCTCTCCTTTCCTCTCTCTGAAATCAATAAAGATATCCTAAAAAGAAAGAAAGAAAGAGAGAGAGAGAGAGAGAGAGAGAGAGAGAGAGAGAGAGAGAAAGAAAGAGAGAGAGAGAAAGAAAGAAAGAAAGAAAGAAAGAAAGAAAGAAAGAAAGAAAGAAAGAAAGAAAGAAAGAAAGAAAGAAAGAAAGAAAGAAAGAAAGAAAGAAAGAAAGAAAGAAAGAGAAAGAAAGATTCATTAATTTTCTGTTTCTCAAGTTATCTCACCTTTCACTTTCCTTTCATCTACAGGCTTAACCCTACTTCAAACTCAATAGATTTTAAAGAGAAGAACCTGTGTCAAATGGATTTGAAGGTATCAATTGTTTCACATTCTAGAAAGGTTTTTGATTGGCGAATAATGGAGTCAGTTCGGTTTTATAACCACGTGTCAGTGTTTGCTTGCCTTGTTTGAATTTGATTATGAATTCTTTGAAGACAGCAACTGTCCTCTGCTATGGTAAAATGCCAAGAATCTTGTGGGTGCATAATATGTATTAATTAATGATGATAACAGAAAATAATGACATTGATTCAGCCCTAGAGCCCTTCCTCTGAGTTATACTTAGCTTCACAGTTTTAGTAAGGTCACTATACAAACCACAATCCTTTCATAGTTCATAAGCATGATGATTGGGTGTTCACGCTCTTGTGTGAGATGTGCCTCCCTCAAACCTTGTTATGACACTGGAACATTACCCACCTGACAGGGAAAAAAAAGGAACCACAGTAAGGTATAGTGGAAAAAACAAAGACTTGAGAAGCAGATGTTAGTGGATTGGGATCTGATACTGCCACTTATAGCTATATAACCTTGGGCCTGATTCTTTATTTGTAAAATAGGGATAATAATACTTTCCCATAGAGTTGTTTTGAGGAGTAAATATATTAACTACATATAGTGTCAAACGGCTTATAGTTTCCAAAATATGATATGTTTCCATGTCTGCACCTGAAACCTGAGCCTGGAATAACCATTACTTTTTTTTTAAATCCTCACCCAAGGATATTTTTTTCATTGCTTTTCAGAGAAAGTGAAAGGGAGAGACCGAGAGAGGAGAGAGAAACAGCAATGTGAGAGAGAGACATCGATTGGTTGCCTCCAACACATGCCCCTACTGGGGCCAGGGATCCAGCCTGCAACCGAGGTACCTGTCCTTGACCAGAATCCAACCTGGGACCCCTCAGTCCAAGGGCCAAAGCTCTAACCACTGAGCAAAAGCATCCAGGACTAACCATTCCTTTTGTACCCACACTTTACCTTTCCTTTTGTTTGGCAAGTGCCTGGTCTTCTGGAAAGATACAACTCAAGCACTATTTTATTTGTGAAGCCTGTCTTTGACCCAATAAATGGTAGACAGACATGGTTACTTAATGTTGAATGAATGTCTGGAACCCAATAAATACGAAATATATGTGTGTGTGTTTTTATCACTATCTACTTTTCTGCTTAATCCCAACAACTCTTTCTCTAAGTGACTTGTTTAATATTGTTAATTTTCCTTTTCTTCTTAAGTTTTCAAAGTCAATTGGATAGGGATCTATAACCCTTCTGGGAAAGAAGTAGATAATTGCTAACAATAATACAATCTACCCAAAAAAGCAACAGGTTTCATATTTCAAATATGAAGGAAAAAAATGAGGAACTATAATACCCATGAGTCTCTTATAAAAAAATTACTTGACAATATGAAATCAAATAAGAAATGAGTCAAAATAAAGAATTAAGAATGGACATTTTGCAGTGAGCCCATCTATTTAAATGGAGGACTAAGCCCAAAACAGCAAGGCTGATTATGAATATGTGACAGAATGAAACTACTATGAACACTGACGAAATTAAAATCCATTCATTTGTTCATTAAATACATATCATTTAGTACCTACTCCCTGCTAGGCAATGTCCTAGGCACTGTGGATACAGTCATCATCAAAATGAAGTCTCAGTCTTTATGAAACTTAGATTCTAAAGGGAGAGACATACAATAAACATGTGTATATATTACCTAAATATATAACATCAGATAGTAATGAGTGTTTTGAAGAAAAATAGTGTAAAGAGATGAGGGTGCTATTGCAGATAGTGTCAGGGACTGCTTCTCTGAAAAGATGATGAAGGAGCAGAGAACAGAATGAATTAAGGGAAAGAGCCATGCAAGTATCGTGTTGCATTATTATTTCATGGGACATACTTGCACTAAAACATTATTCATTGTGTATCTGATATTCAAATGTAAGTAGGCCTACTGTATTATTTCCTTTTGCTAAATCTGACACAAACACTTCAGCTGCTTAGAAAATACTTTGAATACTTTGTGCCTTTTTCCTTATCCCGTTTAGATTTTTCTTTTAATTCAAGATAGACTTTAAAAATATGTACAGTTGACCCTTGAACAATGTGTGTGTGGGGGGGGGAATTAGGGGTACTGACCTCCCAGGCAGTTGAAAATCTGTCTATAACTACCTAATTCGATTTGAGCTGTCCCTATGTACAGGGTGGGGCAAAAGTAGGTTTACAGTTGTGAGTACATGAAACATTTATTCTTGTATCATTATTAATTATTGTATTACTTTAGATACAAACAACTGTAAACCTACTTTCCCCCACCCTTATTCTATATTTGTACACACATATTTTATTTATACATATTATTGATGCATCTATTATTTATACATACATATATACATATATGAAACACAGTAAGCATCCAATAGTATAGAATATGTAACACACACGCACGCACGGAAAGTACCTGAAACACAAGCAGAATTGACTCTATTGTTGACAGGGCCACTCTGTGAAATATATCGTGTGGTCTGCCATCCTTCCCTGCTGTGATTTCAAGTACAAGACTGAGAAACACATGGTCTCCGGTCCAGTTTGGACCTGGCGGGCCCCGTTGGGAACCGAAGGATGCCGGGAACCGGTGGTGACGGCGGCTCGTTTACGTGACCACCCTTTCCCGTCGGCAGCCGGCCACGTAGGCCTAGGGAAGGGTTTCGCAAACGTACCGGAAGGTTTCCACGGTTTCCTGGGCTTTGGGAGGCTGCGCAGCGGCGGGTTCTGGAGTCAGGCGGGTTCCCAGGCTCTGGAGGGTGGCACCAGTTTTCGCAACAACAGTGGCCCCGGTGTCTGGCGCGGCTCTTGGGGAGCAGAGGGCGGGCCTCAGGCTCTGGGGGAAGCGCTGCAGCTCGTCTGAGAGCCCCGAGCGCAGCGAGGCCACGCCTTCCCTGCGGGGCCATCTAGCTCTCAGCGGAGCCCAATGACGGCGGGCATCAGCTGAGTGGCCTTGGCCAAGGTTCCAGAAACCGGACCTCCTAAGGTATCCTTCTCGAAAGCGGGTCTCGGTGCCGCCGCAGCTCCTTCGCTTTTGCCTCCTCGGCTGACAATGCGGTCGTTGCGGGAGCGACCTGCCTTTTCCCAGCCTCCTGAACAAAGACTGAAAGGAGTGGGTGACAACGGCGCGCCTTTGATCTGAGGAGCGCACCTACCTCCCGAGTCCTCTTCATCTCTCCGTTTTTGACGGTTTGCGTTTCGCTTCCTTCTACCTTCCTTGTGCCCATTTTCATTTTTGTCTTGTCTATCCACAACAGCCCCTTATTCGGCCTTTTCCTCCCTTAATTCTCACTCATCCTTGGGCGCCGTCAGACAGTGCCCTGATCCCCCTACATCCCCTTTCACCTGTGGTCTTGTAGTGGACATGGCCAGGGCTCACAGCCCTATGTATAGCATTTGCTTTGTGTTATTTGCGAACAAGTTTTTATCTTCCACTATACCTAGTGGAAAGGAGGAGTTCCGTGAGTTATTCATCACAGAATTCGCTGTATTTATCACTTAGAGCTCAACCATTGCTTGTTGACTGCATATCGATCGGTTGGAGACGATAACAGGATGTGTAAGTGGAAATTCTTTGTAGGGAGTTGGGAAGAATTGAATGAAGTTAAGGGTTGACACTGGAAAGTAGAAAAACCTTCCTCCAAGGCAGGATTAGTGAAGGGGGGGAAAGTGATGTGCTAAACTGCAGGGGAAGCTACCTTGAGAAAGGTCTTGTTAAGTGGTCTCTATCTTGACCTGGAGGAATGAGGGGAGGGTGAGATCGGTTTTCCTCTAATGAAAGTGAGTATTGGAGTGGAAAAATAGTTTAAGTAGAAGGAGCCCGGCCGGCATGTCTCAGTTGTTGAGCGTCAACCTATCAACCAGGAGGTCGTGGTTGGATTCCCTGTCTGCGTGCAGGAGGCAGCCGATCAATGACTCTCATCATTGATGTTTCTGTCTCTCTCTCCCTCTCCCTTCCTCTCTGAAATCAATAAAAATATTTTTTTAAAAAAAGGAGAAGGAAAGAGTTACAATTATTGCTGTGTAAGTATTATTTCTAATGTTTGTTGAATGTACCTGCTAGCATATGAAGTGCCTTGACTGTGTTAAAAAATGAGAAATTTTAAAACATTCCAGGCATTGAGGGGTAGGTTGAAATTACAACAGTTGGGACATGTCTTGATGGTTTTTCTTCCAGCAGTGAGAGGTAATAAAGCATGGTGAGGAGGATTGTCGAAAGATTATGACTGCCTGAGTTTGAAGCCCCGCTTTGCCACTTAATACCTGTGATACCTTGGATGTGGAGAGTCTAGCTAAGCTATTTCATGGTATTGCTGCTTCACCATCCGTTTTCTTCTGCCAGGTGGCTTGTAGGGACCTTCAATTGACACAGTCTCCCTCATGCAAGCACATGCCCTAGATAGCAGCGAGAAGAGTCACAAGCAAATGTAAGTTCCTAATATGACTTCCCCGGCAGCCCTTGTGATCAGCAGTCTCCCCTGCCTCCTAGCACCTGTGTGCTGAATGGGCCCCTTAGATAAGAACCCCTGGGGCTTAGCAAAACCTCACTCTTTTGGTTTAAATGGACTGATCTGTTCCTAGCCTGGGAACCCCAAAGCACTCCACCCACAGACCTTAATAAAGGCATGTGCCCCAGGTCCAGTCCTCTCTGTCTGCACTCTGTCTTGACCTCCCCATGTGGACCCTCCAGGCATGCTGTGTACTTCCTTCCAGAACTGTGAGAAATAAACGATTTCATTTACTCTTGTGGTCTGTTGTTGAACTTTGGCTCACCATCCACTTAACAAATGTTAATTTAGCAAAGTAAAAACATTGGGTAAGTTCCTTAACCTCTCTAAGCTTCATTTCTTCACCTGTAGAAAGGGAATAAAAATAGTACTGACATTTTTAGTGTTGTGATGATTTAGTACCTAGAACATAATACACGTTCCATGTTAGCTATTAGGGTTTCATGCCTGGGAGCAGAAACAGTAAAAACAGTCCTTATTTTTTTTTTTTTTTAGAGAGGGGAAGGGAGAGAGAGAACATTGATCCATTGCCTCCCGTACCTGCCCAACCAGGGATTGAAGCTGCAAGGTATGTATGTGCCCTGACCAGGAATCAAACCTGCAACCTTTTGGAGTATGGGACAACACTCCAACCAACTGAGCCACACAGGCCAGGGCAAAACAGCTTCCTATTTTGGAATCTCAACCAAAAGATGTAAGAACAGCTTGGGTGAAAATTTGCATTTGTACATAGACGATAATTTATTTTAAGAGTACGGATGAAACCAGTTAGCAAGAGGGACCATTTTAATGGTCTCCTACTCACCCTGTTGGTGGAGAAGGGAATTTGCAGTTAAGCCATTGGGGGCCCTACTGGTTTTCTAGGCAGCATATAATAGTGGGCCTTGATTTTATGCTTTATACCTTAAGGACTGTGTGTCTACAGTCTGGCAGGCTCTGTTGGCCCCTATACTCATATATTAGAAGAACTGTTTACTTTTAGATTGCCTGCCTTTTTTATTTGCCTTTTTTTATTTTTTGGCTGCTTGTCGTTTATTTTCCACTTGGTGCAAGACACATAGTTGTAGTTCCAGGAGTCGGGAAGGCTCACCTGTGGCTCTCTCATCTCCCTTTTGGTGTTTTGCTGTTTTGATATAAAAGAACCCAATTGTTTCTGCTTGCTGCAGCCTGCCTAGTCTGTGGGGTAGGTGGGGTGGGGAGGGGAGGGGGGAAGGGAATAGAGGAGGAGGGGTGGGGGAGGTGCTCCAAAGAGCCTAGCGCCTCTGGAAGTTTGGTGGCTGGTGGTGGCCACTCAGGATTGGAGCCCTGCATTGCTTTGGCGGGCTGGTCACCAGGCTGCTTCCTTGCGAGCCTCTAACGTGATGCTCAATCAAGATGCACAATCACAGGTGGCAGGGACCAGGGCGTTAGGCCAAGGAGCTCCTTTGCAGAGCAGACTGTGGGAGGCCGCTCCTAGATGGAGACCGGGGGAGGAGAGTGCCTGCTTCTTGAAGTAGGAGACTCTCTGAGTTCCAACTTTGCATAAATGTATCTTTTCCCATGAACAAAGAAGTTAAAAATAAATTTATTCAAACAATGAAACCAAATATATTTATTTTGTAAAGATTTAAAAAAAAAAAACACAAGTAGAGATATAAACAGCTAAACTTTGGGGAATTGAGCCCCAGTTGTTTGTTTTCAGTTTATGAGTAACCACAAAGATTAAAACAAAAAATGACAAAGGAACTAAAGGAAAAACAGAAAAGAAACCCTGAATCTCATAGAATTCAATTTTTGTCACATGGAACTTTTCAGAGCTCCATTTATTTTCTACTACTTCTAGTGCTTCATTTTTTAAAAACTGACTTTACTAATTCCTGGGTTTCTGAAAACTAAAGTTTTAACCAAACAGAAACAGACTTATTTTTTCTTTTATACATGTCTATAAACAAATGCAGTTATTTCCCAGTGTAAAACTGTTTCTCTCACATGAGCAGTTGGGAGCTATGTCATGTACGCAGCAGAAAGGATCCACTTACAGGCTCTCAGCCTGCATTTCTGGTCTAGCCTCTCAGGCTGTCTATAGCCTGTACCATTTGCTATCAGAACATCAAATCCTAAATATTGAGTTGACATTTATACCAAGTTTTATTAATTTAAAGTTTAAAATGTGAAGGGCTCAGCAGGGCGTGGCTCAGCAGTTGAGCATCGACCTAGGATACGGGAGATCCCAGTTCGATTCCTATTCAGGGCACATGCCCAGGTTGCGGGCTCGATCCCCAGTCAGGGCTGTGCAGGAGGCAGCTAGTCAATGACAACTCTCATCATTGGTGATTCTCTCTCTCTCCCCTCTCCTTTCCTCTCTCTGAAATCAATAGACATATTTTTTTAAAAATTAAAAATGTGAAGGGATACTTGGACTTAACTAGATCTATTGAATTTCACATATAAAATATATAGACACACACATACACACACACATATATATGAATGGATGAAACAATTCAGCCATTGAATTACTGACATGACTGTATTTTCTAGGAGACTGAGAGAAGATTGGAAAATTAGGAGCTCCTGAAGTATGAGGATTTTCTCCAAAGAATCCTGGTTATAGACCGAATTGTGAACCCCACCCCCAAATTCATATGTTGAAGCCTAGCCTTCAAAGTGACCATTTGATAATAGGTCCTTTAAAGAGGTAATTAAGGTTAAATGATGGCATAAGGATGGGGCCCTAATTTGAAAGGATTGGTATCCTTATTAAAAAAGGAAGAGACACCAGAGATAGATCTCTTTCCCCTCCTCTCCACCAGGTGTGCACAGAGGAAATACCACATGAGGACACAGGGAGAAGAAAAGAGTCTACGAGCCAGGAAGAGAGGCCTCACCAGAAACTAACATTGATGGTACCTTAATCTTCAACTTCCAACTTCCAGAACAGTGAGAAAATAATTTCTGTTGTTTAACCGCCCCATCTGTGGTATTTTGTTATGGCAGCCTAGCTAATACAATCCTGAACCAGAGTAATTTGTTAAAAAATATATTTTAAAAATTTGATAGCATTTGTTAAGTCCAGAATCTATTGCTAAAATTTTTATTAAGTGAAGAGCTTTAAATACATCTCACATTTTTCTTCTTCCCTGTGATTTATCCTCTTATATCCCTTAAGTTTTAAAAACATGAAACATACCTAAGAATGTTTCTAGTGGATTTTACCATGCTAATTGTGCTCTCTAAATTATAATCCATGGGATGCTAATTTCTTATTCATAGAAGGGTTCACTGTTAAAACAAATAATACATTTATATTTTTTGAATTATTTTTTTCTCAGCTAACCTAATGGCAGATTGCATGTCAGATTTTAGCATTACAAAGAATGGTTTTGTTTACTTAATTTTCCTATATCTAATATTATCTGAAACCTTAATGCTTCTTTTATTTCTTTTCTCTTTGGCTCTTTGGTGCTATTCATAAGCTGCTGTGTCTACTTTAGGCTGAGATGAGACAATGTGCTTCACAGGCAAACTCATAATTTGTGACAGAGTGATAAAGCATTATTATCAGAAACTGGTTCTTACAGATATCCTTATGACAACCTGAAATAGAATTAGAGTTAGAAGGAACCCAAAAATAATTTTCCAGGTGATACCTAAGTTTTCCAAATGTGATCTCTGGAGGAAAAGATTATATGATATAATAATTCCATTTTTAAACTCATAGAATTTTAATAACTCATTTTCAGAATTCTCTACAACAGAATGAAATGTGTTTATACTGTAGTGTGTGAGGTTCTTCTTGCTCTTATCTCTACTCTTTTTCATCTTTCCTTATAGTTCCCTACATTTGCTCTGAGGTTTCTTCTGAAAATATAAATCTTATGAGCTACTTTCAGTTTGAATAGCACTTCGTAAACTCTAAAGCATTATGTAAGTGTAAATAATTATTATATTATTATGAAGGTGGTAGGCTATTGAATTGTACTCTTAAAAGTTATTCCAGTGTTGACTTTTAATGGTTCTTGGACAGTCAGCATCATTACTGAAAATGTTTAATTCTACATTTTTATATTTCATGGTTCATATTTCTAATTTTTATAACTATCTTCTTTAAATTCAGCTGATGAACACACACCAGTAGAGGATGAAGATTCAAAGAAAAGCACCACTTCAGCTTCTACTTAAGAAGGTATTTTTAAAATCCAGAGCTCTTTTTTTTTTTTAATCCTCACCCGAGGATATGTTTTTATTGACTTTTTTTTTTTTTTTAAAGAATAGTTTGTTGATTTTTAGAGAGAGAGGAAGAGAGAAGAGAGAAATATCGATGTGAGAGTGCAACATCAATTGGCTGCCTCCTGCATGCCCCGTTCCTGGGATCGAGCCACAACCCAGGCATGTGGCCTGATGGGAATCAAACCAGCAACCTCTTGGTGCATGGGATGATGCCCAACCAACTGAGCCACTCTGGCCAGGGCTTTATTAATTTTTTTAGAGAGGGGGGGGAGAAAGGGAGAGAAAGAAACATCAATCAGTTGCCTCCCTTTAGTTCTGTAAGTAATTGCTTTATATATTTAGGTGCTCCCTGATTGGGCGCATGTACATTGAGAAATGTTATGTCTTCTTGATGTAGTGTCTGATTATGTGGTTTTTATCCTTCCTTTTATGTGGTGTACCACATTTATTGATTTTTGGATATTGTACCAACCTTGCATCCCCAGAATAAATTTCACTTGATCATGGTGTATGGTCTTTATGTATTGCTGGATCCGGTTCGCTAATATTTTGTTGAGGATTTTAGTATCTATGTTCATCAGGGATATTGGCCTATAATTTTCTTTCTTTGTATTGTCTTTATCTGGTTTTGGAATTAGGATAATGCTGGCCTTGTAAAATGAGCTCTGGGGTCTTTTCTCCTCTTGAATTTTTCGGAATAGTTTGAGAAGGATAGGTGTTAATTCTTCTTTGAATGTTATACCTAATGTGACTTGAAGTTCTTTGTTCCCAGTGCCTAGCATGGTTCCTGACATAAGTGTTTGAACAAATGAATTTCTCTGTAACAACAAATGGGACAGCAAAAGCATATTTATCTGCTCAAAGGTATTAATGTTTAGGTGTAAGTTTTTTTAATTGTATGTGTTTTTAATTTGCAGATCAAGATACAAAAGGAAATTTTTAAAGAGCCGAGAAGAAGGAAGAAACACAGATGGCCAGGTTTTTTTCTTTAATTGTTATTATGGCAAATATCAAATATATAGAAATGTACAGAGAGCAGTGTAATGATCGCCCATGTACACATCACCCTACTTGAAAAATTATCAACTTGTGGGAAGTTCCCATGGCTCCCCAATTAATTTTGGAACAAATCTCAGATATCATTTCATTTAAAACAGTTCAGCCTGTTTCTCTAAAAGGTGGATATTCTTGCCCGGCCGAGCGTGGCTCAGTGGTTAAGCGTCGACCTAGGATCCAGGCGATGGGGGTTCGATTCCCGGTCAGGGCACATGCCCGGGTTGCGGGCTGCAGCCGATCAGTGACTCTCTCGTCATTGATGTTTCTCTCTCTATCTCCCTCTCTCTTTCTCTCTCTGAAATCAGTAAAGATATATTTAAAAAAATAAAAGGTGGATATTCTTTCTTTTTTAAACATAACCACAATACCATTACACTGTCTTAAATGTTTAACAGTAATTCCTCAATTCTTATCAGACTCCATTTTTATTTTTGTTGTTTTCTAGCCTAGCAGTTTCACGTGGTAAAGACCACATGAAAAAAAAACAAGATCTGACTGTGTCTTTTCAATGATCCATTAATCTGGAATATTAATCAGGGGACCATCTCCTTCTGCTTCCAGCAGCACTAAGTCAAAGGTTTGCTTTTAGTGTAATCACCAAGAACCAGGGTCCTCTCGAGGATGTTGAATGAAACAGATATACATTTGAAGGTGTCATCGTCACTTTGGAGCTGGGGAAGGCACAACAGTATTGTCCCTGTGGTGGGGCAGGGGAGAAGGGAAGGAAAGTGGGAAGAGAGTCTTTATGGCCTTGATGGAGTTTCCTCTTGTTTCCTTTGAAGCAGCATGACCTTTGGCCAGAATGCTTTCTGGTCCCCTGTACTCTTCACAAAAATGGAGGGCAGTGGACAGAATTTGGAGCATACTAGATGAATGTCTGGATGCCACTTTCCCATAAAGATCTATGAGTAGTTTCTTAAGAAAATTTCTTTAGAGTTCAGGATTGTGTCTGAGCTCCTTAGCATGAGTGGAACTCTACCCTTACTTGAAACACAGTATTCTCTCACTAGGGATTTACCTGGCCCCATTTTGCACATATATATATCCAAGAAGTGTAGGGCCTATTGGTAGTGACTCAGGGATGTCACCTCATGAAAACAGGCCTCGTTGCCTTCCCCCAGCAGTTTCTATTCATACACTACTAACCCCACTTGATACATAAAAATATGTATGCAGAGAATTCACATCTTTACTGAAAATACAAAAACATGCCCTATAAAACACAATGACTTTTTCATTTATTCACTTCATTTTATAAGGAATTGGCAAACTGCTCTTGATGATGCGCTATGAAAAATCTGAATCTTGGCAGAAAAATACTTTGGAAAACTGTCATAGAATATATATATATATATATATATATATATATATATATATATATATATATATATACACCTTAGAAGGTAGGGACCCATGCCAGGTCAAATCCAAGCCAAAGGAAAGCACAAGTGGAGGAGGCAAGAATGGCTTGGGCGCCATGGGTATTCTGGGCTGCAGTGGCACCAGAGGAGCCAATTCCAATTGGGCTCCAGAACAAAAATGTCATTATAGCGCCCATCCAAGATGATGACGACAGGGTGACCCATGGCAACAGGCGACATATTTTTGAGAATTAAAGCCCTCTGATGTCTCCAACACTTGGCCCTTCTATACTTAAACTGAATCTTCAATTGGAGGAAAAAGGTATTGGTTTAGTATATGGAACAGTTAATGTCATAATGGAAATACACAACATGCAAATCTATGTGCTATTGAGATTTTAAATCACACTGGGAGAAGCTATTTCTTTATCGCTAAAATATCTTAGGAAAGTGAATGCTGTGCTCCCTAACTTCAGCTCGCCCTTGTGAGAGAAGACTATGTGCCAAGCTCCCGACTGGGCTTATTGCTTTGTTTCTATCCTCCCACCTTTAATATTCTTTAATTATTTCCCAGGTCTTGGATGCAGAGCTAACCAGTGAATTGCACTGTGCCCTTGCTGTTAATGCTTTGCCTGGTAACAGGGTAAAGAAGCGTTAGTGTCCTGAAAGTAGACTGTCAGCTGTCCAGCTGTTCCACTCCCTCTTCATTAGAGAAAGTGTCACTCTGGCGATAGGGAAAGCTGAGCATGGTAAAAGCTCAACCCCTTTCAAAGTCATACTGAGGGAACCAACCCCCTATTTGAAAAGCCCATCTTGATCCTGAAGTAACTAATCAAGAGGAGCACATTGGATTTTTAGACAGAAGCTTTCCTTCAAGGCTGACTATAGGGACCATTCATCCTATGAAACTTCTTGGGAGTTAAAATGGTGCTCTAGCAAGGGGGCCAGTTGCATTTATCACTTGTCTTGCTGGGACATGAGAGTTGCTGACGCTCTGGACGCTGCTTTGATGTTTTAGCCTTTAATGCTAAGGAAAGGTTAGCCAAACTAGGTTCAAATTTATTAAAACTCAATTTTTGCCCAGCCAACAGTTTGGAGGGAAAGAGGCATATTCCATTGTCAATTCTGTATATATCAACCTTCCCCCACCCTCCAACCTTTCTTAATTCAGGACACTGTTAGCTAACCCTGGTCTAGCTACAGGTCCTGGATTTCAAATGGAAAGTGATGTTGCCTGGGGGTGATGGAACACTCTACGTTCCTGCCAGCCTTACTCCTCAACTAGGAGATCCCAGTTCCATCACCAATTCCTAAGACAGGGGAGTGAAACTAGAATTTTAGAACAAGGTTAATAGGTGGCATCCCCATATTTACTGTAGTGTTATTCACAATAGCCAGGATATAGAAACAACCTAAGTGTCCATCAATGAATGAATGGAGAAAGAAAATTATACATACATATATAATGGAATATTATTCAGTCATAAAAATAATGAAATCTTGACATTTGTGACAACAGGGATGGACCTTGAGGGCATTATGCTAAGTGAAATAAGTCAGAGAAAGGCAAGCACTGTATGATCTTATATGTGGAATCTAAAAAAAAAAAACACAAGCCTAGCCGGGCATAGCTCAGCGGTTGAGCATCGACCTATGATCCAGGAGATCACTGTTCGATTCCTGGTCAGGGCACATGCCTCAGTTTCAGGCTGGATCCCCAGTGGGGGGTGTGCAGGAGGCAGCCAATCAATGACTCTCATCATTGATGTTTCTATCTCTCTCTCCCTCTCCCTTCCTCTCTCTGAAATCAATAAAGATATATATAAAAAAATAAATAATAATAAAAAAACAAAAGAACCAAGCTCATAGATATAGAGAACAGATTGGTGGTTGCCAGAGGTGGGAGCTTGAGGGTGGGAGAAATGGGTGATGGAGGTCAAAACATACAAACTTCCAGTTATAAAATAAATGTCATGGGGGTGTAACATACGGCATGGTGACTACAGTTAATTAAACTATTGCCTATTTGAAAGTTGCTAAGAGAATAAATTTTAAAAGTTCTCATCACAAGAAAACCTTCTGGAACCATATAGTGACTGTAACTGGACTTACTGTGGTGGTCACTTTGCAGTATATACAAATATTTAATCATAATGTTGTATGCCTGAAACTAATATAATACTATATGTCAATTATACCTCAATAAAATTAATTTTTAAAACCAACAACAGTGTGGAGGTGGGGGTCATGCAAAAAGACTTTTCCCTAAATGCCTGGCAACTATTAAAAAACACATGTCAATTAAACCTCACAGTCCATTCAGCATCCTAGTAATGGGATTTACATTATATTTAGTCCTTGTAGAAGTTCCCATTCTACAAACTGTGACAGAAGGTTTAGACAGAAGGTTTGATGCAGATCCCATCACTGCACTCACACACTTGGGGCCTCCTCTCCCTGCCTGATTCCTCACTTTCACTCACTAGTTTTAGGATTTAGAATCCTTCCTCTGCATGAGTATATTTAGGGTGGGGCAAAGGTAGGTTTACAGTTGCATTATGATATTCTTTTGAGTTAATAACACTATTGTAATAATCATTTCCTGCATGTCTTTCTATATGCACAACTGTAAACCTACCTTTGCCCACACCTGTAGTCTAAAGAAGGCCAGTGTAATAGAGCTTATTTGGGGAAGATTCAAATGTACCAGTGGTCAAATCTCCCTAAACAGCCAGAGCCCACGTTGAGCTGACATCTGGGCAAATATTAGATCCCTATTCCCAATTCAGGTCTATTATATTTACAAAAGAGAGGGAGGGTGTAAGCCTAAATTAAGAGTTTATTGGGGGAATTCATGCTGTAGAGTTTGGAAATCGATGAGAACATTTTCTTATTTGTTTCTGTGGCTCCTTTTTCCCTTTAGAATCCCATAGAGACAACGCTATGCAAACCCATGGAGCAGGGAATGAAGTCGCCCAAACTGAAGTATTTCTTTCCCTCTGAGCTGGCTTTGCCTGTAGGAAGAAAGCAGAGTCCTGGTCCTCCCAAGCCCTGGCCAGCCCTGCCTGTGATCCCTGCCCTTAGCACTCATTGGTCTGCTTGGTTGGGCTGCTTTTCAGACAGCCCCACCACCAGATCTGCAGCCAGATCCCATCACTGCACTCACACACTCTGCAGCAAAGCTAACAAGCCCATCCTGATTTTTCTCTCTCTTTTCTTCTCCATTTCCCCCCCAATTTTTTTTATACAACCTAGGTTTACTTATGCTCTCAGAAAATTACCTCTTGATCCATTGACCCATGTTAGTCATCACTGACTGAACAAATGAAAAAGTGTTTCAAATAACCACAGGTGAGTGAGAATCCTGCCTGAACTAAGAGCCACCTCCCACTACCAACAAGTTCCATATAACCTATCTCTTCACAAAAAGGAAGAAAAAGTCTCTTAGGTGTTAGAAATTCTTCAAGGGAATATTCATTAATGCATTTGATAGTTCCTAAAATTTCTCTGTGTGTGGTATCCCCAAGGCCCATGTTTCACTCTGTATAAACTTCCCTAACACGCCCTCCTTTCTTAGGTTGGTGCAACTCTGCTTGAAGTTGTTTTAGTTTATTTCCTGTCTTAGACATATTTCAAATGTTGTAACTCTTTGTTCCACCTCCACCATAATGCAAAACTACTGTTTTAGCAATGTTTGCAGACATATCTGAGTATTGCAGAAAATTAAAATTCAGGGCTACCACTCTCAACGCTGTTTTACCAAATACTTAAAAACAACTGCAGGGGAAGGCCTCTCTCTCCCAGGGCTGCTGGGGGTTCCTTTTCATCTCAGCCAGGGCTGGAAGCCAAGATCAGCTTTAAGGGTCATTGTTGGGGCTGCCATGAGCTGGGTGGCCGTATTTTCCTACCTCAGACATTTGTAGTTGCTGGGAACCCCTACTTGATCTGTACCAGGCTACAGCCTTAAGTGGTCACACTTGACACAAGGCTTCTGGCTTTTCTTGGGTACTTCCAGGCTCTTGTGAGCTGATATGGTCTAAGTTGCCCCAAAAGTAGCTTAACTGTATGCCTGCTCCATAGGCAGGATATGTGCCAATCCAAGTAAGTGGTGACCCACCACAAAGATGCCTGTGTGTAAATGTTGCTAAGAAGGGAAGTGGGCAGAAGTGGTGTCTTCTATTGTACAAGGGGCATCTGAGGCCACCAAACTCAGAAGAACCTCACCATTTTCCATACCTACATTAACTTAGATGTCAACAAAGCAGCTCCACTCATAAGCCCACAGCTATGTCTCCTGCACAGTTTCCCTTTCAGGATTACAAGGAGGTGGTGAGGTAGAGCCATGAGTGGGTGCCAGAGGAGTGCCATGGGTATCAAGCAAGGAAGTCAGACCTGACACTCAGTACACTGGTCACAAGTGCAAGCCCAGCTTCTAAGCAGTTAACTCCACCCAATGAGACAGCTCAGGATCTACACTGTTGTGAGCTGTGCCATCTGGCCATGGTACTTGCCTCTGGAAAGTTTTCTGCACGAGCATGCCTTCTTCATCAACTGATAAAATAGTATTTTAGAAAAGTTCTGAAGTTCTCAGCCCTAAATTCCCCATCTCTGGTGATAAGGATGCCATCAACCCTCCTGGAGCAGGGAAGGTACCTTTCATATGGGAGATTTATTTCCTGCTTTCAGGAGTCAGGGGAGGGTCAGAGTATCCTTGTAATGGCTGTTTCTCAAGTAACTTTAATTCAAAATAGTAAATATAGCAAAGTGGCATACTTGGTGCTGGCAAATTTTGCTGCTTTTCAGTTAAAAAATCCATTGTCACCCATCCAAGCTGACCCACCCCATCAGTTCTGAAAGGCATGAGAAAACTGCTCCAGAGAACACTGCTGCACATTCCTAGAGACTCAGGAAACTCCACCCAACCCTAGTATGCCTCAGCCTAGAGCAGGATCCCTCCTACCACTACAGAAGTCTTCTGGAGCTGGGAACACTATGAAACGCTTACAGCTGAACAAATGTGGGATTTGGAATGTACTAGAGAACATATTTTTAAATTCTTAAGCCTGTATTTTATCTTGCCTGTGACTTAACTGTCCATATGCCTTGGCTCATTGCTCCGACCACTCCTTAACAGAACCCTCTTTCCATGTCATTGCAATATGATCATAAGGCCCAGATCTTTCCCCTTTGGGTAAATAAAGACACCACTGAAATGAGTTTAAGATCCTTATTTCCACCCAACCACACCCTTCCTAAACACCACTACCACCACCATCACCAAAAGCATAAATAGAACTCTAGTTCAGGCATTTCCAGTTATTTTTGACAGAAATGAAAAATAGGTCTATCTGTCCACCCAAGCACATAGTTGCTTGGAATTTTGATTGGCAGGCACTTCCAAGTCAGATATCCAAGGTTCTGATTACATTACATTTGTCGGAATTAAGATCCAGGTTACTTATAGTTTTTAGAACAAGTTTCCCCCCAAAGAGGTCATACCTTCCTCCTACTTAATTTGACCTTCCACCTTAATATTTGGAAAGTTCACTGGCTTTTGTTCTCTATTGTGAAAAACTTTGGAAAATAAGACCACATCCAGAGCTATTAGACAACTATATCTGCCGAACCTACTGAACTCCTTACAAGTCCTGCTTGTAACATTTCAGCCACGATTAAGATTTACAAAGTCAACTTGGCGAAGGTCAATGGATTTGTTGATAGCCAAGTTCTAAAGATGTTTTATAAATCAAAGCTATTTCCTCATATTAACATAGTGAATTTCTGATCTATGCTTTTGGATATATGAGGTGTACATTAGAAGGAATTCTATTTGGGGCATTAGTTAATTGGGGGAATAATTTTGGAGGTCATCTCTCTTGCAAACCTAGGCAAAGGGTAAATTATTATATATTGCAATGCTTTGCATATTTCTTATGTTTCATGCCACCACTCAGCCTTAATCCGTCTGTCACCTGAAACAAGGAGAGCCATGTTTAAAGAGTAGTGTCTATGACAAAGACACCATCCAGTCACAGGAAATAGATTCACTCTTCCTTTCCTTTCAGGCAGCCTGGGCATGAACAAAGAATGCTCTTTGTGTGTGTGTCAGACTGGGTGTGAGGGTCAGGAGGGATGTGTGCTGAGTATTCCCTCGCTTTCAGTCTTAGGTGGGAAGGCCGAATGTGGTTCTTTGAGCTGTGGCCAGATCAGAGAAGAAATCAGGACTGGGCCTGACTGTGTCCTAGAGATTATTTAACAGGCCCTGAAGTTCAGTGGGTACTTAAAGCATTGAGAAGCCTCATGCTTAAAAGATAAGGAAAGTTGGTCAACACTAGGAAATGAGAGAAATGTTGACTTCAAAATCATCTGGTGAGAATTGGAATGAGCACATGTGGGACATTCTCCTATTTCCCCCACCCTCAACAAGGCCTGGGGTCTCTGGGTAGTAATGACATCTTTCTCTTTATAGAAGCCCGAAATCACACACACCACGTTGGAGAAAATGGACACCCACAAGTGAGAAAGGTCAGAAGAAGAAAGGAATAAAAATTAGTAGACACCATGGCAAAGACTGTATGCTTTCCCATGAAAATGGAGCCTCCCTTCACACTAGGAATGCAGAAGCACAGAGAAACTGATCTTTGGTTAACTCCCTTCAGAAAGGAAATTCTGATGTCAGCATGGCACCTTCCCTTCAGTCATTGCAATCACTCCATAGGATGACTGTGGTGTCCACAATTAGTCAGTTGTTGTTTTTTATCCTGACATGAGGATATTTTTTCCATTGTTTTTCAGAGAGAGCAGGAGAGAGAGAGAGAGAGAGAGAGAACATCAGTGTGAGAGAGACACATCAATTGGTTGCCTCCCGCACATGCCCTGACCAGGGCCAGGGATTGAGCCTGCAACTCAGGTACCTGCCCTTGACCAGAATAGAACCCAAGACCCTTTGGTCCTAGGGCCGACACTTTAACCACTGAGCAAAACAGGTTAGGGCTCACAATTGGTCACACTTAACATAAAGCTCCATTAAAGGAGCATCACATTGTGAACAATTATTCCAAAACAAAGGTTCAGCTGAGAAGAACATAATGCTTTTTAAAAAGTGGGCCTGGCCTGTTCACTCTCCTAACCTCATTTGCCCCCTACTTAACAGTTTCACACAAAGAGGCCAGCAGGAGCCAGGGAAAGTACAACTGATTCCTTCCAATGAGTGATTCTTCTGCAACACTGCTCAGGAGACCATCTCCTTATGCTGGTTTGAGCAGCATTATACCCAAAGTTCCCTTCTGGTGTTCAGCAGCAGGATCTGGGGTTCTCTCAAGGATGTGGAAGGTGACAAGATACATTTGAAGGCGTGATAGGTGGCTTCTGAGCTGCATAAGGAGTGATAATAGGCTTTCCTAGGCTGGTGGGGGGAGAGGGGAGGAAAGGGGGAAGAGACTCTTTGTGGCCTTGATGGAATCTTTTCTGTGTTCTTTGTAAGCAGCAGAACCCTTGGCCAGAATATTCCCCAATCTCCTCCCACAGAGGGAAGATGGTGACCGGGATTTGCAGCACGTGGGATGAGGGTTTGATGGTCACCTTCCATAAAGCCCCGTGAGTAGCCTTCTTGGGTGATTCCCTTTGAGTCAAGTATTCAGCCTGAACTTGTCAGCATGAAAAGAGCTCTCCTTCTCAAGAAACACACTGTTCCCTCAGTGATGACATACCCTGCCCAATCTGGCACATATTTATTGTCTAAAGAGGCAGGGTGGGGATGAGGATGGGATGAAGGTGGGAGTAGAGAAGGTATGGGTCAGTGCACACTCACCATGGGCACCTGGGAAATTTCAGTGATGTGCAGGGCCTACTGACAGTGATTTGGATCATCTCATGAAAGGAGGCCTCCTTGTCATTCATTTAAAATGGCACTTCCTTCACAATTTCCATACATACCCTACTTGTCCCACATGTGACACAGAGACAAATATATTGAGAATGTACCTCTTTATTGGAAACACAAGTGCAGAGAGGGTAAGAGTGGCATGGATGTCATAGGGGTCACTGACACCAGTAAAACTGATCTCCACTCAGGCTCCTGAACAAGGATGAGATTCTAGGGCTTTTTCAACACCATAAAGGGAAGGTGGTTCTGGGTATCAGGTGGTGCATTCCACAGCTTGGCCCTCTTCCTCTTAAACCAAACCTACAATCAGAGGGAAAAGGAGACTGGTTTAATATATTCACAGTTAGTGTCATCATAGAAAAAATCACAACACGCAACATTATATGCCACTGAGACTTAAAACTGCATCAGTAGCTCTTTACTTATTGCTAAAATACCTCAGGGAAGTTAACACACATCCCCCTTCAGCTCACCATTGGTGAGCATAGATTATGTGCCAAGTGCTGCAACAGGTTTATTACTCCCAATTTTAATATTCTAATAGCTTTTGGCAGGTGTTTGATGCTGGTGTAGCTTGAGTTGCACAATTTCTTGGTAACAGGATAAAGAAAGGTCTGTATCCTGACAGCTGACTATTATTAGCAGTTAAGCTGGATTCTGCTGCCTCCTCACTAGGGATACTGTCACCTCGTGTGGGGGAGGAATTTGGACATGGTAAATAGGGGGCCCTATTTTAAATAAAATTGAGGGTAAAGGCCCCCTATTTTAAAATCCTATCTTCTGCATGAAGTATATTCTTATTAGGAAGGAACTTATTGGCTTTTTAGATGGAAAATATCCTTCCCGGATGTTGAAGGGGTCTTTAGCCCTGAAACTTCTTCAGATATAAATAGGTGCTCCAGCAAGGAAGGACTATCATGGGACCCATGGCGTTTGTGGCTTGTCTACTGGGGCATGAGGGTTGCTGAAAGCCTGGAACACTGCCTTGAGCTTTTAGCCTGTAGTGTAAACACTGTGGAGTCCAACTCAACCAACCACCAATTTCCAAAAACTCAAAAATATCTTCAGTCAACAAATATTTAGCGGAAAGAGGCATACAATTATAACTGTTAATTGTCTTTTTTAATTCTCATGTGAGGATATGTTTCTATAGATTTTCAAAGAGAGAAGAAGGGAGAGAGACAGAGAGAGAGAGGGTGGAGGGAGGGAGGGAGGGAGGGAGGGAGGGAGGGAGGGAGGGAGGGAGGGAGGGAGGGAGGGAGAGAGGGAGGGAGGGAGGAGGGAGAGAGAGGCTTTGATGCAAGAGAGAAACGTCCATTGTTTGCCTCCAGTGCACTCCAATAGCAGGGTGGAACTTGCAACCTAGGTATGTGCCCAGACTGGAAATAGAATCTGCAACACTTTTGGTGCACAGGATGATGCCCCAACCAACTGAGCCACCTGGCCAAGGCATAACATTGTTATTTCTTCACACTCCACCCTAACCCACTTTACAAACCCTCCTGGGCTTGAGACCAGGTCAACTCACTCTGCTCTACAGTTCCAGGACCCTGGACCAGAGCTGCTGCTGTCCACTATGGCATGTTATCCTAGACACTGCTACTCAACCAGGAGCCCCAACCCTATCCCTTATCCTTAAGGCAAACAATGGAACAGGCATTTCAAGAAGATAATCAACTACCAAGGTAAGGGATCATAACTTTTTCCTCCCTGAATATTTACCAACTCTTTCCACAAACAAACAAAACTGTCAGTTAGGCATATCTATCTTCTCTATGCCGGAGTTAATGGGGTTTATGTTGTATTTAAATACTTTAAGTTTCCAAACTGTACCTGTTACGTGACATAAAGGGTCATCTCTCTGCCTGGGATCTCATTTTTACCCTCCCCACTTAGGACCTGTGGTCTTTCTACTGCATGAATATATTGTCTAAACAAGCTTTGGGAGGACTCAAATATACCAGTGGTCAAAATCCTATAAACATAACAGAAGCCCACAGCTAGCTCTGGTATGGGCTAATATTGAGTCAGTATTCCCAGTACTTGTTTCACAAAACTGTTCTATTTCCGAAAGGAAGGAGGAAACCATGTACTAAGCTTTTGTGGAAATTCATGCTGTAGGGGTTGAAAATAGATGAGAACACTAAGTTTTGCCCCTGATTTTTTTTCTCCAGGTTCCTATTCCCTTCCAAGTGCCATTGAGAGAGCACCATGGAAGCCCATGGAAGGGGAAAAGCAAGTCACCAAACTTTATGTTCTTTCTTTAATTCTGCACAGGCTTTGTCAGCCTGAGAAAGTGCTCCCAACCTCCTCCCAACCTTTCCAACCTGAGCCAGGCCTGTGAGCCAGTCTGTGGTGTCAGGATGCCAGTACTCAATGGCCTGCTTTGTTGGGCTGCAGCCCAAGTCCATCACTGCACTCACACATGCACTCTGTAGCAAAGCTCAGAAACCCAGCCTGATTTTCTTCACTTCCCTTTAGGCAAATACCACTTTGATACAACTTTTGATCCCATGACCTACACATTAGCCTTCACAGCCTGCAAGAGGGGAAAAAGTATGTGGAATTAACACAGCTATGAATCTATCGCAAAGGGGGCCACATCTTGCCACCAAACAAATTCCACAAAACTCGCCTCTTCAAAACGGTACCATCAAAATGGAAAAAACACCTTAGATGTTAGAAATTCCTCATGAGAATATTCACTTGTGCATTTCTTAGATTCATAAGGCTGAATTTGTGTAAGATATGAAAGACCCCTTTTGATTGCATGTAACTGTTCTCTAACCTTTTCACCCTTCTTAGCTCAATTCACATTACTTTTTGTTCATTTGTTTTTTCTGTGGACTGACTTCCAAAGCTTGTAAACTTTCCCTCCATTCTCAGCATGTGATTGTTCCAGCAATGTTTTCAGGTTGAAATATCAACGGGTTTCAGAAATGTGCAGTTTGGGGCTGCCACTCTTTGCAGTGCCTAACCAAACACTTAAAAACAAAAGGAGGAGAACCAGGCAAGTTTTAGGATAACTCCCCTGCCAAAGGGCTTTTTCAGGTTTACTCACCTGCACTCTGTCTTCAGTCGCTCCTTCGCGTCTCCCAATGTTCCTCCTGAGGGGAGACCACAACAAATGCTTAGAATTTGGAGTTGTGAATAAAACAGGTAGGCTGTCTTCCCCTATCACTCACAGCTTACTTCAACCTATGTTGTTCATATAGAGCAGTGACTTTCAACCCTTTTCATCTCATAGCACTCATAAACTAATTACTAAAATCTGTGGCACACCCAAAATATATATTGTTTGTTTTGCAGAGATGAAAACATATATATAGGTATAATTTTGATTGATTCACACCAGACAACTATTTTTATGTTGGCTGTTGTCAGTTTTGTATATGACAATGTAAGGGAAAAGAGGTCAGTGCCTCTGACTAAATAGTCAGGTACTGCATGTTTTAAAAATTCTTGCAGCACACCGGTTGAATATCTCCGACACAGAGCGTTCTCTAGATAAGTTACTCCACCACCCTAATATTTATAAATGCATTGATTTAGCTAAGAGCTTAAGCTTGGCTCTAAATGATAAGAAGGTACAATTGGACCTTTTTATACCCTGCTCTCTGTGCATTAATTTGAGTACTTCCAATGTCAGGCTGAGCCCCAACAAGACTCCACAGAGACGTGCTCCTAAAGGGGTACCAGTGCTAGAAGGAGTTGAACTTTTTGAATGTACTGATGGGCCTGAAGGAAAGCAGCCCCAGAATATGCTAATGTGGCATATTGATTGTTTTTAATGAAAGTTACTTGAGAAACAGCTAGTGCAAGAAGAACTTTTTGACTCTCTGCACTCTGTCACCCTAAAACCAGAAAATAAATCTCGCATATGAAAGGTGCCCTCCCTGAACAGGGAGTTAAAGAGACTTCCTCAGAGCCAGAGACAGGAAATTCAGGACTCAGAGGCTTATACAAACAAGTCTCATTAATTCTTTACTAATTTCTCCCCTCAGCCCAACTCTGCTTAGATTCTTCACTGAGTGAATACCGAAGCCTACGTCTCTTGTCTTGTCCATTCTTCACTAATATATTGTTACTGTCTCTAAAAAAGATGAAAGCTGCCTGCTTGGGACATTTCCTTAGGCCCCACTTCTGTGAGACCTCTGGGTATACGAATTCAGTTCTTCATATTCCCTGCCACTCTGTCTTGTGTCACTTCACTGGTTAGGCCAACCAGAAGCACTAAGAAGGGAAAGGGGGAAATTGCCCTTCTCCCCAACGATACACTTATACATGTATATACATGTATATGATTTCAGGCATGATTATCTATATGTTTGTAAAGAATATGTTTAATTTTGTACCCACACTTTGCAAAACAGTTCATTTTTTCTTTTCCTTTAAGAAGTCGTGTTCTGTCTGGTAATGGGAAATAGCCATTGGTTGGTGTTCACGTGTCCCAACTCCCTTCACAAAGATTCCTAAGGGTCAAGCTTACTTGCCAACACAAAGCAGACAAGGAGACACATCCATATGAGAAGGTCTAGGACAAAGGTGTCCCAAGTCCTGAGGCAAGTTTTAGGATAACTCCCCTGCCAAAGGGCTTTTTCAGGTTTACTCACCTGCACTCTGTCTTCAGTTGCTCCTTCGGGTCTCCCAATGTTCCTCCTGAGGGGAGACCACAACAAATGCTTAGAATTTGGAGTTGTGAATAAAATGAAATACATGGGTATACATTTTCAGCTTGTTTTAAAATTTGCATTCTGTCCCTCAAGAACCTCCATAATAAATTTTTCGGTTCTCCCAGCACGGGGCTTGCTTTGTAGATGGTTGCCCCTCAAAATTTAAGGTGGCATAAACAACTCAGTAGTCAGGATAAATAACTTCAGTGAAATTCAGAAAAATATAAACATAAATGTAAATCAAAAGCACACTGATACCACCTCATCCATGTAGATGGCTGTTGCAAAAAAAAAAAAAAAAAAAGAGAGAGAGAGAGAGAGAAAATAAGGATTGTTATGGAGGTAACAGAGAAATTGGTACCTTGGTGCACTGTTACTAGGAATGTAAAATGGTGCTGCCTGTGTCCACTTGCATGAGGTGCTCCTATGGGTGTGACACGACAGAGTCTCAGGTTTGCAGGAGGAAGGGCCGTGCAGATGGATGGTGGTGATGGTTGCACAGTAAGAAGAATGTGCTTAATGCCACTGAATTGTGGTTGAAAATGGTTAAGATAATAAACTTTGTGCTATCTGTATTTTAACATAATAGAAATTAGGAACAATAAACTAGTCTCTTAAACAATTAAAATGGGCAAAGCACTTGAGAAAGCACATTAAAAGATGCTCTACATCACTTATCCATAGGGAAATGCCAATCAAAACCATAAGATACCACTTCACGTCCACTGAGACAGCTAATATCAAAAAGGCAGAGAGTAACAAGTGTTGGGATGAATGTGGAGAGATTGCAATCCTCATGGCTGCTAGTGGAAATGTAAAATTGTGCAGCTACTATGGAAAACAGTAGAGCAGTTGCTCAAAACCCTTAAAGCAGGAGTAGCATATGATCTGGCAATTGCACTTCTGGGTATACACAAAATGATTGGAAACAGTGACTCCCACCTGATTTTGCACACCCAAGTTCATAGAGGCCTTATTCACAATCCCAGAATATAAGCAACCCAAGTGCCCATCAATAAACAAATAGATAAACAAAATATGATATTTACACACAATGGAATGTTATGCAGCCTTAAAAAGCAAGGAATCCTATCACAGGCTACAGCATGGAAGAAACTTGAGGGCATTACACTCAGTGAAATAATCCAGTCACAAAAAGAAAACCAGTGTGTGATGCCACTTCTAGGTGCACCTGGAGGATTCAAATGGCTAGGAACCGAAAGTGGAAAGGTGGTTGCCAGGCCGGAGAATGGAGTTGTTTACTGTGTCCAGTTTTAGTTTTACAAGAGGAAAAGTGTTCTGGGGATTGATTGCACAGTACGAATGTACTTAACACCACTGAACTGTACACTGAGAAGTGGGTAAGATAGCAGAATTTATCTTTAAGTACGAATTACCACAATTAAAAAAAAAAAAAAAAAGACTGCTGAGCAGTAACCAGGCTGGATTCATGTGCCGACTGTACGAAACTATTTCCCTGATGCTCAGAAGCTTTCCCCTCCCCCATCCCTAGAGCACAGGTGACTTTTTGGCTTAGAAAGAGAAGGAGAAGGCACAGGGCAGAGACAAATGTGCCTAGAAACAAGCCCGGACCCCTTGGAGAACTAGGCACCTCCCAGAGCAGCCACTCACCGTGTGACCATGTCCGGGTACTGAGTGTGTTGGTAAATGCTTTCCAGCTCCCGCACCTGGCCCGGCGTGAACTTACGGCGTTGGACTCGTCGTCGCGGGTTCTGGGGCTGCGGTGCTGCGGCCGCAGCCCCCTGTGCCATCTCAGCCAGCTGCTGCCCCGGCTCCTGGTCACCGTCGCCGCCGCCGCCCTCTTGGCTCCCGTGGCCTTCGCGGTCGTTCTCACCTTCCTGGCCGACGTCTCCTTCCTGGTCGTTGTCGCCTTCCTGGTCGCCTTCGTGGTGGATGTCATCCATGAGGCCCGGATCTCCTTCCTGAACGTGGCCTTCTTCTTCTTCTCCTGGCCCCACACCCCACACAGATTCAGATCTCATTGCGTCTTCCTCAAAAATTTCGCCTTGGCTGCCCAAGCCCAGGTCATAGAACTTGTTGACCCAGGTCGGAGGCTCCATGGCTGGAATGCAGCCAAGGTCGAGCAGCTTCTGGAACCGCGCTGGTCGGGAACCCAGCTGCCCGCCGAGGCTGAAGCTGGTTCTCTTTTTGGCGCCTGGTACCGGTTATAACCGCTGTGTGGCCAGTTCAAACCTACGGGCTCAGATTTAGAGGATTCCTATTGGCTTTCTTCCCCACCCCCCCTGGCGGCCAAGGTCAGTCCAGGTGGGTGGGACTTGCTTAGGCGGGAAAGCAGCCAGGGTGTGGCCAAAACATGGAGGCACTATGGGAAAGAAGGTGCTGGTCGTGGGCATGGGTGTGGAATGGGGTTCTAATCTCCAGCCCCACTTACTTCTCCCGACTCTAGCAGAGTGTCTGCCCTGAGGAAGGCGCTGTGCTGAATTAAGCAAGCTGATTTGGGGTGAGGGGCGCCTAGGGAGGGACAGCGTGGGCTGTGAGTCTTCACGGAACCGCAGGAGCCCTTGTGGAAAAGACTGGAGAACGTCTCCTGATCCAACATTTGGCCGCTGCAGGCCACGGGCTAGTAATTAAGATGAAACGAACTGCGGGGCTTACTGCTCTGGGTTCTGCAAGGACTCTGAAGGCAGAGCGCGCTGTGCTTCCCGGGGCGCCAGGAGTGGATCTTGGGGCTGGGTGTGCACGGTATTCTGGGTCAGATGCACTCTGCAGGAAGCCCAGTGCACCCCTTGAGAAAGTTCAAGGACTCCAGCGTTTTAGTCCCGAATCGGTGCCAGACTGCAGGTGTAGAGCCCAGCCCAGCGCTTTGTGCATCCAAGACCGCTTGCACTGCAGGGACTGTGGACGCCATAGTGGAGTGTGCGTCCTCTTCCTGGCACCACTCCAAAGTCTCTGGTTGCAGGTCCTCCTCGCAAGTTCAGGGTTCCCTGTGCTGGGCTCTGGCTGTGAAGCCAGGTGAATTTCCACCTGTTCCCCCTGCTGCCTCCTCCTTACCCCTTTCCTGACTTTTTCTAGTATTATCGTCATGATTGCTTGCTGAGGTAAAAAATAAAATTATATTTATTCTCAAGAAAAGGAGATTCAGGCCAGACTGAGGGCTCTATGGTTCTCCCTTCAGGATGTGCTTTGTAGATGCTCCATGAGGTGTTAATATCCCGGATCTGGAAAATTGCTTCTAATAATGGCCCTATGGTTGATATCAAACATATTTACCCTTTTGTTACCAACACCAACATCACTGTCCTCACTATCATTTTATTAGAGAAACCATTTTGTATGGGGTTTAGGAACATCACAGACTGTACGTAAGGGATGGGTAACCCTGCTTCATTTGTGGAGGATGGCTAGGAAATCAGCTAGAAGATGGTGTTTGACAGATCCATAGTGTGTGTGCGTGTGTGTGTGTGTAAGAAAGAGAGCGGGGGCAGATAATAATGCCAAGTCTAGCTCGTCGCTGGTGGCTTGGATGGAGAAGTAAAATATTCTGCTGCCCACCAGGCCTTAGGATGTTGGCCGAGTGTGCTAGAGACTAATGCTGAGTGTGTTGATGCTCCTCCTCAGAGTGTGAGAGGGACTGAGAATGAGGAAAACTGGGCCAACAAACCAGATCCCAAAGCACAGCCAATGGCTCCTGTTGTTACAGGTTCCAAAAAAAGAAAAAGAGAAAAGAACAACTATCAATTCATATCTATGTGTGAAAAGGTAGAAAAGGTTGCGGGGGAGTGGATTACAAAGCTGAGTAGATACAGCCTCTGCCCTTGCACTGCCAGTTCACTGGCATTCTTTTTTTTTCTTTTTTCCTTTTTTTTTTTTTTTTGCAGCATTTAGGGTACAAATGATATTCTAAGCCAAATGTGTCACTCATTTACTATTTCTTTAGGGTAAGTAGACATTTTACATGTGGAACTTTGGCATTTGAGGCACTCATGCCCTCTTTTGTCTTTAATTTTTCTTTAAAATAGGAAATAACTGTACTTCTTCTGAAAGCAGGTCTGTGAAATGGCACAAAACACTCCACAAGTACCTTCATATAAAAATACACTTAACATAACGAACCATACCAATACAGTGAAAACCCAAAGTTGGGCAGTTTGAAAACTTTGGATTCAAACTGGCAGCAATTCTGACCATATCAATGCTATATCTTGTCTTGCTTTTTAAAGTACAAGACTTCCAGAGTCTGATACGACTGTGTTTACAGACTGCTTACTGTTCCCCCAGGGAAAAGGGCACTTTCTCTTGGGAAAACGACAGCCTACTCCACAGTTAACTGTTTTCTCTTATTGCAGTGCATGTATCTTCCGTGTTACCTATGGCCTTAAATTCTAAGACAGAGTGAATGGATGCATGAGTGAATTTAATAGAAAGGACACAATGCAGAGGAAAGGGAATCCACTTAAAAGGTGCAGGCAGAAGAAAATGCAAAACATCCCTCATCGGTATTCAATAGTTTAACCTGTTTGATTTTAGAAAATGCAGAACATCCCTCATCAGTATTCAATAGTTTAACCTGTTTGATTTTATCCCAAAATATTGCATGAGGCTTAAGTGAATCCTTAATGAAACAGAATGTGCATGAACTCACTTAGCACCTTGCATTATTTCTGTCTGAATACTTGTTGGTGTTGAGGCTTTGGCAAGACTGGGTAGGTCTATGGAATTCCTGTGACATCCTTGCAAATTTCCTCTGGTTAGAACAATGAAATAGAACATGGGTATTACTTGGGGTGTTGGGACTGGGGACAGGCCCAGAAACAATCTTGATTTTTTTTTTAATCCTCACCCTAGAATATTTTTTCCCATTGCATTTGAGAGAGAGTGGAAGGGAGAGAGAGAGAGAAACATCAATGTGAGAAAGACACATCGATTGGTTGCCTCCCGCACGCACCCCGACTCTGGGAGGGAGGATCAGGCCTGCAACCCAGGTACTTGCCCTTGGCCAGAATCGAAACCGGGACTCTTCAGTGCCCAAGCCGACACTCTAACACTGAGCCAAACTAGCAAGGACAATAATCTCTCTTTGAACCCCACTCTCTATCTTCACCTTTGCTCCTAACCTGTGAGTATTTCAATCCCTGTGAAAATCCTTAAAGTGAGCATCTGAGTTAACAGGAGGTTGGCCCAGAGATAAAAAGACAGCTCTGGTGCTTGACCTTGTGATGGGATCTGTGGAAGATGTGAAGGACTTATTTGAATATGAACCTGAGGTTTTCCCTTCTCTGTATCTTGTTTTATAAAGCCCCCCTCCCACGGGCTACTTCCTAATCCAGCTTACCACTCAGATCCCTACACCAGCCACTCCTACCCCCAAAAGCTCTGTGCACAGCCATCAGCATGGATTTCTCTCTCCCCGTAGGTCTCCACAGCTTCCTTTCCACTTCCGATTTCAAAATATCCTTTGCTTCACTCCTTTTTCTACAATGCTGAAAGGGAATGGCACAGAGACCCTTCCTTGGTCTCTACCTTGCCTCTACCCCAACCCCACCACAAACCAAGATTCTTGGGCCTGAAATTGAAAATCATGTCCCAACTCTGTGGTTCTCACACAGGCTTTAGTTTTGTCTAGGGGCTGAGCTTTGGAGGAAGCCAGGTGTAGTAATAGGATCCCCGTGCCTGAATACCTCCTTTTAAATCACTAGTGTCCCCTTGTTTGTGAAACACAAAAGAAAGTACTTCCAGAAAGTCTTCTGCATTCCTATTGGCATAATGAAGGTTTCCAGGCCATCAGCCTGCTTTCCTAAAAAGTTCTTTCATCACATGTGCAGAGCAGGCTGCTGTTCCTGAGCTGTGCTGCCAGGTGGCAGGCTGAGCTTTGCAAAGAGATGGGAGGAAAGGATGCCTGTTGCACTGGAATTGCACTCAGCCTTTGTGGGAAGAATACAACCTGAATCACTCTCCCAAGGCTCTGATGTTTGCTGTGCAAGAGTGAACACCAGGATACTGAATGCCTGGGGGTGGGGGCGGTGGCTTAGTGCTGAGGCTGGGTGAGAAAACTTGAGTTCCCAGCCCTTTCAAAGAAAGGGTTCTGTGCGGGATGGAGAGGGTGTGTTGAAGAGCTGAACCTGGGTGTGCACTGCACATATACAGGCAGCTCTGGGACAGGGGAGGGCATGGCCACGCAGAGTCTGGCCGTCTCTGGAAGGAAGTCTGCATGATCTCTCTTGCAGGCCAGGCTGCTGTCCTGGGCTTGTGCTCTCTTATCTGTAATGTGAAGGGAAAGGACTGGATACCCACAAAAGTCCCCTAAAGGCAGACAGACTATTGTGGTTTCTTCTTTTAACCCGAGCATCCTCCAGGAGAAAAGGAATTCCTTTGCTTGGAAGAGCAGCAAGAATGATGACACTGATTCTCCATCATTTTCACCCTTTTACTGCCAGGCCCCTCAATATTTGTTTCACTTGCCAAATGATGATCTTGTGTGAAAGTTCCACAAAAGAAAAGAAGTATGAGTCTCCCAAGAGCAGGTGGCTGAGGCAAGGATTCCTTCTCATTGGAACACCTTCTGCCCTGGCTTAATGGGATGAGGGGGCATAGGGGAAGTCTTCAATGAAAAATAAAAGTTATGGCACACAGCATTCTTAGGATGAAGGTTATGTGATCACAGCAACTGACCCCAGAGGTGTCCACTCAAGGTTTGGAGAAGCTCAGTCCATTCCCTGGGCTATGGGAAGTCAAATGAGACAAAGATGAACTTATCGATCAAGCATCCAGTGAAGGGCTCTGTGTTATCTCCATGATCTCATTTGCAGTATTGCAGCATTTCCTAGAGGGGTCCCAGCAGCATGGAATGACTGCATCATAAACAGTAGTTCTGTATGTGTGCTCACAATTCAGGAAATGGATTCCTGTTCCTGTTTGAAAAAACTGAGGACTTCACTACCCAGTTTTGTACACATTCATAGTAACTCTTCACTTTATTTCAAATGTTGCTTTCACATCTATTTGGAGGGAACACACTCTTGTATCACCCAATAAAGAATTGTTTATGGTCCCTTCCTTTCCCCTTCCCGTTGTTCTAAGTGCTTGTAGATAAAATAGTTGCTTGGAATTTTGATTGACAGGTACTTCCAAGTCAGATATCCAAGGTTCTGATTACATTATATTTGTCTGAATTAAGATCCAGCTTACATAAATGTCATTTTTAAAAAACTTTCCTCCTAAATAGCTCATACATTCCTCCTACTTAATTTGATCTTCCACTTAAATATTTGGAAAGGTCACTGGCTTGTGTTCTTTATTGTGGAAAACCTTGGAAAGCAAGACCACATCCAGAGCTATTAGACAACTATACCTGCCAAACCTACTGAACTCCTTACAGGGGTAGGGAACCTTTATTCTGCCAAGGGCCATTTGGATATTCATAACATCATTCTTGGGCCATACTAAATTATCAACTTAAAAATTAGCTATGAAAAAAGCTCCTAGATTTATTGAATTTTGAGCCCTGCCTTCAGTTCCTTGGCAGGGCCAGACCAAATGATTGTGCCAGCAGTAAAAGGCCTGAGCGCTGGATGTTCTTCAACCCTGTGAGATCGTGCTTACAACTTTCCAGCCACAATTAACATTTACAAAGTCAACTTGGCTAAGGTCAATGGATTTGTCTGTGGCCAGTTTCTAAAGATGTTTTATAAATCCAAGTTATTTCCTCATATTACCACAGTGAACTTCTGATCTGCACTTTCCCAGTATGTGAAGTGCACATTGAGAGAAATTCTTTTGGGGGTATTAGTTAATTTGGGGGAATAACTTTAGAAGTCATCTCTCTCTGCAAACCTAGGCTAAGGGTAAATTATTATATATAGCAATGTTTTGCATATTTCTTATGTCTCATGCCACCACTTGGCCTTTAATCCATCTAGCACCTGAAAGAAGTAGGCATTTTTTTTCTTTTTTAAATATATCTTTGCTGATTTCAGAGAGAGGAAGAGAGAGGGAGAGAGAGAGAGAAAGAGAGATAGATAGAAACATCAATGATGAGAGTTGGCATCGATCGGCTGCCTGCTGCATGCCCCCGACTGGGGATCAAGCACGCACCTGGGCACATGCCCTGACCGGGAATTGAACCACGATCTTGTGGACTCTAGGTCAATGCTCAACAGCTGAGCCATGCCCAGCCAGGCCAGACATGTTTAAAGAGTAGTGTCTATGACAAAGACACCATCCAGTCACAGGAAATAGATTCACTCTTCCTTTCCTTTCAGGCAGCCTGGGCATGAACAAAGAATGCTCTTTGTGTGTGTGTCAGACTGGGTGTGAGGGTCAGGAGGGATGTGTGCTGAGTATTCCCTCGCTTTCAGTCTTAGGTGGGAAGGCCGAATGTGGTTCTTTGAGCTGTGGCCAGATCAGAGAAGAAATCAGGACTGGGCCTGACTGTGTCCTAGAGATTATTTAACAGGCCCTGAAGTTCAGTGGGTACTTAAAGCATTGAGAAGCCTCATGCTTAAAAGATAAGGAAAGTTGGTCAACACTAGGAAATGAGAGAAATGTTGACTTCAAAATCATCTGGTGAGAATTGGAATGAGCACATGTGGGACATTCTCCTATTTCCCCCACCCTCAACAAGGCCTGGGGTCTCTGGGTAGTAATGACATCTTTCTCTTTATAGAAGCCCGAAATCACACACACCACGTTGGAGAAAATGGACACCCACAAGTGAGAAAGGTCAGAAGAAGAAAGGAATAAAAATTAGTAGACACCATGGCAAAGACTGTATGCTTTCCCATGAAAATGGAGCCTCCCTTCACACTAGGAATGCAGAAGCACAGAGAAACTGATCTTTGGTTAACTCCCTTCAGAAAGGAAATTCTGATGTCAGCATGGCACCTTCCCTTCAGTCATTGCAATCACTCCATAGGATGACTGTGGTGTCCACAATTAGTCAGTTGTTGTTTTTTATCCTGACATGAGGATATTTTTTCCATTGTTTTTCAGAGAGAGCAGGAGAGAGAGAGAGAGAGAGAGAGAACATCAGTGTGAGAGAGACACATCAATTGGTTGCCTCCCGCACATGCCCTGACCAGGGCCAGGGATTGAGCCTGCAACTCAGGTACCTGCCCTTGACCAGAATAGAACCCAAGACCCTTTGGTCCTAGGGCCGACACTTTAACCACTGAGCAAAACAGGTTAGGGCTCACAATTGGTCACACTTAACATAAAGCTCCATTAAAGGAGCATCACATTGTGAACAATTATTCCAAAACAAAGGTTCAGCTGAGAAGAACATAATGCTTTTTAAAAAGTGGGCCTGGCCTGTTCACTCTCCTAACCTCATTTGCCCCCTACTTAACAGTTTCACACAAAGAGGCCAGCAGGAGCCAGGGAAAGTACAACTGATTCCTTCCAATGAGTGATTCTTCTGCAACACTGCTCAGGAGACCATCTCCTTATGCTGGTTTGAGCAGCATTATACCCAAAGTTCCCTTCTGGTGTTCAGCAGCAGGATCTGGGGTTCTCTCAAGGATGTGGAAGGTGACAAGATACATTTGAAGGCGTGATAGGTGGCTTCTGAGCTGCATAAGGAGTGATAATAGGCTTTCCTAGGCTGGTGGGGGGAGAGGGGAGGAAAGGGGGAAGAGACTCTTTGTGGCCTTGATGGAATCTTTTCTGTGTTCTTTGTAAGCAGCAGAACCCTTGGCCAGAATATTCCCCAATCTCCTCCCACAGAGGGAAGATGGTGACCGGGATTTGCAGCACGTGGGATGAGGGTTTGATGGTCACCTTCCATAAAGCCCCGTGAGTAGCCTTCTTGGGTGATTCCCTTTGAGTCAAGTATTCAGCCTGAACTTGTCAGCATGAAAAGAGCTCTCCTTCTCAAGAAACACACTGTTCCCTCAGTGATGACATACCCTGCCCAATCTGGCACATATTTATTGTCTAAAGAGGCAGGGTGGGGATGAGGATGGGATGAAGGTGGGAGTAGAGAAGGTATGGGTCAGTGCACACTCACCATGGGCACCTGGGAAATTTCAGTGATGTGCAGGGCCTACTGACAGTGATTTGGATCATCTCATGAAAGGAGGCCTCCTTGTCATTCATTTAAAATGGCACTTCCTTCACAATTTCCATACATACCCTACTTGTCCCACATGTGACACAGAGACAAATATATTGAGAATGTACCTCTTTATTGAAAACACAAGTGCAGAGGGGGTGAGGGTGGCATGGGTGGCATAGGGGTGAGTTGCACAAGAAGAAATGGTCTCCACTCAGGCTCCTGAACAAGGATCACATTCTAGGACCGCTCCAACACTGTAAAGTAGAGGTGGTTCTGCGTAGCAGGTGGTACATTCCTCAGCATCGATATCTCACATTTCTCCAGTCCTTAGCCCTCTTATTCTTGAACCAATTCTACAATCAGAGGGGAAAAAGGGGTTGAGTTAGTATATTGAACAGTTAGTGTCATCATAGAAAGAATCACAACATGCAACATTATATGCCATTCAGGCTTACAACTGAATCAGAAGTTCTTTACTTATTGCTAAAATACCTCAGGGAAGTTAATACCACCACCTCCTTCAGCTCACCTCTGGTGTGCACCAGTTATGTGTTAATTGCTTCAACAGGCCTATTGCTCCCAATTTTAATATTCTAATGGCTTGTGTCACATCTTGGATGCAAGTGTAGCTTGAGTTGCACCATTTCTTGGTAACAGGATAAAGAAAGGTCTGTATCTTGATAGCTGACTATTAGCAGTTAAGCTGGCTTCTGTCCCCTCCTCACTAGGGATAGTGTCACCTTCTGTGTGGGAGGAATTTGGGCATGATAAATAGGGGGCCTTGTTTTAAGTCATATTGAGGGTAAAGGCTCCCTATTTGAAAATCCTATCTTCTGCATGAAGTATATTCTTAATAGGAAGGAACATATTGGCTTTTTAGATAGAAGGTTTTCTTCCAGGATGTCAAAGAGGTCATTAGTCCTCTGAAACCTTTTCAGAGTTAAAAAGGTGCTCCAGTAAGGAAGGCCTAGTCATGGGACCCATGGAGTTTGTGGCTTGTCTACTGCGAAGTGAGAGTTGCTGAAAGCCCGGGAGACTGCCTTATCATTCTAGCCTGTAGTGTTAAACACTGTGGAGTCCAACTCGACCAACTGCCAATTTCCAAAGACTCTCAAAAACATCTTTGGCTATCCAAAATTTAGGAGAGAGAGGTATACCATTGTAATCGTTGTCAATTCCTTTTTTAAAAACCTTACCTGAAGGTGTGTTTCTATAGATTTTCAGAGAGAGGAAGGGAGATAGAGAGGGGCATTGATGCAAGAGAAAAACATCCATTGTTTGCCTCCTGTACACCCCAATAGCCAGGTGGAACCTGCAACCCAAGTATGTGCCGAGACTGGGAATTGAACCCACAACCCTTTTGGTGCACAGGACAATGTCCCAACCAACTGAGCCACCCAGCCAGGGCATAACCATTGTTAATTCTTCACACTCCACTCTAACCCACCCTAAAAACCATCCTGGGCTCAGGACCAGGTCAGCTCACTCTGCTCTGGCTACAATTCCAGGACCCTGGACCAGAGCTGCTGCTTTCCACAATGGCAGGTTATCCTAGCCCCTGCTACTCAACCAGAAGTCCCAACCCCATCCCTTATCCTTAAGGCAAATGGTGGAACACATATTTCAGGAAGATAATGGGCTACCAAGGTAAGGGATCATAACTTTTTCTTCCTTGAATATCTGCCAACTCTTTCCACAAAGAAACAGTAAGTTAGACTTGTCTGTCTTCTCTGTGTCCTAGTTAATGGGGTGTATGTTGTATTTAAATATTTGAAGTTGCCCGGCCAGTCATGGCTCAGTGGTTGAGCATTGACCTAGGATCCAGGCGATCAGGGTTCAATTCCCGGTCAGGGCACATGCCCAGGTTGTGGGCTGCAGCCGATCAATGACTCTCTCATCATTGATGTTTCTATCTCTCTCTGTCCCTCTCCTTTCCTCTCTCTGAAATCAATAAAGATATATTTTTTAATAAATAAATAAATAAATAAATAAATAAATAAATATTTGAAGCTTCCAAACTGCACATTTTAAGTGACAAAAAGGGTCATGTCTCTCTGTGTGAGTCCTGGCTTTGCCCTCGCCTCTTAGGATTTGTACTCTTTCTGCTGCATGAATATATTGTCTAAAGAAGCTTTGGGAGGATGCAAATATACCAGTGGTCAAAATCCCATAAACATAACTGAAGTCCACAGCTAGCTCTGGTATGGGCTGATATTGGGTCTGTATTCCCAGTACTTGTTTCACAAAACTGTTCTATTTGCAAAAGAAAGGAGGAAACCATGTACTAAGCTTTTGTGGAAATTCATGCTGTAGGGGTTGAAAATAGATGAGAACACTAAGTTTTGCCCCTGATTTTTTTTCTCCAGGTTCCTATTCCCTTCCAAATGCCATTGAGAGAGCACCATGGAAGCCCATGGAAGGGGAAAAGCAAGTCACCAAACCTTATGTTCTTTCTTTAGTTCTGCACAGGCTTTGTCAGCCTGAGAAAGTGCTCTCAACCTCCTCCCAACCTTTCCAACCTGAGCCAGGCCTGTGAGCCAGTCTGTGGTGTCAGGATGCCAGTACTCAATGGCCTGCTTTGTTGGGCTGCAGCCCAAGTCCATCACTGCACTCACACATGCACTCTGTAGCAAAGCTCAGAAACCCAGCCTGATTTTCTTCACTTCCCTTTAGGCAAATACCACTTTGATACAACTTTTGATCCCATGACCTACACATTAGCCTTCACAGCCTGCAAGAGGGGAAAAAGTATGTGGAATTAACACAGCTATGAATCTATTGCAAAGGGGGCCACATCTTGCCACCAAACAAATTCCACAAAACTCGCCTCTTCAAAACGGTACCATCAAAATGGAAAAAACACCTTAGATGTTAGAAATTCCTCATGAGAATATTCACTTGTGCATTTCTTAGATTCATAAGGCTGAATTTGTGTAAGATATGAAAGACCTCTTTTGATTGCATGTAACTGTTCTCTAACCTTTTCACCCTTCTTAGCTCAATTCACATTACTTTTTGTTCATTTGTTTTTTCTGTGGACTGACTTCCAAAGCTTGTAAACTTTCCCTCCATTCTCAGCATGTGATTGTTCCAGCAATGTTTTCAGGTTGAAATATCAACGGGTTTCAGAAATGTGCAGTTTGGGGCTGCCACTCTTTGCAGTGCCTAACCAAACACTTAAAAACAAAAGAAGGAAACCAGGTGATGGAACAGGTAAGCTGTCTTCCCCGTCAGTCTCAGCTTCAACATAAATTGTTCGTACAGAGCAGCAACTTTCAACCCTTTTCATCTCATGGAACACATCAACTAATTACTCAAATTCTGTCCCGCACCAAAACAGATATTGTACATTTTACAGATCTGACAAAAAATATAGATATAATTTTGATTGATTCACATGGGAAGACTATTGTGTTGGCTGTTGTCAGTTTTGTATATGACAATCTAAGGGGGAAAAAGTCAGTGCCCCTGACTGATCAGGTACTGCATGTTTTGAAAGTTCTTGCAGAACACCAGTGTGCCTGCCCCAGCACACTGATTGAACAGTGCCAATTTAGAGCGTTTTCTGGAAAAGTTACTTCACTACCCCAATATTTATAAATGTGTTGATTTAGCTAACAGCTTAAGCTTGGCTCTAAATGATTCAGTACAATTGGACCCTCTTATAACCTGCTCGTCTGTGCATTAATTTGAATACTTCCAAAGTCAGGCTGAGCCCCAACAAAGCTCCCTGGAGGAGTGGTCCTTAGGGGTACCAGTGCTAGGAGTTGAAGTTTACTGAATGTACTGATGTGGCTCAAGGCACGTGGCCCCAAATTATGCCGATGTGGCCTATTGATTGTTTTTAATGAAACTTACTTGACAAACAGCTGGTGCAAAAAGAACGTTCTGACTTTGCACTGTCACCCTGAAACCAGGAAATAAATCTCCCATTTGAAAGGTGCCCTCCCTGCACCAGGAGTAAGAGACATCCTCAGAGCCAGAGACAGGGAATTTAGGACCCAGAGGCTATACAAACATGTCTCATTAATTCTTTACTAATTTCTCCTCTCAGCCCAACTCTTCTTAGATTCTTTGCTGAATGAGCACCCAAGTCTAAGTCTCTTTGTCTTGTCCACTCCTCACAAATATATTGTTACTTTCCCTAAATAGGATAAAAGCTGTCTGCTTGGGATATTTCCTTAGACCCCATTTTTGTGAGACATCTGTGTGTATGAATTCTTCATATTCCCGGCTAATCTGTCTTGTGTCACTTCATTGGTTAGGCCAACCAGAAGAACTAAGAAAGGAAGTGGGAAATTGTCCTTCTCCCCAAAAATACACTTTATACGTGTGTGTGTGTGTATACATACATATATATATGTATATGGTTACAGACATAAATATCTACATGTTCGTAAATAATATATATTTAATTTTGTACACAAACTGTGCAAAACAGTTCATTTTAGCTTTTCGTTTAAGAAATCCTGTTCTATCTGGTGATGGGAAATAACCATGAACTGGAGTTTATGTGTTCCATCACTTGCCACAAAAATTCCTATGGGGAAAATTTATTTGCCAAAATAAGACAGACAAGGAGACATAGCAACATAAGGTCTAGGACAAAGGTATCCAAGGCTTGAGACAGGTTTTAGGATGGCTCCCCTGCCAAAGGGCTTTTTCAGGTTTACTGACCTGCACTCTGTCTTCAGTGTCACCTATGCGTCTGGCAATGATCCTTCTGAAGGGAGAAAACCACAAATGTTTAGTATTTGGAGTTGTGAAAAAATGAAATACATGGGTACATTTAAAATTTGCATTCTCCCCTCAAGAACCTCCACAGCAAACTATTCTGTCTTTCCCAGCACAAGGCTTGCTTTATAGATGGTTGCTCCTCAAAATTTAAGGTGACACCAACAACTCAGTGGTCAGATAAATAACTTTTGTGAACTTTAGAAAAATATAAGAGTTAATGCAAAAATCTCTGATGAAGCAATTACAAAAGTCTGAAATAAAAAGTCAGCATTGCAATTGTTTGACAGTATCTCAATCTCCACACCCTGATTCCAAAAATCCTATTTACAAAATCAGATTCACCAACATAGGCAGTAAAGAAAAAATAGATAAACTGGATCACATCAAAATTAAAAACTTATGAGCATTGAAAGAACCCAACCAGTAGAGTGAGAAGGCACCCACGGGGTGGGAGAAAATATTTGCAAGTCATATATCTGATAAAGAGTTTATGTCCAGAATATATTGAGGACCCTGCAACAGAACAATGAGAAAACACCCAGATGAAAAAAAGGCAAGGCCTTGAATACACCTTTCTCCAAAGGTGATATACAAATGGCCACTAAACACATGAAAAGATGCTCAACGGCATTATTTAATAATTTAAGAAATTAAAATAAAACCCACACTGATAGCACCTCATCCCATTAGAATGGGTACTGCCAAAAAAATCAGAAAATAATGATTGTTGTGGAGGACATGAAGAAATTAAACCTTTGTGCACTCTTATTGGGAATGTAAAATGGTGCCACCTGATTCCACTTGTATGAGGTGCTCCTATGGGTGTTACACTACAGAGTTTCAGGTTTACAGGAGGAAGGGCTGTGCAGATGGATGGTGGTGATGGTTGCACAGTAAGAAGAATGTACTTAATGCCACTGAATTGTGGTTAAAAATAGTTAAGATAATAAACTTTGTGCTATCTGTATTTTAACATAATAGAAATTAGGAACAATAAATTAGTCTCTTAAAAAATTAAAATGGCCAGGCTGGGCGTGGCTCAGCAGTTGAGCATCGACCTGGGATCCAGGTGATCGGGGTTCGATTCCCGGTCAGGGCACATGCCCAGGTTGTGGGCTCGATCAATGACTCTCATCATTGATGTTTCTGTCTCTCTCTCCCTCTCCTGTTCTCTCTCTGAAATCAATAAATATATATATTTTTTAAAAAATTAAAATGGGCAAAGCACTTGAAAAAGCACATTAAAAGATGCTCAACATCACTTATCCATAGGGAAATGCCAATCAAAACCATAAGATGCCCCTTCACGTCCACTGAGACAGCTAATATCAAAAAGGCAGAAAGTAACAAGTGTTGGGATGAATGTGGAGAGATTGCAATCCTCATGGCTGCTAGTGGAAATGTAAAATTGTGCAGCTACTATGGAAAACAATAGAGCAGTTGCTCAAAACCCTTAAAGCAGGAGTAGCATATGATCTGGCAATTGCACTTCTGGGTATACACAAAATGATTGGAAACAGTGACTCCCACCTGATTTTGCACACCCAAGTTCATAGAGGCCTTATTCACAATCCCAAAATATAGAAGCAACCCAAGTGCCCATCAATAAACAAATAGATAACAAAATATGGTATTTACACACCATGAAATATTATTCAGCTTTAAAAAGCAAGGAATCCTATCACAGGCTACAGCATGGAAGAAACTTGAGGGTATTACACTCAGTGAAATAATCCAGTCACAAAGAGAAAACCAGTGTGTGATGCCACTTCTAGGTGCACCTGGAGGATTCAAATGGCTAGGAACCGAAAGTGGAAAGGTGGTTGCCAGGCCGGAGAATGGAGTTGTTTACTGTGTCCAGTTTTAGTTTTACAAGAGGAAAAGTGTTCTGAGGATTGATTGCACAGTATGAATGTACTTAACACCACTGAACTGTACACTGAGAAGTGGTTAAGATAGCAGAATTTATCTTTAAGTACAAATTACTATAACTTAATAAAAGACCACTGACCAGTAACCAAACTGGATTCATGTGCCGACTGTACGAAACTATTTCCCTGATGCTCAGAAGGTTTCCCCCTCCCCCAACCCTGGAGCACAGGTAGCTTTTCTGGCTTAGAAAGAGAAGGAGAAGGCACAGGGCAGAGACAAATGTGCCTAGAAATAAGCCCAGACCCCTTGGAGAACTGGGCACCTCTTTGGGCAGCCACTTACCCTGTGAACCAGTCTGGGTCTTGAGTGTGTTCATAAATGCTTTCCAGCTCCCGCACTTGGACCGGAGTGAACTCTCCGCTTTCAAGTTGTGGCTGCCGGTTCTGGCGTTGCGGTGCCGCGGCAGCCGCCACCTGGGCCATCTCAGCCAGCTGCTGCCCCGGCTCCTGGTCGCCGCCTCTGCTCTCGTGGTTCCTGTGGCCTTCGTGATCGACGTCACCTTCGTGGCCGATGCTGCCTTCCTGGTCGCCTTCGTGGTGGATGTCATCCATGAGGCCCGGATCTCCTTCCTGAATGTGGCCTTCTTTTTTGGCGTCTGGCCCCGCACCCTGCACAGATTCAGAACTTATTGCCACTTGGTCAAAAATTTCGAATTGTTTGCGAAAGCTGAGGTCATAGTAGTTCACCTTGGGTGGAAGCTCCATGGCTGGAATGCAGCCAAGGTGGAGCGCCAGTCGAATGAACTGTGATGGTCGGGAACTCAGCTGCCTGCAAAGGCTGAGGCTGGTTCTCTTTTCGGAGCCTGGTACTGCTTATAACTGGTGTGAGACAAATTCAATGCCTATGGGCTAGATTTAGATGATTATTATTGGCTGTATTCCACAGTCGTCCTCCCCTCCCTCCCCCTCTGACCCCCCTTGCCAAGGCTAGTCGCGGTGGGTGGGACTTGCTTAGGCGGGAAAGCAGCCAGGGTGTGGCCAAAACATGGAGGCACTATGGGAAAGAAGGTGCTGGTCGTGGGCATGGGTGTGGAATGGGGTTCTAATCTCCAGCCCCACTTACTTCTCCCGACTCTAGCAGAGTGTCTGCCCTGAGGAAGGCGCTGTGCTGAATTAAGCAAGCTGATTTGGGGTGAGGGGCGCCTAGGGAGGGACAGCGTGGGCTGTGAGTCTTCACGGAACCACAGGAGCCCTTGTGGAAAAGACTGGAGAACGTCTCCTGATCCAACATTTGGCCGCTGCAGGCCACGGGCTAGTAATTAAGATGAAACGAACTGCGGGGCTTACTGCTCTGGGTTCTGCAAGGACTCTGAAGGCAGAGCGCGCTGTGCTTCCCGGGGCGCCAGGAGTGGATCTTGGGGCTGGGTGTGCACGGTATTCTGGGTCAGATGCACTCTGCAGGAAGCCCAGTGCACCCCTTGAGAAAGTTCAAGGACTCCAGCGTTTTAGTCCCGAATCGGTGCCAGACTGCAGGTGTAGAGCCCAGCCCAGCATTTCGTGCATCCAAAAGCGCTTGCACTGCAGGGACCCCAGCCTACTACGTCGTAATATACATAGGCGCGCGTGGCTGTGTGTGGGTGTGTTTTCTACCCTGGCATGTCCGCCGGCAGAAGGAAGCATGAACAAAACAAGGTTAAATGCAGTGATTATTCTGAGTCGTTGCTCAGGGAGCTGCTCCTCTTTGTTTCAGAGAGCACTGAATGAAGAGGTTCCCTTTAGTGTTGAACTTGCTGGAAGTGGGGTTCTGTCAAGGGTGTTGAAAGTGTCAAAATGGCCTTGAAAGCATGGTCATCAGCTAAGAGCTGAAGAAGGAGCAATAAGAACACTCCAGGTCTAGGGTTGGGGGACAGGAAAGGGGTAGGGCCTTTGCAGGCCTAGGCAGTCTCTTGTGTTACCTTTGAAGAGGCAGAGCCCTCCTTCTAGAATGGCTCCTATCCCCTTGTCCCCTCCACAAAAGGGAAGACGAGAAGGGAACTTTGAAGGTACCGGATGGATGCCGGGCTTCCACTTCTCCATAAAGCCCTGTGAGTAGCCTCTTAGGAATTTTCCCTTAGAGTCCTGTGTTGTGCCTGAGCTGTCACCCTGATCAGGGCTCAGGCCTGCCTTGAAACTCACTGCTCTCTCCTTAGAGACTTGCCCCATCGTGTTTTGTATATCTATGTGGTCCCAGTGGACAGGATGTGGGAGTGCTGAGGTGTTGGGGGACTGAGTGGGTCTGTTCCATTTGAATGGCATTTTTTTAAAGCAATTTCCATCACATTTACCAACCCCATGTGACACACAAAACAAATATACAGAGAACTCACAACTTTATTGAAACTCAAAGAATGTGCCCTGAAATAGTGGGCCAGTGACTGCACTTTTATTTAATATACAACACAGGTATTCAGTGAACTGTTATTGATAGTGAGGTATGCAGAATTGGAATCTGGCTCAAAAATAACACAGAAACCATTCTTTAGAAAACAGGAGCTATTAAATCACCATTCAAGGATAAAACACAGAAAAAAACCAGGCCCAGACACGTGCATGCGGGCCACCATGAGGCAAAGGTGGAAAAATCATGGGTGGAGGAGCAGGCATGAACAGCGGAGGAATGGGCAGCATGGGTGGCAGCAGCAGCCCTAGTGGCAGCGGCTGAGGATACCATATCCAAGCTGGCTGCGGGTACCACATCCAGGCCGGTGGCAGATACATCCAAGCAGGCTGCGGAGTAAAGATGACATTCTGGGGTACACCCAAATTAATTCTGACCGGGTTGCCCAGGGCCATGGGGTGCATATTTCTCAAGATAAATGCCCTCTGTCGTCTCCTTCTATTCTTAAACCAAATCTTCAATCAGAAAGAAAAAGGGATTAGTTTAGGACATTGAGCATTTAATGTCATACCTGAAAAAAGAAACACACAGTAAGCAACTATATATGCCCTTAAGATTTTAAGCTGCATCAGAGGAAGCTATTTACTTCTTGCTCTAGCATCTTAGGAGAGTTCCCACTATGGGGACTTGAAGCTCACCCACAGTGAGCACTGTGTGTCAGGCTACATTGTGGCTTATTGCTGTCTCTCTCCTCTCACATTTAATTGTATTTGTCCCCACTCATACGTACAGGTTGAACGAGGAACTGTTCTCTGTACCTGCTGCTATTGCTATGCCTTGCACGTCTGTGTCCTGGGGGGAAGCAGACCATAGGAGAAAGTGGGTGCCTTTTACAATCCTGCTGAGAGGAATGGGTCTTGTTTTGAAAAGGTCTATCGATCTTCATTGTACTGTAGAGTCAATAGGGGCACATTGGATTTTTAAACAAAAGCTTTCCTTCAAAGATGCCCACAGGGTCATTCATCATCTGAAACCTCTTAATAGTTAAAAAGATGGTACTGTGAGGGAGGCAGGGTCATGGGAGGACCAGGGAGTTTGTGGCTTGTCTTTCTAGGACACGACAAAAGCTGAAGCCCTGGATGCTGCCTTAATATTCTAGAATTTTGAGGTAATGAATGTTTAGACAGACTCGGCTCAAATTTCTTAAAACTCGAGAAATCTTTGCCCAGCCAGGAATTTGGAGGGAAGGAGCCAAACTACTGTTACAGCTGTCAGTTCTGCTCACTCCACCCTGCCCCACCCTCCAAACCTTTCTGGGCTCAGAACCAGGTCAGCTCACTCTGCTCTGGCTACAGGTCCAGGACCTTTGCAGAGGGGCTGCTGTCTACTATGGCAAGTTATCCTAGGCACTGCTGCTCAACCAACAGTTCCAATCCCATCCCTTATCCTTAAGGCAAAAGGTGGGATAGGCATTTTAGAAAAATAGACAAAACCATCTGGGTGAGGGGTCACAAAATGACTCCTCTTTAAATATCTGCCAACTATTTTTGCAGACAAACAAAACTGTCAGTTGGACTCCACTGACTCAGTGTCCTAATTATTGGGGTTTGCATTGTTTTTAAATCCTTTTGGAAGTTTCCAAACTCAAACTGTGAATTTTAAGGGACATAAAAGGCTTTCTCTCGCTGCCTGAGGCCACACTTTCCCTCCTCAGTCTTAGAATTTGGGTCTTTCTGTTGTAAGAATATATTGTCTAAAAAAGACACTGTAATCAAGGTCATTTTGAGGGGATCCAAGTGTACCCATGGTCAAATCTGTGTAAACATAAGCAAAATATAAATCTGGCTAATACTATTTCTTTATTTCCAATGCTGGGATCATAAAACAAGTTTTACTCTATTTTCAAAATAGATGGTGGGGGACTTCCAATAAAATTGTTTTGGACAAACACTGTGACCTCACTTACATGTGGAATCTAAAAATCCAAACAAATAGAAAAAGATAAGATTTGTGGTTACTAGCGTGGGAGATTGGTGGAGGAGAGTTGGAGGAAGGTGGTCAAAAGGTACAAAGTTCCAGTAATAAGATAAACAAGTCCTGGGGATGTAGTGTACAACATTATGACTACAGTTGACACTGCTCTGTGGTATAATATGAAAGTTGTTAAGAGAGTAAATCCTAAGAGTTCTCATCACAAGGAAGAAAAACATTTTTTCTTTAATTTTTTGTTTGTATCTGTGTGACATGATGGATGTTAACTAAACTTATTTTGTCAGTCATTTCACAACATATGCAAGTGAAATTATAATGCTGTACACCTTAAACTTATACAGTGCTGTATGTCAATTATATCTCAACAAAACTGGGGAAAATTTACTGGTGGAATTCATGCCATAGAGTTTGGAAATCAATGAGAACATTTTATTTGTTTCTGTGGTTCCTTTTTCCCTTTAGAACCCCATTGAGACAACACTATGCAAACCCATGGAGCAGGGAATGAAGTTGCCCAAACTGAAGTGTTTCTTTCCCTCTGAGCTGGTTTTGCCTGCAGGGAGAAAGCAGAGTCCTGGTCCCCCCAAGCCCTGACCAGCACTGCCTATGACCCCTGCCCTTAGCACTCAGTGGTCTGCTTGGTTGGGCTGCTTTTCAGACAGCCCCACCACCAGATCTGCAGCCAGATCCCATCACTGCACTCACACACTCTGCAGCAAAGCTAACAAGCCCATCCTGATCTTTTTCTCTCTTTTCTTCTCCATTTCCCCCCAAATTTTTCCTTGATATAACCTAGGATTACCTATGCTCTCAGAAAATTACCTCTTGATCCATTGACCCATGTTAGTCATCACTGACTGAACAAATGAAAAAGTGTTTCAAATAACCACAGGTGAGAGAGAATCCTGCCTGAACTAAGAAGCCACCTCTCACTACCAACAAGTTCCACACAACCCATCTCTTCACAAAAAGGAAGAAAAATCTCTTAGGTGTTAGAAATTCCTCAAGAGAATATTCATTAATGCATTTGATAGTTCCTAAAATTTCTCTGTGTGTTGTATCCTCAAGGCCCATGTGTCATTCTGTATTAATCTTGCCTAACACTCCTGCCTTTCTTAGGTTGGTGCAACTCTGCTTGAAGTTGTTTTAGTTTATTTCTTTTAGACATATTTCAAATGTTGTAACTCTTTGTTCCACCTCCACCATAATGCACAACCTACAATGTTAACAATGTTTGTAGGCTAACACATCTGAGTATTGCAGAAAATTAAATTCAGGGCTGTCACTCTCTACACTGTTTTGCCAAACCCTTAAAAAGAACAGTGGGAGAAACAAGCACTTGGGCTTGGGGACCACCCCCATCATTAGTCTCACCTTAACAGACAGTAGTTACTCATCTATTGTATTCTAATGTGTGAATTATTCCCTCCCCCAGTCCCTAAATATTTATAAACTCACCTCTTATGCAGTGAGCTTATGCTTATTTTTAAATAATTTAGTATTTCATTAATTAATTTAGTGTTTCATTAATATGAATAATTTCCACCTCACACTTAACCCCAATGTGACTTCACACAGAAGTGTTATCTCAAGGATACCAGTGTTAGTTGAACTGTGTGTGTGTGAATAATACACATGTGATATATAAGTATATATAGGTATAGCTTATACAAAGGTATATATATATATATATATATATACATATCTTTGTATACAAGGCATAGTATATTATAGTAATTCTTTTTTCAATTGGAAATCATGTTCCCTCTGATAATGGGCAATTTACAAAAGCAAGAGTTTATGTATCTTATTAACTAAGACCCCAAACTTGTTTTCCAATGATGGAAAAGGCAGTGAAAGCACACCAACTTGAGAATGTCTTAGACAAAAGTGTGTAATTCTTGAAACAGGTTTTAGAATGGCTGCCCTGCCAAATGGCTTTATTCAGGTTTACTGACCTGCACTCGGGCTTCAGTCACATTCATGCGTCTCGCAATATCCTGCCTGAGAGGAGAAAACCACAAATGTTCAGTATTCAGCTATGAGGATGGAAATTAAATGTAAGATGCTATTTCATTCTTATTTAAATTTTTTCTGGGAAATGTCAGTGATTTATTTTATGAACCAATTTCTGTAGTAAGAAAAGTCACACCATTTCAGGATTTACAGTGAAATTAAGTTGACAGAGCATTTTTAAAAAGCCAAGTCTCATGGAGGCACAGTTCCCAAGAACACATGAAATTCTAACTCACTGTTTCTTTCAGTTTTACCAACTTCAAAATGACTAAAAATCTCTGAGGAAATATCTCTACCAAATTTCAACCATTGCTCTTATGCATTTTATGAATTAAATTAGAGTCTTAAATGGTTTGGCTTATCATCTATCTGTCTATCTATCTATCTATCTATCTATCTATCTATCTATCTATCTATCATCTATCAATATCTCTCAGTAATGCACAGGTTGGATTACATTCCTAGTAGAAGCTAAGGGATGGCACAAACTCTCTGCTGTTCATTCTTTGATTGAGATTATTTAAAAAATTTAATCACCAGCTCCCCCTCCTCCCACCATTCTGTAATATCTAACTTGAGGCTTGCTTTGGGGACAGTATCCTCTCAAGAGCAAAGTTTAAGGGGAAGCAAAAAAATCACTATTGAAGGTAAATAATTTTCAAGTGCAGCATTAAAAAAATATATAAATCAACACCAAAATAATCTACGATTAACAGATTTGTGATCATTTAAAATTAAGATCCAGTTCGAATAGAACGTTATTTAAAATAACAGGCGCCTGCCTCTTTCCCAGTTTGATTCATTTAAATCATGGCATGATAGCCCTGGCCAGTGCCTCAGTCGATTGGAGTGTCGTCCCGCACACCAAAAGGTTGCGGCTCGATTCCTGTCCCGGCACGTACCCAGGCTGAGGGTGGATCCCTGTCGGGCGCATACGTAGGCAACCATCAATGTTTCTCTCACATCGATGCCTCTGTCTCTCTGTCTCTCTCTCCCTTCCTCTCTGTCTAAAAATAAATATCAATAAATCAGTAAATCCCGCACGACATTATTTACCTTAGGTCCCAAAAGGTATAGCGCATCCCCCAATCCAAGTGCAGGAGAGCCGCTGCCACCCCTCCACACTGCCTCCAGTCCCCCAGGTGGCATTTAGTCAGGAGGGAAGGAGAGGGACCTGTGAGAGAGCACCAAGGGCCACCGAGGCTCATGGCCACGTGGTCCCTGGAAAGGGCGGCAAACTCGGGCAGTCCGCTTACCTCAACAGCAAGTCCGGGTAGGGGAAGCGATGGAAAATGCGCTCCAGCTCCTGCATCTGCATCTCCGTGAACGTGGTGCGCCGGGCCACCTGCTGCTGCCTGTACCTGCGCTGTGGACGCCGTATGTTGGCCTGCAGGGGCTGCCCTGCCTGCCTTTGGCCTCCTGGTTCTCCGTCACTATCGCTGCTGGTACTGGTGTCATCGTCGTCGCCATCGTTGTCATCGTCCTGTTCTGCGTCCATGGGTTCCGGGGAGCCTAGGCCAGCTGGGCTCCCAATGCCACCTTCTTTTGCTTCTCCTTCACCTGCCATCTCATTTCCTTCGGTGGGTTGTGCTCTCTGCTCAGGTTTGGGCTTTGTACCCATTTCCTCATTTCCCTCTCCGGTCTGCAAGATCCCCGCTGGCTCTGCTTCTACAAAGAAAGAAACCCAAAGAGAAAGATAAGGTTGTTATGTAGCCCAAGATGTGGGAAGGGGGAGGTGAGTGGCTGCATCCGAGGGGTGTCCCATCCGCTCGCCTCTCCCAGAAAACGTTGTTTTCTTGGAATTGGCTGAAGTGCTCGTCCCGACCAGCACGGACCATGCAGTCGTCCTCCATTCTCCTCCACTCCTAGGCCGAGGAAGCCGGCGGCATCATGGCTGCGCTGAACCTGAGACTTCATGTCCTGAGTGCTGTCCATGAGGCTATGGCGCCTGCAGGTGCTGCCATGCGGCCTAGCTCCCTCAAGATTCTTCTACAGTCTAGTGGTGCGAGGGTGTGCACCGACAGATGGGGGTGGGGTGGGCGTGCTGAGGTGCGCATGCGGCAGGGGGTTGGACCGCAACGGGGAGTGCACTTGCAAGAAGGGCTCTGGTAGAGCGCATGCGTGAGAGCATAACTTGGGCCTCCAAGTTGCAATTTAGTCAACTACTCCAGACTTGGTGGAGAGTTTTTGCAGGGGAAGGGGCTCTGCTGAATTGTGCAAGCTGAGAGTAAAGGACCTCACACTAGCTCCGGAGACCTTGGAGAAATGTTTACATAATATCTCTTGGTCCAGCCTCCATACACAGTAGTTCGGACTAAGCAGGGTGCAGTAATCAAACTATATTACTAGCTAGGAGGTTGCTTGCTGAGTTTTTGCAAGGAGGCTGATGTCAGACCCTACCATACTTCTCAGGTCTGCAGAAACAGAAGCTTGGGATTGGCTTTTCTGAGCATGCCAGGTGCTTAGATGTACACAACCACCACCACCACATATGAGTGCTATCATATGGTACTTGTCTTTCTCTGACTGGCTTATTTCACTTAGCATACTACTCTCCAGATCCATCCATGCTGTCATAAAGGGTAAGATTTCATTCCTTTTTACAGCCAAGTAATATTCCATTGTGTAAATGTACTACAGTTTATTTATCCATGCATTTATTGATGGGCACTTGGGCTGTTTCCAGATCTTGGCTATTAAAAAATAATGAACAAAATAGAAACAGAATCACTAATAGAGAACAGACTGACAGCTGTTAGTGGGGCTGGGTGAAAAAGTGAAGGGATTAAGAAAAAAAAGAAGAAAGAAAGCTCACAGTCACAGACAACAGTATGGTGATTACCAGAAAGGAAGGGGGTGGAGGAGGTAGAAGGTAAAGGGGATAAATAGTGATGGAAGGAGACTTGACTTGGGATGGTGACCACACAATACAATATGTAGGTGATGTATTATAGAATTGTACACCTGAAACCTATATAATTCTATTAACCAATGAGTAAGTGCACTGTTTATAAACTTTTAGTAACGAATCCATTTCCATTTGCAGGAGCAGAAACCTGCACAGTGTTTAGAGCATACAAGAATGCCCAATTTGCAAGAGGCTCCTGGTTCTTTCTGTGGATAATGCCTCTTCTGCTGTGTCTGTACCTATCTTCTCTCTTCAAAAGATCACTTGTTCCCTGTGCTGGGCGGGTGCTGTGAATCTGGTTGAGTTTCTCCCTTTCCTGCTGCTGCTGCCTCTTCCCCTTTTCCTCTACATCCCTCTTTTCCTAGATGTATCGTCCTGAGCTCTTGCTTAGGAATGAATAAGTTTTATCTATTGTCAAATAAAGAGAGCTGGGACAGATTGAGGGCTGTAAGATTATTTTTTTTATTTTTATTTTTTAAATATATCTTTATTGATTTCAGAGAGAGGAAGGGAGAGGGAGAGAGATAGAAACATCAATGATGAGAGAGTCATTGATCAGCTGCCTCCCGCATGCCACCCACTGGGGATCGAGCCTGCAGCCTGGGCATGTGCCCTGACTGGGAATGGAACCTTGATCTCCGGGATCATAGGTAGAGGCTCAACCACTGAGCCACTCCAGCTGGGTGAGGGCTGTAAGATTCTTTCTTCAAGGAGTGTTTTGTAGATGCTGCAAGATGTGTTCATATTTTAATATTAAGAGTAGGCTCTAACGATGGGCCCTATGCTCAACAATATATGTCAATTAGTTTATTTTTACCTGCACAACCACCATGGTCATCAACTCTACTTTATATCAGAAATTAAACTATTTTCATGGGCCCCTAAATGGATCATGGACCCCAGTCACCTCATGTAGCGTGCCTAATAGGTAAGTGCTCCCTGCCTCATGTTCCCAGAGAATGGGTAAAAAAATAGCTTAAAAAAAAAAAAAAAAAGTTTGGCCACTTTCAAAAAGATGGTCAGAGATAACAATCCAATAGATTTAATTGTATATAGGGACTAGAAGAAGTAGTTCACTTCTATTTTTTTTCCTTTAGAAAATCACATTCCCCTGGTAATGGGCAATTCCCACAAGCTGGGGTTTACGTTTCAGGATTCCAGATAAATAATATTTTTTGCACAATTTTTAAAAATCAAAATGAATTTTTATTATGAACAAGTTATCAAATTTTTAAATAAAGACAGGATCTGACCCTTCATTTGCATGACCGATGGTCCCTTACCCTCCTCACCCTGGTCACCACCCTGTTTCCAATCAAAGGCTGTCTACAAAAACCTAGCATCAGGCTCAAGTCCTCCCCTCCACCTTGATTTACTGTAATGCTGTATGAAGGTATTTACCTTGATGCCCAGGAGACATTGCCTCCACCCTGGCACCTAAGGGCAAGTACACCCCAGTGGCTTTGAGACCCCTGTTTGGCCTTTAGCTCAGGAAGGGAGGGAAGAGTGAGAGAATGAGGCCTAGGTCCAGGCCAGTGCTTGCTGCCTCAGCATGCTGCTTTCACCCCGGGGCCAAAGTGGTGCAGTAGAGGGGCTGCTGCCTGTCCCCAGTCTACCTGGGCTCCAGCCACCGCCCTCAAGGTTCTCTTTGTCCATGGGGCCAGGAGCCCCAGCACCAACTGGCCTTGGCCTTTTGCTGATACTGCTGGTGCTCCTGGTGCCATTGCTCCTCTAGTAGGTTCCAACCATATTTCCTTCTCATCTTCTGATGCAATCATGGAGATCACAGGAAGATTCACATCTGGATAAGAGGAAAAGCAAATAGAGAGAAAGGAGCTTTGGATGTCAGGGTTCAAGGGCAGGAGGGGAACAGGGGCCCAGAACTGAGAGCAACTGGGAAAGAAATTCAGTGTCTTCTCTGCTCTGCTGTCAGGAAAGTTCATTTCCTGGATTCACTGAAGCATGTGTCCTGGTCCTGGCACTGAGCCTGCAGTTCCTCCCAGTCCTTGCTGACTCCCAGGTAACAGATTTCATCGCAGCTGCACCTGGGTGGATGCTCCTTGTCCTCAGCACTGTCCATGTAGCTGTGTGTCTCTGCAAACTCTGGGGTCCTCAGTGATCCCTGGTCGGGGCCTCTGTTGGTGTCTGGTCTCTGACGTGTCAGCCTCAGATTCAAAGCGTGTGTACTACATGGTTGATGCTGGCTGTAGGCTTTGTCACCTCTTTTAACACAGGGGAGAGGGCCTTGTCTCCCCTGGTTGCTAGTGGGGGTGGATTTCTTGCAACATCTCGAGAAAAGGAATTTTCTGAGAATCGCACAAGAGGGTGAAATAGAGCAGAAAGCTTTATTTTCGTGGAGTTAAATCTCTGAGTTTTCAAAGTTCCATTTCCCTTTGCCCAGTCACAGAAGTGTAGCTGGGGCTTTAGCAGAGCTAAAATCAGAGTCAGTGTCCAGAGTTTCCTTCCCATGTTGGAGTCAAGTCCAGTCCAGCATCAGGCTAGTTTAGCTTGTATTTCCCTATGCAATCCATTAGTCCATTGCATATGGGGTCCACATGGCTGTGGGCCATACGGGTAAATGCAAGGAAGCAGGAACAAGCCAAGAGCAACAAGAATCATGAGCCAAGAGAGGGAAACTTCTTTGTTTAGGAGATTATGTATCTCCAAATTTTCTTGTGCTTGCAGTGGCCACGCCCATTCTGGCCAATGACCTCTGTTCCCAGCTATGACTGACAGGCAGCACCTTCCCTGTCACCCTAACTGTACTGGGCATGAGTCTATCTTCTCTTTGTCCAGTCCCTTCCCACTGTGTTTTGCAGGGAATAGGCTGGTGGTTCCCTGGAGAGTGCAAAGTTGCACTCTGAAACTGCTCTTTGGGATACTGATTTTTAAGCTGTTTGTAAGAAACAAAAGACTCAGAAAGAACCTTTTACCTTCCCCTCTTTTCCTACCCAAGAGATTCAGACAGGAAAGAGAGTTTAGGATGTGGCCTTAGCCTAATTTGAATTAAGTATGGTAAGCAAGAGGGCTTCGGGCAGGTGCCTGCTAGCTAGATACCCACTGTATCCCATTGTTTCTGAGTTGCCTAGTGAGAATTTGCCTGCCAGGTATGTTCCCCTCTTCCTCAACTACCTGTAAATTGCCCATTCTCACTTCTGAAATCTAAGACTACTGTCCCACCCCTTTCTTCTTTGTTTGAATGTCTTATTTACCCAGTGTTCCCTCACTGTCCTTGGAATTTCTATACCTATGAGAGTTCCTCATGCACATGTATTAAAACTTTGATTTTTCTCCTGTTAATTTATCTTCATTAATTTGGTTATTAGTCCAGCCAGAAGAACTTGGAAGATGGAAGGAAAAGTATTTATATGTTTTAGCCTCCACAGTATATATAAATATATATACACACACAGGGTGTCCCAAAAACATGTATACACATTAACAGCTGATAGCTCAATATTTCTTTCTTTTCAGCCAGGCTAAGCTTTGAACAAAGGAAATTCATCCTAAAATGCTACTGGAAGTTTGAAAACTCAGTTGAAGTACAAACACTGCCTTTGTATGCCCCCCCAAATGTATACACACTTTAACAGCTGATAACTCACTTAATTTTCACTCCTTTTTAGGTTTAACTGATTTGAAATAATGGGTAAAATCAGACTAAGCTTTGAACAAAGAGAATTTATCCACTAGACTTTTTTATGGGGATACATAAAAGATAAAGTTTACAGTACAAAACCAGCAGCAGTTGATGAATTGAGGGCGCACAAATATCGAATGAAATGATTCTTGATGTTTGCGATTCCATTGCTTTGAGTTCTCAGCCGTGCGTGGACCAGAACAGTCATCAGTTTGAAAACAGACACTGAGAAAAAAATTATTCATTTCTGTAGATTCTTTTAAATTTTGAAAATGAACTGTGTATTAATAAACACTGACTTCATAATATTCAAAGTGTGTATATGTTTTTTGGGGACACCTTGTACACACACACACACACACACACACACGCAATTTTACAAAGACACTGAAAGTTTTCTGACCAATGAAGTCATGAGTTTCAAAAGCAGAATGGTACCTGTGGGCTGTGTGGCCGTGTACTGAATGAAGGATCTATGCTGCTACTCAGCTGAGTACTGTGGACTTGGTGGAGCGCCTGCTCAGAGGAAAGGCTTTGCTTGATTTGGGTGCAGAAAGGAAAAGAGAGGAGAACCTTATTATAGTCTTCAGGAAAGCTTGGGGATGCCTTTTGACCCAGCCCTTCATATCCAGCAGGCAGTAATCCCAAAGGGGCTTGTAATTAAACTGAAATTATTTGCTATAGGCTGCTTGCTATAAGTATTTGCAATGACACCAAAATAAAAACACTACCTGGAGCTCTGGGAGCTGAATCAGGTGCACTCTGCCAGAACCTAATGTGCCCCTGAAAAAGTTTTAAGTGTTCCAGGGTTTAGTAATGAATCCACATCAGTGCAAGTGTAAACCCTAGCCCAGTGGGTAGTGCAGCTAAGAATACTTACTTACACTGTATGAGGCCCTTCGCAATTACTGTTGTAGTGAAGAAAAATGAGTTACTGCTTGGCTGGTACATGGTAAGTACTACACAAATGTTAAAGAAATATGTGAAATATTTATGCTCAGTTATTTTGTAAGATGGCCCACTCTGGACAAAAGGCATTTTAATGATTTATGGAAGATAGTGTTAATAGGATTGTAGCCCAGCCGGGCGTGGTTCAGCAGTTGAGCATCGACTTAGGATCCAGGCGATCAGGGTTCGATTTCCGGTCAGGGCACATGCCCAAGTTGCCTGCTCAGTCCCCAGTTGGGGGCATGCAGGAGGCGGCCGATCAATGACTTTCTCATCATTGATGTTTCTACCTCTCTCTCTTCCTCTCCTTTCCTCTCTCTGAAATCAATAAAGATATATATTTTTAAAAAAACACAAAACAAATATTGAGCTTTTAACAATGTTTTTGGCACCTTAAACAGAGGCAGACCCATTGAGTCAGAAGTCCGCCAATAGAGACAGTCCTGGAGATCTTGGTCTTTGTGGTGATTGTGAGCATGGATAGGCCCTGGCCCTTTGCAGCATCCAGGAAGGGAGTCAGCATGACAGGACTGGGTCATCTGCCTCTTTAACTGACTGACACCCACTGGGCTACATGAGATCCTGGAGTTCTACCCGCAGTTGAGGAAGAGGGAGGAAGGAGGAAAAAAATAATGAAATATGATAAGAAAAAAAGGAAAAGGGAAGAGTTGTATATTGTAGAAAAAAGGAAAAGGCCACCGATAATAGGTCCAAAGCCTGACCCACTCTGTGTCCTGGGCCAATGCACCAACCTGATTCTCAGCTTCCTTACCTGAAAATTGGGGATAATAACAGTGCCTACATCATAGGGATTTCATTGGAGTTCAATGACTTAATGTATGTGAGCTGTCTCATCCTCTTTCTTCAACTCCAGTCTATCAGACACAAATCAGAAGTTAAACTATTTTCATGGGCCCCTAAATGTATCATGGACCCACATGCCTCAAACCTAACCACATTAGCTTCTTGTCTCCCTGCTTTCACTCCTTCACTCCCATGACTATTGTCCACTTGGGAGCCAGGGTGATCTCATAGTTGAAATGTAAATTAGACCTTGCCCTACCCCTAATTATAACTTATACTGCTTGTCCTTCTGTTGGGACCAGAATAGGCACTTACTTAATACATGGTAACTATTGTTACATTATCATTTCCTGGTTCCTAGGAACAAAATGCATTAGGCCTAGAAAGAGAGTGAAATAAACACTCTCCTGACATACTTCAGGGCACAGAGCTCATACAGGAAGGAGCCGACATAGGCTTATTGACTGAAGCACATACCAGTACAAAAAGAGTTGGTGCAAGTATTTTCACAGGCAAATGTCCTATCTCATTTCACAGTGCCAGGGGACAACAATTTCTCTCTCTTCTCTTGGGTTCTTATGAATAAAAAAGTATGAAAAGTGACCAAAAGGAGAAATGTGAGGCTGCACAGTGTATGGTCATTGTGAAGTCTTCTTATCCCATCAGTAAATCCTCACAATCCCCATAACAATTGGGGCACTCTAATATAGCACAGCAAAGGTATCTCTGCTCTCTTTTCCTAAAATTGTCCAAAAGTGAGAAAGAGAAACTAAACACCAGTACTGCTGATCTCAGTACATAGGCGAAGGGTTGCTGACTGACCTAGAGGTAGACACCAAGAGAGAAAACTTACAAGTACAGATACTGGGCACAGCCAGCAGAACAGAGAGTTCTCTATGTTGAGTGGTTTACAGACCCTGAGGAGGAAACTCAATGATTACTTTTTGGAACAACCAAACTGAAGGCCAGAAGTGGACTTCAGAACTATCTTTATCCCTGGAGACGCAGCACCTTTGCAATCACTCTTCAGTGCTGAAAAAGATCTGTGAGTCACAAATAACCATTCTGTTGCCAATATTTAGCCTCCGAAAATAAGACAGCCAAGCCAATACTCACAGCAGTTAGTTATAAAACCCAGTGCCATATTTACTGTGCATCAGGAAAACTGTCGTGCCCCAAGCATTACCCTGGTCCTGTTCCCATACTACACTCTTGTAAAGAATTCAGTCCAGAAAACAAGGATCTACCCTGAGTGCAAACACACACAGACACAGGCACTAACACACACAGATCTAACCCAGGGGACACATGCACACAATCTCTCTCCCTCTCCCTCTCCCTCTCCCTCTCCCTCTCTCTCTCTCTCTCACACACACACATACACTGTGGATTTGCCATTCACCATCTTCTAGCTGATTTCCTAGCCATCCTCCACAAAGGAAGTAGGGGGGCACTCATCGCTTAGGTACAGTTTGTGATGTTCCTAAGCCCCATATCTTTAAGGGTGCACAAAATAGTTTAATTTCTTTCATAAAATGATACTGAGGACAGTGATGTTGGTGACAGTAACAATAGGGTAAATCATATTTGATACCAAGCATAGGGCCAATATTAGAAATAATTTTCCATATCCAGCATAGTAAGACCTCATGGAGCATCTACAAAGCACATCTTCTGTCCTGGAACTCCTTTTCTTGAGAATAAATACAATTTTATTTTTTACCTCAGCAAGCAATCATGACGATAATACTAGAAAAAGTCAGGAAAGGGGTAAGGAGGAGGCAGCAGGGGGAACAGGTGGAAATTCACCTGGCTTCACAGCCAGAGCCCAGCACAGGGAACCCTGAACTTGCGAGGAGGACCTGCAACCAGAGACTTTGGAGTGGTGCCAGGAAGAGGACGCACACTCCACTATGGCGTCCACAGTCCCTGCAGTGCAAGCGGTCTTGGATGCACAAAGCGCTGGGCTGGGCTCTACACCTGCAGTCTGGCACCGATTCGGGACTAAAACGCTGGAGTCCTTGAACTTTCTCAAGGGGTGCACTGGGCTTCCTGCAGAGTGCATCTGACCCAGAATACCGTGCACACCCAGCCCCAAGATCCACTCCTGGCGCCCCGGAAGCACAGCGCGCTCTGCCTTCAGAGTCCTTGCAGAACCCAGAGCAGTAAGCCCCGCAGTTCGTTTCATCTTAATTACTAGCCCGTGGCCTGCAGCGGCCAAATGTTGGATCAGGAGACGTTCTCCAGTCTTTTCCACAAGGGCTCCTGTGGTTCCGTGAAGACTCACAGCCCACGCTGTCCCTCCCTAGGCGCCCCTCACCCCAAATCAGCTTGCTTAATTCAGCACAGCGCCTTCCTCAGGGCAGACACTCTGCTAGAGTCGGGAGAAGTAAGTGGGGCTGGAGATTAGAACCCCATTCCACACCCATGCCCACGACCAGCACCTTCTTTCCCATAGTGCCTCCATGTTTTGGCCACACCCTGGCTGCTTTCCCGCCTAAGCAAGTCCCACCCACCTGGACTGACCTTGGCCGCCAGGGGGGGTGGGGAAGAAAGCCAATAGGAATCCTCTAAATCTGAGCCCGTAGGTTTGAACTGGCCACACAGCGGTTATAACCGGTACCAGGCGCCAAAAAGAGAACCAGCTTCAGCCTCGGCGGGCAGCTGGGTTCCCGACCAGCGCGGTTCCAGAAGCTGCTCGACCTTGGCTGCATTCCAGCCATGGAGCCTCCGACCTGGGTCAACAAGTTCTATGACCTGGGCTTGGGCAGCCAAGGCGAAATTTTTGAGGAAGACGCAATGAGATCTGAATCTGTGTGGGGTGTGGGGCCAGGAGAAGAAGAAGGCCACGTTCAGGAAGGAGATCCGGGCCTCATGGATGACATCCACCACGAAGGCGACCAGGAAGGCGACAACGACCAGGAAGGAGACGTCGGCCAGGAAGGTGAGAACGACCGCGAAGGCCACGGGAACCAAGAGGGCGGCGGCGGCGACGGTGACCAGGAGCCGGGGCAGCAGCTGGCTGAGATGGCACAGGGGGCTGCGGCCGCAGCACCGCAGCCCCAGAACCCGCGACGACGAGTCCAACGCCGTAAGTTCACGCCGGGCCAGGTGCGGGAGCTGGAAAGCATTTACCAACACACTCAGTACCCGGACATGGTCACACGGTGAGTGGCTGCTCTGGGAGGTGCCTAGTTCTCCAAGGGGTCCGGGCTTGTTTCTAGGCACATTTGTCTCTGCCCTGTGCCTTCTCCTTCTCTTTCTAAGCCAAAAAGTCACCTGTGCTCTAGGGATGGGGGAGGGGAAAGCTTCTGAGCATCAGGGAAATAGTTTCGTACAGTCGGCACATGAATCCAGCCTGGTTACTGCTCAGCAGTCTTTTTTTTTTTTTTTTAATTGTGGTAATTCGTACTTAAAGATAAATTCTGCTATCTTACCCACTTCTCAGTGTACAGTTCAGTGGTGTTAAGTACATTCGTACTGTGCAATCAATCCCCAGAACACTTTTCCTCTTGTAAAACTAAAACTGGACACAGTAAACAACTCCATTCTCCGGCCTGGCAACCACCTTTCCACTTTCGGTTCCTAGCCATTTGAATCCTCCAGGTGCACCTAGAAGTGGCATCACACACTGGTTTTCTTTTTGTGACTGGATTATTTCACTGAGTGTAATGCCCTCAAGTTTCTTCCATGCTGTAGCCTGTGATAGGATTCCTTGCTTTTTAAGGCTGCATAACATTCCATTGTGTGTAAATATCATATTTTGTTTATCTATTTGTTTATTGATGGGCACTTGGGTTGCTTATATTCTGGGATTGTGAATAAGGCCTCTATGAACTTGGGTGTGCAAAATCAGGTGGGAGTCACTGTTTCCAATCATTTTGTGTATACCCAGAAGTGCAATTGCCAGATCATATGCTACTCCTGCTTTAAGGGTTTTGAGCAACTGCTCTACTGTTTTCCATAGTAGCTGCACAATTTTACATTTCCACTAGCAGCCATGAGGATTGCAATCTCTCCACATTCATCCCAACACTTGTTACTCTCTGCCTTTTTGATATTAGCTGTCTCACTGGAAGTGAAGTGGTATCTTATGGTTTTGATTGGCATTTCCCTATGGATAAGTGATGTAGAGCATCTTTTAATGTGCTTTCTCAAGTGCTTTGCCCATTTTAATTGTTTAAGAGACTAGTTTATTGTTTCTAATTTCTATTATGTTAAAATACAGATAGCACAAAGTTTATTATCTTAACCATTTTCAACCACAATTCAGTGGCATTAAGCACATTCTTCTTACTGTGCAACCATCACCACCATCCATCTGCACGGCCCTTCCTCCTGCAAACCTGAGACTCTGTTGTGTAACACCCATAGGAGCTTCTCATATAAGTGGAATCAGGCAGCACCACTTTACATTCCCAGTAACGGGGCATGAAAGTTCAGCTTCTCCCTGTCCTCCCCAAAACTTGTTATTTTCTGATTTTTTTTGCAGTAGCCATCTTAATGGGATGAGGTGCTATCAGTGTGGGTTTTATTTTAATTTTTTAAATTATTAAATAATGATGTTGAGCATCTTTTCATGTACTTAGTGGCCATTTGTGTATCACCTTTGGAGAAAGGTGTATTCAAGGCTTTGCCTTTTTCTCACCTGGGTGTTTTCTCATTGTTCTATTGCTGGGTTCTCAATATATTCTGGACATAAACTCCTTATCAGATATATGACTTGCAAATATTTTCTCCCATCCCGTGGGTGCCTTCTCACTCTATTGGTTGCATTCTTTCAATGCTCATAAGTTTTTAATTTTGATGTGGTCCAGTTTATCTATTTTTTCTTTACTACCTGTGTTGGTGAATCTGATTTTGTAAATAGGATTTTTGGAATCAGGGTGTGGAGATTGAGATACTGTCAAACAACTGCAATGCTGGGTCCATCTTCTATTTCAAATTTTTATAAGTGCTTCATCAGAGATTTTGGTATTAATTTTTATCTTTTTAAATAGCTTATTAAAATTATTTATGCTGACTACTGAATTGTTGGTGTCACCTTAAATTTTGAGGGGCAACCCTCTATAAAGCAAATCTTGTGCTGGGAAAGGCAGAAAAGTTTATTGTGGAGGATCTTGAGGAGAAAATGGAAATTTTAAATCAAGCATAAAATGTATATTCATGTATTTCATTTTATTCACAACTCCAAATACTAAACACTTGTTGTTTTCTCCCTTCAGGAGGGACATTGCGAGACGCATAGGCGACACTGAAGACAGAGTGCAGGTGAGTAAACCTGAAAAAGCCCTTTGGCAGGGGAGCCATCCTAAAACCTGTCTCAGGAATTGGACATCTTTGTCCTAGACCTTCTCACGTTGCTGTGTCTGTCTTGTGTTGGCAAATAAGCTTGGCCCTGCCCAGCTGGGCGTGGCTCAGCAGTTGAGCATCGACCTAGGATCCAGGCGATCGGGGTTCGATTCCTGGTCAGGGCACATGCCCGGGTTTCGGGCTCAATCCCCAGTTGGGGGCGTGCAGGAGGCAGCCAATCAATGACTCTCTCATCATTGATGTTTCTATCTTTCTCTCTCTCCCTCTCCCTTCCTCTCTCTGAAATCAATAAAGATATATTTAAAAAAAAAAATAAGCTTGGCCCTTAGGAATCATTGTGGAGGGAGATAGGATAGGTGAACTCCAGCCAATGGCTATTTCCCATCACCAGACAGAACACGACTTCTTAAAGGAAAAGACAAAATGAACTGTTTTGCAAAGTCTGGGTATAAAATTAAACATATTCTTTACAAAAATATAGATAATCATGTCTGCAACCATATACATATGTATACATGTATAAGTGTACCGTTGAGGAGAAAGGCAATTTCCCCCCTTCCCTTCTTAGTGCTTCTGGTTGGCCTAACCAGTGAAGTGACACAAGACAGATTAGCAGGGAAAATGAAGAATTGAATTCGTATACCTGGAGGTCTCACCGAAGTGGGGCCTAAGGAAATGTCCCAAGCAAGCAGCTTTTATACTTTTTAGAGAAAGTAACAACATATTTGTGAGGAATGGACCAGACAAAGAGACATAGGCTTGGGTGCTTATTCGGTGAAGTATCTAAGCAATGTTAGGCTTAGAAGAGAAATTAGAAAAGAATTAACGAGACATGTTTGTATAGGACACTGGGTCCAGAATTCCCTGTCTCTGGCCCTGAGGATGTCTCTTTAACTTCTGGTGCATGAGGGCACCTTTTATATCAGAGATTTATTTCTTGCTTTTTGGGAGACAGAGAGAGGAGACTCTTGTACCAGCTCTTATTCAAGTAACTCTCATTATAAATAGTCAATTTGCCACATGGGCATATTTTCAGGCATCCTGCCTTGAGCCCCATCAGTGCATACAATAAAGTTCATCTCCTTCTAGCACTGGCATCCTTTAAGGAGCACTTCTCTGTAGAGTCTTATTGAAGCTCAGCCTGACTTTGGAAGTATTCAAATTAATGCACAGAGGAGCAGATTATAAGAGGGTCCAACTGTGCTAAATTATTTGAAGCCAAGCTTAAGTTGTTAGCTAAATCAACGTATTTATAAATAGTGGGGTGGTGGAGTAACTTATCCAGAGAATGCTCTGAATGGGCATTCTTCAACTGGTATGCCACAGAATTTTTAAAACATGCAGTACCCGCTGAGCTGGCATGGCTCAGTGGTTTAACATTGACCTATAATCCAAGAGGCCGAGGATAGATTCCTGGACAGGGCACATGCCCAGGTTGGGGGCTCGATCCTCAGAAAGGGGCATGCAGGAGGCAGGCGATCAATGACTCTCTCATCATTAATGTTTCTATCTCTCTCCCTCTCCCTTCCTCTCTCTGAAATCAATAAAGACATTTTTTTTTAAATATATTGATTTCAGAGAGAGGAAAGGAGAGGGAGAGAGAGAGAGGCCCCTTACTGGGGATCGAGCCCGCAACCTGGACATGTGCCCTGACCGGGAATCGAACCCCAATCGCCTGGATCCTAGGTCGAAGCTCAGATGCTGAGCCACGCCCAGCCGGGCAAGACATATTTTTTAAAAAATAAAACATGCAGTATCTGACTATTCAGTGAGGGGCACTGACCTTTTTTCCCTTACTCTGTCATATACAAAACTGACAACAGCCAACACAATAGTTGTCCTGTGCGAATGAATAAAAATTATACCTATTTTTCTTTGTCAGATCTGCAAAACATACAGTATATGTTTTGGTGCGGGACAGAATTTTAGTACTTAGTTGATGTGCATCATAATATGAAAGGGGCTGAAAGTCGCTGCTCTATATGAACAACATGGGTTGAATTAAGCTGAGACTGATAGGAGAAGACAACTTACCTGTTCCATCACCTGGTTTTCCATTTGTTTGTAAGTGGTTGGTTAAGCACTGCAGAGTGGCAGCCCCAAGTTGCACATTTCTGAAACTCTTTGATGTATCAACCTGAAAACATTGCTAGAATAATCACATGCTGAGAATGAAGGGAAAGTTTACAAGCTTTGGAAGTCAGTCCACAGAAAAAACAAATGAGCAAAAAGTAATGTGAATTGAGCTAAGAAGGGTGAAAAGGTTAGAGAACAGTTACATGCAATCAAAAGGGGTCTTTCATATCTTACACAAATTCAGCCTTATGAATCTAAGAAATGCACAAGTGAATATTCTCATGAGGAATTTCTAACATCTAAGGTGTTTTTTCCATTTTGATGGTACCGTTTTGAAGAGGCGAGTTTTGTGGAATTTGTTTGGTGGCAAGGTGTGGCCCCCTTTGCGATAGATTCATAGCTGTGTTAATTCCACATACTTTTTCCCCTCTTGCAGGCTGTGAAGGCTAATGTGTAGGTCATGGGATCAAAAGTTGTATCAAAGAGGTATTTGCCTAAAGGGAAGTGAAGAAAATCAGGCTGGGTTTCTGAGCTTTGCTACAGAGTGCATGTGTGAGTGCAGTGATGGACTTGGGCTGCAGCCCAACAAAGCAGGCCATTGAGTACCGGTATCCTGACACCACAGACTGGCTCACAGGCCTGGCTCAGGTTGGAAAGGTTGGGAGGAGGTTGGGAGCACTTTCTCAGGCTGACAAAGCCTGTGCAGAATTAAAGAAAGAACATAAAGTTTGGTGACTTGCTTTTCCCCTTCCATGGGCTTCCATGGTGCTCTGTCAATGACATTTGGAAGGGAATAGGAGCCTCAGGGAAAAATATCAGGGGCAAAACTTAGTGTTCTCATCTATTTTCAACCCCTACAGCATGAATTTCCACAAAAGTTTAGTACATGGTTTCCTCCTTCCTTTCGGAAATAGAACAGTTTTGTGAAACAAGTACTGGGAATACTGACTCAATATTAGCCCATACCAGAGCTAGCTGTGGGCTTCTGTTATGTTTATAGGATTTTGACCACTGGTATATTTGAGTCCTCCCAAAGCTTGTTTAGACAATATATTCATGCAGCAGAAAGACCACAGATCCTAAGTGGGGAGGGTAAAAATGAGATCCCAGGCAGAGAGATGACCCTTTATGTCACGTAACAGGTACAGTTTGGAAACTTAAAGTATTTAAATACAACATAAACCCCATTAACTAGAACACAGAGAAGATAGGCAAATCTAACTAACAGTTTTGTTTGTTTGCAGAGAAAGTTGGCAGATATTCAGGGAGGAAAATGTTATGAATCCTCTCCATCGTCGCTGATTATCTTCTTGAAATGCCTGTTCCACCGTTTACCTTAAGGATAAGGGATAGGGTTGGGGCTCCTGGTTGAGTAGCAGGGGCTAGGATAACCTGCCATTGTGGAAAGCAGCAGCTCTGGTCCAGGGTCCTGGAATTGTAGCCAGAGCAGAGTGAGCTGACCTGGTCCTGAGCCCAGGATGGTTTTTAGGGTGGGTTAGGGTGGAGTGTGAAGAATTAACAATGGTTATGTCCTGGCCAGGTGGCTCAGTTGGTTGGGGCATCGTCCTGTGCACCAAAAGGGTTGTGAGTTCCATTTCCAGTCAGGGCACATACATAGGTTTCCAGTTCTATATAGGTCAGGGTGAGAACAGGAGGAAACTGATCAATGTTTTTCTGTCCCATCAATGTCCCTCTCTCTCTCTCTCTTTCTGTCTCTCCCTCTTCCTATCTCTCTCTGAAAATGATTAGAAACATATCCTTAGGTGAGGATTTAAAAAAAAAGAATTGACACTCGTCACAATGATATACCTCTTTCCCCTAAACTTTTGGGTGGCCAAAGATGTTTTTGAGAGTTTTAGGCAATTGGCAGTTGGTCAAGTTGGACTCCACAGTGTTTAACACTACAGGCTAGAATGACAAGGCAGTGTCCCAGGCTTTCAGCAACTCTCATGTCCCAGTGGACAAGCCTCAAACTCCATGGGTCCCATGATTGGCCTTCCTTGCTAGAGCACCTTTTTTACTCTTAAGAGGTTTTAGAGGACTAATGACCCCTTCAACATTCTGGAAGGATATCTTTTATCTAAAAAGCCAGTAAGTTACTTCCTATTAAGAATTTACTTCATGCAGAAGATAGGATTTTCAAATAAGGATCCTTTACCCTCAATATGACTTAAAACAGGGTCCCCTATTTACCATGCCCAAACTCCCCCCCACACAAGGTGACACTATCCCTAGTGAGGAGGGGGCAGAGGCCAGCTTAACTGCTGATAGTCAGCTGTCAGGATACAGACCTTTGTTTATCCTTTTACCAGGAAATGGTGCAACTCAAGCTACATCAGCATCCAACATCTGCCAAAAGCTATTAGAATATTAAAATTGGGAATAATAGGCCTGTTGAAACACTTGGCACATAACCGGTGCACACCAGGGGTAAGCTGAAGGGGGGCGGGGGTGTTAACTTCCCTGAGGTATTTTAGCAATAAGTAAAGAGCTTCTGATGCAGTTGTCTTAATGGCATATAATGTTGCATGTTGTGATTCTTTCTATGATGACACTAACTGTTCAATATACTAAACAAATCCCTTTTCCCCCTCTGATTGTAGGTTTGGTTTAAGAATAAGAGGGCCAAGTTTTGGAGAAATGAGAGACTGTCGAGGATGAGGAATGCACTACCGGCTACCCTGAACCACCTCTACTTTACAGTGTTGGAGCGGCCCTAGAATATGATCCTTCTTCAGGATCCTGAGTGGAAGCAGTTCTTGTGCCACTCACCCCTATGCCGCCCATGCCACCCTCATGCCCTCTGCACTTATGTTTTCAATAAAGAGGTACATTCTCAGTATGTTTGTGTTTGCGTGCCATGTGGGACTAGTAGGGTATGTATGGAAATTGCGAAGGAAGTGCCATTTTAAATGAATGACAAGGAGGCCTCCTTTCATGAGATGACCTCCCCGAATCACTGTCGGTAGCCCCTGCACATCACTGACATATCCCAGGTGCCCAGAGTGAGTGTGCACTGACCCATACCTTCTCTACTCCCACCTTTATCCCATCCTCATCCCCACCCTGCCTCTTTAGACAATAAATATGTGCCAGATTGGGCGGGGTGTGTCCCCAGTGAGAGAACAGTGTGTTTCCTGACAGGGTGACCTCCATTCATGCGGATAAGTTCAGGCTAAACACTGGACTCGAAGGGATTCGTCCTAGAAGGCCACTCCCAGGGCTTTATGGGAAGGTGACCATCAAACCTTCATCCCATGTGCTACAAATCCTGTTCTCCTTCCCTCTGGGGGCAGAGATTGGGGAGTATTCTGGCCAAAGGATCCGCTGCTTCAAAAGAAAACTGAGAAGAGATTCCATCAAGGCCACAAAGATGCTCTTCTCCCTTTTCTCTCCTCCCCCTACCAGCCTAGGAAAGCCTGTTATCACTCCTTCCTCAGCTTAGAATGCACCTATCACACCTTCAAATGTATCTTGTCACCTTCCAAATCTTTGAGAGAATTCCAGAGAAGGCCACCCTCTAGGTGTCTGTCTTCTCCTGTTCCAGAACCTCCTGGAGATGTGCAGTGTCCACGAGTTTCAGTTTTATATCCTACATGAGTGAAATCACATGATTCTTAGCTTTTTCTGACTGACTTATTTCACTTAGCATAATATTCTCAAGGTACATACATGTTGTTGCAAATGGCAGTATTTCATCCTTTCTTATAGTTGCGTAGTATTCCATTGTGCACATTTACCACATCTTCTTTATCCAGTCCTCTATCACAGGACACTGGTTGTTTCCATGTCTTGGCCACCTTGAATAATGCTGCAATGAACACAGGGGTGCACATATCTTTGTGAATACATGTTTTTGAGTTTTTCAGGTATATACCCAGGAGAGGGATTGCTGTGTCATATCATAGCTCTATTCTTAATTTTTTGCCTCTCAGCTTTTAGAAAGGAAGCCAGGGTTGTTGTTAGTCCTCTCTTAATAGGCATCTTCCTCCCCCTCCCAGGGCTTCAGGGACTCCATTAGCAAAAGTACACATTAAAGCCTTGACATTAATAGGGCCTCTAACTGTGTGCTGTATCCCCAACTGCTGGGTGTTTGAGATGTTCACAAAGGTAAGTTTGCTTTATCTCTTTGAGAATAAATAAATAGGCTTTTAAATAGCTAACACTTAAATAGCACTTGCCAAGTGCTGGGTCCTGTATTAGCCACTTTACAGATATTAACACATTTGATCCACATAAATAAAGTAGGTACAATTATTTGTATTTTACAGTAAAGGAGACAGTGCAGAAAGTTTTAGCCACTTGTTCAGGGTCAGGGGTCTGGAACATGGGCAACCTGTCTCTGGGGCTTATATTTCTCAACCACTTTACACTGTCTCCCAGGATCATACCCATCTCCTCAGGTTGTTTGACTCTTCAACACAATAGTACACCTGAAGAACCTGCCTGGCATAGAAGTGTCCTATAGCCATTCATGCCCTATTTCTTTCCTTCTTTCCTCCATTAAGAAAAAGCAGTACCCAAATCACAAAAGTTCCTGGAATTCAAAAGTTGCTCCAGTCATCTAAGATCCATCCCTATAAAAAGAAATAAAAATGGTGCTTGCAAGTCCTTTTTCTGAGAGAAGATCAATGTCAAAGTAAGGGATGAGTAACATCAAGACCTAAACTGCACTCCCGCCAGCTGGTGTTGCTCAGTGGTTGAGCGTCAACCCGTGGAGATCGAGGTTCAATTCCCAGTCAGAGCACATGCCTGGGTTTTGGGCTCCATCCCCAGTAGATAGCTTGCAGGAGGCAGCCTATCCATGACTCTCTCACATCATTGATGTTTCTGCCTTTCTCTCCCTCTCCCCTCCTCTCTCTCAAACCAATAAAAATATTTTTATTTTTTTTAAAAAAAGCAAAGTAGGGATTCAGGCTCCTGCAGTCTGTCCTCAAGTAATCTCCTAGCTTATCATTTCATCTGAATCACTAGCCTGATTCATGGACTTTGGGGGAGAAGGGAACAGAACCAGAGAGTCCCATCCATTAGTTACTGACTTCCCAGACGTGAGATTCGTGCTCAGAGTCCACAGGACAAAATAGACTGCCATCGCTCCAGCATGCTGGGGCTGCTAGAGTGAGCTCCGCACTTTCTCCACCCCTACCTCTGACCTAAGGTCAGCAAGACCTGCGCCCCCTGGCGGTCATCCAGGGCTAGGCAAGAGGCTTCTCCAGATACTCCTCCAAGGGCTCCAGGCGCCAGTGTGGGCCCCTGGGCCCCACCCCTTGCCCACCCCAGGTCCGCTTGCACTATCCAGCAAAGTTCTTTGCTCCGGGCAGTACCCGCACCCAAATCGAAGTAGTCAGCTAAACTGCACGTTGGAGCCCACGCATGCTCGCCCCATACCCACACCCTTCTGGCAAACACCCACCCCCGTTATGGTCACGCCCTGGTCGCGTGCGCATCCCAGCAGGTCCCACCACCACCAGCACCGCTTGAACCACGCGCCAGAAAGAGGACCCGAGCCAGGCATCGCCGCAGGTCAGAGTACAGAGTAAGCACTCAAGACATGCAGCCTTCGCCCAGGTGCAGCCGTGAAGACCCCGGTTACTGCAGCCTGGGAGTTGATGAGCTCCTAGAAGAGCTGCATGGTCAGTGCCTGTACTGGGGCAGGTGCTTTGGCGAACTCCAAGAAACGAACTTTCCCTAGGAGTGGCGAGTAGACCAGACGCCCCTGCTGTGTGGCCACTGTTGCTGCTCTCAGGTTCTGGGGATACTTCCCATTGACCCACGCACCCCAAGCTCCAGTGCACTGATCGCTCTCTCTTTTTCATTTGCAGATACCAAGCCTATGGTGACCTCAGTAATTGCAACAGCGGGAGACGTGGAAGAGGATCTGTGGAGAGCAAAGTTAGCATTACTGACTCCATCTTGAATTTGAGACTTAGCATAACTAACTCCATCTTGAGATTGAATCGTATTGTCTGAAGACATAGAAGTTTGGGCCGACAGCCAAATTTTGGGCTGCCAGCCCAAGGGAGGCAACCAACAGGTGCAAACAATAAGGTTGACTAGGCACCTCCACAGATGTTGCCAAATACTTTGATTTAGGACTTTGGGAACTAATCTCGGGAGGTCACAAGCAAATCTAACAAGTGCAGGTGAAGGGATACACCTCCACAAGAAGGATAAAAATTAAACTAGAACAGTGACACTTGCTATTCGCCCTCCTGTGAATGAGCCGTGCTGACCTCTGGTGTACCTGTCTTGGTGGCCATTGAGTATTCTGGGGCCTTGCTTTCTCAAGCTGGTCTGGCAGTCTTCCTTGCAAGACATGGAACCCCTGGACACCAAGGCTTCTGTGACTTGCCTGTGGGGAGGGCTCCAAGCGACCAGCGATCACCACTCTGCAAGCAGCCTGGACCATAGGACATTTGGGACCCTTGGACTTTCAGTCTGTTAACCCCCAATACTTGTGTGTTTACTCTGATGTGTTTGTGATTTGGATTAATCCTGCAAGTAATAAAAGCTAAGTTGACAGCATAGTCACCTGTGTTGGCTCACTGTTGTTACTTGGTGTGGGGAACCTAGAGGGCCAAGTGACTACCTAGGGTCCCAGGCTCTATCAGGCACCCCTGATACTGGCATGGGATCAGGACATCCAGTGACATAGGAAAGGCTATACTTGCAGCCAGAATGCTCACGACAAAAGGCAATTGATGTGAAAGTGTAGAGCCTGGTGTCACAAAAGCTAGGTGTAGGTTTTCTATTCAAAACTTTCTTATTAGAAATTTCCTCAAATCTCCATCCCAAATCATATAACTTCTCTTACTTCATTTCTTGGTCCTCACCCATGACCAATTGTTTTTACATAAAAGATATCCAACATAGGTACAACAAAAATAAAAATTAGTCCCTAAATATTGAAAGTAAAATTAAACAAATGAACCTGTGTATTAAATTAGTGGCATAACCAACCACACAGAGAGAAACAAGCACTTCATTAATCAAATGCTTCATTAATTAAAGCACTTCATTAATTAGTGGCATAACCATACAGAGAGAAACAGTTTCATGTCTGTTTAAGATAGTAATTTCATCAAGCATCCCTAGTAGGGGTATGCCCTAGGGATAAAAAATCTTCAACTCTTTTCAGTAATTCTTTCGTTGGTGGTAATGTTGGCATTTTTACACTGACACTGCTATATGTGTATTGTGGGATAAAATAAATCAGTAATTATACTGGGGACATTGAGAGATGGAATTTTTATTCAGGAAAAAAAAGGAAATACAGATATAAGATTATTGAGGTTAAATAAAATCTCTGTGGTCCTGAATGGAAGTACAAATGTGAATAATTCATGGTGTATTTTATCTTCAAATAAGATATTACCTCTATTCACCGATTGGGGGGAAAAAGATATCCAATAGCATGGTCAACTTTTCCATTTAGCATTATGTCATAGACCTTTAAATTCCAAAAAAGGAGGTTTCCAATAATTAATGGCGTTAGTTTTCAAGGTCTGATAAGTTACTTCTTAGAAGCAAAGGCCCAGAGGCCATCTAGCTACTAATAGAATGGATCCAGAATTTCCACAGAAAACTCACTGTGTATTCAAAAATTAAAGTCTGTAGAATTAGTGTTTCAATGCTCTTTCATTTTAAAAACAGTGTAAAATGAATAAAAATAATGATCATTAACCATGTGTTGCTAAGCTAGTATATGATGGGACTATTTTAAGGGCCCAGACAAGGAGAGGGGTTACAAATTCCTTTTGCTGGAGTACATTGGTGGAGATGGATGGGCGGGGGGGGGGGGAGGGGGAAGAATGTGCAAATTTTCTGTAGGCTGCAAATTTAATTGGAGTGTATGAGGCTCAAGTCATTAATATAGAATGTGTGCCCTCTAAGCTAATTGGGAAATATGGGGCTTAGGAATCATTGCTGACCGCCAATTAAGATAAACGTTACTTATTTTGCTTGGAATTGGAAAGAAAATTTTGCGTGTGTGTGTGTGTGTGTGTATTCGTGTATGTGCACGCGCATGTGTACACACATGTACACAAACATGTATGTTAAATTACATGCGCTTGTTGTTCATACGGCCGCTCAGTAAAAAGTGGCCTGTGGCCTGTCGTCCCGTCCTTCCCTTCAGCTATTTCAATTCGAGGATGAAGAAAGGACAAGGTCCCCAGTCCAGTTTAGACTTGAGCAACCTCGCTCGGAACCGGAAAGATGCACCGGCCCGGTTGCCCCACCGGCTTCGTTATGCGGATACACACATCGCCTCCCGTCGGCAGGACTAGCTAAGTCCGGGGAAGGTATTTGCCAACGTACCCGGAACTGTTTCCAAGGTTTTCTCAGGTTCAGGTTGTCGCGCGGTGACAGTTTCTGGGTGCCAAGGCTGCCGATATCTTCCCAGGTTAACTAGATCGCCCCCTTCCCCTCCGGCTTCGGGGACCCAGCGGCAGCGATGGCTCCGGTGTCTGGTTCGCGCAGTCCGGAGAGGGAGGCCTCGGGCTCCAGGGCGAAGTACCGCAGTTCGTCGAAGAGCCCTAAACCCAGCAAATCCGCCCGCTCCCCGCGGCGCCGCCGCTCGCGCTCGCGCTCGCGCTCTTGCTCTCGGTCTGGGGATCGGAATGGCCTCAGCCATCAGTCGAGTGGCCTCAGCCAAGGCTCCCGAAATCAGCCCTACCGCTCCCGCTCGCGGTCACGCTCTCGAGAGCGGCCCTCTGCGACGCGGGGCACCCCCTTCGCTTCTGCCTCCGCGTCCGCCTATTATGGCGGCTACTCACGCCCCTACGGGAGCGACAAGCCATGGCCTAGCCTCCTGGACAAGGAGAGGGAGGAAAGCCTGCGGCAGAAGTGAGTGAGATGGACGCAACCTCTCCTGCGCCCACCTGCCTTCCGAGTCGATTTATAGTTCATCCCTACTGACTATTCGCATTTCGCTCTTTCTGTGTGCTTTGCGCCCATTTTCATCCCTTCAGCCCACGCACAACGCCTTTTTCGCTCTTTCCTTTCTTTAGGTTTTCACTCATCCTCAGGCCCATTTTTACAGTGCCCTGGTCTCCCGCTACCCGCTTCTGCCTCCTAGCTTGTAGCGGGCATGGCCAAGAGCCTCAGACCTACCGGAATTATATAGCATTTTCTTGATTGCATGGTTATCATTCATGAGCATGTTTTTATTCCCCACTAGACTGGTCTCATAGAAAGGAGGAGCCCTATTTTATTGATTACAAAATTCACAGTACTTTGTAGGAACTCAACCATTGCTTGTTGAATGATCAGACAGGTTTGAGATGGTAACAGGATGTGTAAGTGGAAGAAAATGTTCTAAAGCGAACTGGAAAGGGTTGAAATGAAGGGTTTAAATTGGAGAGGAGAAAAACCTCTGAGACAAGATAATTGAATGAATGTAGGAAAAGTGGGCTGCTAAACTGTAGATTAGGCTACACTGAGAAAGGTTGTTAAGTGTTCTCAATCTTACCATGAAAAGTAAGGTCAGGGTGAGATCAGGTATGTAATTAGAGTATTGGAGTAGGAAAATGGATAGTTTAAAAAGTAGAAAGGAAAAGGGTTATTATAATTATTGCTAAGTCTTAATATCGAATGCTTATTGAGTGTTAAATTATGTCAGGCACTGTACTAAGTGCTTTACATGCACTGGGTGTTAAAAAAGTATTACAGGCATTAAGGTTATGGTTATAACATCTGGGAGAAGTCCCCATGAATTGTTTTCTTCCAGGAGTGGGAAGTCCATAAAGCACAGTGATGAAAAGGACAGGCTCCAGAATCAGACTTGCCTGAATTTGAAGCACTGCTTTGCTACTTAATAGCTGTGTGACCTTGGCAAGTTACTTAACCTCTATGAGCTTCATTTCTTCACTGTTTAAAAGGGGATAAAATTAACGATTGCTTTTAGAGTTGTAATGATTTAGTGCTTAGAACATAAATAGTCCTTAAGTGTTAGCTATTAGGTTTTCCCACATGGGAAAAGAAACAGTTAAGTTGGAGACCTCCTCTCCAATTAAGTTTTTCAGAAAGTTATCCTAAGACTGTGTCAATCAAAAAGCACCCAGCTTCTTACTAGACAGTCCTCACTAAAAGATGTTGGAACTTCTTGGATGAAATTTGCATTTGTACATTTAGAAGATAAATAATTTATCTTAAGAGGGCAGGTGGCAGCAGGGATGAGAATTTAACTGCTTGCCTTGCTCTTTACAGCCTGTCAGGCATTTTTCCCCCTGTGTGCATAATATTCCAAGTTCAGTTGGAATATTAGTATGTCCCTTTTTATTTTATTTTTATTTTTTTTAATATGTCTTGATTTCAGAGAGAGGAAGGGAGAGGGAGAAGGAAGGAGAGAAACATCAATGATGAGAGTCATTGATCCGCTGCTTCCTGCTTGCCCCTCACTGGGGATTGAACCTCAGTCTCCAGGATCATAGGTCAGTGCTCAACCGCTGAGCCATGCCGGCCGTGCAGTATGTCCCTTTTTGAGACTATTTCTTCAAGTGGGGAACCCGACTCTAACTCCATGATTATAATACCTTTTCCCCTGAATAAAGAAGTAAAAAATAATTTATTCAAACAATCTAACCAATTATATTTATTTTGTAAGATTAAAAAAAAAAAAAAAAATGGAATCACAAGCAGCTAAACTTTGAGGAATTGAGCCTTAGGTTTTTTGTATTTTGTTTGTTTATGAGTAATAACAAAAATTAAGAGAAGACATCACAAACATAAAACAAGAAAAAAATTTTGTGTCTCCAAGAGTAGATAGAGATGTACTCCTTTTCTAAAGAACTAAAGAGAAAACTGAAAGAAAACAGACCCTGTATTTCATTGAGTACAGTTTTTGTCAAATAAAACTTTTGCTTTCAGAGCTTCCTTTATTTTTTATTTCTTTATTTTTTATTTATCTTTATTGTTGAAAGTATGACAGATGTCCCCCCTTGACCCCTTCTATCCCATTCCCACACACCCTCCGCCCCCCCCCAGCTTCCTTTATTTTCTACTTCCAATGCTTCGTTTTTATTTTCTTCATTAATTCTTGAGTTTCAGCAAATGGAAAGTTTGACCAAACAAAAGTAATGACTTCTCTTTATTTTCATAAATGTGTGTAAACAAAAGAAGTATTCCCAAATGTAAAACTGTTTCTGTCACATATTGCAGAAGATGAAATGAGCAGCTGGGAGCTATGTCATGTATGCAGCAGAAAGCATGCACTTGAAATGCACCAGGCTGCATTTCTGGCCCAGCCTCTCAGGCTGTCTATAGTCTGTACTATTTGATAGTACTATCAAAACATCAGATCATAATTGTTGAGTTTACACTTAAGCCAAGTTTTTATTAATTTAAAGTTTAAAATGTAAAGTGAAAATAGGACTTAACTGGACTCCTTTGAGTTTGGTTACATATTTAGGAAACAATTTATTTATGGAGTTATAATTTATATGCCTGTATCTTCTAGGAGATTAAGTGAGAGAGAGAGGATTGGAGAACTGGGAGCTCCTGAAGTATGGGGACTTTCTCCAAAGAATCCAGAACCAGAGTAAGTGATTTAAAAATATTTTTCAAAATTTAACATTTGTTTAAACCCACAGTCTTGTCAAATGTTTTGTTAAGTGAAGAACTTTAAGTACAGCTCACATTTTTCTCTTTTCTTGTCATTTATGCTATTCTACCCCTTAAGTTTTAAAAAGAGTGAACATACCTAAAGTTTAAAACATGTTGCTAGTAGATTTTAGCATGCTAATAGTTTTCTTAAATTGTTATTCACGGGGTGCTAATTTCCTATTCATAGGAGGGTACAATGTTTAAACAAATACATTCATATTATTTCTAATTATTTTTTCTCAATCAAATAGCAGATTCCATGTCAGATGTTAGCATTACAGAGGGACATTTTGAGATATAATTGACATACAACATTATATTACTTTCAGGTGTACAACATAATGATTTGATGTGTGTATACAGGGGTGGGCAAAAGTAAGTTTACAGGAAAAGAGTATAATAGTTAATAAGTAATAATACAAGAATAAACTCTGGCCCAGCCGCGTGTGGCTCAGGGGTTGAGCATCGACCTAGGATCCAGGAGATCGAGGTTCGATTCCCGGTCAGGGCACAGGCCCGGATTGCGGGCTCTATCCCCATTGGGGGCGTGCAGGAGGCAGCCGATCAATGACTCTCTCTCATCATTGATGTTTCTATCACTCTCTCTCCCTCTCCCTTTCTCTCTCTGAAATCAATAAAGATACATGTTTTTAAAAAAAGAAAATAAACTTCATTTTTTAAAAAAAGAATAAACTCTTGTTTCCCATACTCACAATTGTAAACCTACTTTTGCCCCACCCTGTGTATTCTTGGCTCCTTTGTTGTAAATTAATTGACCATATATGTGTAGGTTTATTTCTGGGCTCTCTATTCTGTTCCCAAATGAATTTTTTTTACAATGAATATACTGACATGGTTTTGTTTTGTTTTCCTGTGTCAGATAGTATCTGACGGCTTAATTCTTTTTCATTTTTCTTATTTTTTCTCTCTGATTCTGTTCATAAGTTTCTTCTTCCCTCTCCTCTGTTTCTGTGTCTACTGTAGGTTGAGTTGAAACCATGGGCTTGACAGATAAACTTGTCATTTGTGAAAGGATGATAAAGCATTGTTCTTACAAATACTTTTGGAAAATGCTTGAAGAATCTGACCTCAAAGAATTAAAGTTGGAAAGATAAATAATTTGGGGGGCTGTACCTAAATTATTCTAGATGTGATTTTCAAAGAAAAGATATGATATAGGAATTCCTTTTCTAAACTATTATGGAATTTTTATAATACTCATTTTCAGAATTCTCTAACAGAATAAAACATATTTATACTGTAGTGCGTGATATTCTTCTTGCTCTGGGGAGACAGAACGGTTGCTGCTCTGCCATGTGTCCTTTACACACGTAGAATAAAACTATGACGTCTTCCTTCAGCCTTCCTATTTCCACTTTCTTTCATCTTTCCTTACAGCTCCCATTTCCTTACTTTTGCCCTGTGGTTTCTTCTGAAATTTAAATCTTACACACTTATTTCAATTTGAACATCCCTTTGTAAACTAAAACATTATGCAAGTGTCAGTGATTATTATATTATTATGAAGGTGGTAAATCCTTAAACTGTACTCTTAGCAAAGTAGTCATGCTTGCTTTTAATGGTTATTGGAAATTGTTTGTTACTGAAAATTTTTAACTCCATATTTTTATATTCTGTGGTCCATATTTCATCACTTTTCTGATTGTTTTATTTTTTTTTCATTTACAGTCAACATACAATATTATATTAGTTTCAGGTGTACAACCTCATGATTAGACATTTATATGACTTACTAGATAAATCTAGTACCCATCTGGCACCATATACAGTTATTACAATATTATTGAGTATATTTCCTATGCCTTACTTTATATCCCCCTGAATATTCTGTAGCTACCAATATGTACTTCTTAATCCCTTCACCTCTTTCACCCATCCCCTCAACCCCTCTCCTATCTGGCAACCATCAAAATGTTCTCTGTATCTACGAGTCTGTTTCTGTTCTGCTTATTTGTTTTTTAGATTCCACATATAAGTGAAATCACCTGGCTTTTTTTTTTTATCTAACTTATTTCACTTAGCATAATACTCTCTAGGTGCATCCATGTTGTTGCAGAGGGCAAGGTTTCATTAATTTTTATAGCTGAGTAATATTCCATTGTATATATACACCACTTCTTTATCCAGTCATCTGTTGATGGACACTTAAGTTGCTTCCATATCTTGGCTGTTGTAAATAATGCTGCAATGAACATATGGATGTACATGTCTTTCTTTTTTGTAAATTTTTATTTATTGATTTTAGAGAGAGAAAGAGAGACATCAGTTTTTGTTGTTCTGCTCATTTATGCATTCATTGGTTGCTTCTTGTACGTGCCCTGACCGGGGATTGAACCTGCAACCTTGAGGTATTGGGACGATGCTCTAACCAACTGAGCTACCTAACCAGGGCTATATGTCCTTTCGATTTAGTGTTTTGAGTTTCTTTGGATAAATACCCAGAAGTGGAGTTGCTGGGTTCTTCTTTGTCTCTTGTTAGAGCCTTTGCTTTAAAGTCTATTTTGTCTGGTATAAGTATTGCTACCCCAGCTTTTTGTTTTGTTTTGGTTCCATTTTCATAAAATATCTTTTTCCATCCCTTTATTTTCAGTCTGTGTGTGTCTTTCAATCTGAAGTGAGTCTCTTGTAGACAGCATATGTAAGGGTCTCGTTTTCTTATCCATTCAGTTACTGCATACCTTTTTTTTTTTAAATCCTCACCCAAGGATATGTGTTTATTGATTTGAGAGAGAGAGAGAGAAACATGGATCAGTTGCTTCTTGTAGATTGCTTGTCTCCATTTTATTTAGTTCTTTTTCTGGAGTTTTGTTCTGTCTTTCATTTGGGACATGTTTCTTTGTCTCCTCATTTTGGCAGCCTCCCTGTGTTTGTTTTTATGTATTAAGTAGAGCTACTACATCCCCCAGTCTTGGTAGAGTGGCCTTATGTAATAGGTGTCCTGTAGGGCCAGTGGCACAGCATTCCTGGTCACCTGAGCTGGGCAATCCAGGTGCTCCCCTGTGTGGGCTGTGTGCACTGTCCTGTTGCAGTTGAGCCTTGATTGCTGTTGGCAGGGCACTGCTCCCCCTCAGGCAATCGGCTGCAAAGACCAGCTGCAACTACAGCAGAGAAGCTGCTGTTCAGGGGCCAACCCCACAGAACAGGACTCGATTCAGTGGGGCTTTGATGCCCACTGAATCCATCCTTTGAGTTTGTCGCTTGTGGAGGTGGTTGGGTTGTAATCCGGCGTGGTCTGAATCTGCCCACCAGAGGTGTGCTGGCTCTGGGGCCTCCTGGGAGGTGCAAGGTCAGCCACTGCCTGGGTCTACCCGGCATGAACTACTGCAGATGGCTGCTACCTCTGCTGGGCTTGGAGGTGCCTGGGAGAGGCCAAGCTGCAAACCAACTCCGGCTGCCATTAGATCCAGGCCTGGAGCCACTTAGCAAGAGGTACAGGGTACACAGAGGCCATATACTGCTTGTTTGGGAGATTTTAGCAAAATCCAAAGCATGAGGCAAGAGAGATCCTTTGTATGCAAAAGCCACTGGAAACGCCTTGGGTATGCCCGCAAGTTGGGTGGGGCAGGGTCTCAGGGAATCACCAGGGCCAGGCCGACAGTGTTAGCCACCTTCACGGAGACTCAGATATGGCACCCACCTGCTGGATCTCTGTGGGGAGGGCTCAGCAAAGGAACAGTGGCCTCTGCCAGCACTTCTGTCTGGGAGAAAGCTGCCCCTCCAGCTCTCACTCTGAGGCCAATCAGTTCCTTCATGCACTGATGCCTTTTGAGCTGCTGCCCCAGTGCTGGAGCTCAGAGTGACTGAGTCTAAATGAGTCCATGCGGAGGCCCTTTATGAGGAACACCTGGGACTCGAGCAGCCCTCTGCCTTCTCAACCACAATCCCCGCTGGCTTAGCCAGAAGTTATGGTGCCTTCTCTCCCTGGCACTGGAACCCTGGGCTGGGGGTTCTGATGGACTGGGACCCCTCAGTCCTCAGAGGGGACCTCTGCAGCTGAGGTATCCCTCCTGATTTTTTTTTAATCCTCACCAGAGGATATTTTTTCCATTGCTTTTCAGGGAGAGTGGAAAGGGGAGGGGGGGAGAGAGGGAGAGGCAGGGAGGGGGGGGAGAGGGAGAGGGAGGGAGAGAGAGAGAGAGAGAGGGAGGGAGAGAGGGAGAGGGAGGGAGAGAGAGAGAAAGAGAGAGAGAGAAAGAAAGAGAAAGAAGAAAGAAAGAAAGAAAGAAAGAAAGAAAGAAAGAGAGAGAGAGAGAGAGAGAGAGAGAGAGAGAGAGAGAGAGAGAAAGAAAGAAAGAAAGAAAGAAAGAAAGAAAGAAAGAAAGAAAGAAAGAAAGAAAGAAAGAAAGAAAGAAAGAAAGAAAGAAAAAGAGAAACATGGATGTGGGAAAGACACATCAATTGGTTGCCTCCCACACACACCCCTACTGGGGCCAGGGATCAGGCCTGCAACTGAGGTATGTGCCCTTGGCCAGAATCAAATCCGGGCCCCTTCAGTCCCAGGGCTGATGCTCTAAGCACTGAGCCAAACCAGCTAGGGCTCCTTCCTGATTTTTAACTGCCATATGTGGGTGTGTAACTAGCCCGTTGCTGTCTCTGCGCCTCCTCAGTGTGGCTTCTTCTGTAATTTTTAGTTGTAGGGCTTCTGTTCAGCTAGATTTCAGGTGATTTTGAATGTTGGTTGTTCTGTAGTTTAGTTGTAATTTTGGTGTGGTGGTGGGAGGTTCCAAGTACCGCACTTACCTACGCCATTATCCTGACTGGCCCCCCCATTTTTCTGATTCTTATAACCATGTTCTTTCATTTCAGCTCTGATGAACACACACCAGTAGAGGATGAAGAGCCAAAGAAAAGCACCACTTCAGCTTCCACTTCAGAAGGTATTATTTTAAACACAGAACTTTCTATTTAGAAGTTTAAAACTCAGTTTATAAATAGTTGAATATTAGGCTCTGCGCTTTTGTTCAAATTGTCTATCCCATTCCTTTTCAATATTTCAAATACAGTAAAATTGATACTCAGAAATACTTCTTTACAAGTTAGTTTTTCTTTCTATTTTATGTAGAAGAAAAGAAGAAGAAGAAGAAGTCCAGTCATTCAAAAGAAAGGTCCAAGAAGAGGAGAAAGAAAAAATCATCTAAAAGAAAACACAAGAAGTATTCTGACGATAGCGACAGTGACTCTGATTCTGAATCAGACTCCAGTGGTAAGAAAGCCAGCATCATTCTGCCAGCCTCACTTCAAAACTGCTTTACTTCCTAAAGTTTATTTCAGAAGTAGATTCTTAAAAACAATAATAATAGTCACGAGTTTTTGAACACTTACTGACTTTGTCCGGAGCACCCTGCTAAGTGCTTGCTATTTAATCCACACAGTAACTATAGGTAACATCTTAGAGGTGGGGAAAGGGAGGCACAGAGCAGCTTGAAGTACCACCCTCAAGGTCACACCTTTGGGATTCAAACCTAAGCAGTGTGACTCTAGATTGTTTGCTTGTAGTTGTACAAGGCCTGTGGCACTGAACCAAGGCAGGGTTGGGCTGCGAGGTGTGTGGTGCCAAACCAAGCCATACAGGGCTGTATCAGCCCAGTGGAGCAGCTCTTTTGTGTAATTCTCACAGTCAGTGGGCACCTTTGTGCAGTTTTCAAAAAGGCACACCATAAAGGACCCCCTTCAGGCTGGCAGCTGATTTAAGGAAGGCAAACACCCCCTGTGGGGTGGTACATCAAACACTTTTTTTGTGCTCAGTCCTGGCTGATGATTGACAGAGGGTGCCTCCTCTGGGGACCTTACACAAAGATGTCCCTTCCTCTTGTGTCACCTGGGTTTCCAGACCCCCATTGTCACTTTTCTTCCTCGTTGCTGGAAGACTGGACTTTTTTGTTTTTTTAATCCTCACCGGAGAGTTTTTTCCATTGCTTCTCAGAGAAAGTAGAAGGGAGGCAGGGAGGGAGGGAGGGAGGGAGGGGAAAGAGAAAGAAAGAAACCGATATGAGAGAGACACATCATTTGGTTGCCCTCCGCACGCACCCCGACCGGGGCCCGGGAACGAGCCTGCAACCGAGGTACATTCCCTTGGCCACAGTTGAACCCAGGACCCTTCAGGCTGTGGGCTGATGGTCTAAGCACTGAACAAAATCGGTCAGGGCAAGACTGGACTTTCTTAAAACCCAAATCTGAGCATGTCAGCCACCTACTTAAAATCCTTCAGTAGCTCCCCACAGCCTTCAGGGTAAAGTTCAGACCCTGATCGATCTGCTCTAATCACATATATCCTCTCACTTTCTCTTGTAGCATCCTCTGTAGCCTGAGAACTACTTTCTGTCTCCTCAATATTTCATGTTCTTTCTCTTAATTTTGTCACTTGATACAGAGAGTTCGCCTGCCTGCAATGCCAGTCTCCCCCTCCTGCGGCTTGGCTTACTCACTTCAACAGTGGGTGTGCATTACTTTTGTAATAAAACTGATTTTAAAAGAAGTAGGTTAAGAGTCACCTTTGCCTAGTCGGCCATTCCTCAGCCACCCTCTCCAGATCAGCCTGATTTTGAGACTCCTCTATAGGCCTGGAGCGCCTCAGGCTTCCCCCTATCACTCTGGATTCTACTTCTCTCTCTACTCCTGTCTCCTCTGTTAGACTGAGCTCCTGGAAAGCATCCCCCCCAAGCACACCTATAGGGCTTTCTCTCTTTCCATCATGAAAATACCCAAACATTCAGAAAAGTAAAGAGAATAGTATAATACCATATACATATCACCTAGATTTTAACAGTTGTTGGTATTTTGAAATATTTGCTTCAAGTGTTTTTGGGTGTGTTTTTTTCTGATAGTCAATGTAAATTACACATATCACACTGCCACCCCAAGGATTTCTTTTATGACATTTTCCTATTTAATCACAATACTAATATTTCATGTAATAAAATTAGTGATAATACCCCATATCACCAAATACTTCGTGGGACTTTAATTTCTGTGTCCCCAGGGCCTAGCACACTTCCTGACAAGTAGCAATAAATGAATGAATGAATTTCTGAGTAACAACAAATAGAACAGCAATGGAATATTCACTCAAAAGTATTGGGGGTTTAGAGTTAAATTTGTAAAAAATTTCTAATGTGCTTTAATTTGCAGATGAAGACACAAAAAGGAGATCAAAGAAAGCCAAGAAAAAGGAAAAGAAGAAGAAACACAGATCGTCAGTTCTTTTCTTTAATTTTTATTATGGAAAAGTTCAAATATATATAAAATTACATAAAACAGTGAAATGATCCCCCATGTAACCATCGCCCAGCTTGCACAATTACCAACTCACAGGCAGCCTCCACTGCCCCCCCCCCATTATTTTGAAACCAGTCCCAGATATCATTTCATCCATAAACCAGCATGTTTCTCTAAAAGATAGGCATTCTTTAAAAAAAAAAAAAACACATCATAACTACAGTACTGTTATCACACCTAAAATATTTAGCAGTAGTTTCTCAGTTCTTGGCAGTTTTTGTGCAGTCTCTTCAAATCAGGATCCAAGTAATTCCATAAATTGCCATTAACTGGTATTGTCTCTCACATCTCTAAATCCTCTTTTTGTTTTTGCAAATTGTTGAAGAAGCCAAATCGTTTGTTTGTCCTGTAGAGTTTCCTGCAGTAGGGATTTTGTTGACTGTATTCTTATTGTTCCTTTTAACGTGTTCTGTTCTCTGTATTTATAAGAGAAACCTACCCTCACCAACCATTTGGTTACCTCAAAGTACAGTTTGTATAGGAAGGGCAGGATAATTGCTTACTTTTTTTGTTTTATGAGTTTTCAAAATACTCATACATGTTTAATGTTTTTTAATCCATTACACTTAAAATTATTGATGCTCAAATTGGTAAGAGCTGTTTTTTAAACTGCTTTATTTCTATTATCTTTCTGCAACATGAGAATTTTATTTCATCGGTTCCCTTTAGGGATCTTTTTTTTTATAGTGAAACGTGATTTGGTTAAATAAGTTAGAAGCTTTTTAAATTAAAATTCTCTAAGAAGTTTGAATAAGCTGAGAGTTCACATCATTTTAATCAGTCTTTTCATTGCCTTGAAAAAATAATATGCCCTTTAACATGGGAATATTAAGTCAGTTTGTATCAAATTATAATTACAGGAAGAAATACAAGAAAAAGAAGTCTAAGAAGAGCAGAAAAGATTCCAGTGATTCAAGCTCTAAAGATTCCCAAGAAGAGTTTCTGGAGAACCCCTGGAAGGATCGATCAAGTAGGTTCTTCTGATACACTTTGACTCAGAACAGATAAAACATTAAATTAACCAATTAGTCAAAATGTGAATTATTTTCCTGAACATTTTTCATGCAGAGCCTGAAGAACCCTCAGATTTAATTGGCCCAGAGGCTCCAAAAACACTTGCCTCTCAAGATGATAAACCTCTGAAGTAAGTTAACAGTGCATTTACAATATCTAAAGTACCTTCCCAAAAGTGGGGCCCTAACTTACCTTTCCAAGCTTCTTGCCCTCTGCTCCCCCATTTATACCCCAGGTGCCAGCTGAACTGAACTAAATTTCCCTGTTTACTGTGCACTTTCCCACACTGTGCCCTGTTTCCCTTATTTCTTCCCCCAACATGCTTTCCCTTTTCCCAGCCCTGTTTCCTTCACTACCTCCAATTTCTTCCTGTTAAAATCCATACCATCCTTCAAAGCCCTTTTCAAAAGGAGAGGCGTGTGCTGATTCCCAGTACCTTCCCTCCACAAATAGGTGTGATTCCTACCCTGCCCCTCTTTCATCCTCAAACCCTCATAGCATTTTCTATTTCTTTTGTGAAATGTATTATATATTCTACATTATATTCAGTTATATCCTTACTAATATGCAAATTCCACAAGATCAGAGTTTATTTTTGTTTAATAGGTATTTAAGAAGCATTCAATGCATTAAATGAAGGGATGATAGTTTGCAAAGTCCCCTTGAATGAAAGGTAATAGATAATTGTTACTGTGCATGTTATTACTGGTTATAAGGCTAAACAATATGTTAAATTTGAGATATATATATATATTTTAAAGGAAAAGGGGAAAAGGAATTTGCTGAAAGCAGCAGCAGGAAAGGCAACACCTGTAGGGATAAATTGATCCATAATTGTAAAACATGAATCTGTGCATACTAACACCAATTCTTTTGTTCTTCCAAAGTATCTCCCCACTTCTGGATTAGTTACATAGGTTACAGTGCATTGTTTACTAATTAAAGTAATTCATTTTGGGCTTCCTAGCATGCTGCCACTCAGCAAATGTTATTCCTGCTATTTGCTGAGAGTAAATGAATTTTTGTGCTCTCTCTAGATGAGGAGATTTTTATAATGAACCTTTCCTGAATTCTGAATTTCTTTGTAGCTATGGCCATGCTCTGTTACCTGGTGAAGGTGCAGCTATGGCTGAATATGTAAAAGCTGGAAAACGTATCCCACGAAGAGGTGAAATTGGTTTGACAAGTGAAGAAATTGCATCATTTGAATGTTCGGGTTATGTAATGAGTGGTAGCAGGTATGTTCTTGGCATCGAAGTCAGTTTCTGTGATTAGATCATTTCCTTCTTTCTCACTACCAGAATTATATTTGGTGATTGATTTTCATTAAGTGACCATTCCTAATGAAAAGTAAAGTATAAGTACTGTTTTAATATTGGTTTTATTGGTATAAATGTAGTTGCCTAAAATTCTAAGTACGTATGCAGCTGAGCCTCATACTCAGCTATGTCAAAGAATCTTTCTTTCCAGTGTCCTTTCTTGTTTCATATTTTGTATAGATAGTTTATCCCCTGGAGGATATAGTTAAATTCAGCTATTTTTTTCTACCCCATGAGGAAAGCATTTTCATAAGACAATGTTTCCTGGTTTCTGAGTTTGCCTCTAGTTCTCTGTGGACTCTGAGAATGAAGAGCAGAAAAGGATTATGACAGACAGGTTCATCATGGGGAAATGAATATAAAATTAGGAAAGAGAAAGCAAAGTACCAGGAAGAACAAGGAGAGTAAATAGGGCATCTGTACCAAGATCAAACAAGTTTGGATTTTTAAAAACTATAAACTTTTAAAAGTAGTTAAATATTTTAAAATAAAACTGTAGGCAGATATCTGCAGTACCTCTGAAGCACCTCCAGAATCTTAGAATTCTGAGGACCAACATTTGAAAACATTATATCTGATGATCAGCACAATAAGATAAGAAAAAGAAAATACAGGCATAAGGACTGGAAAGAAGGATATAACACTGTCATTTTTTGGCAATGATATGGATTGTTTATATAGAAAATCCTAAAGAATCTATAGATAAATTATAAATAATAGGAGGGTTTAACAAATGGTTGGATATAAGGTTAATACACAAAAATCAGTTGCATCTCTATGCACCAGCACAACTAGAAAATGTAATTAAATAAAAAGAAAACAACATTTATAACAGTATCAGAGAACATGAAGGAGTTAGAAATTAATCTTAATAAAAAATGTCCAGGACCTCTACATGGAAAACTATGAAACATTATTAAGAAACATTAAAAAAGACAGAAATAAATGGAGAAATACCATGTTCATATACAGAAAGGCAATATTGTAAAGTTGTCAGTTCTTCCCAAATTGATCTGTAGATTCAGTGCAGTTTCAATCAAAATCACAACAACAAAATCACAACAGAGTTTTTCATGAAGCTTAATAAGTTGGTTTTAAATTTTATACGTTAGCCTGGTCAGCATGGCTCAGCGGTTGAGCATTGACCTATGATCCAGGAGATCACAGTTCGATTCCCGGTCAGGGCACATGCCCGGGCTGCGGGCTCGATCCCCAGCAGGGGGCCTGCAGGAGGCAGCCGATCAATGACTCTCATCATTGATGTTTCTCTCTCTCTCTCCCCTTCTCCCTTCCTTCCTCTCTCTGAAATCAATAAAAGATATATTTTTAAAAAAAGAAAAAAAAAGAATACCTATAAATGACCCGAAATAAAAGTAGGAAAATGACACAAAGAAGCATTTGTCAGGAGAAGAAATATGTATGGCTTATACATACATAAAAAAGTGTTCATTATCATTGGAAATGGAAATTAAGAATGTACTGGAATACCATTTTGCATGCATTTGATAAACAAAATTTCATAGTTATAACAATACCAAGCATTTGAGAGGATGTGGATCTACAGGATCTCTTAAATATTATTAGTGATGGTGTAAATTGGCACAACCGCTTTGGAAAACAGTCTGACATTATTTTGGAAAGTTGAGCGTTCATATACTTTTATGACCCAGCAACTGCATACCTAGATACCCAAGAGAAGCTCTTTCCCATGTACTAGGAGACACATAGAGGTTTATTACAGCATTGTTCACATAGCACTTCCTATTCCAGATAATCTACTATCTCTACCCTCAGCAATCTAAATACATTGTCATCTCCTTGACTCTCCATCCTGCCACTCCCCCACTGTCATACTAACCTAAAGTGATTCTCCCTTTTACTCACTCAGTTTTCTCTATTTTTTTTAAGACAGCTCAAGCTTCATCTTGAACTGATTGTATAGGATTGGGTATATGCATGTAAAAAGGCAGGTTTTCACGAAGTTTTCCTTCTAAATAAGTGACCTAAAAAAAATTTTGAAGATGATGTAATAGTTTCCCTCTGCCCCTGCCCCTATACTTTCCTGATTTGTATCTTGTGCTAAATCCCTTCTTTGTTTTCTTTGAGCTGCTACTAGAGTCTAAGTTAAATTCAATTGTAGATTTAGGCTTGGTTCTTTTGGTTGTATGATAAATTTGAACCTTGAAGAAGTTCCACCTAATTGATGACAGCGTAAATCTTTCACCTATCCTGTTATTAATTCCACAAAAGCAAATTCCATGTATTACCTAGCAAGTTTAATAGTTTGCCCTTTCTGGTTGTTTTACTGGAAACAGCAGAACCAGATGTATGCCCTTAGCATTTGAAATTAATAACATTCATGATGTTGACAGGACATCAGAGATCATTATTTAAATACTAAAAATAAATCAAAGGACACGTTGGCAGATAAAATGGTCTTTTGAAAATATTACCCATTACAGAAACAGTTTCTATTTGTCAGTTTTTTTAAGTAAACCACTCTGTATTAAGAAAGGATTAGTGAGAAAGTACTATGAGAATAATTACTGAGAAATTAAGCCAAAAATAAAATTATCTCCAGGCATCGCCGAATGGAGGCCGTGCGACTACGAAAAGAGAACCAGATCTATAGTGCTGATGAGAAGAGAGCACTTGCATCGTTTAACCAAGAAGAAAGACGAAAGAGAGAAAACAAGATTCTGGCCAGTTTTCGAGAGATGGTATACAGAAAAACTAAAGGGAAAGATGACAAATAAGGATTTTCAGATTGTGCAGCAGACATTTTCAACAGAAAGTCTAAGTTTCGTATATCAATACAAAAAGATTGTTGTGATCGGAAAAGCTTTACAGTGCTACTGTGCCTTCTATTTAATTCTTTCAGTCCTTCAATAAAAAGCTGCTCATTGATAACACGTTAGCAAGTTCTTTGGGATATTTTGGATTGACCATAAAACTTTCTGGTTGAAAAATCCAAATTATGAATGAAATCCTACTGTATTGGGGGAGGTGACATTGAGAGAAGATGTCAGTGAGATGAGAAACTTAACTCTTACGCCATGGGATGGCCACTCTTAGCTCTACATGATGCTTGCCCCCCGAACTGAACTTGTGGGAAATTATTATTTCTCTGTGTTGAATGTGTTATAAATGGACTTGATAGAAACATACAAGAGGCCAGTTTTGTTAACAAAATGAAGGCAGTGCTGAAAAAAAGCAAATCTGGAATTTGAAGATTGACTTTTATTGTACAATATATAGTCTGCCTTGGAAATCCTGTATTTCTTTGGTTTTAGTCCCTACCCTCACCCCCAAACCCACAAACCAACCAAAAAGCAAACTAACCCACACACTTGTTGATTTGAAAATGTGAACATTAGTTTTAAAGATTCTTAACAGGTTACTTAAAAATGTTTTGTATTTTTTCCAAATGTAAAATATTGGGAAGTCTACTGCTGTGCCAGTGTAAGTCCATTATTTCCATCTAAGCTGTACTTGGATCATAATTTAAATACTAGACATGAATGGGAGTCAACTGTGGTCAGGAGTTTAATAGGGAAAGTTATAATGAATTATTATTTTAACTTAGTTGTTTTATAAGGATGAAGCTAAAATTGTATTAAACATTTTTGTCTGTCCTTCATGTAATAGGCAGATTTCATTTTAAACATAAACCTTTCAGTTTATTTTTTACCTCATGCAGTTTATTTTTATATAGAACCCCCTCAATTTATCACTTTTTTATGGCTCCTATTGACTTTTAAGTGTGGGAGAAATGGAAATTTCTGGGACTATGAGATTACAGTATTTTTCTTCTCTATTTCGTTCAGTTTTAGTCCTTAGGTCACAAGAGTGAAGGGGGAGGGGACAGTGGGAGTTCGGGTTCTTTTGTTAAGGTTGTTTTGAGCTATGTTATTATTATGGGCCTAGGATAAATTTAAGTTACCTGGGTGATAAGAAAATTCTGACCCTGCTGTTATAAAATGCCCTCTCCTCTCCTCAGAATAGTTTAAAGTCGTTTTTTCAAAGTTTTCAAATACGGCAATCATATTTCAAAGCATAGATCAGAAGTTTTACTGTTTAGCATATGTCCTAGGAAAATGTCTACCTTTAATCCACAACTGGTGAACTGAACAGCCACTTGGCTTGTAGCAACATTTATGACCCCTGAATTTGAAGTTATTTCTATTTATCATCACTGCTGCCTAGCCTAAGAAATCTATTTTTTCCAAAAGTTAAAAGGAAACTAACTAGGTCACAAATTTGTTAGTCCTAATCCATCTACTTCCCTGTATAATAAAACCTAAACTTTAAATGCCCATCTAAATATTTTGTTCTCTAAGAACATTATTTTTTGTCACTGACTTCTAGAGACTGAATGAGTTTTGTTCTCTTATTTTCAGTAGGCAAGATAGTTCAAGTGCAACAATTTTGTGATATATGAATACTGTGGATTTTCATTGTATTCTCCTGTCTCCTCCACAGAGTAGATACTCAACAAATGCTTGTTGAGTAAATGGAAGAAAATATATTCATTTATTTCAGAACTTTACCATTTCTTTCATCAGGGTTTGTTCAGGAAAGATGTACCAAGAACAGCTTCGGTAGCATATTTTTGGAGAAGGGAGGAAAGAATAAAAGGACTAAGAGTATTTTATTTTCAGCTCATAAGAGTTACTGCTTCAAACTATGTTTAGTCACCTGAGCCATATGTCTAATAAGAAGGCTATTGTATTTGAAATACTGTATTTTTTGTATTTTTTGTTTTCCAAGGAGACTTATCTAGTTTCCTACCTCCTTACCTTTTGCTCTAAGATTGTTCCCTCCTTTTTTATTTATTGTACAAATATAACAGTTAAAAATATTTTAAAAATTACCCACAGCCTTTCTACAGCAATTGTGTTTAGGGGTCTGTGTTTACTTCCAGTGCTTGTCTCTGTAAATATGTATTCTAATGTACCTATAAGTAATCACTCCTAATGTAGTTTGTCTTTGGTGTTTTAAAATTTTGCAACCAGGCAAGACAACCTCACAGGGATGGTAGGAACAAGTGATAATCTGGCTTGAGGATGGGAAGAAGACATGAAATAAATAAGGGTGGAGACTGAGCCTTCCATGTTTCACTGCCCCCAGTCCTGAAGCCACCCTGCTGCCATCATGATTGTGATGCTGTGTTGTGGCAGGCAGCATGCCCAGCTTCAGAGTTTCAGAATGTATTTAATATGAGGCTTAACTCATAATAAATGAAGGGGTCTGTGAGTAGAGAAACCCTTCAGACTGGTTATAGTATGAGCTGTAGAACTGTTGCCATTTTTTCTGTTCCGCAGTTGTGCCCATAAAGAGGTGTGTCTGGCCCTGGCTGGTGTGGCACAGGAGTTAGAGTGTCGGCCTGCACACCCAAGGGTCATGGGTTCAATCCCCAGCCCCACTAGGGTGCATACGGGAGGCAACCAATTGATGTGTCTCTCTCACATGGATGTTTCTCTATCTATCTCTTTATCTCTATGTCTCTCTCTCTCCCTCCCCTCCCTCTCTTCCTCTCTCTCTCTCTAAAAATCAATGGAAAAAATATCCTCAGATGAGGATTAACAACAACAAAAAAAGAGGTGTGTCTGGGCTGGACACTTAGCTCAAATGGGGAAATAGGCAGTCAAGTATCAATCTCAGTTGGTCTGATAGGTGAATTTTAGCAACTCTCTAAACTCAGCTTCTATACCTGTATGACTCTGAATGATGCAGAGAATCATGGGAAAACCCTTTTAGGAAATAGAAAACAACGTACCAGTTACTCTGTTAGCATGATGGAAGTTGCCAAATGGAAAATGAATGAATGCAAACAAAATACAGCTGATTATGTGCCACGAGTTTATTGTTCAATAAATATTATGTGGTTTGATGTGCAGTATGGTGTTTTTAATACATTCTGATTAGAAATCAAATCAAAAAACATTCTGTAAGAATCGGACACAATTGAATTAGAAGGGAAATGACTTCATTAAAATATGTTTGGCCTCAACCATGTCCCTCACCCAATTTTCTCGAAAACGAGTCGTTCCTGGTCTGCAGAGGAAGAAAAGCAAATACACCAAAAACTTTTAAAAATAAAACATTGAGACAAAGATTGATTCCCTGTTTACTCTGTTTCATTCCTGGTGAGCAAAAAGCCTTTGGGGGGGGAGGGGCGATCACTGTCTCTATTCCTTAGGCCCAATCAATAAAAGAATTAATGAGCTTATATGTAAAGATTCTTTAAGAGAGCTGCTATACAAATAAAAGGGAATATTATACATGAGTTAATTCCATGTAATTGTGAAGTTTGCCATAGAAACAATAGACATGACCCACTTTACCACCACCCTACTCCAGCAACTAATCCTCAAGTTTCTAATCACTAAAAAACAAGACATTAAAAAGCAAACAAAAACAGCCTGGCCAGTGTTGCTCAGTGGTTGAGCATCAACCCATGAACCTGGAGGTCACGATTCAGTTCCCAGTCAGGGCACATGCCTGGGTCGTGGGCTCAATCCCCAGTCAGGGGTGTACAGGAGGCAGCTGATAATGGCTCTCATTAATGTTTCTATCTATCTCTTCCTCTCCCTCTCTGAAATCAATAAAAAAATATTTTTAAAAAGCAAAAGCACAATTTCTAGAACAATGGCAGTGTCTTACTTTCAGTCCATCCTAATGGGGTAGGTGGTCCAAATGGGAAAGGTGACCATTACATGAATTATCTGTGGCTGTGGGCCTGCTGGGTTCCTAGGGTGTGATGACCTTTATCTGCCACCCATTTAAAATAAGTCTCCAAATGTTCATTACCTGTGAAGTAGTGACTGGCCTTCAAAGGTATAAGAGACTTCAATGGGTGCATCCTAAGAGAGAAAAAGACAGTTGTCAGCCTAGACCAATCATACCAAGTCATGATTCCTTCCATCTCTATACTTGTCCATACATACACTCCTAAATCTCTAGACTTCATCTCCCTTGTGAATTGGGAGTCTGTAGGCAGTAGTTTTTTGTCACGTCAAACCTCGGTTCTCCAAAAGATCTTTTGGGCAACAGATACCTTAAACATCGCCACAATCTTGGAAACAAATCAGGAGAGGCTTATGCTCATTGATAGGAGCTTGAGTAAGTCATTTACCTTCTTTACATGTTCCAGTTTATTCAACTGACAGTAGCTACTTTACCTCTTAGGAATGGCACTAGAATAAAATAATATAGATGAACAAAGTTTGAAAACATGTTTAAAGCAGCATAAAAACGTAGGTTGTAATATTGTCTCCGTGGTCCCCACCGATTCTCCCCTCCAAAATTATACTCGGAATTCTGAGCAAGGGCCCTTCTCCCAAGCCCTCTCTCTGTGGTTTATGGTCCTGTTTACTTCCACCAGCATTACTTTCTGATCTCTAAACTTGCCACTTAGCAAGACTGCTGATGGTAGGATATATGACTAGGAAAAGCAAGAGCTCCACATATTTTACCTCTTTCAATTCAGGTTCCAAACTCTCTGACTAGATAAGTTTGTACTAGGATAGGATGAATATAGGATATAATTAGCTCACTATGCAGTCACATATAAAGCCTTAGAGTCAGACAAGGATTCAAATAACTTTTGTGAAAGGATGGAAAGCAAAGGGGCTATAACATTTTAATGTCTGCTCTGTTCCAAGCATTATGCTTGGTATCAACCCTGCTCCTCTAAGAACCCTATGCCTGGATTCATGTTATTTTTACTCTTTTCACACCAGCTATCAACATATCTCAGATTCATGGTCTACCTAATGGCTACAATCAGTCATTCTTTCAAGTATTTATTGTCTATGATTTGCCAGGCCTTGTTTTACAGGAAGACAAAAATCTCTGCCTTCATGGAACTTACATTCTGGCAGTAGGAGCCGACAAAAACAAGATAAATTATATAGAATATCAGAAGGTGGTAAAAGTGTTATGGATAAAAAGCAAAAGCTTTGGCAGGTGGGGGACTGCGAGTAGAAAGTGCAGTAGAAAAGGTGACAGAGCAGGCCATGCAGTGCCTAGGGGAGAGTGTTCCCGTCAGTAGGAACAGCAAGTGCAAAGGCCCTGAGGCAGGACTATATTATCAAAGAGTAGCAAGATCAGAGTGGCTGGAGAGAGTGAGGGAGAAGGAATAGTGGGAAAGCAGAAATAACAGGGACCAGATAATGCAAGGCCTTGTAGGCCCTTACTACTCAAAGCATAGTCTGTGGACCTGCAGTATCAGCCTTGCCTAGGAGCTTCTAAGTAATGCAGAATCTCAAGCCCCACCTCAGACCTCCTGAATCAGAATCTTCCTTTTAACAAGATTCCCAAATAATCTGCATGCACTTTGAAGTTTGAGAAACACCTTGCAATGTGTTTAAACAGAGGAGTGACATAAATTCATTTTATAAGGGTCACTCTGGCGGACTGCTAAATTGAAAAGAGACATGATGAGGGCAAGGGTGGAGGCAGAGGTATCAGTTAAAAGGCTATTGAGCCCGGCCGGGTGTGGCTCAGCAGTTGAGCATCGACCTAGGATCCAGACGATCGGGGTTCGATTCCTGGTCAGGGCACATGCCCAGGTTGTGGGCTCGATCCCCAGTTGGGGGGCATGTAGGAGGCGGCTGATCAATGACTCTCTCATCATTGATGTTTCTATCTCTCTCTCTCCCTCTCCTTTCCTCTCTCTGAAATCAATAACGATATATTAAAAAATAAAATAAAATAAATAAATAATAAAATAAAATAAAATAAATAAAAAATAAAATAAAATAAAATAAAATAAAATAAAATAAAATAAAATAAAATAAAATAAAATAAAATAAAATAAAAAAATAAAAGGCTATTGAGCCTGGCCGAATATGGCTCAGCAGTTGAGCATCGACCTAAGGTCCAGGAGATCGTAGTCCGATTCCCAGTCAGGGCACCTGCCTGGGTTGTGGACTCGATCCCCAGTCAGGGGCGTGCAAGAGGCAGCGGATCCATGACTCTCTCATTGTTGATGTTTCCATCTCTCTCCCTCTCCCTTCCTCTCTGAAATCAATAGATATATTTAAAAAGAAAAAAGGCTATTGAAATCATCTTGATGAGAGGTGATGATTTCTTGGACCAGGGTGGTAGAAGTGGAATGGAAAGGAATTGTTGGATTCAGCACCTATTTTTGAAGGTAGGGCCAACAGAATTTCCTAATGGATTGAATGAGGGAGCTGAGGTTGTCAAGGATGATGCCAAGGATTTTGGCCATCATCTGAGATGAGGAAAACTGCAGGTAAGGTTTGGAAGGGAAAATTGGAAGTTCAATTCTGGTTACAATAAGTGAGATGTTTCTTAAACATCCAACTGGTCGAAGTCTGGGCTGGAGATATAAATTTGGGAATCATAAGCTAGAGGTGGCCCATTTAAAGCCAGGAGACTGGGTATGATCATCAAGGCAGTGAGTATAGAGAAGAGGTCCAAGGCCTAAGCTTTGGGACTTTTCAATATGAAGAGGTTGGTGGGAGGAGGAGAAACTGGTAGAGACGGAGAAGGAATGATCAGTGAGGCAGGAGGAAAACCAGGGAGTATGTTGGTCTAGGAGCCAAGTGTAATGTTCCATGAAGGAGGGAGGGATCAGCTGTGGCAAGTGCTGCAGATGGGCCAAACAGTATGAGGACAGAAGTACAACTATTAAGTTTTACAAAGAAGAGGTCGTCAATGACCTTGACAAGAGAAGTCTCCATTTGCATTGAAGTCTCATCAAAGGAAACAGGGCAGAAAAGGAAGAGCTTACCGGAGGTTTGTTTTTGTTGAACTTGATGGTGAAGAAGGCAAAGGCAGAGCCGAAGGCTGTGGGTGTCTGAGAAGTTGGGACACTCCAGCGTACAGAGTAGATGTAGTGGAAGCTGTGAACCAGGTCTCTCGTCTCTATCAACTTTGTGTAGTGCACCCAGCGGTCTTGATACTCCCAAGTCTGTTTCATAGAAAAAAAAAAAGAGCACACAGAGAAGACAAGCAGACTTCTGTCCAAGGCCTCTAGATAAAGGCAGAGCACAACAGTAGGGGTTATGGCCCTGTTTCTGGAGTCCTCTAACGTTTTTTATTGGGATTCAAACTAGTCAACTCCCCATTATCTCCACAAGTGGAGGAGAGAAAAGGTCGAGCTGAAATGAAATGAGTGACTAATGCAAAGATCACTTGACATTGGGCTTTGGACTGTAGATTCACATGCTCAGATGTGGGTGTGTACATACACACCACACATATGTACACACTCATTTTCTTCCAGACCCTTTCTCGGGCAGCAAGTTTGGTTAATTGGAAAATAATTAGAAAGTGACTAGAATATGTGGTCTGCTCACTTTCCTCAGGGAGACCTAAAGGTGTGACTAGAAAGTAACGAGGCTGATTTTGCAGTTTTTGAAAATCAGACTCACTTCATTGCAGTCATAGGTAGTATATAAAATAAAGTCAGAAAAGGAATGAGTTGGGGAATAGGATCTTCCAGATCCCTCAGATCCCTGTCTACACCCTTGGAAGAGCCTCCCTTCCAAAGCACAAATCTTACCAGCACCTAGAGTCCACAGAAGTCATAACACAGCCCTGATTCTTATCACAGGGCCTTGAATGCTATAGGTACTTAACAAGTTCAAGTCAACCGAACCCCCTTGGGCTGGCTATCAGGGCACAGGAAACTTCCAAATCAAAAAAGATCCTGAATTAAGATGAAGGTCCACAGCTTGGCCAGCGTGGCTCAGTAGGTTGAGCATCGTCTCCCACATACCAGGAAGTCACTGGTTCGATTCCGGGTCAAGGCACATTTCTGGATTGCAGGCTCGATCTCCGGTAGGGGGTGTTCAGGAGGCAGCCAATTGATGTTTCTCTCTCATCAGTGTTTCTACCTCTCTCTCCCTCTCCCTTCCTCTCTGAAATCATTAAAAACATATTTTTTTTAAAAAAGATGAAGGTCCACAGAAGGAAGGAAGTGGGACAATCCCAATGATGTGTGGAAGGAATGTGGTAGGAAATGGTAAAATGATTCCAGGCTCTCCTATTAAAAAAAAAAAAAAAAAAAAAAAAAAAAGCAGTAGGCTGAACTTCTGCCTCCGCATACTTTATTTCAAGTTTCTACCAAACTGACTATATCAGTCAGCCAGAGAGGAGCACCAGACTCCAAATTCCTTTAGATTAGGGACTGTCTTCCTTCAGAGATCATTCCTCTTAATGAAGTTCAACAGTCAACCCCTTGAAGCCCATAGAAGCGTGCCCCTTTTTTAATCTTTCTATAGTATTTTATATATTTTTTTAATTTATCTTTACTGTTGAAAGTATTACAGATGTCTCTTTTTCCCTCCATTGAGCCCCTCCACCCCACATCCACCCTCCCCCACAAGACCTTCTCCACACTATTTTTCAGCCCTAATGTTTGATCTGTCACATAATCATGCACTTTGTAGCATTGGAATGGTCCTTAGAGATCATCTAATGAAGCCCCTTACTTTACAGATGAGGATACTGGGGCCTAGAAATGGGGAAGGACAGTCCAACACAACAGCTGGGATGGGGACACAGGGCTCCTAAGCACCCACTCCAGTTCTCTCTCTACCCCACCAGATGCCTCAGTTCTAAGATTTTCTTCCTCTCAACTTGGTGTGTTAGTGTGTTTTTTCCCCTTTTGGGAACTAAGGCAGCTTTGGCACATTGAACACAACTATCTCCATCAGGCCAATCTCTTCCCATTTTTATCACTGTGCAGGCAGCTGGCTTTCATGTAGCTCCAATGAGTGTGTGTTATCCTTGTGTTTTGTAATTTTTACATGACCTTGCTTCATATACTCACTTCCAGGAAACAGTATCTCATTGTGCTATTCTACCATGGGTGGCTTAGCCCATTACATATTACTGGACACTCAAAATCAACAGGCACTGAAAGTATATGCACAAAACTGTTACCAATGGTAAGTGACCTTTGAGCGAGTAGAACTGGGTATTGTGGGGGTAAAGGAGTAACTTTCGTTTTCTACTTTGTGCCTTTTTGCTCACTGGTGATTTTTATAATGATGCTTTATTTTTATTATAAGAATAATTTAAACTGCGTGTTAGGCATTGGAGGTTTTCCAGTTTTTCTCCTACAAAGAACTTGTGTCTGTTCTTGTTGCCAGATTACATTTCTGAAGAGAATAAACCAATTATTGGGCCCATTGTCAATGTAGAAGTGTACGTATCCCCGCCTAACAAGCACATAAGCCTTCTGACACCAGCTTTAATCATTCTTATTCACACTACAATACCTTAAAATCTTTTGAATATGCATTTTTCATTGATAGTAAAACTCTGCATGTTTTTTTGTCATCAAAAAGTCCATTTCCACCCAGCCAGCATGGCTCAGTGGTTGAGCATTGACCTATGATCCAGGAGATCATGATTTGATTCCCAGTCAAGGCACATGCCCAGATTTTGGGCTTGAACCCCAGTGGGGGGCGTGCAGGAGGCAGCCAATTGATGATTCTCTCTCATCATTGATGTTTCTCTCTCTCTCCCTCTCCATTCCTCTCTCTGAAATCAATAGAAATACATATACATTTTTTTTTTTATTATTATTATTTTTTAAATATATCTTTATTGATTTCAGAGAGAAGAAAAGAGAGGGAGAGAGAGAGAGAGAAACATCAATGACGAGAGAGTCATTGATAGGCTGCAGCCCGCAACCCGGGCATGTGCCCTGACCGGGAATCGAACCCCGATCGACTGGATCCTAGGTTGACGCTCAACCGCTGAGCCCGGCTGGGCTATATATTTTTTTTAATGTTGTTTCCTACTATGGTGAAAAAAGTACATCAGACAGACCTATGATCAAAACTTCATTTTTCTGCTTAAACATAAAGACTTTGGGCCTATTGCCCAACTTCTCTGAGCCTCAAGATTCCTCATTGGTCAAATGGGTACGCTGATGTACCTGCATTCAGGTTTGTTCTGAAGATTAAATGAAATAATGCACATGAAGTGTTTAGCAGGCTTGGCACACAGCAACGCTCAGTAAATGGTGACTCCTTATTTGCCATCCCCTGATGTATGGTAGACTCTGGGAAATCTGCACTAAGCTAGAGAAAGCTCTCCATCAGAAACGCCTGGCACTCAGATGATAGACTTCACTTCTAGGGCTCGCTGCATCAGTGGGGCTGGGAACAGGGTGATCTGATGTCGTGAGTTATATAGAGCTTTTAGCTTTAGAGTCACCTTCTACTTTCTAAGTGTCTCTATCTGCACAACAGCCCTACAAAGTGGGTAAGCCCTTCATCTGTGAAGAAATAATGGTAGAGAGAGAATAAACCTGTTCGTGTATTTAACACTTATTTATAGAGCACCTACGTGTACCTGACATGTCTAGGGGCTGGGAACAGAGAAATGAACAAAAGTCTCTGCCCTCATAGACCATATGATCTGGTGGTGGAAGGAAAGCAATAGGGTAAATAAGTAAAATCTAATAAGTAGATCTAAGTGCTAAAGAAAAAATAAATCAGAGAAGGAGAGTTGTAATTTTCAATGAGATGGCTAGGAAAGGCCTCAATGAGCAAGTGGCATCTTAACAAAGATCTGAAGAGAGGTAAGGCATGAACCATGAGAATAGATCTCAGGAGAGAGTGCTCCAGAGAGAGGGAACAGCAAGCGCAAAGGCCCTGATGTGGGGACATTCCTGGCACTTGAATAGCAAAGAAGCAGGTGTAACTGGAGTAAGGAAGGTGAAAAGGGAGAGGGTAGTAGATGATGGAGTCTGAGCAGTAAATTGAGGGGGAGGAGGGGACTCGGATCATGTTGAACCCTGTAGACCATTGTCAGGACTTACTTTTGCCTTTTATTCAGAATAACCAGTGAGACTTGCAGGGGAAATTTTTCTTGCTTGTTTTGTGTCCCATTCCAGTCTGATTCACAAACCTTTGATACAGCAGGTAGACTTTTGTCCAACCCCAAATGGAGGTGTACTTCAGAACAAGAAGGCCCAAGGAAAATTAGCATTCTGCACCATTCATCTTCACGATGCCCTAGATCCATGCACACCCCCTCTGTTAATATGAGCATTCTAAAGTTGGTGTTGGAGCCCTGGCCAGTGTGCTCAGTGGTTAGAGTGTCGGCTCATGCACTGAAGGGTCACAGGTTTGACCCCTTCTAATGGGAATGGTGAGTTGTGCCCACTGGAGTATAAACAAAAGGTATGGAGCCAGAAATACGACCTTTCTTCATTCTCACCTGACCAGAGCTGCACAGGGCTTAGGAACACAGAAAAAGAGACAACAGGGCTGGGAGTTTCGCCTCAACCAATTTCAACTGGTCTCTTTTCCGAGGAAATACAGTGAGTGGGGATTTCAAGTGATTCTTCTTTATCCAGCGGCCAGTTTTGCAAAGCAACCCAGGGCCTTTTCACCAGAGCTGCCAGGTTAAGCCACACGAATGGGTTAGAGCCAGGCACAGGAGGAAAAGAAAAAGGAATTCACAGGCCCATGCATCTGAGTGCGTGGATAATATGTTCCAAGGGTCCAGCAAAGGGACTTTTGATCCACGTCCATCCCCTCTGTTAATCTGAGCATTCTAAAGTTGGTGTTGGCGCCCTGGCTGGTGTGGTTCAGTGGTTAGAGCATCGGCCCACACACTGAAGGGTAGCAGGTTTGATTCCTGGTCAAGGGCACATACTTGGGTTGCAGGTTCTACCCCCACCCCGGTTGGGAGCACCTACAGGAGGCAACCAATCAATGTGTCTCTCTCACATCAATGTTTCTCTCCCTCTCTCTCTCCCCGTCACCCTCCCTCCCTTCCACTCTCTTTAAAAATCAATGAAAAGCCTGGCCGAGCATGGCTCAGCGGTTGAGCGTTAACCTAGGATCCAGGCGATCAGGGTTCGATTCCTGGTCAGGGCACATGCCTGGGTTGCAGGCTTAATTCCCAGTCGGGGGCGTGCAGGAGGCAGCCGATCAATGACTCTCTCATCATTGATGTTTCTATCTCTCTCTCTCCCTCTCCTTTCCTCCCTCTGAAATCAATATTTTTTTTTAATCAATGGAAAAAATATCCTCATGTGAGGATTAAATCAATCAATCAATAAAATAAAGTTGGTGTTGGAGAAATCTTGTTTGAGAGAAGCAACTTCCTCCTTAGGCCAATAGGACCCCATTTAGAGCACCAGGTGGAAAAATTGCTTAACTGGGAATATTAGATTTTCCTAGGAAAATGTGAGGTTAGGATGATACAAGCACAGGGAAATACGATTGTGCTTTTCACCTTCAAAGACTATCACGTCTTGATTTTGGAATCCACATGAAGACATTTAGTTGCCTTTGATATCATCTAGGGATTCTGGACTTTGAAGTTTTCATCAAAGAAGAGCCTTTTTGCCCGGCGGGCGTGGCTCAGTGGTTGAGCATTGACCCATGAACCAGGAGGTCACTGTTCGATTCCCGGTTGGGGCACATGTCCGGGTTTCAGGCTCGATCCCCAGTAGGAGGTGTACATGGGCCAGCGGATCAATGACTCATCATTGATGTTTCTATCTCTCTCTCCCTCTCCTTTCCTCTCTCTGAAACCAATTTTTAAAAAGTAAAAAAAGAAGAAGAAGAAGAGCCTTTTTATTGTTCTTTACCCTTGTACACCAAGCTGGAGTGGTCAACTAACTTACCAAAACAAACTCCTCAATTTGTTCACGACCCTTTTCTGGTGTGAATTCACCGTGTGTGAGCCAGTCGATGTTTTGGATGGTGTATTCATCATCTTCTGCAAAAAAGATGTGAATTTGTTAGTTGCCTGGTAGTGTGACATTATATAACAAGACAGTCCTTTAGGAACCCAAACAGGATTACTTACCTTCCACAGTATTAACAGCAGCGGTGATGGCACTCTTAGCTAAAGCTAGCGCTAGTTCGGTCACACTGCTGTCTTCTGTATCCTTTGCTGGTTCAGTCACATTGATCTCTCTATCTACTGCTGATTCAGACACATTGCTGTCTAGATCCATTGCTGTTGGTTCAGTCACACTGCTGGTTGTATCCATGGCTGCTGGTTCAGTCACATTGCTGTCTGTATCCATTGCTGGTTCAGTCACCTCACTGTCTTCTTTATCCTCTGCTGGGTCTGTCACCTCGCTGTCTTCTTTATCCACTGCTGGGTCTGTCACCTCGCTGTCTTCTTTATCCATTGCTGGTTCAGTCACTTCACTGTCTTCTTTATCCACTGCTGGGTCTGTCACCTCGCTGTCTTCTTTATCCACTGCTGGTTCAGTCACCTCGCTGTCTTCTTTATCCACTGCTGGATCTGTTACCCTGCTGTCTTCTTTATCCACTGCTAGTTCTGTCACCTCACTGTCTTCTTTATCTGTTGCTGGCTTAGTCACCCTGCTGTCTTCTTTATCCACTGCTGGTTCTGTCACCCTGCTTTCTTTATCCACTGCTGGTTCTGTCACCCTGCTGTCTTCTTTATCCACTGCTGGTTCTGTCACCCTGCTGTCTTCTTTATCCACTGCTGGCTCAGTCACATTGCTATCTTCTTTATCAATCAATTGGATGGGAGGATTTTTATATACATCTACTATATCCTTAAATCTGACAGATTTAGTCTTCTTCATTTTCTTTTGGCTAGAAAAAGAAACTCAAGAAGTTACCGTGCGTGTATGTGTGTGTGTGTGCATGTGCGTGTGCATGTCCGTGTGTGTATATGCACACTCGCACACACATACACATGCGTACACACTGGTAGAAGTACAGACTATCTCTTGAAGAATCACAAGAGACCAGGAACCGTTGTTTCCTCTAGGGAGAGGATTAGGGGTTGGGGTAGGAGTGAGGCCTCACTGTTTACTCTTTGTGCCTGGCCACTGAGATCTGCTTTTCCTAAAAACCAAGGATTTTCAGATTCACATAACCATGAAGGCTTAAAATGTAGTAGAATGATTCCTAACTTCTTTGGAGTTCTAACAATATTGATTTCTAGCTGAGTCTTTAATACAGCCTCAAACCCTGCTTTAGGCATCTAAGAGCCCATGACTCTTTAAAGATAAAGTGAATTTAAATGATTGGAGGAAAGACAGTATAGGAGGAGTTGGTGTTTCAGGTTTTTCTCTAGGATTTTCCAGATATACAATTATGTCATCTGCCAGAAACTATCATTTTTTACCATCTCTTTTCCTGAAATATATAAGTAGTAACATTGGTTAATACTTCTAGAAAAAATGTTAAGTGAAAGTAGAGATAAAGAGCATCCTTCCTTTGTGTCTGATTTTAATGGGCATGCTTTCTGGCATTACACCATTAAGGGCCATGCTGGTTTATGGCTTGAGATTCATCACATCAAGAAAATATTTGGCCCTGGCCAGTCTTACTCAGTGGTTAGAGCATTGGCCCATGGACTGAAGGGTCCCGGGTTTGATTCCAGCCAAGGGTACATACCTCCGTTGCAGGCTCGATCCCGCACACCGGCACCTGTGGGAGGCAACCAATCTATGTGGCTCTTTCACATTTCTCTCTCTCTCCCTCTCCCTTCCCCTCTCTCTGAAAAACCAATGGGAAAAATATCCTTGGGTGAGGATTTTTAAAAAAAGAAAAGAAAATATTTGCCTGCTCATTTTAGTAAGGTGTTCATCGTAAATGGTAGCTAATATTTCCAAATTCCTTTTACATCTATTGAGATTGTGAAAATTAGAGTTATCAGGGCTGTGAAGGGTTCATCACAGAGCTAGGAGTCTTTGTACCTTTTCCATCTTTTTTTCCATCTTTTCTCTTGAGTCATAGAATCTTTGTCTGCTATACTTAACTCTCTTCACTTTGGAGAAGTCACTTACTTCTAGCACAGTTTTAAATTCCTTGCAGGCAGTCCTTGCATTTGGGGGTGCTGCAAGAAAATGGGTATTTCTCTCCAAAGGAAGCTATTTATTTGTCTATAAATAGCAACTCCCAGTTTTCGGTGTTTAATGGCCCTGTGATATTGTGCACTGGCTGCCTTTCACTGGCCCTTCCAGATCCACTCTCCCTCATCTCCCCTGCTCTCTCCCCTGGAAGGCTGATCTGGCTCTCCCTGGCCCTCTATCTTCCAGGAGGTTCCACACAATGGGGAGACCAGGCTGAACAGAGGAGAGTGAGTTGAGGTATATATTCCCCAGGGGGCTGTCCCCCTGCAGGATCACCTAGGCTGGCTGTATGGAGAAGGTAGGTCCTCACTTCTTCCAGGGCAGTTTTCTCACAACTTCCCAGTCTGGTAAGGGTAACCATTCTCTCCCTTCAGCCCTATGACCCCACTGTGACTAGCCCTGGGGAGCCGTGCTTGCCCTTGATTCCCCACTGTCAGCCCATGCTTTGTAAAGATCCCCTTAACCCTTCCCTACCTATCCTACTTTTAGTATGCCAATTTTTCTTACCACGTTCATGAAATGAGGAAGCGAAGCTCACACCCAGACTGTCCAGCTCCACCGCAGCCTGTGCTCTTAACTACACTGCTTTCCTCCCTCCAAGATTCACAAAGAGTCGTGGGGACCTGTTCTCATATTTCCACCTGGAAATGTCCAGTGTTCTGATTCTCTTTGTGTGAGCCTCTTTCAAAACGGCTCACCCTTTGTTCCCTTTCTGGACATCATCATTGGTCCCAGGGTGTGGTGGGTACTGAACAGCCTTTAAACATTCTGGTAACAAATGCTGACTCGTGTTCATTTGGGTCTTCATATGAGCATTTGAAGCTCAATTTGCCTCTGCCTCAGTTCCCTATTGCTGCAGCTGGGTGGTGACCAGGGCCACCTGCTAGGGGGAAATGGAATCTTCCCAGGCTACCCATTCCAGAACTGGGAGTGAGGGAGTCTAAAGGCCCTTAACCTTGGAGAAGTGACTTTCCCCAGCCCGATTTGGCCAAAGCAATTTGCTGGAAACTCCGTAGTTAAAGGACAATAGAGTGTTTTTGGTAAACTGGTAAATTCGGTGTGCTTTGGTGAGTCCATACAATAACCCGCTCCTTCAGAAAATGGCCCATTAGGTGACTTGGTCAGTCAGTGACTTGGCTTTCAGCAAATTACTTGTTGATGAATTGACTGGAAGCCAAATGTATGACTTTCAACACCAAGCAAATGAGGAGGGAGCTTTATCCACAGAAGCACCTCCTTAAGACCTTCCCCCAGGGTAGCCCTGTGCTACAACAGGAGAAGGAAAGTGGGGAGCAGGGCTCAGGAAGCAGTTCTGATCTTATCCTCACACATCTGTGGGCACAAACCACTCTTAAATGTCCCTGTGCCTGGCCTCTCCTAATTCTTTTTCTCCCCTTCCTTTCCTAAGAGGTGGGCAGAATGGGTGTGAAGGGTCAGGGGTGTGGTCAAGTTTGGGGTCTGGGTGATGAATAGGGAGAACCACTGCAGGTCCTTTCTGTGGAGCCACTCCCACCCTTCACAACCCCTAATACCTGAGTGAGCAGATCCTTGTATGGAAAAGTGGTAGCCAGGGAAGCCTCAGGAGTCTCTCAGCAGCTTTTCCCCAAGATTCCCAGAAGGAATGTTTACAAGCGCTGCCAGGGCAACACCCGTTTCAACCAATGGGAAACAAAGTCCAAAGGAGAACTCCCACTACTTTTGTTAGTAAAGGAGGGGGCTAGTCAGTCACAGCAACAATCTGACTTCCAAAGCAGGACGGAGCTGTAGTGTCCATGCCCAGCTTCTCCCAAGCAGGAGATGAGCTGGCAGGGCTGTGCCAGGGGGGAGAGCAACAATGAGTCTCACAGTTGCTAGGTACCAGGGTCCTCATTGTGTGCCAGCCACTGTGTGAGGTCATTTCCTCCTCACAGCAGCCCTGTGAGGTAAGTATTAGTATTTTCATTACAAGTGAACAAACTGAGGCACAGTATTAAAGTTGCCAAAAACTCAAACCCAGAGCTGTCCAATTTCTTGACTGAGCTTTTTACTTATTTATTCCCAAATTTTGAGGTTAGAACCTCCCCTGTGTGCTTATTTTCAAAGATGTCTTTTTTTCATTGATTCACATTTAAAAAAATAATTTATTGAGGTAAAATTGACATTACATAAAATTAACCATTTTAAAGCAAACAACTCAGTGGCACTTAGCACATTCACAGTGTTTTTTCCACCACATTTTAACATCTCTGAAATGGGGATTCATCATTCAATCAATGATATATTATGGTTTAATTGATAGTGTTTTTAAAAATTCTTCATAGTGGAATATAAATGAAGGTGCACTTTTCAGATGATGGTGTCTTAAATTAGTTGAAATATGGTATTTGGTGGTCTTCTTGGGTTTTTGAGGGAACATACATCATATTTGGTGCACCCCACTCATTTACTGAATATCTTATGTGAATCCAGGATGAGCTTATACTATAACAGTTATCAGTATAGACCCAGGAATAATTCACTTAACATTTCTAAGTTTCTTATGAGGATCAGAAAATTAATGTAAAGACTGAGAACAGTGCCTGATACATCATAAAGTCTCTCTATAATGGTTAGATATTATTTCCAGTATTATTATTAATAGCTGTAGTACTATAAAGTGTTATTTTAAATGGTGAAATCAAAAGTTGTTGGCCTTGTGTTAAGACTCAGTTTTATTTTGTGAATTTTATTAATCCATGAAGTCTTCAGGGCTGGGAGCCCTGCCCTTAACCACTGTGCTCTGCACATGGAGTGGTGGGCTTCTCACCCTAAAACAATTGGTCTCAAGCCCAACAAAGAAAGGAAAGTGTTTTGCTTAGTGTCCTCTTTAGCAGGAAGAAATGCTGGGTCTGCTGCCTGAAGACACCACATACATCAAGGTCCCATACACAGGGAGCCTGTTGCTGAGATGGTGTAGTTGATACCATTGTAATTAGATAATTATTAATAACAGGAAAGGAACAAAAGGAAGGCCGGACATTACAGGCATGTTCCCTGCAAAACATGGGGGGAAGGGGGCTGGACAAAAGGAAGATAAATGCATGCCCAGTAAAGTTGGGATGACTAGGGAAGATGTTTGTTGTCAGTTACACCAAGGAACAAAGGTCATTGGTCAGAATGGCTGTGGCAACTGCAAGTTCAAGGAAATCTGGAATATATAATCCCCTGGCATTCTCCTGTGTGGCCCACGGCCAGGCAGACCCTCACACACAATGGACTAATGGACTGCAACTAGCCTGATGCTGTACTGGACCTGTCTCCAACATGGAAAGGAAACTCTGGACACTGGCTTTGCTTCTAGTTTTACTGAAACATGGCTATACATCTTCTATGACTGGACTAAAGGAAATGGGACTTTAGAAACACAGGGATTTAATTCCACGCAAATAAAAATCACTTGTTCTCTTGCGCAAGTCTGAGAAAATTCTTTTTCTTAGGATATGGTAAGAACTCCACTCCCCAGCAGCACCCAGTGGGAAGAGGACCCCACCACTTCATCCAAAATCACAGTGAGGTCGGGGACTGGGATTGGGAGAGAAGAAGGGTGGAAGTGAGTGTGGCTTAGTTGGAGGAACTCAATCTCTGATCCCAGAGGGTTTTGTAGGGGTCCAGAACAAGTCTCCCCAGAGTGTGCCCCCCTGGCATGCAGATTATTTTGAGCTGAAAGTAAAACTCAACAAACTCACGAAGAGTTGTTTTTTTATTTTTACTTCCTCCTTACCTGCTTGAGGGAATTCATAAAGAAAGACTACTTCAGGAAGAGAGCCTCTGCATAGCCACCTTAACATAAATGAACTAAGTGTGGCAGACAGGGAGGAACCTGCAATGTCCGTCAGATGTCAGACTCCCCTCTGTGCCCCACTGTTCCTGGATGGCTCAGCAAGAATGTTTAGCCAAATCAACTGCTAGGAACCTTCTAGTGCCACAGCGTGCCTTGATCCACAGCCCTGACCCTCCCCTGGGTTCCTTGGGGTAGTGCGGGGAAGCTGGAAACACTAGACCCAACAGTAACTTCCTTCCAAAAAGGCAGAGCTCTAGCTTCTTTTGTGTCAAGCTTTTGTGGGCAAGGGCAGTAAGATCTCTCCGAAAAAGACCTGAGGCCACTGGTAAGAGGCCCAGGGTAAGGACATGGCCTGGGAGGGCTGGCAGTGGAATTCTTAATTGCCCAGGGGATAGAGAGATGCAGGTGAGGGATGAGAAACTCCTTGTGGGCAAACTGCTTTCATGCGGGAGCCAGGAGAGATTTCCCAGCCGATTAGAGAGGCTCCTCTTTGAAGTAGGAGCTTAAACTCCCCTGGATCAGAACTTGACCACCCAGCCAAAGCCCTCACTGAAGCGAGGAATTCTGGCCTCGGGCGCTCCAGATTAGAGGCCTTTTGAACTCTCCGGCAGCACCGAGGACAGGTTCTTCCAAACCTCGCCCTGCTCTTCCGGGTGCAGGTAAGTGTGGAGACGTGACTTGGAAGACCCCAAGAAGGAGGGGAGAGATGCGACGCGCAGGTGGGGCCAGGGAGGAGGAACTGGCCAGAGGCTCGCCCAGCCCAGCCTCTTATTCCTCAGGAAGGAACAGACTGCAGGCTGGCAAGCCCCAAGCCCCAGTCCCCATCTTGATGCCCCTGCCCGGCCCTGAGCCTCCCCTATCCTTGGGGACCCCTGCCTCCCCCCTGCGCCCGCCGTCCACCGGACAGAACGGAGAGAACGTGGAGCCTGTGCACGAATATGTGCCACTGCCGAACGCCGCGGGCCTTCCAGACAATGCTCAGGGACAGTCCCCTTCTAGACCGCAGGCCGTCCAGGTGAGTGTCCTGGTCCTGGGAGACGGAGGGCTGGGCCTGCCCGCAGGGGCCGAGGCTGCCCCGAGGAACAGCCCCGGAGGGTGGGGGGATGGGGGAGGAGGGGGCTGGGCCTTACTTGCCCCACCTGCTGGGGGATGGGGGCAATTTTGTAGGATGGATTTGGTGCTCACTAGAAAGAATTGTTTTGGAGACCTTTTCTGGTCTCCACGCTGTTGCCTTCTTCCTGAATTGAGGACAATTGGGGAAGAGGCGTCTAAGCACGGGTGGCTGACATCAGAGCCCGGGAATTGGGGTTCATCTCCTCAGGACTCCACACCCTGGGCCTTGATTATATTCTTTCCCACCCACGTCCCTTCAGTCATGTTCATTCCCTCTCAGTTTCTGCCCTCTCCGCCTTTATACCCTCAACTCACCCCACCATCCCCTTCCCTTCTCTTCCTATCCCTTTCCCTCTGCTTGCTCTTCCTCCTCCCTGCCTATGTCTGGCAAGGGTGTCAGCTCTTGGGGATGAAGCTCTGGCTAAATGCGGACATTCTCTTGTCAGGTGAACCCAGTTAGTCAGCACATATCTTTTTGGGTGTTTTTTTTTTTTTTATGTTTTTATTGATTTCAGAGAGAGGAAGGGAGAGAGAGAGAGAGAGAGAAACATTGATGAGAGTCATTGATCGCTGCCTCCTGCACGCCCCCTGCTGGGGATGGAGCCCGCAACCCCGGGCATGTGCCCTGAGGGGGAATTGAACTGGGTCTCCTGGATCCTAGGTCGATGCTCAACCGCTGAGCCACACTGGCCCGGCAGCACATATCTTTTAACCTGCAAAGTGCAGGGCTGGCAGGCACTGTGGGGAAGTGAAGTCCAATAAGACAAGATTCCTACTCTCAATGCACTTCCAGTCAGTGGGGAAGATAGGCGCGCTCACGTGAAAAGGTAACCAGCAAGTCAGATATAGCAAGCCATCCTGGATTTGGGCAGGTTCTAAGTAATTGTGGCTGAGTGACCTTGCTTCAAATCTAAAGGGCTACCAGACTGTACCAGGGAGGGGAGGGAAGTGGTAGGAGCCCAGGGCCTTTCTTAAAGCTGAGGCCCACCTCCAACAGTAAAAGCCACAGACCCTAAATACAGTACTAGTCAGTCCCAGATGGGCAGACCCCTGAGAGTTGTGATGTCACAAAGACCTCTCAGAACATTCCAGCCATCCTTGAGCATGCGGAGCTGCCACAGGGTGAGCGCATCACTGAACAGTGCCTTGCTTAGAATACAAGCACTATGACAGAGCTGTTCCTGGATGCCTGGACTTCTGATGGTGATGCCCTGTTGTTCTGATCCACAGTCATAACTACAGTGGGCTGCTCTTACAGGCACTGGCTGAAAACTCCAGGGTTGCCCCGGAGACCTAACCTACCCTACCCCTTATCTCGTAAAGATAGAGAGGCTCTTAGAGATAAGAAAGCAGAGCAGGCTTCTGCGGGCTGTGCTGTTTTCTGGCCTGTAGAAACAAAGGGTATTAGGCTTAAAAGGAAAACTCTTATCTGCTGAATAAAACTGACACTCCCCAGCTGTGTGGTAGGTGGCACACAGGCGGACAGGTGAGGTACACCAAAGAAAATCTTAAACACATGGGAAAGATTTTTGTCTTGTTGGGGCATTATGCTCAGCGTTTCCACTGTCTTTCCTACATTTCTTCTACTGTTTTGGGAATTACAGTTCTTCGGGGTCATAATTGAAATCGCATGCTTGTTTGTAGATTTTATCACCTGACCACTCTCTAGCCCATATGTAATCATTGGTTTCTCCATGTTTTCTGGAACTGAGGAAGATACCTTCCAAGAACCAAAACAGCAGATTTTAAAGTGTGTTCAAATTAATAAAGCAGCTAATAAAGCAGCAGTTATATGGGTTTACACAGGGAAGAATCGGCTAGGCCATTTTCTGAGTGATGCCTTGAAAAGAACAATTAGGTCTCTAACCCTAAATCAAATTGTGTGGAAATCCCAAAAGCAGTGATTTGGCTCTTCATTGCAAAAGAGCCTCTGGGGTGTAAGGAAGGTCTATTACAGCCACGGCAGCAGACACAGAGCATACGCAGATATGCCAAAGAAACCCTTGACAAGTAGAGATTATGCAAACGGAGCTCTGGATTTTATTATTATTATTATTATTATTATTATTAATATATATCTTTATTGATTTCAGAGAGAGGAAGGGAAAGGGAGAGAGAGTGATAGAAACATCAATGATGAAAGAGTCACTGATCGGCTGTCCTGCACACCCCCAATGGGGATCGAGCCCACAACCTGGGCATGTGCCCTAACCGGGAATCGAACCACAATCTCCTGGATCCTAGGTCGATGCTCAACCGCTGAGCCACACCAGCCGGGCTGGATTTATTCTTTACAGACATTTCCTTCACTTGCCTTTTATCAACAATGCACCAAAATATGTAGGTTGTAAGAATAGTCTCAACCCTAGTCAGTGTGCTGTAGGGTTTGCTCCAGCTTTGTCTGGAAAGCAAGGAAGAGCACATCCCAAAAGAATATTCCAGAGTGTACACACCTCAGGTGAAATATTTGGTTAGGGGGTATGGATGAGGTGGGGGAGGACGGGAGCATTATACAAGCACGCAGACCCAAACCAGGAAGCTGAGTGGCAGTCTTTTTTTTTTTTAATCCTCACCCGAGGATATTTTTCCCATTGCTCTTCAGAGAGTGGAAGGGGGGAGAGAGAGGGGAGGGGGAGAGAGGGAAAGAGGGAGGAGGAACATGGATGTGAGAGACACAACGATTGGTTGCCTCCTGCACTCACCCTGACTGGGGCCAGGGATTGATCCTGCAACCAAGGTACGTGCCCTTGACCAGAATCAAACCTGAGACCCTTCAGTTCATGGGCCAATGCTCTAACCAGTGAGCCAAACCGGCTAGGGCACCAGTCTCTTCAGTTTTTTAAAATCTGCATCGATACTTGGCAAAGGAAAAAACTTTAATTTTTCCATGTGTCTTGTGTCTCACAAGAGTATAGTAGGTTAATTTGAGTTCTCAGGTCACAGAAGAATCAGAGTGATATGAAATCTTAAAAACCAAGTGATGTTTAACTCTCACCCCACTCCCCACCCTTATCCAGAAGCTTCCTGTTGAGTATGGTGGCGGGCTTCAATCCCATCTATTCACCACCTTCCCTTAAAACAAGTGGTCACTGCTGAGAAGGGTAACCAGGCACTCGGTTCTCACGGTGGCATTAGGCAGGCTTTTCCTTTCTGTTTTCGGAAAATACCTTCAGAGCAATTGAGGTTAGTGTTGTCTGCTGTCTTTGTTTGCAGTGCTCTGGGAATGCAGTACTTTAATTGTGATCACTTATTCTAGGTGGGAACCCAAGACAGCTTAACTATGCACTGGGCCCAAGCATCCCCCTGACATCACATTTGGATAAGTGCTTTTGGGGGGCTTGGGGGTGGACTGGACAGCTGTTTATGGGGTGCTTACAACACCAGCCATGATCCCTTCCACATGCACAGGGCTGTACAGTTATAAACTATTTCATATATGTGACTTCATGACAGTCTCGGATGCCCAGGGAAGTATGGAGAGAACATACTATCTTCACTTGAGAGATGGGAGACCTGAGGCTCAGAGCAGTGAAGTGACTTGCCTAAGGTCACACAGCTGACAGGTGGTGGAGCCTCCTGATGTGATGGTCCTCCCAACCCTCCCAACATTGCACATCAACTCCTCAGAAAGGAAAAGGTTTCTTCTTTGCTTTCTCAGCCTGAGGCACATCACTGCATTGAGTTTGGGATACATCCTTGGGGAAACAAATGCCTCCAGGTAAGAGGCAAAGTTCAGATTTACAGAGGAGCCAAGGGAGAACCTGGGGTCTGAACTTTAATTAAAAAAAGAACTAGGAGTGGGAGGAAGAAAGGGGATTGCTCCCCTAGATTCCTGAATAAGTAAGAATTTTAAAAACCACTTCCTAGTTTCTTCCTTGATGGAGGCCCTGCTACTGTTTTCAGGGTTTCTGTCTCAGTACTATTGGCACTTTGGGCTACCTAAAACTGTCCTGGGGAAGGGCTGCCCTTTGCATTGTAGGACGTTTAGCATTACTGGCCTCTAACCACTAGATGTCAGGAATGCCTCACCCAACTCCCCATGTTGTGACAATGAAAAAATAAGTCTCCAAACTTTCCAAATGTGTCTTAGGGGACAAACTCACCCTGTTTTAAAACCACAGCTTCAGTCCATCCCCTTTAAAGCAGCTGGACAGATGGAGGCAAGTCACTACCATCTCAACCCTCCTGCTTCCTCTGCAGAGGCTGCCAATCTCTCCAGTCCCTTGTCCCTCTACTTCCTGCCTCACAATCTCTGCTCTAGCTCTGCACAGCTGTTTGTAGATCGTTCCCACAGCCATGCTAGTTTGTCCCCACCCATGCTGTTTTCTCTGTGTGATGTCTTCCTGTCAGTTGTTTATCTCGTAAATTCTACCCAACCTTCAAGATTTGGCTTGGTATGGGTGTCACATGGAAACCTATCCTAAGCCCTTTCCCTCCCCCAACTGGAAGACTGAGTCAAGCTCCACTTCTGCTCCCAGAGCAACTTCTGGAAATCTCTGTCCTGGCACTCATCACCCAGTCCTGTAATTGTCTTTCACTCTGTGAGCTCCTGAAGGGCAAGGCTGCGTCGTATTAAAATCTGCAGCACAGTGCCTGGCATGTAGCCTTTACTCAGCCGTGTTTATTGAGGTGAATGACAAAGAACAGTTGAAAGCACACTAGGTTATGTCAAAACACTAGGATTCTAGTCCCAGTTCTGCCACTAGCTAAGTGATCGCTTCCCACCCCTGAACTTCTGTTTCCTCATCTGAGGCATCAGAATTTGGACTGTCAAAGGGTCTTTATAAGTTGGAATTGCTGATAGTAAAATGTTCCCTTTTTTTCATAAATGTTTCACTTAAAAATGTTTCCCAAAGGGCAGGGCCATCTTCTTCCTCCCCCTTCTGAATGCACAAAGCCTCCTCTAACCTTTTTCAAAGTCTTTTCCTATTGACTATTTCACTTGGTCCTAGAAATAATTATGGCAGCCTGGTAAATGTAATTTCAAACAGGACCGTTCTGCATTATGGAAAACTAAAGAATATGAGTATTTACACATGCATAAAGAGACCTTTCCCTGGTGGTGTGACAATTGGGCAGGTGCTGGGTAGGGGATTGGAGCAAGTCTTTTCACTGAGTATCTTATTGTTAGACTTTTGAACTATGTGAATTTGGTATCGATTTAAAAATAGTGAGCCCCACTGGGCATGGCTCAGTGGTTGAGCATTGACCTAGAATCCAGGAGATCGCAGTTTGATTCCTGGTCAGGTCAGGGCACATGCCTGGGTTGTGACTTCGATCCCCGGTCAGGGGCATGCAGGAGGCAGCCGATCAATGACTCTCATCATTGCTGTTTCTATCCTCTCCCTCTCCCTTCCTCTCTCTCAAATCAACAGATATGTATTTTTTAAAAATAGTGAATACAGCCAAATGAATGGCATTGTTTCCCATTTCAACTGGCCTTAAGAGCAGGTGGCTGATGGGCCGAGGTCAGTGGCTGGATGACATCTGTCAGAGTTGCTGTATGAAAACCCTTCTGGCTAATCGCCCTTGCAAACAATCAAGAGTAATGCAGGCTACAAACACCACGGTAATCTAGCTTCAAAGTGCTTTAATCTAGTTCATTCCTGGGCAGTCGAGTGTAAAAATAAGGCTACATTTCATAGCAGGTGCCACAAAAGGGATGTGAAGAACTCAGACCCTAATGTTGAACTTGACCAACCAACTTCTGTCATTTTGTAGCCCTTCACTATACAGCCCTGACACCCACCTAAGGAGATAAACAGTGGATGGTCTCTGCCTAGAGGAACAGTAGAGAGACAGACCTAAAACTCAGTAGATTGAATGACAAATGTAGTAATGTTGTCAATAAGTCTCCTGTATCTCTGTCTGTACTACCTGCCCTCTTTCTTCCTTTCCAGATAGTTCTCATAACTATCAACTAAGTGAGGCCTGTGCAGCACTAAATGTAGACCAGAGGTTATATTAACTTTGTAGTCATGACCATGCTTTCCTTGAAGACTTTCATCATCACAGGATAGCACAGTATAGAGTGTGAATGTGAATGCCGCCTCCTTGCTCCTTACTGGCTTGCCCAGTAAGATGAGGTCGATGAAAACCACACAGTGCAGGTGTTTAAGGTCATCAGCAGAACAAACGTCCAAGTAGATAAAGAATGGAGATGAAAAACAATTTCCTTTTCTCACTTAGACGTCCCGATGGTCACCTGGGGTGTTGATCTATACACATTGAGTATGGCTATGTTTACAGTACTTTTGCCTTTTCAGATCTTCATATTGTGTGGTTACTTTTAGCAGTGAACATGCAATGCTTTATTTCAAGCACTCAGTATATTTGCTTTAATAAACATGAGTGCTGCTGCTCTACCACTAAAACAAAAATCAACACTTAAGCGAATACTATGTGTTAGATACAGAATGCATGAAAGCTGAAGGTGCAGTCTGTTTTAAAAGCATCCTACCTGGAATTTTTAAAAAATATATCTTTACAGATTTCAGAGAGAGAGGAAGAGAGAGACAGAAACATCAATGATGAGAGAGTCATTGATCGACTGCCTCCTGCATGCCCCTGAACGCGGATCGAGGTCACAACCTGGGCATGTGCCCTGACCAGGAATCGAACCACGATCCCCTAGATCCTAGGTCGATGCTCAATCACTGAGCCACGCCAAGCCAGGCCTAACTGGAATTTTAAACACTATTTGATTCACCCAGAAAAGGAACGAGGAAAAAAAATTTTTAAATATCTATTACAATAGCAACAACTACCATTCATGACCCATTAGGCACTGGGCACAGTGACAGTTGCTTGTATACATTATATCTATAATTTTACAAGGCTCAGCTACCTTCTAGTTTTTTTTTTTAAAGTGATAAAGCTACCTTAGGTAGACTGCTTGATCTTGTGTAGGTATATTTTAAAAAATAAAGTCTTTAATTTTACTTTTTAATTTTTATTACGTATTACATAATACACTGCATAACCTTCTAGGAGGGATAGATGAGCACAACTGAGTTATTTTTTCATCAATCAGGAAAATGCTTCCTTAGTCAATGTTCTCCAAACCCTGAAAGATAATTTGAAAAGGAAAATGTGAGAGTTCTGTTCCCGTCAAATATGTACATGTGCTCTTATTTCTAGTGTCACCAAACGGCATTCTCTGTTGGCAAGTACTTTCACATCCCACATTTCTCTAGCTAAAACAATTGGACTGAATTCTATAATCACTAAAGTAAGAAAGAATAACTTATAATGACTTATAATTTTCATTTTCTGACAGCAGCAAACATACCACTTTATATAAAAAGACACACCCCCCCCCCCCCAAATCAGAACTAAAGTCAAACAACTATTTACTATCTGGATCCTTCTATAAAGCACCCTCAGAGAATGAAAGAACACTAAGGTAAAACTGATTTTATATAATAACAGCCAACACGAGAAGATCCTATTAGCCTCATTCCACATTTTTTTACAGATGAAAACAGAAGGCTTGGCCAGGTTAAAAGTCACTTAAGTCAGTAAGGAAGTAGCAGAGCCAGAACTCAAGTTCAAGACCCCCTAACTCCAGAACTCTTGCCCTGTATAAGGACAGCATGACACCAGTTATTCAGAAGACCTACTCTTTCTAAATCTGTTCACAACCAAATACTTCTGAAATTATAAAGTAGAAGATTCATCAGTGATGAGATTTCTTCCAGGTGTTAAAATAACACAATCCAGGTACTTTGTTTACTATTGCAGGAAGAATCACCTTGAAAGAAATTAAATTTGCATAATCCTAGAAGCCACCTTATAGAAATCCAAATTTGTCTAGTCTAGCCAGGGGCCTAGGAATCTGCATTTTATTTCATATGCCAGATGATGAAGGTTAATTTTTGGACCATACTTTAAGAAATACTGCTCTAGATAAGTAGATACCTATCATCATGTTCTTTAGACGAGATTCTCAAATAGCACTACATGAGACAGATCACCTGTTGAGTCCTCATACTGTTAGTTAACTAGTGAGCCTGTGTTCTCTATAAAATGCAATTAATATTTACCTAGATTCAATGTGAGGAATAAATGAGCAAAGAGAAAATATACAAATGTAACTAAAATTTTTTAAAAGAATAATAAAGATGAACTCCTACAAGACATTAGGACATACTATTAGGTTGAACCATATGAAGATGCTACTTGGCCATTTTTGACCTACATAAACAGCAATTTCATATGATTCACTCAAATATAAAATTATAGTGACTCTCTACATATGTATGGTATTGGTGCAGGAATTGGCGAATCAATAGAGTTTAGAAGAGCACATTTGTGAAACAGGTCCATGTGTACATGGAAATTTAGTTTATTAGAGTGGTATTTCAAATAAAAATGCACTGTTCTATAAATGGATAATTATGAAAACTGCATATCTCTTAGGAAAAAAGGAAAGTTAAATCCCGGCTCCACATTATATCCCAAAATGACCAGTAGATGGGTCAAAGCACTAAATGTAAAAAAAAGAAAAGAAAAAAATTGTAACAGTATTTGTACAAATTGGAAGAATATATTTTATAATCTTGAATAGGAAGCTCATTTGTAAGCAAAACATAAAACCCAACATTAAGAATGATAAAATACAAACTGAACATCAAAATTAAAAACTACTATCATAAAGTGATAAAGACAAGCAGAAGATTGGGGAAAATATCTGTACATATAGAAAAGACAAGATTAGCATCCATAATATACAAAGAAACCCTATAAATAAAAGAGAGAGAGAACAGAGCAAGTATATAGGCAAATAATCCACAGAACAAGAAATACAATCATTAAATGTTTGAAAGGCTGCTCAACCTTACTAGTAGACAAGAAACTGCAAATTCAATTAGCACTGTAAGACCTTTGGCAAAACATTATCCACCTCCCCCGACAGATGCCTAGTAGGATCAGAGCCATCTTACCTTTGACACATAGTAACGATTAACTCCAGAGATGCGCCTATCTCTTTCCATCAAAGTCCACGGATATGAATAATAGGCAACCCTTTTTTCCTACAATTAAAATAAATCATTACTGCAGTTTTAAGATGAGTGACCCAACAAAGGAATATCAGAACTTTAGTAAGTGACATTCTATAATAACGGAATCATCACTGAAATAAAAACCAAATTAACAATGTAAGACCAGAATCCTAAGTAAAATCGGAACACTGCCCTGGCCGATGTGGCTCACTGGTTAGAGCGTAGCCCGAGCAGCAACAAAGGGTCCCAGGTTCGACCCTGGCTTGCAGGTTCCATCCCCCACCGGGATTGGGGTGCGCTGGGGAGGCAACCAATCGACGCTAGCCCTCGCTCCCTCCCCCCCCAAAAAAAAAAAAATCGGACCACCAAACTTCAGATGGTAACTTACACTTCCTCTTTTAACCTGCATCATTTTTTTCTTTCCTCCCTGTCCCTACGCCCTTTTAAAGACATGACTACTCGTTTCTTTTTGGGACCTAAGGGAAAGAAAACAGCGGTTTTGTGAAGGGCAATCACAAAACCAAAAAGCAAATACATTTACACCCTGTACTCTAGAGATGATGTAAAGGACTAGGAAGAGGAGGAAATGACAATATGGAAAAACAGGGTCTTGCGGTACATTCTTAAAGGCTTGCAAGAGAAAATGGGGAATAAAAAAATGTCAAGGTAAAACCCTAATTAAGGTTGGGGAAGATGTAAAGAATGAGAAGCTACCAACATGTGAATACGAGGAGTTAAAATCAAAATCGAGCACGAAAGATAAGTGGGAAGGAGTGGGGGCAAGCCTGACACCTCCCTCCTCTGCCGAGGAGCTTGGACCTAACCGCTGCTCCTCTGCTTTCCCATGGCCCGAATCTCTACTCGGCACTCTGACCCACTCTTCTCCACCCAGCAACCAGCTGGTTTTTGCTAGAGTAGAATGTTGTTTCCGTCGGGCTTCATGCCGCAAACCTCCACGTTTAGGCAATACGAAAAAAAAAAGGGGGGGCGACCTTGGAATTCCTTGTCTCGGACAGAGGGTCGCGATGCTAACGGCCTCGCTGACCCGCCGCCCGTGACGTAACGTCGGTGGCGGAGTGGGCCGCCGGGCGGAGGGGCCGCCTTACCTTGCCCCCGTTACTGAACCTATGGATGCGCGCAGTGGCGACTCCGGGGATGAGTATGCACGTGCCCATGATGGCGAGCCCGGGGAGAATCTCGAACCACATCGCGGCAAGGTGACCAAGGCCAAACAACACCTTCCAAGTCCTTAAAAGTGACCGGCAGCAATCCCTTCCCACAAAGCCCCGCGGCGGGGCGGGGACACGTACGCGGCGGAAGAAACGACGGTGGCCCGCAGGGCTCTAGGGTGGTGCCTTCGCGCCCGGGTGCTCCAGCTTCCGCAGCGCGCTTTGCTCCGGGTGCTCCGTGGAGCCCGCGGCGCGCAGTAAGGTGAAGCTGCCCCACGAGATCCCGAACGCCGCAGCCGTTTTGGAGCTCGGGACTGGAAAATGGCAGAGCAACTTTCTCCAGGAAAGGCGACAGACCAGGTGTGCACCTTCCTGTTCAAAAAGCCTGGGCGAAAGGGGGCTGTAGGCCGCAGGAAGCGTCCGGTCTGCGAGCAAGAGCACGGAGACAGCAGCTGCAGCAGCAGCGACGAAGGCAGCACTGTGGTTCGCCGCGAAAAGAAGCGGGCGACCCACAATCCGATGATCCAGAAGACCCGTGGCAGTGGTAAACAGAAGGTGGTTTACTGCGACTTGAGTAGCGAGGAGGAGGAGGAGGAGGGGAACGTGAACGGGAATGAGCCCGAGACTCTCCGTGTGGTCTACAAGTCCACCCGCTCGGCGAAACCCGTGGGGCCAGAGGATATGGGGGCGACTGCTGTCTATGAGCTAGACACAGAAAAGGAGCGTGACGCACAAGCCATCTTTGAGCGCAGCCAGAAGATTCAGGAGGAGCTGAGAGGCAAGGAAGATGACAAGATCTATCGGGGAATCAATAACTATCAGAAGTACATGAAGCCCAAGGATACATCTATGGGCAATGCTTCCTCCGGAATGGTGCGGAAAGGCCCCATCCGAGCTCCCGAGCATCTGCGTGCCACCGTGCGCTGGGATTACCAGCCGGACATTTGTAAGGACTACAAGGAGACTGGCTTTTGCGGCTTCGGAGACAGCTGCAAATTCCTCCATGACCGATCAGATTACAAGCATGGGTGGCAGATCGAACGTGAGCTTGATGAGGGTCGCTATGGTGTCTATGAAGATGAAAACTATGAAGTGGGAAGTGATAGTGAGGAAATACCATTCAAGTGTTTCATCTGTCGCCAGTCCTTCCAAAACCCAGTTGTCACCAAGTGCAGGCATTATTTCTGCGAGAGCTGTGCCCTGCAGCATTTCCGCACCACCCCGCGCTGCTATGTGTGTGACCAGCAGACCAATGGCGTCTTCAATCCAGCGAAGGAATTGATTGCTAAACTGGATAAGCATCAGGCTGCAGAAGAGGATGGTACTTATGATTTTCCGGAAAACCCTGATGAGGGTCCAAGTCTCATTACTTAGTTTTCCCATTATATTCCAATTTCAAAATAAATATTTTGGAAATCTTAATTTGTGTCCTTCCTTTCTAGGGAAAGTGACAGAGGAAAAGGCAGGTGGTGAAGTAGGTTCCTGGATAGATGGCTTGTGAAAGCAGCAAGGTAGGTATAATCTGTATTTTTACCTGGTATAAAATGCTGCCTGTGTGCAACTTTTCAGAGCTCTTTGGCATAAATTACAAGGATGGGAGAAGTTTGGAAAAGAGCTAGAATTTGCTTGAAAAAACCAAAGCTGTGATGAAAGGAAGAACCGAACCTATTTATTATATCACATTTCTGTATCACTTAATGGTTTACAGAAGTACTTCCATGCATTATCTCTATTGGGAGCCTGTGCTACTTCATAATACACCCTAGCCAAGGTGTGTGTGGGGGGAAACAGGTGAGTGGGAGAAGTGGGTTGGGGACTGGTGGCTAGCACCACAGAATGCATGTATGGGAAATGGTCCTTGCTGTCTTTGAAGCACCTACACTAACCCTCCTTCCATGGATGATTGAAATAATCTATGCTATGCGGTCCAATATGATAGCTGCTGGCTTCGTGTGGCTGTTGAACACTTGAAATGTGGCTGGTGGCCACTATATTAGACATTGCAGTCCTCGACTGAACTTGGGAACCTGCAGAGGGCAAAAACCTAATATTTTATAATGCACTGTCTGAAACTGTGTCCTGACAGACCCTGTAACATAGCTGATCACGCCCTATTAAAGTTAATCTAGGTACCGGTCTTCCTAACCAATTTGTCAACTGTGACTAGCCCAGTGCTTGACGCCCTTAATAAGGCCAGAGAGGTTTCAAAAGGGGGATTGGGGCCAAAGCCTTGAGTCCAAGTCAAGAAGTTTGACTATATTCTGTAGGTTATGGGGAGATAGCAGAGTTTTGGGGAAGGGAACACAATCAGACTTTTTAAAAATTTTGTGGTTGCAGGCTATCAGATTGCAGGGAGATGGATGACAAGAGATAAGGAGGCCAGTTAGGCCAAATGATTAGTAAATTTTTATTGATCTGGCTAGAATTTGGACTGATGCCAGGAAAGAAATGTGGGTTAGGTTTGTTTTTTTAAATTCATATGATGAATCCATTTAAAGATACTCTTTGAGCAGCTATTCTGTGTCAGGCACTGTGCTTGGCATAAGGGATATTAGCAAACAATGGACATAGCCCCTGTACTCATGGAACTAGACATCAAACAATGACAGGCGTGATGAGTACAAGAAAAAAAAAAAGTCCACTGGGTTGATCTCAGGATAAACCTAATCCCAGCTTTGGAGGAGTTCAGAATCATAAACTCACAATGTGAAACTTTTGTTTATTCTTGTTTACTTGCAATCCCATAAAAATTTAGATTCATCATGTCAACTACTGCAAAAACATGCTGGAATTTTGATTGGGATAGCATTGAAATTATAAATTTGGAGTAAACAGATCTCTTCTACACATATAACTGCATTCTATTAGGAAAATCACATTGGTACAATACTATTAACTAATTTACAGACCTTATTCAAATTTCATCAATTGGTCTACTAATGTCCTCTTTCTGGACCACATTGCTATCCAGGATCACACATTGCAGTTAGTTGTAATGTCTCCTTAGTCCCTCTTATTCTGGAAGAACTCTTAGCCTTTCTCTGTCATTCATGCCCTTGACACATCTGAAGAGTACTGGCCAGTTATTTTGTAGCTACCTCCCAGTTTTGGTTTGTGTGATGTTTCCTTATGATTAAATTCAGGTTATTCATTTTTAGAAGGAAAACCATAGGAGAGATGCTGTACTCTTCTCAGTGTATTAAAGTGAAACATTCTATACCACAATGTATAAAGTACAGTGGGGATACCTGAAACACTTGAGAAGCCTACTGGGAGAGGGGCTTAAGAAAGCATCACATAGGAAACAGCATTTAAGGGATGAGACAGAGAGAGCCGAACAGAAAACCAGAAAAAAGATGTTGTAGAGGCAGATGGAGAAACAGGAGCATACACTGCCATGGAAGGCAAAAGAAGAGAGTGTTCTTAAAAAGTATGGAGAGGTGGGGGAGGTGGGAGAGCGTAAAGGGGAGATAAATAGTGATGGAACGAGACTTGGGTGGTAAACACACAATACAATATACAGATGATGTATTGTAGAATTGTATACCAAAACCTATATATAATTTTATTAACCAATGTCACCCCAGTAAGTTCGATTTTTTAAAAAGTATCATGGAAAGAAATATGGCAATGAGTAACAAAATAATCATCAAACTGGTTCATTAAAAAAAATATTCCTGAGAATTTATACTAAAAAAGTTATTCAAAAGTAGAATAAAGTTTTATGGAAAAAAATATATATATATACAATGAATAGAAAAATATATAAAGTAATAGTCATCTAATGGGAACATTGATTATTTTTGAGTCTAGGGAATTGGTTACTGTAATCTTTGGACTTTTCTGTCTTGCTTGAATTTTTTTTTTTAGATGTTTACACTATGTTTAAATAGTAAAGTTATATTTCTGGGGGGAAAATTAAAAGATATACATTGAATTGTTATATGTTACATAAGCTGAGAGAAAGGGTTCAGGAGAAAACAAGATGAAAGGAAGAGAATGCTGCTGATGACTAAATTCTAGGAGGTAGCTAGAACTGAGAAGGGATGGAATTAAAAGCTTATGTCAAGAAGTTAGTCTTGCCCAAGGGTATAATTAGGACTTCTCTATTAAGTCCTTGGTCTTAAGTATATCACATAAAAGGACATTACTAGAAATGTAAGAAAGTTTTACATTTAGAAGTTAAAAAAAAAAAAAAAGTTAGTCTTGCCCTAGCCGATTTGGCTCAGTGTTTAAAGCGTCGGCCCTTGAACTGAAGGGTCTTGGGTTCAATTCTGGTCCAGGGCCCATGCCTCTGTTGCAGGCTCAATCCCTGGCCCCGGGTGGGAGGCAACCAATCGATGTGTCTCCCTCACATCGATGTTTCTCTCTCTCCCTTCCACTCTCTCAAAAGCAATGGAAAAAATATCCTCAGGTGAGGATTTTTAAAAAAAAAGTTCTTTTTTTTTTTTTTTTTTTTCCAAATTATAAGAGGAAGTTTATTTAGAAAGTTACAAAGGTGGTAGAAGTGAGCCAGCTGGGCTACGTAGGCTCAGGAAACAAGCTACAGAAGCAAAAGAGGGACCATTAAAGCTTAGGAGAGGGAAAGGCAAAGGTAACTGCTTGAGGGGAAGGAGAGGGATGGGAAAGGCCCTGTCATGCTCCCCAGCACAAGAAGTTAGTCTTAAAGAGCTGACAGAAGAGAAAGATAGCATATGTCTACTACTACACGTTTTTTAATACCTGTCTGAATCTTAGAATATACAGCCCGGCCAAGTGTGGCTCAGCGGTTGAGCGTCGACCTAAGATCCAGGCAATCGGGGTTCGATTCCTGGTCAAGGCACACGCCCGGGGTTGTGGGCTCCATCCCCAGCAGGGGGCCTGCAGGAGGCAGCCGATCGATGACTCTCATCATTGATGTTTCTCTCTCTCTCTCTCCCTCTCCCTTCCTCTCTCTGGAATCAATAAAGATATGTGTGTGTTTTTTAAAAAAGAATATACAAAATATATGCAAATGATCATTATTCTTAGGATCCAGAGCATTCAGCAGATTCTTAAAGGGATCATGAATCCACAAAAGGGCATAAATCAATGGTGTACTCAAAGTATTTTTCATGTTTACAAGTTTATGATTACATATTTTAAAAGTCAGAACCATTTATCACCTTTAATCAAATAGTACTTCTTCATAGGTGAAAACAAAATAGTTGTTCTTACAAATAAAGTTTTTTTTTTTAATTTGAAAAAAAAAAAAAGTATGCCAGCAGAGATGAGATTGCAGCTGGACTCTGAAGGAGCAAACCTAGTCTGAGGTCAGAGGAGTCTCCCCTAGGAAATGACCCTGGTGGGAATGAGAATATCCCAGGCAGAGAGTTAAGTATATACCAAGGACCTGAAGTGAGAGACTGGTTTCAGCTCAGAACTCAAAGCAGTCCAGGATGGCTGGAGGAAAAACACAAGGTGGCCAGGTAGTCAGGTCCAAAAAACAGACACCTTGAAAATCATGTTAAGGACTTTGGACTTTATATGAAGGGCACAAGGATACCTTCAAAGAGTTTTAAGAAAGAAAGTGAGCCCTAGCTGGTTTGGCTCAGTGGTTAGAGCGTCAGCCTACAGACTGAAGGGTCCCAGGTTCAATTCTGGCCAAAGGCATGTACCTCATTTGCAGGCTTGATCCCCAGCCCTGGTAGGGACTCATGCAGGAGGACCAATCGATGTGTCTCTCCCACATCGATGTTTCTCTCTCTGTCTCTCCCACTCTCTCTGAAAAGCAATGGAAAAAATGTCATCGAGCAAGGATTAAAAAAAAAAAAAGTGAAATGATCAGACTTGAATTTTATAAAGATAATTCTGCAGTGTGGGAAATGGATTGAAGGAACCAGACATGAGACAGGGAGATGGGTTAGGCTAGTGCGCTAGTCCAGGAGACATGATGGTAAACAAGACTGGAAGCTGTGGATAATCATTTAATAAATAGTTTTGAACACCCACTGTATGGTTAAGTATTGATTGATTTAAGCACTGGAGATAGAGCCATGACAAAAGCACTCAAGTTCCTCCTCTCATAGAACTTACATGAGAGACAGTAACAGATTTATATGTACAGATACATAAGATCAGATTGAGATAAGTACTATGAAGAATAATAAAGCAGTGTAAGGGGTAAGAGTGCAGTGGTATGGGAATGCTATTTTATATAGGGTGGTGAGGGAGGGCCTCTTCTGATAAGGTGACATTTCAGCAGAAACCTAAACAAAACAGGTATCCGGCAGAAGAGCATTCCAAAAAAACACCCCTGTGCAAAGGCCCTGAGGCAGGAAAGTACCAGGCATGTCCTAGAAACAGTGAGGAAGAAATATAATTGGAGTGGACTCAAGAAAGAGGAAAGATCCCCCCCACACACACACACACCCTGCCCTGCATTGGTCAAGCCGGTCAGCCTCTGCTCCTCTCACTCCTCCCTCTGCCCTAGCTCACTTCTCGAAGCTCCTCCCCTCTTCCTCTCCCAGGACTGGTCTGTCATGTTTCATCTGTTCAAGAGGACACTGAAGCAAAACAAATTGAGAACAACAACAACAAAAAGTTGTATGGCAGTTTTTACTTTTTATCACTCGTTTTAACTTTATAAATTAATAATGACAAAACCTCAAAAAAATATTAAGAAAGAGGAAAGACCTCCTACGGTTCTGTAACAGAACTAATAGAGGGAGGGGGCAGACTGTTTACAGTCTTATTCTCAGTGAGATGGAGCCGTCAGGAGGTGCTGAGCAGAGGAATGACATGATCTGATACTGACTTTATAAAAGGATCCTTCTGGAACCTTTAGGGGATAGATGAAATGTTTTCTATCTTAATTAGGGTATCTGTTACACAGGTGTCTACATTTGTCCAAACTCATTGGAATTTACACTAATTTGTGTTTCATCGTATGTGATTATATGTCATTAAGAAATATTTTCAAGTTAAAGGAGGGGGGGGAATCTTGTTGCTAGAGAGAAAATAAACTGAGCCAGAAGGGTCAAAGGATGAAGAGGACAGATTAGTCAGAAGGCTGCTGCCTCTCAAGGTGAGAGCTGTTAGTAGCTCAAACCAAATGGTGGTGAGAAAGGGTGCAGGGAAAACCGACAGGCACTCCTGGTGAGTTAGATATGGGGTACAAGATAAAGAGAAAAGTCAGGGTGACTTCAAGATTTTTCACCTGAGCAACCAGGTGGAAGGTGGTACCACTTACTGAGATGAAAAGATGCACATCCAGAAAAGTGTGTAAAGCACAACTTTGCCGTATAACAATAATTATATAGGAACACCTGCAATAACCACCACCCAGGTCAAGAAACACAAACTGTCCCAGAGAAGAAAAAGCTAAAGGAGTTCATCACCACCAAACCAGTAGCACAAGAAATGGTAAAGGGACTTCTTTAAGAAGAAGAAAGAAAGGATAAAAATATGAATAATATAATGGCAATAACTACATACCTATCAATAGTTACTTTAAATGTAAATGGATTAAATGCTCTAATCAAAAGACAGGGTGGTTGAGTGGAGAAGAAAATAAGACCCATACATATGCTGCCTACAAGAGGACCAGTTCAGATCAAAAGATATACACAGACTGAAAATAAAAGGATAGAAGAAGATATTTCTGGCAAATGGAAATGAAAAAAAAAGTTGGGGTAGCAATACTTATATCAGACAAAATAGACTTTAAAACAAAGTCTGTAACAACAGATAAAGATGTAGAAGCAACCTAAGTGTCCATTGATAGATGACAGAATATGCAATGGAATATTACTCAGCCATAAAAAGAGTGGAATCTTGAAATTTGCAATAAGATGGATGGACCTAGAAGGTGTTACGCTAAGTGAAATAATTTAGAGAAAGACAAATACCATATGATCTCACTTATATTTGGAATCTAAAAAACAATAAATGAACAGTCAAAACAGAAACAGACTCATAGATACAGAGAATATTTTGATGGTTGCCAGATGAGAGTGGGGTTAAGGGGCTGGGCGAAAAAGGTGAAGGGATTAAGATGTACAAATCGGCACTTACAAAGTAATCACGGGGATGTAGAGTACAGCATAAGGAATATAGTCAATAATATTGTAATAACCGTATGGGATGGGGGGTGGGTACTAGATTTATCAGGCTGGTCACTGTAAGTTAAATAAATGTCTAACCACTATGCTGTACACCTGAAACTAATATAATATTGCCTATCAACCATAATTTAGACAAAATTTTTTTTTAAAGACAAAAACACATAGTATTGAGTGAGGTAATGAGCAAAACAAAAGATGTATCATACCCAGGTTCTACTTTTAGCTTAATATAAAAAATAAAATCACAAACATGGCCTATTATATGTTAACCTAATAAAAGTCCTTTCCCAATTAGACAAAAAGTTGATGGATTTTGCTCGGCCGGTGTGGCTCAGTGGTTGAGCATCAACCCATGAACCTGGAGGTCACGGTTTGATTCACAGCGCTTCACATTGCAATTTAACATACCTAATAAGCCTAATCGGTTTAATATCTATTTTATAAAGAGAGAGAACCAAAAAATTTTGAGATTTTCCAGGGGCCCCCTGGCAAACCTCAAAGTTACTTCCAGGTCAAGAAAAAGACTATATAAAATTTGAATTTGGGGAAGTTTGTCAAAGTATCAGAAGGTTCTAAAATACTTGACTAAATAGGACCATAGGTCATTATGAAACAATACTTATTCATTTAACCAGTGACAATAAAAGAGTTCAAAAACACACAAAAGGTTACATAATTGTTAGCAAAACTTTGTTCTTATTATTGAGATGATTCAGTTTTCTTAAGTAGTCAAGAACGTGATTAAGCAACATAAAGCACAGAATATGATATTGATATAAAATAGAGTCTGTTTTCTTGGCAGAAAACTTTTCACAGTACTGTATCTTAGCAAGAGCAGACCAATAATCCATAAAAACTTCCTCCAAACTCTAATTTTGCATCAGCTTACTTTTAATATTTAAATTCATTCCAGTCTTACTTGACCACACATAAAATTTCCTTTCTTGAGAATCCTTTTCACAAACCTTATACAACTTTCTTTGTCCCATCTAATTTGTCTCTTGTTCTCTTACCTGTTCAGAAATAATCAACTTATTTTAGGACAAACTTATTTTCTTATAATTTCCCTCAAAAAATGTATCTCTACACCTTATATCTTCCACACATATCCTATTTTCCTTGCATTCTAAGTTGATTCACTTATTATTCCTAGTAGTTTCAATTATATATATTTGACTTTTTAACCTCTAAAAACCTCAATTTCTAATAAAAACTAAGTAACTGTGAACTGTTGAAACTGACAGCAAATCATAACAGAATGAGTATACTAGAATTTAGCTCCTAGCTGAAATTATTAACTCTTTTTAAGTGGAATGTTGTCATGTCCTGGGACCTGGAGGCCTGCATGTAAGGCAAGTTTCAGGAAGAATATAAAAGTATACTTTGCTTAAGATAATAGAAGAATGTCACCTGTTAAGCATAGGATGTATAGCTCTGCTTATTTTCCTGCTCTTAAGATAACATCACTGACTCACAATCCCAAGGTGTCTTGCAGAAATCTGTACGCAGAAAAGACCACCTGGCGTCACGAAGATCCTGGACAGGATGCCACCAAGAACTAAAATGAGAGTAAGAAAATTGCTGAAGCTTGCACGAGAACTGACCAACACAGCCAGAGATCCTGAACTCCTTACTCATGCTTACTTGTGATATTTTGCCTTTAAACCCCCCCAATTGTAAGCCATCGGTGATTTGGGTTTTTAAGTGATAGCTTCCAGTTCTCCTTGTGTGGTGCCCTGCAATAAAGCTACCCTAATTCCTCCACTGCGATTCTTGGTGTTCAGTGTTTGAATTTGCTGTGTGCCAGGTGAATGAACTCTCTTATTTATAGCTTCCATTAAGATTTATTCAACAAGTTTTGGTTTTACAGTACTGGGTAGGGGAAATGTTCCCCAGCTAGATATAATATTGATTCCTATTTAAATATTCAGGTAAGGTTGACATAACTTCTTTACATAATACCTGCTTAAACAATCCAACTTTCATAATCTTATTAACCATACATTTTTACGTTCTCTCAATCTAATTGTAGTCTGAGTCAGGGTATCTGATCTCTGGAAGATCACAGTTTACTGGAGAAGACAGAAAAATCACGTGAGAGTCAAGCATTAATTGAGGCATGTACAGGATGCTTCAGGGTCACCAAGGGACAACTGGCTAACTCTACCTGGGGACATGGGGGCTTCACAAAGGTGAAGACAGTTGGGTCAGGTCTTGAAGGATGAGTAAGAGTTTTCCAGGCAGACTAGGAGGAGGAAGGGCCTTCCAAGCAGAGGGAGTAGCATGGGCAAAGGTACAGAGATGTGAGGGAGCACTGTAGGATTTTTAGCTGAGAGAGTAAAATAATCAGATTGATTCATTCTCTGACCCAACATATGAGTGCTATGCACTACCCTGGGTGGTGGGGATGACAGCAGTGAAAAAACCAAATCCCTTAACTCATGGAGCTTACATTCTAGTTGGAGGATCACAAAGAGCCAAGGGATAAAAATCAAGCAGGGGAAGATAACAGAGAGGGAGCAGAGGGTGGTTTTAGACAAGGGTGGTCAGAGAAGGCCCTCCTGACCAAGTGACATTTGAGCAGGACTTAATGAAGCGAGGGAGCAGGCCTGGCTAGTGAGTGGGGAAAGGTAACACCAGGCAGAGGGAACTGCAGGTGCAAAGGCCCTGGGGTGGGAACATGTTTGGTGTGATCGAAGAACAAGCAGGTGGGATTGGGGAGTACTGGAGCAGCATGAGGGGTTTGGGGTGGGGGATGAAGTTGGTAAGAGATGGGATTAGTGAGGCAGAGAAGGACCCGATCATGTAGGGGTATGTGGGCCACAGTGAGGGGTGGACATCTCATTCTAAATGGGGTGGGAAGTGTTTGCTGAGACTGCATGTTATGGTATGAGAGGAAAGTGAGGTGTCAAGATAATGCAAGGGCTTTCACCCAAGCAACTGGAAGGATGGAGATACTGTTAAGTGAGGCAAAGGACACTGGAAGGAAGCTCAGGAGGACTTCAGTTTGGACGTGCTACGTTTGAGAGGAGGAGATCCCCATTAGATCTCCAAGGGGAGCTGTCAAAGAGGCATCTGGATCTGTCTGTATGAAACCTGAGCAGGGGGTCAGGTGCACAGGGGGCATTTAAAGGTCTGAGACGGGATGTGAGTACACAGACAGAAGTGGTCCAAGGCCCAAGCCCTGTGGCTCTCCAACCTCCAGACTCTAGGAGACAAAGAGAGTAGGAATCAGCAGAAGGCACTGACTGACTGGTTAGGGAGATCAAAGGGAAGCCAATGGAGTTTGGTGTCCCAGAATCCAAGGGAAGGAAGAGGTTCAGGGAAAACAAGGTAATTGACTATGTCAAATGCTCCCGAGAGGCCCAGTAAGGTAAGGGCTCACCACTGGATTTGATAGCAGGAAGGGAGGGCATAGAAAATTAGATATCCACATGCAAAAAAAGAGAAAGAAATTGGACCCTTATCATGCACTATATAAAAAAATTAACTCAAAATAAATGAAAAACTCAAACATAAGACTTGAAAGTATAAAACTTCTAGAAGAAAGGTAAGGGAAAATTTTCATAACTTTGGTCTTGACATTGATTTCATGGAAATGACACAAAAAGCACAAGTAAACAAGTGGAACTACATCAAACTAAAAGGCTTCTGTATAGCAAAGGAAACAATCAACAGAGTAAAAAGGCAATATATGGGACAGGAGACAATGTTTACAAAATATACATCAGATAAGGGATTAGTCTCCAAAATATATAAAGAATTCCTATAACTCAACAGTAAAAAAAAAAAAAAGTAATAACCCAGTTAAAAAAATGATCTAAAGATTTGATTAGACATTTCCCAGACATATACAAGTGGCCAACATATATATGAAAAGATACTCAATGTCACTAATCATTGGGTAACTGTAAATCAAAACCACGATATCACCTCAAACCTGTTAGGATGGCTATTAACAACAGCAACAATAACAACAACAAAAGATGACAAGCAGTGAGGATGTGGAGAAATTGGAACCCCTGTATACTGCTGGTGCAGCTAAGGAAAACAGTATAGAGGTTCTTTTAAAAAAATAAAAATAGCCCGGCCGGGCATGGCTCAGCGGTTGAGCGTCAACCTAGGATCCAGGCGATTGGGGTTCGATTCCCGGTCAGGGCACATGCCCGGGTTGTGGGCTCGATCAATGACTCTCTCATCATTGATGTTTCTATCTCTCTCTCTCCCTCTCCTTTCCTCTCTCTGAAATCAATAAAAATATATTTAAAAAATAAAATAAAATTACATATGGTCTAGCAATCTGGCTGTTTAGCCAAGAGAATTGAAATCTGGCTCTGCAACAGATATTAGCACTCCTATGTTCACTGTAGCATTATTCACAACAGCCAAGATGTGAAAACAACCTAAATGTCCATCCACAGATGAATAGATAAAGAAAGTGTGGTATATAAAGACAATGCAATATTATTCAATCTTTAAAAACAAGGAAATTCTGCCATATGTGCCAGCATGGGTTAACCTTCAGGACATTATGGTAGGTGAAATAAGCCAGTCACAGAAGGACAAATACTGTATGATTCCACTTAGATGAGGTATCTAAAATAGTCAGACTCATAGAAACACAGAATAGAATGATGGTTGTTAAGGGGCTGGAGGCAGGGGGAAATGAGGAGTTGCTAATCAATGGGTATAAAGTTTCAATAATGCAAAATGAATAGAAATCTGTTGCACAGTAGAAATCTGTGTCTACAGTAGATAATACTGAATTGTACACTTGAAAATCAATGCTGTAATGCACACTTTAAAAAATTTTGTTAAGAAGGTAGGTCTCATGTTAAGTGTTCTTTTTTTTTTTTTTTTTAATATATATTGATTTCAGAGAGAGGAAAGGAGAGGGAGAGAGAGGGAAATAGAAACATCAATGGTGACTCATTGATCAGCTGCCTCCTGTACCCCCGCCCCCCCACTGGGGATCAAGCCTGAAACCGGGGCATGTGCCCTGACCGGGAATCGAACCTTGATCTCCTGGACCCTAGGTCCATGCTCCACCACTGAGCCACACCCAGCTGGGCAAGTCTTACTGTTTTAAATAAACACACTCTTCAAGATTACAGTACATACAAAATGTTGGTAATTATTGAAACTGAGCAACTGCTTAATGGGAGTTCATTATACTATTCTCTCTACTTTTAGGCATACTTGAACATTTCCATAATAAAAAGGTTTTAAATTTTTTTCCCAATTATTTCCCCATCTAAAATGCCAGGAAAAAGTACCAATATTTTTTACCAGGAAAACAAGATTTTGTAGGATCAGGCCGATTTCTCTGGCTTCATATTTTAAGCCCTCTCACCCCAGCCCCTCTTGCATTCTATACTGTAGGATTTCTCAGACTCAATACTATTGTGATTTTGGTTCCAATAATTCCTTGGGGCAGGAGATTTTTAGCAGCATCTGTCTTCTACCCACTAGATGCCAGTAGCACTCATCTGGTTGTGACAACCAAAATAATTCTCCAGACTTTGTCAACTGTTCCCTAGGGGGCAAAGTTGCCCCTGGTTGAGACAACTGGTCTAAGTATACCAGATGGTCCACAGTTCCTAACATGATATGCTGTTTAATATCTCTGATAATTTGTACAAACTATTCCCTTTGCTTAATATGTTTTTCCCCTCCTCTTCCTGACAAGTTTTGTTAATAGTTCAAATACCTGCTTAGAGCAACACTTCTTGGGTGAAGTCTTTGTTTCCTGTGTTCATTTCATTTTTGTAACCATCCCTAACACAATCCCTAGCATAAAATAGGTGCTAAATAAATGTTTGCTGAAAAGATTAATCATAATTATTGAGATTTTTATTGAGGTCCTTGTCAGCACTGTATTTTATGAAAGGTATAAAGCAAGATTCTCACTCTAGAATGGTTTACAAATTAATGGGTGTGATAAAATATTGTTAATTATCACCTATTACCCTTTCTCTCCTTTGTCTTGAATAAAAGAAGCTCTGATGGCTGTCTAGCAAAAAATACTTCCCAGCCTCCCTACAGACTAAGTCCTAGCCACGTGATGTAAGTGGAAGTGTATCCTTTAAAAGGGGTGGCATGCTCTTCCTGACTTCCTCCTTCCTATTGGCTGGAATGCTGATTAAATGGCTGGAGCTCAAGCAGCTATTTTGGACTAGGAGGCAAAGCCTCATGCTAAGAATGGCAGAAGAGTCCTGGCTGGGTAGCTCAGTGGGTTAGAGCATCTTCCCCATACACCAAGGTTGCAGGTTTGATCTCCGGTCAAGGTACATACAAGAATCAGCCAATGTCTGCAGGGATAAGTGGAACAACAAATCAGTCTCTCTCTCTCTCTTTCCCTCCCTCCCCCCAAAAATGAAATTTTTTTAAATTGCAAAAGAACAATGGAGAACAAGTCTGTGGCCCTGATGAGCGTGAAGCCACCATGCTCACCTTGGACTTCATGCCTTCTGATTTTATTTATACCAGAAAGAAATAAACTTTTATCTTGTTTAAAACATGGTTAGCCTGGCCAGCGTGGCTCAGTGGTTGAGCACTGACCCATGATCCAGGCGATCCCAGGATCCATTCCTGGTCAGGGCACATGCCCAGGTTGCGGGCTGGATCCCCAGTGGGGGCGTGCAGGAGGCAGCTGACCAATGACTCTCCTCATTGATGTTTCGATCTCTCTCCCTTCCTCTCTTTGCAATCAATAAAGACATAAAAAGGAAAAAATTAATTTAAAAAAAAATACGGACCCTGAAGTACCTGTGTATGTTCTAGAACGCCCGGCCAGAAGCGGCTAACTGCTTTGCATGCTGGGATTTGTAGTCCGCCAAAGAGTCGTTCTAGTCAAGATGGCGAATCTGCTAATGACGTGTAGAGAGCGGCCCGCCCCAGGGGAGTCTGGACCGAGAAGGGACTGGGTGGCAGTTGGAACCTAAGACAAGGTGTTAAAACCTCTTCACCCAAGGAAGTGGGGCGCCTCGAAGTCTCGCGAGATGCTGACGGGGCCCAACGGAACGCGGGGCTGTCACATCACTAAGGGCGCTTGTTGGGGGCGGAGCCGTGACGGCAGTGGGCCGGGAGTCGTAGGTGCCCGGTAGGGGCATTTGGGCCGAGCTTCGACTGTGAGAAGCAAAGCCGTGGCCATGAAGGAAGAGAAGGAGCACAGGCCGAAGGAGAAGCGAGTAACCCTCTTGACTCCCCCGGGGGCCACAGGCAGTGGCGCTGGGGCTTCCGGGGACAGCACCAAAGGGGAAGATAAGCAGGATCGGAACAAGGAGAAGAAAGAGGCGCTGAGCAAGGTGCCTGGCGGGCCGTTGGCCCGTGAGAGGGCGGGACGCGTCCGCCACCCATGGAGGATGGGTGGGAATGGGGCTGCCCTCTCCCTCTCCCAGTCTCCCCTTCTGTTTCTTCACCTGAGTGAAAATCGCATCATTGGGTCACCCACTGGACCGAAATGGGGGGGAGTCGCTCCCGGCTGAGCCCTGGGGTGAAAGTGAGGGAAAGAGGGGGGAGGTTCCTAGACGAGAAGGGTTTAGATCAGAGCTGTGAAGTGATAATGCGAGGGGGGGGGGGCAGTGATGATAAAGAGAATGAGGGCTTAAAATGTTAATTGGGGGAATTATTAAACAGGGAAGGGGCTATCAAGCGTGGGAGTAGTTTGCGATGGAAGTATTAATGGAGGCGAGTTGAGGGAGTGTTAGGATTAATGGTCTTGGGGCACCTCAGGTTCATCCTGTTGGGGGAACAATGAGGGAATTTTTGGTATTCCTCAGAGGTTTGAATTCTTTATGCTGAATGAGAAAGGGTTTTGTTTTAGGATATGTTGGATGTGGTAGGGAAATATCAGTAACTCAAGAGTTCGTGGCACCCACAAAAGACCAGGGTTGGCCTACTAATTTCTTACCACTACGTCTATCAAAAAATGGGTGATGGAAAATGGTACGCAAATCTAGTAAATTGCGGGGCTTCGGATTAACAGAACCTGAGATTTTCCTTGCTGCAGACAGTTATTTCTAAGAGATTTTTTAAAACCTCGTTACTATTATGTTCGATTACTTCTAAACATTAGGGGACTTTTTCTCCTGGGTTTTTATAAGTGATCTCCTCTTTTAAAGCCCAGCTTTCTTCAGGGATGGTGGTTCTTTCAGGTGTGACAGAAAATTGATTTGTACTAATTTTATTTTTACTTATTCATTTCTGAAGGTGGTAATTCGGAGATTACCTCCCACTTTGACCAAGGAGCAGCTTCAGGAACATCTTCAGCCTATGCCTGACCATGATTATTTTGAGTTTTTTTCTAATGATACTAGGTAAAATAAATAAAAGGAGGGAGGGGGTAAATGAAAAATGTTTCTTCCGTTCCATTTTACGCTACCAATGTTTTCTATTTGATTTTTGAGCCTGTCTCTTTAATATATGCATTCTTATAATTCAGCCAGACACCTGCAAGCACATTTACATAATTGCTTTCCTCTCTGCAGTCTGTATCCTCATATGTATGCCAGAGCATACATCAACTTTAAAAACCAAGAGGACATTATTTTGTTCAGGGATCGCTTTGATGGTTATGTATTCCTTGACAATAAAGGTGAGTCCTAGTAACAAGAGGTTTCTTTGTCATTTGTCTAGGACAATGTGTGTATCACAGTGCTTTCTGAATGCCTTGATAGTTTTTCTAAAATCCTGGGTGATAAAATGTGCACCATTTAAAGAGTTTCACACATTTGATAAGCCTATTTACAATCTTATAGATATGTGACTTTTCTCAGCCTCGGGTATTTTTGTTAACCTGTTATATCTGTAGTTTGATCAACTGAATGAAATTGCTTGTTTTATCCTGTGACAATTTTTTTGCCCTAGATTAGAATATCTGATATTTTGACGACTAGTTTCAGCAGTAATATGGATAAATAACTCTTTAAACTTGTATGACAAGCTTTAAACATTTACTTCTCATCTTGCTTCAAGGACCAACGTTTATTTATTCAGATCCTTTAAGCCAATAGTTATTTGTTGCAATACTGTTTAACATTTTAAGTTGTATGTAATTAAAACATTGAACTTGGTGATTTCCTACTTTGTATCCAGAAGTCTATAGGGAAGAACAACTTCTACCTTAACTCTCTTTTTATTTTCTCCTGCTTGCAACAGTTAGCCAGACAATGTCCCAGCTGCCATTTGCCACTTTCCTTTCGCTTTGCAATCATAGTGAACGATGTGTTTTTTGTTGAGCTTTGTTTTTTCAGCATTACTTCAAAGTTAGTGAAAATGTAATCTTTGTCAAGGAATATACCTGTAAAAGTAGAAGGATTGCCACTGTTTGTCCAACTTTATTAATCCCCACAAACTAGTGACTTTTCCACTTCAATTATTCCAGGAAGTAGCAATGATTTCCTAGTCACTTGGCCTGAAAATCTGAGTTGTGTTTAACCTTTTACTCTCTTGTTTTATACCTTACATATAAACAAGTGATGAATCATTTTTTAAAAATTTGATTTGATTTTAGAGAGAGGAAGGGAGAGAGGAACATCAAGTGATGATTTTTTTAAAAAAATATGTCTTTATTGATTTCAGAAAGAGGAAGGGAGAGGGAGAGATAGAAACATCAATGATGAAAGAGTCATTGTTCGGCTGCCTCCTGCACGCCCCCTGCTGGGGATCGAGCCCGAAACCCGGGCATGTGCCCTGACCGGGAATTGAACCTCAGTCTCCTGGATCCTAGGTCGATGCTCAGCTGCTGAGCCGCCCCAGCCGGGCAAGTGATGAATCTTTTAAATTTGTTTTTTAACATCGTGCCTGTCCTTACTAATACTTTCATACTTTATGCTCTTGCCATCTAATTCTTTTTTTAATCCTCGCCCAAGGAGTGAGGATATTTTTTCCATTGATTTCAGAGAAAGTGGAAGGGAGGGGAGTAGGGGAGACAGAGAGAGAAACATCGATGTGACAGAAACACATCAACTGGTTGCCTCCCACATGCACCCTGGCTGAGGGCAGGGGATCGGACCTGAAACCCAGGTATGTACCCTTGACCAGGAATCAAACCTGTGACCCTCCGGTGCGCAGGCCGACACTCTAACCACAGAGCCACACCAGCCAGGGCAGTCACCTAATTCTTAGACAACCACTGTCTCTGAACTTATAGGGTTTTTCATTTTTTTCTATTTCTGTATAATTCAGTCTGTTATATTGCCATGAAATTAATCTTTTTGAAAATAGTGATTTAAGAGAACAGTTATGAAAAAGTCCAAACTCCTTAGCCTCATAGTCAAAGCCCTCCATAGTCTGGCCTCACTTCTGTTTTTTCAGCCTATCTTCCACAATTTCCTTCTGCTTCAGTCTATCTATTCCTTTTCAGATATATCAGTTTTTAAGTTAATCTGACTCTGCATTCACCAGGATTTCCAAAATCATGTTTCCTCCATGACTGCTTTGTGATACCTTCTGGTCAATTCTAGTTATTTTATTCTGACTTATGTCTACATGTCAGTGATTTTTATACTTTGTCTGACATTATTCTGTAGCAGGGACCTGGTATTTTTTTTTTTTCCAGTAGTCACTTGTTTTCTTTAAAAAATATGTTTCACTGATTTTTTTTTTTTTTTAAGAGAGAGTAAGGGAGAGGGAGAGAGAGAGAAACATCGATGTGAGAAAACATCAATCAGTTGCCTCCTGTACACACCCCGACTGGTGACCAACTGAGCCACACTGGCCAGGGCACTTGTTTTTTATTAAATTGAGTTATAACTCACATACCATAAAATTCAGTATTTTTAGTATATTCACAAAGTTATGCAATCATCACCACTATGTAAGTACAGAATGTTTTTATCACTCCAAAAAGTATCCTGTATCCTATTAGCAGTCATTTCCCATTCTCCCATTCTCCCTTCCTGTCCTGGAAACCACTAATCTAACAATGGATTTCCCTATTTTAGACATTTCATATAAACACAATCATACAATATGTGGCCTTTTGTGACTGGCTTCTTTTACTTAGCATGTTTTCAAGGTTCATCCATGTTACAGCATGTATCATTACCTCATTCCTTTATTTTTGTTTGCATTTTTTTAATTGTGGTAAAATACACAATAAAATTTGCTGTCTTAACCGTTTTTAAGTGTACAGTTCAGTTGTGTTGACATTATACATTCACATTGTTGTGCAACCAATCTTTAGAACTTTTTCATCTTTTAAGACTGAAACTCTATACTGATTAAACATCTACTCCCCATTTCCCCCTTCCCCAGCCCCTGACAAATACCATTCTATCTCTATGAAGTTGACCATTCTAGGTACCTCCAATAAGTGGAATCATATGGTATTTAACTTCTTATGATTGGCTTATTTCACTTAGCATAATGTCCTCAAGGTTTATCCATGTTGTCGCATATGTCAGAATTTCCCTTTTAAGGCAGAGTAATATTCCATTGTATGTATATATTACATTTTGTTTATCCATTCCTCTATCAAGGGACATTTGGGTTGCTTATATGAACTCTTAACTACTATAAATAGTGCTTCTATGAATGTGGGTGTAAAAATAATCTGTTCAAGTCTCTGCTTTCATTTCTTTTGAATATATATCCCAAAGTGGAATGGTTAGGTCATAAATTTTTTTGGAGGAGCCACCATATTGTTTTCCATAGAAGCTACACCATTTTACATTCCCACCAGTAAAGCACAAGCGTTCTAATTTTTCCATGTCCTCACCAACACTTACTATTTTCTGTGGTTTTTAAAAAAATGTATCTTTATTGATTTCAGAGAGAGGGAGAGAGAGAAGAGAGAGAGAGAGAGAGAGAGAGAAACATCAATGATGAGTCATTGATCCACTGCCTCCTGCACACCCCCTACTGGGGATCGAGCCTGCAACCTGGGCATGTGCCCTGACCGGGAATCAAACCACAATCTCATGGATCATAGGTTGATGCTCAACCTCTGAGCCACGCGAGCCGGGCTATTTTCTGTGTTTTTTTTCCCTTTAATAGTAACCATTCTAACTGGTGTGAGGTGATAGCTCACTGTGGTTTGCATTTCCCTAATGATTAGTGAGATAATATTTTAACATTTTCATATGCTTGAGCATATGGGCATCTTTTCATATGCTTTTTGGCCTTTTTTATATCACCTTTGAATAAGTGTATTCAAGTCCTTTGAACTTTTAAAAATTGGGTTGTGGGGTTTTTGTTGTCGAGTTGTAGGAGTTCTTTATATGTTCTGTATATTGATTCCTTATCAGATGTATGATTTGCAAATATTTTCTCCTATTTTATAGGTTGCTTTTCCACTATGTTGATTGTGTTATTAAATGCACAGAAGTTTTTAATTTTGATGTCCAATTTATTGATTTTTACTTTTGTTGCCTTGCTTTTGATGCCCTGGTATATTTTTTAAATAACAGCTTTATGCGATATAATTCACATACCACAAAATTCACCCTTTAAAAATGTTTTTTAGTGCCGGGTATCTCAGTTGGTTAGAGCATCAACCCGATATGCCAAGGTTGCGGGTTCGGTCCCTTGTCAGGGCACACACAAGAATCAACCAATGAATGCATAAATGAGTGGAACAACCAATCAATGTTTCTCTCTCTCTCAATAAAAAAATTAAAGTTTATTTTAAAAATGTTTTTAGTGTATTCACAAAGTTGTGCAGCTATCACCGCAATCTAATTTTAAGACATGTTCATCACTCTAAAGAGAAACCCCATACCCATTATCTCCCACTCCCTGTTCTCCCCATCACTCCCCCAGCTCTAGACAATCACTAATCTTATTTTTCTCTATAGATTTGCTTATTCTAGAGATTTCTGATTTTTTTTAAATAAAAGTTAGCTTATTACTTGCCACATATCAAAACATCACACTTTAAAAGTGAAATTTAAATGAATGTTTTATTCATTTCATTTTTTCCATTAGGGGCTCCTTTGATAGCATGTTGATTTTAGTTGTGGCAGTGTGATTGATGCCTGTTTTAAGACACTTCTCAGATGACTGCCATCAAAGGAAGCCTAGGCAAAGGGGGGAAAAGGGGGAGCACCTGCAATAATGTCAACATTAGAATTTTTTAATTAAAAAAAAAAATACAGACAAAGCCAAAAAGAAAAAAACAATGCCTAGAGAGCAGTGGGTTGACTCTCTTGTATCCACTTGACATTTTCTTTGTTATAACAAGTGTGATATTTTTTTCAAAACAGGTCAGGAATATCCTGCAATAGTAGAATTTGCTCCTTTTCAAAAAGCTGCAAAAAAGAAAACTAAGAAAAGGGATACCAAAGTTGGGACTATCGATGATGGTACAGTATAGCTCTAGTTATGTAATGCTATTGCCATGGGTTTTTTAAAAACATTACCTTTGTGAGAATTAATTGGACTCTAAGCTTTTAAATAAGAGAACATATGGGATAAAGTTCATACAAAATATAATTCATTGATGGAAGCTTTGCTTAACTGTTAAAATGGAGGTAGGTTTCCTATAGAGTTTTCACTCTTTGGCTAGTGGCATTTCATTCCTCCTCCATTAAGCAATACATTGTTGACTCCTGAGTATAAAACTACTTGAGGCTTTTTACCATTGTTATGATTATTTATTTAACTTTTGGGTTTCCATTTTTATAAAGAGAGAGACTTATCATTGAGAGCTATATTGGAAAAATTATGTATTCAAGTAACTTAATATCAAGTAACTGAAGTGGCCAGTCCTATTTTCTAGGCTTTGAAATGTGAAGTTAACCATACACATAGTAATTACATTGAACCAAAAGACAGGAAGTAAAAAACTGGAATAATTGCCACTTAAGGTAAACTGGATCCAGGTTTTGAGATCTCTATAACTTATGTTGGATAAGGGCTCAGCTGCAATATTTTCTATCAGATTGATATTTTAGAATCATCCAGTTTGATTTCCATTATTTATTACTATAGTGGGTATTTTATAAAGAACACAGAAAAGAGTCAACATGCAACTGCTTATTGATTATATCAGATTCAGACCTGGAAGACTAGATCAAGGGACATGTTCCACACTGCATAGAAACTCCAAATACAAGGAGTATAATGACTCAGATGTGTTTCCCAGTCTGATGTCAGAGGCATCTAGGAAAGAACTCCTGGAATTACCATCACCTCCAGTGCCCCATCTAGGACATCCCCCTGATGTATCTTTTTGGATCATCTCATTTTCATATGTTGAGTTTACTTAAAGTGAGGTATACCCATACAGGAATTGCTTACACTCTGTATATGTAATAAACATATACTCTTACTATATACGTAACTATATACACAACAGTTCTCTCACAAATGTGACTCTGCATTAGTAGGAGCAGTGACTTTCAAAAGCAAACTATCATCCCTAGAGGTTCTGTTATAATGTGTGCTATCTCATTTTCCCTGACCCCATGTTACACCAGACTCCCTTTGTGGGTATCTCTAATAGGAGTTCTGAGAGTAACAAATAAAGCCCTAAAGTCTATCTTGTGGGTATAGGTTTATTTTTTATCTTCCATAAAGTAGGAAATTACCTTTGATAAATATCCTAGATAATGATTTCCTGTTTGTTTAAACTCTACTACATTTTCTGTTTACTTAAACAATTATTCAGATCCAGAATATAGAAAATTTTTGGAAAGTTATGCTGCTGATAATGAGAAAATGACATCTACTCCAGAGACTCTGCTAGAGGAAATAGAAGCTAAAAATAGAGAACTAATAGGTAAGTTGACAAAAGGAATTAAGGGCAACAGCTTTTTCATCAGAAGACCTGTCTGACTCCCACTTCTGTCACTTGATAGCTGTGTGATCATGGGGAAAGCACTAACTTCTCTGAGACTCTGATTCTTCTACTGTAGTAAGCAGATGATAATAATACCTGTGTCAGAGGATTATGAGAATGCATTGATTAGATGGGGAAAATTCTCTATGACCTATTTAGTGCCACAGAAATAAGTATAAAACGTTTGAAGGCTCATGGCACCTTTAGATGTTGGTAAGCATTTGAAGATCAGTTGATGTTTTCTAGTAATAAGAAGCTAATATTCCTAAAAAAAAATTTGACCTGAAATATCAAAAAATGGATTTAGTTACTGCAAAACTGAAAACCTCTTGAGAAATTCTAGCTTGGCTATTGGTTCTAGTAGTAAGCTGTCACTGCTGTATCAGCTCTAAACATAAGCGTAGCCTCTGACTCAGGATGTCCACTCCAAGGAATTTATCCAAAGGAAGTATATTTTCAAAAGCTAGCTACGTGGCTAGATAGCATTGTTCAGAATACTGAAAAATGAATTAAATATTCTTCTAAAAGTTGTTTTTTGTTAACGGATGCATAGCATAAGCCCATCTCTGACAATTTCCTTAGAATAAATTCCCAGAAGTGAAATGATGGGGTCAAAAGGACACTGTTAGCCCCTTCCCTGTTTCTTCCCAGTTGGACAAATTTGTGCTCCTGTCTGTAGAACCAGAGAATGTCCTTTGCACTTAATTCTCACTGACAGTAGAAATGACACTTTTTAAAAAGTTTATTGTTTTATTTTGTATTTCTTCAATTTTTAAAAGGTATTTTAAATGCGCAGAATTGGAATACTGTAAAGACTTCTTTCCGATAATACAGTTATGAGCTCTGTTTAAGGGGCGTAGTTCTTCCGACCTTGGGCGGTTGGCAGGGAATGTCAGAAAATGGAATCCTTTCTAGGGGTTGATAAGTATTATTAATAATCTGTTTACATTTATGTAGCTAAAAAGACAACCCCACTATTGAGCTTCCTGAAAAACAAGCAGGTAAACCTTTGTTTTTATAGTTTTCTCAATACTTTTATTTCATTGGTTCACATTCTGTTAAACGTTTTAAGAGCATTGGGATCCCATAGGAGAAACAGCTGCTTCTTCTTACCATTATTCTTTTTTTTAAATACTTTGTTAAATTTATTGGGGTGACAATGGTTAATATGAACATATAGGTTTCAGGTACCATTATTCTCTAAAGATTTGGCTTGTTGGCCCTCTCCTTTTCTCTGGTTGTTGGGACAAGGAATCATTCTGCAAACCCAGAGAGTCCTCTTGATTTTTCTGAAAGTCTCTGGAAACAGAGCAAGGCAGCAGTGGGAGACTCTGATACTAGCAAGCCCTGGTCTTCATTCGCTCATATTCTGAGTGGGGTGGGGAGGGGATTAAGGAACTAGAAAGTTGGAAGGAAAGATGATCCCGTTTAGTGGGTGCCCACCATGCCTTTGGGATTGGTTGAAGTTTTTGGTGATGACTTTAGTGTTTGAAGGTGTATGTTGATGTTTCTCTCTAGAGGATGAGAGAAGAAAAAAGAGAAGAAAGAAGGCGGCGAGAAATAGAAAGAAAAAGACAAAGAGAAGAAGAGAGGAGAAAATGGAAAGAAGAGGAGAAACGAAAAAGGAAAGATATAGAAAAGCTAAAGAAGATAGAAAGAGTTCCAGAAAGGGACAAGTTAAAGGAAGAACCAAAGATTAAGGTATGAAAATAACTAAAACTGGCTGCATGTTGCTGAAAATTGCATGTATCTACTTCTTTATAAACATGCATGCAAACTGTGTGGTGTAAATATAGTTTTTCAGTTTTGTTTTTGTCCTTTTTGGTTGGGGGGGGCAAGTGAACCAGTTGAAATCTTTCTATAATACTAATAGTATGATTTTAAAATTTTAAGATAATTTAAAAGAACTAAGTAGTTTACATGATATTTATTCAGTGCAAATCTGTGTTATTTTTATCATTGACAATGTTCAATTTTTGGATGATTATTCTGTCAATTCTTCATAAAATAGGGCTGGCTGGCATGAATTACGGTTTTTATTCAGCTTTTCCTTCATATTTGATACATGAAGTCGCCTCATCTGTTTGTTTTCCACTGTCTTCAGGTACACAGGTTTCTGTTACAAGCTGTGAATCAGAAAAATGTAAGGACTAAGTACATGATACCGAACACCTAGTATCATGTCACACACACAGGTCTTAGTTAATAAATCCTTTTGGTGGTGGTGGTAGTGATACCTGTAGAAAACCCCTTCAGACTGACCAGTCTTCTTAAAAGCAAGCTATTTTAAATTCCTACTTTAAAAGGAAGCCCAGATGACTTCCTGATGCTCTGCTATGTCCCCAGAAGCTTCAACAATATACAGCCAAAGGACTACCCTGCCTAAATAGCTCTTTCTCTTTTTTAGCTGCTTTTCATAACTGTCTTGTGCAAGTACTAGAGATAATATCGTGCACTACGAGCTTTCCCCTCTCACATGATTCCCACATTACCTTCTTGCATCTCCCTGGGAGTCTGTGAGCAGCAGATTCTGTTGAACACATAGCATATAGGAAAAGGAAAATCTATAGAAAGATCCCCGGCCTTTCTGCTTCCCTTCTGAGGGCATGGCTTGGGCAGCCCTTGCTCCAACAAACTTCTTGGGGAAGTACTAGTACTTCAGAGAAAGTAAGAGAAAATCTCAGAGATAGTAGCAGGGTCTCCTTTTACCTCCTCAAAATTCAGTAGTTTGTGTGGTTCCCCTAGGCTCTCCAGGGCTCATTATTGTTGATAAGGGGCCTGGCCACAGGGTGGGAAAGTTCCTGTCTTAATTCTTTCCAGCAATGTCTGCCATGGCACAAGTGACTTGACTTGCTATTCCTAACTATCAGCAAGGCAGAAGGTAGAGCCATCCATGCTGGAGACATCCATTAATGTTCTTAGTAGAGTAATGAACATCTTGGCTTCTAACAGAGATGTTCATCTGAGAAATAAGAACACTTCCAATGAAACCTGTACATGGCATCCTCACTTTACATGGGTACCTTCTTAGTGTCCAGTTTGGACTCACCATTTGTAGTGGCTGTCCGTGCGCTGAAATACTTCGCTTAAATCTTTTGGTGCTTGGCCTTTGCTTGGTGACCTGTATGATGCCTTTACCCTGAGACTGGAATTCTTCTATTTTGCCTCAGAATCTCTCTGAATGTCCAACACTTGAGGGTATTCTAGAGAGATTTGTAGCAGTGGTATGAAAAAGAAACTTGTTAGAAATTTGGACTTTATAAACCACTTTTTAGAATTGCATTCTGTCATGTACATGACATTGTGCAGAGTTCCTACTCAGTAGAGATGGAACTTCATTGTTCTGTTGTATGAGGTATTTGGATTTTTAAACCCAATGCCAAATGATTTTACTATTCATCTCTAATGATAATATGATTGTACCATCATATATGTATGTTACTCTCAGGCTCAAGGCAAAATTATTCTCACAATAGATCACTCCTTTGGTGACCAAGGTATTTGTCATTCCAAGTACTACATAGAAACACTCCAATAGTAATGATCTACCTCGCATTTTAAATTTGTGGTATATTTTCCCATCAAGTTGTATTGACATGCTGGTTTGCTACAAAAGGCATACTTGGAAGTGTGCATTGGTTCACTTAAAGGTTGACCCATTTAAAGCCAAAGGAGTCTTGATCCTATTGCCACAAGTGATTAAACCACTTCATTTGAGTGGATAACACTTTCACATTAATAGCAATTTACCTTTTAGTAAATTACTGCTCTTGTGCACTAGTTGTTCATGCGAAAGTTTGCGTACCTGCAGAAAAGGGGGCCTTCTGTAGTCAGAATTTTAAATATTTAGTATATTGTTTTCTTTGATAGGCTTAGAAGACAGTGTCCCATCCTTCAAAATAAAAATAAATTTGTTTTCTTTAAAGCTGCTCAAGAAACCAGAAAAAGGAGATGAAAAAGAATTGGACAAAAGAGAAAAAGCCAAGAAATTGGACAAAGAGAATCTGAATGATGAAAGAGCCAGTGGGCAAAGTTGTACATTACCCAAACGTGATGGTGAACTTCTTAAAGATGAAAAGCCTAAGAGGTCAGTAGGCAAGGGCTCTTGGTACACTTGTTTTCAATGTATTTCTAGATGCCAGTTTTACTGCTATTTCCTGGACTTATACCTGAATTAAATAAGCTGTTTGACCAGGGGCAGGGGGATGAGTAGGAAAGGTTTCAAATATTCTAATATCTTAATCTAGGTGGATGACTTTTGTTTTGTTTTGTTACTGTTTTTCAAAAAATTAGTTTGTTTTTTTTAAATCCTCACCAGAGGATTTTTCATTGTTTTTCAGAGGGAGTGGAAGGGTTAGAGAGAGAAAGAGAGACAGAGACAGAGAGAGAGAGAGAAACATTAATGTGAAAGAGACACATCCATTGGTTGCCTCCCTACTGGGGCCAGGCATCCAGCCTACAACCGAGGTACGTGCCCTTGACCAGAATCAAACCTGAGACCCTTAAGCCCAGAGGCCGATGCTCTAACCACTGAGTAAACAGGCTAGGGCACCACTAGTATTTTTTCACTCTGTTCCAAAAGTGCAGCCTCATTGCCGTGGCCAAGTCAGAATCAGAGTGTTCCTGCATTTGCAATGAGAAGATCTTTGAGGGTACATTCTCAGATTTGTTTTTCATGCAGACCTGAAGATGAGAGTGGCAGAGACTACCGGGAGAGGGAGCGGGATTATGAACGAGATCAAGAGCGCATACTCCGGGAAAGAGAGAGACTGAAGCGTCAAGAAGAAGAGCGCCGGAGGCAGAGGGAGCGCTATGAGAAAGAGAAGGCTTATAAAAGGAAGGAAGAAGAAATTAAAAAAGAGAAAGAAGCACTTCGGGATAAAGGAAAGAAGACTGAAAGTACAGAATCACTAGGCAGCTCAGAAAAAACTGAAAAGAAAGAGGAAGTGGTTAAGAGAGATCGCATTAGAAACAAGGTGCTGCTTTTTGTTACACTTGTTTATTTTCATGGGGATTTTTTTTTCTTTTCCTATAAGTGTAAAGGAAAGGGCTAGCTCATTGTTTATTATAGAATTTTTAAAGACATTCTATTATAGAAAATTTTATTGTAGGAACTTTAACTCTGCAACTTTTTTCAGTCTTGTTTAGGTCCTTTTATTAACTTATTGTAGACATTTCAAACACACAGAAGTAGAACACAATACCATGTACCCATCACTCAGGTTCAGTAATTATCAACTGGTAGCCAACCTTCTTTCTACTCTACCCCATCCCTACCCACTAATGGATGATTTTCAAGCAAGTCCTAGACATATAATTTCTTCTTAAAATACATCAATATTAGGGATCAAGCCTTTTTCTTAATAAATATAACCCAAATAGCATTTTCACATTAAAAAACACAATAATTCCTTAACATCCTACCTACTCACTATTCAGATTTTCCCAACTGTCTCATTTATATCTTTTTTATAGGCTCCAAACAAGGTCCACAAATTGTATTTGCTTGATTTCTCTCCTTAAATTTCTTCTAAACAATCCCCTTCTTTTTGTTTTCCTACATTTATTGCAGAAACCAAGTTCTGTAGAGCTTCTACCAGTCCATATTGGCTAATTACATTCCTGTGGTATCATTTAACATGTTCCTTAATCTTTGTTTCCTTGAAAACTCATGGTTATATCTAGGGCAGCGGTCAGCACATTTTTTCTGTAAAGGGCCAGATGGTAAGTAAATATTTTAAGCTTTGTGGGCGATATGGTCTCTATCACCACCACTAAGCTCTGTAGGCATAGACATATATAAAATGAGCGTGGCCGGGTGCCAATCATATTTTACTCACAAAAACAGGCAGCCCCTCACCTAGAGACCTGAATATATTCAGGCTCAGTTTTTGGTAAGAATACTTCAGACAGCGTTGTGCACTTCCTATGCATCATGTTAGGAAGCATATAATGTCTGGGTGTCCTTTTAGTGTGATGCTATGATTGATCAATAGTTGTATTGTGTTTGTGTAAAAGGATGTCCTTGTCCTTAGGATATACACTCTTAAATATTTAGGGATTGAAGGGTCATGATGTCCTATAACTTACTCTCGAGTGGTTCTGCAAAAATAATAATGTGTATATATATGCGTGCATTCACATACTAGACACAGAAGCAGCACATGTGACAAAATGTTAAAATTGTGACTCTAGATGAAAGGTATCAGGTATTCATTGTTTAAGTTTTACAACATTTCTATAGATATAAAACTTCAAGATAAAAAGTTGAAAAAACACCTAATCAATAATTTAAGGTATTATAAGCCTGATCCGTTATAAAATTTTTTATCAGCCTTTTTCCTCACAATTTTGTTTAGCTTAATTATTTCATAGGGAAGGGGGGAGGTGGTAGTAGAAAATGGTGATATGTGAATTCCGCCTTTCCTGTTGTATTTATTATCTGATGTTCTTCTATAAAGAGGAATTTCCCTCATCAGCTGTTTAGTTAGCTTGAAATTCCGTTTACACAGGAAAGGCAAGATAATTTGATTCTTTCCTGTTATTTACCAGTATTAGGAGTAATGAGTTGGTGTTCTGGGCAACTTCTAGGGGTTATCATTGACTTTAGTTTTTAAGAACTCGTGGATTTAGAAATACTTGGTGTATTCCAACTTGTTGTCATCAGTTACTATCCTTGTTGATGTTTAAATTGTTCCATCTTCGCACAGTGGGAGCCCCTTTGTCCATTCTTTAAATACCATACAGGAGTCTCATCTGTTTTTTTAAAATATGTTTTTATTGATTTTTTAGAGAGAGGGGAAGGGAGAGGGAGAGAGACAGAAACATCAATGAAAGAGAAACATCAATTGGCTGCCTCTTACATGCCCCCCCACTGGGGATAGAGCGGGAAATATGAGCATGTGCCCTAACTGGGAATCGAACCCATGACCTCCCTCTTGGTGCATGGGACGACACTCAATCCACTGAGCCACACAAGCCAGGCTCATCTGTTTTAACATTTCATCTTGTGAAAATAGTGAAATATTTTGCTGAAATTATTCAATTGAGAGTAATGCTTTAAGGCTAACTTTCATACATCAGGGAGAAAGGACAAGGAAGGCTCATGTAATTTTTTGTGAATTCTAAAGGCCTACACAATTAAGTTTTCCAGGATCATACTGTCATTAAACCAAACACATTACTTGAACTGAGAGCTACATGATGACTTTATTGAGGCTTATTTAAGAATCTGAGATCTAAAGTGCCACCTAGTTTCAAGCTGGGGTATTAAATTGTTAGACCTGAATTAAGAAATAATCATGTTGCCCAGCTGGTGTGGCTCAGTGGTTGAGCATGGACCTTAGAACCAAGAGGTCACAGTTTGATTCCTAGTCAGGGCACATGCCTGGGTTGTGGACTCGATCCCCGGTGGTGTTTCTCTCTCATTGATGTTTCTATCTCTCCTTCTCCCTTCCCCTCTCTCTATAAATCAATTGGGGGGGAAAAAGAATCATGTTGTGCCAAGTTACATGGGGTCTGAGTTCACAGGTTCAGAGAGGTCTTCACTTAAGACTGCATTCTTTCTTTTTTAAATATGTTTTATTGATTTCAGAGAGAGGAAAGGAGAGAGAGAGAAACATCAGTGATAAGAGAGAATCATCAATTGGCTGCCTCCTGCACGCCCCTTACTGGGGATGGAGCCCGCAACCCGGCACGTGCCTTGATTGATAATTGAACCACGATCCACCTGGATCATAGGTCCACGCTCAACTGCTGAGCCACGCAGTCTGGGCAAGACTGCATTCTTTGTTATTGTTGTTTTTACTTCTAATATTTTCTTATATGGTGGTGCACTTAAAAGTCAATTTACTGATAGGGAGGAGAAATAGGCAATGGCTGAGGTTTTTCTAAGTAAAAAAACAAAAAACTAATTCAGTTTCTCTTGAGATCGTTAAGAAAATTAGTAGCTTTGTTGAAAATTTACCCTAGGCATATAAAATAATAATTATGAAATGGTTGCTTTTGTTTGGAGATAGGGGAAAGGAAGCAGGCTGTTAGAAGCAAATTAACCATCAACACCTACTATCATGTACTGTGCCCTCACATTTTTGGTCTTGTATGAGTTGGTTTTGGTATACATTAATATATAACTTATGACTCTGAAAATCTCCTGTAAACACTGAGCAGCAATGTTTTAACATTAACATTTCATTTTACTTTAGGATCGCCCAGCAATGCAGCTTTACCAACCAGGAGCTCGAAGCCGAAATCGACTCTGTCCCCCTGATGACAGCACCAAGTCTGGAGATTCAGCGATAGAAAAAAAGCAGGAAAGTGGTATTAGCCATAGAAAAGAAGGAGGAGAGGAGTGATAAGTCCAAATGGCCGTAGGTGTCCTCCTGACTGTGTAGGCAGCCAAAGAGCATGTATTAAGCAATCCAGAAGTGCCTCAGGGCAAAGGAATAGAGAGAGAAAGGGGGTCGCTGTGCTGGTGGGGTACACTGCAGAGGAGTATGTTTTGCATCAAAGCAGGAACCTGATGGTGGGTGCAGATTGGAAGTACAATTTCATTTTTTTGCAGTTCCTACAATTAACTTTAAAGTGTCAGACAAAGATCAGAGAGAGGACATGCATTGCATTTTGCAGGTGGGAAATGTCAAGTGGGGACTTAATTAGCTATGACATGAGAAGAAGAAAAGAGAGCCGGCTCTAAAATCAAAAGGTTTTGTTAATCCTGGGTTGAATTTTCTTAATTTAGTGGAGCAGAGTCACTTTGAAGTCTTGTTCAGATCTAGTTATATTCATTGTTGGTGATAACTGTTGACTTTGTGTAGCATAGAAACAACAAGCATGTAATTATAGTACAAGTACAGTAAAGGATATAACAAGTGTTCGCTTATGCAAAATTGGAATAGTCATGCCATGTCTGTATCCTGTGTCCTAAAATTTTAGGATTAGTTTCATATTTTTGTTTGCTTATGTGAGCTTAGGGTAAAGAATATTTTTAAACATCTCCTTTGGCCTATAGCAATTTTTAATTAATATGTAAAATTTAACCCTTGTTTGGTTCTTGACAATCCAGTCTTTGTTTTACCTTAGGTCTCATGATCTGAGTGCATGACCTGTCCTGGAAGGAAACTGCACCAATATTTGTTCCTGTTGAAATAGCAACTTTCAGTCTTAGCTTGTTTTGTATTGGTGTCAATAAATATCAACATCATTCAAGTATGAAGCTAAATGTGTTTATTAACTTTTTTTTAAAAAAAATGTCTTTATTGATTTCAGAGAGAGGCAGGGAGAGAGAGAGAGAGAGAGAAACATCAATGATGAGAGAGTCAATGATCACCTGCTTCCTGCACTCCCCCCACCGGGGACTGAACCACGATCTCCTGGATCATAGGTCAATGCTCAGCTGCTGAGCCATGCCAGCCGGGCTTAACTTTACTAAACAGCTACTAGTTTTTAAAAATTAAATTTGAGCCCTAGCCATTTTGGCTCAGTGGTTAAAGCATCAGCCTGCAGACTGAAGGGTCCTGGGTTCGATTCCAGCCAAGGGCACATACCTCGGTTGCAGGTTCGATCCCTGTAGGGTGCATGCAGGAGGCAACCAATCCATGTGTCTCTCTCACATTGATGTTATCTCTTTCTCCCTTCTACTGTCTCTGAAAAGCAATGGAAAAAATATCAAGTGAAGATTTGTAAAAAATTAAAAAATTAAATTTGATACTGAATTAACCTCTTGGGAATTTTGAGACGGGAGGAATGATATTCGTTCTGCCTTCACTAGTGTCTGCCTTTATTTTGCCCACCAAGAAGATCAAATCATGGTTCCCTACTCTTGTTCCATAACAATCAAAATGTTGGGACAACATCCTTGAGCTGTTGCTTAACTTTCATCCTGCCAGCTCCTCCTAACGTGAACATGGTGTCAATTGCCTTTACTTAATAAGTCACTGCTTTGTGTTTTCCTCAGCTTTTAGAAACCAGTATCCCAAGAGGCAGGGAAAGAAGAGCCATCAAAGATGACTGAAAGAAAATGGTCCTCAAATGGGGGAGAAAGCACTAAAAGAAGGGATTGATTTTAGAAAGAGAGAGGAAGGGATGGGGGGAGAGACAGACACATCAAGAAGGGAAGGGAGAATTTTAAGGAGAATGGCTGGCAGTGTCCCATGCCACAGAGAGGTTAAGGAAGATAAGAAATCCGAAGTGGCCATTGCATTTGAAAGTATTGAGGTCATTGGTGAAATGCAGACCCCCTTAGCGCAGAGGTTAGAGTTGGTCTTAGGAGAAGCGATGCTCTGGGACCTGTCATTTGTGAGTTGGCATCACTTGCCTGCTTACCCAGTCTACGGCCTGTTGCCATCCCCCTTAAGGCTGTTTTCATGTCAGCACCTCCCTCTTTTGTTCTACTTGCCTTGCCTGTCCAACTCAGTAAACCACACTTCCCCACGCCCCTTAAATTTCTTCTCGTTTATTTACTCATTTAGCAAACATTTACTAATCACTGACAGTGCCAGACCCTGGGGGGTCAAGGATGCAAACAAGTCCTTGTCCTTGAACCATGGCCCAGTGGTGGCAGGAGACAGCTAGAAATAACCAGAGAACAGCGCACCATGTGAGAAGGGCAGTGGTGGCATGGCCTGGTGCGGGAGTCCTGCCCGAGCTGCCAAGTGTTGCTGGAGAAAACCCCTAAACCAGATCAACTGGTGAGACTACAGGAGGGCCCTCCCTCCTGCTAAATAGTTTTTGAAGTCCATCTTGCCTTCCTTTTCCACAGTGCCGCTTTCCTTTGTCTAGCTTGCTTTCTTGTGTCGGGGGAGTAGGGTGAGGACCACTGCCTCATAACACATAATTTCATGTTCTTAATAAAAAACTATGCGGTAAACAACAGAAAAGTTAGCATTCATTTCATTTTTGCTCACTTTTCTTCAGACACAGGTTTTGATTTCTCTGTAAATAAAGACAGGATGGGGACAGCTCAGACCTGGATACCTAAACATTCATTGAGCACCTCCTATGTGTTGGCACAAAGACTGTGGTCGTGAACACAGCCTTGCCCCCATGATTCTCACAGCCATGGGGAGTTTGATGTTCTGGTCAAAGAAGTGATGCTAAGGGATAAGCAGGAAAAATTCAAGAGGCAAACTATGACCTAACTTTCTATGGTAGTCACAGATGTTATCTTTAACTCATTAGGAGAAAGGTTAGAGGAGTTTTATAGCCTTTTGTTGGTATATAGAGGCTCTATATGTTATATGTTTTTATGCCCACAATTTTCTTTACTGTCTCCAGGGTTGTCCTATACACCACAAAAATTTATTATGATCATTTATATCATTAAAGAAGGTAAGGTAGCAAAGATAGGCTCATACTTGGTGAATTCTTGGAAAATATATACGGATAGCTACATACATAGGATTAGCCATCCTTAGAAATCTCACAGAGCTCATTTATTCATTCACAAATATTTATTAAGCTCCTACTGTGAAAAGTGTGTGAAAAGGCCCTGGGATTCGGAGTGTGCCTGGCCTGTTCAGGAATGGCAAAGAAGTCATTATGGCTGGAGTAGTGAGCAAGGGGGATAGTAGTCTAAAGGGATGGAATAAAGTCATAGAGCTAATGGGCAAGATCCAACAAGTCACAGTTAAGACTTGGGCTTTTTATTCCAAATGATGTAGGAACCACTGCAAAGTTTTGAGCAGAGGTACGATATAATCTGACATTATTTTAAAATAAAAGGATCACTCTGGCTGCTGTATTGAAAACAGACCAAAGCAGGAAAGGACTGTGAGAAGTTAAGCAACACTAGTGTTTATAGTACTTACTACTGCCAAAAAGTGGAAGCAACCCTAGTGTCCATCAACTGATAAATGGATAAACAAAACATGTCCACACAGTGGAACATCAGTCAGGAAAAGGAATGAAGTACTGGCACATGCTACGACATGAAGAGACCCTGAAAAGATTATGCTCTGTGATAAAGCCAGACACAAATGACATAATGTATGACTCCATTTATATGAAATGCCCAGAATATGCAAACCCATAGACAGAAATATTGGTTGCTTAGGCTGGTGGGAGGAGAATAGAGAGGGACTGCTGATGGATACAGGTTTCTTTCTGAGGTGATAAAAGAGTTCTGGAATTAGATACAGTATGTTCACATACTAAAAACCACTGAATTGCATTATTTTTTTAATCCTCACCCGAGGATATTTTTTCCATTGCTTTTCAGAGAGTGGAATGGGGGGGAGGGGCGAGAGGGAGAGAGAGGGAGGGAAAGAGAGCGAAACATCGATGTGAGAGACATAGCAATTGGTTGACTCCTGCATGCGCCCCTACTGGGGGCCGGGGATCCAACCTGCAACCAAGATACATGCCCTTGGCTGGAATCAAACCCGGGACCCATCAACCCACAGGCTGATGCTCCAACCACTGAACCAAACCGGCTAGGGCTGAATTGCATACTTTGAAATGATGGCTTTTATGGTATGTGAATTATATCTCAAAAGAAGAATGGGATGAGAGAAATTGGAAACAGTAAATACAGACAGGTCTTTCAGAGTTTTGTTGTAAAGGGAAGGAGGGAAAGGAGCAGTAGTTGCAAAGGGAGCTGGGGTAAAGAGCAGAGTTTTAAGATGGGAGAGATGATCAGCTATTTATTTGTATGTTGATGGGAACAACCCAGTGAAAAGCAGGACAGAGCATGGTTCCTGAATAGGAGACAGGTTAGGATGGAGGGCACAAGCAAGTAAGAAGGCTGGCTGTAGCCCATGCACTTCATCTGTAGGAACAGGAGGAAGGTAGGAGATTTGAGTGCAAGGTGCTGGTTAGCTGGAATATGGTAGGTAAGTTATGGAAATTCTGTGACGGCTTAAATTTTCTCAGTGACTAGAAAGCAAGGCCACTGAGAGTGAGAATGGAGGAGGAAGGGTTGCAAGTGTGAGGAGAGAGGAGAGGTTTGGAAACCGGAGCAAACCCAGCCGCTGCCTATTTGTGTACAGCCTGCAAGCTGAGGATGGTTTCTGTATTTTTAATGATTGAAAAAAATCAAAAGAATATTCTGTGACATGAAAATTCTGTGGAATTAAAAATTTTAGTATCTGTAACTAAAATTGTATTGGAACCCAGCCATACCCATTCATTTCTGTATTGTCTAGCTGCACAGGCAGTTGAACAGTTGCAACAGACACCATATGTTGCCTGCAAAGTCTGAAATATTTACTATCAGGTAAAGGTTTTCGGCCTCTGGACCAGGCCCTTGCTACTCAGTGTGGGTCCACGTTCCAGTCAGCACCAGGCACATACCTGGGAAGTTACGCAGAATCGGTATTCTAACAAGATCCCCAGATAAGTTGTATGCACATTAAGGCTTGAGAAGCACTGCTCTAGAATGGGAGAGGGGCTGGACTCAAGAAATGTAGGGTTTTGAGGCAGCATTGAGCGCCTACTTGAAATCAATGGTCATGAACATGAAGTGAGGCCAGTCGGTTTCCTCCCACCTCACTCAGCTGCCAGAGGGGCAGGTTGGTGAGTAGGTGAAGAACTGGATTTACCAGGGTTATGGTTTCACCGGGCGAGTACAAGAAAGGGCAAGATGTGTACGAGTGAGCAGTTGATACAATTTAAGCTAAGGAAGGAAGAGGAGATATGGAGGGATGATGGAGAGAAGGGAAAAGGTGATAGGTTCAATGGGTTGATGGTCCTGGTGAGGTGGAAGGGTCCTGAGCAGCAAGGAAGCAGAGTGGGATAATGCCAAGGTTGAAGGTATGGCAGGGGAGAGTGTGGGTGCAGTGTGATGCTACTCAAAGGATCTTTCTAAAATACTTATATAATTGCCATTTACACTTCAAATGCTTTCAATGGCTCCCATTAGCCTTCATCTGTCACTCTGAAACTATACTGAGGAACCCTCTTGGCTGGGCAGAAGCACTTCAGCGCTTTCTCAAACAAGAAGTGTTCAGGCCAGCGGGGTGGAGGGGATCAATGAGGAAAAAAGGGGGGGATATCTGTAATACTTCCAACAATAAAATTTAAAAAAAAAAAGAAGTGTTCAGGCCAAACAGTGAAGATGGAAACTGCCCTGTTCTACTTTGTCTGTTTGATATATTAGAGTTCATTCATTCACTCATCAAATATTTATTGAGCACTGGCCCTAGCCGAGTAGCTCAGTTGGTTTAGAGCGACATCCCAATATGCCAACTAATGAATGCATAAATAAGTGGAACAGCAGGCCGGTGTGGTTCAGTGGTTGAGTGTCGACCCATTAACCAAGAGGTCACAGTTCAATTCTGGGTCAGGGAACATGCCCAGGTTGTGGGGTTGATCCCCAATGGGGGGCATGCAGGAGGCAGATGGATGTTTCTCTTTCATCAATGTTTCTATCTCTCCCTCTCCCTTCCTCTCTCTCTCTAAAAAATCAATAAAAACATTTAAAAAACAAGTGGAACAAATTGATGTTTCCTCCTCTCGCTCTCTCAAAATCAATATATATTTTTTTAATCTTTAAAAGCACTTATTGAGCACCTACTATGTGTGAGGCACTATTCCGGGCTCAGGGAATACAGCAGTAAACAAAACACACAATTCAGGCCCTCATGGGGTTTACATTGTAGGGAGGGAGTCAGACAATAAAGAAAAAATAATAAGTCAGATAAGTTCTTTGGAGAAAAGTAAAGCAGGAGTGTGGTTAGGGAATGCTGAGAGGAAGGCAGAGGTTGCAATATTATTTATTTGATTTTTAGAAAGAGAGGAAGGGAGAGGGAAAGGACCATCAATGTGAGAGCAAAACATGGATGTGAGAGCAGAACATCGGTCAGCTGCCTCCTGCATGCCCCCTACTGGGGATCGAGCCTGACACCTGGGCACATGCCCTGACCAGTAATCGAACCAGCAACATTCTGGTACAAGAGACAATGCCCAACCAGCTGAGCCAGAGGTTGCAATTTTAGATAGATAAGGTGATCAGAGAAAGCCTCACTGAGAAGGTGACATATAAATAAAGACCTAAAGAGACTGATGGAAGAAGCCTCCAGATAGAGGGAACAAGTGCAAAGGCCCTGAATGAGAATGTAACTGGCCAGCGTGACCGACTGAAGCTGAGTGAACTGAATATGAAAGCAGCTGGAGATGAGGTCACAGAGGCGGGGGTGGGGGGGGTGGGGGGTGGGGGGTGGGGGGGTGGGGGGTGGGGGGGGGGGGGGTGGGGGGTGGGGGGGTGGGGGTGGGGGTGTGTGTGTGTGTGTAAGAGTCTGATGGTGTTTGCACTTCGTAGGTCACTGTAGGGACTCGGATAATGATCAAGCAAGTGACACAATTGGACTGGTTTTAACAGGATCATTCTGGCTGCTGTGTTTAGAAGAGACTGTGTGGGGAAAGTCAAAAGAAGGGAGAAGAGTTAGGAGGTTTTGTAATAATCTAAGAGACAGATGGTGGAGTCTTGAGGCAGGGTGGGGGCAATGAGGAGCATTTGGAATCTAGTTATATTTTGAAGAGAGTGCAACAGGATTTGCTCTAGGGCAGTGATTCTCAACCGGTGAACCGCAAGAATTTTTAAAACACGCAACACCTGACTATTTAGTCAGGGGCACTGACCCCTTTTCCCTTAGATTGTCAAATAAAAAAAAATGGCAACAACCAACACAACAATAACCATCTGGTGTGAATGAATCAAAATTATACCTATTTTTTGTCAGATCAGCAAAAAAAAATTTTTTTGGTGTGCTGCAGAATTTTAGTAATTAGTTTATGTGTGCCATGAGATGAAAAAGGCTGAAAATCGTTGCTACAGGGTATAAGATTGAAATAGGCGTGTAAGAGAAAAAGAGTCAAGGGTGGGTATCTAAGATGGCTTTAAAATAAAAAATTGTTCTGCTGAAGAAGTTTCCAATTGTTCGCTTCCAGGATAAAGTTCAGACTCCTGGGCCTACTCTGGGAGGCCGTGGATACGTGCTCTCGGCCTCAACACTTTTGCAAACATAGTTCCCTCTTCCCGGAAAGCCACCTCTCACTCTCCTTCTCTGCTTTCTCCTATTCCTCTGTCAAGATTTCCCCCAAGCAGCCCCTTCTCTGAGGACCTCCCCCCCCAACCATCTACCGCTCAATCTATCCCAATACTGCGCATAGTAAGGGTACTCACCTTCTCAAGTGAATGCACATATCTATCCCAATCCTTTCCTCTTTCTCCAAATGCCTTTATTCTCTGCAGAAGGCTTCTCAGCCTCCTCAAAAGTTCTCTTCCATATATAACACACTACTTCTGTTGTAGGAAGGGGGGCTATTCTAACAAATATATGAAGATTTTAAATTAAATGAAAATGAAAAGATTTAGATATTTTCCAAAAAGAAACAACGGAAGGAGAAATCAGCGACTAATAAAAATTATCTATGGGGAAAAATAGCCTATGAGGGAGGGAGAGCAGGGGCAGAGACTGGGATAGCAGCAAGATCTCTGTAAATGTTTCATCTCTGGTTTTGTATGTAGACCCATATAAATGTGTTTTTAACTTTATACTGAAATATAACACCCATACAGAAAAGTGCACAAACCTGAAGTGAGCAATTAGATGCATTTTCACAAAGGGAGTCCACTCATTGACCCAGCACCCAGGTCAAGAAACAGAATATGACCAGAGCCTGCTCCCCACAAGGATAACGACTATCCTGACTTCTAATGGCACAGATTCGTTTTGCCTGGTTTTAGTCTTTACGTAAATAGACTCATACAGTATGCATTCTTTTGTGTCTGGCTTCCTTTGTGCCACATTTTTGTGAATGTCTATGAGGTCCATCTATGCCATTGTGGGCAGTTATAATTTGTTCATTTTCATTGCTGTATAGTAGTTTGCAAACATTTTATTCTTAAGACCCCTTTAAACTTCAAAATTATTGAGGACCTCAAAGGGCCTTTGTTTGTGTGGATTACATCTATTGAAATGTATGGTATTAGAAATTAAAACCGAGAAATATTTAAAACCCAAGAATGCACAAGCACACATTCTATTGTCTGTCAGAGCAACAATCATTACAAGCCTTTTGAGAACTCCACAGTATACCCATGAGAGGATGAAAGTGAAAGAAGCAAATTGATCCAGCCAGAGTTCCCTGGATCACACTTTGAGAACTGCTGCTGTGTATCAGCCCTTGGTAAACATACCACAATTTATCCATTCACCTGGTGATAGATTAGGACAGTTTCCAGTTTGGGGCTATTAGAGATAATTCTGCTACAGCAATTCAGTACATACCTTTGGATGCACATTCGTTCACCTTTTTGTTGGGGAAACACCTAGGAGAGGAAATGCAGGGTCATATAGGATGTAAATGGACCATGTAAAATATTTACATAATTAAAACAACAAAATTAAATTCACATGAAAAAAGTCTCTCTTCATCCCTTCTCCTTCCCCTCCCAGTGAGGGAAGTGACTGTTCTCCTTTTCAAGGCAAACTCCTCTCCTGATGCTCTTCAGCCACCTCCCCCCTGTCCTCCAAGACCCCCACACTATCCATTATATCAAGGTTATCTTACATCTTCATTCTCTCTTCTGCCCGTCTTCTCCTGACCTACCAAAAACTACCAACTCTTCAGCTCACCACCCTCTGTCATTGCTCTCCTTTTGTCTCCTTCCCTTCACACCCAAACGTCCTAAAAACATCCTCCTTCAAGCCCTGCCCCACCTCACCACTCACTATTTCTCCTTCTTGCCACTTTCCCCACCTCCCACATATACTGCCCAACTTTTCTGGGCACCAAGAAGCACCTTATGTCAAATCCTGGACCCTCTTCACAGCCCTTATCCTTTCTGACCCGGTGAGACCCAGGTCTGTTGAATTCCAGTTGCTGAAACTGGCCTGCCTTGGAGCCAGCCAATTAGAATGTACTGCACATAGACTCTTGTGATCAGTAGCAGGCTGTTCCTTTTAGCTAGAATACCCTTCCTTTAATCTCCCCACCTGTATTAGTCTGCTAGAGCTGCCATAACACCACAGACTGGGGGGTACACAGTTTCTGTTCTTACACACAGAAACTTCTCACAGTTCTGGAAGCTGGAAGCCCAAGATCAAAGGATCTGCAGGTTTGGTTTCTCCTAAGGCCTCTCTCCTTCACTTGCAGATGGCTGACCACCTTCTCCTCGTGTCCTCACATGGTTTTTCCACATTTACATGCATCCCTGGTATCTGCTTGTATGTCCTAATCTCTTCTGATAAGGACCCCAGTCAGATTCAAGTAGGGCCCACACTAACAAGCCTCAACTTAATCACCTCAGTAAACACACTACCTCCAAAATAAGGGCACATTCTGAGGTACTGGGGGTTGGGGCTTCAACATATGAATTTTAGGGAAACACAATTCAGCCTGTAACACCACCACTCACCTTATAAGGCTGAATTCAAATATTACCTCCTCCCCTTAACTGTCAATCATCACCCCTTCAACATTCTTGTAATAGTTTATTTGCACCTTTTTTTAATGGGTCCTTGCACTATCTGCCCTGCTATAATACAAGGAATGAAAAGAAGGCTGAGGTTTACTGAGCTTGGTGGCGGGTATATATTAACTCATGGCTTACCAGTGACTGAATCCTCACCACAGCACTATGAGTTAAGAACAAAAATTAATTTAATTTATAGATTTTGAAAGAAACATCGATTTGTTGTTCCATTTATTTATGTATTCTTTGGTTTATTCACATATGTGCCCTGACCAGGGATGGACCAGGCAACCTTGCCATATCGGGATAATACTCGAAGCAACTGAGCTGGCCAGAACTAGGGCTAGACTTTCTTTAGTTTTTATTTTATTTTTTTAATCCTCACCCAAAGATATTTTTTTCATTGCTTTTCAGAGAGAGTGGAAGGGAGAGACAGAAACACGATGTGAGAGACACATCAATTGGTTGCCTCCCTCACGAGCACAGACCAGGGTCACGATTGAGCCTGCAACTGAGGTAGGTGCGCTTGACCAGTCTAACCAGGTCCCTTTAGTCCACAGGCTCAGGGTCTAATCACTGAGCCAAACCAGCTAGGGCTAGACTTCTTTGTTTTTCAATGGGAAGAAAAAGATGACAATGAAAACATTAACATCCAAAACGTTGCCATTAATTCCTCTACATTTTGCCAAAGGTAGACTACAAAGTAAGTCTGGGCTTCCTAGCAGCCAAGGGAAAGGTTCTATACAGAACTTCCTCAGCTTAAAACCTTGATTAACAACCTGTTAGACAGCTCTAGGGCTGTTGGTAGGCTTACAGAGCACACCTGGTCCCGCCCCTGCCAGCTGTCCTGCTTCCTCCAATAGCACTGTTCCTTCCAGTCCCACACAGCCGAGCCAGCAGATTGCTACGGTCGACCAACAACACGGGGGTGGGGCAGTGTTAGGCCGACCCCAACGCAGTCAAATATCCACGTATAACTTTTGACTCCCCAGTCAGTCCTCCTTTGGTATCCGCCAGGGGATTGGTTCTAGGACCCCTGGCCCCATACCAAAACCCACAGATGCTCAAGTCCCTTATATAAAATGGCGTAGAACAATGCATCCAGTCCCAGACCAATGCATACGGCTGGCCCTCCACATCCGCACCCCACGATTCCAAACCGCGGACCGAAAATACTGTGTCAGTTGAACCTACGGAAGTGGAACCTGGGATACAGAGGGCCGGCTGTATGTTGTTTGAAGAAAAAAAAACAACCCGCGTGTAAGTGAGCACACGCAGCTCCAAACCCTATTGTTCCACGGTCAAACCATACTTCAAGCTGCGCAGAAAAGGCGTTCCCGGCGCACGCGCACGCGCACGCGCACGCGCACGCGCACGCGCAAATCCTTCGCGCACGCGCAAATCCTTCGCGCTCACACGACGTCCCTCCCCCTCCACTTGGAGTTAGACCCGCCCACTGCGCTCCCTCCGCTTCCTCCCTCCACCTCCGGAAGGGCTTCTGGCGTTTATAATGGCGGTCGTCCTCACCCACGAAGCAGGTGCCCCTGGCACACTGACGGGCTCCAAGGAATCCACCTACAGAAGATGCGCAAAGCGAATTCCATTTCTCAGGAACGAGCCCGGATTCCCACAGCTCCATGGGAGCGCGTGAGGGGTGGAGCCTGGGGGAGGACGCGGTGAGTGCTTCGCGTCAGTCCCCAAAGCCACACCCCGGCAGCGCCACTAAATACGTCCTTCCGCTTCCTCCTCTCTCTTTCTCCGACATCGTGGTGCTGGCGTTTGGCTGAGCTGTGCCATGGTAAGTCCATCCTTTGCCATCCGCACGGGGGTGGCTTCCCGAGGTCAGAGATTTCCCGCGGGTTGGCCTGCGCCGCGGGCTGGGCCGAGATGCGGGGCCCCTTTTGCAGGCTTTTTGCAGGGAAGGTCGAGTTTGGTCGCTGCGCCAGTCGGCGGGCCTGGCGGGAAGCTAGTGAGCGATCAAGCACCTGGGAAGGGGCGGGCTGCGCTGGCGCTACGAGGTCTGCCAGGATGCTCTGTGCTCGAGGCCTCCCTCCAGGTGCTCAGGGGTCCGATTTCCTCCTCCCAGAGCGAGCTGTGATTCTGGGGCAGAGAGAGAAGTCGGGGGGGGGGCAGTCGTGGCCCAACTGCTAGCTGCCTGCGACACATATGTGGCATCGAGAACGGAATGTGGGCTGCTGGTTTTTGTAAAGTTTTTTTAACTTGGCGGCCAGGAGCCTATCACGTTATGAGATTACAGGAATTTTTTAGCTCTTTCAGGGATTTGAGCACCCCATGAAAGCTCCTGGAACAAGGAATACTGTGATGTGAACCTATTTGCCATTTGGGCGTTCCTGCAGAAGTCACTGCCGTGGGTTTTTCCTGTGACCAAGTTGTAGCTGTGTCCTTTACTGAAAACAGTCCCCCCGGCTCTCGGCCCCCCCCCCCCCCCATGTGGTCCTACTAGGGAAGGTGGGAAGGTGCCCTAGATCCCGGAGCATCGAGGATCATCAGGATTTGAATCCCAGCTCTGCACATTAGTATGCTTCCTTTGGGAGCAGGTTGCATACCTCCCTGACTCTGTTTTTTTATATGAACAATGTGAATTACGGTATCTGCCTCCAGAGAAGTTGGCAAGGAACAAAACAAGGGCGTGTGAGGGGTTTGGAGTTTAGAGGGTTGTTTTTGGTATTAGTAAGCATTCAGGTGTTTGTTGGATCGAGGGAGTTCTTAACTTTTAATCTTGTGAGCAAGTTCTGATATTACTGTCTAAATTGATTGCATATCCTTCCCAGTCTTCCCACAAGACTTTCAGAATCAAGAGGTTCCTGGCCAAGAAACAAAAGCAGAATCGGCCCATTCCACAATGGATTCGGATGAAAACTGGTAATAAAATCAGGTAAGGATACCACTTTCCTGTTGTTTTTCAATTTAAGATTGCTTTGGGGGCATAAATATACAATTAAAAGTTATACTTAATTCAATTTATCCTGTACCACCACTCTGATTTTTTTTCTTAATGTGTTTCCTCTGGATTTCTGGACAGTACCCAGCCCGCAGCTGGGCTTAGATATTCCTCCAGTATTTGTTAATTTTCTGGTTGTCTTCCTTCTGGGCCAGAATGTAAGATGAAAGTATGTCTCATTACACATCCCAGCAGGGAAGACCATGATGCTCACCCAATCCATCTTGAGTGTTTTTACCTTGTTAAAGATAAGAATAGTGCCCTCCACTGCAGAAGTAGTTGAATTGATGGCTTTGGAAGAAAGACATTAGAATTGCTACAAAGTACCTCCAATCCAAGGTCATCTAGGCCAACTCCATGCCTTTCATCCCACTGCTCTTAGGAGACCAGGTGGACCTTGATATAAGTCTTGAAGGGAGGGAAAGTAAGCATGGAAAATGTGTGAAATTTGCCCAAAGGCTCACAGCCAGTGACAACCCTGGTGTGTTTAACAGCAAGCAACATGTGACAATCACTGCCCACTATAGCTTTATATGCCACTTGTTTTCCACTTTTGGTTTATTGGGTACTAAACACTAGTCTTTTTTATTTATGCATATTAATGTGTATGGGGAATGTCTCATTGTTACAGGTGCAACTAGAATTTAAAGCACATGGTGTTGCCATCATACAGTACTGAGAAAAGAGCATTGAGTCACTTGGTGAAATGGTTTGTTTGGCAGCTCAGCCCTTCTACAAGTTTGATGGATTTCTGTTGAGAACATCAGGCATCCATAGTAAAGCCACCACCACCACCCCTTTTTTTTTTTTTTTTTTTTTTAATATAGCGACATGAATATCAGTTTCTCTGGTGATGGTGGGACCTGCCTTTGGGTTGTTCTAAGGAATGAAAGAAATGTATGTGAAGCTTGGTGCCTGCAATTATCAATATTAGCCTTTCTATCAACTCAGCAGTCGTCCAGCTTTTGAAATGTATTAAAAGCAGGTTGCAATTACAGTGCTTCATTTTGTGGAAGTACTGCCATTATCCTGCTGAAAGAAAATCTTGTGTCAGTCATATTTGATTTTTGCCTTTATGAGGGTAAAATCATGACAGATTGACATGCACAATTCAGAGATGACCTTAGCTCTGCAAATCACTTGTTTGATATTAAAGTGAGTGCAAGTGTTAATGTATTATAAAAATTATGCAGGAACTGTGTGTGTGTGTGTGTGTGTGTGTCCCATTATTATGTAGGAATGGCTGTTTTTGATGTAGTTCAAAATAGATATGTCTCTAGGTCTGCCCTAAGTCTGTTGAATCAAAGTTAGGTGAGTATACACTTGGGGAGGGAAGAGACCTTCGCCACCGCTCCAGTACCAGTTAAGAACCAGTGTTTTCCTACCCTGGAATCATTTTGAGAGGTAAAAATTTGATTTGACTAGTTCTTAAACATCTAGCAAATCATTTTTTACTCTCCAAAAAGAGCTCCAAACATGAACGGAAAGAAGCCGGACCCTTTGCCTTTCAAGGATATTGTGGTACTTAAAAGGCAAAGTTTGTGGTGAATGAGAGCAGCTGAATTGAGGTCAGGCTGTCTTTGTAACTTGCATTTTCCTTCTGTGTAGGTACAACTCCAAGAGGAGACATTGGAGAAGAACCAAACTGGGTCTGTAAGGAATCACACATGAGAAATGGCTCACATTTATGCTGTATCCAGGTTGCCTGCATCTTTAAATGACTGAAAAGATCACTACTGTCTGGACAGTTGAGCATCTTGTGGAATTATTGGAAGAATGATTTCTCTTTTTTTTTTTTCCTCCTGTAATAGCTTGGTTCAGTAATAAATGTGAGACCTTTGAAACTGCTTTGTATTCTGGTTTGTGAGTATTCAATGATACAAATGTTCTCTAGCTAGTAAGTACTTAAGTATAGCTAGTGTGAGTAAGGAACTGATTTTTTAATTTTTAAGAGAGAAACATCAATCAGTTGCTTCTCATACACACCCTGACCAAGAATCGAACTCGTGATTGAACCAGAGATTGACAAACTGGTCTGCCTGTTTTCGTATGGTCTATGAACTAAGTTTCTGCTATTTTATAAAATACGTTTATTGATTTCAGAGAGAGGAGGGGAGAGAGAAGCAATGATAGTCATTGATCAGCTGCCTCCTGTACACCCCCTGCTGGGGATCCAGCCCGAAACCAGTTTGTGCCCTGACATCCTGGTTCATGGGTCAACACTCAACCACTGAGCTACACCGGCTGTGCTCTGCAATTTTAAATGGTTGAAAAAATCAAAAGAATATTTTGACAATTAAAATTTACTGGATATTTATGTGGTAGGCACTATTCTAAGTACTTTGGATTAATCAGTCAGTATACAAATACGTCGTATGTTAGGCTAATAATAGGCCATTATACAAATCTCATCAAATGTCTGGAAAAGGTGTTAAGTAACAAGTGTCCTTATTACCTGTGGAATTACGATAAAACTGAAGCAAGGGAAGGAGTTCTAAAGGTCTGAATCTCAGCTGGGAGAAGGGCTCGTTCACTTTTCCCTCCGGTCCAGAGGTAGTAACTGCTTTCAATGATACTATTAAGTTTTTCTTGTTTAAATTACTGGCATGTGGTTTCTCCTAATTTGAATTTGACTTACATGGCATGAAATGATACCAGTTTTAGGGCTATGTGACATCACAGCAAACTGCAAGAGAATTTAGTTGTCTACTATTACACCAGATATTAGAGATTGCAAAAAAACATAGAACACATCTCATTAAAAATAAAAATACTAGTTTCAGGTATACAACATAGTGATTACACATTTATATAGTACCAAGTATTCACTTTGATAAGTCCAGTACCCATCTGACCTCACACGTAGTTATTACAATGTTATTGACTGTTTTTTAGAGAAGCACTGATTTGTTCCATTTATTTTTGCATTCATTGGTTGATTCTTGTATGTGCCCTGACCAGGTATCAAACCTGCAACCTTGGTGTGTTGGGACAATGCTCTTTTATCAGAGTCATATTCCATTGTATATAGACACCATTTTATCCATTTATCTGTTGATGAACACTTAGGTTGCTTCCATGTCTTGGCTATTTTAAATAATGCTGCAATGAATATATGAATATATACATCTTTTCAAATTATTTTGTGTTTCTTCAGGTAAATACCCAGAAGTGGAATTGCTGGGTCCTTTGTGTCTTGTTACAGCCTTTGTTTTTTATGTTATTAATCCTCAACCAGATGGTACTTTTTCCATTGATTTCTTTTTCTTTTTTTTTAAATATATCTTTATTGATTTCATGGAGAGGAAAGGAGAGGGATAGAGAGAAACATCAATGATGAGTGGAGCTGGGACCCCTTGCTCCTCACCAGGCACCTCTGAAGCTGATAAAATACCTGATTTTAAATGCCACACATGGGTGTGGGACCAGCCCGATCTGCATCTCCACCCCTCCTACCAGTCTCCATGTGGCTTCTGTATATCCTTAGTTATAGGACTTCGGTTAGACTTCAGGCAGTTTTCGATGATGATTCTGTAGTTGTAATTTTGATGTCATGGGAGGAGGCAAGTACAGCGCTTCGCCATCTTGACTAGAAACCTATTTACATTTACTGTTTTAAAGTCAAACGTTTAAACAAAAGATACCTCAACGTCACTATTCAGAGTAGGTTGGGATGTCTACTGGGCCTAGGGAGTTTGTAACAAGGTCAAGGTCACTAATGCCAAAAGTGACATGGGCACCAATGTTTGTTGGTTTCTTTTGAGCCTGGCAGCCAGACACAGGTTCTGGTTCCAGTGGCCCCTCACTAGGTTGTACAATTACTAGTAGTTTTCCTCATCTGAAGGACTAGATCTGTGCTTCCTAAAGAGCGGAATGGGAACAGGATTTATGTTTACCCACAAGAAGTACAGTCTAAGATGTCAGCTTTTGCAAGATAACGCAGTTAACTGGTGATTCCCTTGATGGCCTACTGAGAAGCAGGCAGCAGCAGAGCAGTGGTCAGGAGTTAAGATTCAAATCTTGTTATTCACCATCTGTAAGCCTCAGTGTTATCTGCAGCCTGAGGCCAGTGGGACCTCCCACAGAGGGCTGTGAGGATAGAGTGTAATAATGCACTAAAGCACTTGGTTCAGTGCCTGGCTAGGAAAAGCGGAATGGGGAGTGAGCAGGAGGAAAGTTTTGATGTGGATCCCTCCCCAGCATACATGTGCTATATGCTGGAGGAAGCTAAAATAAGACAGCGGGCCTGGCCGGGCGTGGCTCAGCGGTTGAGCATCGACCTAGGATCCAGGAGATTGCGGTTCGATTCTGGGTCAGGGCACATGCCCGGGTTGCGGGCTCCATCCCCAGTCGGGGGTGTGCAGGAGGCAGCCGATCAGTGACTCTCATCATTGATGTTTCTGAAATATATAAAGATATATAAGGAAAAAGACAACGGGATGGGGCAGCTCCTCATGGGAGAAGTCAGGCAGAGATGGTGCTCACGGACAGGCTACTTGGGGTGCTTGTCCGAATCTTGATGGGACTGTGGCAGGAGCAGCAGGACAGGATGTAGTCTCAGCCTGACCCTAAGTGAAACTTCTCTTGATCAACTTGAAGAATTTAGATTCCACAAGAGCTGATAATTCAGATGTTTTGGAGATGTTTCATAAAGATATGCATATAATAGTAAGGGGCCCTGGCCGATGTGGCTCAGTAGTTAGAGCGTCGGCCTGCCCACCCAAGGGCTGCTGCAGTTCAAATTCCTGGTCAACGGCATGTACCTGGGTTGCAGGTTTGATTCCCAGCCCCAAGCCTGTTTGGGATGTGCAGAAGGCAACCAATCGAAGTGTCTCTCACATTGATGTCTCTCCTTCCACCCCCTCTTCCACTCTAAAAATCAATGAAAAAAATATCATTGGGTAAGGATTAACAACAACAAAAATAGTAAGGGAAATGATACCAAAACACCGAAAAAGCAAACACCAGCCACATAGGCCAGGCCAGAGTAATTTTTTAGAAAAAGCAAAGGAAAAGGGAAAGTTAAAAAGTTAACATGCTTTTGTAATTAGAAACCTCAGTACTATCAATACTAGAATTATAAGCTGTTTTTTTAAGTTCTTTTGAATTATAGCATACATAAAGAAAAGTGTACTTATAATTGTATTGCCCTGGCCGGTTTGGCTCAGTGGTTAGAGTGTTGGCCTGTGGGTTGAAGGGTCCTGGGTTCGATTTCAGACAAGAGTGCGTACCTCGATTGCAGGCTCAATCACCCCGCCCTGATGGGAGGCAACCAATGGATGTGTCTCTGTCACATCGATGTTTCTATCTCCCCCTTCCACACTCTCTGAAAAGCAATGGAAAAAATGTCCTTGGCTGAGCATTAAAAAAAAGTGTATAGCATGATAAGTTTTCACAGGGTAAATCCAGTCATGTCATTACCACCCAGATCAGGAGACAGGACATGATTAGTATCCCAGAAGCCCTTCCTTGGGCCCCCTTACAGTCACCATCATCCCCAAGTGTAACCACTGTCCTAACATCTAACAGCATAGATTAGCCTTGCCTCCTTTTGCATTGTATATAAATGGAATAATAAGCTGCACTTTTGTTTCTTGCTTTTGCTCACTCACCATCACGTCATATTGACCCGAGTTATTGTGTGCAGTTGTTCATTGTTTTCATTGCTGCATAGTGTTCCGGTGTGTGCGTGCACTACAATTTACTTCCCCATTTTCCTGTTGATGGGCATTTATATAGTTTCCAGTTTGGGGCTTTACCACTAGTGCTGCTGTGAACATCTTTGTACATATCCTTTGTCAAACATATGCATCTCATTACAGGTGATTTAGTCTTCGTTTTTATATTTCTTAGGTTGTATAGATACAACAAAAATGCTTTTATAATGAAAATAAAAAGTAATTAAAATTTCTACAATGAATGCTTTATAATCTGAAAAAATGTTTTTTAAAGAACAGGAAAATTAAGCATAACTTTCAGGGTTAGAATAGAGCCACTCAAATATGTTGCTTTTTTTTAAGGCAGAAGAAGGGAATCTAATACAAGCCTTCAAAGATGTCTCATATGGAACCCAGGGCAGGGGACAGCCAGGCTTCAAAAAGAACCAGAATGAGGGATTTGAAGGCATTGAAAAGCCAGGCAGCCTGCTCTCCCTCTTAGGACCCTTCTTACAGCTTCTTTCTGCGTGATTGCTTTACTCTTGTCCCTCTGGGCAGATCTGCTTCCTCTGCTTCTCTTAGCACAAGGCCAAACATGGCCTTCTCTCTGTCTCAGGTTAGGGGGCCCGAGGAAGCGGGTGAGAATCGCTGAATCCCAATAGCATGATCTTGACAGGGCGAGCCTGAGTGGCCCAGCCAAGAGTCAGTCAGCTGTGGGTGAGGGGCCAGGGTCCTGTATAACCATGACTGCCCTGTGGTGGGCTGTGTGGCCCCCAGAGAGAGCAGTATGTGCTGAGCAGACACCCCCAAGAGCATTTACTCCAGGGAGCTCCGAGCTGGAAATAAGGCCTGTGTTAGTCCTGGTGTTGCCTCAAGAAATCCCTTCCATCTCTGGGTCTTTATCCACTTCTGTCTGCTAGCGTTCACCCAGTGCTTTCTCCAGGCCTTTCTGTTGGTTTTTGTTTAAGTTTGCTTTTCTGTGGGTATTTTCAGAGACTTCCAAGAACACTAAGACGTGGGAAAGATAACATGTCAAATAAACAAGAGAGAATCCTGAAACAAATCAAACAGGCTTATGAGCTGTGGGATTTGAAAAAGACATACCCTTTTGACCCTTTAAGAATTTAAAACTAAATTGCATACCCTTTAAGAATTTAAAACTAAATTCTTAGATTTAGACTGCAAAGACAGGAGTCCAAGCTAGAATCAGATGTTCTCTCCAGAGACTCAGGGACAAGTCCCATGTTCTTACCTGGAGCCACTCCTTCTGGAGGGAGCCCTTGTAAGCCTTACACACTATGGCCCAGCACCTGTCTCTCTGAGTGTTCTCTGAGACGTGTATTTTGTTGAGTTCCAAATAGCTCAAGGTAGAGGTAACTTACTGTACTGTTTACAATTCATTATTGTGGTTGTGATTGAAAGCATTTAAAAAATAAAGTTACCATAGGGGAAACTGAGTACAGGGTATATAGGAACTCTCTGTAATGTTCATGCAACTTTTCTGTAAATCTAAAACAAAGTGTTTACTTAAAAATAAAACAAAATAACCAACCAAACATCTAGCCTAAGGGTGAAATTGATTACATATACGTTTTTTTTTTTTTATTTAAAATTTGTGCCCTGGCGGATGTGGCTTGGTTGGTTGGGTGTCATCCCATGCACTGAGAGGTTGCCTGTTTGATCCCTGGTCAATGGCAGGTGCCTGGGTTGCAGGCTCCATCCCTCGTACGGGGTGTGCAGGAGGCAGCAGATCAATGTTATGTTCTCACATCTCACATCGATGTTTCTCTCTTCCTCTCTCTAAAAATCAATAAAAAATCTTAAATTGTTTTCCAATTACAGTTGACATTCAATATTATTTTCAGGTGTACAGTATAGTGGTTAGACATTTGTATCACTTAACAAAGTGATCCCACCCAGTAAGTATAGTACTTACCTGACACCATATATAGTTATAGTGCCCACCGAGCACCATACACAGTTATTACAATATTGTTCACTATATTCCCTATGCTGTATTTTACATCCCTGTGACTATTTTGTAACTACTAATTTGTACTTCTTAATGCCTTTACTTTTTTCACCCAGACCCACCCCCCTTTCATCTGGCAACCATCAGTTTGTTCTCTCTATCTATGAGTTTGTTTCTGTTTTGTTTGTTCATTTTTTTCTTTCTGGTTGTACATATAAGTGAAATTATATGGCATTTGTCTTTTTGTCTGGCCTATTTCACTCAGCATAATACCCTCTAGGTCCATCCATGTTGTTGCAAATTGTAAGATTTCATTCTTTTTTTTTTAAATCCTCACCTGAGGATATGTTTGGAGAGAGGAGGGGAGGGATGTAGGAAGGGGAGAGAGAGAGAGAGAGAGAGAGAGAGAAACATCGATCTCCCCGACTGGGGATCAAAAAACCTGCAGCCCAGGTATGTGCCCCGACTAGGAATCGAACCAGCAACCTTTCGGTGCACAGGACCATGCTCAACCAACTGAGCCACTCTGGCCTGGCAGATTTCATTCATTTTTATGGCTGAATAATATTCCATTTTATATATGTACCACCTTTTTTTATCCAGTTGTCTACTGATGGACACTTAGGTTGCATCCATATCTTGACTATCATAATGTTGCAATGAACATAGGGATGCATGTATCATTTCAAATTAGTGTTTTTGTTTTCTTCAGATAAGTACCCAGAGGTGGGATTGCTGGGTCATATGGTAGTTGTATTTTTAATTTTTTGAGGAGTCTCCATACTGTTTTCCACAGTGGCTGCACCAATCTGAATTCCCACCAACAGTGCATGAGGGTTCCTTTTTCTCCACATCCTGGCCAACACTTATTTGTTGATTTATTGATGGTAGCCATTCTGACCCGTGTGAGATGATATCTCATTGTGGTTTTAATTTGCATTTCTCTGATGATTAGTGATATTGAGTATCTTTCATATGTCTGTTGGCCATCTGTGTGTCCTCTTTGGAGAAATGTTTACTCATTTGGAGAAATGTTCTGCCCATTTTTTAATTGGATTCGGCTTTGTTTTTTGTGGGGTTTGTGTGTGTGTATGTGTGTGTGTGTTAAGTTGTATGAGTTCTGTATATATTTTGGGTATTAACCCCTTACCAGATGTATAATTGGCAAATATGTTCTCCCATTCAGTAGGTTGTCTTTTCATTTTGTTGGTGGTTTCCTTTGCTGAGTAAACATTATTTAATTTGATGTAGTCCCATTTGTTTATTTTTTTCTTTTGTTTCCCTTGCGCAAAGAGACATATCCAAAAAATATAACTAAGGGCAATGTCAAAGAGTTTACTGCCTATGTTTTCTTCTAGGAGTTTTATGGTTTTGAGTCTTACATTTAAGTCTTTATTTCATTTTGAGTTTATTTTTGTATATGGTGTAAGAAAGTGATCTAAGTTTCATTTTTTTGCATGTATCTGTCCAATTTTCCCAACACCATTTATTGAATAGACTGTCTTTACCCTATTGTATATTCTTGTCTCCTTTGTCATAGATTAATTGACCATATAGTTGTGGGTTTATTTCTGGGCTCTCTCTTCTGTTCCATGGATCTATATGTCTGTTTTTATAGCAGTACCATGCTGTTTTGATTACTATGGCCTTGTAGTATAGTTTGATATCAGGTAGCATAATACCTCCAACTTTGTTTATCTTTCTCAGTATTGCTTTGGCTATTTGGGGTCTTCTGCAGTTCCATATAAATTTTAGGATTATTTGTTCTAGTTCTATGGAAAATACTATTAGTATTTTGATAGGGATTGCATTGAATCTGTAGATTGCTTTGGATAGTATGGACATTTTTTTTTTAAAGAATGTTTTTTTTTTGTCTTTTTAAAATATATCTCTATTGATTTCAGAGAGTGGAAGGGAGAGGGAGAGATAGAAACATCAATGATGAGAGAGTCATTGATTGGCTGCCTCCTGCACGCCCCCCACTGGGGGCCTTGACTGGGAATCGAACTGCGATCTCCTGGATCATAGGTCGATGCTCAGCCACTGAGCCATGCTGGCTGGGCAGTATGGACGTTTTAATGATGTTAATTCTGCCTATCCATGAGTATGGTATATGCTTCCATTTATTTGTATCTTCAATTTTTTTCTTCAGTATCTTTTAATTATCCAAGTCCAGGTCTTTTACCTCCATGGTTAAATTTATTCCTAGGTATTTTATTTTTTTTAATGCTTGTAAATGAGATTGTTTTCTTAATTTCTATTTCTGATAGTTTGTTGTTGTATAAAATGCAACTGATTTCTGCCCGGCCAGGTGTGGCTCAGCGGTTGAGCATCGACCTAGGATCCAGGCGATCAGGGTTCGAGTCCCGGTCAGGGCACATGCCCGGGTTGTGGGCTCGATCAATGATTCTCTGATCATTGATGTTTCTCTCTCTCCCTCTCCTTTCCTCTCTCTGAAATCAATAGAGATATATTTAAAAATAAATAAATAAAATAAAATGCAACTGATTTCTGAATATTAATTTTGTGTCCTGCTTCTTTACTGAATTTATTTATTCTAATAGTTCTTTGGTGGAATCTTTAGGCTTCTCTGTGTATAATATCAACATATGCATTTTTAAGTGTGGCACTCATGGAGGCATGCTCATGGTAGAGCGAGTTCCTGGTATGTTTACAAATCACCAAAAGCTGTTGAGCTCTACCTATGACGTCTATATCATAAACACCAATCTTAAGGTGTGTCTACATAGGTTGGTTCCTCATAGGTTGACAGAGAAAATGTACTATTTCTATGTTGTCTGGTCTTAGCACAACCCTCTGTAGGCTACTTTGGTAACTGCATGGGGGCAGCAGAGTGACATGGACATCACATTCCCTTCACTTACTAGCTGGGTGACTTTAGGGGAGTTACTTAACCTCCTTGAGTATTTGTGAAATGGGGGGGGAATAATATTTTGCTACAGACTGGCTGTGACAATTAAATAATACAGTGTGTCAAAAGTGCTTGGTCTTTTATCAGGACTTAGTAACTGACATTTTGAAGAACACTAGAGATGGCATATGTTTCCATCATCTATTGCTGGGTAGCAAACTATCCCAGAACTTAGTGGCCTAAAACAAACATTTTGTTTCCATCAAATTGTTGTGGGTTAAGAACTTGGGCAGGCCTTGGCTGGGTGGTAGGGACCAGAGGACCCACTCCCAAGACGGCTTCTTCACTCACTTTGGTGCTCCTTGTCCTCTCTCCACATGGTACCTCATCTTTCAGGGCATCTCCATGTGGCTTGGGCTTCTCACAGTGTGGTGATCTCAGGATAGTTGAGTGCTTACTTGGTAGCTGGCTTGACTGATGTTTCTAAGAGACAGGAACTGAAAGCTGCCAGTCTCTTAAAACCTGGGCCCTGAAACTGGCACCAGGACCAGTTTCATGGGCGTGCAACTTGTGCAGTCACACCGGGCCCTGAGCTTGGTTTGATGCCCTGATTTTGCCATCTTGACATTAAAAATTTTTTATTAACAGTATAGTTGGTATAATGTATAGTTTCAGGTGTACAACATGGTAATATATATCTTATGATGTGATCACCGCACTAAGTCTAGTAATCATCTGTCATCATACAAATTATTACAATATTATGGTCTATATTCCCTGTGCTGTAAACTACATCTCCACGGCTTAAAAATATGGAACACTTCATGAATTTGTACATCATCCTTGCGCCATGCTAATCTTCTCTGTATCATTTCTTGTTGTTGTTTAATGTTTTTATTGATTTCAGAGAGAGGAAGGGAGAGGGAGTGAGAGAGAAACATCAATGATTAAAAAGAATAATTTATCTGTATTGTTTCTTCTCGTTGTCACTGTTTAATGTTTTTATTGATTTCAAAGAGAGGAAGGGAGAGGGAGAGAGATAGAAACATCAATGATGAGAGAGAATCATCGATCAGCTGCCTCCTGCATGCCCCCTGCTGGGGATTGAGCCTGCAACCCAGACATGTGCCCTGACCGGGAATCAAATCATAACCTACAGGTTCATGGGTCGATCCGCAACCACTGAGCAAAACTGGCTGAACTGTATTGTTTTAATTTTAGTACATAGGCTGCCAAATACATATCTTTCGCTGTATTTTATTGATCCAAAAAGTTACAGAACCCACCAACATTCAAGGGAAGGGGATATAGATCCCACAGTCATTGGGAAAAGTGTCAAAGAACTTGTGGTCATCTTTAATCTGTCACAGCATGGTATAAAAGAGGGGAAAGATTACTGGAATCAAGAAATCCGAGGCTAAGTCCCAGTTTTACACATAGACACACAAACCATTATCATACAGTATTATAAGCACAATGAGAGAAGTATTCATAGGGCCCAATGGGAAGTATTCTGAATTCACAAATTTCTAGATACAGTGAGCCTGCTACTAACAAACCACTTCAGCTTTTGGGACTTCAGTTTTCTTCCATTTGAAATGAGGAAGTTGCTTCTAAAATCATGAACCTCTAATGCCCCATTTATAATTCTCTAAATGTATGTCTGATATGGTATTCATTAGAAAAAGTGATTCACAGGGCTCGCCAACGGGAGGACACAGGAACAGGAGGTGAATGAGCTACAGAACAGCAGTGATTAGTTTAATCAGAGAGCCTGGCCTGTGGATATAAATTCAAGGTCAGCTGCCTCCATCTCCTACTTGTTCATGCCGGAAACACCCATTCCAGACTGCTGGGCAGACACACGGTGCGGAGTGCTGGGCTGCAGCACTGAGCCACGTCAGGAGGCCCTCATCTTCACCTCTCACAGTCTACAGTGGGCAGGTGAGCATGCAGACAGTTGCACCCCCAGGATTGAGAGCTCTGGTAAAGAAGCCATAGGTCCTTGGGAAGCTGCCCTGAACATGCAAGGGCAGGGGGTGGGAGCTGAGGAAGAGCGAGCTGAGCTCTGAAGGCTGAAGAGGAGTTTGGTCTGGGGGTGTTGGGGGTGGAGCATGGCATATATCATGTCCTATCCAGGGGTGAGGAACCTTTTTTCTGCCAAGGCCTACTTGGATATTTATAACATTTGCGGGCCATACAAAATTATCAGCTTAAAAATTAGCTACGAAAAAAGCTAGATTCATTGAATTTTCAGTCCCGCCTGTGGTTGCCTTGGCAGGGCCAGACGAAATGATTTCCCGGGCCATATATGGCCCACGGGCCAGAAGTTCCCCACCCCTGTGACCTATATAGAGGAAACTGCCTGCAAAAAATCCCAGTCAAGAGAAAGCTGAGAGACTTAGGGAACTGAAAGTCACTCTGTGAGCTGGCAGTGTAGAAAGGGAACATGTGGGGCGGGGGGGTGGAGAATATGCCTACAGGAAACTAGTGATGAGGGTGGAGAGGATGAGGCTGGAGGGATAAGCTGGGGCCAGATCCTGGGGAGCCTCCAAGCCTTGAAAGGGAGCTTTTCTACCCTGAGACCCAGGGAAACATTGAAAGGCTCAGAATTGGACATTGGCCTTTCCAGTTTGGGTGTAAGAAATCACTGAGGTTAGCAGTGGACTGCTGAGATGGGGCTGGTTGGGGGCGGGGCGTGGTAGGCTGGAAGTAGAGACTAGTAAGAGGCTGTGGTTTGTAGTCCGAGTGAGAAATGATGGTGACCAGAACTAGGGCAGAGGTAGTGGAGATGGAGTGTAATAGTCAGATAAGAGATTTAGTAGAATCAACAAGACTTATGATTGACTGAGTAGGGGAGGAGAAAGAGGGAGTCTGCAAAGATGATGCCCAAGTTTCTGACTTGAGCGACAGTGTGGATAGTGGTGTCATTTAGTGAGAGGGAAAGACTGTGAGATAAATAGTTTTCTGGTGGGAGGGCACAGGGATCAAGGTTTCGGTTTGGGATGTGTGATTGACCATTGAACATCATGGGTTTGAACTGTGGGGGTCCATTTGTTTTCAGATTCTTTTTTTTTAAAATATATCTTTATTGATTTCAGAGAGAGGAAAGGAGAGGGAGAGAGAGATAGAAACATCAATGATGAGAGAGTCATTGATCGAGCCCACAACCCGGGCATGTGCCCTGACCAGGAACCGAACCCCGATCGCCTGGATCCCAGGTCGATGCTCAACCGCTGAGCCACGCTCGGCCGGGCTATTTTCAGATTCTTAAAAAAAATACTGTAGATGTTTTTTCTCTTCCTTATAATTTTCTTAACATATTCTTTTCTCCAGCTTAGTTCATTGTAAGAATACAATATGTAATGCATACAATATTCAAATATGTATTAATCGACTTTATGTTATTGGTAAGGCTTCCAGTCAACAGCAGGCTATTAGTAGTTAAGTTTTGGGGGAGTCAAAAATTATATGTGGATTTTCAGCTATGCTGGGGTAGGTCCCCCTAACCCCCTGTTGTTCAAGGATCAGTTGTATTTAGTTTGAAATGGCTGTGAGACTTCCTTCCAGGTGAAGATATCCAGTACACAGTTGGGTTGTGGATATGCAAGTCAAGAGAGAGCTGGAGGTAGCTGTGGGTTGAGGGAGGGGTTTTATTTTCACCTGGGAGTGACAGATTGTTTGTATAATGACTTGAAGTACAGAGAAGAGAGGGACAGGTAGGAAGACAGACACATTCAAATAGTCAGTGGATCAGAGGTCCCTAGGGCTGGGAAGGCATGAGTCAGAACATGACCAGGGATTTGTCTTATAGAGAAGAGCAAAGGAGTTAAGGCTCTGGAGTCAGACTATCTGAGACAGGACGCTTGATTCCATCACCTTCCAGCTGTGAGATCTTAGGCAAGTCACTTACTTTCCGTCACTCTCAGTTTTTTTTTACTATAAAATGGGGAAACTATGCCCTGGCTGGGTAGCTCAGTTGGTTAGAGCATTGTCCCGAACACCAGGTTGCGTGTTCAATCCCTAGTCAGGGCACATACAAGAATCAACCAATGAATGCATAAATAAAAAAGGAAACAACAAATGGATGTTTCTTTTTCTCTCTTCCCCTCTCTCTCCCCTCCTCTCTCTCCCTTACTCTCTCTAAAATCAATCAATCAGCCCAACTTTCCTTATGGTATGTCTCAGACTTTCCTTATGGTTTTTGTTGTTGTTGTCGTTTGTTTGTTTTTTACTGATTTTTAGAGAGGAAGCAAGAGGAAAAGAGAAATAGAAATATCCATGATGGGAGAGTCATTGATTGGCTGCCTCCTGCACGCCCCCTGCTGGGGGTTGAGCTCACAACCCAGGCATGTGCCCTGACTGGGAGTCAAACCAGCAATCTTTTGGTGCACAGGTTGATGCCCAACCAACTAAGCCACACCAGACAGGGCAAGGTTATAAGTTTTAGGGAGGGAGATCACAGAGGGAAAGTGCCATTCTTCTATCATATCAAGGGTACATATGATCAACATGATTTATTACCATTGACACTGGCCTTGCTCACCTGGCTTTGGTAGGTTGGTCAGGTTTCTCCACTGTAAAGTTACTCCCTTCCCACTGTACTTTTTGTAGCTGTCTCTCTTTTTTTTTTTTAATTTATTGAATTTATTGGGGTGACTTTGGTTAATAAAGCTATATAGGTTTCAGGTATACAATTCTAGAATACATCATCTGTATATTGTATTGTGTGTTCACCACCCCAAGTCATGTAGCTTTCTCTTTAATGGAGGAGTAGCTCCATAAATTATTTGGAATTTTTTTGCTTGGAGGATTTGTCTCTTCTTCTCTATTTATTTATTTGTTTATCCTGTCATTTCTTTATATGAAAATGGACTTATGGATATTTATTTTATACTTCCTGTTCTAATTCAATACTTCCTTGGCCCTAGAATCAGCCACTTCTCCAAGGAGCCAAGGAACCTTGGTTTCTTTTATTGGGGAATCGTATTAGGAACCAAGATCTGGGCACTAGGTGTGTTCCATCTGAATAAACTTTAATCTGATCACAAACTTATCATCTTGGAGTAATATAGTTGCTTTTTGTATGAGTCAGGGTTCAGTCAGAGAGGCAGGGCCAGTAGGAGATATATATTAAGTGATTTATTGCAAGGAATTGGCTTCTGCAATGGTGAGGCCAGACTAGGCAAATTGGGAATTCATAGGGTGGGCTTTCAGGAGGGGCATACTGGACCCCACAGGCGTGGGCAGTCCACAGGTGTGACTAACCCAGCCAAGCTGACATATCTTTTATTTATGTGCTTTTGAGGTCAAATCTGTGATTCCTTTGCCAATCAGTACCTATTTATTGAGCACCTCTCATCTACCAGGAACTAAGGATACTGTGGTGAACAGAACAGACGTGTTTCCTGTCCTCATTTTAAGTCTAGTGGGGGCAGGGGAGATACGAATCTAATAACTGCTTGAATAATTTCTCAAGTGTGTTAAAGACTATGAAGAGCAGAATGGATGAGGTGCTAGCCTAGCCTGGGGGGCAGGGAAGACTTCCCCAAGGAGGTGACACTTAAACTGACATCTGAAGGATAAGTGGGAGTGAGCCAGGTGAAGGGGGGGGGGGCAAGGAATAGAGGGAACAGTGTTTCTAGAGGGGGAACAGCATGTAGGAATCCCAGAGTTCAGAAGAACATGGCTCTTTAGAGGAACAGCAAGGAGGACTGTGTGGCTGGAGCAGAGTGAGGAAGGGTGAGTAGGGAAGGGATAAAATGACTTAGGGAGAGAATATAGAGTGAAGAGAAAAGTTTCTGGGACTTCAGCTTGATAAACACCAGGAATTAAAGCCGTTGGAGGTCATGGAAGACTAGAGAAGAGGGTTTCAGGGAAGAAGAAGTAGCCAACATTGGCCAGTGAAGCCAAGAAGTGAACTAAGATAAGGACTTGCATTTGGCAGATGGGAGTTCATCATGGGAGACCTTCAAGGAAGCAATTGTGCTGGGATGGTGGAGGCAGAAACCAGAATGCATAGAGTTGAGGAGTGATTAAGAGGTGAGGAAAGCCCTAGCCAGGTAGCTCAGTTGGTTAGCGTATTGTCCCGATAAGCCAAGGTTGCGGGTTCAATCCCTGGTCAGAGCACATATAAGGAACAATCAATGAATGCATAAATAAGTGGAACGACAAATCGAGGTTTCTCTCTCCCTTCCTCTTTCTTTCACTCTCTCTCTCTCAAATAAATCAATAAAAATGGATTAGAAAAAAAGACGTGAGGCCCTAGCCAGTTGCTCAGTGGTTAGAGCGCATGTACTGAATGGTCTTGGGTTCGATTCTGGTCAAGGGCACGTACCTCAGTTACAGGCTCAATCCCTGCCCCAGTTGGGGGGTGTGCGGGAGGCAACTAACTGATGTGTCTCTCTCACATGGATGTTTCTCTGTCTCCCTGTCCCTGTCCCTGTCCCTCTCCCCTCTTTCTCTCTCTTGCACTCTCTCTAAAAAAGCAATGGAAAAAAATATCCTTGGGTTGAAGATTAAAAAAAAGAAGAAGAAAAAAAAAAAAAATAGGTGAGGAAAGAGGGGAGGAGACCTCTTCGAGAGGCTTGGCTGTGAAGAGAAGTCACAAGATTGAGCCAGAAGGCTGGGGGAGACTTAAGCCTGTTTGCCACCCAAAGAGCCTGGCTTCTAGCAGGCTCCCAATAAATGTTATTACACGGGACTGAACTGAGGGTGAGCTTGAAGATACAGGAAAGGGATTGAGGGAGTAAGGCCCTTGGAGGGGACAGGGCTGACAGCATGAGTTACGGCTTGAAAGTAGCCAGGCGTGCTCCTTCGCTAAAATAAGCGGAAATCGGGAAGACATGGAGGCTGGGTGTGGAATGTAGGGTATGATGGCTGGAATGGGAGGAAGGCCTTCCCACAGATAACAGGGTCAGGAGATAAGGGACGAGAATGCTTTTATTCCCTTCAGAGGATTTCAGGTTTAGCTCTGACTCCAGTTTATGATTTCATCTGGAAAGTGTAGCTAACCTATTTAATATTTGATGGGCACTAATTAAGCTGCTGCTTTTACTTCTGTGGGCCAAGAACAAGGTAAGGCAGCTGGTTACAATTATGTCTAAAGTAAAAGAATGTAGGTCATGAAGAACGTCAGCAAAGGAACCCGTATCTCCTTTGAGGAACAGCCACTCAACTGGCACAGAGAGAAAATAACTTGTAATCCAAGCAGATACGTTTTACAGATGGGATAATACAGGTGACCACAAGATTCCTCCTGGACTAGGCCAACAGGTAAAATAGTCTCACCATGCCCAGCTGGTATTGTCCAGTGGTTGAGCATCGACCCACGAACCTGAAGGTCATGGTTTAGGGCACGTGCCCGGGTTTCAGGGTGTGCAGGAGGCAGCCGATCAATGACTCTCTCTCATCATTGATGTTTCTCTCTCTTGCCCTCTCCCTTCCTCTCTCGGAAATCAATAAAAACATATTAAAAATAAGAATAAAATAGTTTCACCACAAGAGCCCGCCTGCTGTGCACCTTTCAATTCTTCCAAACAACAGCTATCATCTCCTATTTCCTGTGTGTCCTGCAACACTAGGCGTTACACTTATCTCCAATCCTCAGAACAAACCTCAAGGGAGATTGTATTGTTCCCATTTTGCTGATAAGAAAATTGCAACTCAGAGAAGTGAGTGATTTGCTCAAGGCCACTAGTCAGCAGTCAGGATGGAACCCAGGTTAAGCTGAGAGCTTTCCGCTCACCAGTGGTTTTGAATTTTGCTCCAGGCACCCTCTGTGAGACTATTCAAGACAGAGGCCCTGGGGTGGGGAGCTCAGAACCTAGCCTCAATTTGAGCAGCATTGCATTTGTCAGTTTGACACAGGGGGCTTCGAAGTAAGCTTCATTAGATCAAAGGCCATGGAGAAGAAAAAAATGTTTGAAAGCCACTGAGCTCCATAGGGGTCATTGAACTTCTCAGCTGAAGCATGACTTTTCTTGAAGGCTTTCTCCAAAAACACTGCTTGTGTGATGCCTTTTCCCCAAGTTGTCTCCCCTGGCACATCCATCCTCAATGTGACTGGCAGAGGAATTTTTCTAAAACCTCATGTTACTCCTCTGCTTGGAAACCTTCTATGGCTCCCAGCTACCTTTAGGTGAAGATCGATGTTTCTCTTTTAGCATGACCTATGAGACCCTCAGTGATCTGGACCCCCACCCACTTCTCCAGCTTTGCCATTAATTACTCTCTAGCTCCCATCTTCCTGCCAAACAGGCTGACTTACATTTCCCGGTACTCGCTGTACTGGCCCATACACACTCCAGTGCCTCGGCCAGAAGGCCCCTCCCCCTTCACTGACCATCTCCCACTCACCCAGACCTCAGATCAGGAATTACCTTCCTCCCTGAAAGCCTCTCCAGCACCTTTCAGCCTGCACCAGGCCTGGCCCTCCAAGCAGTACCCCTCCCCCAATGTTTATACCTCACAGCCCTGCTTCCGTCTCCTTTTCTTGTCTGCAAGCCCCACTAGAATGCAGATCTGCATCATCTGCTTAACTCCGTTTTGCTCTCCCGGAAAGAAGTTTCTCAGGGAATCTGTTTTCTCTTGGGGTAAGCATACCAGTCTTGCCTCGAAAAGCATACCAGGAATGCCAATGGCTTGATGTTAGGCATGGAGAGTTTTCAGAATGGGAGTATGTCCCCTGCAGCCAAACCTCAATTTTACATGGAGGAGGTAGGCTAGGCAATATCACATGATGAGAAAAATCTGCGGGGAAGAATAGCTGACTACAGGAAAAATGATAGAAAGCCGCTTTCAAATCTTCTAGCTGACTTGGTTTTCATTTTGGAAAGAGCAAGGCGTAAGCTGGTCTCAGGTCCCCAAATTTGCTAACAGTTAACACACTTAGGTTCAAACTTAGCCTATGAAGAGGGGACCACTGTCATAAGTGTCCTTTGAATGTTGAGCAAAGACACATGCCAATGTTCCCTCCGAGCCAGGAACCCACAGACTCAGCCATGTGGCAGGAAGAACCCTGCCCTGGCAGCCTTCGCCAAGTCTAACCCACCTTGGCAGCTGTCAAGGGGGAGGTTGTGGAGCAGAAACCACAATCTTGCATCAATTAGTCAATTTGCATCTATAAAATGGGCAAAAAAGGTACAGGGAGGTTATGCCAGCTGCTAATGCCAAATGCCAGAAGCCAGGAACTGTTCACCGCCTCTGCTTAAAACATTATAGTTAATTAAGAAGAAAAAAGGTGCAGCCAGAGTGGCTCAGTTGGTTGAGTGTGGTCCCATGAACTCAAAGGGCACCGGTTCGATCCCTAGTAGTGGGAGGTGGCCAGTTGATGTTTCTCTCTCTCCTTCTCCCTTCCTCTTTCTCTAAAATCAGTACAAATGTTTGAAAAATAAATATTTAAAACAAAGAAGGAAAGAAAGGAAATGCTGTTACACTGTATAAGGATGTTTAAGGTGCAGATCCTAGAGACATGGAACAGGCTGAAAACATCAATAGGAAGGGGTTGGATCATTTCATGGATGAAAGCAGTCTAATGGGTTACTAAGGGAAGGTGGGGTTGTGTGGGGACACAGAGTGGGTAATAAATAGGCCCACTAGGCAGAGATGGAAATCTGGATGGATGGGCTCAAGGGTGGGTAGTATTTCTGTATTCTGTGATGACTCACTTTCAAGGACTGAGATGGGAGGGCTGGGGACACAACAGTCCATTGCAAGGGCTACCCAAGCCTCCAGAGATAGTGCATTATTTTTAAAAATACACTGTCCTCTAAGACAGCATGTACATTTGGAAGCCCTTCCCTTTTACCACCCTCCTTCCCCTACACATTAACTCTAGCCTCCAAATGCTTTCCCCTCCTTTCAGTTCGAGTTAGCCATTCTGTGTTCTGCTCAGTTCATACTACTTCTAAATGGGAATGGTTATCCAAACTGCAATTTATATATTAAGTGTAATTTTTTTAAAAAGCAAATGATGTCCTGGCTGGTGTGGCTCAGTGGTTAGAGGGTCAGCCCTCGCACCAAAGGGTCTCAGGTTCGATTCCCAGTCAGGGCACACACCTGGGTTGTAGGTTCCATCCCTGGCCCTGGTTGGGGAGTGTCGGGGAGGCAACCAATGGATGTGTCTCTCTCACATCGATGTTTCTCTCTCTCTTTCTCTCTCCCCCTCCATCCCTCCTTTCCACTCTCTCTAAAAAAATCAATGGAAAAAATATCCTCGGGTGAGGATTCAAAAAGAAAAAAAGCACATGATGATGATTAAAGCCCTATCTCAGAAAAAAAGTGCCAGTGGGTGTGTCTCTCTGGAAGGCAGAAGTCCAGGTAAATGACATGACTCACCACAAAATATCAGAAATGTCCATCTGGGGGCTTTTCCCTTTTACCACCCTTCTTCCCCCTACACACAACTCCTCTAGGAGGAGACTGGACCAGAGCCCAGACCTAGATGCTCAAGAGCCCAATCAACAGGTAGAGTCTGGGTTTCTACTCAGAGTCAAGGTGAAAGTAGCTCTTTCAGTGCAGGGCTCCGCCGTTTGCTCTGAGAATGAGGTCCAGAGCCTGCCCTGCGTCACTGGCTCCTGGCCATGGGTGGGTGACCTCTTCCCTGCAAATGTAGGAAGCTCCCCCTCGGTGGTTAATGGGGGGAAAAAATAACTCGAAGGACAGCTTTGTCATGTGAAGGGAAAACAATTCCGCTTTAATATGCTTAAGAAGTCATCCGTGATACATTTGAAAAGGGACCAGTAAGGCCTGGTTGTCTCAGGAACAGGTAGCCAGGGGCTGAGTCTGGCGGCACAAACTGACCCTTTAACAGCCCAGTCAAGCCTGCAGTTAGGCGCTTACTCTGCATCAGTGGTTTACAGTCTTAACTCATTCTCCTGGCAATACACCAGAACTTCTGCCACATCAGAAATGTCTACTGAAGCTTAACTTGCCCTCTCCCAAGCAGGACCACGCTCCTGCTCCTAACTCCAATTCCTGGGATTCGGCCCCAGGACAGCTTGGTCTTTGCTCTCTCGGTTGGGGGTGGGGATGGGGGCGCCCGGTCCCCGAGTCCCCTGGCCGGTGGCTGCAGGAGACTTGTGACAGGTACCGGAGAAAGACCCGAGGTGGTCTGCTCCTCGCAGGCCCAGCACACTCGACAACCCAGGACCGAGGCCTGGCCACAGCGGTGCGGTCCCTCCGCGCTCTCACCTACGTGACCCTCAACGGTCCTGGAAGAAGGGGAATATCTGGCGGAAAAAGCCTTGAATTTGCGCCACCCGGCTGCCCGTGGAGTCCTTCTCCTTGCGGGGCACCCTCGCCGCTCTCGTCGTCTCGGAGGCCGTCGCACCCAACGCGCTCAGAGTCCTTCGCAGCGTCCACGCGGAGGCGCCGCCGCTGCTGTTGTTGTTGGCGTTGTTCCGCTCAGAGCCGCTCGGCGTCTCCCACTCCTCAGCCCCCGACAGCTCCCGCAGGCTCCAGGGCGCGTCGGGCCGCAGGTAGAAACAAGGCCGGTGGCCGCTGTGGTCACGGCGCGTGGGGTCGGCTCCCAAGGCGCCCACCAGCACCTTGATGACCAGGTAATGGCCCTGCAGGGCCGCCAGGTGAAGGGGCGTGAAGCCGCCGCTCCCCGGGGCGCTGACGTCCAGCGGCAGCCCCCGGCGCTGGGCGAAGTCGTGCACCAGGATGAGCTCCTCGTGGCGCCCGTGCTTGGCCAGCCAGTGCAGCACCGAGTAGCCGGTGATCGGGTCGCCCCGTAGGAGCAGCCCCGGCTCGACTTCCAGCAGCTCCCGCAGCACCTCAAAGCGGCCCTCGGCGGCCGCCAGCATCCACGCGTGCTCGCGGGGCTCCATGCACATCCTGCTGCCGCCCGGCCCGCCGGGGGACTGTTCCTCGGCGCGCTCCTCCGACTGCCACCCGGCGGGAGCTGCCCCCTGCAGTCCCAACAGCTCCCGCAGCACTCCCCGCCGGCGCCACGAGCCCGCTCCGGAGAGCATCAGCGAGCCGTGCAAGGAGGCCTCCCGGGAGGCGGCGGCTCTGCCCCGGTACCTGCCGAGGCTGCAGGCGTCCACTCTCGAGAGGCGGGGCTGCGGGACGTTCCGCAGGCTGAGCGCGCCCCGAGCCGGCGAGGCTCTGGGCGCCTGGGTCGCGGCTTCTCCGGGCTCGGCCATGGTCCCGTAGCTCCGCCGCCGCCGTCCGGGCTTCTAGCGTTCGCAGCCCTTCCCGGGCCCCACTAGGAGAGGAACTGGCGCTGGGGAAGGAAGCGGCTTGAGCAATGGGCTCAGAGGGAGGGAGGGAGGGAGCAAATGAGGGGAGAGGAGAGGGGGAGAGAGGCAGAGAGCTAATGAACCGAGGGAGGGCCCCCGCGCGGACGTGGGGGCGCCGAGCGGTGTCCCGGCACACCGGGTACCGCCGCCACCTCCGCAGCCCGGATCCGGGCGGCCCCGCCCCAAATGGCCAGGTGAGCCGGGCAGCCCCGCCTCCCGGCCCGGGCTGGCAGCGGTCGGAGGGGGGCGGGGGGTAGTGCACCCGGGAGGGCTGCAAGCGGCCCCCAGCGTCGCCCCCAGCAGCCCAGCTGCCCCTTCAGCCGTTCTTGGCATCCCAGCAGCTGCTGAGATGAAGATGTTCGAGGGCGCCCCCTCCCTGGCTGGCTGAGCTCGGCTGCCAGCCAAGGCTCCTGGGCCCTCGCTCCCCGCCCCCTTCCTTGGACAGTCCTTCTTATCTCCTCAAGAGTCTCCTTGTACTTTGTCCCCGAGCCGCCTTTGTCCCGCGCCCAGCATTCACGGAGGCGGCCTGGCCGCCCCATGTGACGCGGGCTCGCCTGCTCTGCCCTTTGTGCGGACTAGACCCTTCCCGCAGCGCCCCGAAATATGCGAGATTCCTGCAGAGAAACCCGAGAGGGGCCCAGGCAAAGCCTTTCGGGAGAACGGACGAGGGGTATTCCGCTGTCCCGCACCCCACCCCCAGTGTCTACCCTCTCCTCACCTCTCTTTAACCGCTGCCTCCCGGGTTGGCCTGAAGACGCAGGTGCGGGTGAATCTCAGGCAGCGGCCAGGGAAACGCCCTGCCCTCTTCAGAGATGTGTCCCGCTCTCTTCCTCAGGGGCCTGCTGATTTGTGCGAATTCAGAGCTTAAGGGCTTTTAAAAAAGGAGGATATTTTACCTTTTTACTCCTAACACTGGCCTCCTTTTTGCTCTTTCCTTCCCTCAATAAACGGTAGCTCTGGCCTCCTGTCCTCCCCACCCCATGTTCAGTAAGTGAGCAACTGGGAGCCACAGAAGGTTCTTAAGCCAGAGAGGGACACAGCTATGATTAAGGTGGCATTTAGAAAAATGATTATGGGAGAAGTAGAGGCAGGAAGGCAGGAGGCTGTTCCAACACTGTAGGCCAGAGGGGATGGGGGCTCACTCCACTGAGCCCCACAGTGATGGAAGGTATCAGAGGCTTTTCCTCCTTGACCCTCACATATTTGGGATCAGCCCTAAATATCTTGAGCTTTCCTTCATGACAGCCTGTGCATTTGTAACCCATTTTTGAACATTTACTATGTACCAGACAGTGTGCTAGATGCAACACTATTAATCTTCTCAGGGACCTCAGGAGCTAAGCATCCTTGTTACCCTCAGTTTGCAGAGACGTTAGGCCACTTGCCCAAGGTCACCCAGCAGGAAGTGGCAGAGCAGGTCTGCATGACACCATAGCCTTTGTTCTAGCACAGACCTACTGGTATTCAAGCCAGGCTTATTGGCTGCAAACCACTCCCACAAGCCCCAAGTTTCAGTCAAAGGGATGAACTTGTCCTAATCTGAGTACATCTTGAACTTGTCTCCTTTACTTAGGATGTCCTCCCTAACAGCTTTTGTCTAGTGAAGTTCTCCTCCCTGTCCTTCAAGGTTGGCCTCAGTTTCCACCTCCTCCAGTCAGCTGCCTCCGATTACCCCTGCCCAGAGTGATCCCTCTCCCTCCCCCAATCGCCTGTTTGTATTACTGCGTTGGCACTCGGCACAGACTGTCCTATATTGTATTTCTCTCCCCTTGTTCTCACATGCCAATTAAACTAAACTCTTTGGCCCTGGCGAGGAAGCTCAGTTGGTTAGAGCATCATCCCGATATGCCAAGGTTGTGGGTTTGATCTCTGGTCAGGGCACATATAAGAATCAACCAGTGGCCCTGGCCAGTTTGGCTCAGAGGTTAGAACATCAACCTGTGGATTGAAGGGTCCCGGGTTCGATCCCAGCCAAGGGCACGTACCTCGGTTGCAGGCTCATCCCCTGCCCTGGTCGGGGTGCGTGCAGGAGGCAACCAACTGATATCTCTCTCTCTCTCTCTTCCCCTTCCACTCTCTCTGAAAAGCAATGGAAAAAATATCCTCAAGTGAGGATTAAAAAAAAAAAAAAGAACCAACCAGTGAATGCATCAATAAGTAAAACAACAATCTATGTTTCCTCCTCTGTCTCTCCTCTATAAATCTATTTTAAAATTTTAAAAAAGAAACCTTTAAAAAAAAAACAACCTCGCCCAGTGGAGCGTGGCTCAGATGTTGAGCATCGACCTAGGATCCAGGAGATCGAGGTTCGATTCCTGGTCAGGGCACATGCCAGAGTTGCGGGCTCGATCCCCAGCAGGGGGCGTGCAGGAGGCAGCCGATCAATGACTCATCATTGATGTTTCTCTCTTTCTCTCCCTCTCCCTTCCTCTCTCTGAAATCAATGAAGATATTAAAAAAACAAACAAAAAACAACCTCTAAACTCTTTGATGACTATGTCATACTATCCTTGTGCACCTAGTAGGTGTGCCAGAAATATTTGTTACCTTTTTCTGGTTTGGCAGCCTGGGAAAATGTGATTGTGTGTGTGTGGTGGGGGACATTGTATGTGTGTGTGTTGGTAGGGTGCGTCTGCAGCCAGAACCTTGACCTCCCACTCCCACATTCCTGCCTTGGACTGAATCTGCAGGACCCCAAAAGCAACTCAGATTCCGTCAATTCATTAATAAAGTCATAGTGATCAGTGGTTCATTCGCTGAGCCCACCAGCCAAAGCCACCTCCTGACCTTTGCTGACTCCCCAGAGACCAGGCCCAGGCCCAGAGTGGGCCCCAAGCTTTCAGGCTTTCATTTTCAAAATGAACCCTGACTGACAAGCAGTTACTTCCGTTGCTCTGGAAACTCCCCTCCACAACCCCAAATCTGTAAACACCAAACCACACACATGCACACACACTTCCAGAATATGCAAACAGCAGCTGCAGCAATATTTTTTTTAAATCAAAAATGCCAGCATGGAGAATGCAGGATGGAAGAATGCTTGGACTATTAATTTTCCTCACCACTAAGCAGGCATTTCCCTTCACTATCAGCACTAATAATATCTCCGGTTCAAAGACTGCAAGGCAGTTGCCTGACCAGCACCACAGACCCATGACGCACGTGCCCTTGCTAAACTCTCCTGCCAGAGACCGAAGCCACAGTGCCTCCCTAGCAACTCATTTCATCTTTCCCTAGCAAGTGCTTCCTACTCAGGGTCACCAGCTACACACAAGGTCCCCCAGAATCCCCGCACTCATCTCGATTTCAGCACAGAGGGCCTCTGGAATTTGATACCTGGGAGTGGGATAGAGGGAGCAAAAAGCAGAAGGAATCGTTCTAACCCTCCTAAAACAAAGATGCCAGTCACCTGAGGCTGCTGTTCCCCTCCAAGGGAGTGGGGTGAAAACCCCTCAAGCCCTGGGAAGCAGGCTCCCCAAAAGTTAGATGTAGGGTATTTTGCTTTTGAAATGGAGATACCTGGCATCTTTTCCAAATAGCAGACTCTCTCATGTATTTACAGGTTTGATTACGGACCCCGGACTATTTGAACTAGAAGAAATTTTTGTTTGTTTGGTTTTAATTTATTGATTTGAGAGAGAGAGGAAGAGAGAGAAACATCAGTTTTTGTTGTTCCACTTATTTATGCATTCACTGGTTGCTTCTTGTATGTGCCCTGACTGGGGATCGAACCCGCAACCTTGGCAAAACAGGACGACACTAACCAACTGAGCTACCCGGCCAGGGCTTAGAAGAGATCATAATGCTTCATTGGTCGGTTCTTCATTTTCCAGATGAGGTTTAAGAAACTGTCAGAGAGGCTGGCAGGAGGCAGAGGAACTTAAAACTGGAGTGTTGGGAGTACATTGAAAATCAATCTCTATGAAGAGGGAGCAGCTCAGGATTCTTACTGTAATTCCGTGATGAATCATAATTTTCCTGTAAAAAATTAATTTACTTTACACACAGCTTTTCAGGAACATGCTCCTGGGTTGGGGGGGATGCCAAAAGGCACATGTGTCTTTGGCTTTCAGTGGAGTTTGCCAGTGGGCCTTACAGATCCAGAAAATTCCAGGAATGCAAACAGATAAGGGGGAGGGGGAATATGGGAAGAAAAGTCCCTCAGGCTTCCATAACCCTTGCTGATGGAAGGAACATTTCTTGAGGTTCCAGATGTAAAATAGAAATTTTCCTTCTTCCAAAACCTGCTCTGATAGCATGACATGATTCTCAGTGAGAGAGCTCCTTTCCCACCGAGCAAGTGTTTGGCTGTGAGAGTGTGTAAATGTGTGTGAGAGAGTGTATGTCTGAGTGTGTGTGTATGCGCCAGATGACACTGCCAGATGTCACTGACTCTGGTTGTCATTTTCGCCTTTCCAAGTGCCAGGGCTTTACACGAGAAGAGCCCTGTGAAAGGGTTACCATTCTGAATACCTTTCATGTTTAGTAAACACTTAAAAAAATTACTTCCTAATACTTTGGAATTACTTTTTCTCCAAGCCCTTCAGTAAAGCGTGATGTACTTTTTAGAAAAAAAGTTATGATCTTACTTTGGGAACTGGGTAAGCTTGGAATAATAGCGGTGGCAGGAACAAGTGGGCATCTGTGAACCACAAGACGAAGGTTTCTCAAAACGACTAAGGAGAAAGGGGTGTGCATGGAGCAGAAAAAAATCTTCAGGCCTGAGTGCAAGCAGGAAACCTGCCAAAAGCTCGAGATGCAATGGCTTAACTGGAGTCCGAGTGTCAAGCATGGGCCCTGAAGTGTGACAAGAACAAAAATTTCCATTACACTTTTTATTGATACTGTGATGAAAAGAATGTCACGTCCTGGAAAAGACCTCAAGTATTACCATGCGGAGACACACGAGGGCGCTCCAAACAACTAGAGAATGAGAAAACCAGAAGGCATACAGATTTCAAGGTGGGAGGAAAGCCATTGCAGACCCTTTGTTGGTATGAATTCAGGTTTTTAGCCAAGATGGAGCTGCTCACCCTTGGTCCATAAGTAGATGCAAGGAAGGAGGTACTAGCATCAGGGGCTGCGGTGATAAGGCCAAGGTGTCATTTCTTTTTTTCTTTTTTTTAATCTATCTTTATTGATTTCAGAGAGAGGAAGGGAGAGGGAGAGAGATAGAAACATCAATGAGGATGAGTCATTGATCGGCTGCCTCCTGCATGTCCCACGCTGGAGATGGAGCCCACAACCCGGGCATGTGCCCTGACCGGGAATCGAACCCCGATTTCCTGGATCCTAGGTCGATGCTCAACTGCTGAGCCACGCTGGCCATCCAGGGTGTCATCTTGAAGAGAATGCGGGCAATCTGGAGAGAGAAGGAGGATGGTGAGCAGAACGTGTTTCCTTACTTTAGTCAAGAGGAGTTGGAGTCTGTAATATGTAAGGCCGGGAATAATAATCCCTTGGGTATTTTTTGTTGTTTTTTTAATCCTCACCTGAGGATATTTTTTCCATTGCTTTTCAGAGAGAATGGAAGGGAGGGAGGGGGAGGAGAGAGAGAGAGAGAGAAACATGGATGTGAGAGAGAGACATCGATTGGTTGCTTCCCACATGTACCCTGACCGGGGCTTGGGATCAAGCCTGCAACGGAGGTACATGACCTTGGCTGGGATCGAACCCGGGACCCTTCAGTCTGAGAGCCAACGCTCTAACCACAGAGCCAAACCGGCTAGGGCGCTTATGGTTTTCAAAGTGCTTTCATATTTTTAAATTATCTCTTTGACCCAGGTAGCAAGCCTGTGAGGTAAATAGAAAAGACAATATTTTTATATCTTTTTTATTGATTTCAGAGAGAGGAAGGGAGAGGGAGAGAGAGATAGAAATATCAATGACAAGAGAGAAACATCATCGATGGGCTGCCTCCTGCACACCCCCCTACTGGGGATCGAGCCTGCAACGTGGGCATGTGCCCTGACTGGGAATCAAACCGTGATCTACTGGTTCATAGGTCGATGCTCAACCACTGAGCCATGCTGGCTGGGCTATTATTGTTTTTGATCTCTTACTGTGCTTAATTATAAATTAAGCTTTATCATAGATATGGATATATAGGAAAAAACATAGTATATATAGGGTTCGGTACTATGCACAGTTTCAGGCATCCACAGAGGGTCTTGGAATGTATCCCCAATGAAGAAGGGGGGGCTATTATATTAGACATTATCCTCTTTTTATAGATGAAGAAGCTTAGGCTCAGAGAGGTCAGGTAACTTATTCAAGGTCACCTGGCTGCTAGCAAGTGGCAGATCTTCCACCAGTCTGACATCTCTTCCATCATTGCATTGGGAAGGAAATGGACAGAATCTCAGCAGAGCCAGCCTTTCTCATGGAGACCACTCTCCATGCTGTCAGCCTCTCCTCACTGAGCAGATGGAGACCAGAGAGGCCTAGAATGGTGCCAGCCTGTGGACTAGTGCCAGTCCAATGAAGTAAGAAAAGAAATTGAGTGTTTAGAAATGTTCATAGTATTTTGATATTGCTGCAGCATCCAAGTGTATGACTTTTAAATTTTACAAAAGTATATGTTCATGACAGATTGTAAATTTCTTTTTTTGTTGTTTGTTAGCTGTTGTCTTTCTTATTTTTAATTTTTTTAAATTTATCTTTATTGTTGAGAGTATTACAGGTATCCCATTTCCCCTCCCCAAGTGATCCCCTCCACTTCGCTCCCACCCCCTTCCCAGACCTTCACCCCCTTATTGACTGTGTCCATGGGTTATGCATATATGCATATAATTTCTTTGGTTAATCCCTTCCCACCCTCCACCCCCCTTCCCTCTTTCCTCTGAAATATGATCGTCTGTTGCATGCATCAATGTCTCTGGATCTATTTAGTTGGTCAGATTCTTTTGTTCATTAGCTTCTTCTTAAAGAAGACCCTTCAACTTTTCCTGTAGTGCTGGTCTGGTGGTGATGAACTCCTTTAGCTTTTTCTTATCTGTGAAGCTCTTTATTTGACCTTCAATTCTAAATGACAGCTTTGCTGGGTAGAGCAATCTTGGTTGCAGTTCCATGTTTTTCGCCACTTTGAATATTTCTTGCCACTCCCTTCTGGCCTGCAAAGTTTCTTTTGAGAAATCAGCTGACAGTCATATGGGTGCTCCCTTGTAACTAATTGCTTTTCTCTTGCTGCTTTTAAGATACTCTCTTTATCTTTAACCTTTGGCATTTTAATTATGATGTGTCTTGCTGTGAGCCTCTTTGGGTTCCTCTTGTTTGGGACCCTCTCTGCTTGTAAGTCGATTTCTTTCCCCAGGTAGGGGAAGTTTTCTGTAATTATTTTTTCAAACAGGTTTTCAATTCCTTGGTCTCTTTCTGCCCTTTCTGTCACCCCAATAATATGAATGTTGGGCCTCTTGAAGTTGTCCCAGAGGCTCCTTATGCTATCTTCATATTTCTGGATTCGTTTTTCTTTTTGCTCTTCTGGTTGGGTGTTTTTTGTTTCCTCATGTTCCAAATTGCTGATTTGATTCTCAGAGTCCTCTACTCTACTGTTGATTCCCTGCAAATTATTCTTCATTTCAATTCCTGTAGCCTTCATTTCAAATTGGTACTTTATTATGTTATCGATTTTCTCAGTTATTTCCCTAATAGTCTGCTTAAACATCCTTATAACCAAAATTCTGAACTCCCTATATGTTAGCTTGCTTGGATCTATTTCACTTAGTTCCTCTTCTAGAGATTTCTTCTGTTCTTTCCTTTGTGACATGTTTCTTTGCCTCCACATTTTGGCTGCTTCCAGGTGTTTGTTTTTATGTATTAGTAGAGCTGCTATGACTCCTGGAATTTGTAGAGTGGCTTTGTGTAGTAGGTGTCCTGTAGGGTCCAATGGCTCAGCCTCCCCAGTCACCTGAGGTGGGCCTTCTAGGTGCTCCCCTGTGTGGGCTGTGTGCCCTGTCCTGTTGTATTTGAGACTTGGTTGCTGTTGGCATCACTGGGAGGACGCCAGGCCAATCAGCTGTGAGGACCAGCTGCAACTACAGCCAAAGAGCTGCTGTGCTGGAGACATCCCTATGGAGCAGGATTTACTTCAGTGGAGCTTTGGTGTTCACCAAGTGCGCCCCTTGAGTGTGTCTCTTGTGGATTGGTAGGGTTGTAATCCAGCGTGGTCCAGTCCGACTACCAGGTGCACTGTCTCTGGGGCCTCCCTGGAGGTGCAAAGTCAGCCTGTGCCAGTGCCTTGCCCAGGGCCACCCAGCATGAGCTACACAGCAAACTGTAGTTGGCTGCTACTTGTGCTGGGCTTGGTGGTGCCCAGGAGAGGCCCAGCTATGAGCCAATGCAGCTGCCGCTAGTGCCAGGCCTGGGGCACTTATCAAGCCGCATGGGGCAGCTGCTGCTTGTTTGAGAGATTTTAGGAAAGTCCTAAGCATGAGGCTCGAGAGGCCACTTGCACAGAAAAGCCCCTGGAAATGGCCTGGATGAGCTGCAGGTGGGGAGGGGCGGGGCCTCTGGGAATCACGGGGCGGGGCCAAAGGTGTGAGTCAGGTGCTGGCGATTCAAACGTGGCGCCTGCCTGCGGGCTGTGCGGGGAGGACTTGCCACAGGAGCCATGGCCTCTGCCGGCCCTTCTGCCCGGGAGGAAGCCGCCCTCCGCCTCTCGCCCGGATCTCAGGCAGGTTAGTTCCTCCCCGAGTGTCCCGGGTCCCTTCAGGCCGCTGCCCGGCGCTGGGCTCAGAGGGAGCGTCCGGGTGAGTCCGTGCCGGGCCCTTTAGAGGAGCTGCTGGGGCTCCCGCGGCCTCCGCGACCCTCAGGGACAGTACCCGCTGGTTTCACAGCCTGGAGTTGTGGGGACGTCTCTTCCCGGCCCTGGGACCTTGAGCTGGGGGCCCTGCTCCTCCAGGAAACCCCCACCGCCGAGATTCCCTCCCGGGTTTACCCCGGGGCACCGGGTGTGGGCCCGCGGCCGCGTCTCCGATTCAGCCCCGATCTGCCCGCGTCTCCGCCCCTCCTACCGGTTTCAGTGCTTCTTCAGGTCCCTGGTTGTGGGGCTCCTGTTCAGCCAGATCTCAGGAGGCTCTGAGTGCTGGTGGTTCTGTATTTTAGTTGTAATTCTGATGTGGTTGCGGGAGGCGGCGGGTGCAGCTGTTACCTGCGCCGCCATCTTGTTTCTCTCAATCGGCCAGATTGTAAATTTCAAAAAGAAATAGCCTCCTTTTCAGGAAGATGGAACCCAAAGCAAAGATGGAAGCCCCTGCCCCTCCCAAAGCTGAAGCCAAAGCAAAGGTTTTGAAGGCAGAGAAAGCAGAGCAGAAAGGCATCCACAGCCACAAAAATGAAGATCAACACGTCACCCACCTTCCGATGGCCAAAGACACTGAGGCTTCGAAGGCAGCCTAAATATACTAGTGCACCCAGGAGAAACAAGCTTGACCACTATGCCATCGTCAAGTTCCCCTCACCACCAAGTCAGCCATGAGAAGACAGAAGACAACAATACACCTGTGTTCACTGTGGATGTCAAGGCCAACAGCACCAGATCAAACAGGCTGTGAAGAAGCTCTATGAGCCCAGCCAGTGTGGCTCAGTGGTTGAGCATCAACCTATGAACCAGGAGGTCATGGTTTGATTCCCCGTCAGGGCACATAACCAGATTGCAGGCTCAATCCCCAGTGAGGGGTGTGTAGGAGGCAGCCGATCAATGACTCTCTCTCATCATTGATGTTTCTATCTCTCTCTCCCTCTCTCTGAAATTAATAAAAACACATTTTTCAGAAAAAAGAAGCTCTATGACATTGACGTGGCCAAGGTCAACACCCTGATCAGGCCTGATGGAGAAAAGAAGGCATATGTTCGACTGGCTCCCGACTATGATGCTTTGGACGTTGCCAACAAAATTGGGATCATCTAAGCTGAGTCCAGCTGGCTAATTCTAAATATAAAAATGTTTCACTGTAAAAAAAAAAAAAAAAAAAAAAAGGAACCTATCATCCACTGCAGATAGTTTGAGAAGCACTGGCACAGATGAATTCTGTCTACTATCCATGCCCATGATCTGTCACCCATGACCTGTCATCTGAGGGCAGGAGTGGTCAACTCCAAGCTAGAGGAGTGGTGAGCTGGTTTGCGAAGGATTATGGGAACAACTTGATTCACTCCAAGTTGAACTTGATGCTGAGGGTTTGTGAAAGACAATAAAGGCCTCATCTTGTTCCTCTTGGGAGTCCCTGAGAAGAATGATGCAGTTGGCTTTAAATGATAATGATACTGGCTTTAAAGACCCAGCGCCAGTTTTATTTCAAGGGCTTCATCAAGGAACTCCAACCGTCCATCAACAGAGGACATCGATGTGCTTGCTGTTCCATCCATCCAGAGATGCCACTGCTGTCCTCGGTTTCAGCACGCATTGCCATCTTCCCAGATACATTGGGACATGACCTAGCTAACTGCTGTGGGACAGGATAGACAGTGAGGAGTGGGAAGTGGAACTAGGTTATAAGATGAGTTTCAGAAGGCTAAGCTAAAGGTCTAGGCAGGTTACCAGACTCTACTTTTTCCCTCCCACCTTCTACCAAAGCAAATGCTACTTATTCCAGCTTTGTTTCCTCCAGGCAGGTCTGCCTGACTCCTCTAAACCCAATCATTCTCTCCTTCACAGAATCCTTGTAGTCTGTAACACCCAACTCAACACTATCATATAGTATCCTGAGTGGCTCTCAGATGATGATGTCTCAATTTCCCATCTAGGTTAAAGGTCCCCAAAGGAAACACAGGGGAAAAGGCAAGGATTTAGCAGTCAGAACTGAGGCATCAAGGGTGACCCCAGGCAGAATCCCAGAGTGATTGGCTGGAGATGCTGATGTCTCTCTGGCCTAGAGCCTTGGGCAGGGCTGAGCTTGTAGCAAGAGGATTCGTTGATACTCAGAAAGTGGCTCCAGTCATGGACGGGGGAGGAGTAGAGGCTCGGAACCAGGCAGGACCTGAGCCCTCAAAGTTCGTTCACCTGGAATCCAAAGCCTTTCACAATCTGACCCCATCATAATGACAACAGTTAACATCTGGTGAGCACTTTTTATGTGCCAGCCACGGCTCCAAGTTTATGTGTATTAACTCATTGAATCCTCAAACTAACCTTATGAGTTTCAGTATTACCCCCATTTTATAGATGAGGAAATTGAGGTACAGAGCAATTATGAGCTTAACTGACTCATCCAAGATTGCACAGCTAATATGTGGTGGAGCTGGGATTCAAACCCAGGCAGTGTGGCTCAAAGGGGCAGATGTTTAGCCAGTAGCCTATACTCTGAAATACAGAGTGGGGCAAACGTAAGTTTACAGTTGTTCATATGGAAAATAATACAATAATTAATAAATAATACAAGAATAAACTCTGTGTTTCACGTACTCATAACTGTAAACCTACGTTTCCCAACCCTGTATTTGCCTTGTGATAGGGAAATACCTTAACCTGGAGGAGTGGCTCTAAAGGTGGAGATTTCAGACAAGGGGGAGCATGAGAGAGGAAAGAATTCTGGTCTTGGAGCTCTTTCCTGGAGGCATACTCAACTCTGCCATCCGAGCCCTGTTTCACAGCAGCTCGTCCTGCCACTTGTATGAAATAAATGAGAGAAGATAGTCCCCTGCTTGTGTTTTCAGCATCTTTGTAAATGATCCAAGCCTCCAGGCCTTGGCTTTAGTGTTTCAGTGGTCCTTATATGGGTTGAGTTCATTTGAACATTGTTCCAACTAGAATGAGCAGAACCTGGTGAGATCTCAACTTGAAGCATTTTTTTAAAAACATCTTTTCATTAATTTCGGAGAAAGGAAGGGAGAGGGAGAGAAAGATAGAAACATCAATGATGAGAGTCATTGATTAGCTGCCTCCTGCACACCCCCTACTAAAGATTGAGCATGTGCCCTGACTGGGAATCAAACCTCGATCTCCTGGTTCATGGGTCAACGCTCAACAACTGAGCCATGCTGGCCCGGCAACTTGAAGAATTTTTGGTGGTATTTTGTATTGCACCTCATTATCATTCATTCTGTTTTTGGAGATCAAAAAAATAGGACCTGTGACTTTACTGACGCTGTCTGTCATTGTCATCTGTGCATTCTGTGGCCTTGGGGAAATCACACTCTTTCTTTGCTTTCATCTGTCAGGGCAAGAGTGGGAAGTGACTCACAATTGATCTCTAAGAGCATGAACTCCCCCCCACCTTTTAAAGATTTTTAAATTGATTTTTAGAGGGAAAGGAAGCAAGAGGGAGAGAGAGAAACATCGATTGGCTGCCTCCTGCATGCCCCCCAATTGGGGATTGAGCCTGCAACCTGGGCATGTGTCCTGACAGGGAGTCGAACCACCTTTTGATGCACAGAATGATGCCCAACCAACTGAGCCACATCGCCCGGGACAAGCATGATCCCTTTTATGTGCTGGAAGTTTGGTCCAGGTTAGTAGAGGGGGCAAGGAGGACCTCAAGCTGGGCACAGGCTCTCAAGAGAAGACAGTGTGCCTAGGTCCGCTCTTCCAATGGGTGGCTAGCGGTGCCCACAAACAACAGGGAAAGGGAGAGGGAAAGAGCACTGCAGCTGGTCCCAGTGCCATTCCTAATGGATTTGTGTGCCATCTTTGGCATCTTGCTCAGATTATCAACCCCTTGAAGAAAAAGGATTCTGCCTGGCCCTGCCAAGACAGTGAAGGTATCAGGGTCAGCTGCCTTCTGGGTGCTCTAGGCCCCTGAAGTCTACAGCTCAGTATTACCTATCACAGGATGACTTCCATGCTTTTGGAAATTTGGTTGCTCCCTGAAGTCACAAGGAAAAATCTGCCCCTGTTTAATCACCCATTCCAGTTGGCCAGCTGGCATCATCATCAGTTCTGTTCTTAGGGTCCCCTGGCAGCCAGTTTGGCAAGAGCGGGCTGGGAAGAATAGTCATTTGATTAGTTTCCTGTCTGCCAGAAGCTCTGAGCTGCAGGAAATCCACACGGATGCAATAAGTCGACATGGTTTCATTCATCGAGATCCAGAGGGAGGACACACTCCTTCCAAAGACAGATAGGGTCCGCATGCCTAATCTAGCCAGTCGGGGAGGTTTCCCACTTCTCCACACTGTTTAAAGTATAATTAAATGTCGGGGCTGCCTCACGCATCTCCTTCTGTGTTCGTATAATGCTTGTTTCCTCAGGGCTCCTGGGGACTGAAGATTTGTAAAGGAACAAAACAGACCAAAACACATATGGAAATTATTCATATTTATGAGTGAAAAACGAGTAAGACAACAAACTGATGAGACTTCATTACCAAGACAGGAATCTGATGTGAGGCTACGGGAATGGCAGAACAGTGTTCAGACCAAAGTGAGTGAGGGCACAAGGCGCCTGCTCTGCATGACAGGACATGCCAGACCACACCTTGACTCTTGTGCTGAGGTTTTGGTGCCCATCTGTAGGAGTGACGAGGAGTGAAGGGACAGCTGATGAGAAATGGCTGAAAGAAGTGGGAATGCTTAACTGGAGGAGGAGAAGGTTCATGGGTAAATGACAGTTGTCTTTAAAAAACCAAAGGGGCCCTTGTCAGTGTGGCTCAGATGGTTAAGTGTGGTCCCATGCACCAACAGGTCACTGGTTTGATTCCCAGTTGGGGCACATGCCCAGCTTGCAGGCCCAATCCTTAGTAGGGGGCATGCAGGAGGCAGCTGACCAATGTTTCTCTCTCTCTCCCTCTCCCTTCCTCACTCTAAAATCAATAAGAACATATTTTTTAAAAACTGAAGGGCTGGCCTGTGGGAGAGAGGGAGGGGACTCGAGGCAGAGTGGAGGAGTAGAAAGTATGGGTTATGGAACCAGGAACTTTTACTGAATTCATAGTTCTGCAATTTACTCAGCCTGCTCTCTTTGGTAAGTCAATCTCCCTGAGCCTCAGTTTCTTCACCAGTGCAGTGGAGAGGATAATAACTTCCTCACCGTGCTATTGTGAGGATTCAATGAGAGGAGGTCTATAAAAGAGTGCTTGAAGCCCTGGCCACCATGGTTCAGTTGGTTGGAGCATCATCCCGAACACTGAAAGGTGGTTGGTTCGATTACAGGTCAGGACACCTGCCTAGGTTTTGGGTTCAATCCCTGGCCCAGTCTGGGCACATGTGGGAGGCAACCGATGTTTCTCTCTCACTTAGGTGTTTCCATCTCTCTCTTTCCCTTCCCATCTCTCTAAAAATCAATGAAAATGTCCTCCAGTGAGGATTAAAATAAAGAGTACGGATGGGATTTTCTGATGAATTGAATGTGGAGTGCGAGATGACCCCAAGGTTTTGGCCTGAGTGACTGAAAGCATGAAGTCACCATTTCTGAAATGAGGGAGATTGTGGGCAGAGCAGATTTGGGAGGAAGGCATCTGGGATTTGGTGTTAAGCCTGCTAAATCTGACGAGGCAATTAGACATCCAGGTGGGGATGTCAAGGAGGCCATTGGGTATACACATGTGGGTTTAAGACAGAGGTGCTGGCTGGAGATATGAATGTGGGAGTTGTCTAGTACACAGGGACAAGAGCCATGCCCAGGATTTCAAGCCACAGGTCTGGATGAGGCCACTAAGAAACACTAGGAAAGAAAAGAGATCTGAGGACACAACCCTGGGGCATTCCACCATTTAGGAGTCGGGAGCTGAGGAGACACCAAGGAGACCGAGAACCAGTGAGATAGGAGAAAAGCCAAGAGAGTGTGGTGTTCTGGAGGAGAAGGGGGAGGTTAACTTTATCACTTATGAGATGAGACAAGTCAGAGGAGGAGGGAAAAAATTGATCCTTGGATTCGGCAGCATGTAAGCTGATGTAGAGAAAAACCTATTTTTTTCCTTCCTATGTAGGGAAAAACCCAGTTCTTCTCTACTGTGTGTTCCTTCCCTGTGTGTTGCCTTTACCTTTACAGAGAACACTCCCTTTCTGACGCTCTGGTTGCCAAATGTGTGGAGGTTTTCTGCCACCCCAACAAGCAATTCTGGGACACGAGCAGGCTGTTCAAAAATTCAACTCAATTCTCACACTGTCTACCCAGAAATAGCATCAGATCTCAAAGGCTAAGGGCTCAGTCCCACAGGACTGCCATCCCTCCCAGTTCAGACACCAGTTACAAACCCAGGTTATCACTCTTCCTTCTGACTACCTCAGAGGTTCCAACGACACCCTCCTTGGGTTGAATTAATTTGCTAGAGCGGCTCACAGAACTGAGGGAAACACTTATTTAGGTTTACCAGTTTATTAAAAGGTATGATAAAGGATACAGATGAACAACTAGACAAAGAGATACATAGGGCCAGGTCTGGGAGGGTCCTGAGTGCGGGAGCTTCTGTCTCCACGGAGTTGGGGTGTGTCATCTGGTGTGGACGTGTTCGCTAGCCTGGAAGCTCTCCAAACCCCCCACCATTGGGATTTTATGGAGACTTCTTCATATAGGCATGATCAATTATTAACTCCATTTCCAGCCCCTCTCTGGAGAATGAAGGGTGAAGCTGAAAATTTAGTTTCTAATCATGGTTTTGTCCTTCTGGTGATCAGCCCCCATCCAGAAGCCCTTGGGCAATTTGCAAAAACTGGGCCCTCTGCCTCATTGTATGCAAACAGATTTCCTCATTTGTTGAGGGGGGTGATAACAATGATAATACCTCCTTTTGAGGTTGCAGTGACAATTAGATGGGTCCTTTATTGCCTGTAAAAGCTTAGAACAATGTCTAACACATGGTAGGTCCTCAATAAGAGACAATTATTTTTACTCTTATTGATATCATATTTTATCTCATTGAATGGTTATTACAGCCCTGCAGGGGAGACTTAACAGAATGGGCTTTGGAGTCAGAAAGACCTGGTTTGAATCCCAGCTTGGAGAGTTAACTATGTGACTTTTGAAGGCACCGCACTGAGCCTCAGCTTCTTCATCTCTAAAGTGGGGGTCATATTAGCTACACCTGCCTCCCAGTAGTGTCCTCAGAATTGAAGTAGCTCTTCCAAAGACAGCATGTAGCACATGCCTGGCAAGCGGCAAGCCTCAGTGAGTGAGAGCTGGATTTAGTGTTGTTTTGTGATCCTGATTCGGCTTTGGCCTCCCTGACTGGCCTTGGGCTTCTTTTCTTCTTCCTGGAGCTTGTTTTCTTTATGGGTCATGCAGAGAGCAGTATCTGGCCCTCCCCTCCTGCAAATGGAGCCGCTCAGCCCCCTTACTCCCCTGGGCTCCTGCCTGACTGTCTGTGGCAAGTGCCCTGCAGGGCACCTGCTGGCCCTGCCCATCCTTTGCCCCCCCTCTTAGTATCTGGGTCCTGACTTTGGTGACTAAACATTGAACGTGACGTGTGCTTGTTACAATGTTGCTGAGATGGCACAAGTCTACCTACTTTGCTCTGCAGCCTCAGCTCTGGAGTGAAGAAGAGGCTGCAGCAAGAATCACTTTTGTGCCTCCCTCGCCATTTCCAGGCCCTTGAGTGACATTTCTCTGATCAGTGTACTGTCACAACGGAGAGTTCATGTGCTGTTTTCTCCAGAGCCTGGACTGCCCTCCCACCCACTCCTGCCACTCAGCCCAGCTTGTCACTTCCCTCCTTCAACGGGCACCTCAAACTGCCATCCTGATCCAGCCTCAATTCGACAGCCACTGCCCCTGGGCGCTCTTCAATCTGCGGCCATTGCCCGTCCCTGCTCAGCTGCTCAGCAGCCACATGGAGAATTCGAGTGGTTCTCAAGGCGGCCCTTGACTGTGGCCTCTGTCCCCTCTCAGTGCCCTTGTCTTCTCTGGGGCAGAGGCACACAGCCTGAGCTTGTTGGACCCCATGTCCCTGCAGTGCCCTTCACAGGCCTCTTGGCTCCAAGTGGGTGCTCTCCATGAGCTTGGCTGCCTGCCCGCTGGCCCACTCTAAGACTGACTCTGGGAAAGGAGTCCTGCCAAGGGCTGGCCTGCATCGCTGTTGTGAGAGAAGCAGCCAACACCTGCAATAGTGATCCTGGCTTCCACACTCATGAGTGGACATGCCTCCACCACTCCTTGCACTTTGAAAACTGGCTTAAGTGGGCAGCCAAGGAGAGAGGGAAAGACCTTATTGTGATTAGAGCTCTAGGCCTCTCTGAGTCTCTATTTCTCATCTGAAAAATGGACATGAAAGGAGTTACTTCATTACCTCATGGGCCTTTTGTTAGGATCAAATGAGATCACTGATGTGAACACTCTTGGTAAACATACTGCTGACAAGAGATACTACTGTTGCTGTGTGAGGTGTGGGTGCAGAATTTCAACTAAGACACAAAACACTGATTTTTTGGGAAAAAGATAAAATGTGTCAATTATTTCCCTTGGAAGAACTTTGCTTGAGCAAGTGTTCCCTCCTGTTCCTGCATCACTAACTCCTTTCCCCACCTACGGAGCACTGCCATCCCCATTGAAGCATGCTGTAATGTTTCCTCTCTTTAAGAAGACCACAACCTTCTTGATCCAATCTCCCCAAGTATCCACCACCCACTTCTGTGCTCTCCTTTGCAGCAAGACTCCCTGGAATTCAAGTTGTCTTTTCTGGCAGTCTCTACTTCCTTACCTCCCATTGTTTCTTGAACACATTCCAATCAAGTTCATATCCACCAAGCCTCGAAATCCACACTTGCCAAGGCAGGACTGACTACATAATTTGCAGGGCCCACTGCAAAGTGAAAATGGGGGGGGGGGTGGGGGGCTTGTTCAAAAGTGTATTTGTTTCCTCGAGTTATTGTAACAAATTACCACAAACTGAGTGGCTTAAAAACAACAGAAATTTATTCTCTCACAGTTCTGGAGGCTGGAAGTCTAAAGTCATGGGGTCATCAGGGTGGGTTCCTTCTGGAGGCTTTGAAAAGGAATCTCTTCCATGACTCTCTCCTAACTTCTCACGGCCACAGGCAATTCTTGGTTTATAGATGCAATCTGTGGGGGAGGAAAAATACATTTTCTTCTACTCTTTTAAGTCCTTCTGGCTGGTCTAATAATCAAGTTGACATGAGACAAGCTAGCAGGAGAAAATGACCAAATTTATTCCGTATGTATACACAGGGCTCCATAAGAATATGAAACCCTGGTGCTGGTCAAGTGGCTCAGTTGGTTGGAGTGTCCTCCCAATATGCCAGGCTCGTGGGTTTGATCCCTGGTTGGGGCACATACAGGAGGCAACCATTGAATGCATGGATGAGTGGAGCAACAAAAGTCTCTCTCTCTCTCTCTCTCTCTCTCTCAAATCAGTGGATACGAATTTAAAAAAAAAAGAATTAAAAAAAATAGTTTGAAGAATATGAGACCCTGGGACAAACTGGGCAATTAGGTCGTATATACCATCTTGAGCTAAGGAGAAAGGGGGGGTAGTGGTTTGGGACTTCAAAGGGCAGAAAGGCAATTCTCATGGAGGTGAGAAAGCAAATGTTTGGTAAATGAATGTTTGCTAGGCCATCTTTAACAATGGGACACAGAGGTGACTTTAATCAAACCATCTTTGCTGGGTTGTTTCCTGTCTATCACACACTGGTTCATATTAAATGGTAGTTATTTACGAAGATAGCTTTCTTCCTGGAGTAGGTTCTCTATCTAAATTCTTTTATGCATTTAGGGGAAGGTCAAAGGTTCTTTTCTGAGTCTTTTGTTTCTTAAAAATAACCAGCTGAAAATAATATCCTCAAAAAGCATATTTTGGGGTGGCAAAACTCTGCTCCCCTCACATCACTCCTATCTCTGCTTCCATCTTCACATCACCTTCTCTTTGAGTCTTCTTGCACTCTTCTCTCATTGGGATACTTGTAATTGGAATTTGGGATCTATCCTAATCCAATACGATCTCATCTTAATATCTTTACCTTAATTACATCTTCAAAGACCCCTTTTACAAATAAGGTCACATTTTGTGTGGATATATTTTTAGGAGAAGGCTCATCATTCAACTCACTACAAAAAGTTATTTAAGAATTTTAAGCCCGGCCAGTCTGGCTCAGCAGTTGAGCATCGACCTATGATCCAGGAGGTAGAGGTTTGATTCCTGTTCAGGGCGTATAACTGGGTTGCAGGCTTGATCCCCAGCAGGGGTCGTGCAGGAGGCAGCTGATCGATGATGTTTCTCTCTCATCACTGATGTTTCCATCTCTCTTTCTCTCTCTCCCTTCCTCTCTCTGAAATCAATAGAGATATATATGTGTGCGTGTATAAAAGTCATTTATTACACACACACACACACACACACACACACACACACACACACATATATATATATATATATATATATAGAGAGAGAGAGAGAGAGAGAGTAAATGAATTTTAAGATGGTCACAGAAGAGCAGTAGATCAGCACAGGACCCTGCTGACACGAGGGCCCTGCTTGACTGCACAGGTTGCATGCCCATAAAATGGGAGCATGCCAAGGTAATCCATGTCTTCCCTTCCTGCTGTCAAATCCAGCAGTGAGTTCTGAGTCCTTACCTAACTGGATCTCTCAGCAGTATTTTATATAGTTGATCACTCTGTGCTCCTTACAACTCTCTTTCCTTGGATCTGCTGGTTTTCCTTTGATCTCACTAGCTAGTCAGTCAGTCCTCAGTGCCTCCTGCTGGCTCCTCCTCTCTTCATCTTCTAGAATGTGGAGGTTGGAGAGTCACAGGGCTTGGGCCTTGGACCAATTCTATGTAGTCACTCTCTCGAAGATCTCATCTCATTTTAGGTCTTTAAACGCCCCTCAGCATGGACACCTGCTGCCCTGACCTCTCTTCTGGGTTTCATACAGACAGATCCAGCTGCTTTCTCAACAGCCTCAGCATGAGAGATCTAATGGGTCTCTCAAATGTAGCACGTCCAAACTGAAGTCCTCCTGAGCTTCCTTCCAGTGTCCTTTGTCTCACTTAACAGTATCTCCATCCTTCCAGTTGCTTGGGTGAAAGCCCTTGCATCATCCTGACACCTCACTTTCCTCTCATACCATAACATGCAGTCTCAGCAAACACTTCCCACCCCATTTAGAATGAGATGTCCACCCCTCACTGTGGCCCACATACCCCTACATGATCGGGTCCTTCTCTGCCTCACTAATCCCATCTCTTACCAACTTCATCCCCCACCCCAAACCCCTCATGCTGCTCCAGTACTCCCCAATCCCACCTGCTTGTTCTTCGATCACACCAAACATGTTCCCACCCCAGGGCCTTTGCACCTGCAGTTCCCTCTGCCTGGTGTTACCTTTCCCCACTCACTAGCCAGGCCTGCTCCCTCGCTTCATTAAGTCCTGCTCAAATGTGACTTGGTCAGGAGGGCCTTCTCTGACCACCCTTGTCTAAAACCACCCTCTGCTCCCTCTCTGTTATCATCCCCTGCTTGATTTTTATCCCTTGGCTCTTTGTGATCCTCCAACTAGAATGTAAGCTCCATGAATTAAGGGATTTGGTTTTTTCACTGCTGTCATCCCCACCACCCAGGGTAGTGCATAGCACTCATATGTTGGGTCAAAGAATGAATCAATCTGATTATTTTACTCTCTCAGCTAAAAATCCTACAGTGCTCCCTCACATCTCTGTACCTTTGCCCGTGCTACTCCCTCTGCTTGGAAGGCCCTTCCTCCTCCTAGCCTGCCTGGAAAACTCTTACTCATCCTTCAAGACCTGACCCAACTGTCTTCACCTTTGTGAAGCCCCCATGCCCCCAGGTAGAGTTAGCCAGTTGTCCCTTGGTGACCCTGAAGCATCCTGTACATGCCTCAATTAATGCTTGACTCTATGTGATTTTCCTGAGGACAGATACCATGTCTTCTCATCCTGTTTCCCTAAGGCCTAGCTCAGCGCCTGCACAGTTTTTGGTAAATGATTGCTGATTGAATGGGTAAATGAACCAGCAGATGAAGGATGGAAGTAGAAAGGAGGGAAAGAGGGAACCATCTCTTTCCCTGTAGATGTCCTCAGGATGCCCCTCACTGGGGATGTTCCTCTTTTCTCTAGACTGACCTCAACATCTTGTCCCCTCATCCATACTTTCTAGAAACAGGTGCTAACTTCTTGGTCACAAACTCCAAAATTAGTAGCCATGATCTGATTAGTTTAATCATGTGTTTTAGAGATAACAGGACTGAATTTTTTAAATCTATCACTTGTAAGCCCTTTGGCTGCTCAGGTTTCTGTTAAGGTGAATGGGACCAAGAATCAGACATATATTTACTAGAGGATATTTAGAAAATACTATACTGGCGAGTGCAGAGAAAACCCATCCACGATCCTACATCTTAGATGCTAAACACTGTTAATGTTTTGACATAATTTCCTCTGGTATGTACATGTCATCAATACACATGCATGTGTGTATATGAAACATAATATATAACTGTGCATATGTAAAATACATGAATGAAATCATGCTGCTCCTTCCATTTCATACCAGTGGATCTTCACACTGTAGCAGCCACCTGCCCACTGTCTTAATTCCATGAATGGCTGACAGTGGGGTGCCCACGCCAGACACCCTAGAAAGCTTGGCTCTGCTTAATCCCCCATGCTGCCCCCATCCACAAGCAGGTTCTCAGAAGTGCAAATGTGCCCAGCAGGCCAGGGTCCCCTATAGGTAAATAAGGCAATGGTGGCAGAACCAGGAGCTGGGGCAGCCCTCCCATCTATCCCCCAGATCCTGCCTGTGAGGGTCGGGAGCAGATGGGATACCGGTATCAGCTTTCCGGGGAGCTGAGACATGGTGATGGAGGGAGAAGACATTTCCACAGGGATAGAAACTGGGAGTCCTGCCTGGAGAAATCCACCCTGAACTGACCATCAGAACGTCCCTCTCCAGCAATGTTAGCTGCTGTCTTGCTTTTTTCCTGGGGGAAAGATATGCCTGGGACACCACCTTGCTTGGTTGAGAGACACTGACATTTTCTTCTCTGCATTAAAAAAAGCTAAATAAATAACAAAAGGCAAGCCTAATCACCTGTTTTCCTTGCCTCTCCGAAGGCAACCCCTTTTCCTAGAGTGAAATTATTGTAATAGAAAAGACAGTTAGTTTTGTGTGTTTTCCCCCCAATAAAGTAGAACCTGGAGGTAAGAACTTGATGGGTCACAAGGGGGCAGCAAAGTGTTCCTACTCCTAGAGGAAACCAAGAAAGCCTTTCCAGCCAGTGAGGAAAAATCAGTCTTAAGCCACATAGCAATAAGGGATCAGCCATTGAATTCACAAACAACTGGCCACCACCCACTCCAGCATCAATATTTGAAAAAGAAACAGGAGTTTAAATCTCAGCTTAGCCGCTTAGTAAATGCCCTTGGGCCAGTTGCAATGTATTTGACCCTTAAGTTCCTCATCTGTAAACTAAGGATACTTGCTTCCCATTTTCACACCTTTCTCTTATGGTTGTCTTGATAATTGAGATAATTAAAGTAATAGGTTAAATGCTCAGCATATAGTAGACATTCATATGTTGAATATTAGTATTAGTATAAAAACAACCAAGGAAACTGACTGTTACTAAATGCCTATTATGTGCCAGGCACTTTGAACTCTTAGAGCAATCAAATGAGGACTGATAAGTTAAATGGGAGGTTGATTGACAGATGAGAGGTTAACTGACATAGCCACTGCCAAATAGCAACAAAAATAGCAGCTAATGCATAGCAAGCACTAACTATGTACCAGGCACTCCATGCTGTAAGCACTTCACATGAATTATCTCATTTCTTATAGCAATCCTATGGAGTGGGTACTATTATTATGCCCATTTGACAGAAAGGGAAACCAAGGCACAACAAGTAACTGGCCCAGAGCCCCACCGTGAAGTCTAAGTATGGAGCTGGGGTTAGAGCTGAGGCAGTCTAGTTTCCAAGCCTGAGCTCTAACTTTCATTCCATCTGGTAGAGATGAGATATAAACTGAGGTTCAGCCCAAGCCTTTTCCACCATCCAGTGCTGCTTCCAAGTGAGCTTGCATCACAGCCTGCTCAGAATTCTCATGAAAAAACAAACCATCCCCGCTTCGACTCCACTACACCCCTTTCCAGCCACTGCTACTTCCCCTCTTTCCCATCATAATGCACTTTTTAGGTTATTTATACAAATGGTCCCCGACTTATGATGGTTCGACCTACGATTTTTTAAATTGACGATGGTATGAAAGCAATACACATGATAAATTACATGATATATTTGTGTCAGATGATTTTGCCCAACTATAGTAGGCTAGTTGTAAATGTCCCGAGAAAAATAAATTTTTTAAAATCCTCACCAGAGGATATTTTTTCCATCTATATTTTAGAGAGAGTGGAAGGGAGGGAGGAAGAGAGAGAGAGAAACATCGATGTGAAAGAGACACATGGATTGGTTGCCTCACACACGCACCCAGACCAGGGTGGGGAATCTGCAACCAGGGGCCGACAATCTAACCACTGAGCCAAACTGGCTGCATGTGATTCTTCTTCTTTTTTTAAAAAAAATATATCTTTATTGATTTCAGAGACAGGAAGGGAGAGGGAGAGAGAGACAGAAGCATCAATAATGAAAGTCATTGATCGGCTGCCTCCTGCACACCCCCTACTGGGGATCGAGCCTGCAACCCAGGCATGTGCCCTGACCAGGGATCAAACTGCGATCTCCGGGATCCTAGGTCGACGCTGCTCAACCACTGAGCCACACCAGCCAGGCTATATGCAATTCTTAACTCTTGACTTCTATTAGACTGTGAGCTCCATGAGGGCTGGATGGTGTCAGCCCTTCTCTCAGCTGTGTCCTCAGTTCCCAGCACACTGCTGACTACATAGCGGCTTCTTGATAAATATCTGTAGAATGAAGGAATAAAAATGAATCTCTTTCTTTTTTAGGAACCTCTACCATAGCATCTACCACCTGGGATCCAAGCTATTTTGCGCTGTTTCTATCAGGAAGAAGAACTGAGTTGGTAAATGGAGTCACATATGGGGATCAAGGACTAAATACCAGTTAAATGTGTTACCTCTCCCGGGGGCATTTGCATTAGAGGAGTGGAAACAGTCCCCTTTTAGCCATGTAGGGAGATGGGAGCTACGTTGGAGATGGGGGACTCTTTCAGGTATGACTCAAATCATACCCCAGGTCCCCAGTCTACTTTATTTATTTATTTATTTATTTATTTATTTATTTATTTATTTATTTATTTATTTATAAATATATCTTTATTGATTTCAGAGAGAGGAAAGGAGAGGGAGAGAGAGAGAGAAGAAACATCAATGATGAGAGAGTCATTGATCGAGCCCGCAACCCGGGCATGTGCCCTGACCGGGAATCGAACCCTGATCACCTGGATCCTAGGTCGACGCTCAACCGCTGAGCCACACCGGGCCAGGCCCCAGTCTACTTTAATTAGGGGTAAGGTCAGAAAGCCAATACCCTGCCAGTGTGGCTCAGTGGTTGAGTACTGACCTAGTAGGATCCAGGAGATCATGAGTTTGATTCCCAGTCAGGGCACATGCCTGGGTTGCAGGCTCGATCCCCAGTAGAGGGTGTGCAGGAGACAGCCGATCAGTGACTCTCATTATTGACGCTTCTGTCTCTCTCTCCCTCTCCCTTCCTCTCTCTGAAATCACTTTAAAAAAAAAGAAAAGGAAAGCCAACTGCATATTGACAGTGAGTGGTTGCGGTGTCAGAGTAAACGCACGTGTCCACTGGGAGACTCAGTTTGCTTCACACTCACTAGTTTAGTTCTGTTTACTGGCTGTTTGCTGAGCACACCCCGCACTGTGTGGCAGGCACTGTGCTGGCTCTGGGGACCCCATGGTGACTAGGATTGACGCGATCCTTGCCCTCTAGCAGGGGAGACAGACAAATAGGAAATTCAGGACAACATGAGGAGCTCCTGAGAGCCATAAGCGCTGGTGCCATAGGAGCACAGAGGAGGGGCCCTGGCACAGACTGTAGGTGGAGGGGAAGTGCACTTGAACCCAGTCCCAAAGAATGAGTGAGACCTAAGCAAGCAATCAGCAGTAGGCAACTACGAAGAAAGGGTTTTCAAAGTAGAAGGAAGCCTGGCCAGAGTGGCTCAGTGGTTGGGCGTGGATCCATGAACCAGGAGATTGAGATTGGATTCCTGGTCAGTAGGGGGTGTGTAGGAGGCAGCCGATCAATGACTCTCTCTCATCACTGATGCTTCTATCTCTCTTTCCCTCTCCCTTCCTCTCCCTCTCCCTTCCTCTCTCGGAAATCAATAAAAACATTAAAAAGAGAGAGAGAGAGCAGGATGTGCAGGAGACACAGAGGTCAGAAAAAGTGGGTTTGACACCCTAATATCCATGTGACCAGGGCCAGGCATCGAAGCCTGCAGAGACTCCATGTGCATAAAAAACAAAAAACAAAAAAAAAACCCCAAAGTAGAAGAAAGCACATGAGCAATGGCACAGATGTGTGAAACTGCACCAAACGTGGGGGAGCTGGGGTAGTTCTGTTCTCCTGGGCAAGGCTGGCATTTCCAGGAGAAAGCACCAGAAGGGTGAGCGTGGGCTGATCATACAGAGGCTGGGATGCCATGGCAAGGCAATGAGGAGATAAGGTGATTGCGGGGTTTTTCATAGAGGAGTGACACACCTGTGCTTTGAAAAGGTCCCTCAGCTGCTGTGTTGAGGACAGACTGGAGTTGGACCCGTACAGGGACGTGCACCTCTCTCAGACAGTGGAGATGGGGGCAAATCAGAGGGTGGCACTTCTAGAGAGTAGTCACATATCTGGGAGGTTTCTGCCCCGGCTATAAACCACTGTCCCAACCTGGCAGTAAGACCTATATTGATTAATATCGGATTTATCTAGAAACCTACAGTATGCGGTGGAGATGAACTCATAGCAGCAAAGAGGACTCAGGCTTCAGTTGCCCCCAGGAAGCACCCCTACCCATTTGTCACAGAGTTACCCTCCCCTTCCCAGCCAGAAATGCCCATAGGAGAGAAGGAGTCTCCAGAAGGCAGTTATTCGTTCTAAATTATTTTTTTTCATTTCTTATTTGGGAATGATTTCAAGCTTGCACAAAACCTGCAAGATCGGTACATAGAATCCCCATGTAACTCGTTTTAAAAGTCTCTGTTTCCCAGGCTGCCTTCCTCTCCACCACCGTGGACCTCACCTAGAGCAGCCAAGATAACGCACCAGGCAAGGTGGAGGGCAGTGCCCCAGGGCAGTCCTAGATCAGGAGGTGCTGCCCAGGGCCAACTGTCTAACTTAGCCCAGGCTTGGCCTGGTTGTCTTCTCCCCTGATGCACTGAGACACAGAGAGGCTTGATGGATAGGCTCAGCCCAGAAGGGAGCAAGCCAGTCCCCTCACAGAGAAGCCTGTGGGGCAGAGAGGTGTCACATGTCCCCCTAGAGACTTCATAGCCTGTCAGCTGAAATGCTCTCCAGGCGTGGGGCTGAGAAGGGGCAGCAATTCTCCTCCACCCCCTGTGGGAGCTCATGCAGTGTTTTGAAAACATTTTTGAATGTGACCCACACTGTAAAATGCATTTTTCATCGCGACCTAGCATCCACACACTCACATACACAGACACACATTATCGTAAAAGTTTCAAAATAATACCCTTGATTACCTAGGATGCCCTCTGATATTTTCTCTATTTTATGAAAAAGAAAATGATTGATTTCAAAAGCCACTAATGGGTTGCCACTTACAGTCTGAAACACGTTGAATTAGGACTCTCAGATTGCGGGTAAGAGAAACCCACAAGAGCTAGTAAAAAACATGTTTATGTAAGGTGCTAGAGAGGTCAGAGAATTGGTTTGGGGAGATAAACTGGGAGGGGTCAGGAGGGAGACTTCTGGGGTCATGAATTGGCCTACATCATGAATTGGATACATAGATACAGGTGTATGTAAAAGTATGTAAAAATTCATTGATTTAGCCTGGCCGGTGTGGCTTAGTGGTCGAGCTTCGACCTATGAACCAGGAGATCAGGGTTCGATTTCTGCTCAAGGCACGTGCCTGGGTTGCAGGCTCGATCCCCAGTAGGGGGCATGCAGGAGGCAGCCAATCAATGACTCATCATTGATGTTTCTATCTCTCCTTCTCCTTTCCTCTCTCTGAAATTATTAAAAACATATTTTAAAAATTCATTGATCTATAACTTATGATGTGTGTACTTTAGTATAACGCCACAGGGATGTGTCCTGGAATTTAAGGACAAAAATGTATGTGTGTCTCAGGATGGGACTAGAGCCAGGGCAGCAATCTAGTATGAGCCCTGGGAGTACAGGATTATGAATCCAGGCAGATTTGAAACTTTGCGGAGCTGAGAGTTTCCTGTCAGTCAGAGACATGGTCAGGTGAAGTTAAGCTGCACACAAGCAGGGAGGGTCCAGTGCAATGGGGTGGAACAATCTTGGGGTAGATTCTTGGGGCACCAGGTGTGTCAGGCTGTTCTAAAGGCAGTTTATTCGGGGCAGGCAATGTATCACCGCAGGGGAGATGAGCACATCAGGCTGTCATCACTTGCTGTCTTTGGACATTAAAGCCCTCTAGCTAAGCCCTTTGCTCTGGTTCTATGGTCACTAAGCAACCTTCTGATGAAAATGTGGTCCCCAACATAGATCTGCTTCCCAGAAGATAATGGGCTGGCTAGCCAGCATAAATAACCTTCTCTCGGCCTCTATTTCTCATTGTAATCTGTGTTTTTTCCTAAATGAAATATATTTTATGGTGTTCTCTTATTATAAAAATAATAAATGCTAATTATAGAAAATATAGGCAAGCAAAAAGATCATAAAGGTCACCCATAATCCCACAACCCAGAACAACTACTGTTAATACCTTCATAATTATTAGTTCAGATCCTTTTTTTATTAATCTTCACCCGAGGATATTTTTTCCATTGTTTTTCAGAGAGAGTGGAAGGGAAACAGAGAGAGAGAGAAACACCGATGTCACATCGATTGGTTACCTCCGGTACGCTCCCAGACCGGGGCTGAGGATCGAGCCTGCAACCGATGCATGTGCCCTTGACAGGAATCCGACCTGAGACCCTTCAGTCTGAGGGCCGAAGCTTTAACCACTGAGCCAAACCAGCTAGGGCAGTTCAGTTCATATATATATATGATCTGATATATATACATATATATATGATCTGAACACACACACACACACATAGTACAAATATATATATAATACAAATGGTCATATATATGTATATTTACCTTTGATGTTCTATCTTTTTCTTTTTTTATTTGAAAGTTCTTCAATTATGTAAGCAATACGTGAGTACATTTCATAAAAGATTTTAACACAACATAGAACTATATAGGATAAAAAGACTCCAGAAGAAACTCATAGTCAATAACTTGGTATTTATCTTTGCAGTTTTTGAATTTAGATATCTATATTATATACTATTTAAATAGAAAATCTAGGATCTTTCCATCACAGTTTTTAGTAACTTCTTATTTTTACTCAAGATTCTATTATGAACATATTAATCATTTTGGATGAATGCACCGTGATTTAACTAATATCCTATTGTTAAACATTTAGCTAGTTTTCAACCTTCTCCTATTACAGACAGTGCTTCGTTAAACATCCTCCTGTGTATGCCATTATGCACACGAGTGATCATTTTCTTGGAATAAATTTTCAAGGGTAGAATTGTGGGGCCTAACAGTAAACATTTGAAGGTCCAATTGTCTTCCACGTAGGACATAGCAATCTACACACCCAGTAGCCAGAGTATGAGAGTGCTCATTTTCTCAACCCTTGCCCACAGTGGATATTTTTAAAAAATATGTTTTGTTGATTTCAAAGAGAGGAAGAGAGAGGGAGAGAAAGAGAGAAACATCATTGATGAGGGAGAGTCATTGATCAGCTGCCTCCTGCACGGCCCCTACTGGGGACATACCGCATTTTATTCATTCATCCATTGATGAACATTTGGGTTGTTTCCACTTTTTGGCTTTTATGATTAACACTGCTATGAGCATTCATGTACAAGTCTTTGTGTGGACATATGTTTTCATTTCTCTTGAGTGTATATCTAGGAATGGATCAAGGATGACTCTTTGATTCTGACATATGGACAGGATAAGTGAGGCTACCACTTTCTGAGAAGTGGAACACTGGATGAAAATCAGGTTGAAGGTCGAGAGGGGAGGAAATGATGTGTTTTTTCTTAGATTTTTTGAGTTTGTTTCTTTTGAAATATCCAAATGGAGATGCCAGATGGGCAGTTGGATACATGAAGCTGGAACTCAGAGAAGAGCTTTTGCCTGGAGGTGCAAATATGTGCTATATTGGATATTGTCCTCAACATTTTTAAAATAGTCAGCAGAAAGCATTTCATGTGACTATTGTAACGATCTTTGAAGAAAGTTGAAGACCTAGCATTTGAAGTAAAACTCAGGGAAGGTGTTTCCTGCAAAGACTACCAAATATATAGATTTCAAGTGGTCTAATTTGACTGAAGAATAGAACTTAGAGTATATAAGAGAGGGCATGAATCGTATATCCCTTATCCAGGGTGTCTAACATGAAGCCTGCACACCCAAACATTGCCTGGGAAAGCGGCAGGAGGTATGTATGCCTGCCTTAGATTTTTAGCAAAAATAACTAACCTAATTTACTTAACAATGAATACTTACAGCATTCACTGTATGCCAGTATTGTTCAAAGCATTTTACAAATTTAAACATATTTAATCCTCATAACAGCACCATAGCATAGGTACTCTTATGATCATTATCTGAATCTTACATGGAAAGAAGAATCTGAGGCACAAAACGTTAAGCATTTTGCTTAAGATCACATAGCTAGCAAGAGGCATACGGAGATTTAAAACCAAAGGGGTATGGCTCCAGAGTCTGTGCTTTTTTTAAATGCCAACCCACATGAATTAGGAGCTTCTGACCAGCTCAAAGTAAGGACTTGAAAAAGTTCTAAACATGGAAAAGTTCACTTGCTATATATGGAGCATCTTCTTTGAAAGGCAAACATGATTTAAATAATGTCTTCAAGCCAAGAGAAATTTGGTGGGCCCAGCTGTCATTGCCTCATACCTCATGCCATGAATTTTGCAAATCCAGTTCACCACATGATGTGATGGAGAAAGCAATGAAGAACTTTCTCTGTGCTCATGTCTTTGATCATGAGCAGTTTATGAGCTATTTAGAAGAGATTGATCCTAAGCATGGAGATTTACTGAGCTGCCATCTCCAATCAAGGACTGTTTGGAATAAAAGTGTCCCCAAATCCAATTTGTGAGACCTCCGGTGATTCACAGGATTATATTTTTTTAGGGATGTGATGAGACATCTGAACACACTGAACTTGAAACTGTAGGGGACAAACAAAAGCCCTATTGATTTGTTCAAGGAAATGCAGGCTCCAACTGGACATGTGGATTGGGCAGATGGTGACTGGAAACCACTCATTTTCCATTGCTGAGCTGTCTTGTCTTCGATGCATTCGTAGATTTTGAAGAATGCTGCACTATGTTTGGTGGAAAATAAGTTACATTTGTGAGGATTTCCTTCCCTGTATGTGGGGGGAGGGGTGCAGAGGAGAGTTTAGACAACAGGATCCCAAGAGCCCAGGACTGGAGGAGGGAGTCTCTTACCTTAGGCTAGACATGCAGAGCCAGGAATCTGTAAGCCAAAAAGAGCAGAGTAGTAACAGCAGGATCAGAGCCAGCTTTCAGGCCTGAGCCATGCCTGGCAGGTGCCAGACATGGTTGACTGTCCTGCATTCTGTGTAAAAGCCATGGTAGGGTGCAGAGGGCCCAACTGAGTTTAAGGTAAGATGATGGGATGGTCAGGTTGACAAGTGTGTTTTTTTTCTAATATAATAGCTTTATTGAGATTTAATTCACATACCACTCAATTCATCTGTTTCATAGGTTTTGACTAGTACAGACAGTCTTTTATTTTCACAAACAAACAAAATACAATTTAAAAGACATCTTATGGTTGCCTTGAGAGTACAAATATTGGGCTGTCATTTATTTACTTATACTCTGCCATGACTAAATTATCAAACCCACCACTATCGTGTATCAACATTCAGCTCAGTTAACTGGATCCACCAAGAATTTTTCAGGTAAACAGTATCCCAACCACTTGGGTGGGATGGCCAAGGTCTAGACAAGGTTAAGGTCTTCCTGATGCAGCTGAAGTGTGTTCTCTTTCTTAAAACTAACAAAAGTGAAGCCCTATTGGGAGTCTGTCTTTGGAATCAGCATGAGAAAGGCCCAGACTGAATAGCTCCCACTTCCGCAGTTCATTTTGTTAAATATCAGTGTTCTACTCTCATTGAATCAATCAAAATTGACCAATGATCAACAATAGGCCTATAAATACACACTTTTGCGTAAATACAGTTAAACTTTTTTGTATGCTTTTGTGTTACTGTCCCAACAATCCATATTGTGGAATAGCCAATAAGCCATATTTCACTATCACTATCCATTTATGTGGCCTGTACATAGCTAAGTTTATTATTATGCGACCTACAATGGAAAAAACTGTGGACACCCCACTTTAAACAAACTTTCCCAAAATATCAGTTTTCTTGTCTAGATTTGTGATCAGAACTACATGGAAGGTGATTTAAACCTGTAATCTCTGATAAGGGCTTAGAGAACTAGTATTTTATCTCTATTGTTTATTGAAAGAAATCTATTTATTTTGGAAACCAATAGAGGTTGTGGCTGGTATGTTCTCTTATGAAAGTTGAGAAGCTTGACCTCTGGCCTCACCTAAATGGAAGGTCATAGGACCTCTGGAGTAGGCCATGAAACTACTTACAGTGAAGCACGGATCTTCCTCAGAAAGCAGTTTTGACTATTTGCTAACATGTCAAAAAGCACTCTGTTGAGTCCCTGAGTTCCACAATATGGAGCATGGCGTTAACTAATAACCTGCCATGGTCATAAAAACCCTCAATACTATTCCAGTTCAGCAAAGGCCACATAAGTGTTATAGGCTCCGGTCAAGGAGGGAGAGTGGGGAATATCATATGAAAGCAAACTTCATCCAGTTGTTGTGGCTCAGTGGTTGAGCGTCGACCCATGACATGGGCATAGGTGATTGTCTAACCACTATGCCATACACCTGAAACTAATACAAAATAATATTTAATGTAAACTCTAATTGAGTAAAAAGATAACATTATCTGTAACATTAAATAAGAACCAAGTTAGAAAACAAGTTCTGACATTAAGTCATAATGAATATTTATGGCTTTTTTTTCTTCAGATAAGCTATACTTACTTGCTTCCTCATTAAAAAAACAACTGTATGAATTTGGAAACCTCATGCTAGGCTGAGTCAAATCTTCACCACCACCCCCTACCATTATAGGTTCTCAGGGCATAATAAACATCCCCTTAATTGCTCTTATTACAGTTATATTTTTGCATTTATGTGCGTGATTATTTGATTATTTGTCTGTCTTTCCTACTAGATCATAAACTCCATGAAGGCAAGGACCAAGTCTGTTTTTGCTCACCATTGATCTTCAGCACCTAGTCGAAGACTTGGCACACAATAGGTACTCGATTAATATTTGTGGGACCAATAAATCACTTAGTGATCCTTTCGTATAGGAAATACATAAAAGTAGGCCAGCTAGTGTTTCTCCTTTTGCTATGGCTTCCAGGAAGCTAAGAATCATATTTAAAGCTTAATCACAACAATTATGTTAATCCACTAGCAATAGCATTTGAATTCTCTTTTGAACCTGATATTTTATTCCTAATTTTTGACCCATAAAGTCTGTTTTGGACTAAGATGTTCTTTGTGTGTATGCATGTGTATGCGTGCAAGCCCTCACGTTCATATGCACATGTGTATGGATACAAAGATAAATCAGTATCTAAATGCAAAGTGTTGAGAGATTGATACAAACAAAGACCTTATTTTAATCAATGACTAATGGTGGTGATGGTGAAGCCAGTATCTCGCAAGGTGTTATTACCATATTTTATCCATCTGTGTCTTAGTTTAGTCCTTTCACAGGGCTTGTGGTTCATCTGTAGAGGACTGCAAGATAGAGACCTTGTTTCTCTAGATTCTGTACCATGTCTATGGGCTGCTGATTAATGTCCTTCAACTCACAGAACTTCTTACCTTTCTTAACCTTACTTTATCTTGTGAAATGTAACACACCCAGAAGAGTTCCTAAAGCATAAAGATATAGCAAAGACCAATATTTATAAAGCAAACACCCATGTGACTACCACCAGGTAGAGAAACAGAGCGCTGATATTTATTGTCTCTACCATATGTTGGACACTGCCTTATGACACATCTGGCATTAACTACTTAACTTTTATTTATTTTTTAATGTTTTTATTGATTTTAGAGAGAGGAAGGGAGAGAGAGAAAAAAAAACATCAATGATGAGAGTGATTGATTGGCTTCCTCCTGTACACCTCACTGGGGATCGAGCCTGAAACCCTGGCAGGCGTCCTGACTGGGAATTGAACTGTGACCTCCTGGTTCATAGGTGGATGCTCAAGCACTGAGCCATGCCGGCCAGACAACTACTTGACTTTTAGTGGGTATCTGTCTAGACTCCCCACTTAAACAGTAAGTACCTTGAGGACGGAAGCCATCCCTTATATTTTTTTATACCTCCCACAGTGCCCAGGGCAGTGCCCTAGGAATAGTAGGTATGCAGTGCATTTTACAGGATTACACATCTTAGATTAACTCTGTGACTCTAGGAAGACCTCTGCGGACTAATTTTGGCAAACAAGAATTGTTTGAGGAAACACAAAATTGTATCATTTGTCTACATCAGTGTGAGTGAATCGGGGGCTAAGGAGACCTAGTATATCATGATGTGGGCAGCAAGCCCAGCCTTCTCTTGAGCTCTGGCTCTTGCCCAATGTGTAAAGCCAGACTAGGGTTATCACAGTAGTCTCCTAACTGGTCTCCCTGTCCCAAGTTTGCCCTCATTCAGCCATACCTTCATGTGGTGGCTCAAGTAATTGGTGTAAACGTAGATCTTGCTGTGTCATGCCACTGCTCAAAAACCATTCATGCAGTGGTTCTCCAGCTGTGATGTCGCTCAGAACCACCTGGAAAGCTTGTAACAAACCCATACTTCTCCATATGAGTCTGATTTGGCAGGTCCAAGGTGCGGTCTAGGCCTCTCCATTTATAAGAAGTACTATGGGTGAGTCTATTGCAGTTGGTTCAGGCACCATCCATTAAGAAACATGGCTTCACCAGCAGGCGTGTCTCAGTGGTTGAGCATCGATCTATGAACCAGATCACGGTTCGATTCTGGGTCAGGACACATGCCTGGGCTGCGGGCTTGATCCCCAGTAGGGGGTGTACAGGAGGCATCTTTCTCATCATTGATGTTTCTATCTCTCTCTCCCTCTCCCTTGGTCTCTCTGAAATCAATACAAACTTATTTAAAAAAAGAAAAGAAAAGAAAGCAAGCTTCAAAGGCTCTTTAGTCCCTAAAGGTTGAAATTTCAGCATCCTTAGCATGGCACACAAGGTCCTTAATGGTGGCCCCTTTTAATGCTGACTCTGTTCCCTCTATGCCACTCCACTCCAATGTCACTGTGACCATCACCATCATTTCTAGCCAGAACTGCTACAATAGTATTCTGACTCCTGAGTTCTAACTGCTTTAATCGCTTTCTGTGTCAATCTATTCCCCAAACTGGAGCCAGGGTGACCTTTCAAAATTGCAAGTATGTTCCTATCACTCCCCTGCTCAAACCCTTCAGTGGCTCCTTGCCATCTAAGGAACAATTAGTTTCTCCAACTGGTTCAGGTGGTACAGCATCGGGATGCCATGACATAACTGATCTATTAAATCGCATCATGTGAAATGAAAGTCTTTTCAAAAGAACACTTCTACTAGCAGAAAATATGTCTGTACTGTGTGTGTGTGCAGTATAAGATCATAGCCATAAGCACAGATGTCCATGAAAAAATTAACTGTCGAATTAAGCATGATCCATCCTGGGATTGTCTGTTTAATATTCGTTTGCTACTCGTTCATTTGTTTTGTTGCGTGCTAGCAGATAAGCAGGAGCATCTGTCAAAGATTTAGGGAAAATTTATGGTTAAAATAGAGAAATTTCTACCCATTAACCGATTATTTATTTATTTATTTTTACTGTGAGCATCCATCCCATTTGCACTGGGTATGGTTCCAGAGTGAGCAGGCATTGTCCCTGGAGAGCACGGCTTGAGAACCCCTACTTTGGGACATAAAATCTAAGCTCTTTGGCAGGACCAATGAGACCTTCCAGATCTGAACTCCCCCCCTTTTTTTAAATCTTCATATGGGGATATTTTCCATTTTTTTTAGAGAGAGAGAGTGGAAGGGAGGGAGGGAGGGAGGGAGGAACATCGGTGTGAGAGAGACACGTGGATTGGTTGCCTCTCGCATGTGCAGGCCGATGCTCTAACCACTGACAACACCAGCCAAGGTGATCTGACTCCATCTTATCTTCCAGCATCATTTACAGCCACTGTGCCCCCTCTAGCACTCTCTCTGGCAGGCCGAGACTTGCAATTCCCTAACTGTTCTCTGTCCTTTTTTTCTGTGATTTTACACATGCTGATCTTGTACTGTCCCGCCCCCCTTGCTGGCCAGATAAACCCCTACTCATATACCAAGACTATCCAAATGACTCTGCTTCGAGGTGCCTCCCCTCACCTCTCTGGGTTCCTGCCTCCCCAGGGTCTTGCTCCAGACTGATTATATTGCTTATCACATTACTGGTTGTTTGTGGAGCTGTCTGGCAACCGGCCTGGGAACTCTGTCAGGTCACGGTAGGGGTCCTTGTCACCCTTTTTTTTTTTTTTTCTGGAGTTCTTTGGCACTTAGCATAGTGGCTAATGTACAGTGGGGGCTCAGGGCATATTTGTGAAATAAAGGAGTAAAACTGCAAAGGAGGCAAAGTTTACCTTTAGAACCCCACAGCTCCCTACAGGGGTCCCCTCTCCACCCTTTTTGCACCCCTTCCCCAGCCCTAGGCACTCCATACCCTTATGCTGCCAGGATCTACCATTACTGTTACAGCCCAGGCTTCAAACTTTTCCCTTGATATCCTGCCAAACCTTATCAGTCCTGTGTCTCATCCTTCCGCGGCTAGATTTCAGATAAACCAGTGGTTCTCAAACCTTAACTTAAATTAGAAACCCCTGGAGGACTTGCTCAAACACAGAGTGCTGGGTCCCAGTCATGGAGGTGCTGATTCAGTAGGCTGGGGGCAGGGCTGAGAATTTGCATTCCTAATAACTTCCCAGGTGCTGCTGTTGCTGCTGCTCCAAAGACCACATTCTGAGAACCACCAGAATAAACAAATGCGAAAGCAAGGGCAGCAGGTAAGTGCACAAAGGAGTCCTTAATTCACCTTGATTTAGCCCCTTAACTGGATTTCAGATTCTATCTGCACTGTCTGGATTTGGTTAATCCCAGATCATTTCCCCTCCGCTTCTCCTTGTCCCCCTCCTCCCACTCTTTGGTCTTACTTTTCAGATCATTCTCAGTTTCTTCACTTCAGACCAACTCGACGAATCCTTCTCTTTCCAAAAGAAGCGGTTTTGGGACAAAGCCCTTTCCTGAGCTCTTAGCTCCATTTCACTGCCCTCTTCCCCCTCGCTGCCCCCCCTCCAGTCTTAGTACCTCCTACCCCAGCAGTCAGGGTGACCTTCCTAAAGCTTGGCTCCAATTAGGGCCCACTTCCTTTCAGCAGGGGTGGCCATTTCCCCTCCCCGGGGAGTCTGGTTCCACAAACATCAGCATGCTAATGACAGTCACCTGCTGGCTCTGGGAAGTCTGCTGCTTGCTCCAGCTTCCTTAAGGACAGTGGAGTCACTGAAAACACCACATTTACATGCTTCCATTCATTTAGTCATTCAACAAACTTTGATTGAGCACCTGCCAGACACTGTGCTGGGCCCAAGGGACCCCTTGAGGACACATGGAACACGAACACATGTTCTGTTCATGGTAGTGCCCAAGGGTCCACAATGCCTCTTCATGAAGGAGATGTTTTAAAAAATTGATTTTAGAGAGAGAGGAAGAGAGAGGGGGAGAGGGAGAGAAAGAGGGGGGGGAGGGAGGGAGAGAGAAACATCAATCAGTTGCCTTCTGGATGCATCCTGACCAGGGACAAAACCTGAAACCTGGATATGTGCCCTGACTAGGAATTAAACCGGAGACCTTTCCGTGCACAGGATGATGCTTAACCAACTGAGCCACACCAGCCAGGGCATGAAGTGGATCTTTTGGTCAAACTCATCACGGAAGAAACTGACCACTCACGAGAGTCCTCCTGTCCACCCAGCACCAAAGACTGGGAGACACAAACCCAGTGAGTTTCCAACCTCTTTGTTGAAATAAACATAATCCACATCTCTCAGTTATTGGCCCACTGCATTGAGTGAGATAAGGTATGTGAAGCCCAGAACATAGTGAGCTAAAAACCTCTCTACACATACCCATGCACACTGACATACACACACTGACACATATGCCAATACACACAGTGACATGTACATACTGACACAGAGCAACACACAATACTGCAATACACACCTTTACATACTCACCGATGCACTGAAATTACATGCTGACATACACATTGATACAGACATACTGAAATACACACACACTGGCCAACATGCACCAATACAAACATAGGAGTAAATGCATAGGAGTAAATATACACACATTGACACATACTGAAACAGACACAGCAGACAAGCACACTGACATACAAAGGCACACCTCCTCATACATCAACACCAACCCACACCCCAAGGAAACTGGGAGGCCCAGCCCCCCCCCCCGGGGGGGTTGCAGATGCAGGTGGCAGGTCTTGGATTGATGAAAGGGTTGCTGGAGACTTGAATTACACACTTGGTTCTAGCCTGAGAGATCCAGTGTTTCGGAGGAGGAGGACTCCGGGAAGTTCTGAGGGTCCCTAGGGACAGGAGGGCAGAGTGGGGCACACTGGCCGGCTACTAAGGATTCTGCGCTAAGGCGCTGGGCTGAAATCTGCGGAGCTTTGGTTAGCAGGGAGCACTAAAGCGGGAGGGCAGAACACCCGGAGGAAGGCGGGGTTCCCTGGAGCCCAGTACTCCACCTGCCCAGCTCTGCAGACCCTCCCCCACTCTGGGTATCAGCTCTCAGTTCTGGCTTCCAAATGCGTGCTCCTGGTCTCACCACCACCCAACCCCGTGTCCAGAACAGAAGTAGTAACCTCTGGCCCTTCCCGGTCCACGGCGCTCCAGCCTTTGCCAGGGAAGACCATCCTCGAAGCGGCCAGTCAACTCTGACTCCCCGCCCCCATCCGATCCGGGCCCAGCCTTCCAACGGTTCCTCCTACACAGCCTTCCTACGTCTCTTCTTTCTTTTGTATGCCCACTCCCCCACACGCATCCAAATCCTCTGGCCTCCTGTTCAGGACACGCTTAATCTGTTGCTTCCTGAGTGCCAGGCCCCGAGCTAGGCACTGGGGATGCATTGTGCAGACTGTTCGCTCTCCAGGTGCACTTTGCACTTAAGAAGCTTCCCAAAACAGGGGTGAGAAGCACTGCCCTGGCAGGTGGAATCAAGGTCCAGAAAAGCGCCTCATGTGGCCACCCCATTTCTCTGCAGCCTTTCCTTTCCCACAGGCCCAGGCCACTGGGTTGCCTCCCTTCTCCCTCTCTCCCCCTGGTTCCTGTTTTGCTGCTTTCTTCCCTCCTGCCTCCCCCTCTGCTGCTCCCGCCTTGGGCTGCTGCCGGGTCATCTCCCGTGCCCCCATCCTGGACCCCCTGCGGACCCAGTATTTTGCCCATAAGCCTGCCTCTCCTCCCTCCGCCCCCCCCCCCCCGCGGTCCCACGTGCCTCTCTAGGGTCTGGGTCCCCTTTTGAGACCAGAGCATCTGCCCTTTTGAGGACTGGAGTGTTCCGCCCCTTCGGGTCTCTGGCACGCCAAATCTGTCAGGGTTCGCCAGTCCCAGGGAACTAGCAAGGGGCCACTCCCAGGGGAGAAGGAAGGGGGAATCAGGGCTGGAGAGGTGCCAAGGGTAAAGGAGGGGACCCGCGATGGTGGATGGCCAGGAGGGAAAGGAAATCAGACAGGCACAGCCTCTGCCTTCGGAGGTTCTCCTGGGCTCACCCAAGGTTAGGGGGCAATCAGGGGGCGGGACAGAGCCGCAGGAGGCAGCCCCTCCCCCTCACTCCGGACTATCCCTCTCCACAGAGCTGCTGATCTTCATCCCCAAGCCCCTCCTCTAACTCCCCTTTGGTCTGGGCAAGGCAGGGAGGGGTGGGCGGTCTGAACCTCGGCTCCCAAGCTGACCATCTGGGGCTGGGTGGGAGAGGAGGCATGGGGCCGGTCTGTGTTAAGTACCTAACAGTGGTGACTCGGCTCCACGGCATGACAGACCACAGTACCCGAGGCTTAGAAATCCCAGGGCAGAAGGGGCGCTTGGTCTCTGGACTGCTGGCCTCGGACTCCGCACGTCACAGCTCAGTTGCAGGGCGGCAGGGCGGCTCCCCCCAGCGTCCCCTTTCTAAGCTCCACTATGGAGCTGCAGGTGCCGCAGCAGCTGCCCCCATCTGGCCTCAGCAACACTCCAGGGCCACGATTGCGGGGGGAGGGGGGGCGAGTCAGGTGTGGTGGAGCATCGAGACTCCAGTGGCAGGGGCTTGCATCCCAGCACCCTGATATCTCGGTGGAGAGGAAGAGGGGTCCAGGGGGCTGGGGAGAGAGAGAGGACTGCAGAGCTCAGCCGCTGAGCTGTGCGCGGGAGGGAGAGGGGCGGGGGCTCCCCTCCAGCCTCCGGGGGTCTGGGGACTCAGGGATGTAAGGCGAGAGCAGGGGGGTGTGACAATTCAGCAGAGGTCGGGACGTACCACGGAACCCAGTGGCGGGGGGGGGCAGGACGTGGTCACGGAGGGGAGCCCCCGCCCCCCTTCGCAACGGCCAGCGATTGAGGTTGTAGGGAGAACTGGAAGCGCGTGGGTAGGGGGAAGCGGCGTGTTAAATCCGTCCCCTCCCCAGACCTCTCTTCCGAGGGGGTGGGCGTTAGAGGGGAGGTTGGGGTTGGAGCAGCCGCGAGGGGGCTCCTCCCTTGCACCTCCCCCACAGGACTTGGTCGCGCCCGAAGTGTAACACTTTCTCTTTGTCGGAGGAGCTCCACTGTTTCCTGTGCTGGAGCTCCCGTTGCGGCGGCGCCCGTGGCAGCCCTGGCGGACGCAGGAGCGATGGCAGCGACCGACATAGCTCGCCAGGTGGTGAGTGCAGGGCTTGGGTGCCAGCACCCGGACCAGGGGCCTGGGCAGGGCGGGGGGAGACCTGGCCACCGCCGCCGCCCTCGCGAGGAGGGCAGTGGGCAGCATCCAGGTGCCGAGGTGCGGCGGGACTTCTGCTCCCGCGATCAGCGTCTCAGTCCCCCAGCCTGTCCCCAAGAACGCGGCGGCGGCGGGCGGGTGGGAGGCTTGGCCAAGGCTGAGGGCCGGCGGCCGAACTTGAATTGCCCAGTATCTGCAGTGAGCGCCGCCGCTTCCCTCGCTGCAGCCGCTGTCCCGCCAGTGGGGCGTTGCCGAATGAATGGCTGCACGAGCCGCCCAGCCCTCCGCGACTCCGGCACCCTGGCCGGGCTTCTAGAGCGCGGGGCCGCGCCCCTGCGCGTAGCCGCCCTCCGGGACCGGCCTCCTTAGGAAGAGGGGCCCGGGCCTGGGGTTAGCCCGGGGCAGGAGGCGGTGAGCGGTGAGGGGGGCGGGGAAGTGACTGGCGGGGGGAGGGGTCCTCCATATGCATTACATATGTGACTGCGCCTGTGAGTGTGGAGCACTGTGCGCGTCCGAGTGCACGCGCGCGCACTCGTGCCTCCCCGCGCCGCGGGCGGCGGCACCCCGCTGCCCTCCGACCCTAGATGAGTTGGCCAGTTTCTCTGAGTGTGCTCACCTCAGGCTGTGCGTCCAAACGCCTCTGTGCTTGTGCTGCGTGCCTCTGGGTCCCATTGGCGCGTCTGTGTGGGGTGCAGTCCGCTGGCCTGTAGGTGGCTGGCTGCGTATTTGGGCAGGTTTCTGAGCACCTGACCTGGGCTGTGCGGGCCTCCGGGGGTCTGTGATGGTGTGTGTTCAGCGGAACTGGGCTTGTGTGCCAAAACCTGTGGAGCTGGCTTCTTTCTATGGGGACTCAGGAAAATAACTGTGAGGTTTGCAAAAACGGCGCTGTCTCTCTTTTTGTTGGCAACAGACTCTAGGGGAAAAAAAAAAATCTTCAGTTAAAGAACTAAAGTGTTCCAGCCTGAGATATACACGTAAATCATGTTGAAGTGACCCGAGGCTCCCTGTTTGTTGTTTTAGACCAGAAGTTTGGTTGCAAAGGGAGGGGATGATTCCATTTGGGGGAACAACCTAGCCTTTCTGTTCATCCATGGGTTTCTGGAATTTTCAGAAGCCCACAATTACCAGCACCCTGAGGCCAGGAAGGAGAGTGAAATTGAGGTAGGTCAAATCCCATGACACCAAATACTACTTGATGAAAATCTCCACACACACACACACACACACACACACACACACACACACACACACACACATGTTTTAAAACCTGTTTTACTTACTAAGGAAATAGTCTGTGCAAGGCAATTCCAGTGCAAAAAAAAACAGCCTCTAGATATTTGGTGTAATTAAAATTGATTTGTTTTTAAAATCTGAATCTGGAATCCATGTGTTTTCTCTTCAGGATGCGTATGCATTTATTCCACCCTCTTGTCCCTGTTTGGAAGGGCAGAGTTATTACTCTGGAACCTCCCCCTAACCCTGCAGACCCCGGCACGGAGCTCTTTATGTACTCATGATGTGGAAGAACTCAGAGTAGATAGGATGCACTGGGATAAGGAAAACTGAGAGAGTTCTCTTTTCCCCAAGCTTGGCACTGTAATATCTATTACTTTAAGTGTTTTGAGGGTTCCCAGAGTGCTTTTCTTCTCCTCGTTTACCTGTATTTTAGACGTGGCATGGCTTAAGTAGAAGAACTAGTCTCCTAGATTACACTTGCCCCATCCTTAGTGACCAAAAAAGGATGCTAATGATTTTTCTTGTCAGCTAATTAATTTGCATTGACCTGTCTAGCTTTCACAAGTCCCCTTGCCTGAATTAGGACTGCAGGGCAGATGTTACGCAGGGGAACTTTCTAGAAGGTTGTGTTTCACCTCAGGCACAACACAACGCAGAAATCCCTTTGTTCTGCAGATGGAGGTGGGGGTAGTTTAAGGCCACTCAGTTTGCTTTACATGGTTCCAGTTTGCTCTGGCCGGCCCTGCCGTACTGTGTGATGAAGAACATAATTGTACGCCAGATTCTGAAGCTCAAAGAGCAGCCTGAGCACTTGAGACCTTGTTATCGTGATAAATGGGTTTCTGGGAAAACTGACGTCACTCTCTATGCCCCCCTCCTGCAGCCTGTGAAGCTCTTGATTAATGTGTCATCTGTCTCTCTGCTCTCCTTTGTGTCTGCAAGAAGTTGTAATTCACCAGGGGAAGATGGAATTAACTCAGGAGACCTTGGACGTCTAGTTGCAGCTTGTTTCTTCCAGGGCACACGTATCCAGGGGTTGGGAAGAGAAGACTGGGGAATAAACTTGAGTATGCCTGGCTTAAGAGTTCTGTCTAGTGAGCTCTGAGACATGGCGCCATGCAAGTAGTCCTCTGGTATGTGTGTGTGTGTGTTCGTGTGTCCTTTCCAGAGTCAGTTGAGGGTCACTCTGGCTAGACTAAAACAGGCCCTAGAGTTGTTGGGTAGGGCCCTTATTTGGGCATGCATGCAACTTGCAAGTTCAGTTCTCCTGTACATAATACAATCCCATCCCATCTGAATGAACACTGCAAAGATTCTTCATGACAAAACAATTTCTCTGTTGTTACCCCAGGTGTTTTATTTGATTGACTGCTAAATGTCGCGCACCATGGCTAGCCCTGGTCAACTATATAAAAAAAGGTAGTAAACAGTTCCTGGCTTTGAAGCTTATAGTCTAGTTGGAGAGGCAAATTGTGGACACAATAATTAGAGAACTATAGCAGATTCTTGGGATGGTCCCACCTCCAAGGATACATGACTTGTCCCAGGTAACCTAGCCAGGCACAGTGCATGTGCTGGCTCTTGAGCTGTTTCTTTCAGTGTTTCATTTTGAGTGACAGACTGTAAGTGCTGGCCCATAGAAAGAACCTTGATTCTGGCTTGAAACAATCCAAAATGTGGGAAATGATGCTTTCTTCCAATAGCAGCCAGGCAATGGTCTTTCTCCCTAATGGAAGAGCTTGCAGGGCCTAGCTTTGCCCTAACTGGGGCAAGTGTCTTAGGGCATCTGCCTACAGGTGGCTGCACCCTGGGCTTGCTGTCAAAAGGCATTTCCCCTTGATTCCCTTTGAAGCTCCCTGCCTCAGCCATATCCACCACTTCACACAAAATAATATTTTACCCTGAACAGGGAGAAAAAATCCCAGTATTCACCCACACCTCTGCTGAGGATATAGCACTGAAGAAAATTTACATGGAATCTAAGTCAAGGGTATATGGATGATCATTGTACTATTTCCCAACTTTTCTGTGTTCAAGACTTTTCAAAATAAAAAGTTGGAGGGGAATGACAATACACCCCCCAAATGCACATGGTCCCTTTCCTCAAGGAGTTTACCATCTGGTAGCAGAGGCAGACACCAATAACTATATAATTACCATGGGGTAAGTGCTGCATGGGAGAGCTACTGCCTGCCATGAGAATTCATGACAAGGGGACCTCATCAGCAGTGGGTGGTGTGTGACCAGAAAGGCTTCCTGAGGGCTTCAACTAGGAAAAGGGTAGGTGTGAAGATGGGTGAGATCTCACTTCTGCTACTGGGCTGGGAACATTTCCTTTGTTAATTCACACGCTTCTATTTTCATTCATTTCTTCAACGTGTGTTTATTGGGCAGAGACTCTGCCAGACCCTGTGCCAGGTGCTGGGGATCTAGTGTGGCCAAGGCAAATAGGATGCTGCCCTCCCAGAGCTTCTAGAGGAGAGGCAGGAATGAGCCCCGTTTCCTTTTCCTATCCTAAATCCCGGAAACGTATGTTAGCGCTGTTCTTGTTCCAAAACTGCATCACAGCTGAGCGATTTGTCTGTAAAGTACCATGAGATTTTGATCTGCAGTCATGTGCATAGCATTCACTTTGTGGTGTCTCTTCTGTAAATTTTCTGTTAATTGCCGTCTTTGTTATTCAGTACGGCCCCTCCCTTTGTGTGCTGGAAGGGAGCAAAGCCATTGTATTAGCCCGAGCAAAACTAATTAGGAAGCAAAGTCCCCTGGAAAAAGGTATCCGGAATGAAATGGGACTGATTTCTGGACTTGCCTGCGCTCCTGGATTATCAGAGCTGGGGTTTTGTGTTAGCGTGAACAATGGAGTAGGGTTTCTATTGCATGAACATTAAAACCTCATTCAAGAAAGAGAGAAAGAGAAAAGAAAAGGAATCCCACGGATAAGTATAAATGGTTCTTTCAACGCTCTCAAAATACTTCCATCTGTATGATTTCATTTTCCCCAACAGCTTCCTGGACAAGTATTATTGTCTTCTTTATTTTATGGGTACAGGGAGATCAAGTGACTTAGTCCAAAGTGTTATTGCTGGTCAGTGGATAAAACAACAAAACACCTACCAGATGACACAGATTCATTAAAAAACCGTCTGGTCTTTTCATGATGTTTCTAAGAAATAAAAATCCTGCCACGTCCTCTCTTCTCTCTCTTTCACTGCACTTGCCCAGCACACTTATGGGGGTCAGAGGAGAATATACTTGGGTGCTTTGAAGACTCTTGATGTTAAAAAGAATCTCAGCTTAAAACCAGATAGCACAGCCATGGGTTTTTCCTTCTTTTTTTCTCCCATATTGCTTTCAATAAAAATCTTGGAGCCACCAGCTATGTAATGATGGATTATTTTAAGTAACAACTGGAGGGGGGGCGGCAGAATAAATTAGAAACACAGACCCTTCCTCCTCGGTTTGGCAGGAGGAGGCTTCTGCTGCCTCGATTTGGGATTTGAAACCGTGGGTTTCTCTGTTGCCTGCACGGAGGAAGGAGGCCACATGCTCAGGAGGGTGAGACATAATGTTATCCTCTCCTTCAGTGTCTTCTCGTTAGAGGCAGCCATCTGCTGAATTATGCAGTGTGCTCTCAGGCGGCCGGAGTTGGGTCATCCGTTCCACTCACTTAAAGGTGACTGGGGAAAAGATTTGCAGGCCTTCTCAGGGACAGGACTCAGGGCTCAGGTTTCTTCTGCCGGGGCCCTCGCTGACCCCTAATGAAGGCCCTGGGGTAAGAGGAGCAGAACGGCCTTCTCAGCCCTTGATGGCCATTGATGAGGTGTGAGGTAGCCTTGGGTTTCCTTTCACAGCAGAGGCCCCTAGGTCTGAGCTCTGGCGCTGAGGCAGGAACTAGATTTTTTCAGATCCCCTTTAAATGAGACCAGATGGAGGCAGAGGCAAATTCAGGCTCCCCAGAGGACAGTTGGGCATTCATCCAAAGGCCTGTGAGTAAACCTTTTTTTTTTTTTTTTTTTTGTACATTGGAGATAACAATGTCCAGAACACCTAGAAAACTCGGTTTAAATAGCCTGGCTTGAAGGGAATCTTGTCTGGTATTTGTGGGAAAGTTGATGCACCCTGAGCAGGGGGTCGCCCCTGGACTGCGGTGGAGATAGTTTACTTAAGAATTTGGTTTGTTGGGTTAGGTAGCCCTTGGGTTCTTGAGCAGAGCTAGGGGTTGGCCAGGCGAGGCTTAGAGGCTTAGGTTGGAGTCAGAAGGGAGGGAGATGGGAGAGAGAATGCAAAAGTGGAGCAAAAGGCCCTCTGCATCATCTGCTGCCTCCTGTGCCACCCTCCAGCGGGCCACAGCCACCTTGGGGAGCCCATAGGCTTGTGGCTCGTGTTCTGTGAGCCTTCTCCCTCCGATTGAGCATCAAGCCACAAACCCAATGTCCTGGAATTTTAGCAGCATGAAAATCTATATCTGCCCCTTGAGGCAGCTTTTCCATTTGAGAGTGGCAGTCTGCTTGGCAGGGCCCTGGATCCCAGCACCACTCTCCGCCACTAAATCACTCTGCCTCGGGACAAGTCATTTCCTCTCTCTGAGTCTCCGTTTCCCCTTTTGTAAACCGAGCGGATTGGATTAGGTGATTTCTAAGGGCGTTTCCAGCTCAACCATTGTATGGTTCTTATGTTTCCTTGTTTTCCAGCCTAATTTCGTTTAGGTCCTTGCCTGCTCCTGCTTCTGAATGAGGTGACAGAATGTTACTCCACCCCTTCCTTGCTTAGACTCCTTGAGCTGAGTGGAGAGAGATCTGGAGAGAAGGCAAGTCTGGGCTTTTAGCTCAGCAGGGTCTCTATAAGTGGACTAGAAACAAACCCTTCAGATATTGTCTGTCCGTGTACGTGTATATAGCCTTTGTCTTCCTATAAAGGTACATGGCAGCTGAATTCTTGTCTTTTGAGTCCCATTTTAAATGCACAAGGAGAGCTGGCTCTTTAATAGAATCCTGCTGTGGATCCTTTCATAGAATGAAAAGCCACTCTGGAATTGATCTGGTGGATTAAAATCCTGAGTTTCATCTACTGGATTTGCCCCAAATGGGCCTTCTCCCTGTGTGGTGAGGGATGGTCTCCTTTGTGTATCCCCAAGGTCCCTTAAGATGCCCCCTCCATGAACGCCATTTCTGGGCCCCATAAGGGATTGCTGCCAGCTTTTGCAGCTTTATTTCTCCTTGGCAAAGCCCCCAAATTGCTCTCTCCCAGTTCAGGGCATTGCTACTACTGTCGGTTTCCTGGTTTAATCAGCATGAGGGAAATCCTGATATTTGATGTGTGATGCACGTTGGAGGTTGTGTTTTTTTTTTAACCTCTGGGCACTTCTCAGTGTTTTTGTGGTTCTTATGACTGATAATACAGTGGCATCTACGCCCTTGACAACAGTGGAGGCAGCAGATAGGGCTGTCACCCACTTGATTACTTGAAGACTCGCTGCTAGCGTTTCAGGATATGTGATTTTTACTTCTGGTTCTCATGAATATTTATAATAATAAGTTACACTGTATAATAATGTTATGTATATACAATGGTAATATTATGAGGGTAGTAGGGTTTTTTGTATTATTGGTAAAATAAATGTTTTATATTACAGTAAAGCTTCCTGAGAGCTGAGCACGCACCTGAATTTTCTGCTTATCTATATTTAAAGCACCTTTTTGGTTGTAGTTGAAGATTTTGCTACAATATCTGAGGCCAATTTCCTGCCTAGGAAAATATCATCATAGAACTTTTTTTAAAAAAACATTTTTATTCTGATTATAAAAGTGAAATATGCCTACCGTAGAAAATTTGGAAAACACAGAAAAGCAACAACACTTACAGCCCCTCCACCCAAAGTAACCATTGTCACCATCTTGTTGTATTTTTTGAAGCTTTTAAAAATGCATAGAGCCTTGGCCGGTTTGGCTCAGTGGTTAGAGCATCAGCCTGTGGACTGAAGGGTCCCAGGTTCAATTCCAACCAAGGGCACATACCTCAGTTGCAGGTTTGTTCCCCAGCCCCGGTCGGGGTGCCTTCGAGAGGCAACCAATCAATGTCTCTCTCTCACATCGATGTCTCTCTCTCTCTCTCTCTCTCTCTCTCTCTCTCTCTCTCTCTGTCTCTCTCCCCCTCTCCCTCCCCCTCCCCCTTCCGCCCCTCCCCCTCTCCCTCTCCCTCTGAAAAGCAATGGAAAAAATATCTTCGGGTGAGGATTAAAAAATAAATAAATAAAAATGCATATATACTTTGCCCCCATGATTGGGATGATCCTGTATATCCTGTCTATACAGTTTGTTTTGTTTTGTTTTGTGTGTGTGTTTTGCCTGACAGTATTTGGTAATCATTTCCCCATATTATTAAATATTCTTAGAAAATATTTTTATCAGCTGCTTACTATCCCATCGTGCATCATCAAATTATTCACTGATTTTGATCATTCTGAAGATTTGCAGGGTCTATCAGAGATTGGAGTTCAGGGCTAGGAATAGAGATGGAGAAAGAGAAGGTGCGAGAAAGCCGCCCCCCCCCCCCCCCGTAAGTGACATGTGGGGAGAATCTTATTTCAGTGTTTCTGCCCTTTCCTAACATTTCATGCAAAGGCTAGAGGGGAAGTTTGGGGAAAGCCCGGTCATCGGCAATGAGCTCCAGACTTTTGGCTTTGGTCTCATCCTTCAGCATGACAGCTACTAACCTAGGCACCTCAGTTTTATTTTTATTTTTTTGAATACTTTTTTTTAAATTTAATCTTTTGACTTCTAGGGAGGGAGGGAGGAGAAAAGGAGCGCTCGAGAGAAACATCGATTTGTTGTTCCACTTACTTAAGCATTCATTGGTTGATTCTTATATGTGTCCTGACCGGGGATCGAACCCACAACCTTGGCGTATGGGGACAATGCTCTAACCAGCTGAGCTCCCTGGCCGGGGCAGAGGCACGTCAGTTTTAAATGGAGGCAGGAATTTCTCCATTGACACAGATGCACGCTCAGTTCCCAGAGGCCTTGGTACTGCTTGCTTAGCAGACCACAGAGGTCGCAAGACGGGCAGGCGGTGGAGGGCCACAGGGTTCGCCCATGTGGGTGCTTATGGGACTCTTTATTTGCAGAATAACAGCAGTGGGAGAAAGATGCACAGCTGGAACCACCATAATTCATTCTTCATAACATGAACCTTCGACTACTCAATTAAAAAACGAAATTGGTGTGTCCTCGGGGGAGGAGGCGGAAGAGAAAGAGAGCGGTGCTTCTGCCCATGATGTGAAATGTGGTATAACGGATTTCAAAACCGCAAGTGACTGCAGATGAGCAGAAAACAGGAAATGTAATTGGGGAGGGGAGTGGGGCTCTCCCAGGCCTCGGGAGCGCCCTTGCATTTTGCCTGCCTTTTAGCTCCCCTCGGACGCTTACCTCTCCATTGCCCCTGCTGCAGAGCTGAGTGAGAACCCTTTCTTTCTATTAAAAATGTTTTAAAATTACATAGGTTAATGTGCGACTACATTCATGCTGTAAAAGAATCAAACAATAGGGAAGCAGACTCACTAGCCCCCTCAGCAAGCCCCTGTTTCCAGTCCCCTCCCTGAGGTAGCCACAGTTCTTGGTTTGGTGGTGACTTTTCAGTCCCCTTTCCATGCACTCACATACCTTTATGTGCAAATGCACACATATGGGACTTTTTTGCATGGATGGGCTTATACTGTGCTTATTATTCTAGAACTTCTTTTACCTGCATTATAACGTGTCTTGGAGATACTCATCAGCACCTATAGACCTACTTCATTCTAATTAACAGCGGCAGAATATTCCAGAATAGGCTTGTACCATAATATAGTTACATATTTTCCTATTGCTGAACATTTACCTTTCTTCCCTAGTTTTTCAGTATTATAAAAATGGTCACAATGAATTTTCTTGTAGTACATGGATCTTTGTATAGATATATGAGTTTCTGTAGAATAGATTCCGAGCAGAGGTTGCAGGGTTACTGGAGATGGACTGTTTAACATTTTGGTTCTGTGGCCTTTGTCGCATCTCAGTTTCAAGCCTTGAACATGGTCCCACCTGCTACTCAAAATGACAACTTGAGGTTTTAGTGTCAGACATGCTGGGCCAAGTTGCTGGTTCCATCTCCTCTTGTGAACATTTTAATCCAGGGGACGTTCAATTAATTGCAATCAGAGTAAACGGGGACCACAATCAATCAGGCCGCCTTGTGGAGAAAGAGGAAAGAGATAAGATATCAGAGGTTTAGTGAGGAAGGGGTAAGAAACTTCCAGGGGCTGTTCTCAGATCTGTGTACATTCAGTCCAGTGTCCTGTCCTTTTGACCTTTGCATATTTAGCTCTGAACAATGAGGACTGATATTCATAATGATGACCTTTACATTTTATAAGATTCATCAAAGGAATAGTGAATGGCACTCGCTAGACAGGATTTCCTAGCAGGAACTGTATATACAAATACTACATTTTTGAAGCTCTCTCAAGTACAAGCATTGAGACAAAAAGTTTGCTGCTCAAAACAACAACACATTAACCAGATTCCATGTTCCCTAGTCCCTAGCCTTCCAGTTAATTTAGGTATATTGGACAATGGGTTAAAAAATACCAACAAAATAAGGATTCTAAACGTCACCAGTGACCTTCACCAAATCCAGATCGGCGGTTGTTTCCCTGTCATTCTTCCTGACTTCAACCTTGGCCTCCAGTGATAGAAAACTTTGGGGTCATCTCTTCCTTACCTGATCACTTCTTCCTCTTGGAAGAATCCTCTTCATCTCCCCATTCCCTACTTGTGGGCATTTCCTGCGTTCACTCTTTAGCTCTTTTCTCCCTGTACTAGCTCTTGGGGAACACATCAGTTTCATACCTCTCACTCCTAAATTTATATCCCAGGCCTGAATTCCCCTGGAGCCTACAATCCCGTATTACTAAGTACTTATTGAATTTCTTCCCCTGGATATCTCACATAAAATCAAAACCATCTTATTTTCCTTAATATAGAAAATGCTTTTACAAATTCAGAAGAGAAAAACAAACACCTATTTTTTAAAAAATGGGTAAAGATAAGGACAGGCAACTCACATAGATATATGCATATACTTTATGTATACACACACACACACACACATATATATAGTTGAACAATAAAAATAATAATAATGTGCAAATTAAATGATATGCCATTTTTCTGTGATTCAATTCACAATAGCTAAAAAGCCTCAGAAACTCAGCGTTGGTCTGTGTATGCATAAACAGGCACTCTTGTATATTGATGGTGGAGAGAGACATTTGGACTATTCTCTCTTGAGTTTCAGTGTGTACCAAAGTCTTTCAAATGTGTGTGCCCTTGGGCCCAGTGGGCTTTAATTCTAGGAACTTAACTTAGGGAAATAATCAGAGATATGGCAATCTGTAAGAACACGAATTATTGTTTATGTTGCTGAAAACTTGGAAGCACACTAGATGTCTAGCAGTGGGAGACTAGTTAAGGAAATCTGGTCAAGTCCTACAATGGAATGCTATGTGATCAATAAAAGTAATATTTTAGAAGTATACTTAATGTTATGTGCTTGTTTGGCCACTATGCTATACACCTGAAACTAATATAAAATAATGTTGAATGTCAACTGTAATTGAAAAATAAATTTTAAAAAGAAATATACTTAATTACTCAAGAAAACATCCACACTATCTCGAGTGTCAGGTTATTAAGTCAGTTTATGAAAAGGATTGTATAGAATTATCTCTATTTTGTAAAAAACAAAAAGATATACAGACTGGAGGGAAGTCCATTTGAATATTAACAGTGATTATTTCTGGAGAGTAATATGGGTGATTGTGATTGTCTCCTTTATAATTTTCCATGTTCTAAAATATCTACAGTGAACATTGATTGCTTTTATAAAACAAAAACGTGATAAATGTAATTTTTTTTTAGTAGTAGCTTATTTAAAACCAGACTCCAACTTCCCCACTAAACAAACCCCCTTTCCTGCCTTCCCTCTTTCTGGCCATGGTGCCATCAATCCAAGCTCCCAGGCTTAGAATGTTGCAGCCTTAGAGGTCTCATTTCTCCCTCACTCCCTCTGCCCAATCACTCATTGAGTCTCATCCCTTCTTTAGGACATCTCTCGAATTTGTTCTTCCCTCCTGAGTCTCAAGTCAGATCAGTTCACTTCAATAAGCATTTATTGTCACAGTGCCTGGATGCCACTCGGCTAGTTCAACATTATTGGAGTCATGTGCTCATATGTCTTTCTATCCCTACTCTCTCCTCCAATCACTTAAGACCCTGCCTCTGGAATGATCTTTCGAAAACGCTCCTTGTATAGCCCTCCCTGCTCAAAACACTCAAAATGCCCTCAAATCTCATGGCCTAGAGAATAGAGCCCTTTCCAGCACTATGCTAGGTGAGAGGGAATAGGTGGGCACATGGGAGGTGCTTGGTAAGTCTGACAATGAAGTAAATCTTTAAGAATAAGGTGTGGTGTTCTCCCCACTGCCCTCCACTGTCTTCAGCTTGAAAATTCCCTTTCCTCGCCTTTTGGCACTTGGACCAGAGGCCTTGGAGCACTTGAAGCTTCATGGTGCTGCATTTGGCGACGGGAAGAGGCATCCAGGGGCGATAAAATATGGCTCAGGAAACCTCAACTCTCAGTTCCTCCCAATTTCTGCTATGTAGGAGGCTCCATCGAGAAAGCATATTGGCTTGTAAGTCTTGTCTCCCTGCAGTGTTGAGGACCAAGAACAAACAGTGGGAAACTTACATCTTTTTGTTTGCTTTGGTAAAAAGAATAAGGAAAAGGAGGCGAGGGGATATGGAAAAGGTTGAATGTAGAACGAGCCCTGAGTGATGTGGGCCCCTCAGGAAACCCAGCTGTCTTCAGGTGTCCCACTGGGACCCAGAATACTCCAACCCGGGCTGAATGATGGCAGATGGTTGTGTTCCAAGAATACTCCAGTGGGAGTGTGTGGGGGGCGAGATGTGTGAGGGTAATGAACTTGCCAGGTGGCAGTCACTGGCACCTAGCCCTGTCTCTCACTCTTGGAGTATCTGATGGCACCAATGGGAGGGGGATCCTAAGCTGGGTGAAGGGGCTATCTGGGAACCAGTTCTGACAATGTCAGCTGCTGTGAGGCTCCCCCCCACCAGTGCAGCCCATCCTTCTCAGTGTGAAAGTGTACCTTTATGGACCTAATCTTAAAGCAGGTCCAGTCCAGGCTAGGAGCTGCCTGCTAGCAGCCTGGGATGTTGGCGCTGGCCTCCTGGCACTAACCATGTCCTTCTTGGATTACTCTTGGCACCTTTCTGGTTATGGAAATCTTGGTGTTGCCCCACCCAACAGAAACTCTGACTGCTTACCTGGCCCATCCCTCTTGTCTAGCTCAGTGTCTCCAGCTTTCCTTCTCCCCTTTCCCCTCCCTTGCTGCCGTTGGCAGTTAATACATTTTTTTTTAGTACGTGCAGGCCCCTTTTGTCCTTCCCCCTTGCTCCTTGGAAGCCTGCCCCAGTTTGAGGTTCTCCCTGTTTTGTAAAACAATTAACAGTAAGAAGCAAAGGCCCTCTGCTTTCCAGAGCTACAAATGGCTTTGAACCAGAGGAAGCAAGGAGGCAGCTCTCTCTCGCTGGAGTGAGCCGCTGGTGTGCCACGGCGTCCCGCGTGGTATTTGGGGAGTCTGGGTGGAAGGATAACCTCAGTGGAATAAGAACAGCAGCTACTGTTGATGGAGTGCTTACCCCACACTCAGAGCTTGAGGAGTATTATCCTCTCTAATCCTCACACCAGTCCTATGAGGTAGTAACCACTAGTTCCCCATGTTGCAGATGGGGACACTGAGAAGTTAAGTAACTTGTCTAAGGTCAGAAGGTGGAGGTAGTGGGACTCTAATTCAGACCTCCCTGAATTCAAAGCTTAGTCTCTTTTTTTTTTTTTCCACTTAAAAAAATGTTCAATTACAGTTTACATTCAATAGTATTCTGTATTAGTTTCAGATGTACAGTAAAGTGGTTAGAAAATCATGTACTTTACAGAGTGGTTCCCCACTGCTTCAAGTGCCCTTCTGGCTCCATACATAGTTATCATGATATTGCTGACTATATTCCCTATGCTGTAATCTACATTTCTGTGACTATTCTGTAACTTGGCACCAACCTGTGCTGCTTAATCCCTTCACCTTTTTCACCCAGTCTCCCAACCCCCCTCCCACCTGACAGCTGTCGGCCTGTTCTCTGTGTTTATGAGTCTGTTTCTGATTTGTTCATGTATTTTGTTCTTTAGATTCCACATATAAGTGAAATCATATGTTATTTGTCTTTCTCTGACTGGCTTATTTCACTTAGCATAATACCCTCTAGGTCCACCCATGCTGTCTTGAGGTAGGATTTCGTTCTTTTTTATGGCTGAGTAGTATTCCATTGTGTATATGTACCACCGCTCCTTTAACCACTCATCTATGGATGGGCATTTGGGTTGCTTCCATATCTTGTCAAAGCTTAGTCTCTTAACCTCAACATGGTGGCACCATTGTAGATTCCCAAAGTGCCCTAGAAAGAGGAGCCATCGAAATCCCTTTGTAATGTTTCCTGAACATGTATGTACCAGGCATTGTTCTAAGTTTGTTACATGTGTGAGCACATTTGAGTCTCCCAGTCACCTGTAAGATAAGTAATATTATCTCATATGACAGATGGAGGAGGATTCGGAGTCTCCAAGAGGTTATACAGCTTGTAAGTGATTTGAGTTGAGAGTTTACCCAAGTCTGTGAACCTCCGGCGCCAGAGGTCCCATCACCTGGCCCTGCCCTCCCGCCCCTAATAAGACCCTCTGTGGTTTGCTTTGTCTGGAACTCTGGTGATATTCATTATGGAGCCTGGGCGGGTGCTACTTCCTGGCACAGAGATTATTTGAATAGAGAAGTGAAGCCCAGATTGCTTGTAAGCACATTTTCATTTTCTCCCCTTCCTCCCCTTCCAAATTAGGGTGAAGGTTGCCGAACTGTCCCCCTGGCTGGACATGTGGGGTTTGACAGCTTGCCGGACCAGCTGGTGAATAAGTCAGTCAGCCAGGGCTTCTGCTTCAACATCCTGTGTGTGGGTGAGTATTTCCACAGCAGACACTTCTATTACAGAATATGGATGCTTAATGGCTGCATGTGGCTTAGCAGGTAATTAGGTTAAATAGTATGTCATTCTGATCTACTGCAAGAGTGCTTCGCCCCTCTTTCTTCTTTTATCTCTCTGCTTGTTTTTGCAAACACTTGGCTGTAATGACATTTCCCCCTGGTCAGATAAGAATATGGGAGTCATACCTTTCAGGAAACTGAGCTGTGTGACACCCAGTGGAAATTTTGCAAGGGATCTGTCTGGCTCAGCTATTGCTGTCAGGTTCGTTTTGACTGTAGAAAACGAGCCAGGGCAGAACTGGGAGGGAGGGAATGGCTGCAGAAAGGTGCCTGCCCACCAGCTGTGGGCAGTGGTTTGGGTCTGTCTGTTTCCTCTGCAGCCCTGCTGTGCTTGGTGCAGGTGGAGCTCAAGTGCAGTGACCACACAGCCGTATTGCAAAGTTCTTTTATTCCCTTTAAGTATACCTCTGCCTGGGCCTTCAGTCTCAAATGTGGGAACCATATCTTAGTCACCTCTGATATGCTAATCACAGCACACAGAGGGTTCAATAATGTCTGTGAAAGGAACGAATGAGTTAACCCCACAGGAACCACTTACTATGCTTCTCAAATACTTTCCCATATTAGCAGTTTGGGTCCTCACTAGGGCTTTGCGAAGTGAGCACAGTGAGTGGCAATCATATCCTCATTGAACAGATGGAGACCCAGAGACTTGAGGAGGATAAGGGACTTACTTGAGGCAACACAGAATAAGTGGCAGAGCCATGACAAGGACCCGGGTCTGGCTGACCCTTTGTCCCTCCCCCTACTTCTCTAACTGCTGCTAGCTGCCTGTCTTGAGAACACAAAAGCATTCTAGAAACTCAAGCACCAACCAAATATGAGGAACAGAAGTTCCTTGACATTCTTTAAGAATCTCTCCTTAGACCTTAAAAACTCCCAAATTTGCAAACACGATCATAGCATGTAATTTTCACTATACAGTGCAGTAGAGCATACCTACATATTTTCAATGACCTACCTCCACACCTTAATAATTGTATAATACCACAGTAAAGCCAGTTTTCATGCTGGTTGAAACACCCAAACACTTCTGCTAATTGCCTTTTCTTATTCATGTATAGAGAGTGTGGGAAACTCATTCATGCTGAGGATCATGTTGAGCCATTCCTGAATTGGACATTTTACTCTTTTTATTTTATTTTATTTTATTTTTTAAATTGATTTCAGAGAGAGGAAGGGAGAGGGAGAGAGAGATAGAAACATCAATGGTGAGTCATTGATCTGCTGCCTCCTGCATGCCCCCTACTGGGGGTCGAGCCCTAAACCCAGGCATGCACCCTGACCAGGAATTGAACCTTGACCTCCTGGTTCATGGGTCGGTGCTCAACCACTGAGCCACACTGGCTGGGCAACATTTTACTCTTTAATGTAGTCTAACTGTTTTCTAACTACAGTCATTCATCTTCTTGGGCTCTGTTTTCCTTCTCCTCTGTCCCCAGCACTCTTCCATGTCATTTTCTGTGGAATAACTGCATGCTCAAGGGCAAGTGGAAAACAACGTAGTTACTTCTAAATGTGGATGGCAGGCAGTCAGCTAGGCTCGCTCACTAGCTTAATGACTGACTCCCATGTACTAGCTCTGGAACCAATGAAATGAAATTAAGTGCTTCACGGAATTTCCTATCATGAGCCTTAGAGTCCAGATCTAGGCTGTTAATTCATCAAATGCCAGAAATCCTCCGATGGTTATGATTAGAAGAAGGATACAAAATAAATGGAAGTCATGGTGATTGACATCAAGATGAAATGCTATCGCTTCGAATAGCGGCACTGCCAAATCTCTCCAATCTCTGGCTGATGGCCAACTTATTTTACATAATATTTGATTACGGAATATGTCTGAACAAACATACTAGATTCTCTTGGCATTCCTCCCAGAGCTCTGCGTGACCTATACTGAAGTTGAGGAGATGAGAAGTGAAACGACAGGATCACACCAAGCAACCTTTCAGCCAATTGGGTGGGCTAGTAAAGCTTTAGGTGGCGGGTGGCGGGTGGGGGGTGGGGGGGTGGGCATGGAAATCAGAATAGCTCTCTGAGGGCGGGCTTGTAGGGTAATTGGACATGTGAATCCCAGGCTCCCTGCGGCCCAGAGGAAGAGACAGCCGAGCTCATGGCAAAGTGAGTGGGAGAAATAGTAAACCCCTATCCTTGAGTTCCCACCCAGGCATTGTACAGCTATGACTGCTTCAGTGTGCGCCTGCGGGGGTGGCCTGGCTCAACCGCCTGGGACAGACCCCACAAGAGGGGAGGGGTAGGAAGGAGACCCTCCTCTCCAAGCATTCACCCTGTCTCTTTCTGTCCCATCCTGTCAAGTTTCAGAAAATGGCTGTCCTAACAGCTACCCTCTTAGCCCTGCAGGCACAACTTTTTGATGCACCAGCCTGGACTGGGTTAATTTCATTCGTCATCCCTGATCCAAAAGAGCCTACAACTCATGCATTCTGCTCTCTGACTGTGCTTGTGACCCTGTCATTGCTCAGAGAACCCACAATTTGGGCCAAGGTCACGAGCAGCTTAGAGTGGCTCTAAGGCTGCAATCTCAGCCCAGCCACAGGGCTAGGTGCTGCTGCTGACTTGGCGGAGGGTTTGTAGCTTGGCTGCTGAAGGTGATCTTTTCTCTCCCAGGACTTTCAGTGACCATGCTTTCATGCCTGCCTACCGCCTGTGCGTAACTGTCAGGTTTACTCCCTTAATGACTGTTTGGGCATAGAATATGTTCCCCCAAAGGATTTTCTTTTCTTTTCTAATAAGGCATTTTAAGTGTAAAATTATGGTAGCACTAGCTGCCATTATTAACAGAGACCAAGGCTATTTTTAGCACAGTATTATTTATCTTCGTGCTGGGCTGCCGAGCATAGGCCCAAGCCCAGCAGAGTGGGTACCCGACATGTACTACATGTACATGTGTGGTGTGTTCACATGTGCATGTTGGGGTTGGGAGAGAGAATTTTTATGAATCCAGAGCCCAATTTATATGTCAGGGTACCAGTAAACGACACCTACAATGATTGTTTTTATTTTTTATTTTTTATTTATTTTTTTGTTAATCCTCACTGGAGGATATTTTTTCCATTGATTCTTTTTGTGGGGGGGAGAGGGAGAAAAGCATTGATGTGTGAGAGAGACACATCGATTGGTTGCCTCCTACATGTGCCCTGGGGCCGGGGGAACAAACCCGAAACCCAGGTACGTGCCCTTGACTGGAATTGAACCCGTGTGACTCTTCAGTCCACAGGCCGACGCTCTAACCACTGAGGCACGCCAGCCAGGGCTACAATGATCGTTTTTGGAGGGCTAAGCACATGGGTGTGAGCATATTATGACTCCTCTTCAATAGATTCTCTAGGATTGACAATAATTACTGAGTAGGGTAAGGTTCCCCTCCCCCCATAAAAATATCTACTGGTCCCTTAGCTTTGGAATTTGCTAGGATCCCATTATCCTAGCTACAGTACAGGAGGCCTCAGAGGAGCCACCAGAGCCAGCAGTACAAATGTTCTGCTGGGAAAGAGCCCCAAAGAGACTCAGACCACCGAATGTGCCAGCAACAGTAATGCCTGCGAGAAACACAAAGAGTCATAATGATAATATTTACTTTGAGGCTGCTCAGGATTCCAGGCGCAACTGGGCCTGGTTGAACTGGGGAAAAGCATAGAAGAGAAGCAGGATTGAGGCTCACTGAAGTAGGAGGGGAAGGGCAGCTAGCATTCTACCAAGGTCAGGGGTCGATTGTGAAAGGCAGCTGCTCACCTAAGCCTGGCTGCCAGCAGCGGTCACCCTCACAGTCTGCGCTCAGGGGAAACTTGCCACGGTGGGCAGCATTTGCCCATTTCCATAGTGTCGTTCCTGCCGCCATAGCTGCTTTTTGCTGCCAACCTGACGTCACTGCACACGGGCTTGGGAAGAGCTGCAGGAAGCTGGGCGAGCCAGTTCCAGCACAGCACTTTGCTCTGCAAGATCAGGAAGGAGACGGAGCAAGGTCACCGAGCCAGGCATGACCTTGTCCCTGTCCAAAGGCTCCCTGGCCAACTGGAGTTCCTGGAGAGTTTCCTTTCGGGCACCTCCCTTTGGAACTCAGAGCCGTTTCTCTTGCTTTATTCCACCATTCGGAGCTGGAAGGGACTTTAGCTCCATGTGACTGTGAGCTCTGTGGGAACAGGGATTGGGGCTGTCTTGTTCATTGCTGTATCCCCAGCCCCTAAAACTCTGCCTGGCTCCTGTTAGAGGCTTTGTAAATATTTGTTCAGTGACCGAATGAGCCAACATATCATGCCTATGGGATGCGCCAGAGCATATTGGTTATAAGCATGGGCTCCAGTGCCAAACTGCCTCGATTCACGTGCCAGCTCTGCCACTTACTACTTTGTAACCCTGGACCAGTTGCTTTTTTTACACTGTATAGATGACGAAGGTAAGGTGCAGAGAGGTTGAGAATGCGGGAAAATGCTCACAGCTAGGGAGTAGCTTGGTTAATCCATCTGTAAATTAAGGACAAATAGTATCTACCTCTTAGGCTCATTTGGGGGATTAAATAAGGAAATATGAAGTATTAACAGCAGTGCCTGGCTCATAATGAGTGCTCCATAGATGATAGCTATTATTATTACTACTCTAACCTGCTCGTTTTATGGAGGAGGAGACTGGGGCCCAGAGAACGGGAAGGGCTCTGCTCAGGCCACACAGTCATTTAGTGATAATGTCGCTGGGACTCTGTATTTCATCACTGACAGGAACTTCACTGCACAGGTGCCAGAGGGTACAAATATCAACAGCAAATGAGGAAAAGGGCTAACTAAGCTTTTTTTTTTTTTGGTTACAGTGTTGTTTTTTAACATTTTTAAAAAATTGATTTTAGAGAGAGGAAGGGGGAGAGAGAGAAATATCAATCAGTTGCCCCCTGCACATACCCCAACCAGGGATTGAACCCCCAACCTGGGCATGTGTCCTGACCAGGGATTGAACTGGCCACCTTTCGGTGCACAGAATGATGCTCCAGCCAACTGAGCCACACTAGCCAGGGCTATTACAGTGGTTTTGAACTCAGGGTACAGAGGTCAACATCGGACTATCCCAGGGAGTATAGTTTGAAAAAGCATATTTCATAGTACGTGTTTTAAATCAAAATTCTTTTTTAAAAATCTGGTGTTTCCAGAATACTATCTGCAGTGAGTTGAAATCCTCTTGACTGGTGGTGATGACTTAAAAAGGGTTAAGAAACTGCTCCACTATGAGGAGGGAGGAGGAGAGAGAAATTGACCCCTAGGGACTCCTCAGGTTTCCTGCTGGAATCTAATTGCCAATCCCCACCTTCCTGCAGGGCTGTGGAATCTGCTGAGCTGATCTGAATTAGGCTCCATGTGCCCTCCCTCCCACTCAGTACTGGGCGCAGGGCAGCATGGGAGGGGACAGCATCCTAGGCTCAGGCTGAGCCTGTGCCAGCCATTGAGAGAGAGGGCCCCCCTCCCCACCCCCAGGCTCCATATTGACAGGAAGGCACATGGGAGCACTCAATAGCCATGGGACGAGCTCACTTGATGTTCTGCGCTTTTCTTGTGTTGCATTTATCACGATTCCCTAGATACCTGTGGGTCCTTTTCTTCCAGACATTCGTCATTGGGCATCTAGTTTCCGCAGCCCTTTTGTGCTGGCAGGCATTCGGGTGGTCATTTTCCCTGCTGCCACTCCCTGCTGCCCTGCCCTGCCCTGCCTGCTGGCCTCTATTTCTTCAGCTGTGCAAACAGGGTGGGCCCCTCACTCTGGGTAGTCCTGCTCCTGATGCCTGTGCGAGCCTGAGCTGGGCACTTTCCAGAGTACAGGAAGCTGTCCCCTCCCCTGCTCTCTGAGAATGCTTAGGATCAGAGAACCAGGGAGGCAGCTCCGGGTGCTGGGGAGGCAGGGCCTACCACTCTAGGCTTTCAGCAAAGAGCTCAGGGAACAGAGGAGGGGGTGGAGATGGGAGTGTACAAAGAGAGGCTAAAATGTAGTTTGAACCTCAGCGCCCAGAGGGAAGGGAAGTTAGGGTGTGGCAGCCACCCTTGTGTTTCCACCTCAGAGGTGCTGGCCCCATTTTCAGTTAGCTGCACCCCCACCTTGGGCAGGGAGGGGGTGATACATTCCGTTGCTTGGCCAAGTCTGTCACCTCCCATTGCAAAGGCCTCATCTCACCACATTTTTCTTGGGACCCAAATGCTTCCTGTTCCTTTAGGGAGGAACAAAGGGGCCTCTTCTGGGAGATTCTTTGCTGCTAAGAGGTACAGCAGACCCTGGCTGGAAACCTGATCTGTGCGCAGAACCATTTTCCTGCACCCTGACAATCAAGCCCATTAGTCAGACCTGGCTATGAAATTGGGCAGGGGCCGGGTAGCTGGCTGAATTGAATGTTCTCCTTGTTCTCTGTCTCTCACCACACACAGAAGCTCTCATCAACAGACAGTTTAAAAAGCACCTCCTGCACTCATAGGTCATTTCTTGGGAGAAAACAGTCATGGAAGATCCAAAGCTGGACACACCCAGAGGGTGGAGGGGAGATGGACCATTTGCACTTAAGCCACGGGCAGCTCTGACTCTAGGCCTGGACCGCTTTGTAGATACATGAGGTCAGTCACTAGGGGGGATTTGCCAGGTGAGGATTTGCCCAGTGAAAACCCGCTCTTGACTGTAAAGACAGTCAGTGCTCACATCTCAAGGGTTGGGGTGGGGGGGAGAAGAAGGGCTGATGAGAGCAGAATGGCAGGGTAGTCTAGGTATTCAAAAGGCAGTCCAGCCCTGGCCTGTTTGGCTCAGTGGTTAGAGCATTGGCCCGAGGGCTGAAGGGTCCCGGGTTTGATTCTAGCCGAGGGCACTTACCTCGGTTGCAGGTTCAGTCCTCTGTCCTGGTCAGGGCGCATGCGGGAGACAACCAATCGATGTGTCTCTCTCACATCAATGTCTCTCTCTCTTTCCCCCTCTCTTCCTTCTACTCTCTCTGAAGAGCAATGGAAAAAATATCCTCAGGTGAGGATTAAAAAAATAAAAAGGGAATCCTAGGTAATTAACTACTGAATCTTGTATTCCTGAATTGCTTGGGGTGGGGTGGGGAGCCAAATACAGTTAGGATCCAAGGAGATTGTAAGCGGCTATAGTGCCCAGCCCAGTTGGTGGCCTCCCATCTGATACCTGCCTAACTCCCGTGCCACCAGCTTCCCTCCAATGTTCTCATTTCCTGAACACCCCTTGGCTTATGGCAGTGGCTTGACCTCCCTCAGATCTTCCAGAAATAACCTCCCCAAACCTTCACCCCCACAGCCCTTCCCCCACTTGTCCCCTTGGTGTGAAAGTCAAGACTTTTGAAATTCCAATGGTTTAATTTATGAGTACCCTGCAGCCTGTTAGTTAAACAAACAAATGACTGCTTTGTTTGAAATTTAAGGGGAGGAATAATTTGTGGCCTGCTAAATTCCCTGCCCATTAGCTAAAAATGGTCTCACTGACTGCTCAACCCCAGGGGAGGAGAAGCCTGAGGGCCACACAGTCTCCCCACTGGGACACACATTGGGGCATCTGCAGAGCGCTGTCTGGTCCTGGCAGGGAGGTGACATGGGGACTGAGGGGATATTTATTCGATGAGGGACTGCTGTCCCTCTCTTTTAAAGTTTAAAATAAGCTTTTTAATTTTTAAAATAACAAAAGCTGTACGTGTTCCTCGTAGAAAAGTTGGAAAATACAGAAAAGCATAAAGAAAGAAATGAAAATCACATAACCCCACCACCCAGACATAACCATTGGTAAGAATATGTTGTATTTCCTCCCAGTCTTTTTCTAGGCATAACTACCTCTCCATCATTGCCTAGAACAGTTTCTTTTTCTAACTATAAAAGCAATGTGTACTCAATGTTCACATAACAGAAAAATGAGGAATAAAAGGAAAATTACCCCAATTCCGCTATCCTGAGATGACTGCTGCTAATATGTTGGTGTAGTTCCTTTGAGGTTTTTTTCCCTTAACTGAGATCAAACAGTCCATTATAGTTCTATGTGCTCTTCACTTAGTGTCTTATCAGGTACACTTTCCCGTGTCAATGAATTTGCATCCAAAACATGATGTGGAGTGGCTTCACGGTCCCTGTGTGAATGGACCATAATTTATCCTTTCGCTTTTCAGGAGAGACAGGTTTGGGCAAGTCCACCCTCATGGACACCCTGTTCAACACCAAGTTCGAGGGGGAGCCCGCCACCCACACACAGCCAGGTGTCCAGCTTCGGTCCAATACCTATGACCTCCAAGAGAGCAACGTGGGGCTAAAGCTCACAATCGTTAGCACAGTGGGCTTTGGGGACCAGATCAACAAGGAGGACAGGTAAGGAAGGGGGTGGGGTGGGGAGGCTGGTGGGAGGCTGCGGCGAATAGGTCACGGTGGCGTTCTTGGAGAGACCCCAGATGTCATGGTCTTGCCTAGAGCTCCACTGGGAATGGTGTAGGCAGGTAGCAGATCCCTTATTAGCGCCACCTCCACCCAGGGTCCCTGTCTACAGCAACTGTTCTACTCCACACATTTTGCCAAAAGAAGGGTGCCTTTCTGGTATGCACCGGTAAGGTCTCCATTCCATTTGGCAGGCATTTACTGAGCATTTACCCGCCTTGTGTCAGGTACTGCTGTGCCCTGACTGTCTGAAAAAAAATGACCTTGTCTCTGCCCTTGAGGCACTCCCGGGGAGGACTGATTTTAAACAAATCAGTTCTGTTGAGTGATATGCTCTGTAAAGGACAGGGTACAAGGTAAAGGACAAATGACAATGAGAACATGAAGGAGAGAACAGTCAATTCCATGCGGGGGCGGTCAGGGAAACCTTCACAGAGGAGGTGGCTCATGTGCTGGCCCTTGAAGAATGAACTGTTTTACCAGACAGACAAGGGCAAGGAGGGAAGGGCATTCCAGGCAAATGTAACTGCTTATACAAAGGCAAAGAGATATGGAAGATTGTGGCATATTCTAGGGAACTGAAGCTTGCTCTGTTTGGCCAGACCAGAGGCAGAGTGACTGACTGTGAAGCTAATGAAACTTAAACTTTGGGGGCCTCACTTACATAAGCCCCTTTCGAGGCCCTGTAACTAATTTTTAGTCATAATGTTATATTATCTTTCTTGGAGGGCCCTTCAAATTGTATAAGCTTAAGACTCCACAAAGCCTGGGTTTGTTCCTGAGCTAGTCTTGGAGTAAGCTGCGGGGAAACTAAACGAGATGAGCCTGAAGAGGTAGCAGGAACCAACTCCTGGAGGGATCAGAGAACAAGCAGATGTGGAGCCACTGAAAGGTTTTAAGAAGTAGAATGAGCCCAGCCGACGTGGCTCAATGGTTGATCATAGACCAGGTCACGGTTCAATTCCTGGTTGGGGCACATGCCTGGGTTGTGGGCTCGATCCCCCAGTAGGGGGCATGCAGGAGGCAGCAGATCACTGACTCTCTTCATTGAGGTTTCTTTCTTCTTTTTTTTTTTTTTAAATATATCTTTATTGATTTCAGAGAGAGGAAAGGAGAGGGAGAAGGAGAGACAGAAACATCAATGATGAGAGAGTCACTGATCAAGCCCGCAACCCGGGCATGTGCCCTGACCGGCAATCGAACCCCGATCGCCTGGATTCTAGGTCGACGCTCAACCGCTGAGCCATGCCCGGCTGGGCTTCATTGATGTTTCTATCTCTCTCTCTCTCCCTCTCCCTTCCTCTCTCTGAAATCAATAAAAACATTAAAAAAAAAAAAAAAAAAAAAGTAGAATGTTATCATCTAATTGGCTTTTGAAGAAGGTACTTTGAGGTAGACTGGAGCGTAAGAAGATCCATTAGGAGACTGTTGAACCAATTGGACGAGGCCAGAGATAAATCAGGTGTTGAGACAGGGACGAGGAGACGGATTTGATAAATATTGAGTAGTAGGGAGAATCAGCAGAACTTGGAGTGGGGTTGTGAAGGCAAAGAATCTAAAATGAGGCCCAGGTCTCCAGCTTTGGAGAGTAGACAAATGGTGGCATCATTCAGTAAGAGAGGACAGCTTTTAAGGGAACCAGCTCTGTTTTGAACATGTTGAGTTTGAGTTGTGTATGGACCACGAAGAGGCATGATGACCTTCAGCACTATGCAGCTGAATATACAGGGTTAGAGGTCAGGGAAGGGTCTGGGCTGGGAATAGAGATTTGGGTTAACAAAGTATGGGTGATATGTTCCACCCATGGACACATGTAAGATCACCTAGGGATCAGAATTGAGCGAGATGAACACTAGGCTGAAGATAAAAACCTTAGGGTGTTAAGCCAGCAGATGGAGGAAAAGACACCCTAAAAGAGGCAGTTCAAGAATAAGCAGAGAGGTAGGAGGAGGTCCGAGGTGTTGAGAATGCTGTGTGAATGAGGGGTGGGGAGAGCTCAGAGATGAGGCTGCGATGTGGGCTGGGGCGAGGGATGGGGAGGGGATCAGACACCATCTGCATTTAACTGGAAGTCACATGGTTATCACACGTGCTTATCCCAGAAAAGGCCATTCACCATTTTGAGCAGTCTCTGCTCATTCTTTGAGGACTCCCTTGCATTTTAGATGGATTGTGTCCCAAATTCTCCTGTTTGTCCCTTAAAGTTACAACAGTCATATTCATTTCCTTACAATGAATAAATATATTTAGCTTCTTAAAAATTGAACTGATTTTTGTTTTCCGTTTGAAATTCTAAACAAAGGACACCTCTGCTTTTTATAGGCTTGTTTTCTGTGCGAATCTTATTTGGTTGAGAATGAATTAGACCCTCTGGAAAGGGGAGATTTGGGTCACAATATGAGTGCTTAATCTCAGCTGCACTTCGCTCGGGATCTCGGTCAAGTTTCTATCAGTTCTCAATAATATACATTTAGCACATCTAACATTGGAAAATGCCTCGATGATGGTTTGGGGGCATGGAACTGATACAGCCCCTTAGAGGCTAATCCACTCCCATTACATTTGTAACATCCGTATTGTTTTTCCTGATTATAATAAATATGATACATACTCATACAAAATCAGACACGCTAGTCTCCCTTACCTGTGGTTTCGCTTTCTGCAGTTTCAGTTGCCTGCAGTCAGCCATGATCTGAAAATATGAAATAGGAAATTCCAGAAATAAACAGTTCATGTTTTCAATTGCACACCGTTCTGAGTAGCGTGATGGAATCTTGGCATCATTCCGCTGTGTCCCACGCGGGTCACAGCCTCCCGTTGTCCGGGGTAACCGTGCTGTGTATGTGACCCTCCCATGCGATCAAATCGACTCTCACGGTATCGCAGTGCTTGTGTTCAGGTCGCCCTTATTTTACTTAATAACGGCCCCCAGACACAAGAGTAGGGATGCTGGCAATTCGGATATGCCGAAGAGAAGCCTTAATGTGCTTTCTTTAAGTGAAAAGGTGAGTACAGTATAGACAGTGCAATAACATATTTAGAGAGAGAGGGACATCACATTGACATAACTTTTATTACAGCATACTGTTTAATTTTTTTAAAAAATATATCTTTATTGATTTCAGAAAGAGGAAAGGAGAGGGAGAGAGAGAGATAGAAACATCAATGATGAGAGAGACATTGATCGGCTGCCTCCTGCACGCCCCCCCAAACTGGGGATCGAACCCACAACCCGGGCCTGTGCCCTGACCGGGAATCGAACCCCGATCGCTTGGATCCTAGGTTGACGCTCAACTGCTGAGCCATGCCCAGCCAGGCTTAATTTTTTTTGTTATCCTCACCAGAGGATATTTTTTTCCATTCCTTTTCAGAGAGAATGGAAGGGAGAGAGAGAGAGAGATTGGTTGCCTCCCGCACGCGCCCCACCCAGGGCTGGGGATGGAGCCTGCAACCGAGGTACGAGGTACGTGTCCTTGACTAGGATCAAACCCGAGACCCTTCAGTCTGTGGGCTGACGCTCTAACCACTGCGCCAAACCGGCTGGGGCCAGTATACTGTCATAATTGTTCTATTTTATTATCAGTTACTCTTGTTAATCTCTCACTGTGCCCAATTTATAAATTAAACTTTATCCCAGGTGTGTATGTATAGGAAAAACATAGCACATTCAGGGGTCATCCTATCTGTAGTTTTGGGCATCCCCTGGGGGTTTTGGACCATATTCCCTGTGGATAAGGGGGATCCTGTAAGAGAAACTCAAATAAGTAGGAACGAAAAGCCTCCCTGAAACTAGGCTGGGGAGCAGAGGTTGAGTAAGCTCCAGGGATTTGTAATAAAGAAAAACCCAGTGTTTCCTCCATACTGACAAGGCCATTTGGGCGTAGATAGGTCAGTGCAGCTGCATGGAAATGGCATCAGAATGCCTGCCTTCCCCGGGTACACCGCTAACCTGAGGGGAGCAGTGATGGATGCCATCATTCATTTTCCCTGGAATAAGCCGCCCTAGAAAAGATGCTGGAGCAAAAGGAACCCAAGAGGGAGACAGAAGGACTGGCTGGAAAGGGGCAGACTTAGGAACTAAGCTTTGGTCTCACTCAGGCAGACCTAGGTTCAAATCCCATCTTGCCACTTTTTTAGCCCAGGGATCTTGGACAAGTGTTTTGTGCCAGTCTCAGCACCAGTCTTGTGGCTGGATTGATTGGCCTTTGTGGTTCTTATTATGATTGGAAGACACCCTTGGCATCAACCACCAGGAAACTTGGAGGGAGGGAGGTTTATTATTCACAGGTCTTGGAGAGCACAGGGAGGGAAAGAGAGCACAGGGGCCTGGGGTTCTGCTTTGATTGTGGTTGAGGGTGCGAGGCTAAGGTTTTGTGGGCTCAGTGGATATAAAACATAAGAGCAGGGCCCTGGCTGGTTTTGCTCAGTGGTTAGAGCTTTGGTTTGCAAACTTAAGAGTCGGTCCTGGGTTCGATTCTAGCCAAGGGCACGTACTTCAGTTGTAGACTCGATCCCCAGCCCCAGTTGGGGCACCTGTGGGAGGCAACCGATCTCTCCCCCCCCCTTCCACTCTCTCTGAAAAGCAACGGAAAAAATATCCCCTGATGAGGATTTAAAAACAAACAAACGTAAGAGCAGGAATTTAAAGTGCAGAAAGAAAAAAACTAGTGGTCTAAAAGTTCAGTTATGGAAATCAACCAAGATCCCTAAAACAAAGGAGCTTGAGGTGGGGGGGCCATCCTGGCTCTTTATCTTTAAGTGGCTGGAGACCTGTTTACTCAGATAGCGGACTTTGAAGTGGCTGCCTTGGCAATCAAAGCTTAAGTCAGGCACTTGCATTATAAAAGAGGAAAACAACTGTCAGGGCTTACTGTACCACTAGACACAAATTCTCCATGCCTCAGTGTTCTCACCTGTAAAGTGGGAATGATGATAAAACTACTGTCTACCCTAGAGGGTTGTGGTGAGGCATAGTGGACAAGTACGGCATATGAAAAGCTTCAACAGTGCCTGGCATAGAGTAACTAATGAACAGAAGATATTGTTATGATCATGACTTTTATTGATGGAAGAATCAAGGGAGTGTTGTATCATGTACCATATGGGAGGAAATGATGAATGGTGTCCAGGAAGATAAAGAATGAAAAATATCCATTGGGTTTGGCAACAAGAAGGTCATTAACACATTTAGGAATAATAATTCCAGGGAAATTGTGGGTAGAAGCTAGATTGCCCTAAGTGGATGGGAGATAAGGAAGTAAAGGCATCAGAATAGCAAAAAGAGTAATAGAACAGAAAAGCGATTCCAAGATCAAAGTCATGTTTATATGGGAATTTAGCATAAGTAAGCCATCAGGGGAAGAATTGACTATTCAAGAAAATGTGCTGGGAAAATAGGCCATGCATTAGGGAAAAATAAGACGAGACCCTCCTACACAAACATCGTTCACAAAAATAGATTCCAGTTGGATTAAAAACAAGTTCTAAAAATATAAGGAGAAAATAAAAGGGAATGTTTTTATAACTTTAGGAGTATAGAAGGCTTTTCTAATCATAACACAAAATCCAAAAATTGTAGAAGAAAAGAGTGACAAATTGAAATTCATTAAAACAAAAACCCTTTTGTATATTGAAAGACACCATAAACAAAAGTAAAAGCAAACTACAGATGGGGAGAAAATATTTGCAACTTGTATAACAGACAAAGGATTTTTCTACAATGTAAAAAAGCTTCTATAATTCAATGAGAAATAAACCTGTCATTGACAGAAGGAAAATATAAATGACCAATCAACATATGAAATAATGCTCATTTGACTTCACCATTGATTAGGGAAATGCAAAATGAAACACTGAAAAATTTTTTATCCATCAGATTTGCGAAAATTAAAGATAAAAACATATCCATTAATACCAGGTAATATTATTCATTTTGCTGGGAGTGTAAATTGATGCGGCTCTTTGGGGGGCAAATTTGGCAGTATCTATTAAAATGTAAAATGTGAATACCTTGTGATCCAGCAGTTCCACTTTTAGGTTGGGGTAGTGTGAGTCTGATGGCCCCAATTTTGTTGGTAAAATAGGAGGTAAGACCATCTTGTGAGAGTGAAGGGGTTATGAATAAGTTTTGGAGCTTGAAGAAAGTAGTAAAAGCTTGGAATGGTCCATGAAGGTAATGGGAAGGGAGCCAATGAAAGCTGAGTAAAGGGATTGTCATGTTGCTCTAAAGGCCCATATGAGGTTGGAGGCCATGAATTTGTAGTGGTGCCAAGACCCACAGTTTTGTGATTGCTTCTAGCCAACTGCAGCAGCAGTGGTGTAGGAGCAGAAAGAGCAGATCCTGACATTTAGTCAGCACAGCAGTTTTGCTAGGCAAGTAGGATAGAAGGCAGGGGTACAATGGGAATGAGGGTGTTGGTAAAAAAGTGGTTCAGGTCATCAGTTATGGGGTTGAGCCTGGGCTGAGAAGGAGATGAGGTCAGGAAGAGGCTGATATCCTGTGAGATAAACGAGAGGTTAAAGTACCAGAGGACTCTACGGGGTGAAAAATCAGGCTTAGGAGGACTGAAGGCAAAAGAGAGCTGGAAAAATGTGAGGTTGTGGTCAGATAGTGTGGGCTGCCCGAGAGAGGATGTCTTGGATGAAACCGGTTTGGCCAGTGGTAAGGCGTGTAGGCAGCTGAAGTAGAGAGAGCTAAAGGTTATGAAGTTGAGGCAGTCAGGGAATAAAGAGGTTGAAGGCTGATGGGTTGTCCAAAGCACATTGCAGTCACCCAGAATGGGGAGAAACACTATGGGGTCAGGTGCCACCAGAAGAGAATGGAGGAGGTCTCACATGAAGGAAGGGCTTTATATTCAGGCAGAAGGGCGACAGTCTAAAAGTGGCTCTGGGGCACCCTGTGAATGCCTACCCCACTGACCCCAGCATACACCAATTGTGGGAAAATGAGACTCCTACACTGAAGAGGGCTTCCAAGTATTGGCGTCCTCAGGGTTGTGGTGTCCCCAGGGAAGAATGAGGTTTCCATTAAGGCAAAGAGGTAGACAAGTTCTATAAAGAGGCAGATGACATAAGCCAGCACTTCTCAGACTTTCATGCTGCACCGAATGAAGCCTTGGAGGCGTTTAATAAAATGCAGATTCTGGTCTGTAGGTCTGGGTTGGGCACTGGATGGAGATTTTGCATTTCTAACAGGCTCTCGGGTGACACTAGTGCTACTGGTCCAAGGATCACACTCTCCTACTCCGAGTGGCAAAAGAGTAGGCATTTTCATTTATCATTGTACAGGGGTTTCTGAGGGCACAGTGGAAATGTTTATGAAGGAAGACATCTGCAGGGGGACGAGTCCGTGGAGGGTAGAGCAGAACAGGGATGAGTGTAGAGGTGACTGGAAGGATGGTGATAGAGTGAATTAGCTGTCGTCACTTTTGGCATTGTTCCGGTAGACCTGGCCTTGTGGCATCTTGGCTTTGGTGCCTGAGATGGTGGTGTTCAGGTACAGTGTCTGTGACCAGATCTTGTAGGTTTCTAGCAGGGAACCTCTGATGGCTGTGTTGGCAGAGGGCTGGCACATGGGGGAGGAAGGACAGATACTAGGATGATTTCCAGGTGTCTAGGAAGTGTGATAGGAAGACGGTGATAAGTGAGGCCATGGGAATGAGACCACCCAGGGGCAATGTGCATGTAATGTGTAGAAGGACAACAGAAGATGGTCCAGGGTGGAACCACAGAAACAGGCCAAGAATTTAAGGGAAGGCAAGAGAGAAAGAAGAGATACAGAGGTAGGATATAATGGTGGCAGTGAAGCCAGAGGACAGTGTTTCACGAAGGGACTGCTCACCATTATCAAGAAAGATGAAAACTGAAGTGTTCACTGAGAGATAAAATTATTATTTTTCTATAATGTGTTTGTTTAGCAAACCCAAGGTAATCAAGTGAAAAACAATTCGAATGAACAATTGTTCAGTAAGGTAGCCAATTTCAAAATAAACATGCAGAAAGCCATAGACTTTTAAAAAATATGTTTTTATTGATTTCAGAGAGAGAGGAAGGGAAAGGGATAGAGAGAAAGAAACATCGATGAGAGAGAGGCATCGATCGGCTGCCTCCTGCATGCCCCCTACTGGGGATCGAGCCCGAAACCCGGGCATGTGCCCTGACTGGGAATCAAACCGGGGACCTCTTGGTTCATGGGTTGACACTCAACCACTGAGCCATGCCGGCCTGTCAAAAGCCATAAACTTTTCATCATCCAACAATAACCAATTAGAAAACATTACGGTTATGAAATCTTGGGTACTGCTAAAATTACTGTAGAGTGTTGCCAATGTTTGTACCTGAAGAAAATGCTAAACTTTAGTTAGAGTTTAGTGAAAGAGATGTGTGCTTTTTCCTGTCCAAATTCATGTTTAAGAATTCCTGCCCTAAAAAGTAAAAGATAAACAGTAGTGATGAGGAGGGGTATAGGAAGCTGGAGCTGGGTTTTGTAGTAGATGGAAGAGATCATAGTAAGCCAGGAAAGAACTAGTCAGAAGAAAACTCCCTTTCCTCCCTCATACCCTTGGAACTTGGGTGTGAAAGAAGTAGCAATTTCCAGTTGAGAAGGATATGAGAGAAGCAACGTGTTTGAGGAGACAGGTATTACTTAGGCAGGGGTAGGGAACCTTTTTTCTGCCAAGGGCCATTTGGATATTAATAACATAATTTGCGGGCCATACAAAATTATCAGTTTAAAAATTAGCCATGAAAAAAGCTCCTAGATTTATTGAATTTCAAGTCCTGCCTGTGGTTGCATTGGCAGGGCCAGATCAAATGATTTCGAGGGCCATATATGGCCCGTGGGCCAGACTTAGAGGAAGGAGGCATTTTGTGTCACCTATGGGAGTACAGTACAGGATTTTGTTTACCGTGGACTGGAGTCCATTGAGCACAACAGAGTGGGGTGGGAGAGATGGCCACTGTGGGAAGATGAGCCACTGGGGAACTGGGGTGGAAGCCTTACTCTATTCCAAATTCCATGCTGGACCCTGAGGAGACAAAGATGAGCCACTTATTTAGGATTAGATTGAACCAGATCCTGTTGGTTGGTGGGCTAGTTTGGCTGGTCTGATTCATACACCTCTTTAGAGACCCTTAGAGCCAGAGGCAGCAGCAGAAAAATAGGCCCAGGGTATTATTAGAGATTCGGGGGGGGGGGGGCTAAAAATGCACATTTTCTTTCCTTTTTTGATCCCTTTTATAGAGCAAAATACTGAAGTAAAAAAAAAGTTTTGTAATGGAGAAAAAAATGAATCATGCCACGATTAGATCATTCAAACCAGCCAATCATCCACAAACTAATCAGATAAGTCTAAGGGATGCACCCCCCACCCTGACTCCTAATTCTTCAGGAACCTTCTAAAGATCTCTTCAACCAAGAGCTTCTTTGATGCTATGACCCTTCAGAACAATGTTCGGCTCAGGGATCAAAGGAAGAAAGAAAGGACTATATTTTTAGATTTTTTTTCTGGGGCTCCAGAGGTACTCTGCACCTGAATCTCTCCTCTGCATGTACTTCCCAGAACCTAGGATTCTGTGATTCTTTCTTTAAAAGCTGTTTTCCCTTCTCTAAAAGGGGGATCGTTCAAAAATGCTCAGGTTGAGGGCTGCTGCAGGTAGGAGGCACTGGCTGGGTCCTGTTCCTCCTTTGATCAGGTCCCCTTCTGGCAGTGGCATCTGCAGACTCACTGCCCCCGGCCTCTTCTAGCCCCAGATGGAGAGGCAGCAGATAGACAGGGAGATGAGAACAGGCGGAGCTGAGGTGAAGCTGACCCAGGTAGAGCAGAAAGAGGCTCCCGGGGCTGCAGGAAAGGCTTGGGGGAGAGGTGAGAAGCTTCCTAGGACAGGGAGGAGCCAGGACTGTTTGTTGTCCATGAAGTCGTGGCCAGACCTGAGGGCCGCAGAGAGGGGCTGTGTGTGGTGGAGACTCAGTGAGCTCGGGTGTGTGGGTATACCTGTGAGGGCTGCGGTGGGGGGAGTATCTTTATCAAATTTTGCCCAAATAGATTTTTATTTATTTTATTTTTTGTTAATCCTCACTTGAGGATATTTTTTCCATTGCTTTCAGAGAGAGAGGAAAGAATGGAGGAAAGGAGGGGGGAGAGAGAGAGAGAGAGAGAGAGAAACATCAATGTGAGAGAGACGCATGGATTGGTTGCCTCTGGCACACGCCCCAATCAGGGGCAGGGAGTGAACCCAGGTACATGCCCTTGACCGGGAATTGAACCGAAGACCCTTTGCTACATGGGCCAACACTAACCACACCGGCCAGGGCTTGCCCAAGTAGATTTTAAAGCCACAACCTTGGAGGAAATGAGAACTGGAAAAATATCTGGACCTTAGGGGAGCCAAGTGAGAGCCTTGCAAGACTGAGTGGAACCCAGAGTGTTCTGACAGGATTCCCCAGCACTGGGGTCACAGAGAGGTCCTGGCCACCCCTGGGTATCTCGCACAGAGGGGATTTCTGGCATAATTGGAGGAAGTGGCCATTCAACTGGGCCCTGAGGTCTGGGAGGGCAGGGTTGGGAAGAGAAGAGAGAAATGGGCATTCCAGAGTAAAGGCGCATAGGTGGATGTAAGTTTGGCTCATGGGACCAAGGAGGTGACTAGCCGGATGGGATTGGAAGCACACTGAGGGGAGATGGAGAAATCCAGCTAGATGGGGAGAGTCAGATTACCAAGGACATTTTAAACTTCTACAAGGGACTGTATCAAACCCCCCATTTTTTTTGCCCTGGCCAGTGTGGCTCAGTGGTTAAAGCACTGGCCTGAACACGTGGGTTCCATTCCAGGTCAAGGGCACATACCTGGATTGCAGGTTTGATCCCCAACCCAGTTGGGATTTGTTTGGGAGGCATCCAGTCAATGTCTCTCTCACATTGATGTTTCTTTCCCTCTCCTCCCTCCCTTCCACTTTCTCTAAAAATCAATGGAAAAAATATCCTCGAGTGAGGGTTAACCAACCAACCATCCAACACACAAACAACAAAAAAACAAAACAAACAAAAACATTTTTGAAGTGGCTGGGCCGTTGCCCTACTCTCCCCTGCAGCTACAAGCCCATCGTGGAATTCATCGATGCCCAATTCGAAGCCTACCTGCAGGAGGAGCTGAAGATCCGCAGGGTCCTGCACACCTACCACGACTCCCGCATCCACGCCTGCTTGTACTTCATTGCCCCCACGGGCCATTCCCTGAAGTCTCTGGACCTAGTGACAATGAAGAAGCTGGATAGCAAGGTACGGAGCCAGGGGCAAGAGCAAGGGGAGGCCGGGCAAACTGGATCACTCTTACCGGTCTCGTGCGAAGTAGAGGCCAGCTTCCAGGAGAGGTTTTATGGCCTCTTCATTCTATCCTCCATTCCCCCTTCCTCCATAAGGATGGTGCTATAGATCCAGAACCTGTGCCCAGTACTCTGTTTTCCCAGCACGGGGTGCAGGTTTGCCCTGAGCCGTCTCTCTGGCCTGCTCCCTCCTGGGCACAAGGGTGCACGCAAGCAGGATAGCTGTCCTGGTCTCGGGGCGTGGGCTTTGGCAATGGAAAGGTGTTTTTACTTTGTCCCCTTGTTAACTGTACTAAAATCAAACATGCAAACTTGACTTTGAAAGTTCTTCTTGTTATTAATACTGATTTTTATAACGGCAGCTGACATCTGTTAAACTGTCATGTGTCACCATTGTGCTGACTGCTTCACGGATCATCTCATGGAATCCTCACACGAACCCTATGTGGCAAACACTGCCATTGGTCCCCATTTTACGGAGGAGAAAACTGAGGCTCTGAGAGGTTAAGTGACTTGCCCATTGTCATTAAGCTGGTTGTTGGCAGAGTCTAGATTCAAATTCAGATCTGTGGCATCTCCATACCCGAGAAAGATGGCCGTGGGAATCAGGCATGTCCTGCTTTAAGAGAAAATGAAAAATGCAAATCCCACTCCAGGTGTAAATTAGTGATTCGTCACGTTAAAGGATTATTTGCTGTACAAAAGAATTGACCATGGAATTCTTTGAAAAACCTAATTACTAGTACATTTCCCCCTAATATTTTATAGGTGCCTGGCACTGTGGTGAGCATTTTATATGCATTGTTTTATTTCACCTTTCTAGTTATTCAATGTGGTAGATACTGTTACTATTCCCATTTTACACATGAGGAAATGGAGGCACAGAGAGTCAAACATCTTGCTCAATGTTAGACAGCTTATAATGGGTCTGGGATTCAGGCTGAGCTCTTTCTGACTCCAAGGTGTTTTTTTTTGTTTGTTTTACAAAAATCTAATTTATATGCAGTTATTCAGTAGCATGGCCACTATAAAAACTGAATTTCAGCTATAATCAGAACAGAAGCAATTTTTCATTTTTCACAGCAATGAGCTCACCGCCCACGAGTAAAAGGCTGCTCTGGAAATGTGGCCATGCCTTGTGTGCCGCGTATAGGGCAGCAGAGAGCCACGGGCTAGTGGCCTGGTGAGTGGGCAGGTTAAGTAAGCAGCCTTTGGCATATGTCTATAGTGTGTGGGTGGAGATGTGATGAAAAGTGATGAAGCGAATTGGCTCTGCCTGCTCTTCCCCCCTTGGCAAGGGCTTTGGCCCCCAAGCCTCCCAGAAAAGACTTCAAGAGAGGTACCTCCAAGGTCCAGTCTTTCCCTGACCTTTCACCTGAAGCTCTGTGTGATACTAGTCTTTAGAGGTGCTCCTGAGGCAATGTGCAAAGGAGGCAGAATTTGTCTTCGAAGCCTAAAGCTCCCAAGCCCCCATTTCAGAGCTCTTCTCAGGGCCCCAGCACGAGCCATTGCCACCCCATTGGAGGCTGCTGGCAGGAATGACTGCTCTCCATGTGACCCTGAGCTTGGGCGCACTCTGTCTCACTAACCCATGTGCATTTCAAGTTTCTTTACCTTCCAGCACTAAAAGCCTTGTCCCTTCTTAAAGGAATTTCAGGGATCGGGGTTCAGGTGGCTTGAATTTGGAGGTGATATTAAACCTTCCTTCTGCTGTTTGAAATTGGGCGCTTATGCTTGCTTTCTTTATGCAGAAATGAACCCCGAGACTCAGGCGCATAACTCTTTTTGAATATGTCTCAGATCAGATTGGTAACTGAGAGGGTCTTCACCTAACTGGGTTGGTTCATAGGTGTTCGCTGCCAGAAGGAGGGCCAGGTGTGCATCTTCACTGAGCTCCGCCCTGCCATCCCCCTTGTGGGTCTCCATCACCCTGGCTGGGGCTGGCATGCACTGGATGGCCTGGGACAGTTTACTGTTAGCAAGAAGTGGCTAGCTCTCCCCTTGTCAACCACAGATTTCAAACTGTCATCTTTCTGCTGCAAATCACCAGAGCAGTGACCTTGATATTAAGCCATCACACAGCTTATCAATTTGGATCTGAGCTGGTAGACAGCTCATGGTTAAGACTGTGAACTTACGAATAAGGCTACATTTGGATTTGGATCCCAGTCCTGCTACTTACCTGCTCTGGGGCCTTGAACAAGTTGTTTAACCTCTCTATGCCTCAGTTTCTCATTGGTAAAATAGTGGTAATGATACCTCCTGAGAGGGTTATTGTCGGGATTGTGTAAATCCGTCTAAAGCACTCACTTCAGCAGCCAACACTTTGTAAGCACTCATTGTCATTGATTATATTATTTGGCTACAGAGGTGGCCAGTCCTAGACCATTGGGCTGAGCTGCTCTCTCTGGCAGCTGGTGAAAGTCCTAAACCGTGCTGCTCTCAGTTGCAGATTACCAACAATGTTCCCACTTTGCTCCCCGCTTCCCTAGGTGAACATCATCCCCATCATTGCCAAATCCGATGCCATTTCTAAGAGTGAGCTAACCAAGTTCAAAATCAAAATCACCAGTGAGCTTGTCAGCAACGGGGTCCAGATCTACCAGTTTCCTACAGATGACGAGTCAGTGGCAGAGATCAACGGAACCATGAATGTGAGTGGGAGCACAGGGTTTCAACGTGCTGGCCATGTGCTTATTGTTACTAATATTATTCCACCAAATTGCTGTCAGAGATCTTCACCATCTATTTTAGTGTAATCAGTTTATGGTTATCTGAGTCTCAGGTATTTTTTGAGAGAGAATCCAGAACGAGACAGCTCCTCTTTCCTAGCAGTGGCTCCTTCTAAGCCTCAGAGGTGCAGAGATTAATAGCCAGAGACTGAAGGAGGGAAAGGCTGACTCCAAGAAGAGTCTGGAGGGGGGGATTCAGACCTCTCCTTCCACCCTCCTCTTTAATGCTGCTCTGGTCTGAGCCAGGCAGCCCCCAAGGGACTCCTGGAGAGGTAAACATTCTTTGTCTCTGACCAAAACAATACCATGACAATTGATGCTGTGAAAGAAGAAAAGGCTAGCCCGGCTGGTGTGGCTCAGTGGTTGAGCATCAACCTATGAATCAGGAGATCTCAGTTCGATTCCCGGTCAGGGCACATGCCTGGGTTTTGGGCTCGATCCCCAGCAGGGGGCCTGCAGGAGGCAGCTGATCAATGATGACTCTCTCTTCATTGATGTTCTATGTCTCTCTCTCCCTCTCCCTTCATCTCTCTGAAACCAATGAAAAAAATATATATTTTAAGAAAGAAGAAAACGCTAAAAATGTTGACTGCTTTGGAGACTCAGGGATGATCTTTGCTCAGATAATCAGCCCTCTACCCCTGGGAGGAAAAATGATGTATAGTCTCCAGTTTTCCCGGTTACTAGAAAGATGTTTTTTCCTAAGTCTCAGCATTATGCCTTGGTTTATTAAGTGTCAATGAATTTGGAAAAAAGCAGCTTGCCATCTCGCCTCTCCTCCCCCACTCTCCCCTACTAGGGGGGTGAGTAATGAAGAAGGCAGACAGTCAAACATCGCCTCATGCTTCTTTACAATGTGTTGATGCTGTTGCTGTGAAATCTTCAATGTTATGATTTCAAGGAGACAGCTAATAGCTTGCAGAAAGCCTCTGCTTTGGGAACAGATTTCTTTTTTCTCTACTGAGAGGCATCAGTTTTTCCTAATGACATAATGCCTGGGTATGGCCAAACTCAGGAAAGCCTTGTAATAAAGGCCATTTTTAGAAACTTTCCTGCTGCCTCTGCCTGGTAAGTTATCATTAGAGCATCAGCTGCCACCTCCGATGAATTGGCCAACAAATTAGCATAGCAGGGCAGCAAGTTATTTTCTCTTCTGACTTCCTACTTATCAATACACCCGAGATATGTTTGTTATTAGAAGTCCCTCGTCGTCTTTGACAAATCTGACCCAAGAGGATGGCTGTGTGGATTGTGGTAGGTGGAGTTACACCTCTGACCAGTCATGAGGATTCAAATACAAATGAAAAGATTAGCGCTTACTTTCTCAAGAAGTCAGGATGTTTGAATGGAAACCAGGCTCTGTCGCAGTGAGAAAACCTGAAAGGGTGCTTAGCCTGCAGGAAAATGGGGGCCCAGAGAGAAGCGTCATCTGGTGTCACTGGCACTGATGTCTAGAAGCGCCTGTCACCTCAGCACATAGGGCCCCATAGATATCTTCAAACTTGGATTGCCTAAGTCACTGGGCAACTTTCAGGCTTGTGGTTTTGCTCTGCTAAGAATGGAGAGGGGCTTAGAGTTCTCAGAAATCTATCTCATGGTGTCACACAAAACTACATCTCACTACATTGTGGATCGGGACTGACAATCATTTTGGCTTCTCTCAGCTCAGCTCTGCCCTCCTGTTTGAACCTAGAGCAGGCACGGCCAAGGTTGGAAACTTCCTGTGCTGTGAAGCAACAGTTCTCAACCACACTGTTTGGACTATGAAGGTGTTTGGGGTCCTTTCTTTTTTATTTATTTATTTTTTTATAATTTTTTAAAAATATGTTTTATTGATTTCAGAGCAAGGAAGGGAGAAGGAGAGAGAGATAGAAACATCAATGATGAGAGCCATTGATCGGCTGCCTCCTGCACGCCCCCTACTGGGGATCGAGCCCACAACCCAGGCATGTGCCTGACTGGGAATCGAACCGTGACCTCCTGGTTCATAGGTCGACGCTCAACCACTGAGCTAAGCCAGTGGGACTGGGGTCCTTTCTTACAATTGTCCAAAGCTTGCCAGTATTTCACTTTGAAAAACTTTAAATATTTTTATTTTTTTTAAATTAAAATATAGTTGAGCCCGACCTGAATGGCTCAGTGATTGAGCGTCTACCTATGGACCTGGAGGTCACAGTTTGATTCCTAGTCAGGGCACATGCCCGGGTTGTGGGCTCAGTCCCCAGTGGGGGGCGTGCAGGAAGCAGCTGATCAATGACTGTCTCATCATTGATGTTTCTCTCTCTCTCTCTCCCTCTCCCTCTCTCTGAAATCAATAAAAACATATTTTTTAAAAAGTACAGTTGACGTACAATTTTATATTAATTTCAGGTATATAACATACACAGCAATTTGACGTATTCCTTATGATGTGATCACCTCCATAAGTTTAGTAACCATCTGTCACCATACAAAATTATTACAATAATATTATTTTTCTCGTGCTGTACATTACATTCCCATGACTCATTACTTTTTTTTTTTTTTTTTTTTAATAACTGGAGGTTTAGTGGATTTAGGGTTATCCCTATAACAACATCACTCAGCATCTGTTCCTTGGCGTTCCACCATGCTTTTCTGAGTTGGAAAGAAAGGGGTGGCTTCCAGCTAGTGTGCCTGGAATTGGGCATGCCTGTGGGAGGGGCGCATGCATGTGAACGCTATGGGTTATGTGTCTTGTGATGGGGGACAGGATGAGGAGTTGCTGCTATAAAATATATACATGGTATTGCTTAGCGTGCCCACCACCATTACAACTGTCAGAACTCCCCAGGGTCTTCGGACAAGCCGTGGTACACGAAGCTGCATCATCAGAGACCTGGGCTTGGGTGGTAGGAGGAATGGGTGCTGGTCTTTCAGTTCTGGATTTGACTCCAGCCCCACAGCCCCATCCACCCCAGCCAATTACCATGGGAACTGGATTGGAAGAAGTGAAAGAAGCCTCTTGTGGTAATGAGGTCTCAGCCTCCCCCTTGACCTATGGGTGGCTCTGGAAACCCTGATTTCAGATTGAGGGGGCAAGACAAGGGAGCGAGAGATCTTGTGGCATGCTGCTTTCAACCCCAGCTCTGACAACTCTCAAGGTTGTAGGCTTTCATACTAAAAATTGCTGTGTTGTTCAAATTCAGTGTTGTTCTTTGCGTGGCTCAAACCGTGGCCAAGGACCAGGAAATAGGCCCAGTTACTTTACTTGGCTCACTTGATTGGCCACCTGTGAGGTCTTAGGTTTGACCCCCATAAAGGCATTTGGTCACATGGGTGACCTATAGGGTCACAGGGAGACCCACAGGCACAAGCCTGTTCCTTCTCCTAAGGCAGCAGTGCCATTTCTGTTGTTTGCACACACTTTTGTGGGAATCACCAAGGGTTGACTTGAGTGTCAGGAAACGCTCTTGCTCAGTCGCCAGTAGGCGCCTGAAGTGGGGGTGAGCATAACCGGCGGCACGACCCAGAAATGCTGTCCACCCTGGGAGGAAGCCACTCCCAGTTGGGATATTGTCCGACAAGGAGAAAAGGGCCCTGACAGTCTGGATTTTACCTGGCTGAGGGGAACGATCATCTGCTCTCCCAAAGTGGAACCAGAATAGAATCATTCATGCCAATTGGAGCATCAAACACTTTCAGATGTGCCAAGAGGAATTTAAGGTAGACATGAGACAGGCAAGGTAGTGAATCTGGGACTAGACTCACAAGATGAAGCTTGAGGCTATCTCTTGGTAAAGTTTTCGGGGACTGGGGCATCTGACCTCTGGGGGCACCTCATCAGAGGTCTTCTGGGTGAGGGAGCTCCACGGACTCCCCTTAGGTGTCTGTAGCTGTTTTAGCAGCAGCACTCTCTTGCATCCATCAGAGTCTCCTCCCCGGGCCCACACATACCAAGTGTCACCCCTGGGAGTGTGATGGGTGTACCTTCTCTCTGCTCTTCAGTCCCTCAAGAGCAGCAGAAAGAGGGCCAGAGCCTGGCCCCAGGATTCCCTGCCCTTCAAGGTTAGCTGACTTCCAGCAAATGCCAGTTTAGTCAGGAGGCAGCGCGCAGGCGGCCCTGGGTGACTGGGGGAGGCTGGCATCCGAAGCGCTGAGAGTTAGGGACCCAGGCAACTCATTTAACCTTTCTGTTTGCCAACTCCCTCAAATCAACGTGTGGGGTTGGTAATAACTGCCCTGTGAGACTGTTGTGAGAATCCAGCGCAGTCCTCCTGGGAGCGCTGGGAAATGATATCCTTGCATATGCTTATCAGAACAGACTTGGATGCCAGTTGCAGAGGAGTGGGCCGTGGGAGGTCCCCGGAGCCCTGTGGAGCTGCCCGGGCGGGGGCTGCGCATTTTCGAAGGGGGAGGGGTAAAATAACAGCAGTTTAAAGAAGAGGGGAAACAAGTGACCCTGTTATTCTACTTAACAATGTCCTTTGGAGATAAAAAATCATAGGCCCAAGGGAATACTGACATTTTTTATTCTTTTATTCTCTTCTTGTTGGTTTTTTTTTTTCTTTCTCTTGAGCCTGGAGAAATACCTCCCACTTCACACAGCCTCCTCCATCACTTTCAGTTTCGAGCCTGGGATAAGCCCAGTGCTGTTTCTCTTTCTCACCTCCTCCCTCAGTCTAGCCCTCCGCCGTTGCTGCCCTTGGCTCTTTTGTATCCTGTGGTCAAAGCTTTGGGGTGTCTGCAGGAAGGACAGCATTTTCCCAGAAACTGTTTGGGGGTGGATTTGAGGCTCCCAACCTGTCTTGGGTTCCTCAGTGGGAATGAATTGTACCCAGATGACTCCCTGGCAGAGCCAGCTGGCAGAGGTCAGAAATATCTGGCCTTGGGCAGGGTTTTCGAGATTTCGGTGACTCCCTGATGCCCCATGTTTCCATGCCCGATGACCCCTCATTCATTCATTTCCCTACCAGGACTGATGAAACATTTCCCAACTCCATCCCTTGCCTACCTTCCATATCTGTAACCTTCTCCTTCCCTCTTTCCTTCTTTCCTATGTCCCCGTTTCAGCAGGGTGGGAAGGGGCGACCTGAGATGATACTCAGAGAGGATGAGGGAGAGCCACTCCAGCTGCGTGGCCAGGCAGCTCGGGAGATTAGCAGATGTCCTGGAGCTGAGCTCCCGATTAAGTCCTGGGTTTTTCCACTCTGAAGAACATTCTTGGGGTGCAGAGCTAGAAGAGAATGGACAGGAAGGATTAGCTGTGAGATCAGTGCACAGATTAAATAAACAGAAAACATTTCCCACAGGTTTCCCAGAATTGAACTGCCTCTTAAAATCTGACCCTGCATCCTAGCCAGTGTTGCTCAGTGGTTAGAGCATTGACCTGTGGACTGAAGGGTCCTGGGTTTGATCCCAGCCAAGGGTACGTACCTTGATTGCAGGCTAGTCCCCTGCCCTGGTCGGGGTGCGTGCAGGAAGCAACCAATCGATGTGTCTCTCTCACATCAGTGTATCTCCCTCCCACTCTCCCTTCCACACTCTCTGAAAAGCATTGGAAAAATATCCTTGGGTGAGGATTTAAAAAAAAAATCTGACCCTATACAACCAGTTCATCGTAGGGTTTCACCTCATCTGCTGCTCTAACCCTGCAATGGCTGAGGCAGACCAGCAGGGGTGGGCTTTAAAGTCAGGAAGATCTGGATTCCACCCCTTGCTGCTTGCTAGTAAGTCACTTAGCCCTTCTGGGCCTCAGTTTCCTCTTCTATAAAATGGGATAATAAAAATACCTACCTCATCCGGCTGGGCGTGGCTCAGCAGATGAGCATCGACCTAGGATCCAGGAGATTGCAGTTTGATTCCCAGTCAGAGCACATGCCCAGGTTGCAGGCTCGATCCCCGGTCAGGGGCATGCAGAAGGCAGCCAATCAATGACGACTCTCTCATCATTGATGTTTCAACTCTCTCTCCCTCTCCCTTCCTCTCTCTGAAATTGATAAAAATATATATTTTTTTAAAAAATCTACCTTAAGAACTTTTGTAAAAATTCAATGAGATAATGCAACGTAGAGCACCCAGTGTAGAGTACATAGAGTTGAGTGAATTGTTGCTGCTAATCTCAGTTCTGTAGCTACAATACTATTCCCATGATTGCTACTGCCTACTGTGTGAGGCCTGCTTTGACTTCCCACAAAGTTATCTGCTCCCTCCTTTGTGTTCTTCCAGCCCTTGAACCTCTGTTTGTAATCTGGACCTCACTGTGTTATCGTTGTTGGCATGTCTCTCCCCTCCCAGGCTGTGCACTCTCCATGGGCAGGCTCTGAACTTTTTTAATGTTGGATTCTTTTTAATGCCTAGCACATAGCAGGACTCAGTAAATATTTACAGAATGGAAGAAGGAGCCAATGGGTCAAAATATCTGCGATGGAGGCCTGTTTCTCCAAGCAGGCTAAGAAAGCTCCAGTGCACTTTTTACTTGTCCTCGTAAAGTCCTTTCAGGGAAAGCCCGGCTCAGAATCACCTGGTTTGTAAACAGTATTTATTCAGTGATTCCATTTGACCAGTGGTCACTAAGCACTTATAACCTGGTCAGCTCCCTGCAGAAGGGGCTCTTTCCCAGGCCCCACATGCCGACTGGGGGCAGCTGCCTCTTCTCTGACCCCCAGAGCCTTCATTCGCCACACCCTGCTCCTCATTAACCCCCACAAGCACCAAGCTCAGACCCCTGTTTATACTTGGTCTTTCTTTCCTCTCTACCATCCCCATGGCCTTGCCACTGCTATTCAAGGAGTATTTATGAAGCACCTACTATGTGCAGGGCACCAGAGGATACGTTTGAGCCCTTGCTCATATTCTGTCTTACATGATCTGGGGTATATATATCCAGCTTCCCCAACAAGATTGTAAGCTAGAGGGTGAGGGCATGTGTCTTCTACTTCTTTTGTGTCCCTTACAGCACCTGAGACAGAACCCAGCACAGTCATGGGCATGCGGATAAGTACTTATGGCTTGACTTCTAGGCTCAAGAGTTCAGTGTGAGCTCTTCCTCCAGGGAAAGACGAGAATGAGGAGCATACAGCTCAGCAGGGTGGTTTCGGTATATACCTATGTCCGGGGCTCTAGCACTCTGGGGAAGGGGGGGAGCAGTGATCCCAGTACCCCTGTTCCCTGTGAGCCTCTCAATCCACACGCAGCCACCCTCATCCCACTCAGCCACCTTCCAAGGCTTTTCCCCTCAGCAACTGTGAATACTGAAGAGCTAGCTAATCTGTGTATCTGTTTACAATTCTGCTGATTTTCTCTTTTTGTCTGCTCCCTATGCATCGGGGCCATGTCATTGTTACCTTTTATCGTGAATCTCTGGACATCAAAAGTCTGGACTAGGCCTTATCCCCAGGCAGCTCGAGAGCTTAAGAATTGCCTCTTGATGTGGACGATAGTGAGGGGCACTGCAGTGTGAGGGTCCTAAGCCCAGGAGATGAGCAGCAGTTGCATTGTGGGAGCTCCGCCCTTCCCCTGGAGTTCTGAGCTTCGTTTGCCTTCTGTTTCAGGCCCACCTGCCTTTTGCTGTCATCGGCAGCACAGAAGAACTGAAGATAGGGAACAAGATGATGAAGGCCCGACAGTACCCTTGGGGCACGGTGCAGGGTGAGTGAGTCTCCAGGAGACGGAGAAGGGAGCCCCTTCTGTCTGTCTCTTTGCCTGTCCCCAACCACCGGGTGACCAGTCCCTGACTTGTCCCCAGTCTCTACTCTTTCAGCTTGGGCCTCAAACAGACGCAGGAGTTGCCAGCAGGCAAATTCTGGCTCTTGGATTCTCTGCCATGAGTAGGCTCTCTGTCTCCAATGGAGAAAGCATTCCTAAAACCAAAACAAATGTGCCTGGTGCAAGGTGGGAAGGAGTGTGTAAGAGAGCATGTGTACTTGCTCGAGTGCACCAGGAGACAGACAACAATGTCCAAATCAGTGTTCATAGTAGTGAGTAATTAGAAACAACTCAGATATCTATTAAAAATAAATTGGATGGCCCTGGCCTGTATGGCTTAGTTGGTTGGGCATTGTCCCTTGCACCGAAAGGCTGCTGGTTTGAATCCCCGTCAGGGCACTTGCCTGGGTTTTGGGCTCGATCCCAGTAGGGGGCGTGCAGGAGGCAGCCATTCAATGTTTCACTTTTATGTCCATGTTTCTCTCCCTCTCCCTTCCTCTCTAAAATTCAATAAAAATAATATATTGGGTGAATTGCGAAATGTTCATATAACGGGATATTATACTGCAGCGAAAAGGAATGGATTATAGTTACATCTACATGAATGCATCTCAGAAACATTGAGCTAAATAAGTCCTAGAAGAATACATGTTGTATGATTCCATTTACATGAATTTCAATAGAACTAAACAAGATATATATCTTTAGGAATTCATATGTAAGTGGTAAAATTATAAAAAAAACCAAAGAAATGAATGATAAACCCAAAAGTCGGGTTAAGTGTGGTGGGGAAGGAGGGGCATGAGTTCAGGAAGGGCCTTAAAGGGAGCTTCTAAGGTGCTGGTCATATTTCACTGGGGCCGTGGATATATTGGTATTCTTTTTTTTTTTGTTAATGATGGAGAATACTCTCTTTTTTATGTTTTTATTGATTTCAGAGAGAGGAAGGGAGAGGGGGAGAGAGATAGAAACATCAATGATAAGAGAGTCATTGATCCGCTACCTCCTGCACGCCCCCTACTGGGGATGGAGCCCGCAACCTGGGCATGTGCCCTGACCGGGAATCAAACCGTGACCTCCAGGTCCATAGGTCGATACTCAATCACTGAGCCACGCCTGCCAGGCATTTTTCCTCTGCTTTAGATAACCTGGATTGGAATCCTAACCCTACAATTAACTAGCTACATAACCTTGCCTAACCTCATTGAGACCTTGAAAAAACTATTCCCTCACCTGATAAATTCCGATTCTTCCTTCAAGAGTCCTCTTAGCGGTTGCCTCTCTGGTGAAGCCTTCACTCTCCCATGAGTTCTTAGGCTCCCTCTTCTGGGCTTCCACTGCACCTTAGCTATATGCCATTATTTTCACAATGTTTGCATTGTATTGTATTTGTCTATTTGCATCTGTTGTCCCACTAAACTGCCGAGGGCAAGATCCCGTGTCTTGTTTCTGAATTCCCAGTGCCTCATACAATTCTGGGAGCAGAGATTCCACAAATATTTATCGGGCAGGTGGCGAACATGCATGTGCCACTGTCCTACAAGTGGTGCTGGGCAAGCTTTCCTGTGCGTGTCTGATTGGCGAGTTGGGGTTGAGGTGCTACTAAATGTCTTCGTAGATTTTTTTATAGTATCGCAGTTTTCCATTGCTCTCATCATTGTCACTTTTCATCTGCCTTATCAGTAGAAAAGCAAATCAGGTGGCAAATTCGCAGGCTCTATATACAGATTGAAAGGCCATGGCGCTGCATGACATTTCGCTTCTCATTTTACTGTTTCTGCTTCTCCTGGCCTTCCTTTCAATACACTTTCTATCCCCCACCCCCTGCTATGCAGTTGAAAACGAGGCCCACTGTGACTTCGTGAAGCTGCGGGAGATGCTGATTCGGGTGAACATGGAGGACCTCCGGGAACAGACCCACAGCCGGCACTACGAGCTGTACCGCCGCTGTAAGCTGGAGGAGATGGGCTTCAAGGACACTGACCCCGACAGCAAACCCTTCAGGTATCTCTCATGCCAACTCAGCCCAGCCAACCCAGGGGGTGTGGAAGCTTTACCCTGGAGCATCCACGGGGGAGTGAGAGACAGGTGCTGAGACCAGGAGCATCAGGACTCAGTGATTTGCCAGTTTTACCTGCCAGCCCCTCTCTGCCTTCCCAGGGGAGGTGTGGCCAGGCAGGCTTGGCAAGCACTGGGCCACGGAGGAGGCCCAGAGGCCTAGCAAGGCCGATAGTCTCACTGCTATGAGTATGCACACACGGCAGCTGCAGCCAGCTCTACGAGAGGGGCCCTGAGCTGCGGCCTTTTTCCCCAGCTGCGGCCTTTTTCCCCAGTGGGCAGTTTGTGCCTGCTGCATGCCCCACTTTCTTCATCAGGTGTCCAGTGTGTTCTTTACCTTCCTGTGCATCATCAAAAGCAGACGGGATCAGGTAGCAGTCATTGTACATGCACTGGAGAACTTGAGGCTCTCCATTCACTGTCAAGTGCAGGTTTTGTTTTAACCACAGAATGTTAATAGTCATTGACATACTTCTTAAATCAGAATCTAAGATGCTTCCAGAGAAGAGGGATGTTTTTGAAAGCAGTTTACTCTGCTGATAGGAGCAATGTGCCAAGTATAAGTGCTTGATCTGTATGCACGATGTCTGACATAAGCCCCACATTTTATTTTTATTTTTTAAAATATGTTTATTGATTTCAGAGAGAGGAAGGGAGAGGGAGAGAGAGAGAAGCCTCGATGAGAGTCATTGATCTGCTGCCTCCTGCACACCCCTTACTGGAGATCAAGCCTGAAACCCGAGCATGTAGCCTGACCAGGAATTGAACTGTGACCTCCTGGTTCATGGGTTGATGCTCAACCACTAAGTCACACCGGCTGGGCTCATCAAGTGTTTATTGCAATCGTTTATTAATGTGGTCAGTTTCAGAGCCAGGACCTGGGAGCTGAGTAGAGTCGGAGGACCCAGAGTAAAAAGAGAAAAGATCCAGCTTCCGGTCCCAGTTCTACCTCTAACTAGCTGTGTGGTCTTGAGCAAGTCACCTCACCTCTCTGGGCTTGTTTCCTTACCTGTAAAATGAGAGTATAGAAGCAGCTGTTCTAAGTCACTCTCAGTTCTAAATATCACTCCAGTTCAGCTGCCGCATCACCCTCAAGCAGTCCTGTGATTCTGCTGTCACGCGCCAGGCCAGCTGCCCATAGTTTTGTGGTTCTGTTTTTGCGCCTCTCCCAAAATCGGGGACAGGAGGATGGGGGGACCCAGGGAGGATCATTGGGGCCAGTTTTCATCAAATAAGAGCCATTCCAAAGGCGAGGGAATTAACCTGACCATGTTCGCAGTTTACAGGAGACATATGAGGCCAAAAGGAATGAATTCCTAGGAGAGCTCCAGAAAAAAGAAGAGGAGATGAGACAGATGTTCGTCCAGAGAGTCAAAGAGAAAGAAGCTGAACTGAAAGAGGCAGAAAAAGAGGTAAATGGGAGCCTAGGTGTTAGGCAGGAAGGGAAAGGAGGCTGAGCTTAGGCATGGCAGGGGCTTCTGCCCTGAGAGCACAGCCAGCCAGAGCCTTGCAGCCTCCAGGAAGGAATCGGGCCCGGCGTCTGTCTGTAGCCCTGCCTTGGCTGGCACAGAGGGGGCTGCGAGAAGTGTGTGGCTTCTTAATCCCTCATTCCCCAAAGCCAGATGTTTTCTCATTCTGTGTTACTTGATTCTCCAGGGCAGGGGTGCAGAACGTCCGGCCTGCTAACCGTATATTGCCCGTGAAATCATTTGGTCTGGCCCTGCCAAGGCAACTACAGGCGGGGCTCAAAATTCAATAAATTTAGGAGCCTTTTTTCACAGCTAATTTTTAAGTTGATAATTTTATATGACCTACGAATGATATTGTAAATATCCAAATGGCCCTTAGCAGAAAAAAGGTTCCCCACCCCTGCTCTAGGGCAATGCTGTCCATACGCTAGCCACTAGCCACATGCGGCTATTTAAACATAAATACAGTTTAAAACTCACTTTCTCAGGGACATTTCAAATGCTCAGTCCTCATGTGACTAGTGGCTATCGCATTGCACAGCACAGATAGAGAACATTTCTATCTCCGCACAATTCTATTGGGCAGCACTGCTCAAGAGTCAAGACCTAATGTAGCCCCTTGAGGTCAGGTGCCAACTGATTCTTGGCTGTCCTGCCCCATCCCAGCTGCTCCCTGACGGCCACAGGGAAAGATGGTCCCAGGCAGTCCTTGGTACCTTGTTGAAACCTGAAGCAGTAACAGCTGGGGCATTCTCCTAGTCATTTGAACATTTCTGTTCCATTTCATGGTGGCATTAAAGAAACATCTGTGCAGCTCTAGCGAGTTCTTAAACTAAGGTTTGATGGTACCCTTGGGGTTCTCATTACTGAAGCCATGCCTAATAGAGTGCAGTTAGTCCCCTAACTGTTGTTGTGTGTCCCAGGTCCCCCTACCAATGCACCCAGTGCTGCCCGATTAAAGTGGCCTCAACTACAGTTTTGGTCACTTCAACAACTGCTTCACTTCTCTGGGTCTTGAAGCTGATGATGAAGGGAAGCACTTAATCACTTCCCAAGTCTCTTTCCCCATAATCTGCTGTGATTCTCTAGGGTTATCACCAAAGCCCAGGACAAGGGTGTTGATTTGATTTGATTTGATTTGATTTGATTTGATTTGATTTGATTTTATCTTATTTTATCTTATTTTTTCATTTTATTTTATTTTATTTTATTATTTTATTTTATTTTTGAATATGTTTTTATTGATTTCAGAGAGAGGAAGAAAGAGGGAGAGAGAGAGATATCAATGATGAGAGAATCATTGATCGGCTGCCTCCTGCCTGACCCCTGCTGGGGATCGAGGCCGCAACCCGGGCCTGTGCCCTGATCAGGAATTGAACCACAATCTCCTGGATCGTAGGTCGATGCTCATCCATGCTGGCCGGGCTGTGGTAACTCTTTTAAATGAAATGTTTGATTAAGCAGAACACACCATTCTGACCATATTCAGGAGCAGACACTTGGAGGTAAAATGGCAGGACAAGGGGACTATCCAGAACATGGTGCCCTTTGGTGCCACCATTGCTGTCGCGAGCAGAAATGTCTCCTAAGGTCCCAGGGTGCTTGCAGGGCTGCAACCCTGTCGGACCGTCCCCGGTCACCCTGGGCTCAGCTTAGCTGTGAGCTGCTGACGGGGGACTCTCCCCAAACGCCCTGTGCTTTCTTGCCAGCTGCACGAGAAGTTTGACCGTCTGAAGAAACTGCACCAGGACGAGAAGAAGAAGCTGGAGGACAAGAAGAAATCCCTGGATGACGAAGTGAACGCTTTCAAACAGAGAAAGACAGCGGCCGAGCTGCTCCAGTCCCAGGGCTCCCAGGCTGGCGGCTCTCAGACTCTGAAAAGGGACAAAGAGAAGAAAAAGTAAGTGTAGGGGGGGGCTCTGGGGTGGTGGCTTCTTTCTGCTCCTGCTCATCCCCTCAGGGTGGGGCCTGGGCGCCGAGGGGGCGAGGGATGGTGAGCAGAGGTGAGCTGCGGGCTGTTAGACCAGTTTGGGTACCCGTAACCGGTCTCGGTGTCCCCGCGGGATCTTCAGATTCCCTGAATTTGAGGAATTGAGAGTAGGCCCCAGAGGCCCAGCCTCTCTGTTTGGTTGCTTAGGAATGTCCTGCAGACTCAGGTAGGAGGAGAGGGAGGGAAAGAAGAAGAAAGGCAAAAGGAATGTGAGAGGGTAGAAAGAAGAAGGGAGGAAACAGTGAGCGCTGCAAAGTCATAAGGAAGTGAACAAAAAGGAGGGCAGGTGGAGGGCAGTGGGAGAGAGGGTCTTTGCAGAAGCCTTTCGCACGCTCTTTCTCCCCAAGAGGTCGGAGCTGATGGGGCTTCCAGGCCTGCTTGCGCATCCCATCCGGAGGTGTTCACCTCTCGGTGCCTGCAGGCCGGCCTCTGTCTGCCTCAGTTCTCCCTGGTTGCAGCCAGCAGAGTTTCATTGCTGCTGCTGAAGGCTGGAGCCCAGTTCTGATTTCTCACCCCTTTGCTGTCCATCCTGTTGACCGCTTAGTTGTTCCTGGCCTGAGGTACAACTAAAAACTTGGTGGGGAACCCTCAGATGCTGGTATACTCTGGATGCGCCATCCTCAGCCTGGGGAATGATTTGACAATCTATCTCCCTCCCCTGGTATTTGGTAAGGTGGGGGTAGTATGGGCTCCTGGTTACCGTGTGGGCCAATTATCCTGACCCAACCCATTCCTCATCCCAGAACCAGAGAAGAGAAAAGCATTTCTGACGGGACCTATTCATAGCAGGAAAAAACCCAGTGGTCCCTTGGGCTCAGAAGTCGTTTGTGCAATGTGACTCAGAAGCCCTCAGATGGAGTGTTAGGCAATGTCCTTATTAAAGGGGTCTGAGGATCTGAAAGATGTCCATGGTCGTTGCCCTCTATTCTTAGCCATGTGTGTTCCTGACTCAGCTATTGGATTTTTTAAAAAATATGGCTTTATTGACTTTTTTTTGAGAGAGAGAGAGGAAGGGAGAGGGAGACAGAGAGAGAAACATCGATGTGAGAGAGAAACATCGATCGGTTGCCTCTTGTAGGCGCCCCTACCGACCGGGGATAGAACCTGAAACCTGGGTACGTATCCTGACGGGGAACTGAACCTGTGACCTTTTGGTGTGCAGGACGACACTCCAACCAACTGAACCACACTGGCCAGGGCTCAACTATTGGATATTTGCCAGGAAGAAACATCTTCCTTTCCTCTGTGCCTGGCTCATCACTTAGGAATAAAATAGTGACTTTTGTACAGTATTAAAATATTTTATATTTGAAGGCACTCAGTTTTGCAATTCTATTATTCTTTATTCGTAAGTATAATTTGAACATTTTCATGTTAGTCTAAAGATTTTTGTTAGTGAACCATAACACTGTATGTCAAATTCACTGACTAACAAACTCTTTTTGGTATTACTTAATGGATAAAGTTCAACTGGCCAGATAAAAAGTCTCTTGGGAAACACTATATTAACCAATCTGTCGTAGTGTGTCAGTTGCGCCAGCAGGAATGGATTCCTATTTTTAAGATCAGAAAAGTCTAAATTTGTCTTCCAGCTCTAACCTGCTGCCTTCATAGCCCTGCGGTATTTGTTAACTCAATCCCTGGGGTAGTTTCACAGCCTGCTTGCAGGAATTAGAAGATCCATTTGTTCAGACCCACTGACAGACGCTAAACTATAAATATTCTCTATTCTGATGTTAGTGGAAGTTCCTCCCACACCAGGTTTTCTCCCAGTTGCCTCAAATTACTGGACCTCCCCCAACCCCAGACAGAAGACCCTCTTTACAGTCCTCAGAAAGATTTGGGGCTGGTGACGGTGCCCTTTTCTAATTCGAAATGGGTAAAAACCTTAGTGCCTGTGCCCCTCGTATTAGCAATAAGGGCCTGACCCAATAGACTGTCCTCTTTTCATACTTCCAGATGGGTAAGTGGCCCCAGGCCTGGGCTTCTTGCATAATCCCTTAAACAGTTAGCTGGCTTCTGAAAGACCCTTCATGAGGCCTATGTCACTCCGGTCCCATAGTGATGATGGCAGTGGTGGGGTATGAGGGTGCAAGTGGCAATGGTAACACTTCTTGAGAGATGGTGGTTGGATGTAATAGGGTCACATATTTAGAATTTCATTTGGCTTCCCTTAAGGAGGCTAAGGAATAGTACCCGTGTTGCAGGGCTCGCTCCCAGCCCACCCTCCCCACGTGCCCTCCTGCTCCTCCTAATCTCCTTTGACCTCTAACTCTTCATTGTTGGTGTGAACTCATAATATTTGGTTTCTCCTCAAGCTCACTCCACCTTCATCAGCTCTTACTGTTTTACAGTTAACTCTGCTGTTTGCTGCATGCTGCATGAAACCCAGGGTCCTGGTAAGCTTTATTAACTCTAAATAGAACTGGCAGTGGCTCCTAGAACACATCTCCCCAGATCCCACCCCCACCAACACACATATCCGACCGTAAAAGAAGCTGCCTCATTGTCCCAGATGGTTTCCTTTTGTGACTTAGACTATTAAGAAAGAGTCTGGTGTGGTTTCAAGTGTACATGTGGAATGTTTGCCTGCCTGATTAAAAGTGGGATATTTTCAGACTTCTGCTAGAACAGCTGGGTAGCAAGGATGGATCAATATTTGAGGTTCCCTTTTGGCCTTTTTTTCTTTTTTTGTTAATCTCCCGAGGATATTTTTTCCACTGATTTTTTTAGAGAGAGTGGAAGGGAGGAGGAGAGACAGTGAGAGAGATACATTGATTTGTAGCCTCCTGTACACCCCTGACCGGGGCTGGGAAAGGAGCCTGCACCCAAGGTATGCCCTTGACCAGGAATCGAACCTGAGATCCTTCAGTCCGCAGGCTGACACTCTAACCACTGAGCCACACTGGCTAAAGCTTGGCCTTTTTTTTTTTTTTTTCCTTAAAGAGCCTTAATCATTGCTTTCCAAATTAACTAGACTGTAGTGAGGAGGGAAACCGTTGGGTTCAGCAGCCCTGTCCTGCATTTGTCACAGTGGCATTGTCCTCCAGGTTTGGGAATGTTCCAAGCTAACAGAAACTGGCTTCTCTGTTTCCCTCTGGTGGCTGTTTCTTATCCAGAGGGTTCAAGTTCTCAAATTTCTTTTGGCTATGTAACTCCCCCCCAAACCATAATGAAAGTGGAAGAAACTGAAGAGCTCTCAGATATTACAGAAAGTTCCTTACATTTAATTCTACAAGTACCAGTTTCATGAACACCTACCTTTGGTAAGATGGGTTCCTGAGCACTACATGTTGCATCTACGGAAGAGAATAAGCAGGCCCTGGCATCAAGTGATTTATAGGATGATTATAGCAATGATTAAGCACCTCCTGTCTGTTCTTCTAGACTCAGGTAGTAGATAGGGAGGGAACTTAAATATGTCTAATTTAACACAATTAAGCTTATTACTGTTTTTTAAACTTTACCATAGAAACTTTTAAACATGAACAAAAGAAGAGAGGGATAGCACAGTGCAGCCCCAGGTACCCACAACCCAGCCCCCACACAACTGTCAACACAGGGCCAATCCTGTTTCGTCTATTACTCCAAATCTGCTGGATTATTATAAAGCAAATGCCACATTATTTAATCTGCAAATATATTAGCATGTATCTTTAAGAGATAACGACTGTTTAAAACACACACACACACACACAAAGACCATAACCACAGTGCCACCATTATCATACCTACAAAATTAACAGTTCATTAACATAAAATTCCTAGTCAGTGTTCAGGATACCCCAGCTGTCTCATAAAGGCCTTTATATTTGGTTTGTTTGGATCAGGGAATATAAAACATTGAGAGGGCTGGCTTCTCCCCACTCACCAATATAGTTTATGATTTAAATGGTGAGTTGGCTGTTCATCACCAAACTGATTGCCGCAGCTATTGCCCTGGGGACTTCGGGCAGCTGGCAAAACATCCTATTTTCAAGCAAGTCCCAAAGAGGAAGTCCATAGAGGCTTCTGAAACATAAGGCCATGAAATTGGGCCAAAGGAAACAACCCTAAAAGAACAATGAAAAGATTTATTGTCTAGCTTAAAGGCAAGTCTTTAGAGCCCCTGCTAGTTGACTGGAATTAAACAGCAGGTTTCCATTCAGGAAGACTATCACTTCCCAGAGTGTCTGTCCTCTGCTGCGGTCCCAGTGCCTTGAAAAGTGTCTGACACCTGTAGAAGCTCAGTTCACATGTATCTTCTTTGTTCCCCCCTTTTCTTTTCCTTTTTTAAAATGTTTTTATTGACTTCAGAGAGAGGAAGGAAGACGGAGAGATAGAAACATCAATGATGTCATTGATGGGCTGCCTCCTGCATGCCCCCTATTGGGTATCGAGCCTGCAACCTGAGCATGTGCCCTGACCAAGAATCAAACTGTGACCTCTTGGATCATGGGTCGAAGCTCAACCGCTGAGCCATGCCAGCCGGTCTGTTGCCCCATTTTCAATGAGGAGAGTAGAAAAGATGTATTCTGGTCAGTTAGATTTCAGTTAATGAAACTGAATTAATACGGTTTGACACAACCTGGTTCAGATTTCCCTGAGTGAACCATTGTTAGTGGCCATTACTAAAATGAATTCTAGCAAAACTATAATTAACGCCTTACTTTATAAGTGAGAGGTAATTAGCAAACAGCGTGAACAGCCAACCTCAACCCAAGTAGGTTGTTTTTCCTGGCAGGCTTCTCCCCAGACCACAAAAGCAGTTCCAAAGCAAATAGGGCAGAGAGGCTTTGGCTCCCCGGGACCCGAAAGCAGCAAAGGCAGCCTGTCCGCTCCCCGAAGCCATCATTCATAGGGTGGATCGCAAAGGCCACCTCTCATTAAATAGAGTGCGGCTTACTGTTCCTCACTGTTCCTGAAATTGCTTGAGGCACTGCTTGTAGTTGTCTGAAACTGTAGGGAAATCATTCTTCTGTGACTTGTACACAGTTGTGTATATCTCAGTGGTTACTGACCCCTGACTCTTGGGGGGTGCACAGTATATGGAAGAGTGTACACGTATCAAAATATGTCAGCCTCCCTGTGAAGCCCAGAACATAGGCTAAGAGTGCTGTTTAGGTTTCCCTTCCCCTAGGAAGTAAACAAAGAATAATGTGAGGGAGGAGCATTCATATAAAACATTCTAATACTTTTCAAAGTGCTTTTCCCCATAATATTTCATTTTTGCCTTACAACAATCCTTTGAGGTAGGGAAAGAATAGTCTTCAGTTGACAAAATGAGTACATGGAGGAGCAGGGAATTTAAGAGACTTGACCAAGGATCACACAGTGAGTTAGTAGCAGAATGGAGCAAGAATGTAGAACTCCAAATTTTGGTATAAATTGCCATTCACATGTGCGTGCGTGCCTGTGTGTGTGTGTGTGTGTGTGTGTGTGTGTGTGTGTGTGGTGTGGAGGTGTATGGATGTATTCACTCTGAGGAAGTGACTGTACAAACATAGTCACATATGCACATGCTTTTAACTACCTCTTCCAAATATCTAATAGTCTTTTTCTTTTTTAAGTATGGTTTTGGGTGGGGGGTTTTTTGTTTCAAAGAGAGGAAGGGACAGGGAGAGAGAGATAAACATCAATGATGAGAGAGAGTCATTGATCTGCTGCCTCCTGCATGCACACCCCCTACTGGGGATCGAGCCTGCAACCCGGGCATGTGCCCCGACCAGGAATCGAACCGTGACCTCCTGGTTCATGGGTCGACGCTCAACCACTGAGCCATGCCGGCCAGGCCCCAAATATCTAATAGTCTTTAATGAGATAAATGTATCCTTCAGGTAAAAAAACAGGCTTAGATCCACAGCCAAGGCACTCTCAGGGACACTATGGTGTGATTAAACAGCCAAAGGTTTCAGGCTCTTATTCTGGCCGTGTCTTTTTCTTTGTGATCTGGGCAAGACAGTCGATCTCCCTGTGTTTCTCAGTCTCCTCATATGTCATATGGGGATGGATACTACTTGCCCTGTTTATGTCACAAGGATGAAGTTTAAATGAAAGAAGGGTCAAAGTGCTATGTGAATGCAAACCAGTAATGGGTTTCCACAGTTCAGGTTTTCAGGTAACTGGTCTGAAGCAGACACTTTTCAAACAGCTCTTGCCCCAGGGTGCCACTTAGCTGACTGGGTTTCCCAATGGGACAAGGCAGCCAACAGCTGAGGGCCTGGTGCTCTGTGCAGGGGCCCAAGAGCACCTGGAGATCTGCTGAAGGTATTCCCGCACAGGGTGTCTGGGTGGGGGCATCAGTCAGGACCTGGGAATTAATAAGAGAGAGAACATACTCTTGAGACTGTTGGGAATTATTTTGCCAGCTAATCCCATTACTGCTGCCACTCAGAGGTGTGTGTAGGTATATGAGCAAGAAAGCATGTTCAGGAGCCAATGCAAGATAGGACCTTAAGACCACCTAACGTAGCCGTATATTCTAATGTATCCATTAGTCATCACGACAAACAGTTTTCTTCTAACATTTTTTTGGTACATTAATCTATCCATCCATTAACCCAACTTCTCTTTTCATTTTCAGTTTGGGCTTCCTGTAGACACCCTTTTCCTGCACAACAGAGCTGGGCTTCCCTCTCTTTAATTATCCCTTAACACGACTGGGGGCACACAACCCGTGTCCTCTCCTCTCTTCCTGCCAGAGTATATAGAAAGAAGCCTGAGAGTCTAAGGATGGTGTCTGGCCCCTGGTCAAGAAGCCAGCAGTCATGTGGCTTAGATACGCATCGCGCTTCCCTCTCCCCCCCGCCCCTCCCAGTGCCCCCAGCCATCCACTCCCCATCTCCCATCTTTGCCCGAGTGTAACATGTTCAAGGGTCCCATCTGCTACTCTCCACCACGGGTTTCCCAGTTCAGAGTCTGACGGTTGCTCCCTTCCCCGAGGTATTTGCATCCACTGTGGCTGGGTAAGCACCAGTCCAGCAGGACCGTCCCCCTTAGTCCCTAGTCACTGGGCTTCCCTGAGCACCCACTACCTCCCAGCAGAACCCTAGTTCCTTCTCAGAGGGCTCCAGAAGGAGCTCCTTTGCTGCCTTTTCCTTATGGCCTCCCAGCTCAGCCCTTTCCAGTTTTGATTCGCTCAGAGTAACTGTACTCCAGCTGTGTTAAAAACCTAGAATAAGTTTATCTACACCAACCCCCCCGCCCCAGAAAACACGACTGCTGAAGAAAATAGCATAAATTTCCTCTCTCTCGAACTCTGGGTACCCCACAGATGCAGAAAGGGAAATAAACCTGAATATTATTACCTGCCTAGTGTCTTGAATGATAGGCTTAAGGAATTCTGAGGCGTGTCGGCATCTCCTATGTAATCTCCCTTAGGGCTCCACACCATCCCCAAAAGACAGGGCCAGTAGCGGCTATAATAACGCCATGTCACAAACTACCAAACTGAGTGGTCAAAGAATCAATGTTTTCAGTTTTGCTTTGATGAGTCTTCTTCCTGTCTCTCTGGTGAATGTGATGCTAAATTTTAATCTGCATTTTGCATGTTCCCTTCCCCCCAATAAGTAGAGGTGAGATTATCATCTGGAGAGAAGTGTTATTCTATTCCTTGAAAGGTCCCTAACTTTATCTCCAGTCTAAGGATTTGATGTTTTATAAATATTCCAGGCCCAATTCTGATAATGGGGGCCATCCCATAATGCCTTTGGGAAACCCTTTGAAGTAGGAGCGCCCCATTGTCAGGCACAGTGGCCTTCGGTGTTTGGCCAGCGAGAGAGTGAGAGCTGGAGGTGAGCTGGCAATTCTCTGTGGCTAACACGCCCTTTCTCTGCCCTTCCTTTGCAGTAACCCATGGCTGTGTACTGAATAGTATTCCCCGCTACAGCTGGACTGGACTCCATTTAGCCCTTTAAGCCAAGGTTCCTATTTTAACTGACAGCTTTCCTCCGGGTGCCAGGAAGCTGGGTCCCCTGTCCCTGCCATGTTCTTCCACTTCAAGCCCCACCTCTTTTGACTTCTGCCTCCCAGTCTCACTGGCACTGATCATGAACTTCTTTTTTATTTTTTGAGAGTTTTTTTGTTTTGTTTGTTTAGTTACTTTCTTTCGAAACAAGGCTATGCCAAATAATTCAGGCCTTTTTGAAGAGTTGAGAATGGGAAGAGGGTTTCTCTCTTCAATAATAGATAATAATGGGAAGGGAAAAGTAGAAAAAATGAAAAGCAAGTGAATGCACACTCTTTACCTTTTCTTGTTGGTAAAGCAATGGCGCAGTTTTGATGTGTATTGTTTGGTGAGTCGCTGATTTGTTGGTGGCCACAGGCAAGTATGAAGGGATTACTGCCAAAGCTTAAGCTACTTTCTTGAAAAATCCAAGTCTCATAGTAGAGCATTTTAGGAGACTATGCTTGGCAGTTTAAAAAGACAAAAAGAACTTGGATACTCAGCCAGTGGCTCAGAGAAATGCTAAGTTAGGGCTGTCAGGTCTTCTGGGGAAAGGTATCTTATTTGCAGCTTTGATGTTTCCAGTCCAGTTTCACAGCTGCTTCCCACAAATCCCAAACTTAAAATAACCAACTGGTCTCCATCCCCCCTGGGTAATTATTTGCATCACAAATATAGCCCCCTCATTTGCATTTGTTTACACATCAGTACTTAAGGCTCAAGGAGCTCTGAAAACTTCCCAAGTTTTAGAGCCACGCAGCCTGAGAGAACTTCAGAGACTAGGCAGGAATTTTGGATGAAGGGAGAAATTTTGGTTCGCAAGACAGACATGACCCACTTTTTTCTTAAGAGAAAACTGAGGCCTGGAGAAGTGAAGGGACTTGCCAGAGGTCCCTGTGCTGTTTTGTGGCAGAAGCCAGACCCAAACTCAGCGTCTTCTGACTCCCAATCCATTTCACAAAGGGCTTTAATCTGCTCACGATCCCGGAGACAGGGTCTTTTGATGCTCAGAGAAACTGAATAGTTAGTATTAGAGGGCCTTGGAGGTATTTTTCCCATAGAAAAATAGCCAAGGGTGGGTGGGTAGGGGCAGGCAAAGCAAAAGACTCCAGAGCAGCTGTGAACGGAGTGCTTCTGCGGACAGTAGGGGTCACCAGCACCTGTTAGCTGCTCAGCTTTCCTGGAAGTCTGGAATGGGGCCCAGGCATTCGTATGTTTAACAGGCACTCTAGACAAAGTTTGGTAAAAGAAAATCTAAACTGTGAGCGAGCATAAGGCCTTTAGAAAATCCACCAACACTATGAAAAGAATTAAAATAGTCATTTTATTGGGTAGTTTTCTTTCTTTTTTTATTTTATTACTTTTATTGGGGTGACATTTGCTAATGGTAGTTTTCTCACTGTGGACAGAAAGGTGGTTTTTTTTCTTTCCATGAAAAGGCTTTCTAATGAGTACAATCGTTGCTATTTTAAAAAAAAAATAACCTAACTACTCTGTTTACTTCTGGTGAAGCAAAACCAGTCATTAAAAATGGTCTGTGCTCTTATTTTTGCAGACTGGAATGGAATGGCTTTCCCAAAAAATCCCCACGTGCACACACACACACCTCATTTCTCTTAAGCCACAAAGTTCGCTGCAGTGCAGATCACTTTTGTTTTTGTTTCCTATTTTAATCATCCGGCGTTCCCATGTGGCTGTTAATATGAGCTTGTTTTTAATTAAAACAAGAAGCTATAAACCGGTGTGTGGTGTCCTTAAAGCCTTCTCAGCAGATTTCCCGGTGGCGACAGTCCGCCAGTGACCCTGTTTCTAACCTGTCTTCTGCAAGTGTAATCTGTCCTGCCTCACACTGCACCCTCCCCTGGCCCTGTCTTACTTTGAACGTCCTTCTTCTTTGGCTAATTTCATGTTTTCTTTCTCTTTCTCTCGCCCTCTCCAGCTTTTTTTAATCTTGTCTTCAGCAGCTGCACTAAATCTAAAGGAGAAGACTGCCATTAGAGAAGAGTTAGGGTTCCACATTGTCTCAAACCAGAAACCAACCAATCCCCTCGCCCCCAAAGTGTGCGTGCGCACACACACACACACACACACACACACACACACACCACACTCAGCAAGTGTTCATGTGTCCCTGTGTCCAGGCAAGAAGCTCTCTCCTGACTTACATGGTATTTTAAATGGAAGTGTCTTGTCCTAACCTAACAAGGCAGGAAAAGAACCGTCAGAGCTGGAGAGTGGACCAAGTGTAACCTCAGAGGGACAACTGCAGGACGACTCACCCAAGTGTAAGTGACTGGGGCAGAAGACCTCAGCCGTGGGTGTGGAAGTGCTGTTCACAAGTTTTCGTTTGGGTTTCTCATTTTTCCTTTTAAACATGAAACCTCCGGTTCGGTGGGCTGATGGTCTTCGGCCACTATTAAACATTTCTGAGCATGGAAGAGAAAGTCAAGCGACATTTGTATCTCCAGCACTCTCAGACCTGCAGACCCCCACCAAGGGGGAAATGGATCCGCTAACACTAGTGGAGAAAGTAAAGGTGGGAGGGGTTTTAAGCTTAGTGAGAGCAAAATTAATCCATTCAACCTTCCAGGGCTAGTTGGGGTTTTGAGAGAGGTTTCTGCTCAACCTGGGATCTGGCTGGAGAGCTTTGATGTTGACAAATCTGCCTTGAATTCGTTGGTTTAACTTGCATCAAAATACCATGTGAGTGTGCTCCTTCCCACATATCCCCATAACCATCGCCATCCCGCTGTCCAGTGTCTCTTGAGAGAGAGCCTCTTTGCATGTTTTCTGGAATCTGTGTGTGTGTTTTCCTTTCTCCTTTGTTCTTTTTGCTCAAAGGTGTGACCAGTCACTGCCCCTCTGGGGCTTTCATTCGCCAGGAGAAACATCCCAAAACCAGCACTGTTTAGCTTGATACCTTTCTAATGTCCATGTCAATTTTCAATAAAACTCAAAGAAATGCTCAGCGGCTGTGTGATCTGATCTTAAACCATTAGGTGATGCGGCCCATCACGGTTTGCTTTAGGAGTGGGTGTCTGCCTTACAAGTGGATGATTTGAGGGGCTCAGGGAGGCACCCTCAGCCCATTTGCAAACTTCCTAGGTGGGCTGCTGTGCCCCCTCCTTCCTTCATCTGAGCTTGAAATTCCCACGGGGGTGGGATGGGGGTGGATGGGAATCCTCCACCTTTCCTCTATTGGCATGGATTTAACTGATCCGTTGAGCTCATTATCTAGGATAACAGATGGAGGAAGTGGAGTGCCAGATCCCACAAAACAAAGTCTGCTGGCCATCCAGTTGGGGTTTCCTTTCCTTCGCCAGATGCTGGGAGTAGCAGAGTGGTCCATATCCTCTTGGTACCCAGCCTGAAGGAAATGACACTGGCCTGCGTCTGCACAGCTTGCACACTAGGGGGCAGCCGAGTGAGACAACGATAGCCTGTGACGTCACTGAGTAGCCACAGACACCGAGGTGTGGAAAAATACAGGCTCTGCAGCAGGACAGCCTTGCTAGCCACCTGCGCTGTGGGCAAACTGTGTTTAAAACTTCCCTGTGAAAGAAGACTGTCAGGATGATTGTGAAGACTACATGAGCTCGTGTAAATTAAAGACCTGGATGTTCCATAAACGGTACCCTTTATTAAGAATGGAGTTTCCCCTTTGCTAGAAGTATCTTAGGTTCCTCTAATCCACTGTTTGTAAACTTCAGCACTACTGACATCTGAGGACAGATGATTCTTTGCTGTAGGGACCTGTGCTTTGTAGTATGTTTAACAGCATCTCTTCTCACTAGATGTTAGTAGTACCTCACCCCACACCCAGTTGTGACAACCAAAAAATGTCTCCTGGCAGTGCCAAGTGTCTCCTGGAGGGCAAAACAGCCCCCTGTTGAGAATCACTGCTCTAAGCCAGGGGTCAGCAAACTTTCTGTAAAAGGCCAGCTGGTAAATATTTTAGGCTTTGCAGGCCATGTGGTCTCTGCAACTATTCAACCGTTAATACAGCACAAAAGCAGTCATAGATAGTATGTATGTAAAAGGATGAGTGTGGTTGTGTGCCAATAAGACTTTGCTTACAGATGCTGAATTTTTTTTTTTTAAGAAGTTTATTGATTTTTAGAGGGAGAGGGGGAGAGAGAAATACCGATGTGAGAACACAACATTGATCAGCTGCCTCCTGCATGTGCCCTTGACCCGAAATCAACCAGCAACCTGGTGCACGGAATGGCGGCTCAACCACTGAGCCACACTGGCCATGGCTACGGACACTGCAATTTGACACTCGCATGCAAATTTCATTTCCACATGTCCTGAATTATTATTTTGATTCTTTCCAACCATTAAAAAGTGTAAAAAACATTCTTAGCATGACGGTCATACAAATACAGGCAGTAGGACCAGATCTGGCCTGCAGGCCATAGTTTGCTTGCCCCACCTCTAATGCATTTTAGTGCCTGTTGATGTATCATCAGACTAAAGGTGTTAGAAGCAACTGGCCGGTCAAAAGAAATCAGAAATGAAGACAAGTGGCTGAAGTTTTAATGTAAGTTGGGGGTGGGGAGTGGGTTTGACTAAAATTTGCACACAGCTCTGGGAGAGCATAGGTGGGAAGTAGGGGCCTGCTGTGTCGATGAGATCCTGCTCCTGGGTCACTGAGCAGGTGAGAATGCCAACTACTTCTAGGGAGAGGACTGGGCCTCTAATGCCCTCAAAAAGACCAAGCAACCAGGGCTCCTGTTTAAGCACTGAGGTTAAGCAGTGTCCTCTCCTGTCTGAAATGCCCCCACTTCAGGAGATTCACCCCTTACTGAAAGGACAGTTTTTGTGCAAGACCATTCTTTTAAAACATGGGTACCCCTTCAAAGAGTTGTGCATTTGAACATTAGTTTTGCCACCTACACCTACCTTCCATCGGTGTTCATCCAAGTCCACTACTTCTTAGCTTGTTTGGCTTGAGCTTTAGAAAGTCCCTGCTCTGGGCTCAATACCTATAACAAATTATATGTATGTTATATATAGGATTAGGAACAAACTCCTTACCTTGGTTTTGGGCTTAATCAAATTATTCTTTCATCAAATGGTAAGGGTATGTTTAACACCTCCTATGGGTTTGGCCCAGTGCCCTACGCTACGGGGGATACTTGGCATGAGATGTAGTTAGATGCTGCTTTTGAGGAACTTAGAGACTGGCCCCATCTTAACTAACTCAACTATATTTTCCAATACTTCCTAATACCCGGTCTCCTTCCAGTACACTCAGTCTCTGCACAGGCCTCTCCCTGCGTTACGCAAATGATTTGTTGACTTTGAACTATCCTCTACTGATTTAAATCCTGCCTTCGAGGCTCAGGCCCTACTTTCCCCTTGACCAGCCTTTCTTGGCCCCATCCACTATTCTGATCTCTTCCCTATTTCTGAATTTCTTAGTTGAACTTTTATAATCTGCATTCTCTTTCAGGGACTTCCCTCCTCAATAGATGTTAAGCTTCCTACGGGTAGGAACATCATTTATAGCTATTCAGAGGGCCCAGTACAGTGCTGGACACACAACAAAAAGTGATTAAGAGGTAGCTAGACTGAGATGCTTCACCAATGTAGGGAACTATTGCACTTTACTAGCATTTAATTTTGAAATTAAATTACAAGAATAGTGCAAAGTATACCCACATACTCTTGGCCTAGATTCACCACTTGATAGCATTTTGCACCATTTGCTTTATCATTTGTACCCGTTCTCTCTCTTGATAATACATAGATATATGTGTGCATATATATATATCTGGATAGATAGATGTACATATTTTTTCTGAACCATTTGAAGGTAATTTACATGTATCATGGCCCCTTACCCCTAAATATTCCAGTGGGTGTTTCCTACTAATGAGGATATTCTCTTACATAACCCCAGCCAGTGATCAACTTCAGTAAATTTAACATTGTTACACTACTTTAATCTATTGAATAATATGCTTTATAGCTTTTTTTTTTTTTTTTTTTTTTTGCTATATAGGATTTGGTCTAGGATCACCCATTGTGTCCCGTCTCTAGTTTCCTTTCATCTGCAACAGCCTTTCTTTGTCTTCTATGACATTGATATTTTTGAAGTCCCATTTAAATAATAGATTGTTCTCATTTGGGTCAACGTGTTGCCCAACTTCTCCACTATGTAATTACTGTTTTTTTCTCTTTTTTTGCTACTAACAAACAATCTGTGGGGAGAAGCTGTAAGTCCATACAAATATCCTACTCTTCATCAAAAGTTTCCCCCTAGATTTAGCATCTATTGATAATTCTTGCTTGAACCAATCTACAAAATGATGATTTTCCAACTCCAGCACTCCCTTCATATATAACAGTCGGCTCATGATATTCTATTGTAAGCAAAGGCCCTCCCTTTCCTCCATTATTTATCAACTTAGTATCATTGTTGACTTACGGTTTCATACTTTTTCAATGGTTCTTTACTGTCCTTAATAATTCTGGTGCTCAGATTACCAAGATTTGGCCAGTGGGAGCTCCTAGCTATTGCTTTTAATCCGTTAGTAAACACTCCTCAAGAGGATATTGTAGTGTGGACTATTTTGGTCAAGAACTTCTGGTGATCTAATTTCTGGGATAGTTTATAGGGGTGGTGCTTAACCAGCCTCCAAGTTTTCCTCCTTTGATCACTCACTGACTCCCCCCATAGGAAAGGGCGGGGAGAGAAGCTCAGATCTGTCAGTGTGTGAGAGTGTGTGTGTGTGTACTGTAGTGTAAAGACAGTGGCAGGAGTCTGTTTCAGAACAAAGATGGCAGAGGGGAGGAGGACGGATGACTACAGGAGGTTTTTTGGATTGTTTTAGGATTGCAATTGATGCCTTTATGTATCTATCTTCAACCATTTTTCAGACAATCTACTTCTGCTTAGGCGCAGGGGTGGGGAGCCTTTTTTCTGCCAAGGGCCATTTGGATATTTATAACTTCATTCGCAGGCCATACAAAATTATCAACTTAAAAATTAGCCTGCTATATTTGGTCAAACATTTAATTGAATTTGTTGAATTTTGAGTCCTGCCTGCAGTTGCCTTGGCAGGGCCAGACCAAATGATTTTGCGGGCCGTACATGGCCTGCCGGCCAGACCTTTCCCACCCCTGGCTTAGGGGGGTTTCAATTCCTGTTCACTGAGAAATCTGTGGCTTGTGAGAAGGGAATGGGCTGAGATAGGTTGGCTGAAGGATTTTTTGATCAGAAGGATTTGCGAAATAAAGCCATGGAAAATAATGCAAATTTTTTGTTTTGCTTTCTAGAGATGAAACTGTATATTCCATAGTGGAAGTTTCAAATGGAGTCCAGTTTTGGCTGTTCCAAAATAAATGGCCTCTAACATCAGTTTCATTGCCTTTCATTTTGTAATCCAAGTTCAAAAGTCAGATTGCAATTATTTGTTCCTAAATGATGAACAAGTTTTCATCCAAGCTGAGAAGATGTAGCTTTTATTTTCTCAAATCTTTTTCTAGGAAAGACGTGTATTGATGGCAATGCTGTTGATGAAGGTTGGCAGCTTAGGCTGAAATTAATCTAACGGTAAAATAACAAATCATCTTAAAATGTACTCCAAGAGAATGAATTTCACAAGATTGGGACAGTGGGAAGAGCCTCCACTCATTCAGTCAGTCATTTAACTCAAGAAATATCTATGGAGTGCCCACAGTAGCCAGGCATAGTTGCTAAAAGCAAGACAGGTGAGTTCCTTGTTCTCATGGAGCTGACACTGGGCAGGGGGCAAACTTTTAAAAAGATTTCAAAAGGTGATATATGCTGTGAAGAAATTAAAAAGCAACAACAGGGCAATGCAATGGCAAATGGCTGGAGAAGCACTGGATGAGGAGCCAAGTGACCCAGATTATGATCTCAGCTTTGCTACAGTATCTACAGTCTTCAACAAATCATTTCACCTCTCCAGCCTTAATTTTTTTCACTCATACAACAATGACTTGAATTTATGATCTTTAAGCTTCCTACTCATTGTTTTGATTTCATGGTTCAAAGAACACCATTATTTCAATCAACATGAATTCCTACCATAGAGTCAAAGACAAAACACTCACTAGGAAATGGGCAAGATGGACATGGAAATAAATCATTATGAAACAGTGTGAAAAGTGATGTTCTGCTTTTCTCAGTTCAATATGCCCCTACACATGTGTCATATAATGAAATATATGTAATTAAAAAGTTAGACAGGGGTGCCCAGCCTGCGTGGCTCAGTGCTTCAGCACCAGCCTACGGACCCGGAGGTCAGCATTCAATTCCTGGTCAGGGCACATGCCTGGGTTGCAGGCTCCATCCCCGGTGGGGGGAGTGCAGGAGGCAGCTGATTGGTGATTTTCTCTCATCATTGATGTTTCTATCTCTCTCCCCCTCTCCATTCCTCTCTCTGAAATCAATAAAAAATATATATAAAAAGTTAGGGCAATGGGTCAAAGCCACTTCCTCCAATGGTCCTGCTGCCAGTGGGACATTGAGTTTCATGCAGGGCTATTTCTCCTGCATAATTGTAATCAGTTCTAAGAGGACAGAGAAAACTCAGTTTCTTTTTCTTTCTTTTTTTTTTAAAAAATATATCTTTATTGATTTCAGAGAGAGGAAAGGAGAGGGGGAGAGAGAGAGAGAAACATCAATGATGAGCGAGTCATTGATCAAGCCCACAACCTGGGCATGTGCCCTGACCGGGAATCCAACCCCGATCGCCTGGATCCTAGGTCGACACTCAACCGCTGAGCCACGCCCGGCCGGGCATTTTTTCCTTTTTCTACTATACAGGGTGGGGCAAAAGTAGGTTTATACTTGTGAGTATGAGAAATACAGTTTATTCTTTTTTTTTTTAATCCTCACTAGAGGATACTTTTTCCATTGCTTTTCAGAGAGAGTGGAAGAGAGAGACAGAGAGAGAAACATCAATGTGAGAGAGACATATCAAGTGGTTGCCTCCTGCACTCACCCCAACCCACCGAGGCCTGAGATTCAGCCCGCAAGGGACATACATGCCCTTGGCTGGAACCAAATCCACGACCCTTCAGTTCTGCCAAAGCTCTAACCACTAAGCCAAACCAGCTAGGGCACACCGAGTTTATTCTTGTATTATTATTTATTAATTATTGTATTATTTTCTATATAAACAATGTAAACCTACTTTTGTCCCACCTGTATTGAGCACACAACAGGTGCTGTGTAAATTCCAGTTGACAGACACTCACTGACAAATTACTTTAATAACAGGCTGGCAGACAGGGATTGAGAGAACTGACTCCAGCACTGGTAGGGCCATATGTTCAGCTATACAGTGATTTTGCCATATGTTGCTGTGCAGCTTTTAAGCCTCTTTTTGGGGGGGGCCTTTTGTATTTTGTAATATTTTGCACATTTTAAATTGCTACAGAAAATGCAAGATTACTTGCAATCATGATTAGAACTGTGTAAGCACGGTGGCTTTATTTGTCAGCAACTGGAATGCACTACACACATAAAAGTGGCTGACTTGAGAAGTGGCGCTGTGGATGATTTTCTTTGCAAGTATTTCATCTTTCCTACGTTTTCACAATAATACACAAAGCTAACGGTGCATGACGCACATAGCTTTTCACACTGTCCTCTGTAGAAAAGGAACCTCGGAGTGCTGACATTTTAAAAAGGTGTAAAATCCATTCTGAACCTCAGTCCCTCCCAAAAAACACCCCGCTGTCACTGCTCAAAACCCAGAGAAAAGCGTCAGGGAGCCATTGCTGCAATAATCACCTGAGTCGTCTTCCAGGGACTTAATGGAAACAGGTTCCAGAAACTCTGAGAACCTTCCAAAAACTCCTTCCCGGAGTCCCCTCCCTCCGCCAGTCTCCGTAGTGCGTCAAAGGCCCGTAATCATCATAGAAGGGAAAATTGTACATCACGCGATATTTGGCGGCGGGATTTGGAAGTTAGGGATCAGCCGCAGCGCATGCGCGCTGGCTTACAACCGGCGGTCTGCACGCGGGGAGGTAGGCTGGAACCCAGAGGGGGGGAGCAGAGGGAGCCGGTCTCTTTCCCCCTCCTCCCCGCGCAGAGCGTGGGTCTGCGGGTGGCTGAAAGTGAGGAGCGCGGGGCCTGGCTCGGCGTTCCGGCGCGCGTGTGACTGCAGCGGGCGTCCTCCGGCCCCTCCACGAGTTGGAGGAGTGCAGCCGGCGTGCGCCCCGGCGTCGGGACGTGAGCTCCGTTTCCTCTTTAACATTCGCCCTCCATGCGCACACCCTAGTCCCCTGAGAGTTGGTCTTCGCGCCACGGCGCGCCCCTCCTCACCTGGCCCCTCCCACCGGTCCGGGGTCCCGCTTGCTCGCTCCAGGTCGGTAGTCGGCGGCTTCATCCCTGGTGGCCCTGCTTGGGGGCGGAGAAGATGGCTGGCGGACGTCTGCTGTTGGGGGGCGACTTCCTGTCGCCTCCGCCGCTGCCGCCCCTCCCGCCGCCGCCGCTGCCGCCCCTCCCGCCGCCCCCGCCCGAGCCAGTGCTGGAGCAGTGGCGCTATAGCCACGAAAGTGACTGGCAGTGGGCTCTGCGACGCAGCTTCATCTGTCGGCACCTGCACAGCTATCCCGGGGCTGCCCTCGACCAGCTTCTTGCGCTCTCCGCCGCCTGGACCAACCACGTTTTCCTGGGCTGCAGGTGAGGAAGGTGCGCGGGTCGGGTCGGGTCGGGTTAAAGGACCGGGGTAGGGGGTCGGCGATGGGGTTCGGGTTGGGTTAAGGGACCGAGATAGGGAATCCGTCCGTGATGGGGATTGGGATAGGGACTGGGGCATGATGGGGATGAGGGTTTAGAGGCTGGAGGTGCTGGAGGACACCGTTGGCTGGGGAGGGGGTTGGCCGAGTGAGGTGGCAGGGGATAACATAACGGCTAGAAGGGTGCGGGAGTCGCGGGAGCAGCCCCTCCAGGACCAGGGATGGAGATAGAGGTGTGCCTGGAAGAGGAACCATCACCATTGTAGAGGTGGTCATTGTGGCGATGGTTCTGGAGGGCGTGGGAAATGACGAATAGCAGAACCTCGGACCTGCGTAGGACCTTCCAAGGATGCGGTATCCGCAGAGAATATCCTACAGTCGGGGATTGTAGGGGGCCATGGGGGTGGGGACGCTGCTGTTCTAATCCTAGTCTCCTCCTGACCGCTGTCTTTCCATCCCCATTAAATAAAACAACAGCCCTCCAGCTGGGTTTTACTGTCTCCTCCTGAGGAGGCGGTTTGTATGAGGTGTCTCAGCCGCAGGGTCCGCTTTGCTTGTAGATTTGCGCATAATTTGTGTAGACGCAAACAAAGAAATGGATATATCTACTATAAAAATGGATTGCCCTCCTTTCACCTTAATTGTAATAAGAAGGATTAATATTTGGCCTCGGGTGAGGTTTTAGGGGTGTGTGAGTGTTTGCTTGTGTGTTTGCCCCTCCCCCCTTTTCTAAAACCTGGTGCGAATTCTGAACAGGCCTCTTTGAAAGCTCTCTGCATTTGATGGAGACTGGAGACTGCAGTATGGTTACAACGCATTCTTTTTTTTAACAAGACTACTTGGACCCCTGTACTTCAGAACCCCTCAGTCAGTCTTACATTAGACTGATAATTTCTTTGATAGACTGAGAGGCTTTTTTTTTTTTTTTTTTGACACTTGCCTCACAGTGAATTTTTTATTAGGAAGGATGAGAAATTCTGGAAAATTATCACATCAGATTCAGCCAATTCAGGTCCAAGAATGGCTAACAGATACTGAAAAATAGGATTGTCCACTCCTACCCTTAATTGTTAAACACAGTATTCAGGATGATGCTTTGCTTTTGCTCTCATCACAGAAATTAATATATATATATATTTTATCTTCTCTAGGTTAGTGTAATTTCTGTCTCCAGAGATAATGATTATTTCACTGGAGGAACTGGTTACAACTGGGGAAGCCTCAGTTATTAATCAAGTCAGAAAAATCTAATTGACCTTCATTTAATAATGCTGTTCTTACAGTTCAAAAGGTACCTTTATCATAGATCTTAATATCACAGAAGGCTATGGGGAATCAGAATCCTAAAAAAATATCTTACATGGTAGGATAATAACCATCCTTTGTGTTAGTAAATCTTACCTTCCCACTAGAATGCAAGCTCCTTTGGGGAAAGGGTTTATGCTTTCTTGTTCACACCTTTTTAAAAAAAATTTTATCCTCACCCAAGGAGTGAGGATATTTTTTCCATTGATTTTTAGAGAGCATGGAAGGGAGGGAGAAGGGCGGGGAGAGAGAGAGTACAGAGAGAAACATCCATGTGACAGAGATATGACAGAGACACATCTATTGGTTGCTTCTCACACACACCCTGACCAGGGACAGGGATCGGACCTGCAACCCAGGTACGTGCCCTTGACTGGGAATTGAACCCTGGACCCTCTGATGTGCAGGCCGATGCTCTAACCAGTGAGCAAGCCAGCCAGGTCTCATTCACACCTTTATTCTCAGCGCCTAGAAGAGTGCCTTCTGCATAATAGCTGCTCAATAAATATGAGTGGAGCAAATGGATGAGTATAGCTTTATAATGTACAAAATATTTAAAAATTTATGTATCTCACTTAATACAGCAGCCTTGGGAATTAGGTGGTGTCTCGTTTTTACAGCTAAATCAATGGAGGCCAGGAAGTTAAGTGACTCTTCCAAGGTCCCACAGTCTTCTGATACTCTTTCCACTGAGATGCAGTTGCTGTATTTGGGAAGGATGGACCAGGTGTGAAAGCAAGTAATTGACAAAAACCACATCATTATTATACTTCAGGATTTCATTCCAAGAACGGCAATCTTATATATAAGTAGGGTATTAAAAAACACAAGCCAGGCCAATGGTGGTCAGTGTTAAAAGCTCAAGCTCCCAGGGCATTTTATATGTGTGTGTGTGTGTATGTGTGTGTGTGCGCGCGCGTGTGCACTCGCCAAAGCACATTTGTGTATAGTATATATACTATAGTATATAGTGTAGTATATATACTACATTGTAGTTAAGTCAATTTAGTCAATACAAGTTGCCATAATGTTATCAAATAGCATAACAGAAAAGTAATGCTTGAATTATATCTAGTTGAGATATAGGAGAAAGAAGAGGCAATAAAGAATGGTGGAAGGCAGGAACCAAGTGCAGTCTTCCACTTTAGTCAGGCTTTATGTTAGCTGTCAACTTCAGGTGGGAAAATCTATAGACTTGTTAATGTTGATGTTGGCGGAGCTCTTGTTTTCTGGTCTATTTTGTGACAGAAGACTCCTCTCAGGGGAACTGCAAAATACACAGTGAAACAACCTATTCTAAAAAATATGTATGTTTTTATTAATTTCAGAGAGGAAGGGAGAGAGAGAGCGATAGAAACATCAATGATGAGAGAGAATCATCCATCAGCTGCTTCCTGCACGCCCCCTACAGGGGAACAAGCCGTCACCTCCTGGGTCAGGGGTCGATGCTCAACCACTGAGTCACACCAGCCGGTGAAACAGCCTATTCTAAACTTCAGGGTCCATCCCGTGACTTTTAGAACAGATTGTAAACAATAGCAAGAAGAGAACTTGTTGCACATTTTTTCTCCTTCTAACAGGACTTACTGTGTTCTGTTTCAGTTCTGAAGTAACTCCTTGATCAAGGATAGATTTGAAAATTCCCTGATCAAAAGACCAAGCCAGGAAGGGCTCAGATGTGCAGGAAGGCAAACCATGTTTCATTCCTTTTGGTGGTAGTGTTGGTTTTCAAGGAACAAGTTTGAATACTGTATGTATCTTAATTCTCTAACCGTGGTTCTCAAACTTAAGCAGACATCAGAATCATCAGCCAGACTTGTTAAAACACAGATTGCTGGGCTCCATCCCTGGGGTTTCTGATTTAGTAGGTCTGAGGTGAAGTCCCAAAATTTCAGAATTTGCATTTCTAACAAGTTCTCAGGTAATGCTGCTAATCAAGTGATGCCATCCAGAGATTACACTATTAGAACCACTGCTTCATAACAAAGGATAAGATAAAGCAATTTTTTCCAATCTGCTTTTTCATCATTTTCCATCATAGTCCAGGCAACCAGGAAGCTCATATAGCTGAAATTATTTCTCTTCACTTTTTTATTTGTTTGTTTCATAAAAGTAAGTAATCTGTCAAGAATTCTTTTCTGCAAGCAATTTCTAAAATATATCTTGTGGCTAATGAAAAGTTAGTTTAGTCTTCTAGCCAACTACATCTATAGCACTTACATAATTATTCATAGGAATGCCTAGGGATCTGTGCAATTTTTACTTAAAATTGTAGATAGATAGATAGATTGATTTAATAAAGCAGAATGTTTGGTTAACTGGAGCATTCAGTTTTCCAGTCATTCTTCATCACTAGGATTAGAATCAGAATCCTGGCCTATTGATCTTTGATGCAATATTAATTAATCAGGAAAATATATCTTAAAATGAAACCAGCTTTGCCACCTTGATTATTTGTCCCTTCTCTTCCTTGTTGATGTGTGTCAGATACTTGCAAGGCAGATGGCAGCGGGCTCATGTTGTAAAACTAACTGCACACAGTAGATAGAGGGCATCAGTCACCAGCTAATGAAGCGTGAGTGGGAACTTTCAAAAGATTTATCAGTAATCTGACTGTGTTATTCACTTATGTTAGGAATAGTTTTGAATAAATAATTTTATACTTAGCAATCTTAATCTTTGCTGAGTTTTCAAACCTCAGCTGTTTTACTTGGACTTAGTAGACCCAGTTTAATATATTTAAAATTTTCTGAAAGCATCTATTACTGAATATTTCTTAAACTTCAGGTGCCATTGTATATCATAAATATGCACCTACATATACCTGTTTTTGTTTAAGAATGTAAGATTCATGAACGCAGATATCTTTGTCTGTTAGAAATCATCTTTTTATGTGCTATGCATGGTGGGACAGTTGAATGACATCCTGATTTCCAAAAGCTTGGTACATAATAAGCTACCTTTGAAAGCCCTAAATACCTGCTGGAGATTTTTGGTTTTCTTTTGTAAGTATTTACAACCAAATTGGTAAATTAACAGAGTTACATATATAATATTCATCATCTTAAAATTACTGTATTATACTTGCCTTAATGATATTTTTCATCACCATCCCTCCAAAGATAGAATACTGAATCTCATGTGGTAATGACATGGAGAAAAAGCTTATGATAAATTAAGAACCAAAAAAACCCTCACCAGACTGCAAATCAACATAGATGAGTTGATAGTGATGGGGGGAGGGGAGTAGTATGGAAAACACAGAAAAAGGAATAAAACGTAAACCCCAAAATGTTAGTGAAATTATCAGTGGTTGGTTTGTAGGTGCTTTTCTTGGTGTATTCTCTAAAACTTCTGGAGCAAAGATGTTACTTTTAAATCCACTACAAAAAATACACTATAGAAAACAGAGTACTGAAAGTTTTCTTGTTTTGGCTCATTTCAAATTTGTGGAACTGCTTCTTTATCCCTGAATAGCTACTCTGGAGAATTTTAGAAGTGGGAATGAAATGCTAGTGGTCTAAGACTCTAGATTGCTATTTGCATTGTTCTTAGAATAGTCAAGTGTTAAGACACTATAAGGCCTTCTCCATTATTGTTTGAGCTAGCTGGGTTTCTTCAGTATTAGGACTTCCTAATAAAGGACTGGGAAGCTGCCCGTTCTGGCAGCCTACAGAAAGGTTTATTTTTGTAGCCTATGGGTGATGTTGAATTTCGTGGCAAGTGTACTGAATAGGGAACAGTAGATATAATCATTAACAGTGCTGCAGGAAACCTGAGAGAAAAGTGAGTGTGGAGTGAGCTGCAGATACTTCATTCATGCACACTGGATTATGACATGCTTGCCATTTACAGTTTTATACCCTGTTTGGAATCAGGCTATAATTGAAGGCCTGGAGAATTTTGACTGCAATTCAAGGTGAGTGGCTTGGTTGTGGTACCAATTTTGGTAGCAAAAGTGTCATTACCAGTTTAGGATTTGTAGACTGCTATCTCATTTTCTTAAATATATTTTTAATTGATTTTTAGAGAGAGAGGAAAGGAGAGAGAGATAGAAACATCAATGTGAGAGAAACATCATCAATCGGCTGCCTCCTACATGCCCCCCACTGGAGATTGGGCCCGTAACCCAGGCATATGCCCTGACCAGGAATCAAACCAGTGACCTCTTGGTGCATGGGACGACGCTCAGCCCCTGAGCCACAGCAGCCGGGCTGCTGCCTCATTTTCATAATCTCTTGTTTTCATCTCGTACCTTGGAAATTAAACTTGCAAATCTGATTGGAAGTGATATGTAGAACATATGACATTTTAGGCCATGCTTTCTGATGTTTGGATAAGAGTAAATGAAAGTACTCTTGGCATTTAAATACTGGTATTAGCAGCAGCAGCAATGATCAGTTTGAAGTGCAGATCACAACTGGGCCTGCTTCTGGTAAGCTGTCAGTGAAGGCCACTATGTCTTGACTTCTCCGCTTCACAAGGAAAGACATCTGATGGTTGTGGAAACTTTCGTTATCTTCCTTCAAGTTCAGAATCTATTTATGTAAAGGTGTGATAGTTACTTGTTTTCAGAACTTTCTTCCCAAATGCCACCAGGGGTATCTTTTTTCATCTTAGGCTGGGAAAGGCTGGTGGTAGGAAGGGTGTGTAGATCCCTGTGATAACAAAAACTTCACTTGAGCCCATATTTGTTCCTCTGCAGTAAAATGATACCCTGTCAAGCAGCCAACCTACTGCTTAAGAAGCCCTTTTTAAAAATGTGTGTTTTTAAGCTCTTTATTATGGAAAAATCAAACACATACAAAGGTAGGAAAATTTAATGAGCACCCATCACTAGACTTCAGCAGCCTGTCATGCTATCCTACTTGTTTCATATATTTTGCCCCCAGTTGTTTGTTTGTTTTTCTGTGGGAGATAGTCTATATTAAAGAAAATCTTGACATCATTTCCCCTGTGAATACTTCAGTATGTATCTGTACCAGATAAGAATTTTTAAAAATAGAGTCATGATACCTTTATTCACGCTTAACAAAATTAATAATTTCTTAAAATCATCCAGTGCCTAGTCATGTTTAGTTTTTTTCCATTTTTCTCAAACTGTCTTTTTGCAGTCAGCTTGTTTGATTCATGATCCAAACAAGGTCCACACATTGTATCTGATTATCTGTCTCCTTTAACCTATAAACAGTTCCCCTCTCCTTTTATTTTCATGTTATTTATTTGATGAAGAAATTGGGTTGTCACATAGTGTTTCCTTCATTCTGGATTTGGCTGGCTAGATTTTTTTTTTTAATCCTCACCCAAGGATATGTTTTTATTGATTTTTAGAGAGGAAAGGAGAGAAAGAGAGAGAAACACCGATGTGAGAGAAACATCGGTTGGTTGCCTCCTGTACGCATTCCGACTGGAGATCAAACCCGCAACCTAGGTATGTGCCCTGACTGGGAATCAAACTGGCAACCTTTTGGTGTATGGGACAACACTCCAACCAACTGAGCCACTCGGCCAGGGCTGGCCTGCTAGGTTCTTGTCGTGGTGTTTAACATGTTTCTGGGAGTTAGAGGCTTGATTAGTTTCAGGTTCAATTATTTGGTGGGCAAGAACACTTTTATAGATCGTTCTTTGTCCTATCGTGTGATACGGACATCAGGGGACACATGTCTGCTTGTCCCATTTTTCATGATATTAAAAAGTTCCCTGTCAACTTTTTAACTGAAATTTTTATTGAGATAATTGTGGAGTCACATGCAGTTGTACAAAAGAATACAAAGAGCTGCCCTGTACTCTTTACCCAGTTCCCCCAGTGATAACATTTTGCAAAATTATTATGTAATATCATAACCAGGATAATGACATTGTTAGAATCTACTGATTTTACTCATATTTCCCCAGTCTTACTAGTACTCCTGTGTGTGTGTTCTATACAATTTTATCACATGTGTAGGTTTGTGTATCCATTACCACAGTCAAGATATTGAGCAGTTCCAATACCAAAAGGATCCCTCACATTTTATAACTATATCCAATTCCCTCCCACTCATACACAAGATTGCATATGTCAATAGTTTGTTCCTTTTTGTTGCTGAGTAGTGTTCCATTGTATGTGTATACCAGAGTTTAACCACTTACCTGTTGAAGGACATCTGTGCTGATTGCAAATTTTGACTGTTACAAATACAGCTGCTGTGAACATTCATGTACAGGTTTTTGCATGAACATACGTTTCCATTTCTCTGAGATAAATGCCCAAGAGTGTAATTGGTAGATTTTGTGGTAATTACACACTTAATTTTATAAGAAACTTCCAAGTTGTTTTTCAGTGTGGCGATACTATTTTACATTCCCCCCAGCGATGTATAAATGATCCAGATTCTCTGCATCCCTGCCAGCATTTGGTAGTGTCACTATTTTTTATTTTAGCCATTGTGATAGGTGTATAGTCATATCTCATTGTGGTTTTAAATTGCATTTCTCGGGTGACTAATGACATCAAACATCTTTTCAATGTGCTTATATGCAGTCTGTATTTTCTTTTTGGTGAAATGTTCTCTTCATGTCTTTTGTCTTTTCATCCACTTCACAGGGTCTTTTGAGAGCAAAAGTTTTTAATTTTGATGAAGTGCATTTTATTAGCTCTTCCTCTTTTTAAAAAATATGATTTTATTGATTTTAGAGAGAGGAAGTGAGAGGGAGAGATAGAAACATCAATGATGAAAGAGAGTCATTGATGGACTGCCTCCTGCATGCCCCAACTGGGGATCAAGCCCCCAACTCAGCATGTGTCCTGACTGGGAATCGAACCCGCACCTCCTGGTTCATAGGTCAGTGCTCAACCACTGAGCCACACCGGTGGGGCTTGAATTAATTTTTGTATAAAATTTGAGGTGTAGGTTGAGGTTTTGTTTGTTGCCTGTGGATGCTCACTTGTTCCAGCACCAATTGTTGAAAAGGCTGTCCTTCCTCCATTCAATTGCTTTTGTAACTTTGTCAGCAATCAGTTGAGCATGTTTGTGCGGGTCTATTTCTGGGCTCTTCCCCATCAGCTTAAGGACCTAATAGGCTTAGCAGCCATTGATGATCATTTATTTTGTATTATGAGTTGCAAAGTGGTAGTAGTCTGTCTAATTTCTACACTTATTAGCTGGGCTGCTTCTGTAAAAGAGATTTTCTTCATCAACTCTTTAGTTGCTCTGAGATATAATTTGTATGGAAAATGCCAGATAAATACTTACTTTCTTCCTTAATATTACCCATTTTTGGAATAATGACTTGATTTCCTACCATCCTCCAAAGGTGACCAGTAATGAGTTTGTAACTATCTTTTTGAGCTAATGGATTTTTAACGTACTTGATGTGTCTCAATCCACTGCTGTTATTGTTCTTATTGATATTCAAGCTGGCTTACTTTGCCAGTGGGAGGCTATTCAAGTTGGCTTCAGAGTCCATTTGACACAATTCCCAAAGTCTTTCACAGCTTCCTTGTTTTCAGACACAAGAATATCTTCCAGGTTCATCTTATGTATTTCTTGCCCCGGACTTGGAATCAGTCATTTCTTTAAGGACTCTGATTTTTTTTCATGGGAAATGATAGAGATCACAATCTGGATGTTAACAACCCAGCAGCTCTTAACACACTTAGTACTTTTATAAATATAAAAATGTCATTATTTGCATATGATAGAAAAGAGTCATGAGTTTATATGGGTACTTTCAATTCAAACAAAGATAAGGTCTTAGCTTAAATTTCTTTTTTTAAAAGAACTTTAAATTTTATTTCTCAATTATAGTTTACATTCAGTATTATTTTGTATTAGTTTCAGGTGTTCAGCAAAGTGGTTAGACCATCATATACTTTACAAAGTGTTCCCCCCAATATTTCTAATGCCCACCTGGCACCATACATAGTTATTGCATTTCCTATTCTGTACTTTACATCCCTGTGACTATTTTGTATCGACCAATTTGTACTTCTTAATCCCTTCACCTCTTTAACCCAGTCCCCAAACCCCCCTTCTCTTCTGGCAACCAACAGTCTGTTCTCTGTGTCTATGAGTCTCTTTCAATTTTGTGTGTTCCTTCATTTTTTTCTTTATATTCCACCTATAAGTAAAATCATATTGTATTTGTCTTTCTCTGTCTGACTTATGTCACTTAGCATAATATCCTCTAGGTCCATCCATGCTGTCACAAATGGTAAGATTTTATTCTTTTTATGGCTGAATAATATTCCTCTGTGTGTGTGTGTGTACCACTACTTTTTTTTTTTTAATCCTCACCCTAGGGTATTTTTTCCATTGCTTTTCAGAGAGAGTAGGAGACAGAGGGGAAGTGTGTGGGGGGGGATGAGAAACAGAGAAACCTTGATGTGAGAGAGAGACACATCGATTGGTTGTCTCCCGCACTTGCCCCGACTGGGACCAGGGATTGAGCCTACAACCGAGATATGTGCCCTCGACCAGAATCAAACCCAAGACCCTTCAGTCTGCAGGCTGGTGCTCTAACCACTGAGCCAAACCAGCTAGGGCTATACCACCACTTTTTTACCCACTCTTCTATTGATGGGCACTTGGGCTGCTTCCAAATCTTGATTCTTATAAATAATGCTGCAGTGAACATAGGGGTGCATATATTCTTTCAAATTAGTGTTTTGGGTTTCTTCCGATGTATATCCAGAAGTGGAATTGCTGGGTCATGAGGCACTTACATTTAAATTTTTGAGGTCGTTTTCATACTGTTTTCCACAGTGCCTGCACCAGCTTGCATTCCCACCAACAGTGCACAAGGATTCCCTTTTCTCCACATCCCCACCAACACTTGTTGTTTGTGGATTTATTGATGATATTGGGCTTAAATTTCTTGGTTTTATGTTTGTATGTCCCATAATGACTAACATAATTACTCATTTGATGGTAAGTATTTTAGGGCAGATTCTTTAGTTTTACAGCCAAGATACTCTGTTGAAAAAGTCCTGTGGGAACAGTTATAAAATTGGCTCATTTAGAAGCTTTTTAAAAAACTACATTTTTATCTGTTTTAATGTTAGATTATATTAATTTAAATAGGTACAGCCCACGCTTGATGGAAAAAATTCTCCAAATGGCTGAAGGTATTGATATTGGGGAGATGCCTTCATACGATCTGATGCTGTCCAAACCTTCCAAAGGTCAAAAACGTCACCACTCAACATATGATGGTGAGTATACTTGTTGCTGGAAGGTGCGGTTTGAAGAAATAACATGGCCTTTTTTTTTTTTTTAAAACTATGTGGGTGTGGTATAACATTGGTAACATTGGATCTTCCACAAATGTAAAAGAATTTTAACTTTTAGCTATGTACAGTTGGGTTTTGTTTTTTGGTTTGTTTGTTTTTTTGGTGTTTTTTTGTTTTGTTTTTTTGAGGATGCTAAATAGAGCTGAAGACTAAGAATATTGAAGTCACACTATAATGCTATCCTTGAAGTCCATGGTCATGAACCTCCCTCTAAATAGAAAAACCTTATACTCTGTTCATTTGAGCATCTAAGTAACTGAATCCTCTTGGATGGGTCCAAGATGGACCAGCTTTCTACCGAACAGTGTTATAGGGAGGAAGCTCTAGTGTCTGGTATGGCCTCAGCAGAGTTCTTCCATAGCTTTAAATTCGATATCCCTCATAAATCATTAGTTTCCAGCTGTTGCTTGCTCTAGAAATAAAATATAGCGAACACTCTTTTGTGCAGAACAGGCCAGAACTAAAATTTTGAAGTTGAAAGCGTTCAGGATCTTTTGATAATTATTTTTATTTGATTTTGGGTCACAGCTATGTAAAGCACCATCACAGAGTCACTCACCTCTAATATGAAAGAGAAGCTTTGTAAATGCCTCTGGTCAGCATCCCTGTTGCAGTAGAGCCCTTTGTTCCATTAAGAAGGGAGCTTTTCAGCACAGGTGGCATGAGATTAGACTAGAACAACTTCTTACTCGGTGTACTTCCCCTGTGCTTTAGCTCATTAGATGCAAAAGGATCTACCGTTCATGCATGGTGGTGCCCTGCATACTTGATTCAGTGGCATATTTTCTATTCAGTCCCTTCCCTTACACATGGAAGGGCAGGAAACGTCCCTCCTTAGGCCAGAAACTTACATTGATATTCGAATCCCTCCACCTAAATGACCTGAAGTTTTTTTTTTATAGGAAATATCTTGTACCAACAACACAGTTTGCAAATAATGTGGTTGGTACTATTTTCCTGCTTGGTTCTTTGAAAAATATTCCCTTTTTAATGAATTGTAAATTTCACTCATTCTATAGGTCAAAATCCTCCTAAAAAGCAAGCCGGTTCCAAATTCCATGTGAGACCTCGTTTTGAGCCTGTACATTTTGTAGCTAGTAGTTCAAAAGATGAAAGACAGGAAGATCCTTATGGCCCTCAAACAAAAGAGGTAAATGAACAAACACGTTGTGCCAGCGCGCCGAGAAACATCTACCAAGATTATACTCAAGACTCTTTCAGTGTACAAGATGGGAATTCTCAGTATTGCGATTCATCAGGATTTATTTTCACAAAAGAGCAGCCTGTAACAGCCAAAATGTATTTTGACCGTGGGAACCATGTCCCAAGCAGCACACCACAGCAGGCAAAATCGCAGTCAGCTCCTGAACCTTCACTGTCACAGACATTTCCTGAGTCAGTGGTAGCTGAGAAGCAGTATTTTATTGAAAAATTAACAGCGACTATCTGGAACAACCTTTCTAATCCAGAGATGACTTCCGGATCTGATAAAATTAATTACACATACATGTTAACTCGTTGTATTCAGGCATGTAAGACAAATCCTGAGTATATATATGCTCCTTTAAAAGAAATCCCCCCTGCTGACATCCCCAAAAATAAAAAACTTCTAACAGATGGTTATGCTTGTGAAGTTAGATGCCAAAATATCTACTTAACTACAGGTTATGCTGGCAGCAAGAATGGGTCCAGGGATCGCGCTACTGAGCTAGCTGTAAAACTCTTGCAGAAGCGCATTGAAGTTAGGGTTATCCGGCGGAAATTCAAGCACACGTTTGGAGAGGACCTTGTGGTGTGTCAGATTGGCATGCCTTCGTATGAATTTCCCCCAGCTCTGAAGCCACCAGAAGAGCTGGTGGTGCTGGCTAAAGATGCCTCTGGGCAGCCGATTTATAATGCTTCCGCCAAACACTGGACCAATTTTGTCCTTACCGAAAATGCAAACGATGCTATTGGCATCCTTAACAATTCTGCCTCATACAACAAAATGTCAGTTGAATACAAATATGAGATGATGCCAAATCGTACATGGCGTTGTCGAGTATTTTTGCAAGATCATTGCTTAGCTGAAGGTTATGGAACCAAGAAAACAAGTAAACATGCAGCTGCTGATGAGGCTCTGAAAATCCTTCAAAAAACACAACCCACTTACCCATCTGTCAAAAGTTCACAGTGCCAAACAGGCTCTTCACCCAGGGGATCTGGCAAGAAGAAAGATATAAAGGATCTCGTAGTTTACGAGAATTCTTCGAATCCTGTGTGCACGCTCAACGACACAGCTCAGTTTAACCGAATGACAGTTGAATACGTCTATGAAAGAATGACAGGCCTCCGATGGAAGTGCAAGGTGATTCTGGAGAGTGAAGTCATTGCAGAAGCAGTTGGGGTGAAGAAAACTGTCAAATATGAAGCTGCTGGGGAAGCTGTGAAAACCCTCAAGAAGACCCAGCCGACCGTCATTAACAACTTGAAGAAGGGAGCTATCGAAGATGTGATTTCAAGAAACGAAATTCAAGGCCGCTCGGCAGAGGAGGCCTACAAGCAACAAATCAAAGAAGATAACATAGGGAATCAGCTGCTGAGAAAGATGGGTTGGACGGGTGGCGGTTTAGGTAAATCTGGAGAGGGCATTCGGGAGCCAATTTCTGTCAAAGAGCAGCATAAGCGGGAAGGGCTTGGGCTTGATGTAGAGAGGGTCAATAAGATTGCCAAGAGAGATATTGAGCAGATCATCAGAAACTACGCCCGCTCAGAGAGTCACACGGATTTGACTTTCTCTACAGAGCTGACTAATGACGAGCGCAAGCAAATTCATCAGATCGCCCAGAAGTATGGGCTGAAGAGTAAGTCTCATGGGGTAGGCCATGATAGGTACCTGGTGGTAGGTCGAAAAAGACGGAAGGAAGACCTACTAGATCAGCTCAAACAGGAAGGCCAAGTGGGGCATTACGAGCTTGTGATGCCTCAAGCAAATTGAGATCTTACTAATTTATTTTCTCAGTGCCTGATGAGGCATATCTGTGAATTAAAGAAATGCTACATGTTCCAGTTGCAGAGTATATTCATTCTTAAGATGTTTCACCTTGTTCATTTCATATAGTGCTTTATTAGATATCGGAACCTGAAAAATTCCGTCCACTTGTATTAGCTTAACCCAGCAGATGATATTGTGCAGTTACCGTTTGTGTCTTTGATATTGCTGTGTCCCTCAGAGTTTCATAGTTTGTACAAAGCAAGAGCGCAGATCCAAATGGAATTTCACCCTTAGAAAGAAATTCCCATTTTGAAGGGCATAGCACAGCAATCCGCAACAATATGTGACATTGATATTAACTACAATAAAACTGCAGTCTTAATTCCAGACTTAAAATGTCAGATCATTTTGTATTATCTATTTTCATCTTTGTGTGAAGCCAGTTATAGAATGTTTAACAGTAACTTGTGCTGTACGTGTAAATGTCCTTATCAACTAAATGATGTAAAACTTTCTTAAAGTAAATTTAGTGTTCGCTTATTTATAACTTCTGCCATGTGGTTTCATGTGGTTTTCAGAATATTGGAAGTGATGTACTGTACCTTGTGATATATCAATTTTAACAAATTCTAGTCTTCATGCTGAGAGAGCACTACTTGAGAGAGCACTTGAAAAGTTTCAGAGTCTTTGGTTTACTCGGAAGAAAGGAAGCTGGAACTGTTTGTTCGTGGTGCCTTGCAGGGACTCACATCACAGCACCTCCCCATCGTAGCTTTCACTCGGTTTGGATGCGTGGCACATCCAAGGCGGCCAGAGCTGTGGGAGAGCTGAGTAAAAGACTGAAGATACACTGGTGCTTTGATGAAAAGGTCAGTTGGCTGGTCCCTCTCTCAGAAAGCTTACTAAGCTCCAAAAGCCAACTTTGTAACATATTTAAAACAGCTATTTTCGCTTATCTGGAATGTAAAAAGAAAGTATATAAAAAGAGTGTGTGCGCTTCCTGAATAAAAAGGAGCCCAAGTTGATCGAAATGGTGGCGTGCTTATTTCTGGGCAGCAGCCTCATAGTGACACTTTGGGCCTTTGGAGAGGGGAAGTGATGTTTGCACAAAGTATTTCAACACCAGAGCACGTGTGGATGAACGTGACTTAGCAAGTAGGGATGGCTCACCAGTCACCCAATCATGTTTTTCCTATGGACCAATCTGCTGGCTGCAACCCAGTCTCAGGCTGTTTAATTTTATGTGATTTTGTTTTTGTATCTCAGATAAATCAGGTACTAATATTCACACAGTTAATATTCAGAAATGATTATTAATGCTGATAGTTAAACACCTCCAATGAAATATTTAGAACAATGAGGTTTTAAAGTGTCTTAAAACATTTAGCACCATGCTTGACATGTAAAATGATCCACAATAAACAGAAATTTCCTTTCCTCTCTTTTCTTTATATTTTACATTAAGAAGCTGTCCATTGTAGGTAAATCAGTATTTTAAAAGTATAAAGGGATTAACTTTTATACCTGGGTCTCTCTAACTTTCAGTCACCTACAGTGATTAACACAGGTGTGATACTTGCTTTCCAGTAACTCGCCTACAGTGTGTGGCCTCTCCTAATGGTAGAAAGAGAAGTGAGGTGTGCATTTTTATTTGGCACTTAATGTTTTAACAATGGCAAGGAGAGCTAAGCTAAAATGTTTTTATAATTTTTTTTTTTTTTTTAACTTATGAGGCTCATACCAACCTTGAGAAGCTATGGTTCAATTAGTGAGTTAGAAAGATCATCCTTCAGTTCTCAAATAAGGGTAGCTTTGGGGATTAAAGAATGTAAAAACTCATTTCTCTTTCCATTTCTTTCCTCTTCCCAAAATGAGTTTTTGGGGGAGGGAGGAGTAGGGAACTGTTACATATAAATCTGGTTTATTTAATAAGTTCACCAGAACAGAATCTTAATGCCATTATAGTTAAGGCTCCCAAGTATTGGGCCAAGTACATACTTGGTTCTGGATTTGAGGCTCCAGATTTCCCAACTTCTTAGAGCAGCTTTGCATTGATGTGGAAATAGGGTGAAGTCACTTAACTCTGAAAACTGTGTGCTGAGAAATGGGTTTGGCAAGAATGAGCTGCTGACAATCTTGCTGTTCCGTTTTGTCCCCTATTGGTTCCTGTATTTTCCCTTTGAAATCGTCGTTTTTAACCTAGTAACCTTGCACAGTACCCGAACCATTTCAAATTTTATTTGAGTTACTTAAATGTTATACTAAGAAACTGTTTTTAGTTGTACACACACACACATCGAGTTTCACAGATGTTAGATTTTTTTCCTCCCTTTTGACTGCAAAATAAATGAAAATTTTATGCATTCTGTTGGGATATTTTTTTAGTAGTATACAATGTATCACTTTACTGTGAATAATCCCTGAAGGTGATCAGTCCTAAATAAAGGGCTCTAATTACTCCTTGTGTTCCTCATACCCCCTTTCCCACCTCAACAGGTGCAGAATTGAAGACTCAAGTTCAGATCTGTCATTTGAAAAGGGACCTCACATAACCTGTTTTACCTTTATTATTGTTATAATTATATGCAGGCAGCCTGAGGCATTTGTAAAAATAGATTGTAAAGAAAAAAAAAGGCAAATTAGCATTAAATGTCAAATGAACGGTTTCTGGTACCTTTTACCATGGGTATGATGCTTTGGGAAGTCAACTTCTTGACTGTTGTAAGGTTTTGAAAGGATTATTCCACGAAAGAGATTTGGAAATAGTGTTTCTTAGCAGGTATACAGAAAAAAAAAAAATACACCTTCACATTCCTGATCTCACCTTAATTTTTTAAAGTGTGATTAGCAGTGTCAATAAGGTACCCAGCCACAATAGGATAAAAAAGTACATGTAAAGCTAATGTATCAGGTGGAGACCAATTTAATGTGTTTCTCTTTGAAGCAGAAATGGACAAAACATTAAGCACAATTAAGGATGTTGCTCCGAAGTGAAACAAACCAATTAATGTGGTCAGTGTAGAATGAACTCTGCCACACTGAGCCTCCTTTAAGTGCCTTGTCTTAATGGATGAATGGGAACAAGACATAAGGATTTAATTTTATGTTGTCCCCCACCACCAAACAGAGGTAAGGTTCCACAAAGTCACTGTCATTATCTATTTAAAAAGAAATAGGCCCTAGCCAGTTTGCTCAGTGGTTAGAGCATCGGCCCATGGACTGAAGGGTCCCAGGTTTGATTCCGGCCAAGGGAACGTACCTCAGTTGCAGGTTCGATCCCCCAGCCCAGGTCGGGGTGTGTGCAGGAGGCAACCAATTGATGTGTCTCTATCACATCGGTGTTTCTCTCCCTTCCACTCTCTGAAAAGCAATGGAAAAAATATCCTCAGTGAGGATTAAAAAAAAAAATAGGTTGCTTCTCAGAAGAGTTTTGTTTAAGCAAGGTAACTTGATTGAGGATACCTGTACTCCCAAACTTTACACAGGACAGAAAATACCATCTTAGAATAGTTTGGTACTGTTTGTTTTTAAGCGAGGGCTTTTTAAAGGAGGTGAATGTCAGAATCAACAAGTTAGGTGCTGGTCTCTGAGGGTGCTGGTAAATATCCAGGTTTCTTTATTCTCCCCCCTTACCCATTTCATTATTTAGATTGATTATAATAATATTAATGCTGAAGTAGCTTTGTTTTATTTAAGTTTTATATCCTGTTAAAATTTTTTTTAAAAAGCATTAATAGTTATGACTGAAAAGAGTTTCCTCTCCAACAGTATTATTTTCCCTCTTCCAGAATCTGTATTTTTGCCTTTACCAGGTTTATTTCAAGGGGGGAAATGAGTAGGTGTGTGATTCCAATAATACTAAAAGTTCATACTGTTTAAATATAATTATACCTTGACTACAAAATTTTAAGGTTATTTTTATTTACAAGTTTTGAAAAATGTACATTTTTTACATGGGTTACTTGTGCAGTTAGATTTAGAAGAGTGATAAACGCACACAAGGTGACAATGGAACATTTAGACAAAACATTTACAAGCCTTGTCCCACACTGCTACTTAAAGGTACTGTCTATTTAAACGTATAAATACTCAAAGATTGCAAACGTGGACTTGAAGGTTCTTAGAACACTGAAAGGGAAGAAGAAACTAAAGCATGCAGCATGAACTCAGGATTTGCGTGGAAAATAGTTTGCCACAGATATGCTCCTTTCATTAGGTTAATTAAAAGTTGAAAAACTGAGGGGAGATTAAAGATTAAAGGATCACCTACCTTCCCCACATTAAAAACATGAGTTTCCATTCCTCTGCTCCCACACCTCTTTAAAAAGCAAAACCCCAGAAGACTTCCAGTACAGTCGTCCCTAGGTATCCATCAGTACACGCACAACCACCAGAGGCTTAACTACCTAGTAAACATCAGCGACAACATACCACCACCCCCCCTGAATATTTTCAATTTGTGGTTGGTTAAATCTGTGAGTGTGGAACCTGTGGATACAGAAGGCCGACTGTAGCCTGAAACTTCACATGGGTGTGCCCAGTGACTCTCTTGCAAGGAGAGGATGTGTCAGTCACTACAATTGCTGAATTCCTTTGGCTGAGCCCTTTCACATTCTCCTTCCTACCGATAAAAACCACCTCGTAGCCCCACCAGCGTAGCTCAGCAGTTGAGCATCAACCTACGATCGAGGTTTGATTCCCGGTCAGGGCACATGCCCGGGTTGCAGGCTCTATCCCCAGCAGGAGGCAGCCGATCAATGACTCTAATCATTGATGTTTCTCTCTCTCTCCCTCTCCCTTTCTCTGAAATCAATAAAGACATGTTTGTTTTTCTAAAAAAAAAAAAATTCACCGTATAATTCATATTGGTTAGATCTTAGAAACATAGCATTTTTAACTTTCATCTCTCAAAATGGATGTCTATATGGACACTTCCCTGTTTTCTATAGGCCATATTCCAAACATTCCCTTCTAAGTCCAACATGAGTGTTTTAGCCAGGATGAAGCACTTCAGCAGTCATTTTGTTAAAAATCACATCCTGGTCATCAAGCCATCAAGCTATGACTTGTATAACAATTCATTTAAAACACTTGGTGTAAAGAACGGTAACAAAATACTGCCCCAGAGCTGGAGATGAGATGCAACAGAAAAGGAATGAAGCATTAGCAAGTTTTGCACGTAACCCAGGTACAGTACATTTGATCTCATAGAGGGTGTTTCTGATGCTCGAGAAGATAGAAGGGGTAGGAAAAGCTTGGCGAGGGAAGATGGAAACAGCAGAATAACTATTTTGCTTTTAATGAAGTAAATGTAATGACACTGAGGAACAGGAAGGTGACAAACATCAATATGTATGTTTCATATGCCCGGCCTCTTCTGCTGCTGCACCCGAGTCAACAATCACGCCAGCTCTGTTCTACTATCGCAGAAACACGTTTTTCATATTCCCGCTTGTTCTCCTGATACAGCTGAGCGGCCTGGCTGTTTGCTGGGCTATTGGGATTGGGCTCATCCAATAGAGACTAGAAAGACAATTTGTAAAAGGTCAGTTCCTAGATGCGACATACATATATATGTATGTATGTGTGTGTGTATATATATATTTAAGACAGCCAATTGAATTGTTCTAAATAACAGCTGAATTTACTCTCAGCATACTAATCTAGACTTACACTAATCTGCTAGTAGCTGGGCAAAAATATATGTATTCTGTTGGCTTAGGTCCTAATGACCTACTCTTTACCTTAAGTTATGACTTTCAAAAACAATTCAGTTGCTAATACAGATATATAAAAAAGCCCATAGTTAGTCACATGAAGGAAAAACTCACTTGTATTGATGTTAAAATGGAAGACACATCGTAAGTTGGACTCCAGCGGTTCTGAAGTATGTCCAGACATATACTACCGTCTGCATAGACTAAGGGCAGAGAAGTATGCGTGTTAAACATAACAAAACCATCATGATTTTAACAGCATAGTTAAGACAGAGATAGTCAAGAATACTTTGCTTCTGAGGTTTAACAAGATTTCCTAAGCTATTCCTTGGTTACTTTCCTAACGAGTCTTAAGCATTACTAGTGAAACAATCAGGATAGGAGAATGTCAAATGTAATCAGTATAAAACTGGGAGATACTTAGTGATCCTTCTGAAAAGAGTGCGCCATTATCCAGGAAACCGTAAACATTTTCTAATAGGGTCCCTAGCCATCCTGTGAGAAATTCATTCCATCAAATTTGTAAACTCTATCTCCTATATGAAATGACAATCCAATATCCTAGAAAATATTAACCTGGATAAAAGGCAAGTTGTTCTAGGCTTACTACTAGGGAAAAAAAGAAAATGTTAAGTTAGAATCACCTGTGGTGCTTTTCCCATATACTACTGTATACCTGGCCCTTGACCACAGAATCCGATGTCCAGTAGGTCTGGACTGGGGCTAGACCATCTATACTTGTTAAGTGTTCTATGGTAACTCTGATCTACACCCAAAGTTGAAAACTATTGTCTTAAACCAGGGGTAGGGAACCTTTTTTCTGCCAAGGGCCATTTGGATATTTATAACATAATTCGCGGGCCATACAAAATTATCAGCTTAAAAATTAGCTATGAAAAAAGCTCCTAGATTTATTGAATTTCGAGGCCCACCTGTGGTTGCCTTGGCAGGGCCAGACCAAATGATTTCGCTGGCGGTATATGGCCCACAGGCCAGACATTCCCCACCCCTGTCTTAAACACTAGTGAAAAAATTACAACACAAGACTACCCAATCTGGCCTAGCATTAAAAGGAAACCTCAAGAGCATCCTGATTTTTGTTTAATAAGTAAATGATAAAGATAATCAAAATCAGGAGACTCTCAGACTCCAAGCAAAGGCAAAGCAGCTCCCCTGCTTTCATTCTAGGATTATAGCTGAAGACGGCAACAGAGCACCATGAGCACGTTCAGTTTTCAGGAAACAGCAGGATGCCTAAATACTCAGGTACCACAGACAAATCCCTAGGAATGCAGAATACCTCCCTAACAAACGGTGCAGTGGTTTAAAATACTGTAGTAAAAGTGATACTTGCCATTTGGATGAAACATCTTAGAGACAAATCTAACCGTAGGTGGTTTATTTGGATATTCCTCAGTGAATTCTATTATAAGCTTAAATGTTCCTGTAGTTAGAAAAGACAAGTTTAAGAAAACATAGTTATCGCTTTGTTCAGTAGTATTTTGTTTTCAATGCTATGTTTTGTGACTTTTTTTTTAAGTGTTAAATGAAATAATGCAAAGATATAGGGAGACTGGCTAAAAGATACATCTCCAGGAATTGCTCTAAAAATGGACTGGCTGGTATTGCCCAGCCAGTGTGGCTCAGCGGTTGAGCAGAGACCCATGAACCAGGAGATTACAGTTTGATTCCGTCAAGGCACATGCCCAGGTTTCGGGCTCGATCCCCAGTAGGGGGTGTGCAGGAGGCAGCTGATCAATGACTCTCATCCGATCAATGACTCTTATCATTGATGCTTCTCTCTCTCTCCCTCTCCCTTCCTCTCTCTGAAATCAATAAAAACATGTTTTTAAAAAATGGACAAGTATTGTAAGAACCACCACGCAAAGGTGATTTGTTTTGTTTTGACATTATTTTCTGTCAAACTTAAAAACAGTCATCTTTAACTCAAAATTACTACCTGAACACTGTGCATTTTGAAGGCATCTTTAAAATGACAAGAAACTAGCCCCGCCAGGCGTGGCTCAGCGGTTGAGCGTCGACCTGGGATCCAGGCGATCAGGGTTCGATTCCTGGTCAGGGCACATGCCCAGGTTGTGGGCTCAATCAATGACTCTCTCATCATTGATGTTTCTACCTCTCTCTCCCCCTCTCCTTTCCTCTGTCTGAAATCAATGGAGATATATTTAAAATAAAATAAAATAAAATAAAATAAAATAAAATGACAAGAAACTAGAGCCAAAATTTGGCCTTCTTTCTTTAGAAAACTGGAAGACCTTAAAGGCCTGTTTGAATCAGCTGCCATATTAAGCTCTCCAGAGAGTTTAAGTAGACTGGAGAGAATGGGGTTAAAAGGGTTCAAAAAGCTAGAAACACAAATAATCAAATTATTTTTAAAATAGAAGGCAACAGGCATAAAAGTGTTCACTGGTTCCTTTTCATATATAATGGCAACTCTATAATGAAAATGTAATTGAATGTAAACCAGAAAAAAAGTCACAGTCCTTCTCAAAACCCTTGAGTATGATTCACAAAGTACTTCACTATAAAATCAACTCAATCATTCACACTAATGGAGGGAATTAATGGCAGAAATAATTTTAAAAGTGCATTAGATTACTTTCGTGTCTCCAGAAAATTTATCTTTCTAATGATGTTAGTTTAGGCCACTACTGAAAAGAATTTATTTTTCTTGAACATGTGTCAACTAAGATAGCAGGAGGCCCTAAAGCATACTAGGTTACAGACTTATAAGGAAAGGACAAACTAGATCTCATTCAAGACTTGTAGGATGATGAGATTGAGGAAATTATTTCCTTCAAAATGTTATTTTTAATTTGGTTTAATAAATTCAAGAAAACAGTTGGGCAACTATTTTTCCCTGACTGAAATCTCTTCAAGTAAACTTGTGGAATCAGTTACTATCTGGTATAAGGTGATGCATATTCTACTGTATTACTCAGGTACATGAAATAAATCACTTATTCTATCTAATACAATAGGTCACACTTCAGATAAGAATGTAATTCGTTACTGATTCCTTCAGAGTAGGCAATTTATTTTCTTCTGGCTTCCATCAATAGGTTTATTACCACTTAAGTAAGAAAAGACTACAATCGTTCAACTGCTAATTGTTTCAAAGAATAGTACCAACAAGTTTAGTTTCTACCAGCAAGCTCATAGGAAACAACTTGCTAACAAAGTTGCCCTTCGTATGAACATATCACAAGGTTTCAGACTAATTTAAAATGCAACAAATAGAGACATACCCAAAAGGCTGCTGCTCCCTAAGAACAGAGTAAAATATTCTGGACTGGACAAACATGCTCTAGTCCATCAGAACATACTTCACAGTTATCACCACCTGGACATAAATCTCCCTCTTTTTGAGGAAGAAAGCATATTCTTCCTTTTCAGTACTACTGATGTTATAATATGCAAGAAAAAGTGGGTATCAGCGTTAGAGTTCAAAACTTTGAGCTGCTGTACGTATCTCAAGTGTAAACACATTTGGCTCGATGCTGAAATCTGATTTAATTACAGGTGAGAGATTTATCATTAAGGAATTGCTCTAAAATTGGGCAGATTTCATAGCACATGGCACTCTCAGGTACTTTAAATTAAAACAACCATTAAATATAATACCTAAATGTAGTAAAGCAACACACAAGGAGGCATAAGTGGAACTCTGCAGTCACACAGACCTAGGCTCAAATCCTGGCTTTGCTACTTACTAGTTGTGAAACCTGGGGAAGCCACTCAACCTGGCTAAACCTCAAGTTCCTCATCTGTAAAATGGAGTTAATGATAGTACCCACCACATAACATTGTTGTAAAGTTTACATGAGGGAAATATGCAGTGACACAAAATAAGTGCTTTATAAATAATAGTAATTCTAAACTTCAAAACCCAAACTTCACTATTAGTACGAAATATACAATTAATGGATTCAAATATTAAATAGTACTTTATTTCTGAACTACATCAAACACTCACAGTTAAATGCCAGTTGAGTACCTATGTTGGTGGCTCTCAAAACCCTTGACTTGAGCTTTCTGTCCAATACTTGCCCAGAAGTTCAACAAGGTGCTTACCTAGCTAGCTACCCAAGAGTCAAGCCTCTTAAAGCAGTTCATTTAATATCTTGTCTACCTGTTTATGTCTACCTGAATATAAATTAGGACTTACCCAGATCTTATTCAAAGTATGTATTTAAAAGGGGATATTTCATATTTCTAGCCACATTAAACGATCAGAACCTCTTTAGTATAACCCCCAGTGCAGTTTTTGAGATGCAAAACAAATGTTAAAGAAATTAAAAATCCTAGAACTAATATTACACAATTGAGGCTAGAGCTTATCCTCTGAATATTTAGATGGCGAGGCTTTAAAATAACTGAAAACTTAAACCTGTGCTGACTTGGTTCAAGTCCCTGAGGAGGCCAAAATATTGTAAGGAAAGTATCAATTAGTCCATCCATACATAGGAACCAGGAAAACTACATAAATGTATTAAATGACTGGTGTATGGCAATAGGGAGTGATATGGTTAAACTAACAAGTTTATGTTCTGCTAAAGACATTCACAAATTCAAAATTTTGAAAATATTGTGTTGGCCAAAGAAAACACCTCTGTAGACATTTTCTGCCATTTTGCCATTAGATTGTGACCCCTGAAAAGAAAGCAAAGTAAAAAAAGATAAAGAACTTATGGACACAGAAAACAGTGTAGTGATTGCAGGGGGAGGGTGGTGGGTGGAGGTAGGAGAGGGGATGGGGGGGATAAATGGTGATGGAAAAAATAAAATAAAGAGAAAAAAAGAAAAGTACATGTACTTAAAACATTTTTTGATGACTAAAAATTCAAATTTTTAAGATAACACCCAAATACTCTATCATAGGATTTATTTACCTTAAAAACATTCTTAGTTGCTTTTAAGTCATTCATTTTTTTAAAAAAAATCTTACACACAAATTCTTAAGAATACATCTATTATGAAAAGCAAATACTAGTATCTTCCTGTGTCTATTAACAATTTTTAGATAATGTGGAGAATGCTTTATTCCAGAGCGTTTGTATTCAGCATCTCCCCCCCCCCCCCCAAATACTCTGATGAGGAAGCAGTGTCCCCTCAGTGCTCTGGTAGTGTAAGTTCTTGGAAACATTTTTCTCTTACTTCAAGTGTGTGAAGTTAAATCAGAGTTGTTTTTCTCAAGATTTCATCTATATAACTAGGGCCTGGCTATTCCAGAAACTTCCATTACCAATGGTTTACCAGGAAGCAGCAAAAATAGTTTTGGGACTGTTAATCTATAGAATACATTGGAAACAGAGCAAAATCAACCATGCCACTTGTCCCTAATCAGTCTTTTCCAGTAAATTCCCTAATCATAAAGGAGGGGTTTTAACAAATGGTCACATTTTTTGTAGCCATAGTCAGTGTTCTAGACACTGAGGAAACATTCTTGGATAGCAGACTGTTCAATAGAATGAATCAGAAAAGAGTCCTGTCATTTAGTCTGAGTAATTCCTTTCAGTAATGCCAGGATGGAGATACACATCATCAAAAACAGAGTCATTAATGTCAAGAGGGAAAGTCCAGGTAGATAATGGATTCCATAAGTACCTTTTCAATTCATAGCACTTAAAACAAGAGAAAGGACCCTTGAAATATTTAAGTAGCCAACCCCCAGCAAAGTGATGTACTATTAATAAAGCTGTGCCCAGCATAAAGAAGTCTAGGTGAAATCAGGAGGGGGAAAAAAGAAACCAATGAAAACAGAGCCTGCTAAAGCTAAAGCAAATACACAGCTAATCTGCACATAAAGCTTAGGTAGGAAGAACTAGCACCAATGCAGTAGAGCAAAATTAAGTCTTGCTGTGGATCAGTTCAAATGATTTACTGCACCAAAGTAGCGTGCCTTTAGGATCCCTCTCTCCTGCTGTCATTTCTTTTCATTGCAGCACCGAAGAGCACTGATATTTACCCAAGGAATGAAGGTAGACAGTAAGCTAAAAGTTTTCAGGTGACTCTCTGTAGCCTCCTAGGGGAATCTGAGTATTTGAGACAAATTATAGAATTGGTTGATCTTGACCTACCTTGTGGACTAGTAGCACCAAAAAGTGATCCAAACTGTCAGCATAAGTATGTACTCAGAAGCTTGCAACGTTTTTGTTCCTACCTTCAAACTGAGTTGTGTGTGTGTGTGTGTGAGAGAGAGAGAGAGAGAGAGACAGAGAGAGAGAGAGAGAGAGAATCAAATGCTACATGACTAAAGGAAGGTAAGTCATTGAGAAAGAATAAGAGAAAGATCCTTTTCTTTTTAAAAATACGTCAAATATTAAAGATGTCAAACAGTAGTTCAAACACTTTTAATCATCTTTCAAATGAATTAAACTTTCAAAAAACTACACACACAACTGAGTGCACATAAAACTATATCACTGTCAATTTCCAATTTGTGATATTGTAATGTAGTCATTCAAAATGTTACCAATGAAGGGGGTGGGGAAGTGTGTGAAGGAAACATAATCTGTCTGTATTATTTATTACAACTGCACATGAATCTGTATTTACCTCAAAATGGAAAGTTTTTTTTAAAAAATCTTTAAAAAGAATTAATATGTGTGTTTTTTAAAGTCAAATTTAAATCTTTGAAAACTCATTTAAAAATAAGAAGCAATATTACACTCAAACTGGGCATTAAAAAACATTTTAGAGCAAGCAGTGAAGCTGTCAGGCATTCAATGCCAGATTGTAGAAACCAGATAGTTGTGTTTAAGAGATGTTTGCATCCATTCAACATCCAAGAAACATATTAAGCACCTGCTGTACACAGTTCCTGCCTTGTGGTAGAAAGCTAACCAGATGGTCTCTGGGGGTCTCTAAGTCTACCGGCAAGTGGTTGGGTTGATACCAGCTCAGTATCTTGATGGGGGGCTGAATTTGGCAGATCACAGCGCCGACCTCAAGAGTGTTTAACATAGGTGCTGTGAAGCTCCTTTAAAAAAGTGACTTCCTTACTGAGGTTTTTCTTATAGAAGCAAACCAGAAAAACGGTGAATTCTAGTGAAGGAGACAATAGCCAGAACAACCTGCTACATACTGGATTCCACTCAGGCCTTTAGTAGGCAGAGGCTAGGGAGAAGCGGGTTCCTAAGAGGCACTTCCAAGGAGGACTAGGAACCCTTTCCCCAGATGATGAGGCTCCTGAAAGGTGTGTGTAAAGAAATTCTCTTACCATCCTCAAACGGGGTCCCTTCGGGCCTGAAATACAGAGAAAAACAGTCAGTTCCCGCTTCAGGGGTTCCTCACTCCCTGGTTCATTTTACGAGATGGCTATTCCGGGCTCTGCCAAGTCCTGTCAGCTCCACCTCCGGTAAAGCCCGGGTTCCCGGGTTGGATAATTCACTCCGAATAGGTGTTTCGGGCTCAGAAACCGAGTGCAGGCCGCCGAGCCTAACCGCCGCCACTCCCCGCCCCGCCCCCCTGAGAACCCCAAACGGTTCCCCCGGCAGCGGGAAGCGAGCTAATCGAGGCACAGGCTCCGGAGAGGCGCCTAGGCCCGGCCAGACCCCAACACTGTCCCTCTCCCACTCCGCTTTCGTCAGGGGCCGGTCCCAGGGAGCCAAGAAGAGCCACCTAGCATCTCCCATGGGTCGCCAACGCCCGGAACGCAGACTCACCCAAAAATGACCGCGTTCCACACCATTATGTTGTTCTCGGACGGAGCCCCACTGACTCCGGCGGGAGGATCCTCCTGTAACCTTTAGAGAAACACACAGGGGCGCCGTTAGCGGGCCGCCCCCCCGCCCCAGGGCCGCCCCGGGACCCGCCCTGATCCCGCTGCCAGCCCCCGGCCGCCGCCGTCCCTGTCGGTTACCTCTTGAAGTCCCGCATGAGGCGCCGCCGAGCCGGGGTAGACATGTCTCGAGCGGGGTCAGGGCTGGGGCATACACCGGGATCGCGGCTCCCCGCCGAGGGTAAGGAGGCCGACGCGGCTGAGGGAGCCGGGGAAGCCGGGGAGGAAGCGCCCAGAGGCACCGCACTGCCCCTACGGAGTCGAGGGTCGGTCTGGCGCCGGCTAAGCACCACCCCAGAGTAGACAGGGGCTGAACCAACCTGGAAGGAGGGGGGGGGGGGGACGTTGAACGCTGAGGGCCGGACAGGCTGTACCAATACCGGGGGGGGGGGAGCGAGGAAAGTTGCTTAGGTCATTAAAGCCCAGCCCAAGCCACGCGGGCCCAGGCAGTCGGAAGCTGGGACCGAAGGCTGCAGTTCACCGGGATCGGGTGGCGGCATGGGCTCCATCCCCACCTGTCAAGTCTAAGAGAATCCTGGGAAGCTTTTTCTTCGTGGTTTTTTTTTTTTTCTTTCTTTTTCTTTTTCTTTTTCTTTTTCTTTCCTTCTTTCTTTTTATAAAGACCAGATCACTTAAAGTGCGCCGGGTGGCTGGGGGGAGGACTGGGCGGAGCCAGCTCCAAAGGTCCTCGGAAAGCGGGAACAATGCCTGCACATCCTCTGGGGACACAGGACACTGGGCAGGGGCTGCGTGTGACCCGTGAACAAGAGGAAATCGGCCTCCACTATGACAGGGCGCTGTGGGTCCCTTTTCTGTGGGATGAATGGGATGGGTTTGGGTCCCAACACTTAGGCCAAGGATCACCCCAAAGCAGAATGAGGTGCTGGTGTGTGTCCTGGAGAAAACGAATGAGAGCTTTAAGGCAAGAGTGAGGTTTCAGCTCTGGGCACTCACAATTTGGTTCTGGAACCACATTTTCCCTGGGCAGTTCAACGAGCCAAGCGGCTGCTCTATGTTCAGGAGAATCCAAGGCCTGAGAATGTCCGGCTGCGGAGACCTGCGAGGGCAGCGGGCCTGGACTAATGGTGATGGGAAGATGCGTGAAAAAGCTGCAGGTTGCAGGGAAGAGTCACAGGATGCGGACCTGCAAAAGCAGTAACAGTTTTAAAGAAAACATTTTAAAGGTCAACCCCAAATAACTTAGAAGGTAGGCAAAATACTCATTTAGGAATTTGTGAGGCCCTGGCCGGGTAGCTCAGTAGGTTAGAGCGTCGTCCCCATATGCTAACGTTGCCTGTTCAATCTCCTGTCGGGGCACATACAAGAAGCAACTAATGAATGCATAAATGAGTGGAATGACAAATCGATGTTTCTTCTCTCTCTCCCTTCGCCCCTTTCAAATCAATACATATAAACACTTTTTTTAAAAATTTTTATTTTAAAAGAATGTTTTAAAATATGAGAAAATTAGGCCTGGGTTAGGTCCTGGAGAGTTTTGAATGCCAAACTAATGGATTTCTTGGAAAGCGGATGAGCAGAGAAGTGACTTGATTACAATTGTGCTAATCAAAGATTGGCCCCAGGAGAACAGCTAGGACATTCATGAAGCATTCTAGGTAAGAGATACTGAAAAGGCAGTGACAATAAAAATGGAAAGGAGGGGAAGAATGGAAAGGACATGGCACCAGAGTGACTTGGGGAAAGACAGAGGGAGAGTCAACAATGGCTGCAGTTCTAAGCCCAAAGGCAACTGGAGGTTTGAAGGTGCCACAAACACAATTTGAAAATAGACGGGGGGAGGGGTACTTTTGGGAGAGGGAATTTGGGGACTTACTGAATTCATGGGAATGATGAGACATACACATGAAGATATCCACGAGATATCAGATGTGCAGAGATTTGTTTCTAACATGGGAAGTACTTGACAATGGTAGTAATTCGAGCTGCTACTTAACAACAGGTACCTTTCATGCCAAGGATTTATATCTCCCATTAACTCCAAAATATCAGTTAAGGCAAGTCTCCCCATAACCTCACATTGTATCTGTGGTGTGAAGGAGATATAAAAATAAATTTTAAAATCCTCTCCCTCTCATCTAGAAACTTGGACTAATACACACATATGAAATCAACAAAAGCAAGATCTACAAAAGCAAATGCATTCGTTTCCTACTGCTGCTTAACAAATTACCACAAGCTGTTGGCCAAGTTCAGTTCTTTGCAGCTAGAAAACTAAGGCCTCCATTTTCTCACTGCCTGCCAGCCAAGGACCATTCTCAGCTCCTAGAGGTCTCCCACATTGCTTGCCATGTGGCCTATTCCATCTTCAAAGTCAACAGAGAATTTTTCTCCCATCAAATCTCTCACACTCTGAATGTCTTTCTTCAGAAAGAGCCCAGTTCACTTTAAAGGTTTATCTGATTAGGTCAGGCTCACCCCGGATAAGCTCCTCTCTTAAAATGATCTGAGCCTGGCTGGCGTGGCTCAGTGGTTGAGTGTCGGCTTATAAACCAGGAGGTCACCGTTGGATTCCTGGTCAGGGCACATGCCCGGAGTTGTGGGCTCAGTCCCCAGTGGAGGTGTGCAGGAGGCGGCCGATCAATGACTCTCTCACCATTGATGTTTCTATTTCTCTCTCCCTCTCCCTTCCTCTCTCTGAAATCAATAGAAAAATTTAAATCATCTGATTTGGGGTCTTAATTACATCTGCAAAATTCCTTCACAGGAGAGTCTAGATTAGTGCCTGATTGAGTAACCGAAAGAAGGTGTGTGTACATTAATAGCCAGGAATCTTGAAGGAGAGGGTGGCATTGGAGAATTCTGCCTACCTGAGGAGCAGCAGGATACATAGCAGAAGCATGTGAATCCACAAATGATGAGGGACTGCACAGCAGGGGACGCATGGTTTTGCTGTGGTTAGAACAAGCTCCCTGGAATAGATCTATTTCAACTTTATTTCAAAAGAGATGAAAGCAGCGCTTGGGAGAGGAGTCAAGTAGTTTCTACGAGGGCCCCAGCATGAACGAGGACATGGAGCTAAATCATGTTCTGAGGATAGTGGGCAGATTAACCTTTAAAAGACGGCATTTAAAAGACAGCATCATACAAACTCCATATATTTTCCAGGATCAACTGTACAAATAATGGTTTCTTTCCTTTTGCCTGTAAAAAAGAACGGATATGCTCAGGTTCCTGAGTATTTAACATGGCTAACAGAGAATGGGGAAGCCTCTGCTTGGAAAAGTCAGGGCAACGGAAGTTGGTTAAATGGCCTCAAATGCAAGGATGAGGAATTTAGGCCTGATAGGCAGCTTTCATAGGTGTCTGAGCCTAAAAGAGACGTGTTGAAAACCTCCTGCTGAGAAGTTGGCATATCGTGTACGAGAGAGTAGGAAAGAGACTGGCAAGCTCCTGACACTGGATATAAATGTCTGAAAGTTATCAAAGCCTAGAGATGTATTTGAGTTTGTTGTGGGCTTGTCTGTTTTCTGAACTCCCTTTGCTCTTCCTTCCAAGAAAACTCAGGAGCATGAACCAAAGCAGTTAGGAAGCCCCATGGCAGCAGGGAATGGGGACAGTACCCTGACTGCACAGTGCAGTTGCACTGTGGGAACACAGAGCCCCCCATTCCTCATCAGAAGCACGGTTGTCATAGCAAAGAGGCAACACAGCAGAGTATTCTCCAGCACAGATGATCGTCAGGCTAGAACACACCAACGACGGCAGAGTTGGCCAAGCAGTCCTTCCACCTCCTTCCCACCTCTGCATCTTGAAGAAATAACCTCTTCAAAGCCAAGTGTCCCTCTTGCCTCAAAGCAGGGATCAGAAACCAGAAATCCTTTTCAGTTTAAAGTGTGCTGGCAATGCAGCTTCAGGGACGATAAATACTATTCCAAAATGTCCATAGGCAAGGATTTGAGAATGTTCCTCAAAGGAGGACTGTGAAATATGGGAGTATATGACCAGGGAAATTGTAGAAGTTCATTTATGCAGCTTTCAAAATGCAGACTAGACTGTGATTTTGCTGAACTATTTTGGGTTGGAAGGGCAGACCGGATAAACCACCATTTCCTGCCTAGGAGGCTGTGAGTTTGTATTTCTGTTAGCCAGCGAAGGCAAGGAATTTTATTTGCCTCTAGTTTTCACTTCTGTTGATAAAACGTAGTACAAATGGCAACCAAGAAAACAGAAAATGAAACACAAGGTCTGCCTCGACTCCAATAATCTCAGAAGACAAGTCAAGGAAATCACATAGGAAACAAGTTGTCACAGTGTGGCTTTTGGCAATGAAAGTAGTAATATGGCCCTAGCCGGTGTGTCTCAGTTGGTTGAGAGTTGCCTGGCGCACCAAAAGGTCACAGGGTTCCATTCCTGGTCAGGGCACATGCCTGGGTTTCAGGCTCGATCCCCAGTAGGGGGCGTGCAGGAGGCAGCCAATCAGTGTTTCTCTCACATCAATGTTTCTCTCTCCCCCTCTCCTTTTCTCTCTCTCTCTAAAAAAAAAAAAAAAAATCAATAAAAACATTTTAAAAATTAGTACTATGTGATTCATTTATAGCCCCTAGGACATAGGGAGAGAAAGGGAGAGAGAGCAGAGAGAGAGATAGAGAGAGGAGGGAGAGGGAGGGGAGGGGAAGGAAGGGGAGTGGAGGAGTGAGAGGAGAAAGAAAAGGTGAAGCTTAGTGGAATGGGGAAGTTGGGGCATGAACATAGGATTTTACTACCAGCTGAATTGTTGAATCAAGAGAAACAAAGGCTGGTATGGTAGCCTGAATAATGCTCCCCTTCCCCTCCTCAAGACCTCCATATCCTAATCTCTGGAACCTGTGAATACATTACCTTAAATTGGCAAAACGGACTTTGGAGATGTGGTTAAATTTAAGAATCTTGAGATGGGGAGATTATCCAGGATTAAATATGGTAGGCCTGATGTAATCATGTGGGTCCTCATAAGAGGGAAGGAGGAGTCCAAATTCAGAGAGGAGGCCATGTGAGGATGGAAGCGGAGACTGGAGTGATACAGCCACCATCTGAGGAGCCCAGGGATGGGGGCAGCCTCTAGAAGCTGGAAGAGGCAAAGAATGGACTCTCCCCTGGAGGCTCTAGGAGCAACCAGCCCTGCTAACATCTTGACTTTGGACCAGCAAGATTGATTTTGGACTGCTGATCTCCAGAATTGTGAGATAATACATTTATGTTTCTTAAGCCACTAGGTAGTTTGTTACAGTAGCAATAGGAAACTACTACACATGGCTACAGTGTTGCACATGGGAATTCAATCAAACCAGCTACATCCACCGAATCAAGCCTGCCATCTTTTTCCCTACAGCCTGCAAGCTATATTTTTAAATGGTGGGAAATGATCAAAAGAAGAAGAATATGTAATAATATGTCATGACACATAAAGACAATATGATATTTAAATTTCAATGACTGCTTTTGTGCTACAATGGCAGGGTTGAGTAGCTGTGACAGAGACCGCATGTGGTCCTCTCATCACTTCACACTCTTGGTTGGTCCACTACAAATCCCAGTGATGCAGTTAAAATTCAACAGCGTTTTGAGTGTCACGCATATCACCATATTGTGGCATTTAAAAAAATTAAAAGTGCATGCCTATCATGTCAAAACAAGAAAATAAAAGTGGATTTTGAATATCATGCTTTTAAGTGTAGATTACTTGGTTATCCAATTAGATGTCAAAGCACCTTGTTTATTAAACAGTGATACTGTAGCATTGCTCAAAGAATACAATATACATGGACATTACCAAACTGAGCGCTCATTGCAATGTTCCCAGCTCACAGGAGAGCAATGGCTAGAAAAATTAGAAAGCTTAAAATGGAATGAATATCTTATCATAGCAGAATTCTTCACAAAAATAAAACATGAAAATGCGGCTGTGGCCAAAGTGAGTTTCTGAGTGGCTCATTTCTTAGCCAAGGAAGGAAAGCCGTTTACTGATGGTCAGTTAATTAAATTGTGTTTGACTGCAGAAGCCAAAGAAATGTGTCCAAGGAAAATAAACTTTTTAAAGACTATTAGCCTTTCAACAAGAACAGTGGCTCAAAGAGTTAAGGACATTGGAAGAGATATCAATAGAAATGAAAAACAAACAAACAGGGCAGCCCAGCCAGTGTGGCTCAGTGGTTGAACGTCAACCTAGGTCACCAGTTCGATTCCTGGTCAGGGCACATGCCCAAGTTTCAGGGGTCGATCCCCAGTGAGGGACGTGCAGGAGGCAGAGATCAACAAGGCGTCTCTCTCATCAATGTTTTTATCTCTCTATTTCTTTCCCTTCCTCTCTCTCTAAAAATCAATAAAGACATATTCTAAAAAAAAAAAACATTAAAAAAAACACATTTAAAAACAAAACAAAAACAGGGCAGCCCTGCCCGGTTAGCTCAGTTAGTATCGTCCTGATACACCAAGGTCGAGGGTTCAATCCCCGGTCAGGGCACAGACAAGAAACAACCGATGATGCATAAATAAGCGGAACAACAAATCGATGTCTCTCTCTCTCTCCTCCCCCCTCAAATCAATATAAATAAATAAATAAATAAATAAATAAATAAACAAACAGAGCAAGTGGTTTTCCTTGGCTCTTGATGAGTTCACAGATGTTTCCAATACTGTTCAGCTGTTTACTCAGAATCAACGCTGAGTTTAGAGGGATGGAAGAATTGGCCTGCATGGGTAGTCTGTGTGGGACAACTGCAAATTAGAATATTTCCAAAGAAGTCAAGAGAACCCTAGTTCAGTACAACCTGAAGCAGAATCTGCTAACACGCGTTCCAAATCTGTGCGGAGCAGAGAAGGGCTTAGTTGGACAAATGAACACAGCTTGAGAAAATGTAAGTTGTTTAAATGCCATCCATGGTTATTCTATTCCTCTAGCTTTTCCTCTAGACTTGATCATTTTAATGAGTTTACCTTACGATTACAAGGCAAAACACTGCTTATATGTGAAACTTATTCTGCAGTAAATTCATTTCAATGACAACTAACATTGTTTGTATCAAAAGTAATGTCAAGTTATTTTAATCACTTCCTGTGCTCTAAAAAATTGAAACAAAAATAAAGATTTGTATGCCCACACAAATTTGCAGTAGACATCTTTTCTGAGTTCAAACTACAGTTCCAGTCGCATTTTTCAGACCTTGATGCAAAGTGCAAAGGAAATTTCTATATTTCAAAATTAATTTGTGCATTTGAGGAGCTTCCACCTAAATTTCCATTGGAAGTGCGTACTCTGTAATGTAATGACAGGCTAGAAGGCAAATACTAAGAGAAGAATCTAATTGAATTTCCTAAATGCCTCCTAAGAAATGAAATGCTCAATTAAAATCAGTTGCTGTGGGTGGATATCAGTATTTGGAAGCATTTATCTGTGTTAAAATTTTTTTAAAGATGAAATACACAAACTCTCATTACAGATAAGTATTAACAGAGGAATATTTGCAAATGATTTTTAAATATTATTCAAGACCTTTATTAACAGGTGCATGCAATTTGTTGACTCTTTTGGAAAATCAAGTTGTAAACTTTTATTAGAAAGTAAAAATGAGGCCCAACCGGGCGTGGCTCAGTAGTTGAGTGTCGACCTAAGATCTAGGCGATCAGGGTTTGATTCCCGGTCAGGGCACATGCCCGGGTTGTGGGCTCGATCAATGACTCTCTCATCATTGATGTCTCTCCTCTCTCTCTCTCTTTCTCTCTCTCTCTCCCTTTCCTTTCCTCTCTCTGGAATCAATAAAGATATATTTAAAAAAAAATAAAAACCTTTAAAGGTATATTGAGATTGAAGCCAATTTTGATGATAGGGAACACTCACTTTGAAATGTTATCCCTCTCCATCAAAGAATGTCATTCTGCTCATTAGTAGACCTGTATTACAAAACCCAATTATTATATTTTTAATTCCATCAATGAAACATTTGTGAAAATTTGTTTTCTCTCTTGTTATACAAGCACCTAAATTCTTGATTTTACCTCTTGGCTCTCAAAGCCTAAAACATTTACTCTCTAGCCCGTTACAGAAGAAGTTACAGAGGAAGTTTACCCACTATTGGGTTACGGAAGAAGTTTACCCACCATTGCACTAGACCAAGCCACACGAGGGGTGATATTATTTATAATTGATCACTATACAACCAGTATATAGCACAGTGCCTAACACACAGTAGAAGATCAATAAATACTGAATAACATAGAATCATAGTGATGACATTGGACTAAGACCTAGGAGCAAACACTGATTCTTTAAGACTTGCATTGATATTTCTTTTATACTTTATTTAACTCATGTTTGTTTGAAGGCTAGCAGATCACTTTAAATCCCATTGGTTTACATCTTGTTTTCTTGAAGACTACACTTCTTCCAGCCAACCTGTCAATTTTCTAGTCATAAGCTCCTGCTATCTTCAGTAAATTCTGTTAAAAACCCACTGTTTTGGTGTCATCACTTGGGTTATTGAAGTTATTTGATGTAAAACTGTCTCAATGTCCTTATTCTGGATGGCTGCAGGATCCTGTCCTCCACAAAAAGCATTCTGGGAGAGTTTCTAGGTTGGGGAAAGGAAGGGTGGAAGATGTTCTCTTATATCTGTGGCAAACAGGATCATTAAGATGCGTCTATTTGCAAATCATTCGTATGATTAGGGTTCAGTATTCAGAATATATAACAACTCATACAATTCAACAATAAAATGACAAATAACCCAATTAAAAATGGGCAAAGGGTTTGAATAGACATTTCTCCAAAGAAGATACATAAATGACCAGTACATGTAAAAAGGTACTCAATATCATTAGCCTTCAGGGAAAGGGAAATCAAAACCACAGTGAGATACCACTTCACACCTACCTGGATAGCCATGATAAAAAAGACAGACAAAAATAATCACTGGTGAGGACGTGAAGAAATCAGAAGCCCTTCCCCTACTTGGATTCCTGGTGGGAACGGTAAAGCCAGTTTGGAAAACACTCTTGGCAGTTCCTCAAAAGGTTAAACATCAAGTTACTATATGACCCAACAATTCCACTCCTATACACCAAAGAGAAGTAAAAATATATGTCCTCACAAAAACTTGTACACCAATGTTCAAGTAGCATTAGTCATTATATCCAAAAAGTAGAAACAACCCATATGTCCATCAACTGATGAATGAACAAAATATATTATTCAGCTATAAAAAAGAATGAAGTTCCTTTTTACTGATTCACACTACATGGATGCATTATGTTAAGTGAAAGAAGCCAGACACCAACAACCACATATCGTATTATTTCATTCATATGAAATGTCCAGAAGAGGCAAATCCATAGAGACAGAAAGTAAATTAGGGGTTGCCAGGGTCTGGGAAAGAGGTGGGGAGTGACTAGTAACCACATAGGATTTTTTGAGGGGATGATGAAAATGTTCTGAAATGAGATAGTGGTGATGGTTGTACAACTTTGTGGACAAACTAAAAACCCACTGAATTATACATTTTAAAAGGGTGAATCTTATGTTATGTGAACTATATCTCAGGTTTAAAAAGATGTCTCTACTTCATCAGGTACTCAACCTGAATATAGCCATTAAAATCATAGAGGCACACCTAAAATCTGCATTATGCATATTGCAAAGCAGTTCCAGTTAACAGGCTAGGCAAAGGAGGATCTGGGCGACTGGGGACGCCCCCGGGCTTCTTAGCCTAATGAGACAGCCCGGAAGCTCACGTGACTACCAGTGACACGTGATCGGCGTCAGTATAGGGAGAAGGCTCAAGGAGCGTTTGTGACGTCATTTCCGCGCGACTCGTATTTGGCGCAGAGTTTGCGGGTTTCTCCTCGGAACTATGCCTAAAGTTGTGTCGCGGTCCGTCGTCTGCTCCGACACCCGGGACAGGGAGGAATATGACGACGGTGAGAAGCCCCTCCATGTCTACTACTGTTTATGCGGCCAGATGGTTCTGGTGCTGGGTGAGTAGTAGGGGAACTGGTGGCGACGGGGGGGGGGGGGGGGGGGGGCGGCGAGGGGGGGAGGGGTGGTGCTCTGCGAGGGTCGAAACTTCCGGTTCTCAAGTGTGATTTTTCTCAGGCTCTTTGAAAATTGGTTGGCTTTCCTTCTGCATCAAAATCCTCCCTACACATCCCCACGCGACTCGGGGGCGGTTTTACTGGTTACTGTTTAACGTTGTCCTTGTGACTTTGTATCCAGATGTCTCAAAATTAATTCCTCCTTCAGAAAAAAAAGATTTATCTTCCCGTCCTCTCACTCCGCCTCTAGATGCAGTAATAGCTCTTATCTGAAATGAAAATAAAACCCTTCCTTAATCCTACATTCTCCTTCAGCTATGACCCCATTTCTTTGCTTTTTTTAAAATAGCAAAATTTCTACAAGAGGTGGTCTACATTGGCTGTTTCTGCATCCTCACTTCCCAATTGACCTCACTTCAGACAGGCTTTCCTTCCCCCCTCACCGTCTAAACCACATTTGTCAATGTTAATAACATATTACCACTTCCAGTGGTCAATCAACGATCATTTTAGTCCCCATCTCAGAGGCATTTGACAGAGATGAGCACTCCATCCTTCTTGAAACACTTTATTTGCTTCCAAGACTCTACACTCTCCTGATTTTCCTTCTACCTCAATTTTTGCCTCTTTTCAGTGTCTGGTTCCATTTTCTGCCTCAGACTTAGGCCTTGCAAGGCCCTGGGGCTCAGTCTTCTCACCTGTTCTCAATTTGTACTCACTCCCTAAGTGATTTCAACCATTCCCAAGCTTTAAATACCATCTATATGCTGATAACTCCCAAATGTTCATCTTTAACCTGCACCTCTCCTCAAACTCCAGCTGCCTATTCCATGTCTCCACTTGGATGTCTAATGGGCCTCTCAAAGAAATCATGTTCAAATTGATTTCATGATACCCTACTCCCTGCTCTCCACTGTTCCCCTCAGTCTTCCCTATTGCAGTCATTATCTCAGAATTCTTCTTCTTTCTTTAAATCCTCACCCAAGGATATGTTTTCATTGATTTTTAGAGAGAGGAAGGGGGAGAGAGAGAAAAACATCGATAGGTTGCCTCTCATATGTCTCCCGACTGGGGATTGAACTCAACTTAGGTATGTGCCCTGACCAGGAATCGAACCCACATCCTTTTGGTGTATGTGACAATGCTCCAACCAACTGAGCCACTTGGACAGGGCTCAGAATCATGCTTGAAATCTCTCTTTTTTTTTGGCTGTGTACAGTGAACTTTATTGATGGTGCCCCTAAGCCCCTCCCCTTCAGGGTGTCTGGGATGGAAACTGTTGAGATCAGGAGATTTTCAGCGTGTTGGGGGATCTATTTGTGACAAGAACTCCGCAGCAGGTGAGGGCCTCTCTTCCTTTTGCTGGGGCTGGTGTTCCAGGGGGCTCTTACTCCTTGGAGGCCGTCCACCACCCTGTTGCTGTAGCCAAATTCATTGTCATACTAGGAAATGAGTTTGACAAAGTGGTCATTGAGGGCAATGCCAGTCCCAACATAGAAGGTGGAGGAGTGGGTGTCACTGTTAAAGTCTCAGGAAACAACCTGGTTCTCAGTGTAGCCCCGATGCCCTTGAGTGGCCCTCTGACACCTGCTTCACTACCTTCTTGTCATCAGATTCGGCAGCTTTCTCCATGTGGCAGGTCAGATCCACAGTCAACACATTGGGAGTAGGGACATGGAAGGCCATTTCCAGTGATCTTCCCATTCAGCTCAGGGATGACCTTGCCCACAGTCTTGCAGTGGCAGTAGAAGCAGGGATGATGTTCTGGGCATCTCCTTAGTCATCATGCCACAGCTTCCCAGAGGAGCCATCCATGGTCTTCTGGGTGGCAGTCATGGCATGGACTGTGGTTACAAGTCCTTCCACGATGCCAAAGTTGTCATGGATAACCTTGGCCAGGGGAGCCAAGTAGTTGATGGTTCAGGAGGCGTTGCTGACAATCTTGAGGGAGTTGTCATGCTTGTCATTGTTCACACCCATCACAACCATGAGAGCATCTGCAGAAGGGGCAGAGGTGATGATCCTCTTAGCTCTACCCTTCAAGTGAGCCCCAGCTTTCTTCAAGGTAGTGAAGATACCAGTGGACTCCACAGCGTATTCAGCACCAGTATCACCCCATTTGATGTTGGCAGGATCTCGCTCCTGGAAGATGGAGACGGACTTTCCGTTGATGACAAGCTTCCTGTTCTCAGCCTTGACTACCTTTGAACTTGCCATGAGTAGAATCACGCTGTAACATGTAGACCATGTAATTGAGGTCAATAAAGGGGTCTTGATGGCAACAGTATCCCCTTTGCCAGAGTTAAAAACAGCCCTGGTGACCAGGCGCCCAGTACAGACAAACCGGTTCACCATCGTGTCTCAGGGTTGTAGCTGGCACTCTGCAGGAAGATGAGGCTGTCTGACGAACAGGAGGAGCCTAGAGCTGAATTCTCTCTTTGTTATACCTTACATCCATCCAGTCCATCAACAAATTCTGCAGGTTCTTCCTTGAAAAGCTATCTAGAACCTGGCTACTTCTTACCACCTCCATTTCTACCACTGAAGTCCACGCTACCATTATCCTTCACCTGGATTTCCACAGTAGTCCCTTGCTTTCTACTTTTTGTCCCTAGTGGTCTCTTTTCCACACAGCAGCCAGAGTCCTGTTTCAAACTGCTGTTTTCCTATAACACCAAGAATAAAACCAGAGTCCATGCCAAGACTATGCATGATCAGACCCCCAGCTACCTCTCAGGCTTCATCTCATAACACTCTTCCCCTTGTTCACTGCACTTCAGCCACAGTGGCCTTCTTGATGTTTCTCTGTCACATCAAAATGTTCCTGCCCCCAGGCAGGACCTTTGGGATTTTGTCTGCCTCCACCCCTCTTCCCTTGGTGCTTCCTTACTTCATTCAGGTCTCTGCTAAAATGTCACTTTAGAAAACTTCCCTGGCTACCACCTTATGTAAAATAACACCCCTGTCACTCTGTCCTTTTACCCTGCCCGACTTTTCTTGGTAGCACTTAACACTGTCTGAGATTACTGTTCTTCCTCTTAATATTCTGCCTAATGTTTTAAAAAATATATATCTTTATTGATTTCAGAGAGAGGAAGGGAGAGAGAGAGAGAGAGAAACATCAATGATGAGAGAGTCATCATTGATCGGCTGCCTCCTGCACGCCCCCTACTGGGGATCGAGCTGACAACCCAGGCATGTGCCCCTGACCACGGGAATCGAGCCATGAACTCCTGGTTCATAGGGCCATGCTCAACCACTGAGCCACACTGGCCACAATCTTCCTAAATTTTTTATTAGCATGTAGCATTATCCAAGATCACATTATATAATTATTAGTTTTAAGTTTTCTGCCTCCTCTGCTAGACTGTAAACTTCATCAGGTTAGGCACTTTGTCTGCTCTGCTCTTTGCTGAATTCCCAGCACAGTGTTGGGACTGTGCCTGGTATACAGAGGACCCTCACATATTTGTGGAATAAATGAATTCTCTTTTGATCACCTAGAGTTGGGTCTGAATTCTTATTCTGCTTCTTATTAAATGCGTGGCAGATCTCTTACCCTTTCTAAACCTCAATTCCCTCATCTTTAAACTAGGAATACTAAATGTCTACTTCAACAGGTCGATGTGAAGAGCAATGAGCTATCGTGCAAACTGCCTGGTGATCTCTAACTCCCCCTCCACCTTCTCTGTTAATCTCAAATTACTCTGATCACTTGAATTCTCTATGAGCCTTTAGGTATTTAATTGGCATTATATCAATTTTCCATCTGTTTTATAACTATACCTAATTTATTTCCTGTGTGTTTTCATATTAAAACTTCTCTAACTGGGATGAGTCATTTGCATACTATATATAGCATACCACCTACCCTCTCTCCTTTTCTAAGAACTTATCCACCTTTCCCAGTGCTTTCCTCATAGGCATTGGAGGATGCTTGATTATTTCTTCTGATTCTAATGCTTTATAACACAAACCAAGTGTACCATGACACTTGAATCACAGAAATACTCAAAACTTGAATTGTAGTGCCGGGGAGGACTTTTGAGATAATATAATCTATACATCCTTCAAATAAAGTAAAAGACCCCAGAAAGAAGAAGTGATTTGCCAAAGATCACCAGGGTAGTAACAACGCTGGTACTAAAATCCAGGTCTCCTGACAGCAAGTCATTTTTAGTTGGAAAATTCAGTAATAGGCTTCAATACGCATAGTAATTATAGTAAAATTTACACTGAAAACTCCTGATTGCCTCAGGGTTTATTTCATGACTCTAGTGACCAAATCTTTCTTCATTACTTCAGACTGTCAGTTGGAGAAATTGCCCATGAGGCCCCGGGATCGGTCCCGGGTGATTGATGCTGCCAAACACGCCCACAAGTTTTGTAACACAGAAGATGAGGAGACCATGTATCTTCGCAGGTAAGAGGTCAATGTTCTCTGCCTAGGATTTCCTTATTGGATTGGGGTCTAGTTCTGAGGGCTGTAAATAGCCCATCTAGTGTCGAACAGGTCTTTTGGGCCCAATGCATTCATATTTATGGTAGATCTCTAACTTCTGTTAATGCCGCAGCAGCTTTATTGTGTTTTGTTGAAATAGTGCTGAGATGTGATTCTATTGCCATTTGAGAGCCGTAATATATTTTTTTGCCAGTAGAACAAGTTCTTTCAGCCTGTAATCTCTTGGAGCATACCATGTTCAGGCACAGATCTAGGGATTGCAGCTGTGAAGATGAATATAGTACCATTCTTACCATTAAAGAGCCATGGCTCAGTGAGGGAACAGGCTACCTATGTGATAGGATAAAATACTGGTGTGGTGAACAGAAGGCTACAGGGAAACTGATAGGAGTGGCTTATCCTGCCTGAATGGTGGTCAGGAAAGGTAGAAATAGATGGTGGCATTTGTATTTGGCCTTGCACAGGGATTTTGCAAAATAAATGAGGGGAATGAGGATCATTCCAGATGAAGGGAATATGGAAGCATTAAAAGCATCAAATATGTGTGCTTGGGCAATTCGGTTAGTCCTTTGTGGCTAGAGCCTTGGTCACCCTACAGGAAGGAGTTCATGCCTCCTGGGGTGAGGACAATAAAATGCTGAAGTGGACAAGTTTCGACCTTACCTGTGGGCAGTAACCATCTCCTTTTTTAAAGTAGGGGAGTGACATGGTTAGATCTCTTTTAGATTTGGGAGTCGTTGGTACATATGGGGAATTGAAACCTGGGAAGGGATAAAATTACATAGAAAGATTGTGGAGCAAGAAGATGAGAGGACTAAAGATATACTCCGGGGAAACATTGACATTTAAAAAGCAGACATAATAATTGGAGCAGAATCAGGAGAACCTGCTTATGTGGAAAACAGGACATGACAGAAATGTGTGCGGGGGGAGGATGGTCATCAACAGGTGCCAGATGTCACAGAGAGGTCAATCCTAGGGAATTAAAAAGTACATCCATTCATTTAGCAAATATTTCATTTCTTGATCTACCATGTGCCAGGTACTTCCTACAAACCTGGGATATCCTAGTATATTAGTTTGCTAAACCGGGTAGCTTAAAACAACAGAAATTGTTTCACAGTTCTGGAAGCTAGAAGTCTGAAATTAAGGTGTCAGCAAAGCCATGCTCAAATGGAAAGTTCTAGGGGAGGATCCTTCCTCGCCCCTTCCTAGCTTCTGGTGTTTCCTAGCCATCCTTCTCATTTCTTGGCTTGTAGATGCATCACTCTCATCTCTGTCCACATCATCATATGGCCGCCTCTCTGTGTCTCTGTCCCTGTGTTTCTTCTCTTTTTATACGGACACCAGTCACATTGGATTAAGGATGAAGGACACATTCTACTCATCTACACGAACTCATCTTAACTAATTATATCTGCAACAACCATCTTTTCAAATAAGGCCACATTCTGAGGTTCCTGGAAGGACATTACTTCTTAAGGGGCACTATCCAACCCAGTACAGCCAGTAAACAAGGAAAGAACCCTGCCCTTACGGAGTTTATATTCTGGTGTTGAACTAGAAAAAAACTACAGGCTGACATCTAGCTGTGTTTATTTAAGAAACCAAACTGTTATCAGCCCGCACTAATGAAAAAAGGAACCACTGCTCAGTGACATTCAGAAGCAAATAAGGCATCAAGCACCATTGTGACAACTCGGCTTCCAGAATTGTGCAGTTGAAGAAAATTTTGGTTATATACAAGATACAACCAGGGGCACACATCTTAATAAAACTTAGGATAGTAAAAGGGATGTTCTCCAGGAAATATTGGGGAAACATTTCATTATGGTATATAGGAAGGTTTATAAATAATATGCCCTATCTAAAGCTAATTCATTCTCTTGTGCATTTTCTTCCTCCATTAATCTTTATTTAGGTTTCTGATTTTGAAAATTATTAACTGGCTATCTTTAAGATCAGTAAATTATTAATTATATATTTATGTAGCATATTACATATATAATATAATACTATATAATAGTATTATATATGTTAAAAGAATATATATTATTCAGTTAATACAGAAAGTAATCTAATAACACAACTAGGCCACAGACACCTATGACACTGTAAGGCAGATGCCCTCAGTTCTAGGCCAGAAGACTGTGTGGCCCTAGGCTGAAGTAGAAACCCTGGAATTCAGTCAGCCTGATCCTGGAAGTTCACCAGTTTTAGGCCCAGCCTTAGTGTTGGGGTACTTCCCAGGCCAGTGGCCTCTGGCCAAGTGACTGTTGGGCCACAGACTTCTTAGAGTTTACCAACAAGGCATGGTACATTTCCCCCTTGGTTGACATAGTTCCTGCTCTAATCATGGCCAGTCTAGTGTGTTCCCCAACTGGCCAGGGTGGAATTTTGGTCTGCTCCTTACCCTTCCTCTTCTGTAGCCAGCTTAGTGTGGGAACACCAGTTACTGAAAATAAAGCAGTCTGCCCAACACAGGCCTTGGAACCCAACACTTTCCATCTCCAAGTCTCTCCATTCTAAAGTACCTCTCCTTGCCTGGCTGGGCTTGGCTCAGTGGTTGAGCATCAACCTATGATACAGGAGATCTCGGTTTGATTCCTGGTCACGGCACATGCCCAGGTTGTGGGCTCGATCCCCAGTGGGGGGCGTGCAGGAGGCAGCCGATCCATGACTCTCTCATTGTTGATGTTTCTGTCTCTCTTTCCCTTTCCCTTCCTCTCTTTGAGACATATTAAAAAAAAAGTTCCTCTCCTTTGACACTGTTGTTACCTAGTCCTCCCTTTCCCTCATCTACCTTTCCCCCAGTTGCAAATCAGTGGGTGAGTTTCTGTCGGTATCTTTATTGCCTGTGCCTCCCATGATGCCGTTTTCTTCCTTGATTTCTGTGAAGTTGCTCTTGTGATTCTCCTACTTCTTTGGCTTTCTCCATCTTCTGGATTCTTCTACTTGTCCCTTAAATGTTGGTCTTCCCCAGGGCTCTGACCTTGATTTTCTCCCCTCTCTCTTTATACTGTCCTTGGACATTCTCACCACCTTTTCTGGCCTCAGTTACACTTACATGCTGAGGACTCACAAGATCTAAATCTGCCTACATTTTTCTCCTGTACCCAGAACTTTATAACTGCCTACTCTACCTCCTCACCTGATGTTCTGCCTCAGATCCAACATGACTAAGGCCAAGCTCATCATTTCTCTCATGGAAAATACTGCAGATTGGTTCACTCAGTACCACCCTAAATCTTCTCTTATACATGCCTATATACTAGTGCCTATAAAGTTAGGGTACATATTCCAGCCCCCCCCCCCAAAAAACCCTCTAAGATTCTGAGTTAGACTTAGCTTTTGCAAAGTAAGAGGGATGGAAGTAGAAATTGTTGGGCGGGGCTTCCAAGGAAGACCTTTTTTTACTCTTCTTCTTCCTTCCTGCTTTTTGGAAAACGGACTTGATAATTGGGGCACCATCAGCCATCCTGGGACTGGGAAGGAAAGGCCACGAGAATTGCAGAGCTTTTGCCATACTAGTCTTGGGTCTCAACCGCTGCCAGGAGCCACCTTCCTCTAGACTTCCTTTACACAAGAACAAACTCTTGTGTTGAAGCCACTGCAGTCAGGTCTCTGTAACTATCAGCTGAACACAATTTCTTTTTCATCCTCCTATGCTGAAACCACCACTCATGCAGTGGCCCAAGGCAGAAATCTGGGTGCCTGTCCTCTCTTCCTCTCATCCATCCCTGCCCCACAGTCCCCTGCACACATCCACTCACTCACCGTGTGCTGTTGGTTCTGCCTTCTAATCTCTCTTGTGGCTGCCTCCTCACATTCAGCCCGGCCGTCATTCCAGCACCCATCACTTGCTTAGGCTGTTGAAGTGGCCTTTACCTGGTTTTTTGTCTTTACTTTTACTTTCCTTCTGCCTGAATGATCTGAAGTGCACATTATGTCAGTCTCTTGCTTCAAATCTTTCAGTGACTCTTCATGACCTATAGCAGTGCCTTTGAAACATTTTCAGACAGTCCTTTCTTCAAATGAAATTCTTCCCCAGAAGTATAAATAAGCAAGAAGCTGTTCTGATTGGGGAAGAGGTGAGCCCAACCTCCTAAGGATTCCTTCCCTTCCCCTGTCTGATTTCCTTTAGGGGTCATTGCAGAGCACAGTTTAAAAGATTCTGGTTAGCAGGATAAAATCTAAGCCTGAAGGCTCTCTGTGATCTGGCCTTGGCCTGCCTGTTCATCCTCATCTCCTGGTATGCCCTTGATGTTTTATAAACAACCAACAAACATTTATCATCTGTAGTTTCTGTGGGTCAGGAATTCAAGAGCAGCTTAGCTGGATGGTTCTGGTCTCTCATGAGGCTGTGGTTTAGACTGACTGTGGGTGCAGTCATTTGACGTTTTGATTAGTGCTGGAGGTTCCACTTCCAAGGTGGCTCACTTGCATGATTGACAGCTGAGTGCTAACTGTTGGGGAAAAGCCTCAGTTCCTCACTACAGGGATCTTCCATAGCGCTGCTTGAGTGTCCTTGTGACATAGCAGCTGGCTTCCCACAGTGTGAGTGACCCAAGAGAGAGCAAGGCGGAGACCACAGTATCTTTTATCTCTAAGACTCAGAAATTGCACACTATCATTTCTGCAGTGTCCTATTGGTGTCACAGGTCAGCCTTATTCATTGTGGGAGGCGACTGTATAAGGGTGTCAATAGCAAGGAGCAAGGATCATTGGGGGCCACATTAGGCAGTCTGCCACAACCAGGGAGAATGTTTAGTTTGGATTTCAGCCTTCCCTGTCGCATATTTTCCTAGAGACTAAGAGTAGGAAAGACAACAAGGGCAATTAGTCTAAATATCCAGCTCATATTAATCACCTTTTAATAATCATAGCAGTTAAAAGCCTTGTCTCATTTACATTAGAGCCTCAATTTCTTAAAAAGATGAGAGTAAGAACCCTGCCATGTACTTGATCAATTTTTATAAACTTGACAAAATCCCATTTGTCATAGGTATTTGAAGATTAACTCATTGGGAAATATAAGCCCCTTGGTTGGATAGTCCTGTGCTTTGAAAGCTCCAGCTTATAAGATGGGCTGACTTTAGGATTCTAGAAGTCAGTTACAGAGTGAACCTTTCCCTTCAGGCTGAGGTTGAATTTAGAATTCTGGTAGGAACCCGGTGAGGTACACAAAACAGGAAATATTGCTAGTGTCCTAGTCCAGTGATGTTAGCAAATGGGAGCACATTCAGCATAAGTAATACTTGTAAGCAGAGAGACAGAGTGTTTGTTTTTGGCTTTTTTTTATTTCATGCCCTTGACCAGAATCATACTCTGCCCCAGACCCTTCATTCCGCGGGCCAACGCTCTAACCACTGAGACAAACCGCCCAGGGCTGGGAAGCAAAGTGTTAAAGATGGTGGAGATCACAGACTTTGGAGTTCCATTCCAAACAGCGGCACTGTATCTTTTCTCATTCTGTGGGTTGCCTTTGCCCTTTCTTGATGGTATTCCTTGGGTCACAGAGTTTTTAATTTTAATCAAGTCCCATTTATCTATTCTATGATTGCCTGTGCTTTATTTAAATTTTCTATTTCTTTGCCAGTGAGTTTTGGTAGTTGGTAGTTTGGTAGTTGGTAGTCCATTTTATCCAGGTTATCTAATTTGTTGGTATACAATTGATCTTCATATCTTTCTGTCTGTAAGATTTGTAGTACTCCTTTGATTTTTTAAGGGCTAGTAACAGACTATTTGTAGTTCTCAGAATATGTTGTGCTGTTTTGCCTTTGCACATAGTATTCCCTCTGCCTGAAATACCATTTTCTATCAGGACTGTCAGCTTGAACATCACCACTTCGTGAAGCCTTCCATGCTTGCCTCAGACAGATTGGCAGCTCCAACCTCTGTGTTCTCATTACATTGTATACATTCCTCCATTTAAGAGCTTACCTCCATGATTATAATTTTCCTCACTGAACTGAATTCTTAAAGTAATTCAATCCATATTTATTGGATGTTTATTTTTTTTAAAAATATGTTTTTATTGATTTCAGAGAGAAATAGAAACATCAATGATGAGAGAAATCATAGATTGGCTGCCTCCTGCAACGCCCCCTATTGGGGATCAAGCCCGCAACCCAGGCATGTGCCCTGATCGGGAATCAAACCATGACCTCCTGCCCAGCTGCTTGTCTCGTGGATGAGCATTGACCTAGGATCCAGGAGATCGAGGTTCAATTCCTGGTCGGGGCACATGCTCAGGTTGTGGGCTTGATCCCCAACAGGGGCCGTGCAGGAGGCAGCCGATCAATGACTCTCTCATCATTGATGTTTCTATCTCTTTCCCTCTCCCTTCCTCTCTCTGAAATCAGTAAAGACATATTTAAAATATATATATATTTTTTAAAAGAAAAGATGCCTAGCTTCACTCTTTATAAAAAAAGAACTACAATGTATGAGATCACATTTTTCGCATGCCAGGTTGGCAGCAGTGTACTTTAATGACATACTGTGTTGGTGAGACTGTGGGGAAACAACTCTCACGTTGGTGGTGGGAGTGTAAATTGGTTCAGCTTCTCTAGAGAGTAATTTGGCAGTGTCTATCAGAATTTAAAGTGGATACACTTCTAGGAATTTATCCAACAAGTAAAATACATTTTGGTTCATCCATACAAAGGCATACAGTACAGACCATGTAAAGAATGAAGCAGCTCTTTATCAATGATGGGGAAGGATATATATGCCAAGATACATTTTTAAGTGAACAAAGAGGTAGAGGACAGTGTAAGATATGCTACACTTGTCTAAAAAAGGAAAAGAAAAAAATGTATTTTCTCTGTGTACAAATAAGGATTCTTTGCTTGTATCATCCATTATCTCTGGGAGGAACAGAAGAAACCGGAAACAGTATTTGCCTCTAGGGAAGAAAACTGGGTGGGAGGAGGATGGGTGGGGAGGATATTTACTTCTCATTTTATACTCTGTATATACCATGTACACATATTGCCTCTTCAAAAATTGAAACAAACAAAAGGAGGGGAAGTGAGGAGACCAGTCAGGAAGCTGTGACCACAGTCCAGTGAAGAGATAGTGGTGGCCTGGGTTCAGATGGTAGCACGAAGGTGGATAAAAGTAAACAGGTTCAAGATTTTTTTTTTTTTTGAGATAAAATGCACAGTATTTGCTGATACATAGGTGTGGGGGATGACGGAAAGTGAAGCATCAAGGATGAGCCCCAGGTTTCTGTGAAGCAATGAGGTGGGTTGGTCATCTGGGGCAGCGCCCTGTGAGCTCTTGAGCCTGACGGCCTGCGCTTGAATTCAGTCTCTTCTCCTTCCTAACTCTGAGACCTTGGGCAAATCATGTGATTGCTTTGTGCTTAGGAGCCCTCATCTGTAAAGTGGGAATGATAGTATGACCTACCTCACAGGGTTGTTGTGAGGACTAAATGAGTTACTGCATGTACATTTTAGAACAGCTCCTGGCACTTAGTAAAAGCTATACAAGTGGTTACCTCTATTGTTGTTGTCGTCACTACTGCGACTAAGCTGCTATGACTATACTACTGCTCCTCTTCTTCCTTTGTCAGGGAGATGCTGGACCCCTATTAGGGGCTCAGTAAATGTTTTTAGGGGGAAGGAGTGCTTAAATAATCAATACATGTTTCATAACCAGTTGATCTATAAAATGAAAAAAAAATTAAAGAATAGTTTGTTGATTTTCAGAGAGAGAGGAAGGAAGAGAGAAACATCGGTGTGAATGTGCCTCCTGCATGCCCCCCACCGGGCACTGAGCCCACAGTCCCAGCATTTGCCCTTGACTGAGAATTGAACCCACAACCTCCCAGTGCACGGAATGATGCCTGACTAAAGCCACACCGTCCAGGGCGAAATGAAAAATTTTGAAAGGCCCTTTTAGCATTTGAAGTAATGAGATTGTGATGTTGGTAGGTTATGAGATTTATTCATATCTTTCTTCTTTAACTTCCATTTTTTGTGCAGGCCTGAAGGCATTGAACGACAGTACAGGAAGAAGTGTGCAAAGTAAGTATTAACAGTGGGTTTCTCTGAGCATAAGCAAGTAGAGGCTTAGGAACAGAATTATTTGGATGCAATTCTCTGTTGTATCTTTATCCATATAATTTCTACCCAAATAACAATATGCTTCTCAAAGAGACTAAAGTTACATCTCTGACCAGCTGGCCACAAAAATAGGTGTGGGGTTTTTTTTGTTGTTTTTTTAAAATATATCTTTATTGATTTCAGAGAGAGGAAAGGAGGGGGAGAGAGAGAGATAGAAACATCAATGATGAGAGAGTCATTGATTGAGCCCGCAACCCGGGCATGTGCCCTGACCAGGAATCGAACCCTGATCGCCTGGATCCTAGGTCGACACTCAACCGCTGAGCCACTCCCGGCCGGGCCAAAAATAGGTTTTTTAACATAAATAATTTTCGTAAGTCGAAGTGTAATTTATATGTAATAAAATTTGCCCTTCTTAAGTGTACCTTTTGATGGATTTTGACAAAAGCACGCAGTCATGTAATACCACCACTATCATGATACAGAACATTACCAGTACCCCATGTGCCCTTCCTTGTCTCTCTCCCCTGGCAATCACCCATCTGCCTTCTGTTACTGTGGTTTTGCCTTTTCTAAAAGTTTATGTAAATTCTATAATATGTGTTTTACTCTATACAATCTGTATCTTTTACACCTGGTTTCTTTCACTTAGCATAATGCTTTTGGGGTTCATCCAAATTGTTATGTATGTCAGTAATTTGTTCTTTTTTATTGCTGAGTAGTATTCCTTTGTTTCACCGTCCACTCGTTGAAGGGCATTTGAGTTCTGAATGGTTTTGGCCATTACAAATAGAGCTGCTATGAACATTCTAGTATAAATGTTGGTGGGAACATGTGTTTCCTCTTGGAGTGAGATTGTTGGGTCATACGGTAAATGTAACAGAGGAATTTAATCCAGGCCATTTATAAAGCCTGTTATAGGATCCCAGGCCCCAGAAGTTTATTTAATGCAATATATATTTCCAGTTTCGATTAATAGAATATTAAACAATAGTAAGTTTAATCTTGTTTCATAATCACAGTTATATCTTGGCTCTCAGAAGACTCAGACAAGGAGAATTAAAGCAGGGTGATGGCCCAGAAGATGTTTTTAGTTCACAGCCACACTGGATTCATTAAATTGCTTTATCAGATCTTATGGGTCTTCATTTAGCTGAAAAAGTATAATAAAAATGACCAGCCAAAGAAAGTAGGATGATTACTACAGGAATTTGTGAGCCAACCACTGCAGTGGAGCCTTTACATGCCCTCTCAATACTGCAAAAACAAAACTAGACAAAACCTCCAGACTAGTTACCCAGCCACCTGGGAAGAATGGCAGCAGTTTTTACCAGAAAGCAATCAGTAGCAGGAGCCAGTGTTTATCAGACTTGTCTGATGATAAGAATCACTTGGGATGCTGAGGAAAATGACAGATTCCAAAGCCATCCCCCCTCCAGATTTGCTGAATCAGGATCTTTTGGGGATGGGGTGTAGGCATCTGATCAGCAGTTTTAACAAGCACCCTCAGTGATTCTTATTGGGTAGTTTTGGGAAACACTGGAAAGAGCACATCATTAGTTTATGCCACAAACAAAAATATTCCTGAAATCTGAGCATTCTTTACAAGTCAGTTTCGGGGATCTGAATTCTGAGGCCTCCCAGAGACTCACTCTGCTGTTCCCAGGTGTGGACTGCCACTCTTCTACCAGTCCCAGCCAAAGAATGCTCCCGTGACCTTCATTGTGGATGGAGCAGTAGTCAAGTTTGGCCAGGGTTTTGGGAAAACGAATATATATACGCAGAAGCAAGAGCCTCCTAAGAAGGTAATTGTCATTGACGGAGACAGACTGGTTAATATAGCTACAGATTTTGCCCTGGCTGGGTGGAGCATTGTCCCATACACTAAAGGGTGGTGGGCTCAATTCCTGGTCAGGGCACATACCTGGGTTGTGGGTTGATCCCTGGTTGGGGCGCATATGGGAGGCAACCAATCAATGTTTCTCTCACATTGATGTTTCTTTTGTTCCCTTCCCCTCTCTCTAAAACCAATTAAATATCCTTGGGTGAGGATTAATAATATATGGCTATGGATTTAGCCCTAAATTTTAAAATAAGGTTATAGTGCATAAGAAATTGCCCTTTATGAATGCATTCTTTATTAAGAAAATGCCGTTTTTGTGCATAATATTGTGTTTCTTCTTTCCAACAGCTACCCTATGAGTAAAATTAGAAATTATATGGTTTTTATTCACATTTATTTCCTTCCAAAATTCTTCTTCTAGTGTAAACAATTAAAAATGGAATGAATCAGGCTATTTTTTAAATGTACTGTAAAAACCCTTGATGAGAAATGTTGGAAAAATATAATGCAAATAAAAACATTGGCACTTTTAGATAGGCCAGCCTGTTTCAAAGAGGTGGATGTCCACTCCCCCCAAAACTACGTTCCCCAGCACCCAGGCATGTGCCCACCTGCATGCACACACACACGCGGTTCAGAGCCTCTTGCTGTATCTAGACTGATTTCCTCTTCTATGACTCCAGGTGATGATGACCAAACGGACTAAAGACATGGGCAAGTTCAGCTCTGTCACCGTGTCTACTATTGATGAAGAGGAAGAGGAGATTGAAGCTGTAAGTGCTTTGGCTCTCAAGGGAATTGGACTGGGGTGTGTGAAAGGAAAGGGGCTTTAGAACTAGAGCATCCCAGTAGCAGAATATTTAGAGACTGCTCTGCCTGTAAGAAACTGATACCGGCTAGTTCCTGCACCCCTGGATCCCAGCACCATCTGTAAAATGAGAACCAGGGAGTTGGACTAAATCAGTGATTTTTTTCCCATACAGTGTTTTTGAGATGCCTTAGGGGTAAATCCCTCATCCCTCTTCAGTTTAAACACTGTTGGGCTCAATGATTTCAGGTCCCTGCCAGTCCAGCTCTGATGGTTCCTGAGTCTACCCTTAGCAGTAGCAGCAATTACCTTTGTGGTACTTCAGTATAATTATGTTTACAGAGAGGGATGTTATCTGTTTTTTTTTTTTAAATGGTTTCGTTGAAACCTGAACTCTCCTGGATTACTGTAAAGCTGAAGAGTTGAAAGGGAGCAGCCCTGCCATTTCAGTGATAATTTCATAATTTGAGTGGTATAAATTGCTACTTAAGGTCTCTGTTGTTACCCATTGGTGTGACTGCTGGTTTAAGGACTCTTCTCTTTTCCCTTCAGAGGGAAGTTGCTGACTCATATGCACAGAATGCCAAAGTGATTGAAAAACAGTTGGAGCGCAAAGGCATGAGCAAACGACGGCTGCAGGAGCTGGTGAGTGACATGTAGTGACAAGGTGTTGGGCTGGACTATTTGGATCTCTTGGTTGGAAAGATCCTCTGGCAGTCAGGAAAATCTTTTAGGAAGTCTGTTGGGGGTTACTAATGTAGTTGGCTGCCAGGTGTCTAACTCTGGGCTGTGACTGTCAGACCACAGGCTCCAGGCTCTTGAATGATAGTACCTGTTAGCTAGCCCTAAGTAGAATGATATTTTAATCTGCTACTTGTAGACTAAGGTCAGGAGTTAAAGATTGGAGCCTATGATGCTTTCCCAGGATGTGATGGCACACGATAGTGCTACATTGGTAGAACTAGGATTGGGGCTAGTCATTGCTGTTTTGTGTTTTTTTTTAAAAATAATTTTATCTGTGCAAGAATTCTTTTTTAAAAAAAATATGTTTTTTTAAATTGATTTCAGAGAGAGGAAGGGAAAGGGAGAGAGAGAGAGATAGGAACATCAATGATGAGAGAATCATTGATTGGCTGCCTCCTGCACGCCCCCCACTGGGGATTGAGCCCCATACCTGGGCATGTGCCCTGACGGGGAATCGAACTTGTGACCTGGTTCATGGGTTGATGCTCAACCACTGAGCAACACTGGCCGGGTCAATTTTTGTACATATCTCGCACAGACCAATAACAAACAGTTCATGGACCACACAACTTTAAGTAGAGCTGTTCTAGAACAGTGTTGTTCTTTCTGTTTTGCCATGTATAAGATACTAGTGTACCCCAATATTGATTGATTCCCTCGGCCCTTCGGGGGTCCTGGAGCTGGGGGATCCCTGCACTGATCACCTTTGACTGCAGCCTTGTGTATTTGCCCCAATTTGTCATACGGAGAGTATCATTTTCTGTGTGTGCCATAACATCAGAAAAGTCGGAAAGCAATTGCTAGAGATTCATAAGGATTTTAGAAGCACTGTTCAGGTTTGTATACTAAATGAGCATGGAGGGGTAGTGTTTGGGCAGTTAAACTAAGGAAGGAAAATAAGGATTTCATGTCACGGGTCAGGACATATACTTTTCTTCCTCCCCAGGCTGAACTGGAAGCCAAGAAAGCAAAAATGAAGGGGACTTTGATTGACAACCAGTTCAAGTGATCAGGACCTTTCTCTGAACCCAGACTAGAGGCAAGCATTTAGGCCAGAAGGCAAAAGAACTTTTTCTGTTTGTTTTTTATTGAGCTTGTTGGGGCGACGCTGGTTAACAAAATTATACAGGTTTCAGGTGCACAGTTCTACATCACATCATCTGTACAATGTATTGTGTGTTCACCACCACAAGTCAAGTCTCCTTCCCTCACCATTTATTGCCCCCATGCCCTCCTTCACCTCCCCCACTGCCCTCCCCGTCAGTTACCACACTGTTGTTGGCTGTGTCCATGGGTAAAATAACTTCTTTTTGACCATATGGACTGGTTCCTACCTTTATGCCCCAGCAAAAAGTTTTATGTTGTTTCCTACATTCAGCAAGTTCTTTGAGTCTATCTGACCTGCTTTCTAAAGGTGAGATTTTCAAAACTTTTTAAAAAATGTTTATTTATTTATTTGAGAGAGAGAAAAAAAACACATTGATTGGTTGTTCCATTTATTTATGCATTCATTGGTTGCTTCTTGTATGTGCCCTGACCTTGGTGTATCGGGACGATGCTCTGTCCAACTGAGCTACCCAGTCAGGGCTTTAAATCTTTCTATATATGGGTCTTCTGTACTATTTTTTGTCCATTTGATGTAAACTTCTTTAGCTATAAAGAAACTATATGAATAGATCAGTGCTTAAGTGTCTCTAGTTTCTGAAGTAGCTGGTCTTTGATAAAATGTTTAAGATTTTGGAAAAAATATTATGATGTGTTATAGAAAAAAGTGGCATGAATTAGACTTAAAGTTACAGCACATCAGATCCTTTTAGGTGACTCTGACTCTCTTAGACTGGTAGGTAGCAGCTATGATTTGAATCTCTTCTGTCAGAGAAAATCCATAAAAAGCCAGAATGTGCATAAAGCTTCGTTCACTTCAAATATGAAAGCTATAAATGAGCCACCCGTTGTCAGACTTTGTACCTAAAGAAGCAAAAGCCAGAATGGAGTGAGGGGGTAGAATAGCTGAGATCTGAATGAAAATGGAATCTCAGTAAGCAACTCAGGGGAGCTACCATCCTGTCCAGTAGTTAAGAGTACTGCTGTGTGTGGGAACATGGGAGGAAGATATTACAGAGTAAGAAAGGATGCTGAGATTTTTTTTTAAAGTGTATGTCGGGTATTTTATTTCACATTTGCTATTTGTAGAGGAGTCTTATAGATATAAATATTTAATTTTGCACTGCTCCAGTGATATCATTATGTAGTATTTGTATTCATTTTTTAATGTGTTCGCGTGTATTACAAGGTATCACCTGCATCTAGTGAGGTCTTTGCAACTGAGTTGTCCTTTCCACCTCATTTCCTGTCCTCATTCTGAGAGATAATGAGGCATCATGTGGATAACCAGCCTCAACGTCCGCCCAATTCCTTGACCTCAACTCCAAACAGTGACCTTTACCTTTACGCCACTTTAACCACAAACTGCCATGACCACAGCCTGGATGTCCTCTACACCAAAATCCAGTATTCTGTTCTCTTTCCACAACCTCCTATCATTGCTACTCTTGTTCTCTCACTGCTTTCAAACCTGTTTTGTTTTGTTTTTAGATTTGAAGGATAATTTTGGTGTTATTTTAGTAGTAGTAGTAGTAATAATACTAGCAACTTTTTCCTGAGTACTTTATGTCAAGTGCCATGGAAAGCACTGTGTACGTATTACCTTAAGTTAAACAAGAAGATAATCTCATGAGAGAGGTTTAACTACAGTAGCGCCCCCCCCCCCCATCCATGGGTGGGGGATACATTCCAAGACTCCTTTAGATATCTGAACTTTATATATACTATGTTTTTTCCTGTGTATACATACACTTTGCGGCTTCCGTTGGCATATCCAAATTGCCAGTATCACTACTCTTGTTCTTTGGGGCCACTATTAAGTAAAACAAGGGTTACTTGAACATAAGCACTGTAATACCTTGACAGTCGACATGATAACTGAGCCGGCTACTAAGAAACTAATGAATGGGTGGGGAGTATGTACAGTATGGATGGACAAAGGGATGGTTCACATCCCAGGCATGAGATTTTGGCACAGCATGCAATTTAAAACTTATTTTCCATTTAATATTATCAGACTATGGTTGACGGTGGATAACTAAAACCACACAGAGAAAAACCACAGATGGGGGGGGGGCTACTGTACCATCTGCCATTATAATGTTATAGATATCTACTCTGAGGCTCTGCGACTTTCATTTTCCCAAGTTCCCATAGCCAGTGAGTGATAAAGCCAGAAATCTGACTATACAACTATGCTGAATCTCCTGTGGGATTTAAATATATATATATTACTGAGAACAGATCACAATTTCATTTTGAGAAACCAAGTAAAGTGCAATGTAGAGATGATTGCATAGAGGACTTCCTGTAGTGAATGTGTGGTTACCTTTCTACATCTTTTCTGAAATGTTTGTTCTTGGGTACCAATCCTAAACCATTTCAACATCTGGTTCAAATTATGCAATTTGCTTCATCTTTAAGACTGCAAATTGTTACACTATTAGCGCCAAACAAGCATGTGCTCTCCATTTTTTGTTCCTTCATATTGAAATAGTTATTAAAATAACCTGACATCGTTTCTCTGTTGTCTTTATTTACTTGTATCTTAGCAGCGATTACAGTGCTTTAATGTTAGTATCAAGAGGCATATTGAAATTTCAGACTCTTATTCTATTTTTTGGATTTTAAATGATCAACTGTGTTAAAATGGTAAATTGTTATGTTTCCACTGATATTTGGAAGTATAATTTTATTGTTTAAGAGAAATTGAGAAGCTGCTAAAAAACGAGCTGATGTTGACCACTGGCTGTGGACCACCTGCCTTTCTGAAGGAAAAATCTTCCCTTTTTTATTTCTCTGATCTTTTATTCTTCTGCTTCACCTGACTGTTCTTCTTTTTCACTCGATTATAATGAAGCACACTCCATTGCACTTGAGCTTTTAATGTTCTGTATTCCTCAGGGAAAGAAAAGACATCACTTACAGTGACCTAAACCTGTTTCCAACTTCACAGAACCTTGATCCTCCTGTTTTTCCCAGTATTGCGATTCCATCACCATCTCTCTTCCCTTTAATCCAGCCTGATCCTGTGATTGATGATCTGAAGTCTCCTTACCAGCACCTTTAACTCTTCTTACCTTGATTTTTTTCACTTAAAAAAAAATCTTTGGCCCAGCCTGGCTGGCGTGGCTCAGCGATTGAGCATCGTTCAACCTAGGAACCAGGAGATCTCGGTTCGATTCCTGGTTGGGGCACGTGCCTGGGTTGTGGGCTCGATCCCCAGTAGGGGGCATGCAGAAGGCAGCTGATCAATGACTCTCTTATCATTGATGTTTCTTTCTCTCTCCCTCTCCCTCTCCTTTCTGCTATCTGAAATCAGTATAGATATATTTGGGGGGGGGAATTTGAATAAATTTAGATTTACATAAAAGTTCCAAAGATAGTACAGCAAGCGCTTGCATACTCTTCACTCTGGTATCCCTAATACAGACATCATATAATGCTGTGGGCTGAATTGTGGCCCTCCTCAAAAATTTGTATGTTGAAGCCCTTCCCCCCCCTCCACTGTAATAGTATTTGGAGATGGGTCTGTGGGAGGTAATTAGCTTTAGATGTGGTTATGAGGGTGGGATCCTCATGATTGGATTAGTACCTTCAGAAGAGGGCACTGTCTCAGTCTGTCTCTGTGTCTCTGTCTATCTCTGTGTATCTCTCTGCCTCTCTGTTTCTGTCTCTGTCACTCTGTCTCCATCTCTCTATGTGTCTGTCTGTCTGTCTGTCTGTCTCTCTCAGAATAGTTCTCTCACCAAATCAGCAAGCACCTTAATCTTGGACATCCCAATATCCAGAACTGTGAGAAATAAATAAATATCTATTGATTAAGCCACCCACTCTTTGGTATTTTTTTATAGCAGCCCTAGCAGACTGATATATACTGGGTGGGGTAAAGTAGGTTTATAGTTCATATGGAAAATAATACAATAATTAGTAAATAATAATGTAAGAATGAACTCTGTTTTGCATACTTACAACTGTAAACCTACTTTTGCCCCACCCTGTATAAAGCCATATTACACTGGTCAAAACTGAGATGTTAACACTGGTACAATAACATTAAACTGTAGACTTCATTTGGGTTTCATCAGTTTTTCTGCTACATCCTCTTTCTGTTCCAGCCCACATTGCATTTAGCTGTTGTGCCTCTTTAGTCTTTTCTGATCTATGACAGCTTCCTAATAGGTGTGAGGTGATATTTTATGGTTTTGATTTGCATTTCTCTAACAATTAGTGACATTGAGCAACTTTTTATATACTTGTTGACCACTTGTATACAGGGTATCCCAAAGAAATGTATACACACTTTAACAGCTGATAGCTCAATTTTGAAAATGAAATATATTTTAAGAAACACTGCCTTTATAAATTATTCAAAGTGTGTGTGTACATTTTTTGGGACACCCTATATTTTCTTTGGAGAAATGGCTATTCAAATTCTTTGCCCATTTTTAATTGGGTAATTTTTTATTGTGAACATATTTTTATTTGCTAATTTTTCTCTGTATAATTTCTTTGTGAAGAGTTTGTTCAGATCTTTTGCCCGTTTTTAAACTTTTTAAAATATGTTTTTATTGATTTCAGAGAGAGGAAGGGAGAGACAGAGATAGAAACATCAATGATGAGAGTCATTGATCGGCTGCCTCCTCCACGCCCCCTGCTGGGGATCAAGCCAGAAACCCAGGCATGCGCCCTCACTGGGAATTGAACCATGATCTCCTGGCTCATAGTTTGATGCTCAGCCACTGAGCCACACAGGCTTTGCTGGGGTTTTTTTATTGTTGAGTTTTAAGAGCTCTTTAGCCTGGATATAATTCTTTTAGCAGATACGTGATTTGCAACATCTCCCAGTCCGTGGGTTGTCTTTTCATTCTCTTGATAGTGTTGTACCTTTTATAATGCAGGATTGTGCAAATTTTCTTCTATATTTTCTTTAGCAGTTGTATATTTTATATTTAGGTCTATGATTTATTTTTAATTGATTTTTATATAAGGTGTGAGGCATGTGTAAAGGTTTTTTTTGCACATAGAGGTCCATTTTTTTAGCACTATTAGTTGAAAAGACTTTGACCACTCAGTTGCCTTTGTACCTTTGTCAGAAATCAGTTGACTATATATTTGGGCTTTTCTGTCTATTGTCTGTCTTTGCACCAATACCACACTATCTTCATTTAGTTATTATTGTAACCTTATTAAGTCTTGAAATCAGATAGTATGAATCTTCTCACTTTGTTATTTTTAAGAATTACTTTGGTTGTTCTAGTTCCTTTGCTTTTCCATATAATTTTAGAATCAGCTTATTGGTATTTCCAAAATTCTTGCTGGAATTTTGATTGGAATTGTGTAAAATCTAAAGATCAAGTTGTGGAGAATTAACATGTTAATAGCATTGCATCTTCTAACCCATGAGTGCGCTATATCTCTCCATTTATTTAGATCTTTGATTTCTTTCATCAGTGTCTTATAGTTTTTCATGTACAGATCCTGCAAATATTTTGTTTAAACTTATACCTAAGTACTTTGTTTTTTCTGGTGCTGTTGTAAACCTTACCTCTTTTTAAACAAGGAAAATAAACTCAGGGTGTATTTGCAAACTCACTAGGCCTGTTCTGATATGAACTCAGGCTGAAATTCCATTTATCTCCTGACCCCGTGCCCGAAACTCCCAGTCTGACTTGTCTCACAGTGGCATGTTGACTCCCCAGAGCCATTGTCCGAGTATTGCCCTTTTCTAGTTGACAGTAACTCTGGAAAATAGCTGAAAGGCCTTTGGGGGAAGGTCATAAAGAAATTTCATATTACATACTTGTGGCAATACCAAGGGTATGCGTTAACTCTTGGTTCAAAGGTAAACCAGTTTGGAATTGCAACAGATCTGGGAAGTGGGTGAGAGGCAGCAACCCTTCATTATAGTGACAGCAATTACAGCTGGGTGGACACAGGCCAGACCTATAATTTTTTTAAAAACCATTTTACACAAATCTGTAGGGTAATAATATTATGCCCAAATATTTGAATCCACTGGAAATGTTTCCTAATTATCAAACTTTTTGATTGACGCTGGACTTGATTTCTATTACAGCAGCCATCGAGAAAATAAATAGATTAATCTTACCTCCTTTTAATATGATAACATATGCCTTGTGAGCACCCAATTTAGAATCAGTCCTGCAATCTGCTTTCTCTGATCTTTTACCCAAATAGATGAGGGTTCATATCCTGTAAATGAGTGGAGTTTGCTATTGTGAATTTATGGTTCTAATATCAGATAATCTCACCACCGCCAGTCAACCCTTCTTCTATGTGTTTTGGGTCAGCAAGTCTCCTATTTCTCTTAGGAATAATTTAGACTCTTCTCCCACCACTTTCCCCAAACCTCTGTGCCTGCAAACTCTCTCAGCAGATGATTTCCCTCCCCAAAGCACCAAGAATGTAGGGGCATGTTTATTTGTGTCAGCTGCCATTTCTCTTTCTAGTGTCAGAGGAATTGGTGGCCCCAATTCCTGCTCAAGGTTAATCTACCTTTTAGTCAATCAACTGGTACATATTAACTATTTATTACGTGCTAGATACAGAAGGTCCCTGAATAACATTTCATTCAATGTCATTTGGTGATAATGTTGATGAGGAAAAAAATAGATTCCCAGCCAGGGCCTCCACTGTCTGTGGAGTTTGCATGTTTCCCCATGTCTGTGTGGGTTTTCTCTCGGTGCTCCCACATCCTAAAGCTGTGCATGTGAGGTGAATCGGCATGTCTACAGTGTTCTGGTCTGAGTGAATACAGGTATGTATGATGTACCCTTCCATAGAAGGGAATCCTGTCCGGGGTTGGTTTCTGCCTTGCACCCTGAGCTAACAGGAAATATTCTGGCCACCCATGATCTTGAACTGGAATAAGTGGATTGGAAAAGAATGATCTTACTTGTTTTTACTCATCTTTCTTAAGTAGATACGTAGCTCACATTTATTTTGATGTTTAATATTAGAAGTGTTTTGGGTCTTTATTTAGAAGTTTTGTGACCAGAAATATGCCATGGGAACTTAACTCTTGTTTATGTCAGTTAGCCTTTGGTATAATTGGTCTTAGAATTTATTTTGCTTAAAGTCACAGTTTCCAAGAGCCTATTGACAATGTTAAGTGAGGACTCCTGTATTGTACTTGGGTCTGGGAATATAGTGGAGAAGAAAGTAGCTCAGATTCTGGGGACAGGGATGACAGACAAGTGAACAAGAAAGTGATCAGTTAAAATAGTGTGATATGATAGAGAATGACAAATGGTTGGGGATGGACTCTGGGGAGGGGCCATTTGAGCAATATAGAACCGGAAGACGACAATGAGTCAGCCAGGTAAATAAAGATCAGGGGGAAAGCAGGCCAGATGATGGCAACAGAAAATACCAAGGCCCTATGGAAGGATAAGCTTAGCATGTTGGAGGAACAGAAAGAAAGCCAGTGCGACTAGATTGTTTGAGCCAGAGGGCAAACAGGTGGCAAGAGGTAAGGTCCAAGGAGTGAGCAGAAGCCAGGCCATGTATGGCCTTGCAGACCCAAATAAGGATTTTTATTGACTTTAGAGAGGAAGAGAGAGAGAAAAACATCAGTGATGAGAGTGAGTCATTGATTGGCTGCCTTCTGCACGCCCCCTGCTGGGGATCAAGCCTGCAACCTGGGTATGTGCCCTGACCAGGAATCGAACTGCAGTCTCCTGGATCATAGGTCGATGCTCAACTGCTGAGCCATGGGCCAGGCCCAAACAAGGATTTTGGATCTTAAAAGTACAGTGGGAGATTATTGGAGACTTTAAAGCAAAGGAGTAACATGATTTATGTTATAAAATCATTCTAGCTGCCACATGGAGAATGGCTTGTTGGGAGGCAAGAATGGAAGCAGGGAGACCAATTAGGAGACTATTCTCATAGTCCAGGTGAGAGATGAGGGTGGTTGGATCAGGGTAGTGAAGGAAGAGTTGGAGAAAGTGAATGTGTTTTGGAGATTTTGTTATCAGGACCAGCTGATAGATTGGCTGTGGAAAGAGGGAAATCAAAGACAGTGTCTCAATTTGTGGCTAGAATAACTGGGTGAATTGAAGTGCCATTTACTGAGATGGGGAGGAAGGGAAGCCAAGCACTATGTGGGTAACAAGTAAATGGAAGGAAGTTTATGTGGGTAACGAGTAAACGGAAGGAAGTTTACTGTCACCAGTCAGGAATGCGAATTAGAACCACAGTAAGATACTACTACATCCTTATTAGAATGATTGAAAAACTGGCAAACAGACTTGACAATACCAAGTGCCAGTGAGCGTTCAGTGCAACTGGAACTTTCATAGATTGCTGGGAGGAATGCAGAGTGTTACAGCCATTCTGGAAAAAAAGTTTGGCAACTTTTAAAATAAAGTAAATATACATTTACCAGATAACCCAGCAATTCTACTCTTAGATATCTAACCTAGAGAAATGAAAACTTACATTCACACAAAAACCCATGTGTGAATATTTATAGCAGCACTATGCACAACCACCAAAAATTGGAAAGAAGTCAAATGTTCTCTAATGGGTGAATAGATGAACAAATTGTGGCCCATCCAAACAATTGAAAGAAATACTTACTCAGCAATAAAAATAATGGACTATTGACTCCTGCAACAAAACAAATGACTCTCAAATGCAACATGCTAGGTTAAAGAAGCCAGACTCAAAAGATTGCCTACCAGATTTCCTGATCCTAGATCAGAGACCTGCAGAGCCAATCCTTTGGGCCTCTGGATGTTGCTGCATTTGGATGTGGTGTTGACCTTTGTAGCCATCTTGAAATGAAGAAGAACCCCTGAGGGCAAATTTGAACCACTGAGGATGGCAGAGCCATGTGAAGGAGAAAATGTAGTCCTTGATGACACTACTGAGGCTTGGGATCAGCTGCCCCTGAAACTTTCCCTGATAAGTGCAATAATACGTATTTTGGACACGATATGTTAGAAATGCCTATTGGCTGTCAGAGTGGTGATGTTTGGTAGGCAGTTGGATATATATCTAGAGCTTATTTGGGGAGGTCCAGCTAGAGATATAAATTTGGGAGTTTTCAGTATATAGATTTTTTTCAAAGCCACAAGACAGCGTAAGATTCCAAAAGATATAAGTGTAAATAGCAAAGAGAGAAGGGAAACTAAGAACACAGTCCCATTTACAACTGCATCAAAATAAAATACCTAGGAATAAATTTAACCAAAGAGGTAAAAGACCTGTACTCAAAAAATTACAATACACTGAAGAAATTGAAGAATATACAAATAAGTGGAAGCATATACCATGCTCATGGATAGGAAGAATTAACATCATTAAAATGTCCATACTGCCCAAAGCAATCTATAAATTCAGTGCAATTTCTATCAAAATGCCAATGGGATATTTCACAGAGCTAGAACATATACTCCAAAAATTTATATGAAACCACAAAAGTCCCTGAATATCCATAGCAATCTTGGGAATAACAAAGCTGGAGGTATTACACTTTCTGATATCAAACTATACTGCAATGTTATAGCAATCAAAACAACATGGAACTGGCATAAAAACAGACATATAGATCAATGGAACAAAGTAGAGAGCCCAGAAAAAACCCCACACCTATATGGTGAATTAATATTTGACAAAGGTGTCAAGAACATACAATGGGGTAAAGACTGTCTATTCAATAAATGGTGCTGGGAAAATTGGTCAGATACATGCAAAACAGTGAAACTAGACCACCTTCTTATACCACATACAAGAATAAACTTGCCCTAGCCGGTGGCTCAGTTGGAACATCATCCCATACACCAAAAAGGTTGCAGGATTGATTCCCAATCAGGGCATATACCTAGGTTGTGGGTTCAATCCCCAGTCAGGGCACATATGGGAGGCAACTGATTGATATTTCTCTCTTCTTTTCTCTCTCTAGAAAATCAATAAACATATCCTCAGGTGAAGGTTGTTTAAAAAAAGAATAAACTCAAAATGGATTAAAGATTTAAATGTAAGACTCAAAACCATAAAACTCTTAGAGGAAAACATAGTAAAATCTCTGACATTTCTCTTAGCAATATTTTTTCTGATATACCTTCTTGGACAAGGGAAACAAAAGAAAAAATAAACAAATGGAACTACATCAAACTAAAAAACTTTTGCACAGCAAAGGAAACCATCAACAAAATGAAAAGATAACCTACTTAATGGGAGACCATATTCACCAATGATACATCTGATAAGGGGTTAATATAAAAAAATGTATAAAGAACTCATACAACTTAACACCAAAAAACCAAACAACCCAATTAAAAAATGAGCAAAGGACCTGAATAGACACTTCTCTAAAGAGGACATAATACAGATGGCCAATAGACATATGAAAAGATGCTCAATGTCACTAATCATCAGAGAAATGCAAATTAAGACCGCAATGAAATATCACCTCACACCTGTCAGAATGACTGTCATCACAAACAACAAGTGCTAGTGAGGATGTGGAGAAAAGGAAACTCTTGTTCGTTGTTGGGATTGCAGATTGGTGCAGCCACTGATGGAAAACTATTGAAGGTCCTCAAAAAATAAAAATGGAACTGCCTTATGACCCAACAATTTTACTTCTGGGCATATATTTGAAGAAACCCAAAACACTTATTCAAAAGAATATATGTACCCCTATGTTCATTTACAATAGACATGATGTGGAAGCAACCCAAGTGCCCACCAAGAGACGAGAGAATAAAAAATTAGTGGTACACACATACAATGGAATATTACTTGGCCATAAAAAAGAGTGAAATCTTACCAATTGTGAAAGCATGGTTGGACCTAGAGGGTATTATGCTAAGTGAAATAAGTTAGAGAAAGCCAAATACCATATGATTTCACTTATATGTGGAATCTAAAGAAAAATGAACAAACAAAATTGAAACAGACTCAGATATAGAGAGCAGACCTGTGGTTGCCAGAGGGGAGGGAGGTTTGGGGACTGGGTGAAGTGAAGGGATTAAGAAGTGCAAATTGGTAGTTACAAAATAGTCATGGAAATGTAAAGTACAGTATAGGGAATATAGCCAATAATATTGTAATAACTACAGTACCAGGTAGGTACTAAAAATATCAGGGGGAACACTTTGTATAGTATATGATTGTCTAACCACTATGCTGTATATCTGAATCTAATACAAAATAATAATTGAATTTTAACTGTAATTGAAAAAAAATTTTTAATTAAAAAATGTGTCAAAAATAAAATTGAGAGTTATAAATATTGAATGAAAGTGACAAAATTATCATTGTTTTAATTAGCTCTTTTAGATGTTAGGAAACATTCTCAAGTTATCTTAAGTAATAGGGATTTATTGTAAGTATACGCATGGAAATGAGGAACTAGGAATAGAGAAAAAATTCTTAATTATGATAAAAGTTATCTATTTAAAAATCTTATAGCAAGTGTACTTAAAAGCTTGCCTTCTGAAAGTGGGACTGAGGCAAGGATTCCCTGTATTACTGTTGAATTGGAAATCCTAGCCAGTGCAATAAGAGCAGAAAAGGACATAGAAAGTTTAAAGATGGGGGGGGGGGAATAACACTGTCATCATTTGTAGAAAACTCAGTTGTGTGCATAGAGTATCCAAAAGAATTGAAGAATAAACATTTGAATTGATAGATAAATTTAGAAAGGTTGCTGGACATGTGGTCAATATCAAAAATTGATTGCATTTCTGTATATAAACAACAAGCAGTTGAAAACTTAAAAAAAATAAATATTAAGTCATTATAATAGCATAAAGATACCTAGGGATAAATATAGGAAGTCAAGGTTGTGGGTTTGATCCCTGATCAGGGCACATACAGATTGGGTAAGGATATTTATAATACTGAAAAGTATAAAGCTCATATCAAAATATCTGAAGAACTACAAATCATCTTTCATATAATAGAGGGTTTGACTGGACTCTTGGAAACAGTGCAAGCCATAGTTCTCAGACAAGAGATCCCAGAAGGAGGGGAGGGTCACTTATCTTTTTGCCTCTGAAGGTAGAGCCAGAATGAGGGAGGCAGGTGGGAAAGTGGGACGTTGAAAGAGAATTTGCTGTCTAAAAACCCTAATTGAAAGTTTTTAATCTGAGAAGGACTAGAGGGAACAGGTGGCCACAAGCCCATCATGCCCTCACTATCCCAAAGGACAAATGAGTAGAGTACTCTCTGGAGGTAGAAGGATGGACTATCTAAAAGCTAAAGGTCAATTTATAATCTCAGTTTGCTCCTGCAGGTTTAGCCCTAATCTCAGACTGAGGAGGAGGAAATTCAAGGATCTTCCCAGGTGGCTGGGGGTTTGGGGTGGAGTAGGGAGTCCAGTCACGAGAATCCAGTCATGCCTTTGGAATGGAGCTGGAGAGAGTGAGCTATTTTTAACTTTTTTATTGAATTTATTGAGGTGACATTGGTTAATAAAATTACATACAATTGTTTCAGGTATACAATTCTACAGTACATCATCTGTATATTGTATTGTGTGTTCACCACCCTAAGTTAAGTGACATTTATCCCCACTTTACCTTCTTCTACCTCTCCCCACCCCCCTTCCCTCTGCCAATCACCTTGGTGTTGCCTGTGTCCATGAGTCTTTTTTTCCCTTTGCTTAATCCCTTCACCCTTCTCACCCAGCCCTCCAGCCCCTCCCCTCTGACAGCTGGCTGTCTGTTGTCTGTATCCATGAGAGTGAGTTATTAATAGGCATTCCTGTGGGGCCTCTCCTCTCCCTTGTGAGTTACAGCAGGATTTGGAGGGCTTCCACACTGTGGGACCAGTTTGGTTCCCATGCTCCCAAGCACCAGGCACAATCTCCACTACTTGTTCATTCATTCATTCTGACCTCAACTACCATCTCCCTCAGTTCACTCCCCTGTAGCGCCAATGTCTCCTTTCTCGCCCTCAAACACTCCAGGTACACTCCCTACCCTGAGGCCTTTGCATTTGCTATTCCCTCTGCTAGCAACATTCTTCCCTCAAATATCTGCTTTTCCTGCTCACTCACCTGCTTCAGGTCTTCACTTAAATGTCATTTTCTCAGTAAGGTCTTTGCTCTCCATTCTATCTGAAATTTTATCACCTCCCCATACTTCCTATCCTTCCTTGCTTTCCCCCTAAAACCCTAAATATTTTTGTTGCTGATTTTATTGTCTGGCACTCCATCTATAATGTAAATGTTTGTCTAACCACTATGCTGTACACTTGAAGCTAATACAAAATAATTTTAAGTATAAACTATAATTGAAAAATAAAAAATTTTGAAAAGATCACCTGTACTTTCTATGCATGCGTGTTCCTAAGACTTGGGAGTAAGGGATGTGGAACAGTAACTGGAGTTCCTGGAAATCATACTGAGTGGCCAGGCAGGTGGTGGAAGGAGCTGTAAGATGATATTTACTGAGAGTGGTGGGCCTTGAGGCTGTGGGGAGCCCCATCTCTCTAAGGCAGAGCTGGAAGCAGGATTGACTCACTTTGTATCTAGAATGATTTAGGGTGCATCGAGGTGATACCTACTAAAGAGCAACTCCTCTAGGTCTGCTCTTCTTTGTGTCCTAAAATTTCTACACTTAGAGTCACAGTTCAGGCAGCGAAGTCTTTGTTAAAATGTATGCTCAGTGGCAACTGTGCAGGGAAGCAGGGTGAGGCCCCATCACAAATGCTGACTTTGTTCTTGAATTGGCTATTTCTTTTTCCCCCCTAGGAACCACATTGCTACTGCCAGTTATAAAAGTTGCTGCTACTCACTCATAGTTAGTCATAGATGCCAAGCTGGTGTCCTGAGGTAGGCACAGTTGGCTGTCTAGCCCACACTTTCAGCCGAGGGAGTTCTTAAGTCTAACCATTCCCCCTCATGCGGGGACCCTTTCTTCTCCGAACAGCAAGATACCATTTTTGAGTGATTACCCATGTACTTCCTGTGTGGATTTTAAAAGCCCGTTTAAGTGGGCAGTGTACTTCTCTTTTGTCATTCTGATGCCTGATGGGCCACCTGTTTTATGTTTCACCATTATAGCAGTGGTTTTTCCTTTGTAGCTCATAATTTGTTTTCCTTTGTAATTTTCTACATTTTGTATTTGCTTGCTAATTAGGTTTAATCCTGACTCCTGTAATTTTTGTCTGCTCATACACAAGTGTTTATTTTCTTTAATGTCAACTCTGAAATAATTTTTCTGATTGGTTTATAATATTTTAATATCTACATAGTTTTATTTGCCATTGGCCAGATTGGTGCCATTAGAATAAGTAACATCATAACAAAAGCAATAGTTAGCCCTGCAGGGTATGGCCTAGCAGTTGAGCGTCGGCCTGGGATCCAGGCGATTGGGGTTCGATTCCCGGTCAGGGCACATGCCCGGGTTGTGGGCTCAGTCCCCAGTCGGGGGCGTGCAGGAGGCAGCCGATCAATGACTCTCTCATCATTGATTTTTCTATCTCTCTCTCTCCCTCTCCTTTCCTCTCTCTGAAATCAATAAAGATATATTTAAAAAAAAAAAAAAAAAAAAAGCAACAGTTACCTACTGAATGTAGGTCTTGTTTAGGAAATAATTTAGGAAAAAGACTGAGAATTTAGGAAATAGGTGAAAAGATTGTGAAAGGTAGAAAGGAACACAGTATCATAACATGTTCTTCTCTATTATAGACATCTCCTGGTGTAAATGAACTAAAACCGTGAAATCTGCACACTATTTGGGCCTGCCAAAATGATTCATTCTCTAGTTTCAACTACGACTGCAACACCGCCCTAGCCAGTTTGCTCAGTGGTTAGAGCACCGGCCCTTAGACCGAAGGGTGGAGGGTTCGATTCTGGCCAAGGGCACATACCTTGATTCCAGGCTTGACCCCCGGCCTCTGTCAAGGCACATGTGGGAGGCAACCAATCAATGTGTCTCTCTCGCATTGATGTTTCTCTCTCTCTCTCTCTTTCTCCCCCTCCCCCTTTCCATTCTCTCTGAAAAGCAATGGACAAAATGTCCTCTGGTGAGGATTGAAAAAAAAAAAAACGACCCCAACACCACTTGGCAATCCTATCGTATGTCCCTGTTCAGCTCCTCTTCAGTGTCCTGAGATAACAATCCCACAACCATTCCACTTTCCTCCAGCCCCCAATCTTCACCAGCCTCCCTTTTCAGCAGAAGGACTTGCTTCCATTTTCACAGGACAAACTCAGGCCACCAGTGTGAACTCCTTCAGCCCCTTACTAAATGAACCACAGATTCATTTCAAATGCAATAGCGCCCCCTTCCTTTCTGTAGTGGACACTGTATGTGCTACCCTGGACACCTTCAGGACTGAAGGGCTCAGTGCCTGCAGCAGACATCCCTCAGCTGTCAGACCTCTTTGGGGTTTGCCTCAGCTGAAGACAGCTGCTTTGCCCAATGTCATGCCCCTTTCCAGGGCAGCCTGCATCCAGCGAATGACTGATGGGTATAAAGGCCTGGCCCCCTGATCCCAACTCCTAGCTTCAGAGCTTCCCATGGCACTGGCCGAGGTCTTTGTCACACCTGCAGTGCAGCCCAACGTCTCCCTCCAATTCTTTCTCTTCCAGGGCTGGAAGAGAAGCAAACCCAACCTGCAATACCCTCTTCTCCTACCCCAACTCCCTCCTCCTGCCAAAGGCAGACCCCTACCCCCACCTCCGTGCTCAGGCCCTGTTCTCATCACCTCCCCTTGCGCCTCCCCTAAGAACCATATTGCTTGTTGTTCCATCACTTCTGCCCTCTCTCTTTCCTGTAACTTCAACTTCTCCCTCTCTCACTGTCTCTTCCCCTCCACATAGAAATTCAGAGTCCCCTTCTAGCTTTTATTGTTTCTTCCCCTTCACAGTCTAAACTTCTGGAACCAGCCCACTACAGTCTGACTTCTGCCTCCACCGCTCCATTGAAACTTCTCTCCTTGTTCAACCCTATCTCATTTCAGTTCTTTGATGCACCTGGCTCTGCTGGCCATTCTCTCCTCCTTTCATTTGTAGGACACTTTGCTCTCTCCCATTTTCTTTACATTCCTTTAATGCTTGTGATCGTCAGAGCTCCATCCTTAGCCCTCTTTTCCTATTCATCATCTCATTCATAACCATGGCTTACCCCCATATGCTGAAGATGCCCAAATTTGTATCTCTAGTCCAGACCCCTGCTGCTAAGTGAAAACATATTTTTTTAAAGGTCAGAATTTAATCAGAGATATGCTGAGTTTTTTTTCAAATATGTCTTTATTGATTTCAGAGAGGAAAGGAGAGGGAGAGATAAAAACATCAATGATGAGTCATTGATCTGCTGCCTCCTGCACACCCCCGACTAGAGATTGAGTCCACAAGCCGGGCTTATGTCCTGACTGGGAATCGAACCAGTGACCTCTAGGTTCATGGGTCGATGATCAACCACTGCGCCACACTGGCTGGGCGAGTGATAACACTTTTATATCCAAGCAGCTATTAGACATCCCCATCTCCATGTCCCACAAGTACCTCAGACCCAACATATCCACAGTGGCCCCCAACCCCTGCCCCAGCCTGGGTCCTCCCTGTGTTCCGGAGCTCAGTGAATGACACCCCTATGTACCCAGTTACTCCAGCCGGAAAATTGGCACTTCCCTTGGCACAACTTGTCTCTCTTATCACCTACTTGCCATCATCCACCACACACTGTTGATTCTGCTGACTTAAGGATTCTCAAATCCCTCCTTTGTGCTCTCCCTGACAATGTCCTAGGTTGGGCTTGGAACCTATATAACTCAAATAACTGCAACAGCCTCCTCACCAGTCTTTCTGCCTCAAAGACCCTGCCCCTTTCTCTGCTGCCAGAGCAGTGTTTTTTCAAAGTAATTTGGATATGGTACTTGCCTGTTTAAAAATGCCCCAGGGGACCCTGTTGCCTTTAAAATAAAGTAAAAGCTCCTTTAACTGGTACCTCTTGGACCTGGCTGCTGCCTGCCTGACTTCATTACACCCCCACCCCCATCCCCCACCCCCATCTAGTACTTTATACTCCAGCACAGCTGGACAGCTTGAAGTGCTTTGAACGTGTTTCATTCTCCCATATCTCAATGCCTCCTTTATACATGTCCTCTCTGGACAGCTGCCTTGTTACTCCCAGTTTCTCCTCCCCCCAACTCCCATTCATTCTTCAAGTGTCCTTGCAAACTTGCCTGACTTTGGGGCTGCCTAAGGCCATGGCACCTGCCTCCTCTTTACAGACACCACTGGACTTATCACATCCCTGCTCAGCTCCTCTTTTTCCATGTCTTTCTACCAGACTGAGTTCCTTGAAGCCAAGAGTTCCAACCTGTAATCTCATTTCTTGGCATGGGGTTTGGCAATTAGTTGCCACTCTTTTTTTTTTTTTTAATCCTCACCTGAGGATGTTTTTTCCATTGCTTTTTCAGAGAGAGTGAAAGGGGGAGAGAGAGAGAGAGAGAAACATCGATGTGAGAGAGACACATCCATTGGTTGCCTTCCCACATGCACCCTGACCAGGGCCGGGGATCAAGCCAACAACCGAGGTACGTGCCCTGGACTGAAATTGAACCTGAGACCCCTTCAGTCCATGGGCCAAAGCTGTAACCAATGAGCCAAACTGGCCAGGGTGAGTTGCCACTCTTTAAGGGCTTTTTGGATGAATGCGTCAGTGAGGCGTGAGTGGGTAGCAGGAAGAGGAAAGGGAACAAGAGGTTTGAGGGGAGACAGAAGACGCATGCGCCTCTCACCATTTTGCTCTGGCCAGTCACCCTGTCTTTGGTATCTGACAGACTCTGGTTGTCCTATGATGCAATCTGCTTTTGCCCGGAGGTGTGTGGGGTGGCTGTGATGTCCTCGCCTCTCTGCATTAGGAAAGGTGCACACTGAGTCAGAACCTGCAGAGCTCCGCCTTATGGCCAGGGCAGGGCAGGCATAGAGGACCCTGGCCGACTGCTCAGCTACCATTCCCACCTGTGTCTGTGGTCACTGCAGGTCTCTGAGAGGCAGGGCCACCCACCTAAACCCTTTGCTGGCTGACTTATATGAAAGAGGGGAAAGAACTGCTTTGAAATAATCCTTTTAAAAGATTCTAGGAAGGCTGAGATGCCATGCCCTCTGTCTTTGGGGTAGCTGGGCCAAGCCCGAGCCAGCTCTGCACCAGCTCCGGTGGCTTCCTTTTATCCCAGTGTGCTAGACAGATATGTTCTTTGTTTACTGTGACATGAAAAAGGTTCATTAACATTGTCCAATAATACCTAATCATTCTGGTCAGGTACCAAGGATTTCATGAGTGCCCCCCCGGAGCCCTGGCATCTTGAATCTACCTTCACATTCCCCCAATTAAAGCTGTTTGTCGGGTTTTAAAATATGGTAGGGGCCTCCGTTTATCCCCATTTTACAGATAAAGAAACAGAGGCACAACGAGGTCGAGACCTACCCACTGCAGCAGTCAGACAAATCAAACCTGATGGGGTTTAGCTGGCTTCCAATGAACAGGAAGATATGGGAGCGCAGCTCTTGGAGTGCAACAAAGTGAGTGAGGGCCAAGCCCTCCAAGGCTGTCTGGCCTCAGTGCATTTACACTCTGCCCACAAGAGGTCAGTAGGTTCCATAGGAGCGGAGTGGGGTACTTGGAAGCAGCCCACACTGTGGAAGGTGGAGCTAAGGCGGAGCCAAGGTGGAGCCGTCCTGTCTGCTGATAGGCGCTCTGGTTCCGGACTGCACAGCAGCTCCCTAAAAGGAAATCCTCTACCACCAGAACTTCCAGGAAGTGCATCCTCCAGGGATGGGCCTGGGCTTGTGACTGGCCAAGGGTGTGCTGCTCACGGGAAGGTTGTGGAAGTTTCCAGGGGCAGCCACCTCATTATACGGCCAACCCTTGGGGTATGAGCCATTTGTGGCAGGCAGTGCGTGTTGATGGGGCAGCTGGAATATTTGCCCTCTGCGTGGAAGGCTGCAGCTATATCCACAGGAATGACTGGAACCAAAGATGTCAGAGGACTGTGTCTGCTAGTCAAGAACCTTCCTGGGTGAAGGAGGCTGAGGGTGGGGGAGACTTTAAGAGCCGTATATATATGTATCTCCAGGACTTAGAGTCAGACAGACCTGGGTTTGAACCCTGACTCTTCCCCTTACTAACCATGACCTTGGGCAGGTTACTTAGCTTCCCTAAGCCTTAATCTCCTAATTGGTAGAACAGGGAATAGTAGTGCCTGCTTTTCAGGTTTGTTCTGAAAAGGGTTGTTACTCACTTGCTCATCGGACAAACAGCAGAGGGCCATCCGAGACTTGCTACTGTGTTCAGGGAATCCCATGCTCAGATTCAATGCCTGGCACAAAGTAAATGCCGAATTAATGATAGCTTCTCTTGGAAGGTCAGGCCATGAATTTACATGCAAAATAGCAGGCAGTTGGAGGCATTCTGAACAGAAGAGTAGCAGGAGGAGAACACTGGGAAGGCTCATCTCATCTCTGCAGTGTGGAGGCAGAGTTGGAAAATGCCAGCCTTATTGTTTCCACAGCATTTTCTGAGCACCGGAAAATACAGGCAGAGCAAGAGGCCGAGGGCTAACACTGGCCAGGAGTTGAACCCACATTGCAGCTGGGGATAGGAAGCAGGGGGGGGCGGGTTGAGAAGCCTCCTGTCCGAGCCCTGGAAGCTGCCAGGCTTTACTCTGCAGCTCACCTTGCCTGTCTTTGGGCAGCGGTTCAGGATGTGGGAAGGTGTGGGCATGCGCAGCAGGGCGGACTTGAGGCAGGGCATCTGAAGGACATGAGAACACAGGAGTATAAAAATGCCACGCTGTGGGTGACTCAGGCAAGGGCATCATGGGATACAAACACCCAAACGTCGTTCTTGAGTCCTTTAGGAAACTGTCAGCCATGAGTTGATCCAAGCCTTTCAGAAGCTGCAGTGTTTCTTCCCAGCCGGCCTCACCAACCGTCATGTTTTCCACACACTTTTGCTTCCTCCTAGACCAAGTGGTGTGTTAGGTGCAGAGGCACCAAGCTAGTCCAGGCCAGCTTCTAGAGAGCCAGCGGCCAGGAAAGAAAGCAGTGCACCTTCCTGTCAGGCACCAGTGCAGCATGCTGGATGGAATGGGGGTCCTCTCAGACTGAGGGTGAAGCAAGGAACGTGTGGGGAGGGGAATCCCAGGGTAAGGAGTTCAGGCCTGGCTCTCCTGTCAGGGTCGTCTCCGGGTGCTATTGTAAGAAGAAGCTAGATCAGAGTTAGTTGACATAGAAGAACCATTTCTTTTTTTCTGGAAGAATTGACTGAGCACCTCCTACGTGCCAAGCACTGACCAGGCACCAAGGATGTCGCTATGAATGAGAGGCAAGGTCCCTACTTTCAGGAAGGTAGTGAGATTTTTTTAAAAAAGGTTTTTAAAAAAAGATATAGATGTTTTTCAGTCACGTGTCTGTTCTCTATTGGATTTTGGTCAGGGTTGGAGTACCTCGTGGACCTTTGAACCTTGTGCTTCTGGTGCCAAAGGAGTTCTGAACCTTGGGCTTAACCAGTGGTGTGATGGTGAATGTTTAACAGCTGGCTCTCTGGGGGGAAGTGTGTGTATGTACCTGTGTAAAGGAGTTAATTATAAATGTTACCGATATAAAGGATGTATACCACACAAATTAAACATAACAATAAAACCGACAATATTATTAAAAATGGATAATATTAATACCCATATTATTTATTAATATTAACAATGATATCAATATTATTTCCTACTCAGTGGCCAACTGATTCTCACAGAATGCTTTCATTCATTTTTCCCAGACTCTTGTATTTGTAGCCAACCCGTGGTTGGCAATTGATGAGCAAATGTAATTCTGGTATGAGTGTTGGCTGATATTTTCATTTATGTGTGAAACAACAAAGACATATGTCAGAAATTTCATTAATTCTTCAATAATGTGAGTGACTGCTGAATAGGATAGTGGTTTTCAAACACTGGAAGATTATTTCCTCATTTTTTGGTATGATTCACAATGCAACAGTTACGTGGCACACAGCTGTGTTTAATCTGCATTATGAACATTTTCCCCATCACTTTCTTAGGTCCAGGTAATCCACAAAACAAATCAAGCCCCAGTTTGTAGCATTTACTGCTTTCTGAGTTGTAAATACTCCCACAAAGGCTGGTTTCAAGCTGCCTATCTCAGGTACAATTGCAAACTGTTATATAGTATTTCAACCATACAGATAATATATAATGTCAAGTGCACAGATAATAGTAAAATGTAGTAAAAAATTAGGAAGTGATGAGTTTAAGGGCATTACCTTAGTTTTTAATAGAATTTATTTCATTGTAACTATATTTTTAAATTTAATTTTTATTTTTTTAAATTTATCTTTATTGTTGAAAGTATTACAGATGTCCCTTTTCCCCCCTCCCCCCATTGACCCCTTCAACCTGGCACACACATACCCCCCATCCTGGGCCATCACCACACTATTGTCTGAGTCCATGGGTTATGCATCTATGTGTATAAGTTCTTTGGTTAATCTCTCCCCACCCACCCCCGCCTTCCCTCTGAGATTCGTCAGTCTGTTCCATGCTTCTATGTCTCGGAATCTGTTTTGTTCATCAGTTAATTTTGTTCATTAGATTACACATATGAGTGAGATCATGTGATGTTTGGCTTTCTCTGACTGGTTTATTTTGCTTAGCATAATATTCTCCAGGTCCCTCCATGCTGTCTCAAAGGGTAAGGGATCCTTTTTTACAGCCACATAGTATTCCATTGTGTAAATGTACCACAGCTTTTTTACCCCTCATCTACTGTTAGGCACTTGGGCTGTATATGTTTTTAAACAATAGCTGTGTTTAACAACCAGCTCACAACATTTCTGAACATGTAGCATTTGGCTCTCAGGTGCCAGAATTAGCCAGCTCCAGCACAGCCCTGGGCCTGAGTATAGTTCTAGGTCCTGAATGACCCTCGTCCCTAATCCTACTCTACTTTGTCATTAATTCAAGAACCCCCAGCCCACCTCCGTGGATAGGGAACTCTAGAACTAACCGTAGCTGCCACCTTGAATGAGGGCACTGGGGACAGATTGATAATGCTTTTCCATGGATGGGTGGCCTCTCTCTGCCTAAAAAAAAAAGTGGTGGCAAAGAGCCAGGGCTACTCACAGCAACTCTGGAAGGCATGTTGGGCAAGCACTCAAGACTGAGGGGAAGAGAAGGCTGGAGTGAGGGCAGGGAGCTCTGGCTCAGCCCTCTGTTCTCTTGGCCCTGCTTCTGGCTGGGCTGGCATTTACTGTCAACAGAATTTATTGATACTATAGACTGTAGCTAGGGGAGGGGGGCCAAACCCTTGTCTCTCGCCTCTCAGATGTCAGCCAGAGCCCTGGGAGCTACCCCTGAGGGTGGCCTGGTGCTCACTCTTGGAGTCAGCATTTGTGCCCTGTTCCCTTTCCAGCAAGAGCGGGTGGCAGTGGGACGGTGGGTCTGTGGTCGGGCTTCTTGCTGCTGGCTCAGTCTGCTTTGGAATGTGCCCCTCTCTGGTGGAAAGCCCGTCTAGCATCTGGGCCATCCTTTGCATGCAGGCCTGGAATGAACCCTGTCTCCTCCTAAGCCACTTGCACTTTTCTCCATACTCTGGGTTACCCCCGGGGCAACTTCTCAGGCACAACTGCTCTGATGCAGTTAAGGCCGCGTTGGGTTATGCTGCTCTGATGTCACTGCACAATCGAGTGTTCTGTGTTTGCACCTAGGCTGACAGCGCTCCAAGGACACAGTCCCAGCCCCACCCCGCCCAGCACTCAGTACAAAGACCAGCCCTCAGTGACTGAATGAATCAATGAGTTACAGCCTAGCTGACATTCAAGAGTTCTTCCTGGTGAAACAAGAGCCCAGTGTGGAGTCCTGTGTGGGAGTTCTCTAGTCATCTTGTAAAAGGAGTGTCCTTTATTATTGCTAACACTTGGGGGAGGGGAACTCCCCAATCCCTACCCCTGTGCATATGCAGGTTTTGATGAGCCAGATGTTCTATAACCAGGAAGTTCAGGCACCAGTTGTTTTCCTTCCAACCTATGAGGAAAGTCACCTCTGCCCCCCACCGCCACGCACACTGCTCCACCCTGTGCCTAGGAAGCTGGTGGAAGTGCTGACTGGGACTGATTTGCTCTTAGCATCAGCCTGAGAACATCCTGTGTGGTGAGAGGACGATGCTGCCCTCCCGTTAGCACATGGGATGGGGATTGACCAGGGTGAGGACACAGACACTAAGGGCTCAATACACTCTGAAAGGGAAGGAATCAAACTACAGATTTACGAGTGTTCCACTCTATGCCAAGCGCCCCTGCCCCGTCCAACACACACACCAGCATTCCCACACATCCTCCAGCAAATGTCTTCTCACAACACTATTCATAGGGGCTTGGAAAAGAGGGGAAGCCTGCCCAGCTGGGGTGGCTCAGTGGTTGAGTGTCGACCCATGAACCAGGAGGTCACGGTTCAATTCCAGGTCAGGGCACATGCCTGGGTTGTGGGCTCCATCCCCAGTAGGGGCGTGCAGGAGGCAGCCGATCAATGACTTTCTCATCATTGATGTTTCTCTCTCTCTCTTTCTCCCATCCTCTCTCTGAAATCAATAAAAACATGTTTTTAAAAAAAAAGGGGGGAGGAGAGGCCTACTATGAAGTCTGCAGGGAGGCACGACTCTGGAGGTTCAATAGGCAGCCATCTCCGGGCCCACTGTGACTATTGTCCTTATGATTATGCATAATGATTGTTAAGGAGGGACTGTACAACCACTGTGCAGGAACCCTCTACTCTTATCTCCAAGGAGGACATCCACACCTTCTTCTGTGAACATGCACTGGGCTGAATGACCCTGTGAGTGAACCAAGTTAGAACTTTTGGTGTCTGTGTGTATTTCTCTGTGTGTGTGTCTGTGTGTTTGTGTGTGGTAAAATATTCAAACTCTGTTTTCAGGCCAGACTTTGCTCCTGTGCTCCACAACCCCACCCCCATCCAAGTGCCCCCTGGAAAGCCCCACTTAGATGCCCCACAGGCAGCTCAAATTAATATACCCCACCACACTTGTCATCCTTTCCTTCCTCTTCAAACCCACAGTCTGGCCTGCCAGATGATCTCTTTCTCAGTAAATGGCACTATCACTCACCTGCTTAGCCAAGCAGGAAACCTGGGCGCTCCCTTATCCCACATCTCCATGCTCCCTTATCGAATATCTCTATATGTTCAGTCACCCAGCCAGGCCTGTTCTGTCCTGCACATTTTCCCGTCATCAACCTAGCCCTGTGTACCCTGTCAAGACTAGGTCAGGCTCTGTCTTTTTGAAGTACAGTGACAACCTCTTGATGAGCTGTCTTGCCTCCAGTTCCCCCATCATCCCTGCCCCACCCCCACTCCTTCTCCATCCTGTCCATAACCCAGTCCTGAAGGAGGGGCCCAAGACAGCAGCAAGAAGGCCCGCCTGACCAAAACTGTCTTTCTCTCAATTTGTAGGTGCCTGAAGTTCCGCTAGGGACATGTGCTGGTATATTAGCTATGCTCACTTCCCACCCCACCCCCAGTGTGTTTTTATTTATTTCAGAGAGAGGAAGGGAGAGGAAGAGACAGATAGAAACATCAATGATGAGAAAGTCATTGATCGGCTGCCTCCTGCACGCCCCGTACTGGGGATGGAGCCCACAACCCGGGCATGTGCCCTGACCAGGAATTGAACCGTGACTTCCTGGTTCATAGGTCGACGCTCAACCACTGAGCCACGCCAGCCGGGCACTAGCTCACTTTTAAGCAGAACCTAGCTTATCTGATTTATCCTACTGGCACCAAATTTTCCTTGGCAGAAAGGAAGGGATGTGAAATGGAAAGGAAGTTTTGACACCAATGAGGAATTCAGGGGAAGGCCCAGAGTAGGGTAATGGGCATGTCCACAGGGCCAGAGGGGATTCCCAGGAATCGGGGGAAATGGCTTACAGAAAAGGAGTGGCCTAGGTTCTGAAGAAAGACTGCCCTGAGGAAGGCGAAGCTCTGGGGAAGGGAGAGGTCTCAACTAGCCAGCTCAGTGTGACTAGGTGACTGCATTTCCCTCCCAGCGAAGGTTTGTCAGAGGGAGCGTGCTAAGATCTCCCAAAATGTGCTCTGGGCTTCCTTCCAGATGGGAGGGAGAAACTGGGGAGAGGAAATTGGTGGGGCTGGAGAAGAGCCCCTATTCTCCTCTGAGACCTGTGACCTGAGGAGGTAACAGCTCCACACTTCTGCTCTGGGTGGGTAGGTGCTATGTCTAATCCTCTTCAGAGATTGAAGGAGGGTTTTCCCCTAATGCGGTCATTGTTTACAAAACACGTGTCTCTCTTCCGTACCTGCATCCTCGAGGAAAGCTGAGACATAGCCCCCTATACAGTCCTGCCAGCCACAGCTCCACAGGCCCAGGCCCAAAAGGCCAGGTGGAAGCCCAAACCCTCTCATGGCTACCTCTGACAAAACCAGGACGCTACCTAACCTGTCCTCTAGGATGGTGACACCACCAGATTTCTTGAGAAGGGACAACTGTGTCTCATTCATATTTGTATCTCTAATGTGAAATGTCCTCCAAGCTTAACAGACGCTGAGAAAATTACCCCTATGCCTCTCTCTGTTCAGCCTGCAATGGGCCCATCTTTTCTTTTTTCTTTTTAAGTTTTTTTAAATTTTATTTTAAATATGTTTTTATTGACTTCAGAGAGAGGAAGGGAGAGGGAGAGAGAGATAGAAACATCAATGATGAGAGAGTCATTGATCGGCTGCCTCCTGCATGCCCCCTACTGGGATTGAACCCGCAACCGGGCATGTGCCCTGACCAGGAATCGAACCGTGACCCTCCTGGTTCATAGGTTGATGCTCAACCACTGAGCCACGCCAGCCAGGCTCCATCTTTTCTTTGTCCTTGCACTTCCTGCTTCCTGTACTCGGTTAAGAATACACTTTTGCTGTCCCCATACCAGCTGTGTAACACACTGCACGTGATAATGCTCCCAAATGTGTAAACTACCAGGAAGGTACAAATTAGGAAACAAAACATGAGTCAACATTGTGGTGCAAGGTCCTTTTTTTCTGAGTATTTCTGTTATGTGTATCTCATTCTCCTCAGGATAAAGTTCAGATTCCAACTATGATGTGCAAGTCCCTTCACGTTATAGGATGAGTAATTCTGGGGATCCAATGTACAGCCTGGTGACTATGGTTAATAATACTGTATTATATACTTGAGAGTTGCTAAGAGTGGATCTTACATGTTGTCAGCGCAAAAAAGAAATGATAATTATGTGACATGATGGAAGTGTTAGCTAACACACAGTGATAATCATTTTGCATCATATAAGTGTATCAGATCACGTTGCACATCTTAAACTTACGCAATGTTATATGTCAATTATATCTCAGTTAAACTGGGGGGAAAAGATCTGGCTGCTGCTTTCGTGTCTCATCACTCTTCCACCCTGTAGCCCTTTGTACCTGACACTTGGTCATAAGTTTTTTAACTTTTTATTTGGAAATAATTTCAAATTTACAAAACATTGCAAAAATAAAAATAGTACAAAACACTTGTATACCCTTTACCCAGATCACCTATTGTTGACATTTTATCCCATTTCCTTTATCATTTGAGTTCTCGCTCTCTACTCATACACACACACATACATTATATATATATGTGAAGAACTAGATACATGTATAGATATATAGGGTGTCCCATAAAATGTATACACACACTTTGAATAATTATAAAGACAATGTTTATTAAAATACATTTCATTTTCAAAATTGAGCTATCAGCTGTTAAAGTATGTATACATATTTTTGGGATACCCTGTATATACACACAAATGTACTCACACACATATACATATATTTGCACACATGTATATACATTATATATACATGCACACGCACATTATGTTTATCCATTTCAATTTTTACGTTTATCCATTTTATACACACATACATACATACTTTTTTTCTGAGGCATTTGAGAGTAAGTTGTATACATCATGACCCTTTATCCCTATACTCAGTGTGTATTTTCTAAGTATAGAGATATCCTCCTCTGTAGCCACAGTACAGCTATCAGTTTCATAAATCTAACAGTGTTACAATACTTGAATCTACCGTCCACATTACACTTTTATCCGCGAGCACACCGATGTCCTTTAGAAGACTTCCTCCCCTCCCGTACAGGAGCTACTCTAGGGTCAGGTATTGCATTATGTTGTTCTATTTAGCCTTCATTCATCTGGAACATTCCAAAGGATTTGGGGGGCTTTTATGGCCTTGCTATTTTTGAAGGATATAGACTCCCTTCCTGCTAAGATTTTTTAAGAGAATGCTCCCCGTGTTGCGTTTGCCTGATATTTTGTTACATTAGATACGTATCTCTGCTGGCACACTGGTGTCTGGTCTGGAGGCACTGAAATATACATCTGTCTCTCATTGGTGATGCTAATTTTGATCAGCAGTTCAAGGTGGTGCCCAATTTCTCTACTCTAGCTACTTTTTTTTCCTCCCCTGCCTATAATAAGCAATCTTTGGGGAGATACTTTAAGACCATGCAAATATCCTGCTTCTCATTAAATTCTACCCTAGATTTAACATCCATTGATAATTAGTGTCCAATTTAGTCTTTACCATAGTAGCTGAAAAAGGAGTTTCCAACTCCCACACTCCCTCCATCCACATTTACGAGTTGGCCCTTGCACTCTAGCCTTTTGAGCCACTTTGTGTGCACCACATCTGCTAAGGACCTTCGGATAACTCCTATTTGTCCTTCAGCCCAGACTCCCACAAACGGTGGTGCACAACTCCGGGTGGGGGGCGCCATTCGCAGCATAGCCATGCCAAGTGGCAGCTGGGGGTCTTGGTTTAGGTGGAACTTCCTCTCACAAGCTTTCCCAGATTCTCCAAGTGTCCATTCGGCATTCCTGCTCTCCACTCTCAAAGCTCTGTCTGCTCACCTCTATCACACCCTTGTCACACTATAAATAGTCCCCAACTTACGATGGTTCGACTTAGTTTTTCTACTTTACAATGGTGTGAAAGCAACATGTATTCAGTAAAAACTTTACTTCAGATGTTGACTTTTGATTTTTCCTGGGTTAGCGATATGCGGTATGATACCTCTCATGATGCTGGGCAGCAGCAGCTCCCAGTCAGCCACTTGATCATAAGGTTAAGTGACCAATACTCTATAGTGTGCTGGGTGGCCAGCGTGTTTTTGATACTCTGTTTTGTGATTTTGCATCCCATCATGTCTGCAAAACTGTCTTCTGCTTCTGGTAAGAAGACGAGGAAGGCAATTACTCCTGAGATGGAACTGAAGATAGTTGCCCAACTGTAGGTAATATAAGTGTTTTGGGGATGTTTAAGGTAGGCTAGACTAGGCTATGATGTTCAGTAGGTTAGGTATATTAAATGCATTTCCACTTAGGGTATTTTCAACTCATGATGGGTTTATTGCAAGTTGAGGAACATCTGTATATTGTAATAATCTTCTTCTCTGCCTCCCTCATTGGGATATAAGCTCCTTAAGGGTAGGACTTTTCCCCTCTCCTCTGCTGTGCCCCACCCAGAATATGTATTCAGCAAATGTCAAATCAGTGAATGAGTTTGGTCTCGTTATAGCTAAGTACATATATGGCTGGCTTCTCTGGTAGAGTACAAAGTCCTTAAGGGCAAGGACCGCACTTAATTTGTCTTTGTATCTGTCCTCTCCCCCTCCCCTCAGTACATACTTGGCAAAGGGCCTTGTTCATAACAGTCACTCAACAAAGTTTTGCTGAATGAGTCCATAGTTGTATACTGGTTGTTAAAGATATGCCTTTTCCGCCCTGTCCGTAGACCTGCACTAAACTCTGTGTGGGCAACACCTGGGAACCAGGTGACGTGCCTTTTGAGCACCTGCTGTTCTGGCACAGCTGGGCCCAGCCTGAGCACGTGGCATAGGGAATGCAGGTAGATGGGTTGGGGTTATTAGGGTTCCTGTCACTGAGAGATGCCAAAACCTGACTCAGTCTCTGAGGGCAATTGAGAGCTGTCCAGGACCCATCCTGAGGCCCTGAGGCCTTCCTAGGTGACAGTCCCTGGTTCCTAACATGGAACCTCCCCAGGATCAGGATCCCTTGGCCGAGCTGGACACCTGGCCTAGGTGAGCTGACTTGGGAAGTCTCTCTGGGGCTCAGTCACTGGGAAGGCACGCTCTTTTGTTGGGATAATGCGGAAACAGGAGAGGCCTGGAGAGAAGGTTTAGGAGGAGCTGGGCTACCAATCCAGCCCTTTGAGAAGCACAGGGTATTTCTGTTGTGTGGAGCACAGCCTGCTGATTTGGCAGGATGACCTCTGGTAACTACCGAGACCTGGACGTGGATTCTAGGCTGTTATCATGCTCTGTGGCCCCTGCAGGGGCTGAGACCCATTGCCATAACAGCAGACACATCTGGGGAAGCTGAGCACTTCATCCAGGTTAGCAGCCAGAGCAACTCTTCCCAGAAGGCACTGGCTGGGGAAGCTCTTCTCAGCCATCTAGAGGCAAAGTGAGGCCCCAAGAGCAGTCCCGGGGAAAACTCAGTGTAGGAAGGACTTTAGCTCGCACAATTTTGCCTTTATACAGGAGTTAGCCTAGATACAGGCTATTCTTTAAATTTTCCCTTCTGTGTGAGGGATGCACCATATAACATAGCATTCAGCTTTTTCCCAGTAGGAAAAAAAATACACCAAGGGGCTCCAGACCAGTAAGTGAGAGCCTTGAAACTTACAGCCAAGGGATGGAGGAAATGGATCTAACACAGGAACACTAACATAGAGGGAAAGACTGACAACTCTGAGTTCTACATAATCAGAGAAGTACAGCTTGGAACCATGAGTTGACTTTTACTTACCAGGTTGGGAAAATATTAGAAAGGTTGACCACATCCACAGTTGAAGGACTGAGCACAGACCCCCTCACTACTGGTAGGTATGTAGCCACAATCTTAGTGGAAAGTAGACTGATGGTATCTATCAATAATGTAAGTGCTGTATACTTATTTGCACATATATTCAAAGACCAGAGTCTAGAAGGACATGTCCCAAACTGTTGATAGTGGTTGCCTAGGGAACTAGGAGGGGCTGTACAATGCATGGCTGAATTTAAAAATACAGATATATTCATGCATTGTGTCATTAAAATAACTGAAGAAAAAATAAAGAAAATAAAATTTTTATTTTTATTTTAAACTCACCGTATGCCAGGGACTGTCTTAAATGCTTTATAATCTGTTAACTCATTAAATTCTTGTAACAATGCTTTAAAGTAGGTATAGTTATTATGCTCAGTTTACGGTTGAAGAAACTGAGGCACAGAGAGGTTAAATAACTTGTCCAAGGTCACACAGCTGGTAAGTGGCAGAGTCAAGACTCCATCCCAGGTAGTGTGGCTCCAGACTCTGTTCTATTTGGCCCTGCTGCCTCCTTGGGTTTGCCAGCCTTGTGAGAACAGAGCAGGACAAGGAGAAACCCTCCTACTCCCCCTTTCCTTTATTCCTTAGGCTTTTTTGAATCCTCACCCAAGGACATGCTTAGAGAGAGGAAGAGAGAGAGAGAAAAAACATTGATTGGCTGCCTTCCACATGTTCCCCAACCGGAGATCAAACCCTCAACCTAGGCATGTGCCCTGACCGGGAATTGAACCAGCAGCCTTTCGGTGCACAGGATAACACTCAATTGACTGAGCTACTCTGGCCAGGCTCTTTAGACTTTTTAAAATATGGATCAAGTGAGGGAGTCCAGCCTGCCCCTAGTCACATTTGGAGGAGGTTATATATATGGAGAGAAGGGGGAAAATATGAATGAGGGCACTGTCCAGATGCTTGGATGCTTCTGGAAAAGCCAGCTGTGGCAGGGGCTGAGGCATACCACAGTGGTTCAGCAACTCCTGCATTTTATTTCCTGAGTCAACAATCTGAGCTGAGTATGTTTACAGACTCCCCAAAGATGAGCATGGCATCAACATCTCTTTAACCAGACCCTCAGGCAACAGCCACCACCTAAGTGGAGCCAGAGTTAAGCTTTGGCTTGACACTGAACAGAGCAGGGAAGAAATGAGTGCATCAGGGTGTTGTTTCCAGTTGTCTTGTGAAAGATAATGAGTTGTTTAGAGGGAGCAAGGCCCCAGTGGCCTCTTTGTAAATCTCAGTCCTGAGAAAGTAAAGGCAGAGCTGCAAGTCCAAACAGGCAACATGGTAATATGCCCGTGGAGATATCAGCTAGACAGTGCAGACACCCACAGCTGGAATGAGAACCACAAACTTTGGAGCAAACAAACATTCAACTACCCAACTTTTTTTGAAGGCCTATGTGTTTGGAACTCTGCTGGGCACTGGGAATACCAATATGAGCAAGAATGGTACCACTTGTGCTAACAATACATGCTTGCATACGCATAGATTATCTCTGGAGGGGAACAGCAGAATGTGGTAACAGATTACCCGTGGGTGGTTAGGGAACAGCGGTGGGAAGGAGACTAAGTTGTCACTGCAAACCCTTTATGCCTTGTGAATTTGGTATCAGAGGCACATGTTACGCACACACAAAATAAATGAGGTCAGCCTGGCTGGTGTGGCTCAGTGGCTGAGCATCGACCTATGAACCAGGAGGTCACAGTTCAATTCCAAGTCAGGGCACATGCCCGGGTTGCAGCCTCAGTCCCCAGTAGGAGGCGTGCAGGAGGCAGCCGATCAATGATTCTCTCATCATTGATGTTTCTATCTCTCTCTCCCTCTCCATTCCTCTCTCTGAAATCAATAAAAAAAATATATAAAATAGATGAGGTTAGAGGGAGAGACAACTATGTAGATGTGTAAATGGAGACATAAATAGCAAGACCAGGCCTCACAAGGATGTGTGTAAAGTGCTAGGTTGGTTGAGAACAATGGAGGAACCAGAATACGAAGACTGAATTTACCCATTTGTCTTCCTGGCGTGGGACAGAGTTAAGCTAAAGCCATGACAGTGATTTCTCAGAGACCCTTTTACTGTGTCCTAGCTAGAAAAAAAAAAAAAAAAAGCCCTATGTTTTCGAGTCTCTTTTCTAAACCGTCACATGGGCAAACTGATAATCTGGCAAGAACGTGGAGGCAGGTGAGCCCTGCCCAAGGCAGAGTGATTTGTCCTTCCTCAGACTTTGGCCTACTCCTCCCCCGCTTCGTGGACAGAGGTGATTTCGTGGTAACAACCATTCACCTTGCAAACACACACCTGTCCCCGGCCAGACCTGCCCCCGGCATGGGGAGGTGTTTCCCAACAGGCTTTGTGCCCAGCTGGTCACAGGCCAAAGCCACCTGCTCACTCTAGCCTAAACCTGCTGAGGAACCAGTGCAAGCCTGAGAACAAGCGCCGAGAAAGCAGGTTCTGGTGGTTTTCAAGATAACAAGTGGACACCTCAATTTTCTAGCATGGGCTGTTTTTTTCTGGATTGTATTCTGCCAGTTTTCAATCCTGGTCTGACTTTCCCCCACGTGCCTCTCCCTTCAAGCTGCCTTTTAAATCATAACAACATAGTGATAACCGTGATCAGCCCCCTTTATGGAATGCTTCCAGGGGCCAGGCATGGGGCCAAGTGTTTTACAAACACCCAAGGAGGAAGAGAGACTAGCTATCTTCATCTTACAGATGAAGAAACTCAGCCTCAGAGAGATAAGCAGCTAGTAAGTGGTGGTGACTGGATTGGAAACCAGACCATGTGGTTATGAGCCCATAACCGCGGTTGCTATAAAGGCTTTTAACTACTCTGCTGTGCTGCCTCTCATAAAGTTAATTTTAATATTAGCCTAATCCAACCCTATTTAGGAAGGGAAATGTGCTGCCAAAAAATCACTTAGACTATCCTAAAGCTAAATATAAAAGGCTTTTCTATGATCTCTTCTTTGGGGCTATTTAAGCTAAGGCTTCTCTCTGAGGGCCCGTGTAACCAAAGGTTATATGGGTACCTACCATTCCGGCAGACAGGAAATGAGCCCAGCTCTGCTGTCCCTGAATCAGGGCCTGAAAACGATCTGCTAACAGGGACAGTTAAGCTTATAAAATCAGCACGGAAACAAAAGCCTTAGACCAGGCACTGGGATTGAAAATGTCAAGAGCCTCCTTCTAGTTTACTGCCTTGGGGTGGGAATGGGGAGGACACTGGCCTGAGGATTAGCATTTTGCAGCTAAAAGCTGAGGGTTTGTGTGTAGAAGCTGACTTTGAGGTCCCATTGAGTCTCATCTTGGACTTTTAGATACCAGTATGGGGCTCAGAACAAAGGAAGTTTACGACTCCTTTATTCTGGTGTTGCTCAGTGGTTGAGCGTTGACCTATGATCCAGGTGGTCATGGTTCGATTCCCAGTCAGGACAGATGCCCAGGCTGCGGGCTCAATCCCCAGAAGGGGACCTGCAGGAGGCAGCTGATCAATGACTCTCTCATCATTGATGTTTCTCTCTCTCTCTCCCTCTCCCTTCTTCTCTCTGAAATCAATAAAAAATATTTAAAATGTTGATACTGGAGACCAAGAGACTTCTCTAACAGTCACCTGAGACACTTTTTACCTCATGTCACTGCCCTAGCTTCTCAATGCTGAGATGAGGAGCTAAGCAACCTTCTGTATCTGGCCCTGCAGGTCCTGCAGCTGCTCAGCCCCACTGCAGCAACTTCCGTCCTTGGCGATGCAGATCCAGCAGGCCAGTGAAGTCACCTGGCAACCCTGAAGACATCCCCTCTTTCTCTGCCTGGAATCCCCTCTCATTCTTCTCTCACAACTCCTACCTCTTCACCTTCAACAACTCAGGGTAAACCCACCTCCTACTCACCTACCACTGTGTCTTTCAAGTTTTTTTTATGTATTCACTATGTACCATATTGTTTTATTGTTACTACTAACAATAACAAGGATGCCAGATACCATTTATCAAATGCTACTTGCCAGGTATTATCTCATTTACACATTATCTCATTGAAACCCCACAACCACCCTGTGAAATGGGTGCTTTCATTACTCTCCCCATTTTCCAGATGAGAAAATCAAGGCCGGGGAGGTTAAGAGGCTTGCCTAGGACGTAGAGCTAAGAAGTGGTAGAGCTGGGATCTAAACCCCAGTAGTTCTGATCCCAGAGCCAGTCTCTGAACCAATATGAGTTTGTCTTTTCCATTAGATTCAGTTCATTAAAGGAATCTTTCATGTCTTCTTAATTTCTACCTCCCGACACTCCATCCTGGGCTCTGCTTGGAGTGGATAGTTGCCCTATTGGTCTCAGTTTGCAGGAGCTCTGCTCATACCATCAGGCCTGCTGGGCATTAGACTCTCTGCTTTTCCCTGGCCTTGCTCGGGAGATGCAAACAGTGAGGCGGCCAGGAGCTAGACGTGGAAGGCAGCTCCAAGTCTGAGCCATAACTGATGTCCCGTGTAGTCAGGCAAGGACTGTGTAGCTTTGCAGTGCTCATCTCATGGCCATGCCACAACTCGCACACTCCTGGCAGTGCCACTCCTGATAATCAGGTGCGGGGAATGAATGACACCAATATCCTGTTGGTGCTTGTTTGGACTGCTGGAGCATCTATGAGGGAAGATTGCCTTTTAAATCACCATATTACCATGGAAATTGGACTCTTCCTGATATCACTGCCCCCTTGTGGACTGAGCTTTTCTGACGTTTTGGGAGAAGAGAAAAACAAAGTATATGTTGTCTCTAACGTTCCTGAAAAAAATAACATTGCCTGCAAATCTTGTGAGTCTTCTGGGTTCTTCTGCTTTTTGACTGGGATCCCAGACAGTGCATAGCTCCTTGCTTTTTAGCAGTAAAACTCAACTTGGCAGTTCTCTGCATCTTTCTGAGCTCATACCTATCTCCCCTTTTAGTTTGCAGGCATCTGCCAGCAGTCTCCTTTCAAAATAACAAGGCCCCTTGAACCACTTTTCCCCATGGTCCCTTTCTTTCCATCTCTACTGCCTTCACCCTAATCCTAATCCCCTCACAGTTACTACAGCTTCCACACCTGCCCCTCCTCCCCTGCACTTTCATGCTAATCAGCCAACACTCCACTTTACATATGAGGCTCCCCACTTCTTACAGGGCACAAAGTTCAAGGTCCCCAACCTTTCTCTCAGCCAAAAATACTCACTGACTGTCTACTGTATATAAAGCACTCTTCTAAAATCTGCTCCAACTGAAGGGTGGCTATCAAGTGTCCTTGCGGGTGGCAGCAGGCACTTTATACATGTATGTCTTTGGATCTTCAGGACAACCCTGTGAGGTAGTATTATTATCAGAAGGGAAAATGAGTCTCAGAGTCCTGGGTGGGTAGCTCAGTTGGTTAGAGCATCGTCCTGATACACCAAGATTGGAGGTTCGATCCCTGGTCAGGGCACATATAAAAATCAACCAATGAACATATAAATAAGTGGAACAACAAAATCGATGTTTCTCTCTTTCTCTAAAAAAAAAAAAATCAATAATAAAATATTTTAAAAAAGAAAGAAAGTAAATGAGTCTCAGAGATGTTAGGCAACTTGCCTGAGGTCACCCAGGCACTGACTGGCAGAGGCAGGACTCAAACCCAGTCCATGCCTTTTCCACAAACTGCCACATTCACTCACTCACTCACTTCAATGAATATTCATTGAGCCTTTTCTATGTGCTGGTTACTACTCTTGATATTAAGGATATAGGGATGAACAAGCCAGATGTGGCTCTGTCCCTCCTTCTTGAAGCTTCCAATCTAGTGGGGGAGACCATGTTCTCACTTCAAGCGTCGGTGTGCTAGTGTCTGTCTGCTTGACCTGACCCTCATGATTTGTGGGAGGTTTTGATTTCAGCTTGGCTGGATTCCTCCCTGCCTTTCGCCCTGCCTCCCTGCCTCCCCCCCTCCCTCCCTCCCCCCCTCCCTCCCTCCCTCCCTTCCTTCCTTCTACAAACACTTATTGAGAGCCTACTATGTGCCAAGTACCATACTGGTCACTGGGGGTACAACAGTGGGCAAAAGCAGAGGTCTCTGCCTTCCCCACTTGCAGTTCCCAACCATTCATACCTTCCTTCCTCTGCACCTTTAATACCATTCCCTCTGACTAGATGGGCTTCCATATGCCTCTCTAATCAAAATCCAACCCAGTCCTCAAGGATCATCTCAAGGCTGGACTCTGGGATAGGCTCCCCTGCCTACGGTGATTGCGCCCCTCTCTGACGTCATTCAACACTTGTCATCTGGACAACTCAATTGTCTGGACAAGTCATTTGGCACATGTCAGATACTCCTGTATCCTTGACTTTCAAGTTTATATATGGATCCTGACACCTTAAATTGACTGTTCACCTCATCACCCAGGAAACACTGTATTTTCCTCAAGAAGCATTTACTGCCTGGCCAGTGTGGCTCAGTGGTTGAGCATCGATCTGTGAACCAGGAGGTCATGGTTCGATTCCGGACAGGGCACAAGCCTGGGTTTCAAGCCAGTAGCAGGCGTGCAGGAGGCAGCTCATCCATGATTCTCATCATTGATGTTTGTATCTCTCTCTCCCTCTCCCTTCCTCTCTCTGAACTCAATAAAAACATATTTTTTAAAAAAGAAGCATTTACTGAGTGCCTATTATGTATTTTAGCAATGAGAAAAGTGATGAGCTGTTCTGGAGTCTCTTTAACAAAGCTTTTATAAATATTTTATCATTTGGTTGTCTCAAACACTACCATTCCATTTTATTTTTCAACTTTAAAATGTAGTTTAGCCCTGGCCGGTGTGGCTCAGTTGGTCGGGCATTGGCCTGAGTGCAGAGAGGTCTGAGGTTTCAATTTCCAGTCAGGACATATGCTGGGGTTTCTGTCTCAATCCCCAGTAGGGGGTGTGCAGGAGGCAACTCGTCAATGTTTCTCTCTCACATTGATGTTTCTCTCTCTCTTCCTCTCCCTTCCTCTCTCTAAAAATAAAAAATAAAAAACATAATTTAAAAAATAAACATATCCTCAAGTGAGGATTAAAAATTTTTTAAGTGTAATTAAAATTACTTAGTAGGTGATTATATTCTTCTTATGACAGTGAAAACATTATAGGTCTGCTACAGTATTTCTTGACCACCCCTACCCCACACCACTCCAGACCCCCTCAGTGATGCGGCGGAGGAAACAGAGGCTCAGAGAGGTGACTGGCGTGCCCAAGCTCACACAGCTAGTATGTGGGAATTTTGTGACTCTAAATCTCGTTTCCTTTTTTCCGTGCTGCTTCCCATGAGAGCAGGCACCGTTTATACCACTTCTCTGTGTTCTGGGTGCCCAGCACAGAGCTCTGCACAGAAGCTTGGGCTCAGCAAACGTTTGCAAACAATGGGCTCCCCTGCAGACCAAGGTGTTGCCTCCAAAGGCGGGCTGTACGGATTCTCCGTGGTTAGGGAAGGCTCAAAACGGCAACTGAGGCCAGGCAGGCATTCTGCTAGGGCGCCTTCTGCTCCCCGCCCCCCGCGGCCCCTCCCCCGGGCTCTGTGACATCAGAGCCCCTGAGAGTCTCCTTTGGGAGGGCCTACAGAGAGACCTCATAAAGGCAAGTCAAGTGTTTGCTGGGCACCTGCAACGTGGCTGTGTCAGGGGCCGTGTGTGATGGGGGGAGAGAAATAAAAGGCACGATGTTGTGGACCCAAGACATCCAACACTTAGGGAACCAGCCAGCACCTATCCAAGTGTTAAATTATGCAAGTGTGGATGACGCTCTGGGGGTCCAGGAGGAAGACTGGCTGCAGTGGTCAGAGCAGGTTTCTTGGAGGCGGTGGCTTGGCGGGTGATAGGTGGAGAGGAGTCTGCGTGCAGGGCGCAGTACTGCCAGCAGCGCGGGCAACGGCGCCAAAGCCGAGGCGACAGGGCGCCTAGAGCCGCCCGGGGCGTGGCGACGCGGGTTCGTCGTGGCTGCAGCGGCTGCTGCGCCGGGGCTTCCTCAGCCGCATCTGTCTTCCAGCCTCGCACGTCCAGCGGCTCTCAGTCGCCACGAAGCCAGCAAAGGCCGCGTTTCCCCTTCAGCGCGTCCCCAGCCCTACTCTCCCTCCTATTTAGTTGTCTTCCGTCCCACTGGTGGCGGGCGGGGCATTTTCCCCTGCCACTCCCTGTGGCCGCAGCAAGGACAATTATAGTCTACCCGCTGAGAGCGCCCCCTACAAAGTTTCCCAGGAAAAACCTGCACCCGAAGGGACAAGGCTGGCTTCTGAGAGAGCAGCCAAGCTTTGTTCCATGAGCCTTGCAAGTACGCATCTTAAGCGCCCTACAGTGCTGTTCTTGACCCCATTTTACAGCTGAGCAAGCTGAGGCACTGAAAGCTCAGACTTTGCCCATGATCTCACATGTGAAAACAGGCAGACTCAGGCCCTTAACCACTCTACCAAGTGCCTCTCTTTACACGGCTGCTGCTGGCGTTGGTTGGCCCCACACAGGCCTGAACCACTCCCGTTCCTCCCGCCTCCCCAATTATTTTCCGGGCACCACACTGTCCTGTGCTGCTTCCTGGCTCTAAGTGTGTGTGTGTGTGGGCTCTGCTTTCAGGGTTTTCCGCTGCGGGTGCTGTTTGTGGTTTGCCAGGTGCGTCAGTTATCCTCGTCTGGAAAATGGGCATCACCAAGCTGCTGAAAGGATGAAGTGAGAGGATCCACACACAGTTAGGAGAGCGCCTGCACTGTAGACACTCAAGAAACGATAGGTGAGCAGCAAGAGACCAGGCCCCTGGCGTACCCCTGGGGCGGAGCAGCGTCGAGCGAGAGCGAGAGCGAGAACAAACCCACTCGCTCTCGGAGCAGGTTAAAGAAGGTCATGTTCACTCTGGGGCTCTCACTGGCTTTCAGCAGCTGGGACTGTCTTAGGAGCCTGGAACATCAAGCCCAGGAGTATGTCTGGTCTAATCAGCCCTAATAAGTCATGTGGGTGTGCAGTCGGTACATCTCTGATGGCAGCGTCCTCGGGCGCCCCAGTAGCATGCCTGTTCCTCCCCCTTTGGAGTAGCCTGAGTCATCTTGTGTGACAGTGATCAGCATTGTCACCATCACAGCCAGATAGCCATCAAGTACTTACTATGCGAAGGCTCCGTGTTAGGGGTTCAGGATCAGATAGGCAGCCTATGTTCACAGGATGGTAGATACACTTGATGTGGAGTCAGTCCTGTTTTGTACACAGATTTGGGGAGGAGGGGTGTCCCAAGGCCCTGGCTCTCTAATACTCCAGCATGGACAATAGAGCAGCAGTCCAGGAACCCGGTGATTCCTAAACTGCTGCTCTATCCAGATTCCCCCACTCAGCCCAGGGGCTGGGAAAGCAACAGATGCAAGTTAGGAAGGCCCTCCACAATTTATTACTGTGAAATTGCTCCCAGGTAGCAAGGGGCTGGATCCAGACAAAAGTCATTTCTGCCATACCAGAGGAACAGATTCCCCCTGTTGTTCATTCATCCTCTCATCCATTTCTCCCTCCAGAGGACATTAACCACACACTCACTATGTGTTATGTTCCATGCTCCATGTTAGAAATGTAAAGAACAAGACATAGCCTCTAATGGAGACAGACAAATGAACACTTAGTTACTATACCATGAAATAAACATTATAATGCATTCACTTAACACTGATTACTTAAATACCTATTCTGTGCCATGCACTGTTCCAGACACTGGGGCTACAACCATGAGTTAAACTGACAAAATTCCTGCCCTCGTGGAGCTGACATAGACTACTTTAGCAGTTAAGAGGGCAGAGAGTGCTGGCTGCTGGAGCCTGGGAAGGCGCATGTGCGCAGAGGAGGTGTGTTCTTAGCTGGGTCTTAAAGGACTATGGCTTGGCAGAGAGGCAGGGCAGGGCATGCCTGGGAAAAGTAATAGTACAACAGAGCTAGTGTAAAAAATAATAAATGGAGCCACTTTAAAATGGAGCCAGAGATGCCATGCCAGAGAAACTGCCTTGCATGTCTTACGCCTCAAGCCTTGGAATGTTTGAACAGGGCAAAATAACCTTTGGGCTGAGCCTAGAGCAGCACTGTACCCCAAAGAACTGTTCTCAAAAATACCAAGAAAGCAGATACTATGACTACAGGAGTGATGACTACCATACTGAAAATTAAAAACATTGTTTAGAATTAACATCATTATGTTATGTTATCTGCACCAATAGAAATGCCTTCCTTCTATTGATGTAATTGTTCCCCTTCCCTTCCTCATAAATACCCACTGCTTTTGTCCCATAATTGAAACAATGTTTGGGCTTCTGCCTGAATCAGTTCATCATGAATAGCTATCTTTTGTTTTTTGATCTCAAATAAATGCATGTTGCCTCTCACTTTGAAAGGCCTTTTATTTTTAGATTAACACTAGAAAATATGCAAATGAATGGCATGGCTAGAGAATAGCAAGTGGCTTGGCTTGGGACTGCAGAGCATGCATAGAAGTGGCAAAGCAAGAGGTGCATGTACTATCTCTCCATATAAGGTGCAATCAAATAAAATGGACAAAGCCCTGGTGAGAAGTGAGGGGGTGTCAAATACCACCTCATCATGTGGTTGTGTTTGTCAAGTGGGGCCTTACCCAATGGCCCAATAGCCCCAGCGCATAACCTTAGAGGAGGCTCAGCCTTCTTTGCTAAGAGCCTTCATTTAAAAGGAAGGTCTGTCCTGAAAACAGAAACAAAACTTGAATTAAATCAAATTTAACTCAAGGAATTTTTTTTACAACAATAATTCTTAAATTGGCTGAAAATAAGAAAATAATCCATACTCTAAAAATGGACTGAGCGTCAGTGGTTGAGCATCGACCTATGAACCTGGAGGTCACAGTTCGATTCCTGGTCAGGGCACATGTCTGGGTTTCAGGCTCCATCCCCAGTAGGAGGCATGCAGGAGGCAGCCTATCAGTGACTCTCATCATTGATTTTTTAAAAATATATCTTTATTGATTTCAGAGAGAGGAAAAGAGAGGAAGAGAGAGATAGAAACATCAATGTTGAGAGAGTCATTGACCTGCTGCCTCCTGCACGCCCCCTACTGGGGATCGAGCCTGCAACCTGGGGATGTGCCCTGACCAGGAATCGAACCGTGATCTCCTGGATCATAGGTCAATGCTCAGCTGCTGAACCATGTCGGCCGGGCTCATCATTGGTGTTTTTATCTCTCTCTCCCTCTCCCTTCTCCTCCCTGAAACCAATCAAAACATATTTAAAAAAGAAAAACTTAAAAAACACTTTAAAAATGGATTCTGCAGACAGTGCTTTGGTTATTACAGTTTCTATATAATATCTGTCATGTGGATTTTGTCTGTTGGTATTGAAACTAGTTAGTTTTCATATTTTAATATATTTCATGACTCCAAATAAACAGTTGGACAGGATCGCCTTGAAGCTCTCTTTGAAACCTTCTATAGGGTGAGAGAGCTCAGAGTATGTTACCCCACCTCTCTTAGCGTCAGTTTCATCAGCTGTAAAATGGAGTTAATAATGATACCTACCTCTCGAGGTTGTTGAGAGGCTCAGGAGAATTAATCCATGTTAAGTGCTTAGCACAATATCTGGCATATAAGAGGTCACGATAATTAGCTATGATCCTGATTCTGTAAGTTTTAGAGAAATCACTGGTACTTGGTTGTATTGATTGTTTTTGAGAAGCAGGTTTAACCTAATCCAATCTGTCTAGCTCTACAAATCCTGAAAAGTGCCACAGTCCCTAGTATATTTAAGAAATTGTACTGTAACTGAAGAAAAATTGCTTTCCAATTTTCCTCGTGGACAAACTGAAGCAGTAACTCATAACGAGGTGTGATGTGACCCAAGACAGAAGCATGGAGTTCAAGTGGGATTACAAATGCAGTGGGCAAACTCCCAGCTTTCTGTCATAATTCACAAGCAGCATGCTTTTACCCAGTACCCCAAGCCCCTTTACCTCCTGACTTTTACTTCTAGAGTAAACCCATGACAAGGCTCAATTTTTAAAATAATAAATGGGCTCCTGGGCCTAGAACTTAATTGCATAATAAAAGGCAATCTTTTGCTTCCCAAGATCTGGGTACACTGCCTCTTCCCAGCAGCTTCTTTCCCTAGGGACAGAAATCATAGGATTAGGTGGTCAGGACGGGACTTCATGGATTCCTTGAAATACTATAATAGCAAATGGATCCCTAGTGATCACACAGTGGCTCCTGGACCAGCAGGGCAGTTGGGTCTGGTGTGAGGCAGGACAGATTTATGTTTGGTCTTTGCTCTCTTTCATAATTAGTGTTGTAAATAAAGTGCGTGCTCTGAGTTACAGCTTAGGATTCTCACTATAACCACATGTTCCTATTCATTCCATTCAGAAAGAAAGGGCTCCCTTCTTTCTTTACAACCTCCCTTCTCTCTCTCTCTGTCTTTCTCTTTCTCTCTCTCTCTGATTCATTTTCTATAGTACATGTGATCTTTTCTTGAGACTGTTTTAGAATATCTGTAGGTCAGAGATAAATCTATTACAGCAGTCTCATGAATGAAATAAAAACTGAAGTATTCCAATAAAACAATAATAGTCATAATAACAGGAGAATTGTGTTAAGCAGGTGCCTAGCAATATTTTAAGCACTTTATATATATTAACCCCTTTAATCTTCACACTACTCCTTCGAGGTAGGTACTGTTGTTATCCATCTATGCCAGATGGGGAAACTGAGGCACAAAGCAGTTAAAGCTGGATAGCTGTCAGGTGACGACCTTTGGTATTTGAAAATGAGACCTCTAGCGCAAAAGATTCTCATGAGCGCAACGTGAGTGGGAAGATGGGGAGCAGCAGAGAGATCAGGCAATGAGCATGTCCCAAACTAGGTCCCACCTCTGCCCTGATATACAGGATGGGCTCCATATGCCTTCATCTAAATGAATATGTTGCTATGGTACTTCCAGGGACTGGGAAGGGGCCCATACCAGGGGTGGCTCTGAAGCTAAAGCATCGTTAGCTTCACAGTCCCTCTGCCTCTGCCTCTGCTCAGCGCAGAGCAGGGAGGGCACTGAGGCTCATTTAGACAGAAGAGTTTTCCTTTTCACTCCCAAACACAAAGCCCTTGGAAGTTGATCTGTCAATAGCAATTTAGCGCAAACTCTGCTCTGGTTATGTCTTTACGGCGACAAATATCTCCATTCGGAGAGTGAAAACATTAGAGACAGTGCAGCGTGTGATATGATCAGATTCTGAACGTTCTCTTAAATCTCAGCAGTGCCAAATTTCCTCCCTGCTTTACAAAAGTTGCCCGAAATGAAATGCCAGGTTGGATGCTCAGCATCAAAATAAAATAAGACCCCTCTTCCACGGTTTCCTTCCTTGACAGTATTGAAAAAGACACGAATTAATAGACTCCTCTAATTGAACTCAGTTTTGTCTCCGAAGAGGGTCCAGTGAAAACAACTGCCCAATCTGTCACTTGAACATTGTTTATATATGTTGCTAGGATACCAAAGCTCTTTTAAGCCTTTGGTTAAGAAGAGCCCCATGCATCTGAACTTGTTCACCTGCACATAAAGCAAATAATGGCTGAAATGATGGGAAAGCTCCTCCAAACATTTTGAGTGGAACACAAGGCACTTTTTTTGTGTGTTCAGAAATTGCAGTGTCCAATATTTGTTGTGCAAATAAATCTCCACCTGCATACCGAAGTGCACATTACACGGAATAAGATGAGGCTTTGACGAGACAGATGTTAATTATTTTGAGGTAAATCAGATCACCTTTGACTCAAACTCCGAGCTATAATTTTGTTGCTCGGCTTCGTGGTCCCGAAATTAATGTAAATCTTTACATTAGTAATTTTACTTGCAATGCCAACCCACCCACACAGTCTGCAAATGACTGCTCTGAGTCAGAGACTATTCACTTACAACTCTGTTAGATATTTTAAAATGTTCTCTGGAAGGATTAAATCACCTAATCCCAGTCCTTTCACAGATTCTGCTTTATGTAAAAATGATGGAGCCAGAGAACGTTCAAACTGGAAGGGACTTCAGAGGAGACACTAAGGCTCTGATGTGAGAAGTGACGGGCCCCGCTCAGGGACCAAAGCTACAACTCGAAAGGAAAGTACTGGTTTAGGGTTTCAATAGAGGGTCACACTTAGAAATCCTTGCTCAGAGCCCAGAAGCTACCCCTTCCCCACCCTCCTGCCTCCGATAGCATCTGTGAGCCCTGGCACCCCACGGTCTAAAAGAATCATGCCATTTTGAATGCAAGCGGTGAGAATATCATTCAGATACAAACAAATCAGCTACTATTACAACAATACGCATTCATTTTCTTTAGACAGATAGATGAGAAACTGTTCATAATGGTTACTTTCGAGGAGGGGGACTACGGTTGGGAAAGACAGGACGGGGAGATATCTGCTTTTCATTTTATATCTTCTCTTTACAATTTGACTGATTACCATGCACAGATACTAACTGTGTTAAAGCCCTAAAAGACAAAATAGAAATACTATGCTCACAAAGTTCACAGGAGAAATGAAATTTACTGCAGTAACACTGACGCTTGACAAATCTATCATCCGGCACAGCAGTACTTTTAAAAAATTTCCTACCAAAGTATCCATCAGAGCAGAAGAGGCTGAGTGGGTCCTCCCAGGGGTCTGGGGGCAGTGCCAGGAATGGTCCCCTCTCTGTACACAAGAACTCTCTGCATCTTCTGTTTTAAAAATGCATTCAAATTGTGCAATAGACTCTCTAACATATCCGCATGTCTTTTAATATGAAAATAATGGCTTAAATGACTTACCATCCACACGACAACCGCCCCTGTGGGGAGACACCCCCGGTTTCTTCCTCCGGCGGTCCGGAGCCCCGGCAGCACACTGCCTCCAGTGACTGGAGGGGCCTCTGGAATGGGAAGCTCGGCTGTGCGCAAGCTGACCTGTATTCCGGCTCTCTCACCTGGAATCAGGCTTCACGCATCCTGTTATGCATTGAATAGTAACAAAACAACGGCATAAATTAGGGTGTTGCTAAGATTGTGTACCATCAATGTTCGCATGAGCATAATGGACGTAATGAATTCTATAGCACTATCCTGCACAGCTTGGAGAGATTAAAACCACTTTGTCTTTAAATTAAATTTCAAAAATCATTGAACAACAAGAATAGAAAGAACAGAAAAAAACAACAACTGCCTCATTTATATCAGCCACCCAATTGTAGGAGGCACCACTTCTTCCTTTCTGATCATTAATGCCTAGTCCTAGGTTTATTTTAATAGCTGCAGCTCTGTGAGTCTCCATCTATTGTAATAACCATAAAGGGGGCCTGAATTCTCTTGTATTGTGGTTTGTAGCCCTAACTGGAGAGCCTCTTAGCCCCTTTCAGGGTCAAAATCTACAACTGAAAAAGACCTAAGCTGAAGTTTATTTTATAGAAATTCTACACAATATACTATGTCTAGGCTGTTGCAGGAGAAGAAAAGTGGGCTTGAATTCATTCTTAAGGAGGACTCTGCTTGGGCAAATCTTCATTCAACAAAATGGATGCCTAATTACGAAAAACTCCCTTTGGCGTGCTCACTGGATGCCAGGTGCCATACTTACTGTTGTATGTGCTTTATGTTCCCCAAAACACCCGTAGGAAATAGGGCTGGCCCTATTGTATCTCGGTTCTACTGATGAGGAAACTGAGACTTGGGGAGATTATGTGACTTGCCCAAGGTCATACAGCAAGGTAAGCAGCAGGGCCAGGATTCAAATCCAGGTACTTCTGCTTTTTCTTTTTAAATCCTCATCCGAGGATATTTTTTCCATTGCTTTTCAGAGAGAGTGGAAGGGGGGGGGGTAGAGAGAGAGAGAGAGAAACATCGATGTGAAAGAGACACATCCATTGGTTGCCTCCCGCTAATGCCCAGACTGGGCTGGGGATTGAGCCCACAACCGAGATGCATACCCTTGACTGAAATCAAACCGGAGACCCTTCAGTTCATGGGCCAATGCTCTAACCACTGAGCCAAACTGGCCAGGGCAGGTACTTCTTTTTTTTAATAATTTTTAAAAAAGATATTGATTTTTAGAGAGAGAGAGGGAGGGAGAGAAACATCAATTTGTCATTCCACTTATTTATGCATTCATTGGTTGCTTCTTGTATGTGCCCTGACCAGAGATCGAACCTGTAACCTTAGCGTATGGGGACGATGCTCTAACCAACCGAGCTACTCGGCCAGGGCCTCAAATCCCGGTACTTCTGATTCTGGAGTCCCCAAAATCTTAACTGTCTCTTAATAATGATCATAGTTACCATTTAGAGAGTGCTTATTATGTATGTTCTATGGCAGATGCTTTGCCTAAATTATTCAATTCTTGCAGCAGCCCCCCGAGGCAGGCAATATTATCCTCATTTTATAGATGAGGAAACTAAGGCTTAGAGAAATTAGGTAACTTGCCCAACAGCACAATGAAACGGCAGTATCCAGGCCTTTCTGATACCAGAACGAGAGTTGTGGGTTTTTAAAACAACTTTAAGATCTTTAACTTATTAAAATTGTATATATGTAAAATGTACTTTATGTTTTGACATGTATACATTGTGAGGAGTTCTTAACAATTAAGCTGTATGATTCAGGTGGTTAAACCCTCTAGGGTCCCCTGAGCAGTGCTGCATGCCACGCAGACCCCTAGTGAGCTGCGCTGAAATGTGCCAGCATGTGTGACGTTCCTCAGGAACGTGCACGTGAATCACCTATCATTTTCCACTTAATGTTGTGGCTTGACAACCATGGCGATTTTATTCACAAATCTTGTGTCACAGGCAAAAACCTACTGGATTTCTGAGGCTTAAACGCTACAAAAATTGCAAACTCTCATGTGGATCTCAAATAAGGGCTTACTCAAAAGAAACATAAATGTCCTCCACTGACTGGGCTTATTAATATTAGCACGTTAGACACAATGCAGACACATTTCCTCTTTGTAAAATGAATTTCGAGGTCGTGGCAGTTGCCTAGATCTCCCTGTAATCTTGAACAGCGCTGCAGTCTCAGCACTGTGTAACTGTGCCAGGTCTAATCCTCTGCTTTGAATGGGATTAAATTAAAATGGCTTGAACTAGGTGAAGATGGATGAGGGAAGGCAACTGGACGAAAATTGCTCTCATTACTGTATATTTTACAATTCTTTTTGAGTGTGATGCAATTCATAGAACAAGTAACCATTAAAAAGTGAACATTTCTGTCTGGCTGGCGTGGCTCAGCGACCCATGAACCAGATCTTGGTTCCATTCCTGGTCAGGGCAACATGCCCGGGTTGTGGGCTCGATTTCCCAGTAGGGGGCATGCAGGAGGCAGCTGATCAATGACTCATCATTGAGGTTTCTCTATCTCCCTCTCTGCTCAATAAAAACTTATTTTAAAAAGAAGTGTACAGTTCAGCCTTGGCCTGTGTGCTCAGTGGTTAGAGTGCCCACCTGTGCACTGAAGGGTTGTGGGTTTGATTCCCAGTCAACAGTATGTACCTGGGTTGCAGGTTTGATCCCCTGCCCCTGTGGGGACACATGTGGTAGGCAACCAATCGATGTCTCTCACATCGATGTTCCTCTCCCTAAAAAAATCAATGGGAAAAAATATCCTCGGGTGAGGATTAACCACCATAAAAAATCTCTCTATATATAGCCATTAAAAAATTATTTTTAAAAAAAGTTAACGTTTCAGCTTGTATTTCTTGATTAATAACCACAGGACTAGGTAAGGTGGATACATTTTACTTTTTGGAGAAAGCTCATTCAGCTATGACCACACATAGGCCATGGACCAATGGCTTTTGGATGCAGTGGGCCTGAATTTTATTTTGCTAATGTACTGAGACTGTTAATGGTCATACAACCAAGCTATTCTTTGATAAGTGTATGGCTGGCTGAAGGCTGGTTTTAAAAGAAAGCTCTCCATGTCTTAGGAGGTACTGTAGTATTTATTAAACATGCAGTATTCACTCAAATGTAGCACTCACTAAATTAAAAAAATAAGATTTTTATAGGCAAATAAACCACAAACAAAATTATATTTCAGATATTTTTTATTTCTTCAAATTTGTTATCAGGAGTGACTGAAATAAAAAATATAATTGAGTCCCATCATCATCATGGAAATGGCTTTAAGAGAAAACTGGTCAGATGAATATTATTGCTTCCCATTTTCAACCAGTAAATAGTTGCCACTGAGAAACAGACAACCAACAGTCTGTCAAGAATGCTCAAAGATATGTTACATAATACAACATGCCTGTTCACGGGGGTTGGGGGAGGAAAGACTAGGAAATAATTTATGTGAACTTCTTGATTTCATCATACAAGACAAGCACAAAAGCACCACCCATGCCTCTGAGAACATTGGACCATGCACCCTTGAAAAACGCTTTGCCTCCTTCATCACGAGCAATCTTCCTCCAGCAGTCAAGCGTGCCTGTGTACATGATATCAGCTGCAAAGAAGACAGACATGGAGTTGGTGACAAAAGGCTGATTTACTGGACTAAACCAGAGCCCCACCTCTAAGAGCTAACCGTTGTTTTTTTTTTAAACCCAACATTAACAGGTTAGCCTGGGAAATGCTGAAATATTAATGCTGTGACTAGAGAACAGCAATATGTAGACTCCCCGTTGGACTTAACCTGTAATGCCACTTAAGCACCCTCATTCATAGGCATCCAAAGGGCCCAGGCAAAGGCAACTGCAGTATGTAGCAGACACAACCCCACCCCATGTTCTAAACAGACTGCCATTTCACAGGTCAGGCATCGCTAGTTTATGCCCATGCCCCACACCCTCTTCTGCTCAAGGGGAACTTACTTCCTTTGCGCCCTGACTGCATCATCATGCGACGACGAACAGTGTCAAATGGATAGGAAGTCAATCCAGCCACTGCTGTCACAGACTGTGCAATCATCCAGCTGATAAAGATGTGAGTATTCTTGGGATCTGGAAGCATTCCTGAGAATAGGAAAAAGACGCCTTTACCAGAAAGCAGAGTTTTTACTGACTTGTTTTCCACATCCTCCCAACATCTCATCCGGTCACAAGGATTGTACTGGATGACCTTAGCTGCCTTCAGCAATTACAAAAAAACCTCTGGCTCCTGGAAAATTAGGAGGGCATAATGATCTCCTAAATTGTCCCACAAGAACACAGCTTCAAAGCACATAGCCAACTTACCCTTTGCAGTGTCATAGACACCGAAGTAGGCAGCTCGGTAGATGATAATACCCTGCACAGACACATTAAAGCCTTGGTACAGGCCCTTAAGCCCATCAGATTTGTAGATCTTAACCAGGCAGTCACCGAGGCCTTTGAATTCCCTTTCAGCTCCAGCTTTGCCCACATCAGCTGCTAGACGGGTACGGGCAAAATCAAGAGGATACACAAAACACAAGGAGGTGGCCCCAGCGGCACCACCTGATGCCAGATTCCCTGCAAAGTATCGCCAAAACTGGGCTCTCTTGTCCACATCACCCAGGAAGATCTGCTTGTATTTATCTTTGAAGGCAAAGTTGAGAGCCTGGGTGGGGAAGTATCTGATGACATTGGCCAGGTTACCACGCCAGAAGGACAGGACTCCCTGCTCCTTGGGGATACGAACCACACAGTCTATAATGCCCTTGTATTGCTTATCTGCAGTGATTTGCTTGCTGGCATGCTGCACCTGAGAGACAAGGAGACCAACAGGGAGAGTTGTAACCATGGAGAAAGGAAAAGGGAAGAGAGTATATCATCTCATTCACTTCGATTTAAGTTTAGCCTCCCCATTGAGTCTTCTGTATCACAGTCTGGACCCTCCTAGCCCTCTCACAGCTGTCCTAGGTGGAAGAGGTGACCGGCATCATTACAGGTATTAAGCCTCCACCCCTTTGGGTGGGGAGCGGGCACGCTCAAGTGGACCCGTGCCCTTTAGACCTGGGAGAAAGGTCAGACCCAGGTTCAGAGGCATTAAGGCGAGTCCCAGGTAGGGCACGGTCACCTTGGTGACCAGGGCCTACGCCTCGGTTCTCCAAAGCCGCTTCCCTCCCGCTCCACCCCAACTCTTCTCCTAGAGGTGACCCGCGGGCCACCAGGCCCCTTCCCCGTCCGAGTGCGCCCTCTAGAGCCGGAACGTGGGAGCGCGCCGCGCAGGCCGGCAGCCGGGGCGCGCCGGCGGCTGCGCGGAGGCGGAGGCGGACGCAGCAGGCACACGCGCTTCCCGGCGCGGGCTTCCGGCCGGGCAGGAGCGCGGCCGCTCTACCGGCCGCGTGGCTTCCCCAAGGCTGTGATCTCCTTGCGGCGACCTTGAAGTCTCCGGTAAGGCTAGGTGTTCGCCGGTTTCCAGGCTTTGCCCTTGACCCGAAGGCCCGGGGAGACAGCTAGCCACTGCCGGGCACCCCTGGCCGAGTTCACGGCCTGTGGGGTGCCGAGGCCCCGGCCTTCGTCACCTCCTCCCTCCACCCGTGACCCTTTCCTAGATCTGCAACTTCAGATCACTAAAGAGCCTTCCTCAAGTCTGCCTTTTGGTCCGCCTCTGTGGCCACCCCGGCTCCCACGCTGCCACTTCCCGACCCTATCTGAAGACTTCGCGCTCCCCCCCCCAATCCCTGGGCGCCACTTTCTGCGCGACCCTCTTCCCGTCCCCTCCCCCACTTCCTGGTCAGGCTCTCTGGTCCCAGGACGTACCTGCAGCAGCAGCTTGACCCGCTCAATGGGCGCTACCGCTGTCTTGGAGATGGCTGCGGCCACTCCACCTGCCAGGAAGTCCTTGGCAAAGGACACGGCGGCATCTGTCATGTTGAAAGGAAAGCAGAAGCTGGCGACCGCGGGCCTAGGATCGTAGCCGGCTGGACTCCGGGACTCTGGGGCGGAGCGAAGCAAATGGCCGATATATATACGCGGAGCCGGCGCCCCGAGGCCGGCGTCGGAGGCGTGGCTGGCGGGCTGGCGGCGCGCTGCGCCTGGGGACCGCTGAGTGGCCGGGCGCGGCGGGGGAGGAGCCGCGGAGTTCGTCCGGGGCCGCCCTCCCGGCTGCTCGGCTTTTGCTGACCTGCCTTGAGGGAGGGGCGGCCCTAGGGAATACCCGGGATTCGGACGCTGGACCCTGGGAGCGGGGAGGGACGCTGAGGTCACCAGGTGCCTGGACAAAAACCTCTGGAGCAGGGCCGGGACGAGGGTGAGGCGCAGGATTTAAGGGAATGGCAACAAACAAAAGACACAACTCGGTAATCAAGATAAATAATCTGTAATGCAACATTTTAAAATTTTAATACAAACTGCAGCCCGCTGGCCCGTCGCCTGTTTTAGTAAACAAAGTTTCATTGGAGCTCCCGGGCCTGGGATTAGGGTGAGACAAGTGAGGCAGGGTCATACAAATCTGGGGGGTGTGTATCCTGTCTTTATTTTAAATTTTGATAATTCATCGTGAATTTTTCAATTATTTTTGAATTCTTAAAAGAGTGCCTTAAAAATCACTTATTTTGCTTACTAAGTTATTTGGCGGCCCTTGAATTTTGAGCCAAGGCAAGTGCTTCCTCACTCTAGACCTGGCACTGCCCTGAAGTTTTGTGGGTGAAACCAGAGGAAATTGGGAGGAACAGCATAGCTGGGACACTGTCAATGTGCTCCAGAACCGGGTTTGCAAATACAGTTTAACAAAGATCTTGCTGGGTGAGAATTGGCAGAGGAGAGTCCAAAGGACTTGGCTGGGGGTGGGGAAATTATTGTAGCCAGAAGCCAAATACGGAGGTTGTACAGGAAAGGTTAAGGGGCTGTGTGAACTAGGTTGGCATTTGGCTTCCCAGACTCCAGGTAAAGTCCTCTTGGATTGAGTAGATTCCTGAACTCCAAAAGAGTGTAGAGGAATCATTAGATTTAGATTGAAGACCGTTGTGTCAATGGACAAGTGCTTACTGAGCCCCTTAATCCCTGCGCTGGGTAAGCTTTTGCCACACGTGTCCTACTTGTGTTTGAACGCACTCTCTCAGGTTCAGAACAGGAGCCAAGAGTTAATCAGAAATCCTGTCTAAATGATCACAACAATGTTTATAAGACTAAGGGTAACTCCTGAAAACTCCAATTGCAGCTGAACCCTAGGTGTCCAGCATGCTGAAGACGGGTGTATCCCTCACTTTCCTTTCCTCCCCTCTCCCACCTTCTCCAAATCTTTCCATCAAAGGACCGGATTCTAGGGTTCCTCCAGGATTGTCAGGTCCTTTAAATATACTTTGCAATTTGCTAGCCCTCCCGAGAACCCTAGCAACCCAACCCGAGGAGCACGCATCACAAGTGTTCAAAGAAGAGCAAGTTTTGGGGGGTATCTTTGACCTGTGTTCATGAGAGGCTGCTAATTTTCTCAGTAGCTGATTGTAATTAGTCATTCATGTGGATGCAAAACCTTGATGTACAGTTTCAGAGAATGATACAGTATATTCTTTGAAAATGATAGTCACTCCTCTACTTCTACTAGGGAGAGAATTAACAGGTAAAGCAAAACTACAGAGCATTTTATTTAGAGGGAGGTGGTTTTTAGAACACATTTCAAAATAAAATTCAAAACCTTTCTAGTTTGAACCCTTCTGATTAATGCATTTTATTCAAATGTTAATTACTCTTTGAAATGCAGGTCTATCGCTTATCTACCCCCTTTCTACCTCTCAAGGCCACACCTGCTACTCCCTTGGAGCATGAGGTCCCCATTGTATTCTATTCCGATTCCTTTTACAGTTTCAAGCACTTCTTTTCTTGCTCTGGTCCGATTTCTATCTCTCCACAAAAATAGTCAAATAATTACATAGAAATTTTCCCTTCTCAGTCTTTGGGTACCTAAATGTAGTTTTACTGAAGATGAAATATAAGATGGGCCATTTAAAAGCAACTTCATGCTATGGCTTGGTATTTTTCCAAATCCACTGTGAACTGGAGCTCTCCTAGTTGCCTATGAGCAGGTGTACTTGAAGGAGTCAGATGTTCTAAAAAGTGTCAAGGTCATGGAAAACAGAAAAACTGAGGAACTATCACGGATTAAGAGAGACTAAGGAGAATGACAGCTTAATGCAATGTGTGATCCTGGATTGGATTCTGAACAAGAAAATGGATACCGGGCCCTGGCCAGTGTGGTTCAGTGGTTAGAGCAACAGTCCAAGTATCGCAGGGTCTTGGGTTTGATATGCATTCAAGAGCACATACCTGGGTTGCAGGTTCAATACCCGGCGGGAGGCAACCAATTGATGTGTCTCACATTGATGTCGTCCGTCGTCATCGTCCTTGTGCGCCCCCCCATCCCTTCCACTCTCTCTAAAAAATCCACTCTCTCTAAAAATCAATGGAAAAAATATCCTTGGGTGAGGATTAACAACAACAGCAAAAAGAAAATGGACACTGCCTGGCCGGGCGTGGCTCAGCGGTTGAGCGTCGACCTGGGATCCAGGCGATTGGGGTTCGCTCCCCGGTCAGGGCACATGCCCGGGTTGCGGGCTGCAGCCGATCAATGACTCTCTCATCATTGATGTTTCTATCTCTCTCTGTCCCTCTCCTTTCCTCTCTCTGAAATCAATAAAGATATATTAAAAAAAAAGAAAAGAAAAAGAAAATGGACTGGTGGGGGACTGTTGGTGAAATTTGAATATCTGTGAATTAGTTTTAGTATTTTACCAATACTATTCTTAGTTACAGTGGTTATGTAAGGTGTTAACATTTGGAGAAGCTGAGTGAAGGATATATGGAAATTCTTCATACTGTTTTTTGGCAACACTTTTTTTTTTGTTATGTCTGAAGGTTAAAAAAATTAAAAAGTAAAAAGAAGAAAAAAGAAACCAGTAGCGAGAGCCCAGGAAAAGAGAGACTAATATTAATGATAATGATGTTGATAATGACATATGGCTGGTCAATTCATTAAAAATGGATTCCTCCAGTGAGGCATAGTCGGAGTTCTGTGTTAGTAACTACTGTGTTTCTGGAAACAATGTAGACTACAAGTGTAATTAAGAAAAAGGAACTAAAGCTAAGGCAGTGGCTAGTAATTCTCAAGAAAAAAACAAGGAAGAGGGTCAGAAATGATACCTAAGGCCTCAGTTAGTTGTACCAACACCCAGAATATGAGTATTAAAGTGAATGTAAAATGTTAATACAGGCAGGAAAACAATTTTATAGGTATTATTCAAACTTGGTAGAATGGGACTTCTGACTGGCATCTGGAAAAGGAAGGGTAAACCTGTTCAGGGAGATACCATATAAAAGGAGAGCAGAGCAATAATATATCAAGAAGGCATAACCAGTAATTCATTGCCTGGGGGGTGAAAAACATTCAGTGAAAATGAAAGGGAGAAATGAAAGTGATTGTAGATAAAAGTTCTGAATAGTACTTCATAAAACCATCACATAGGCGAGATATAGTGATCAGAGACATAAGCCATCCAAGATCTGCTGCAAGTTTGATTATTCCAATAGCAACACATTAGATAAAGACTCTCTTGCTGATAATTATAGTTCTCAGAAGACTGAAGAAGCAGAGAGAGGAAATTGCTAAACTGGACTTAATCCTGATAATAAATAAGAAAGATCTGGTTAGCAAAGTAAAAATGTCAAGAATCTTGGGGAAACTGACCATGCCATCTGGATCTGTTAAGCAAAAGAATGCTAGGCATGGTCAGATGGGTTAACTAAAGTGTGTGTGTGTTTGTGTGGGAGGGAGAGAGAGACAGAGAGAGAGATCAAAAGGAACAGAGAAAAGATAAATATGATCTTCTGGCCAAGCATCTAAAGAGAAAGATAGCTCAAGAGGGCAAGAAATTCCAAAGATAAGAACTTAGAAAAAGTTCATTGAGAAATTAAAAAGGGAGAGAGATCTAATAAACTAAAGTGTCCTCACAGATTATTCTCTGATGAGCTTAGATTTTGAAATACATATGTAGATGACAGAAGGAGGGCTAGGTTTTCAAGGAGGAAGACCAAAGTGTATCATAGACCTCTAGGAACTGAGTCAGAAGGGCCTAAGGCCAGAGTAAACCCAGGCTTATAAAACAAGAAGGGCCACATAAAGGGTTCCAATGCTCTATTTAGTGCAGGATATTTAAGGATGAGGAGCTACAGCTTAAAGTAGCATTGTTGGAACTGGGGGGTCTTAGTTGACTGTGAGGTGACAATGCCAAAAAATTCTGATGAGTATTGAGTTGGGCCAAGAGGATGGTGGTGAACTGATCAGGTGGACTTTCGGTCCCACTTGGGCCTCTGCTGGTTGGTCCATAGAGCTTTATGCTTTCTTCTGGATGCCATGTTTAAAGAGGACATTAACAGACTGGAACATTCAAAGAAGGCAGTCAGGAAAGGGAAGTGTCTATAAATCTCGTCATATGAGAAATGGCTGAATGAATGAGAGATATATTTAATGGGGAAAGAGCTTTGGGTGAAGGAGGGACATCCTGTTTCATAACTGAAGGACTCTCAGGTAGAAGAGAATTAGACATTCTATATGGAGTCATCACCAGTTGGTAGAAGTTTCATGAAAGTAGACTTCAGCTGAACAAGAAATAACTTTCTAAAATACCAGCTACTTAAAGGTGGAATGGGTTGCTTTATGATGTGGGGAACTCTTTGTTGATGAAAATGTTAAGAGTGGATTTGGCCACTTGTTAGGGACACTGAAGAGGAGATTGCTGTGTTGGCTGGAGAGTTCTACACCCAATTCTAAGATGCTATGGCTATATGCTTTTGTATCTGTGAGACTGAATTGGACTTGAGCATCTGAATTTGGGAATCTGGGACAAAATAAAAAAAGAGATAATTTAGCCCAGTGGTCAACGGGGTGGGTTCTGGAGTCAGACTGCTTGAGTTCAAATACTGGCTCTGCCCCTTGCTGTCAGGCCTTGGGTAAGTTACTTAACCTCTCTAAACTTCAGTGTCTTCAGGTATAAAATGGGAATGAGAATAATACTGTAGGGACAATGACATGAGGTAATATATGTATAGACAAAGTCTGGTACATAGTAAGCATTCCATACATGTTAGATTTCATTAATACTAAGAAAAATGCTAATGACCAGCCACTCCGCCCCTGTTTAAGAAGGATACTAAGCCAGTTCTCCATCCTTGGTAAGGGCCCCACCTATAATCTGGTAACCATATCAGAGCCCATATAAGCAGGATTTGAGCCTCTAAGAAGTACCCAGATCAAACGCTCTCAGTTCTCAGACCTGGCTTGCATTTGCAATATGGAAGATCCTAGCATCACACTCGTGTTGGTGGTGTGATTACTGAGGAGGAGACAATGCTCGTTTGTGGGCCAATCTTGTTGTCTGCAGTCTCTCACTTCAGTTTCCAGAGCAGTCTTGCTCACGTCCAGTTTTTAATCACATCACCTATGTTGCTCAAGAAACCAGTGACTCCTCTTTGCTTAGTGGGTCAAACGTAAGCTCCTCCGCCCAGCATTTGAAGCCCTTTTCTCTCTCCCTGCCCCAAGGATTTCACTTCTGGCCCCTCTGGGCAGGCTTAGAAATTCCAGCCCTGGGATAACTGCTTAAAACAAAACAGCAGTCTTATTGAGGTATCACACAATAAAACTGTACATATTTAAAGTGTACAGTTGCTAAGTTTTTTACATACATATACACCTCTGAAACCATCACAGTTAAGATAGTAAACATATCCATCACCACCCTCAATTTTCTTGTGCTCCATTGTAATCCCTCCTCTCCCAAGCAACCACTGATCTGCTTTCCATCACTATAAATCAGTTTATCTTTCCTAGAATTTTGTATCAATGGAATCATAAAGTATGTACCCTTTGGGGGGTAGATCTGGCTTCTTTCCATATATATTGAGATTCATCCATGCTTTTTGTGTATCAATAGTCAGTTCCTTTCTCCTACTATGGATATATCACATGTTGCTTCTCCATTCATCACTTGATAGACATTTGGGTCATTTCCACTTTTTGCCTATTATGAACGATGCTGCTATAAACATGCCTGTACAAGTTTTTATGTGGACATATGTTTTCCTTTCTCTGGTGTATATACCTAGGAGTGGAATTGCTAGGCCATATGGTAACTCCATGTTGACTCACTTGAGGAACTGCCAGACTGTAAAATGACTGTAGCATTTTACATCCCCCAACAGCAGGGTAGAAGAGTTCCAGTTCCTCTACATCTTGCTTGAGGCCTTTCTTTTGCCACCATCCCCTCAATGTCATTTTTTGTTGCTTCCCCCTCCCCCAGGAGTTTCTTGCCATCCACTCCTTTGGCGGTCTCATTCAGTCTCTTGGCTTTAAAGGCCATCTATCTGCTGATGACACCCAAATTTCTGTCTCCTGTCACCACTCTCCCCTGAACTCCAGACTTGTCCCAGTTTGCCCAGGACTGTTCTGGTTTATGCTTATTATTCTGACATTAGACATTATTATTAATAGTGTCCCGCTTTATTAGCTTTCTATTGCTGCCATAACAAATTCCTGCAAACTCAGTGGCTTAAACAAGACAAATTTATTATCTTACAGTTATGGAGATCAGAAGTCTGATGTGGGTCTCACTGGGCTAACATCAAGGTGTCTGACTGGAATGTGTCTCTTTCTGGAGGCTGTCAGGAAAAGTCTGCTTCCTGGCTCATTCAGGTTGTTGGCTGAATTCGGTACCTTGTGGTTGTAAGACTGAAGTCCCCATTTCCTTGTTGGCAGTCAGCTGAGGGTTATTCTCAGCTTCTAGAGGCCATTCCCATTCCTTAACTCCTGGACACCTTTGTCTTCAAAGCCAGCAGTGGTGAATCAAGTTCTTCTCATGTCCCATTCCTTCTGCCTCTTGTTCTGTCCCACTCTTCCACCTTTCTCTTCCAATTTTAGGGACTTGTGATTAGATTGGGCCCACCCAGATAAACCATGATAATCTCTCCATCTTAATATCCTTAACCTAGCCTTAGCCAGTTTGGCTTCATGGTTAGAGTGTCAGCCTGTGGAGTGAAGGGTCGCGGGTTTGATTCTGGTCAATGGCACATACCTTGGTTGCAGGTTCGATCCCAGGCCCCTGTCAGGGCATGTGGGGGAGGCAACCAATGGATGTGTCTTTCTCACACTGATGTTTCTCTCTCTCTCCTTCCCTCAACCTTAATCACATCTGCAAAGTCCCATTTGTAACATAAGGTAAATGTTCACAGGTCCTAGGTATTAGGGTGTGGACACCCTTGGGGGGGTGTCATTATTCTGTCTACCACAACTGGTTTGGACAATTACATAAACAGTCTGTGCTCCAGACAACTGTCTACTTGGATTTCTCATGGGCATTTTGAATTTAACATGTCCAGAAGAGACCTTTTAATTCCTTCCCCACCAAAACTCTGGCCCTCACCAGTCTTCCTCACATTAGTAAATGTCAACATTATCTACCTTGTTAGTCAAGTCAAAAGCCAAAAACCTAGGTGTCATTTTGATTCCTTCCTTTTATTCCCTACATTCAGTCACTCAGTAAATCCTGCTGAGTCTAGCTCCAAAATATGTCTTGAACCCATTCACTCCTCTCCATCTTTATTGCTACTATTCTAGTCCAAGCCATCATGTCTTACTTGGACTTTGTAATAGTCTCTTAACTGGTCTTCCCACTCACAGCCTCGCTTCCCTCCAATCTATTATCCACACAGCAATCAGAAGGAAATTTTAAAAATGAAATAATTGAATCTGCTGTACATAAAAACCTTCAAAGACTCTCCACTGCATTTAGAGTAAAATTTAACTTCTTACTATGGCCCAAATGGCCACATATGATCTGGCTCTCTACCCAACCTCATCTCAGACACTCTCTCACTCACTCACTGCCCACACTCACCCATTTTCTGTTCACTAAGTCTTTCCCCACTACCAGCACCACTTTGGCACCTTCTGCTTTCTCAGGCAGGAATGTTCTCCCTAGTTCTTTGCATGGTTGGCTCATTCTCACCCTCCAGGTCCCATCTCAAATGTCACATCTCAGAGTGGCCTTCCCTGGCTCCCTGATTTAAGATATTTCCTTCACTCCCACAAAGGTCTCTAACAAAGTGCCCTGTTGATTTCCCTCATAACATTATAATCTGTAATTACGTAACTTATGGATTCATTTATTTCTTTATTGACTGCTGCTTTCACTCAGCTGTAAGCTCCAGAAGGGCAAGGACCTTTCTGACTTATGTACCACTGTGTCCAGAGTGCCCCGCAGCTGAATAAATGCATGAGACCGGTCCTCTTACTCTATCCCAAACAACTTTTGCTTGCCTCCATCTCCGTGACACTGCACATGACCTGCCTTCAGCCTGTAATGCCCTCCAACTTATTCCTGACCAACCAGTATCCTCTCACTTCCTTCAAAACTTAGTTCAAGACTCACTACTTCCAAAACCCCTGCTCTTTACCGGCCCCTCTCACCTGATGATCCTGTTAATCATTGATTCAGTGAGTGTACACAGAACCCCTTAGCAGTCTTGCAAACAGCTGTTACCACATTATCATGCCTTTGCTTGTGTTTGCTCTGTAATCATAGCCATTTCATGTATGTAGTAAGTTTTGTTCCCTAAGACTGTATATTACTCCTGGGTCAATATTGCATCACACTTTATATAATTCTCCTAAAGTGCTTAGTCCAGCGTGGTGCACACTGCCAGCCATAAAGCAGAACACTCCCTTCATACTGCTGAGAAAATGCAAATAGCTGCAAGTTCATTTCAGGGACAGAGCTAGAGTTTTAAGAGTTGTTTTGAAGTTATAAAAATGAGACATTTGCTTTTCCTTCCTTCCTTCATTTAAAAAAAAAAAATCAATACAGCTGCTCAGAAAACATTCCTGTGTGTGGCAATAGCAAGAGCTTAGCTATTTCATCACACCTGTGGAAGAATGCACAGAAGGTGTTGATATGAGGTAAGTAACCCGAAGTTAGGATTTTAGATTTAGTTAAAAAAAATTTTTTTTGCAGCTTTCAGAATTTGAAAAAGTTGTTCACCTCAAGGGAAATAAAGAATAACAGACGAACTGTTTGCTCTGGGTAAAGAGTTGCCACCCTCCAAACTCTAACAGATTGGGCTACAGATGAGATTTTCATGTGTCTATTAACTGCTATTCGCCATAAAACACTAGCTGCCACGGCAACTGGAAAAATGAGTTATTTTGGTATATTTCAGTAGACCAAGGTTCTTAGAGTTGAAAGATTTTGGCCAGTATATATTTAACCACCGTTTTAAAACTCAGATTAGTAATAAATGACCAACACATCATTTTTATTTCAAAAATAAATTTAATAAGGAAAAATACTTTCAGCATACTGAAAGCTTGTGTATATATATAACTTGGTATCATAATATTAAATTTTTTTAATGCATAGATAGGCACTATTCGCATGGAGTTATATAAACAACATAGAATCCCCAAGGTGAGTCAATCCAAAATGTGACATTTTAAAAATCTGGTAGAGATGATTAGTTTAAAGTGTTTCTTCAGTTATATATGGCTTTTTTTGGTATGTGTATCCAATGCTCTATTTGATCCTTCTAGGCAACTGGGACATCTTGTGAGAATAACTTAAGTTGACTAAATAATTTATTTTCAGGGTAGGCTTGCAAAGCAAGTTAAAAAGGCGGAGAATTCAGGCCACTTAAACTGTACATGACTGCAGTTGGAAGAAGGCCTTTTGGGGCATAATTAAGCAGTCGTGATAAAAACTGCCTTCCTGAAACACAAGATTTAAGCCTGGGATGCTTCAAATTTAAATAAAGGATGGTTCAACTATGATAGTCATACCTTTTCAATGTTAAACATCTTCATTGAGCTTCTGATAAGGCATAATTTACACTGTGGTGTGTACACTCGGAAGTCAGCAGAGGTTCTTAGTTCCAGGGCGATTCTGTTAGGAAGTCTCAGGTCAAATTGAGCATCACTAGGCTGATGTGGGTTAGTATAAGCTGTGACCCTGTGACTGAGCACATGGCATGGTCCCTGCTCAGCTACTTCAATTGCATGTTGCTCTGAGGTGTCACGGCAATGCTCTGAGGTGTCACGGCAATGTCCTTTCTTTGGTCTTGTGTAAATAACACGTATCATTTCTGCTAGCTTTTGTTATAAAACCTGGCAGAATGCCATAAGGGAGACAGCCATGTTGGGGAACCTTCCCGTGGTACAGGTGTTCCCAGGGACATCAGTTTGGAGCTCAGAGGTGGCGTATGGCTGATTCTTCTCATTTCCAAGAGTAGCAGACAGGAGTACCCTCTCCTCACTCCACACATGCAATTGCGAACCTACATTTATCCGTGATTGCGCCGTGCCTCCAGTCAGGGCACTTCTAGATCCACTCAGTTTTAAAGAGTTGGTTTTCTAGAATTTAGTTTTCCAGTTTTGAAGAACTTCTTTAATTCCCGTAATTCCTGGGGCTTCAAACTCTGATCCACCCCTGGGGTCAATTTATAGCTCAGAGGAGACATAATGTAACCATTTTGGTAAAGACAGATTCTCTTGCAGAACTCAAAGGTACCAAACATAACTCCAAAATATGGAACTATCTGTTTAAAAATAAAATGAAAACCATGTTAAAATCTTAGAAAGAAAGTGTCAGTGTGTCTGCAGTCAACTTGAGTCTGGGTAAACTGAGTTAAAGGCTGTGGATAATACAACATGGTAATTCTTTTTGGAATCAGATGGCAGGTGGGGGTGGGGAATGGCAGAGCAGTCGAAGGGCGCTGGGGAAGCACAGGTCTGGATTAATATCCAAGTAGATGATGTGACTCTTCCTTTCAATACATGCTTGTCTTGATTGGAACCATTTATGTGTCAATTAGTACAAGGTTAGTCCAGAGTTCTTTTTTTTTTTCCCCCCAAAGAATGTAATATGTGAGGTTTTGTTTTTTTTCTTTCTTTTTTTCAATCCTCACCCAAGGATATGCTTAGAGAAGAGAGAGAGAGGGGGAGAGAGGGGCAGACATTGATGAACTGCGTCCCACATGCACCCCGACTGGGGATCAAACCTGCAACCTACGTATGTGCCCTGACTGGGAATCGAACCCACAACATTTGGTGTACAGGACAATGCTCTAACCAACTCAACCACCCAGCCAGGGCAGTCCAGAGTTCTTAACCTTTTTTTGGTCATAGAGTTTTGGGGATATGATGAAAGCTATGGATCCTTTCCCCAGAGAGAGGCACATATGCACACACATCTACATTCTTCCACACAATTTTAGGATGGGGGTTAGGTTCCCCATGGGAGTCCATGAACCCCCATGGTAGGAACCTCTACATTAAACAGTCAGCTCCTCGGGCATGGGGTATCAGATGCCCCAACATTGCACAGGGTCCTCTCTCTTCAGGGATGACAGCCAGGCTGCACTTCTGGGCCTTGGGCTACCGTCAGTATTAGAGGGGACATTTCCATGCCGACTATATGTGGAGCGGCAAAGGAACAGGCTAGAACTGGAAGAGGCGGAGAAATAGTAGAGACGGACCACTCTTCTCACCTTCAGCAAGTTGGCTGCCAATCCACTCCAGAGCCCCAGTACTCCCTGGGCCTTCACTATCTGCCGGAAGCAGTCTGTGGCTCCTGAGAAATGGACATCTACTCCTCCACAGTGGGGGAGGAAGGGGCTCTGAGCCTGGCAGGAAACAGAAGATGGGATGAGGAGGGAAATAAACGTTTTAGTCAAAGTAGCCAGGGTCGCAAGTCTGGACTCTGGATGCCATGCTCCTGGCCAAGAGGATGGCAAAGAATGGCTGTCACAGGGCTCTTCTTTTTCCATGGGCAGTAAAGTCATGACACATTGCTGGCAAATTTGTGGCTTATTTTGCTTGGAAAGAAGCAGCCATTTGGGACAGGCTCAACTTCACCCTTAACGTTCCTTCCCAATCTATGCCTTCTGGACATGATCAACACACACTCCCATGCCCTTAATCTTTTTTAAGTGCCCCCGTTTCCTTGTCTTAACTGATTTATCCCCTTGCTTATTTTTATTTATTTTTTTAAAATAGAAACAGACTCATAGATACAAAGACATCAAATTTTATTATTTTTAATTTATTGATTAGAGAGAGAGTGAGAGAGAGAGATCGATTTGTTGTTCCACTTATTTATGCATTCATTGGTTGATTCTTGCATGTGCCCTGACCGGGGATTGAACCAGCAACCTTGGTGCAAGGGGACGACACTCTAACTAACTGAGCTACCCGGCTAGGGCTTTATCCTCTTGTTTAGACCTCTGCTGTGGCACAGTCTTTCTGGCATGAGTTATTTAGGTACAATATCTGGCCTTGCAGCCAGAGAGCTCAGGGGAGCAGGTACTGGGCCTTCCTCACTGTTCTAGCTCTTCAGGGCCTAACATCCTTCATTGCACATAATGTCAGACCAAATTTACCTCAATATCAGCGTCACTAGTAGCTTTCCCCCAAATACAACTGTTTACCTGTGACCAGGCTCAAATAAGCTACATGAATGGTCATGAAGTAAAAAAAATGGCCAATATCTACTGTTAGGTGTCAGGCATTACACTGAGTCCTTTACATGTTCCAGCTCATTTAATTTTCACAAAAACCTCATGAAATAGGTAATTTTATCTTATTAGCTTGATTTTATAGATGACAAAATGGAGTCTGTGAAAGGATAAATCTCCAAAATCACAGAACAGAAGGGACAAAGCATCAACTTGAATTTGGGTCTGTTTGATGCAAAACGAAGCTCTACACCACTAAGTTGCACTGCCTTCTGATGCCCAGCACGGAGAATGCTATTGTAGCTCTTGATACGCTTGTTACCACACATCCACGCTGAACGTGGCTGCCGTAGCATGTACACTGAATAAACTATTTATGCAAAGACTAGAGCTCGTGGTATGGTGTGAATCAGGGCCTCTCTACAAGTGTCATACCAAACTGACATTCACAACACTAAAGAAAACATGTATTGCTGGTTGCTTCCTATGGACTGAATGTTTACGGGCCCCCACAATTCATATGTTGAGCCCTGATCCCCAGTGTGATAGTATTTGGAGATAGGGCCTTTGGGAAGTGATTAGGTCATGAGAGTGGAGCCCTCATGAATGAGATTAGTGCTCTTATAAAGAGGAACTTGGAGATATGATCTCTCTCGCGCCACCATGTGAGGACACAGCAAGAAGGCCGGTGTTTACAAACCAGGAAGTGGGGTCACACCAGACACCCAGTCAATCTATTGCTTCCTTGGTTTTGTACTTCCCCAGCCTCCAGAACTGTGAGAAGTAAGTATTGTTTAAGCCACACTTAAACAATGGTATTTTGTTATAGCAGCTTGAACTAAAATACACCCAAAGGAAGAAGGAATGGTAAGGCTATATACTAGTGCTTCTCAACCCTTAGCTTCATATTAGACTAACCAGGGATGCCTTTCAAAACCATCAATGATTGGAATCCACTCCTAGAGACTGCGATTTAACTGACCTAGGGTGAGGCCTGGACATCAGCATTTTTGGCAAGCTCCCCAAGTGGTTCTGATGTGCAGCCAGGGTTGTGTAGGCCCAAAGTTGCTGGGGGCTCAGACCTGAGTCTACTAACTGGCTGCTGATACTGAGAGTGCTTGGGAAAAGTACATGGGCTCTGAAGCCAGACTGCTTGGACTGAGTCCCTGCTTTGCCACTCACTAGCTTTGTGACGTTGAGCAAATGGCTTGACCTTTCTGAGCTTCAATTTCCTCATCTGTAAAATGGTGTAATAATAATATCTACCTTATAGGGTTCTTGTCAAGATTAAATGAACTACATGTAAAATGCTTAGAACAGCATTTGACATATAGCAAGCACTACATAAGTAACCATCATTATTAATATTATTATTTATTATCTAAACCTGGAGAAGAGACAAGTCTGCTGACGACTAAACCAACCCACTAGACTGGAATGCTAGACTGCCATTTGCCCAAACTGTATCTTACTAGTAAAGAGAAACAAACATGTTAGGCTGCTAGTCACAGGACCTGAACTTAAACACTCCCTCCGCATGATCCCATAGATGTCTAGATTAGATCTATAGATCCCAGGATGGGCATGCTGCTTTTGCTGCATAGCACCATCTGAAAAATATCAGAGGAGCCAGGTCCTAGTCCAGGCTTTGCCTTTATCTATATCTATCATCTATCTATCTATCTATCTATCTATCTATCTATCTATCTATCTATCTATCTATCTATCATCTATCTATCTATCTATCTATCATCTATCTATCATCATCTATCATCTATCTCTATCTATTATCTATCTATCTATCTATCTATCTATCTATCTATCTATCTATCTATCTATCATCTATCTATCATCTATCTATCATCATCTATCATCTATCTCTATCATCTATCTATCTATCTATCATCTATCTATCTATCTATCTATCTATCTATCTATCTATCTATCTATCTATCTATCATCTATCTATCTATCATCTATCTATCTATCTATCTATCTATCATCTATTTATCTCTATCTATCATCTATCTATCTATCTATCTATCTATCTATCTATCTATCTATCTATCTATCTATCTATCTATCTATCATCTATCTATCTATCTATCTATCTATCATCTATCTATCTATCATCTATCTATCATCTATCATCATCTATCATCCTTACCCAAGGATATTTCCCTCCCCCCACTGCTTTTCAGAGAGAGTGGAAGAGAGAGAGAGAGAGAGAGAGAGAGAGAGAGAAACATTGATTGGTTGCCTCCTGCACGTGCCCCAACCTGGGCCGGGGATCCAGCCTGCAACCAAGGTACATGCCCTTGGCCGGAATCAAACCCCAGACCCATCAGTCCTCAGGCCAACGCTCTAACCACTTGGCCAAACCAGCTAGGGCAGCTCTGCCACTATCTGTATAACCTTGACGAAGTCGTTTAGTTCTTTGAACCTAAGTTTGTTCACGTGTCAAGTTAGGAGATTGGAATGAAATGACCTTGAAGGCCCTTTCTTGGTCCTATAATCCATGCTGCTGGCCCTAATGTATGCTCCTTCCTGACTCTGAGCTTTCAAACCTGCCATTTCCTCTGCCTTGCTGAGTCTGTCCGGTTGATCAGAATAGATACCACTTCCTCCAGGAAGTCTTCTCAGATCCCCAAAGTTGGCAGCCTAGTAAGCACTTCTGGTCACCCTGTACTTCTCCTTCATGGCATGTGACACACTATGTAATGATTTGGTGTATAATTATTTCTTTCATGTGTACTCCCTGCCACAACCCGACCTCTGGAACTGTGCAGTGACCATGTCTGCCTTGTTTGTGGTTTTATCCCTAAGGCCTACCAACATTTCTGATATGCAGTATGTTAATACATATTGAGGGAAAGAAGGAATAAACTTGCAGTAGGTAAAAAAAAAGACAAATACTTCAAAGCCAAGCACTCAATGGTTTCTGTGATAAACTTCACAGAGGTCTCCCAGCAAGGCAACATTTCAGGTTGTTCATTCTTTCCATGAGTACTGAAATAAACAATATTTTATAAATATATAAAAGCCACCCTTTGACCAAAGCAATCCTACTTCTAGGAATTTATTCTACAGATGTATTTGCCCATGTAGGAACTGATGTATTTTATAAGGATTTTTTTGTTGTAACATTATTAGTAACAGCAGGAAATTGGAAATAATCTAAATGTCCACCAACACGGGGCTAGTTAAAGAAATAGTACATCTGTTATGCTACATGAAATGTCAGGCACAGCAAGACAAATACCATATGATTTCACTTAAAAAACAAAATAAACAAGCAAACAAAACAGAAACAAACTCATAGATAAAGGATATTTTTATGGTTGCCAGATGGGGGGGTAGTGTGGAGAGATGGGTGAAAAAGGGGAAGGGATTGAGAAGTACAAATTGGTAGTTACAAAACAGTCCCAGGGATATAAAGTACAGCATAGGGAATATAGTCAATAATATTGTAATAACTATGTATAGTGTCAGATGGGTACTAGATTTATCAGGGTGATCACTTTATAAGTTATATAAATGTCTGATCACAGGGTTGTATACCTGAAACTCATGTAATATTGCATACCGACTGTAATTGAAAAATAAAAAATATTTTAAAAAATAAATAGTACATCATACTATGGAATACTATGTCACCATTTTAAAATATGTGGCAGCTCCATCTAGACTGATATGATATGTAACATCTCCAAGATACACTTTTAGGTAAAAAAAAAAAAAAATGGTGCACAGAGTATATGTAATAAGCTGCTCTTTATCTAAAAACAAAAAAATAAATTCACATGTTTGTGTATCTTTGCATAGACCATCTTTGGAAAGATTCAGGTAAGTAAGTGGAAGTGACAGTGTTGTCTGCAGAGAACTTGTAGGCTAAGGGACGAAGGTTGGGGAAGACTGACTTTTCAATGTATACTCTGTGCACCTTTGGGGTTTTGTATTATATGCATATGTTAGCAATGCAAAAGGTAGAGTACATAACTTTAAAAGAGCATTAATCAAGAAAATGAGAAGGTGAGCCACAGACTGGGGAAAATATTTACAAGACACATCTGATGAATAACCGTTATCCAAAATTTACAAAAAAACAACAACAAACAAAAACAAAATCTCTTGAAACTTTATAAGAAAACAACCTGACTAAAAATTTGGCCAAAGACCTCAACAGACACCTCACTAAAGAATATAAAAAGAGGATAAATAAGCATATGTATAGATGCTCCACATCACATGCATCAGGGAAATGCAAATTAAAACAACAATGAGGTACCACTATACACCTAATAGAATGGCCAAAATCTAGAACACCGACACCACCAAATGCTGGAGAGGGCGTGTAGCAACAGGAATGCCATTCATGGTACAGCCACTTTGGAAGACAGTTGGGCAGTTTCTTACACAACTAAACATACTCTTACCATATGATCCAGCAGTTGTGCTGATTAGATGGTTAGATCTTGGTGTTTATCCGAATAAGTTGAAAACTTATGTCCATACAAAAACCTGCACCCAGATATTTATAGCAGCTTTCTTCATAATTGTGAAAGCTTGGACACAACCAAGATGTCCTTGGTTGTCCTTAGGTGAATGGATAAATAAACCGTGGTACATCCAGAGAATGGAATATTATTCAGCAAGAAAAAGAAGCCATGAAAAGACATGAGGAGAACTTAAATGCATATTACTATGAAAAAAGCCAATCTGGGCACAGCCACTGTGGAAAGCGGTATGGAGTTACCTAAAAAAATTAAAAACAGAACTGCCTCGTGACTCAGTGATTCCATTGCTGGGAATATATCTGGAGAAACCTGAAACACCAATTCAAAAGAATATATGCACCCCATGTTCACTGCAGCGTTATTTACAATAGCCAAGATTTGGAAGCAGCCCAAATCAGTAGATGAGTGAATTAAAAAAAAAAGGTGTGGGACATTTACACAATGGAATACTATGTGGCTGTAAAAAGAAGGACATCTTACCTTTTGTGACAGCATGGATGGACCCGGAGAGTATTATACTAAGTGAAATAAGCCAGTCAGAGAAAGACAAGTACCATATGATTTCACTTATATGTGGAATCTAATGAACAAAATAAACTGACAAACAAAATAGAAACAGACTCATAGGTACAGAGAACAGACTGACGGTTGCCAGGGGGGAGGGGGGTTGAGGGGCTGGGTGAAAGAGGTGAAGGGATTAAGAAAAAAACTCATAGACACAGACAACAGTCTGGTGATTACCAGAGGGAAGGGGGGTGGGGGGAGGTAGAAGAGGGTAAAGGGGGGATAAATGGCGATGGAAGGAGACTTGACTTGGGGTGGCGAACACACAATACAATATACAGATGGTGTATTATAGAATTGTGCGCCTGAAACCTATATAATTTTATTAACCAATATCACTCCAATACATTCAATACAAAAAGAATAATTTTTTAAAAAAGAAAGTAAAAGGCCAATCTGAGAAGGCTACAGACTGTATGATTCCAACTATATGACATTCTGGAAAACTATGGAGACAGTAAAAAGATCAGTGGTTGCCAGGGTTTGGGGGAGAGGGGAGGAGTGAATAGGCAGAGGAAAGGATTTTTTAGGGCAGTGAAAAGACTCTGTATGATACTATAATGACGGATACATGTCATTATGCATTTGTCCAAACCCACAGAATGTACACCACCAAGAGTAAGCCCTAAAGTAAATTATGAAATATCTATGTAGGTTCAATTGTACCATGTAACCACTCTGGTGGGGTAATGCATTGTGCGGGCAGTGAGTATGTGGGAAGTCTTTGTACCATCCTTTCAATTAAAAAGTTTTTTAAACGTTTTTTATTGATTTTAGCGAAAGAAGAAGGGAGAGAGAGAGAAAGAGAAAAACATTGATGTGAGAGAGAAACATCGGCTGGCTGCCTCCTGCTCGAAACCCAACTGGGGATCTGACCCAAAACCAGGGCGTGTGCCCTGATGGGGAATCGAACCGGTGACCTTTTGGTGCACAGGACGATGCCCAACCAACTGAGCCACACTGGCCAGGGAAAAATTTTTTTTTAATTAAAGTAAGTTGGAATACAAAATTGCATTAGTTTCAGGTGTATAACATAGTGATTTGACATTTATATACCATGATAAGTCTATTAACCATCTATCACTGTGCAAAGTTATTACAATATTACCGGCTATATTTCCCGTGCTGTACACCGCATCTCCAGGGCTAATTTATTTTATAGCTGGAAGTTTGTCCCTCATATTCCCCTTCACCTTTTCACCCATCCCCCACCCCTTCCTGTCAATTTTGAGGTCAACCTAAAACTGTTCTAAGAAAATAAAGTCAATTTGAAAAAGGCACTTAAAAGGAGAGACAAAAGGAAGAAAAGAGTCTGCTAGCTGGAGCAAACAGGAGCTCAGAACCTTTTGCTTGTTCTTTGGAAACAACTTTATCTTCCGAGGACATATGGGACCCAAGTCAGAAACCAAACTGTCCGGTTCCCAAACCATCTGAGGACACACTTGCCTGGAAGGCAGTTGTGGTGGAGGCTTTTGTCATTTGGCAACCCCTCAATAATCAAAACCAATAGCATTGAAGTAAAAGGACCTTTCTGCACTGTGAACCGCACGGCCCAGGGCCCAAGTTTCTCTTGGCAGAGCCAGGGGCTCAGAGCTGGGAGGCACTACGGCTCTGCAGTGGAAATGTCCTCAAAAGTTGGGTGCAGGCAGCTGCCCCCAGCATGGCCCGCCTAGAAGATCCCCTCCCCTCCATCCAGGCTGAAGAGCATGCCCCCTGGTTCAGCAGCAGCCAGAGGAGGGCCCGGGATACGGGAGGGGGCAGTGAACAAATGGACAGCAGGTTAGTATTCTGCTTGGAAAGAGAAGACAGTAAGTTCCTGCGTGCTGGTGGGGGGTGGGGTGGGGAAACAAAAAGTGCAGCTGGGCCAGGCTAGAGAAAGCAATTGAGATGCAAGGGAGCGGAGCTGCCGGAGCTGCCCAGGAGGAGGCCGGTGGGGTGCTCGCAGCAGCAGTTGCAAGAGCCAACTTTTAGTGTCACCTTGATTGGGAATGAGATGGGGCAGGAAGGGTGGGGGAAAAGACTGGGAAGATGACAGTTTCCAGGAGGCCGAGACTATACAGATACATGCGTTGCTTGCACATGGTGGCCTCTAGGTAAATGCCTTTTAAAGGAGCCCAACAAATGAATAATTAACTTTCCTACCCTCCCAGCTTGCCATTATCTATAGAGATAGAGGGTCTTTTGAGGTTTAGTGATGCTAACTCATCTGTGTATTTATAGCAATCAGGAAACATAGAACCGCACCTGGACCAGCTTTTATAGTTCTAATCAGGCCTTCAATGCCATGCGTAGATTCTGAAGAGATGCTTCAAGAACAATAAAAACAGTGCCTCAGCTTTATTGACTATTATCCTGTGCCTGGCTCGGTGTCTGCATTAACCCGATTCAGTCCCCCCTCTCCACGTAGGAGCGAGGCGCTATGCTTCTCACAGGCCTTTACAGGTGAGGAAGATGAGGCTCAGGGAGGGTTCACAGCCTGCCCAGGTCCATGCAGGAGTAAGGGGCAGAGCTGGCAGCCAAAGTCCACACCCCTGACCATGGAGCTACTCTGCCCATTGAAGCTTGAAGACAAACACACAGCCATAACCAAAGAACTTATATGCATATATGCACAGCCCGTGGACACAGACAATAGGGTGTTGAAGGCCTTGGGGTGGGGCAGGGGGTGGGGCAGGGGCTGGGTGGAGGGGGCAAAGGAAGGGGGAGGTGAGGGATATCTGTAATACTTTCCAATGAAGTAAATAGATAAATAAATAAAAGAAGTACAAATTGGCAGTTAAAACACACACACAAGCAACAGCTACGTGGGAAAAAAAAGAGGTGAAAACTGGTTTCTAAAGCTGCAGTGGGAATTCCCACAGAAGTGGGTGTAGGCAGCGGGGAGGGGTCAGCAAGCTCTAGCCATCTCCTGACAGCAACTGCACCCGTCTGCTCACAGCTGTGGGTCTTTCTTGGCTGACCCCAGGCCATTTCTGGGGCTTTGTTTCCCTCTCCCCTACCTCTCTCTTCACCCCCACTGTGGAGGTAGGCTGGGAGTGGAGAGGGGTAAATTCCCACCTTAGCTGCTATTACTGTTTAGCTGGAGCTCAAAGAAGCTTGCTTAGGACATTTTGATTCCCAGGCTTTATCTCTTCAAAGGAGTAAGCCCAGGTCAGGTCCGGAGAAAAGGGCAGAGTGACTCGACAAGAGGGGAATGGAGAAGGCTCCTCCTTCCTCTCTCCTTTCCTGCCCTCTACCCTCTAGGGACAGTCACGTTTCCACAATCAACAACTGTCATCCCTAACATATTTAGGGCATGCTATACTTTTTGAAAAAAACAAAGGGAAGCATTTTCCTTTCCCTGCACCTTAACAGTGACTCTCAAACAAAGCCACCTTGCCTGAGGGATATCCAGACATCTACCTCAGACTGCCAGGCAATGCCACTGACTTAGGCAGAAGAAGTCAGTCCCCAAAGGGGCAGGCCCAAAAGTAAGATGACAACAGGGAGTTGAAAATACAACAAGCTGAAGGTAATGTTCCCACCCTCTCCCACGACCCTGACAGCCTAGAGCCCAGCAGTGTTTGCACTTCAAGTCAGGTAAGCTGGTCTGTTGGGAAGTAGAGCTCTGTTCCTACTGAGAAACCTTGAACAAGGCAGAGAACTTGGCACTGTTAGCACCTCCTAGCAGGTGTGATGATCACGATTTCCTTTTCCCTCTTGGGGCTTTTCACCCGCTCTCTCTCCCAGGGGCTCAGAGAGCCAGTCGGCCTTTCTTTCCAGTCCCTGAGCGGCGTGGTCAGTTTGTGGCTGGCCAAAGGTCCGTGGCTGCTGACGGATCAATGCTCCTCATTCTGTCTGCCGGCTTCAAGCCTTCCATTGCCAGGCTGCCAAGGACTAAATAAGGCAAGCCCCCCCCCCCCCCCCCCCCCCCCCCGCTTTTCCAACGATCCCCCGCCTTCTAACTTGAGTTAACCATTTCCTGGCCAGAGCCAGGCTCTTGCTTATTTCTGAGCTTGCGCACTATTTTGTTTTTTTTTCAAGTGCTCTTGCAGTTGTGAGGGGAAGCAGAGTTTGCCACTCCAAAATATACTTTGGGGGATATTGACTATTTTAAGCTGGTTATTAAGAAATGAAACACTCAGAAAGAACATTTGACCCTCCCCCTTACCTGCCTAAAGGAATTCAGATAGAAAATCCTGCTTAAACGAAGGGAGTATTAGCATCATAATAGAAACTAAATGTGGCAGGCTGGGCGAACCCTAGCAATCTAACAAAGTCTGTTAGACTCTCTTATACGTGTTATTGATTCTGGGTGGCCCAGCAAGAAATTGTTCACCACATGTTTGCTCTTTCTCATTTACCTGTGAACTGCCTACTTTCCCTTTGAAGTCCCAGACCCCTGCCTCCCTCCCCTGAGTCCAGAATGGCACATAAGCCTCAACTGCCTAGTGTGTCTGAGGTCTCAGCTTCTTAGGGGACCCCTGAACGTACATATGTAATAGATTTTCACCTGTTAATCTGTCTCATGTTAATTTGGTTATTAGTCCAGCCAGGAGAACTTAGAAGGGTAGAAGTTAATTTTCTTCCATTGCTTTTCAGAGAGAGTGGAAAGGAGAGAGAGAGAGAAAGAGAGAGAGAGAGAGACATCAATGTGAGAGAGATACATTGATTTGTGCCTCCTGCAAGCACCCGACCTGGGCCGCGGATCAAGCCTGCAACTGAGGTACGTGCCTTTGGCTAAAATCGAACCCAAGACCCTTCAATCCTCGGGCCGATGCTCTAACCACTGAGCCAAACTGGCTAGGGCGAAGTAAAATTCTTTTTCTGCCCCACATTGTGAGCTCCCAATTCTCAAGTTTAGGTTTTCTTCTCCCTCTTCCATTACTCCCAAGCCTGGGGCAAAAGAACTGAAAAAAATAAAATAAAGAATGAACCAATTGCCTAGAATGTAGGAACAAGCCCCTGTACTTCTGGTGGAAGAAGCATGGGCCTGAAGAAGGAGACACCTGGGTTCAATCCCAGCTCCACCTCTTGCCAGCTATGTGACTCTTAGGCAAGTTACTCACCCTCTCTGTGCCTCATTTCCTCATCTAGAAAATAGGAATCATAACAGTGTTTACTCATTTCGTAGGGTCTGTAAAGAGGGTGGAATGGGATCATAAACTGCCTTGTCCATATTAAATGACCAATAAATGGTAGATGTATTATTATAATTTTCGAATACCAGGGAACACTCTTTCATTACCTCCTCCTGCCATATTTTGTCCCCATCGTTCCCCCTGACAGAAGCGCTCCACCAAGGAAAGCACAGCTTTAGACACATTCATTCACATCAGGTCACATTTACTGAAATCAAGAAACTAACCAATACAAATTCTATGACGCTATGACTTGTCAAGCACTTCCAGGCACCGCACAGAGAAGTGCGAGTTGCACTGAAGAGGGGGTGTACATCCAAATGGTTTCACGATTTATTTTGCTCTGTCTTCTCAGCATAGTTGCCTCTCTTGAAAGGTTAACTGCTGTTTGGGCAGAGATAAACAGAACCCGACTGACTGCTGAGGTAGGAGATTGAAGATACTGCATTATCGGGGCGAGGACTATAGGCGGGGGACAGGCAGGGGTTCCCTCAGAGCAGGCTGTCCTTCCTTCCACTTGGGTAGGGACAAGCACACAGACTTGGAGCTCACCCCGCAGCAGCTAAGGTTCGATTGTGTACTCACAGTGAGATCCCTCCCAGAAGCCAGCCCTGAGCTTCATTCATTTTTAAACAAGTATCAAGTGCCTGCTACAAGAGGCAACCCACTGTGAGGATATACGAATGTGTAAGATACACGTCTCAAAGGCAAAGAGCTCATAGTCTAGAGGGAATCATGACATAGAAGATTATAGCCCATGGAAGCATGTTGCACGGGCCTACGAGAGCTATAGGGAGGGTATGCTACGTGCGTTCAGAAGGAGACTCCCGCCGTAGGAGGTGAGAGGAGGCTTCAGGATGTGGCTCCGACAGGGTGCAGAAATGGGAGCAGTGGGGGCGTGTACAGAAGTGCTTTGAAAATTCAGTTGGCTGGGTCAAAGGGCACGCGCACACTAACAGCATCATTCACCCGCAAAAATCCCACAAAGTAACAGTGCCCTTGGGGGGGGGGGGCAGGGGTGACAGTGAAAACGAAGCATCTTCCATTTTATTACTAAAGCACATCGTTAGCTGACTGGCTTTTCCTGCCTCGCCATCCCCTCTGCAGCGGTCTGGAACACCCCCGCTGTGCCTCTACAAAGGCGAAACACCTGCCTTTAGCCGTCGGGATGGGGTAGCTCTTTTGGGGGTGGGGAAAGCCCACTCATCTGTCAAACAAAAGCAACAGATATGTGCTATTTGGGGTCAGAAGAGACGTGCTCCAGGCAGAGGTGCCTGAAATGTGAAACACACTTATTCTTTAGGGGGAGGGGGGGAAAATCTGGATCTTAGGCTCCCTGGAAAAACTGCGCCCACATTTCTAAATGGCATCCGTCCTTTGGAGAAGGGGAGTCTGCCACAGCCTCCACTGGCTCGCTTTATCCCTGCCTGCTATTCACATTTAGATGCTAATCACAGTTTGTGAGCACAGCGCAGTTAGCTCTCCAGAATGCTTTTGAAAGCCAAAAGCCTGGGTGGCTCAGAACACATCTGAAAGCCTATTCTTTAGGGGGCAAATGTGTGTTATCTGGCTTCCCTGTTTTCTCTTTTTTTCATGTTACTTCCAAGTCCCTGCTAGGGTTTGATTTTGCAGCTCCCGATATGGAATGCCTCTGTGCAACGAGGGTGGCAAAATTGGTGAGGGCCGCATGCCAGGCCAAGGAGCTCAGCCTTTGTTCTCTGGGGGCAAAAAAGGACAACACAGGCAGATCTTAAGAAAGTTAGTCTGGAAGAAGCTCTGAGCTGGGCTGGAGGGACTGACATGACTATTGCCCCTGGAGACAAACTACCTGGTCTTAAATTTCAGCTCAGTTACTGGGTGGGTGAACTCGGGCAGGCTACAGAAGCTTTCAATGCCTTGGTGTTCTCAGCTGTAAAATGGGCTTGATAGGAACAGTATCCACCTCTTAGGGTTGTTGTAAGAATGAAATAAGATAATGAGCATAGAGCACTTAGCACTTGGCACAGTGCCTGGTACATTATTGCTCCAGGATCATTTTTAGAATTAATCTTGGAGGCCAATTGGAGGATTACTGCAATAGCCTAGGTATGAGCTGACAAGGTCCCTGACTAGGGCAGGGACAGTGACAAAGAGAAAGACCAGTGTGGGGGCGTTGGGAATGTTGGGAATGAAGAACCAGTTGGCCTCAGGGTTGATTGGGGGTTGGGGAAGAGGAAACTCAAAGCTCCCTTGTGGATTTCCAGCCTGGGTGACTGGGGGCATGATGGCACTGAAATGGAAAGCCCTGGGAAGAAAGTTTCAGAGGAAGCAGTTAGTTTGATATGTATTAAGTCAGAGGTGCCAGTGGGGCGGTGATTGCCAGGTGGCAATGTCCAGCAATGCGAGAGCAGGGATGCAGGTGTGGACTTGAGCATGAGAAACCCCATGTGGGGGAGGGGCGCGTTGGGAGCACCTGGCGAGGCCACAGTGTCCAGCTGACCAAAGGCAGCCTGAGGTGTTAAGCATCTGGGTCAGGCTTAGCATCTGTGTTTGAACAGGCCGGGGCCTCCCTTCACTCAGGTACTGTGTGTATTCTGCCCGGGGCCTCCCTTCACTCAGGTACTGTGTGTATTCTGCCCGGTCAGCTGTGCCACTCGGAGACTACCTTTGTCCTTCATCTTATGTGCTTTCAGTTCAAATGCTGACCTGGCCCAATCCTGCTTACCTTGTGAGCTTGATGGGGTCAAAGTCCCCTGGGGTGTAAAGCAACCGGCTGACACTCAGTTTTATATTTGATGAAATGGTGACATGTAATATGGGCAACAGGGGAGGGTGGCAGGCAGAGTTGTGCGGGAACCACGCTTGTGCCTGGTGCCTCCCTCCTGATGCTCTCAGGAGGCCCCATGTTCTCAGCTGCTCCCTAGATTTTCAGGGCAGCCTGCCTCTCTCTCTCCTCACGTGCCTGTCCAGAGAACCATTTGCTCAGGAATCGCAGGTCCTTACTAGGAGCCCATAGATTAGTCAGATAAATTAATCTCCATCAATATTTTACCCTTTCTACTCTCTCAACACACGAAGTGTTGCCAGCCTCTTCAGGCCCAGGCTCTGGGCCAGCTGTGGGAGATATGAAGATGAACAGGCCAGGCCATACCTGGAAGAGCTTAAACTAAAATGGACTGAGGCGTGGCCATGGAGATTTCAGTCAGGGTGGCCTTAGGGTCGGTCCATGAAAGCGCACCAGGTGGGGGACACCTCATTCTATTTGTACAAAGGGCTGACCCACCCCCCTTCCCACCAGAAACCATGCCATCAAAACATGCACATGCATGATTTCTTTACCTCTCCATTCTCTAGCATGCCAGCCAGGAGCCAGGTCAAGAAAAAGAAAAAGGAATAATATGAGTGTAAGCACAGTGAAGGAAGGGCTCAGCTAGTTAAACAAGACTTCTGATTATTGTCATTAATATTCAAGAGACTTCTGACTTGATGGGACATTAAACAGGCAGTGTGTGTATGTATGTATGTATGTATGTGTGTGTGTGTGTGTGTGTGTGTGTGTGTGTGTGTGTGTGTGTGTGTGTGTAAAGACATTAGCAGAAGGAGACATTCAAAGTGGCCAGTCACTGTGGGGGTTGACAAACTTCCCTGGCCAACAGGTTATCTAACAGACACCTGACATGCTTCCTGATAGGAGGTGCGACGAGGAAAGCCAATGGGGTGCAAATGTTCTCATTACGTGTGCTCAGGGCAGAGCAGCCTGGCTGCCCCCGCTAAGCTCCCTCCTTGCAAATTCTGCTGGCAAACCTTGCCCACTCACCTGAGGGGAGACTGTTATTAAAGCTCTCTCGTCTTGGAGAATTTGGATTGTGTGCTTTGCAGGAAAAAAAACAACTCCAGCAGGGTTTAGAGTTCAACTATTGTTTCTAGGCCTCTTATCCTCCAAACTGAAGGTGTATTTCAAGCAGGGATTAGGAGGTTGTTAACTGGACAGAGATCACTAGCTCTATGGCTCCAATGCCCTCTGATAGCGATGATATGCTCCATTTACTGCAGCGACATCTAATGGCCAGAGAAAGCAATGCATGTTCACAATTAAAAGCAGCCTCTGGTTCTGTCTTGGGGATTAACTTTTTTAAAAAAGTAGACTGGACAAGGTATTATGATGTTTATTAACCCCTGTTAAATAACACTTTGACCACAACCCTAAGAATTCATTTTCTATATCTTTGGATGACATTTATGACGTTATTCATAACTGGATGCTGATCATACTTTTTGAAAACTGAGCAATTGCCTCTTTGGATTTTTCTTTTCTTTCCAGCAATCATATGACTGTGCATTTAATTTAAAGCTTTTTGTTGAAGTTCTGTGTGTGCATTATCTAGAAGGTTTCTATATAAGTGGAAATATTAACAAGTTTACCCCCCCCAAACCCACTTCTAGTGTATCTTAATCCAGTTTATAGTACATTGTTGTATGTATATAAATATTCTAGAGTAGAATGTAGTGGTGGCTAGATTCCCCCAGAAGAGGTCATTGTTCTAGCTCTCAGGTGGAGAAAGGAAAGCCGCAAGTTTTGGAGGAACACTGAAACCCCACTCCCATATTTAGATGTCATTGAATTTTATCTAAAACCCTCTGTGATACTGTGATTTATAATAAGAAATATATATTTGGTTTTCATCCTGTTTCTGGCACAGAGCTCCTAAAACCCTTGGAATTTCCTAAGTGATGGGAGTGGTAAATATGTCTTGATATTCATAACAGCCCCCTTTCAACCACACCTAAGTTTATGTGAATGTGGTGACTTTTGGAATGCACCTAAGGATGGGGGCTGGTTGCCAGGGGAATCAACCACGTGATCCAAGGATTGAACTTTCAGTCCCACCTCCCTGACTTCCTGGGAGGGATGAGGGGCTGGAGGTTGAATCAATTGCTGATGTCTAACGATTTAGTCAATCATGCTTATGTAATGAAGCCTCCATGAAAACCCAAAAGCACAGGGCTCAGAGAGCTTCCAGGTTAGCGAAGCAGAACACATCCATGTGCCACAGTGCTGGGTCCCAAACTCCATGGGGACAGAAGCTCCTTTGTTTGGGACTGTGCCCTATGTATCTCTTCACCTGGCTGTTGATTTGTATCCTTTAATATCCTTTATAATAAACTGGTAACCTAGTGAGTAAACTGGTTTCCTGAGTTCTGTTAGCTGCTCTAGTGAATTAAGCAAACCCAGGGAAAGGGTCCTGGGAATTTATAACCAGCCGGTCAGAAGCTTAGTCAACAACCTGAACTGGAGATTGGCATCTGAAGTGGGGGTGGCTGTCTTGTGGAACTGAGCCCTTAACCTGTGGGATCTGATGCTGTCTCTGGGTAGATAGTGTCAGGGTTGAGCTGAGTTATAGGACACTCAGCTGGTGTTGGAGAATTGGTTGGTGGGGGGAAAAAAATCCCACACATTGGAATTGGTCCCAGAGTCTTAGCCTTTTTCATTGATTACCCCTACCCCTCAAGGTCTTTAACTATGCATAAGGAACACTAAATTATAAAAGGTGGCAGAAAGTGCTGGAGAGATGCCTCTGGCTCTACTATTTCCAAAAATGATCTTCAAAGCATGGTAGCCAGTGCTATAAGTAGCCTTTGTTTCATCCATTTTCTGATAATCAACCAGCGAGAGAGCCCATTCTCCCTCCTGACAGTAAGAGAAATTCCTAGGGCCAGGATTTAATTTAAAAAAAGAATAAAAAGCTTCTAGCATATCATAACTCTTTCCCAACAAACCTCTCCCTGGCATTTTTAAAAAAGAAGCTTTTAAATTTGATTTAATTTAATTTTTAATATGTTTTTATGGATTTCAGAGAGAGAGGAAGGGAGAAGGAGAGAGAGAGAGAAATATCAATGATGGGAGAGTCATCGATCGGCTGCCTCCTGCACGCCCCGCACTGGGGATCGAGCCCGCAACCCGGGCATGTGCCCAGACTGGGAACTCTGACCTCCTGGTTCATAGGTCGACACAAACACTGAGCCACACCGGCCAGGAGAAGCTATCTTTTTTAGAAAAAGCATGATTACTATATGAAGAAGTCAATTTTTCTAAGGGTTGAACCATATGAAATTACCGTTTGAGTGGGTCAAAAGGTAGAATATTGACAATTTCATATGGTTCAATCTAAAGAAAGAAGACTGAAGCTAAAAGACATATATGGCATTCCTGAAAAAGACAGAATATCTTACATGAATTATTCCAAGTTTATAGGTTTAACATATTCCATTCATAATCACAAGGTAATTCTAATGTTCATCAGGAGAAACAAATGACCATGAATAATCATGGAAATACTGAAAAGAAGAGCAATGAGGAGGGAGATGCCCTGCCACGTAGTAAAAGGTATTAGAGAGCTAGAGGATGTGGTAAAAGTCACATCAAAGAATACAGGGGGGAAAAGATTATTTAAAAAATGGTATATTAAGAAAAATAATATAGCCCAGCTGGCATGGCTCAGGGGTTGAACATTGACTTAGGATCCAGGAGATCGTGGTTTGATTCCCGGTCAGGGCACATGCCCGGGTTGTGGGCTCAACCCCCAGGAGGGGGCGGGCAGGAGGCAGCCGATCAGTGACTCTCTCATCATCTCTCTCTCTCTCTCTCTCTCTCTCTCCCCCTTCCTCTCTCTGAAACCAATAAAAACATATTTTAAAAAAAGAAAGAAAAATAACATAAATGGAATCACTTTAAAATGGAGCCAGAGCTGCCATGCCAGAAAACCTGCTTTGCACGTCTTATGCCTCAAGCCTTAGAATGTTTAAACAGGGCAAAGCAACCTTTGGGCTGGGCCTAAGCAAACTTGTGCTCCAAAGAACTGCTTGCAAACAAGAAAGCAGATATTATGACTACAGGACTGATGACTTCTGGACTGAAACTTAAAAACATTGTTTAGAATTAACATCATTATGTTATCTGCACCAATAGCAATGCCTTCCTTCTATTGATGTAATTGTTCCCCTTCCCTTTCTCACAAATACCCACTGCTTTTGCCTTCCAATCAGAACACTATTTGGGCTTCTGCCTGAATCAAAGCATCCCGAATAGTTACTCTTTGATCTCAAATAAGCGCTTCCTGTCTCTCACTATGAAAGGCCTTATCTTTAGGTTGACATATCCTTTTTTAAATTATTGATTTTAGAGAGAGAGGAAAGTAGAGGGATAGAAAAAAAACATTGATGAGAAACAGGGATCGCCTGCCTCCTGCACGCCCCCTACTGGGGATTGGGCCTACAACCTGGGCATGTGCCCTGACTGGGAACCAAACCGGTGACCTCTTGGTTCATGGGTTGACGCTCAACCACTGAGCCACGCTGGCTGGGCAAGGTTGATGTATCCTTAAGCAATTGGTAAACTATCTTTGTAAAAGTCAGGTGATTCCTGCACATATCATATCCAGGGTAAAGTTGAAATATGTTAAAGTGATAAGTGTAAAAATTATAACAAGAAAGTATTTCAATATCTATATAAATGAATAGTCCTATGATTGTGGGTTTTTTTTTTTGTTTTTTTATGAGAGAAAGATCACCTTTAATTGGCACCTGAGAGCATTCTGATCTACTAAAGCGAAGAGATTTTGGACAAACAGCAATGCTTGCTGCTCCTATACTGACCAATGAATAGATGCCGGGATTGGCCTTTTCAAGCTTGCACTTGCTGCCCTCCCAGAGCACCGGGGTAGGCCTTTTGCACAGAAAAGCAAAGTTAGAAACAAAAAACAGTAATAGATATAATCACATAAACATCTAAAACCATGTACAACAACAGCGCATAAACGGCATCAGAAGCCAAATGTCAAACTGGGAAAAACGTGTGTCATGTACAGCAAAGGGTTAATATCTTTCACATATAAAATCTTCGTACCAATCAGTAGAAAAAGCTGACTGTCCTAGAAAAATAGGCCATGGACATAAACAGAAAATTTACAGAAGATATACAAAGGGACGATTGTATACTGAGGTAAGGGGTGGCAGCAGAATTGGGCGTCATCATAATGTGTATTATTCTGAAGGCAGTTTATAGGCTGAGATAAGTACCTTCAGGCTTTTGTTGTTGTTGTTGTTAATCCTCACCTGAGGATATTTTTTCAGAGAGAGGGGGAGAGACAGAGAGAGAGAAACATCAATGTGAGAGAGACACATCCATTGGTTGCCTCCCACAGGCCCTGACCTGGGCTGGGGATCGAGCCTGCAACCGAGGCGCATGCCCTTGACTGGGATGGAGCACAGGACCCTTCAGTCCATGGGCCGATGCTCTAACCAGAGCCAAACCGGCCAGGGCTACCTTCAGGCTTTTTCGTGCTGAGGTAAGCGGGGTCCAGCCCAGCCAAAAAAGCCACAGAGGGGAAGCCAGGGGCCACTGAGACTGCAGGGGGACAAGGTATAGACGTGAGGGAAAACAAACTCAGCTGGGATTGATTATTTAAAATTGGATTCAACTGACTCCAAATTAACATGCAAGCAGCTTATCAGAAACACATATCAACCCCTTGGATTGGAGTTCTAGGGAGGCTACAGAGAGCAAGTAGGGTTAAAGGCACATGCGAAGCCTCAGAGTTCTTCTGAGCCTGCCCTCACTGTGCATGTGCAGATCTGCTTGTAACTCCCAACCTTACTTGGTCCACTGATTTATTTTTTTAATCAAAATTGGCTGATTCTAGGCTAAGCCAGTTACTCACTTTGGGACCTTGGATACCAGGCTGTTGCTTCTGTAGTCTATAGAGAAAATGTGAGTTTCCCAGGTAACAATTAGGAAAATGCAGAGCCAATCCCACTAAGACAGTGACCCATTTCAAATGTAATTATTTCCTTCGCAAGGGAGTCAGGGACTATTGGAGCTTGGTTATTGAATAGCTCCTGGCTTATTTTGATTCTTTCCAGTCCGCCTCACTGAGGTAAGGGGTGGCTACGAAAGCAAGAATACCCTTTCCTCCCTGTGGAGGCCCCAGGGAAAGGGAGCTAGGAGGCTGCCTTGATGTCATGGGTGGTGGCAGCTATGAGGAAGAGAAGAAAAAAAAGTGGCCTGGCCGGTGTGGCTCAGTGGTTGAACGTCAACTTATGAACCAGGAGGTCATGGTTTGATTCCTGGTCTGGGCACATGCCCAGGTTTTGGGCATGATCTCCAGTGGGGGGCGTGCAGGAGGCAGCCAATCAATGACTCTCTCATCATTGATGTTTCTATCTCTCTCCCTTCCTCTCTCTGATATCATTAAAAATATATTTTCAAAAAAGGAAAGAAAAGTGGGCCTCATGGGGGGGGGGCGGTAATAAAAGCCCTAGAAAAGCAGAGTATGGGAAAGAAACAGCACCTTGGGCTGGAGCCAACAGCTCTGTTATTAGCAGAAATGCCCTGGAATGGGGGTTTGCGTAATATTTGTGTGAACAGTCACGATCTTGGAAACCTGGCATTGCTCAGGGCCAGTGTTCTCTGCAGTTGTCACCCACCCACTAACACTTCAAGGCATCTCCGCACACCCCCTCCAACATCACTCCTCACCTGCATCTTCCTCTTCACCGTGTCGAAGGGAAAGGAGAGGGTCTGGGTCACCGCAGCAGCCAGGCAGACGTTGGCAAAGTTCTGGAGGAGAGAGAAGCGATCTCGGGGTCCATTCCAGATTTTCTCCAGGTTCATGTAAACTAGAAGAGAGCCAGCAGAGAAAGGAAGAGCACCTGCAAAACAAGGCCAGGAGGAGGCTGCTGAAGTCCAGGGAAATATTGGCTTGGGAACATAAATGCCTGTGGGGAATCCAGGGCAAGGAAACAGGACCCTCTCTGGGCTTGTTAAACTCACTCCAACCGAAGCAGCAGGAAGGAACTCTCTTGGGCGATGATAACCTGCTCTATTTTGATAGGGGCTGTGTCATTTGTCAAAGTGCATGAAATGGTTTGCAAAGGGTTTGAGCACTTTACTGTATTAAATTTTACTTTAAAAAGAACCATAGCCCGGCTAGTGTTGCTCAGTGGTTGAGCGTTGACCCATGCACCAAGAGGTTGCCGGTTTGATTCCTGGTCAGGGCACAAGCCTGAGTTGCAGGCTCGATCCCCGGGTGCGGTGTGTGCAGGAGGCAGCTGATCAATGATTCTCTCATCAATCTTTCCATCTCTCCCTTTCCTTCCCTCTCTCTCTCTAAAATCAATAAAAACATTAAAAACCAGTTAAAAAAAGAACCAGAAACAAATATTGAAGTCTAATCTAGTTCGTGATACATGTATGGAAGGGTTGAGGGGTAAAGTGTATTGATGTTTGCAACTTATACGCAAATCATCAAAAAATATATAGGATGGACTGATGAATTGCTAGACGGATGGACAGATGGACAGATATGTGATAAAGCAAAATGTTACTTGTAGCATCTAGATGGTGGGTATATGGGTGCATCTAATTCTTTTAACTTTTCTGGTTGTTTGAAATTGTAAAAAAGAAAATATTGGAAGAAAATCACTCTCATAAGAAAAAGTTAGTGGCTGCCCTTAATCAACGTTTGGAGGCCAGGAGGGACTGGTTTCTAGCTGAGAAAGAAACATTCTATGAAAACTGGAAAGTGAGACTGGAGTGGTGAGGGAGATTACCTGACCTTGCCTTTGGAACTGATGTCATGGCATCATGACTTTTCTGGGAAAATATGGTGAGCAAGGAGTGCAGTAGGTGGTACATTCACAAACTTCCAGAAACTTTGGGAACCATTTGAATTTTACAGAAGGACTACATTTCTTCCTCAAAAAGGGATTTAAAAGGGGATAACACAGTGAGGTTGATTGTCCTTAGAATAGTATAATATTTATATTTAATAAACACATTAAAAATGATGTACCAGTCCTGGCAGGGTGGCTCAGTTGGTTGGAGTGTCGTCCTGTACACCAAAAGGTCACTGGTTTGATTCCAAGTCAGGGCATGTGCCTAGGTTGTGGGTTTGGTCCCCGGTTGGGAGGGTTCTGGAGACAACCAATCGATGTTTCTCACATTGATCTCTCTCTCCCCTTTCCTCTCTCTCTCTAAAAATCAATAAACATATCCTCAGGCGAGGGTTTAAAATAAATTAAAAAAAAAAAGATGTCCCAATCTTCCATTTACCTTCATTCAGAAAACATTTGTGGAGCTTATGTTATGTGCTAGGACCTATGTTATATGCTAGAACCTTTTATTCCTTCAGGAATACAAAGAAGAGTAGGCTAAATTCCTGGAGAAGCTCACCATCTAGTGGTGAGACAGCTGATAGGTGCCATAAGGGTGGGGTGGCGGTGGCGCTATACAAAGTGCTTTATGTGCACAGGGATCAGAGGAGTTAATTTTGCCTGGGGGAATCAGGAAGGACTTCACAGAAGAGAGAGCTTCTCAACTGGGTCTTGAGGAATGAGTAGGAGTTTATCAGACATAGAGTAGACAGGCAGTCCAGGCAGAGGGAACAGCATGTACAAAGGGAGCGGTATTTTCAGGAAATGCAAGTATTTCTGTATGACTGGAGTATCAGTGCAGGTGGAGGGGTGACAGGAGAGGAGATAAGCCGGGCTGTTCTGAAGGATCTGGTAGGCTATAAAGAAGTAGGGCTTTTCCCCGTAGATCAGGAGGCAGTGAAGGCTTTTGGGGAGGGCAGTGGAGTGAGGGTGGTGAACCGATCATCTTGCATTAAAGAGATCACCACACCCTGGCCGCAGTGCACAGGGCAGACAGAGGGACTGAAGACTGGGAGCAGGCAGGAGGAGCTTTTTGTAGGTGTCTTATGGGAAAGATGTTGATGAGAGTGCGATCTAGGGCAGAGGAGATGGGGATGGAGAAGGGGGATAAACTTGACAGTTCAAAGAGGTACGTGATGACTAAAGTGAGAGTGGAGTGAGAGGAAGAGTTGAAGTTAATCTAGGTTTCTTCTGGCTTGGGCCACTGGGTGAAAGAAAGGCATCGCATTCATTGGGGAACACAGAAGGACATCAGCTTTAGTCTTGAGTTTGATGTGCCAAGGGAGCATCGGGTGGGGGTGCCCAATATCAGGTATTCGCACTGCCCCTGGAAATTGGTAGCAGTCAGTGGTTAAGAGAGAGGGCTCTGGGGCTATATTGCTAGGATCTTCCACTTTCTATCCATGTGACCATGGGCAGGTCACTTAGCTTCCCTCTATTAGCATCTATTTCCTCTTCTGTAAAATGAGGCTTAAATGAGAAACTGTATGCAAAGCATTTAGCACACTGCCTGGCACACAGTAAGCACCAATAAATGTTACTATAGAGATGATATTGGGGGTCACTAGAGTACAATGATGCTTGTTCAAGCCACTAGCTTAGATGAGGCTACTAGGGAGGGTGTGAAGGGTGAAAGGAAAGTTAAGGAAGGAGCTGGGGGACTAGCGATATGTAGGGGGCTGGCAGTGTCAGATGAGCCAGATGAGTCAGATAAGAAAGAGCTGCCAGACAGGTAGGAAAGACATCCCGGAGACAGTAGGGTCCTAGAAGCCAAGTTTCCAGAAGAAAAGGTGATCAATCTCATCAAATGTTGCAAAAAAGGTCAGATAAAGGGCAAAAGTCTGCTGGATTAGCCATTAGGTGTCCCAGGTGACCTGTGTGTGTAGCCCTGGCAGAAGCTCCAAAGACCACAGAAGTTACCACTGCTACCCTGGTGGTTCTCATCTGTGCATGTGTGCACACTAAGACTCCTTCCCACAGTTGGATGAGGAGTGTGTGAGATTGTCTTCCTACCATTTTTTTTTTTTTTAGATTGTCTTCCTATCATTTTGTGCAGAGCCACCTCCACGCTCTATCATCCATCTTTCTCTAGGATGTGACAGGTCAAAGTTATGAGTGGGGTGTATGGCTGTGGAATAGAATGAAGCTAAGTGGCCCTATATGGACTGTGTCCATATGACCCTGACCTCAATAAAATGGATTTAATTAGTTACAAAGGTATACATTCATATATGTCAAAGAATTCAGCTTTTCCTTGGACAAGGCGAAAATTTCCATCTTACCTAAAACTGTAAGGGAAACCCCTCGATAAAGGGCAAAGAATCCTTCCTGTTGATAAACAGTAGAAAATGCATGGAGGATCCCCCGGTAAGATGGTTCCAGCATATTCTGCACAATCAAGCGCGTTTTGATGAGGTCTGTAGGATATGTTACAATGGTGGAGACCATGCCTGCGAGACTTCCAGCCATGATGGCACTCCACTGGGAAATGTGGCCCAAGTCATCCATGAAGAGTATGACAAACCTGGGAGAAAACAGGGGGAGAAGCCCAAGGGAATCAGCTATGGATTGTGCTAGAGTGGCCTACACTACTTGCACATCTTCCAGCATTTGGACATGCTTTACAAAGTGAAAACTACCATACTAATGAATTAGGATTAATGAGTAACACATTCAACTCTACTATGTTTATATAATTCTAGTTAGCTATAAGGAAAAGATGCCCGACCCTCTTATTTATAGCTACCCTAAGTTCTTCCCACTTCACTTTAAGCATTTCTTCCTTTTATCCAAATAAATGTCAACTCTGGCTTGCCTGTGGGGTATAAATTTGCAGAAGTACTTGGTAAATACCAAACTGTAATGTATTCCTTTGCTTCTGTTGAAACTTAAATGAAACTGCTTGAAATGATGACTTTGAGCATCCCCAGTAAATGAGTTTTAAAAATATATTAGCTGGCCCGGCTGGTGTGGCTCAGTGGTTAAGCATTGCCCCATGAACCGGGAGGTCAAGGTTCAATTCCCAGTCAGGGCACATGCCCAGGGTTGAGGGCTCAATCCCTAGTAGGGGGAGTGCAGGAGGCAGCCGATCAATAACTCTCTCTCATCACTGATGTTTCCATCTCTCTCCCTCTCCCTTCCTCTTTCTGAAATCAATAAAAACATTAATATATATATATTAATTAAAAGAGAAGATGTGCCATCCCACTAGTTGTCAGGGAAATGACAAATAAGAACAATAACAAGATACCATTTCTCACCTAGCAGATTAGCAAGGATTAAAAGGTCTGACAATATCAAGTGATGATGAGGATGAATGGAAACAGGACCTCTCACCCACTGCTTATAGAAGTACAAACTGGTATGGCCACCGTGTAGTGTCTAGTACCACTGAAAGCATGACTACTTTCACTCCAGCATTTCCATTTCTACGTGCATATCCTGGGGAAATTCTTGCACATGTACATATGAAGACACATACATCATTGTTTGTAAGCGTGAGTCAAACCACCATACAATGGACGCTACATAGTTTAAATGAATAAGCTTAGAACTATGTAATAACAAACAAATCATAAAGTTGAGTGAAAAAGCAAGTTGTGGAGTGACAATTGTCATTGTCTACGACAATGATCTATTTATATTAAGAAACACCCACAAAATCATACCTTATATTTTTCATGGATAGATATAGATACATATAAAAAAGTGTAGAATAGACCTTTGGGAAGGTGGAAGAGGGGATGGACTGAGAGAGAGAATGAAGAGGAGGACTGCAGCTTGAGCTATAACATTTTATTTCTTGTATTAAAAAAGATATTTGAAGTATCTTTTATACTAACTATCATGCTGTCAATTCTGGATGGTGGGTGTTTGCTGGATTATTTTTCGTGTTTCTCTGCAGTTTTACAATGCAGTCAAAGATGGCTTTGGGTGGACTTTTCTAAATGCAAAATAGAATGCCATTCTGTTACAATTCCTCTTCTTGGAAGCAGCACCCCCCCAGGTAAGAGGGCCTACCTAAGCACAAATTGTTACAAGGGAATGTTTACCCTACACGTTCCCTGGTCAGGAACAAAGGGATTTTACTTCACCTTGCAGATGAAGATAAAATAAAAAAGGACTTGGAAACCAGGGGGAAAATTTTTTCTGCCAGAGAGTGGGGAGGGAGAGAGGGAGGGGGATAGCAAGGGTTTGAATAAAAGGAAAGTGAACAGAGCTCGGCTAAAATAAAAGTTTTGTAGAATATCCCTAGCGTTTTGGCTTGCAAGCCTCCAGTGAGGAGGTTTCTTTCCTGCTCCTTCAGTTTGGCAGCACACCAGGGCCCTAAATGAGTGGGTGTTCAGGTGCAGTTATTTAAGGGGTTCTAGGATGGCTCCTTGCTCCCAAGGAAACACTCATTGATAAAAAAAACTCATCTCCTTCAAGCTGTAGGAAAATCTTGACTTCATTTTGTTAATGTACTTTAACTGTACCAACTGAAAGTCATCTGAGTTAACCGGCTACCTTTTCAAGATGCATGTGATGAAATCTGGCAATCACTAATGGGTCATTTGCTTCAGTTTCACTGCCTGCACACTTCCTTGTTTCCTCTCTCCTCCTCTCTCCTCTGGCCAGTCAAGTTGGGGGGTGGGGGGTGTAACCTTAGAAGGGGAAGGGGAGATTGAGGAAATGAAAATGCTTGGCTGGAGGAGTGGGCCGCAGCAAACTGGAACAACCTGAAGATGGCTTTAGAAATGCCACAAGAAACAGCCTTCATTCTCATTGCCTCACCCGTATTCCCTATTCCACCTGGCACTTCCAGGGCACTAACTAATTCATTACCCATTTACTGAATATCTACAATGTGCCAGACACTGTGCTAACACTCAGCATTGGTCATAAGAGAGTTTAACAGTCCTGCTAAAGAAATGACTAATAAGGGCAACAAGAGAGGAACTAAGCTTTTGGTTGAATGAACTTGATGAACTAAACCCTGTCTTCTACCAGATTGCCTTATAAAGTGAGGTCTTACTATCAAATACACAAAATTCAAAAGAACACAAAGACAGTCCCTTCTCAGACTCTGACCATCTGACACAGAGGCAATGACCACTAACCGTTCCCCTTAGAATCACAGAGTCAAGGCAGGCAACCCTAATAGGCCATTGATAATGTCATCCTTGTTCCCACATCTTAAGCTCCTGTCTGATTGGCCAGGGCACCAGTGTTCCCCTTTTTGCTCTTTCCCCCACCCCCACACACATGCACAGCTTTTGCCAATGAGGCTGAATAAGCTGGTGAACAGCAGTAAACCCTTCTTTTCAGCCACATGAATATTACACACACACTGGATCTATGTAGTTAGAACTGGCAGCACTTCAACCTAATCCACCTGAGCCACCAAACACAAGCTCATGAAGTGGTTATGAACTTGGTGCTGGTTATGAACAATTTCAGAGCTGCAGGGACCCAAACCAATGCTTACACAGACAGACAAGCAGCTGCGGTATAAAGTTGGGTGAGGGGGTATTATTTGATGTATTTGAAAGCCATCTATTGTGTTAAGTATTATTTACTTATTACAAGTACCTAGCTCCTAATAGACTCTCCTGAGTGGACTTTTTTGATAATTAACCCAAGTAAGGGGACATTTCAGCATCACAGCGGTGGGCAGAGTCCTGGACTGTGGAGCAGAAGACCTGGTTTCAAGCTCTAGGTCTGTCATTAATTGTGTTTGTGGACAAGTTATTTGACCACTCCATTCTCTGAATATTTGGGATGTTTATGCTTTGCTAAATCCATGATCATAGGCTGTACCATTACCCCCAGCCAACTATTTTGCAAATTCATGGTCAGGAGAGAGTAGAGGTGAATCGGTATAATGATGGACCAAAGAGCCCAGTTGGTATGGCTCAGTGGTTGAGCGTGGAGGATCTAGGAACCAAGAGGTTCGATTCCCAGTCAGGGCACATACCTGGGTTGCAGGCTCTATCCCCAGTAGGGGGCATGCAGGAGGCAGCTGATCAATGATATTTCTATCTCGCTGATGTTACTATCTCTATCCCTCTACCTTCCTCTTTCTCTAAAAATCAATAAAAGAAAAACAAAAACAAAACCATCTATATCTATATCTATCTATACCTATATATCTACATCTATAAATCCTCACCCAAGGATACTTTTTTCATTGCTTTTCTGAGAGAGTGGAAGGGAGAGAGAGACAGAGAGAGAGAGAGAGAGAGAGAGAGAGAGAGAGAGAGAGAGGGAGATGAGAGACGCATCAATTGGCTGCCTCCTTGCACAAGCCCTGACCAGGGCTGGGGATCAAGGCTGAAACTGAGGTACGTGCCCTTGGCTGGAATCAAACCCAGGACCCTTCGTCCGCACTCTGACACTCTAACCAGTGAGCCAAACCGGCTAGGGCCAAAACCATATTTTAATGATGGATCAAAGGTATCATCTTTATGTAGGAAGGGTGACATCATGATTAATCAACCATTTTGCTCTCTACCTATGCCTAGCCATTTGCTGAAATACTACCTTTTAGTTTCCAGAAAGAAAATAATCTTGCAGGGGAAAAGATTATTAGCAAACCAAGCCCAGGTAACTCTCTCTTCTTCCTCTCCCATGCATCAAATCTCTTCCACTCCCACGGTCACCAGTCTATTTATTTCAGGTGCCCTCAGCTGCCACATGGACTAATGCAATAGGTTCCTAACTGGTCCTCCACCCCCCCCTTCCAGGTGGCAATTATTCCTGTTGAATTGCTTTAATCACAGCACTTCACCCTCAAAAGTCTCCCACAGTCACCCTTGAGTACCAAGTCAAGTCCAAGCTCCTTAACCTGGCCCTCCATCTGATTCTAACCTGCTTTTCTGGATGTATTTCCCATTACTGCTGTAGACACACCTTATGCTCCAGTCATGCTGCATGCCTTCCCACCCCTGTGTTTTTGCTCATGACATTGCCTGCAACACCTTTCTCCCCATCTTTGCCAAGCAACTCCTACTCATTCGCCTAAGACCAAACTCAGATGGTTTTTCTCCTCTGTGAGGTCTTCCATCTCTTCCTTCTCATCCTTCATCAGAAGTGTTTATTTTTATAGTACTTCAACCACAGCTATCACACGCTATGGACATACTAGTCTTATTCTTCTATAGCTTTCCAGTTCTGGGGCACAGAGACCATGGCCCTTTCATCCTTGCCTCATCCCCAGCAGCATGCATACAGTGGGTACTTAATGAAGACTCGTTAAATTAGACTCGTTAAATTAATGTCAAATAAAGGCAGAGAGAAAGGCAGCACCATGTAACGGAGATTTGAAGTCAGGAGCTCAGCTGTGTCATTGATGAATGGTATGGCCAGTCTGAGTCCAATTCTGCATCTGTAAAATGGGCATATTTCTTTCCCACGCTACGGACCTTACAGGGGAGGAAGCAGGAGTTTTAAAAATTCAGTGATGTACATACGCATGTACACGTACACATGAAATAACTATACAGAGGTGATAGATATGTTAATTAGCTTGATTGAGGTAATCATTTCGCAATGTATATCAAAATATCAAGTTGTACACCTTGAATTTATTCAGTTTTTATGTCAATGATATCTCAAAAAAGCTGTTTTAAAAAATCCAATGATGTGCCTGGCTGGTTGTGGCTCAGCGGTTGAGCATTGACCTAGGATTCAGGAGATCGCAGTTCGGTTCCCGGTCAGGGCACATGCCCGGGTTTCGGGCTCGATCCCCAGTGGGAAGCGTGCAGGAGGCAGCCAATCAATGACTCTCATCATTGATGTTTCTATCTCTCCCCTTCTCCGTTCCTCTCTCTGAAATCAATAAAGATATGTTAAGAAAAAAAAAATCCAGTGATGTATATATACTAGGTGGTTAGCAGTAAAGCCACACAACACTTAAACCAGTCTTTGAAGTTCTGCCTTCCTCCCCTGGGTTTGTTTGGTGGAGAAGACAGTGAAGTGGGGAGATGAGTCATTAAAACTCAGCTGTTTACAGACTTCCGGCCAGAAGTTGCTGAGGGCAAGGGTGCTGGGGAGGAAAGAGAGCCTTGACAGAAATACCTGTCGATCCCACTGCCTTCCCTCCCCAGAGGAAGACAAGGTAACTCTACTCCCAGGCTTGGGTGAAATGAGCCCTGGCCTGGTAGACTCCGTGAAAAGGTTGATTCCATCTTGCTTGTCAGCTGCTAGGTGAGCCTTCCAGCTCTGGCCTCCCAGAGTCACATTCTTTGACTGTGAGCCTCCAAGGCTGAACAATGTGGTCAAAACTGTGGGCTGTTTGTCTAATTCAGAGCCAAGGCCAGTCTTTGGAGTTGGCACTGTCTTCCCTAATGAGCTACACAGGGACCATCCTTCCTAACACAGAAACATCTCTTCCTGAAATTCCATCATTTACCATTTCGTTCTTTTAGGCTTTGTTTCCAGCTAAAATGAAAGTATCTGTGAGCTCGGAGGAAGCTTTAAGACTCACCTGGCATTAGCCTTTCCAAAGCAGCAGCTGGTGAGGTGAGCCTCAAGCCTTGACAGAAGAATGGGGCCAGTGGGCAGCCAGTGTGGAGTGAGCAGTAGGCACGGGGTGGGGAAGCTGAGGCCTCTGTTGGACCCTAAAGGCAGGCTTCATTTAGGGGTGTGTGTGTGTGTGTGTGTGTGTGTGTGTGTAGAAACCTGTGACAATGGATTGAATCCTCTGCCCCTACCAAACACTTTCTTCTGGGGGCTTTGGTCACGCAGACAGAGTTTCACACACACGCCTTCAAAGAGATCTCTCCTAGGCTAGCCAAGGCAGTTTCCAAGTTGGTGGACCGTGGGAATGGTCAGGAGCCATCTCCCGAGGTCTCTTCACTTCATCCCCCAGATCTCCTTTTGCCCCATTCCACCTCCTCACCCGTCCAACCCGGTGAGCCTCTCTGGGCCAGGGCTGCCCCCGCAAAACCGCACCAGGAGAGGCAGGGATCCCAAGAGCACGTGACAAACTTGGGGACTGCACTTTGGGGCCGTAGTTGTCACCTTTTGACTAAACTGCCCAGAGGAGAGCCCACGCGATCAGGAAAGGGGCTGGGGCCCACGGCAGGGCCCTGGCCCCGGGAACTCCGGCGGTCCCAGCCCCGGGCCCGCCCTCCCGCGCGCCCGGCCCTTACTTGCGGTAGGCGGTGAGTTGCACGGCGCTGCAAGGGAAGAGGCGCAGGCAGGCCACCGCGTTCCCCTTCCACAGGGCCTGGGGCCCCTCGGCCCGCCACACGCCAAGCGCCGCGGCCCACGGGCCCCGGCCGCGCCCCCGCGCCGCGCCGACCTGGGCCAGCACGGTGGCGAGCTCCAGGGGCGCGGTGAGGCTCAGGCTGAGCGCCCCCGCCAGCCCCGCGCACAGCAGCCGCTGGCCGCCGGTCAGCCGGCCGTCCCGCCGCCACGTCGCCATCGCCCCGCGCCGGCAGAGCCCGGGCCCGGGACACCTCGGGGCTCTCGGTGGAGGAGGCGGGCAGGCCCTCCCGATGGGGGCCGGACGCGCTGCGGGGCGGGGAATCCCGTCGCGCCCTGGCGGCCTCCGGGTGCGGTGGGTGGGGCGGAGGAGCCTCCCGGATTTGCCGCCTGCTCCGCAGCTGGCAAGTTTCTGTTTGCTGTTGAGCAAGACTTCTTGTTTCCTAAGTACCCAGGGCTGCCTCTCTTCCTGTTCATCCTGTAGGGGTTCAGGATCAGTCACCCTAAGATGAGCCTCTGTGGTATGCGGAGTATTTTGAGCTAAAGGCAACAGAGACCCTGAGGGCTCATGAGAAACTTTTACGTCTCCCTTAAAGAATTTAAATTAGGGCCCTTGCCCATAATAAGAGTTATCATGAGAAACGACTTTTTATGACCTATTTCTAGGACAGGGCAAACTTCTAATTACTGAATACCTGCTCTTCATCTGGGCCTGGGAATGACCTTCCTCCCTTCTAAAGCCCCAAGGGCTTTACCTCTCCCTTAGCTGAGAATGCCATATACTTCATTTTCCCTTTCTGTCTCTGAACCTCTCATATATGTGGGGTCTCTGACTCTCTAATCTATGTGAAGGTCCCATACATATGTATGCAATTAAATTTAGTAATTTTCTTTCTCTCTCTCTCTTCATTGTTGTTGTTATTCCTCACCTGAGGATTTTCCATTGATTTTTTTTTTTTCTTTTTTTTTCTTCTTGAATCTGTCTTTGCTTATGGTCATTTTTTTTTACACCTTTTTTGTTTTGTTTTGTTTTGTTTTATTATTGTTTAAAATATTACAGATGTCCCTTTTTCTCCCCAATGACCCGTTCCACCCCGTTCCTTCCCCCTCCCCAGTCCCTCTCCCCACCATTGTCCATGTCCTTGGGTTGTGCATACATGCACATAAATTTTTTGGTTACTCTCTCCCCCTCCACCCACCCGCCCTCCTCCATCCCTCTGACATTCATCAGTCTCATCTATGCTTCCATGTCATTGAATCTATTCTGTTCATCAGTTTATTAAGTTCTTTAGATTCCACATATTCCATTGATTTTTTTAGAGAGTGGAGTGGAGAGGGTGGAGAGAAAAAGAGAGAGAGGCATGGATTGGTTGCTTCCCACACACGCCAGCCACCACGGGGAGTGATATGGAACTTGCAACCCAGGTACCTGCCCTTGACCCTTGACTGGGAGTCAAACAGGAGACCCTTCGGTGCACCACCACTGAGCAACACTGGCAAGGGCAAATTTAGTTATTTTCTCTTGGTAATCTGTCTCATATCTATTTGATTATTAGACCTGCTGAAGAAACCTAGGAAGGTAGAAGAAAGTTTCTTCCTCCCCCACAACCCCATTACTCCCCTTCCACATTTCTCCTCACCCCCTTTCTTCCCTGGCTTCTGTTGTCTGTCTTCCAACCTCTTTTTTTATTTTTATTTTAAAAATCATAAAAAGTTTCTTACAAAAGAGCATTACATTCTGCACACTGCTTTGAATAGATGCCAGGGACATATGGACTATTGTTACTCTTCCTCCCTGTCCTCCCTTTCCCCAATGTTAGAGTGACCACAAAGCAAAGTGTTCACAATAATTACATAGGGGGAATTTCCTTTTCTAACCAACAACAATGAACAAAAATTAAGTCACTCACTCTGCTGCTGTTTCAAAATTTCAATGTTAGTTTTTGCACACCCTGCCCCCAACCCTTTTTGTAAGGAACTAAAACATTACATCTGGTGAACAGCAAAGATTTCACTACACCTCAAATGCAAAACACCTATGAAGCAGAGGAATGTTGGCTTTTTAAACAGAAGCAGATTTAAAAAAAAAAAGATGCAGGACTCCTTCAGTTCTTCACTAGTCTTATAAAAACTTTCCAGAATACTGCTTCACACTATAAAAAAGAAAAAAAATATTGCATTAGAATCCTTCAACATCTGCATACTGTTTCACACTGTTCTGCAGCAAATACTGTGCATTCTGTATCTGGTCCTGTGTTCCTGTAATGGTAATGATCCGATCTTTGGACCCTTCTAAAGGCTCATCAATTTTGATAGAAGCTCCTGACTCATGATGAATTTGTTTAATCCTCTGACCACCTTTGCCAATAATAGATCCAGCCAAATCTTTGGGAATAGTTACTTGTGTAGTAATAATAGGTCCACCAATATCACCATATGAGCCACGACCCCCTGCATAGGAATAATCATATCCAGAGCCACCCTGTGGTTTATAAGCCATCTGCCATTCTGAAGGGCTCCATGTGTCTATTACAGAGTCCCAAGTTTCATCAGCACTGAAACCAACCATGCCATCATAACGGTCTCCAGGTCTTCCTCTTCTGTCATAGACCATTAGATCTCCTCCTCTAGGTGGTGGTGAAGGAAGAAGAGGAAGATTCCATGCTCTGCTACCACCCTGGCCACCTGGTCCAAGAGGAGGGGGAGGAGGTCCTCGCCTAGGGCTCATATCATCATAATCTCTTCTAGATGGAGGCATTGGACACCCACCCCGACCAGGAGGCATTCTGTCAAAACCACCTCTTCCCCGCATGGGAAATCCCACGGGCCTGCCTCGGTGGTCATCAAACATCATTGTAAAGCCACCATAATTGTAAGTTTCATCGTAAAAATTGGGATCATAAGGCTGTGCAAGTCCTTTGATGGGAGACTCTGATATAAGATCAAGGATGATCTTTATACACTCTACAACCCTATCAGGTTTTCCTCCAATAAGAATGACTCTGTCAGTGGAATGAGGACAGCATTCCTGGAAAAGATTGATTGTTGTCTGAGTGTTCTCTCGAAGTTCTTTGATTTTTAGCACCGTTCACCCCAATAATTCCTCCTGCCAGACTCTGATGAATCAACAGTCTCAACTCGCAGCCAAAGTCACTTCCTTTATAGTGTTGGTAATTTAAGCATTCCAACAGCATCAAATTCGAGCGGGAGCTGGCTGGTGGCAGTGGGTGATGGCAACTGCAGGCCCTCTTCCAAGGTAAGGATGAGTTTCTTCAGAATTTCTCCCATTGTTTCAATATCAGCACTGATACTCAATATGTGCTCAGGGCCACTGCTGTCTGGGACTGAAACACTGGCATTGTAGTCTGTATGCAGAGCCTTAATATTCTTGCCTCCTTTTCCTTTTTTTTTTTTTTAAACATATCTTTATTGATTTCAGAGAGAGGAAGGAAGAGGGAGAGAGAGAGATAGAAACATCAATGATGAGAAAATCTTTGATCAGCTGCAGCCCGCAACCCGGGCATGTGCCCTGACCGGAAATCGAACCCTGATCTTCTGGATCCTAGGTCGGTGCTCAACCGCTGAGCCACTCCTGGCCGGGCTCTTGCCTCCTTTTCCAATCACTGCCCCAGCATTCTTGCTCTGAAGCAGAATTCGTAGTTCAACCCTCTCATTGGTGTTCCTATATCTTTTAAAAGCTTGTTCCTCTTCCATGTCTTCTGCAGGGCATTTACCAAATTCACCATTGATTTCAGTGTTGGGCAAGGTTTCCTCTGGCTGTTCAGTTTCCATTTTCTTAGATTATATAGACACACCAATCCATAGGCCGTAAACAAGCGGGACGTAAGCAAGACATAGAGGTTGGTGCAGCAGAGAAACAGAGGATAATGGCGTCTGCCCCTCCAACCTCTTTTGTTTTTACCTCAAGATAAAGCTGTGCAGATTTCTCAGTGCAGAACAAAAAATCTATAACACACACAACTGCTACCTATCAGACAAGTGTCAAGTATTGGGCTTTACATACATTATCTCATTTATTCCTCATAACAACCCTTAGTAGGTATTGCCCTCATTTGGAGAGGCTGTAGTGTGGTGATTAGAGCCTGGACTCTGGAACCTGCATTAGAATTTTGGCCCTGCTGCTTACCAGCTGGGTGCCCTTGGGGAAGTCACTCATCCTCTCTGTGCCTCAGTTACTTTATCTATAGTTTCTTCCCCTAAGGGGTGTTATAAGAATTAAATATACAATGACTGATACAGATAAGCACTATATACGCGTTAACTATGATTAGCTATTATTTTACAGAGGAGGAAACCAAAACAAAGAGATTGACCTGCTCAAGATCACACAGCTACTACCAGGCAATCAGGATTCAAATCTAGGTCAGTTTTGTGGCAACACCCACTATCAGCTACACTACATGTCTACTTGACTACAGAATGTAACTTGAGTAAGGACATTTTCAATGGCTCTCTTAGCTAAGAGGACAATAGAGGGAAAGAAGGGCTAAGAGTGAGTTGGCAAGAATCCAAGACAGATTTTGATAACTTTTTTAAAAAATTCCGAAGTTTTCCCTGTTTCTTTATTTCTTTATTTTTTTGAGAAGAAATAAATCCACAAATTTAATGTTGGTTTATTGGTGATTCGGTAACAGGTTATGCATATATTTCTAAAAATGTGTTTACATATCAATTAAAAATAAGTCATGTTTTGCCTGGCTGGTTTGGCTCAGTGGTTGAGCATTGACCCATGAACCTGGAGGTCAAGGTTCAATTCCTGGTCAGGGAACATGCCAGGGTTTCCGGCTCAGTCCCCAATAGAAGGTGTGCTGGAGGCAGTGGATCGATGATTCTTTCTCATCATTGATGTTTCTATCTCTCTCTCTCCCTCCCCCTTCCTCTCTCTGAAATAAAATTTAAAAAACATTAAAAAATTCTTTAAAAAAATGTTGTATTTCATAAGAGTACATAGCAAATAAATGGGTTTGGAAATCTGTTTAACATGAATTGGGATCTTGTGATGTTGGCTTGCTAGGACATGGTACACTTGTGTAAATTTAGCATCACCAAGAATGTGACATCAAGTAGAAATTGGAGTTGGTCACTTGCAGTGTTGTGCTTATATATCACATATCCTTAGGCCAATTTTTTTTAGCCACATATGGGTGTATGGGAGGTAGTATTGATCCGTAGGGGTGTGAGAGGTACTGGTCAATGCTCTGAACTGTGGTCTTTATGGTATAAACCAGGGCAGAGAGACCAGAACTGATATCAACAATAAGTATAAAAAGGAAAGGGGCAGTGAGTAGTCTGTAAGTATAAGACATCTCAGGTACACAATGGCTTTTAGGCTTACATGGTTATGTGCTATATTTATTTAATGACACACACGATAAAGGAACCTTTTCTAAAAGGCATTGCAAGGTTTAGATTGAGAGGGCTTGCTTTAATTACAGAAGTCTTGCTCTGCTCTCCATGATTGGGGTGTTGCTGTAAGAAACGTCCAAACCTGTAGCAAATTTTTACAAGAGTTTATCTGAGCCAAACAGAAAATACTACCTGGAAGCAAGATCGCAACAGTCTAAGATAAATGCTTCAGAGAATAACAGTAAATTCATAATTTTAGTAGCTTTATCCATTTCTTCCTTTTGAATAGGTTTAAATAATTGATTGGCCAAAGTCTCTAGTTTATCCACATGTGCGGTTGCCCAGTTTAATTCGTGTTATTTAATCAGAATTACAAGCTCCTCATCTAATCCTTTCAGAAATGTTGAATTGAGTGTTATATCATTTTGATGATACTTAAAACTGTCTGGAGACAATCTTGAACATTGTTTGAAAGATTTTTCAAAACGTTCAAAGAAAGCAAGTATGGTTTCATCAGGTTTTTGTCTACATTGCTAGATTTGGGTCCAGTCTATTTTCCAGGGGGAAAATCTCAGGGATGTCTTGGTGAAGCGGGTGGGCTAATTCTCTGCATTTTTCTTGGTCTGTTTCTCTTTGTTTTTTTAAAAAAAATCCTCTATAGGAGTTTTCCAGCAGACCTTACCTAGCCATTGTGATGCTTTGCTCTCAGGAACCAATAGGTATATTAGTTGAAACAGGTCAGAATAGCCAGGGTCATATATTCTAACAATTAAATAAAATTCTTTTGCCAACCCAGCAGGGTCTTGGAGAGGATTGGGAAAATCTTTAGTTAGATTCTTTGTGTTTTAGTCCAAGGACAGTAAATTATTGCTCATTCCCCTTGTCCTGGGACCAGCTTTTCTCAAAAGGCAGCTGCCAGAATTTCTGTTTTTTTTTCTAGCCTACCCTGGTCTGGCTTTCTATTCTTAGTTTCCCTTAAGTCAATAGAAGGTGGTGGTAGAGAGGAGAGAAGAAGAAAAGCAGGGCAAGTTCAAAAAAGGGAGCTCAAAAAGTAGTGGAGAGGTTAGAGAAGGGGGGGAAGTGGGGTGTTGGCATTGAGCAGTTTTGGAAGCCTTCTTTAGTTCAGAGAGAGTCTCTAAAATGTTCTTATTGCCCAGCTAGCGTGGCTCAGTGATTGAGCATCGACCTATAAACTAGGAGGTCACAGTTCAGGGTACACGCCTGGGTTTTGGGTTCAATCGCAGGTTGGGGTGCATACAGGAAACAATGGATTGATGTTTCTCTCTCACATCTATGTTTCTCTCTCTCTCTCTCTCTCTCTCTCTCTCTCTCTCTCAAATCAATAAACATATCCTCAGGTGAGGATTAAAAAAAAATCTCTCCTCCATCACCAATTGTCTCTGAAGCATTCCCATTAGGTGTGCTGTTTTCTGTGACGTGGCTTTGCTATAGGGGAGGTGTTAGTTTTGAAATATTGACCAACTCTTGCTGAAGTTCTGAATGAAACACAATACAATCTGATTCCTATTTACATGGTACTTGCATTCCTGGAAGAAAGGAAAGAAGGAAAAAAGGAAATCTCTTTTTCAGTTCTACAAGTTAGAAAAGATTAACAGAGCATAATGTCTTCATGAAATTATTTATTCAGGGCATATATGATGAATAGCAAAAGATGAACTAATTCAAAAGATTGGCAGATTCATCAATTCACAGTGAATAATATCAACCTTGTCAGAAACTGGATATTTGCCAGTTTATGTTTCCAGCTACATCTGTAATTCTAGAGTGAACTGTGGCTTCTGACAGAAACATTTACTTTGTCCCCAGTTATCATGTCTTAAGCAGCAGTTTTGGCAAGTGTATCAACAATGACTTCAGCAGCTCTAACCTTTGCAGTTAAATATAACACTATCAAATGGGCTTTCCACAGCTTTTGCGTTTTTATCCTTGGCACTCTGTATTTAACCTTAGGCAATGCTTGAATGTCCTTCTATTCTGCTTCAAAACTTTTGATGATGTTTGAAGCAAGAAGATTTCATATCACAATGTGTGAGCCAACGTAGTTGGTTTGGCTCAGTGGTTAGAGCATTGGCCTGAGGACTGAAGGGTCTCAGGTTCAATTCTGATCAAGGGCACATACCTCAGTTGCAGGCTTGATCCCCTGCCCCAGTCCAGGGCATGTTCAGGAGGCAACCAATCGATGTGTCTCTTTCACATCGATGTTTCTATCTCTCTCTTTCTCTCTTTTCCACTCTCTCTGAAAGCAATGGAAAAAATATCCTTGGGTGAGGATTAAAAAAAAACAACAGTGTGAGTCTTTTCATTCATTCATTCATTCATTCATTCATTCATTCATTCATTCATTCACTCATTCCACAAACATTTATTGAATACTTACTCTATATCAGGAACTGGGCTGGGGATACATATACCACTTAATGGAATTTAATTTGCTCCCATTGCCAGGCTATGGTAATACGAATTTCAATGGTTTTTCATGGTATCACATAGTACTTTTATTTACAACACTAGTTGATGGAATGATAAATTTCTGATACCTGTCTGGGGACCTGGAACTAAACTCTACATTTTAATCACTTCACCTCCATGCTTTTTGCAATTTATGTATGGTAAAATTACCTTGTAATCTTTGGTATAGAGTTTTAGGAGTTTTAACACTAGATCTGTGTGACTGTCACCACCACAATTGGAGTACAAAATTGCTCCATCAGCCCCCAGAATTCTCATGTGCTGCCTCTTTGTAGTCAAGGCTTCCCCAACCCCCAGCCCTTGGCAACCACTGATCTGTTCTTGGTCCCTATAGTTTTGCCTTTCGAGAATATCATACAAATGCATTGATGTACAGGGTCCTTCAATATACAAGGCCCCATACCTGGTGCTCTGGGTTGTGAAGTGCTTTGCAAAATGGCAGTGATCATTGGCAATGCACAGATGGAGGAAACAAGGTTGGCTATGTGAATGTTGAACTCACTGAGAATGATGGGAGAAATTGGGACAAAGAGGACAGTGAGTCAAGAACTAAAGCCTTCATGAAGGAAGGCAGTGACAAGGAGGGTGACAGAGGACTGCCACCAGGATGGGGAGAGGGTGAAATAATGGGATGGTGTGAGCCAAGGAGGAGACAGAGGTTTCTCAAAAGTGGGAAGGAGCAAAGGTCAGAAAGTGGCCTTGGGGAGCAAGGAGAGCTCCAGCTCCACCTCTTGGCACTCTAAGCCATTTAGCTGCAGAGAGATGAGGGGAAAAATAGCCTGCACTTCAGAGGGGCCAGCAGACAGCCAAGGTGTCAGTTACATTACAACAGGATGTGGAGGGAACATCTTGAAGAGAGGTTTGAGGCTATTGGGACTTAGCCCATGATGGACTGGGAGTTCTAACCCTAACCCACCCTAACCCTAACTTAACCCTCAACCTCACCCTAACCTGCTGGTAAGGTCCAGGGGTGTTATAATATAAAGTGTTCCTTTACTTCTAAGTCACCTGGTGTTGGCAGCAGCAGCTGGCTGCAATGAACCATGGAGCCCTATGCTACTGGGGCCGTGGGAATGGTATTCAGTGTCCCTTCTGGGTGTTCTCCAAGACTGGACCAGAGTGCCTGGCTGGAGTTATAAAGCTGAGCCCTTCCTGCAAGTGTGATATGTATGGTTCTGGTATTTTAAAAAATGTGTTTTTATTGATTTTTAAAGAGGAAGGGAGAGGGATAGAGATAGAAACATCAATGAGAGAGAAACATCAGTGATGAGAGTCATTGATTGGCTGCCTCCTGCACGCCCTCTACTGGGGATCAAACCCACAACCCAGGCATGTGCCCTGACCTGGAATCGAGCTGGTGACCTCTTGATTCATGGGTTGACGCTCAACCACTGAGCTACACTGGCAGGGCTGGTTCTGGTATTTAACATCCCCAACCAGAGACTAGCCACATCTACCACAATATGACCATGTTGTTACTATTTTTCATATAATCTGCATGAGGTGTGTTGCATTTAAAAGATGTCAAGCTCTGGCTGGTTTGACTTAGTGGTTAGAGCTTTGGCCTGTGGACTGAAGGGTCATGGGTTCGATATCCAGTCAGCAGCATGTACCTCGGTTGCAGGCTCGATCCCCACCCTGGTCAAAAGCAGCCTATTATGGCAGAGACTGTACACCAATATCAGTGTGCTCCTCTTTATTTTTCAGCTTTCCTTTTAGCTAGGTGAGTCCGTGTGGTTTTGTTCTGGCCAAGGAAATGTGGGTGAAATTGATAACTGCCATTTCCAGGCCTAACCCATACAATTGTCCTCATAATTTTTCAGGCTGAATCTCTCTGCTGTTGGACTCTGAAATGGCAGAGCACAGTGCAAGGAACCTGGACTCCTGAGTTCACCACTTAGAGGAAACCTATCTAGGAGAGTTGTTAAGACAGGAACTATCTCATGGGACTTTGCATGAGTAAGAAATAAACTTTTTTGTTAAGCCACTGAAATTTCAGGCTTTATTTGCCATCAGAGCAGAGTCCAATCTACCCCAACTAACACTGCCACCCACTGTTGTCCACACGAAAGCTCTCTCCACCTGAACTACACATGAAGATTTAAGAGAAGCACTTAATGCTTGTCAGTTATGTTAAGGATTTCTTTCTCAGCTTTATGAAGAGGTGGGCAATGACTATAAAGGACCATTTTTGCCCAAGAAAATCACTGGCTTTCATAAGGAAAAATCATCACTTGACTATTTGAGTTTCAAGAAAAATCTGCATCTTTCTGGAAAAACCCTTCACTCTGAATGATCCTAAGCATGACTAAGATTGGCTTGAAACAACCCAAATTTATGCTTTTATGATAAGCTTCATCATCTTCCTACCATGCAAGGGAAACTGAACACAATGTTTTCAAAAACTGTAGCTACAGCACATATGACTTGATGGAGATTGTGAGTTTGGGGTATTAAATTGTTTTTATTGTCTGAATTATCTACTTGTGAATTCAACTGATGAACTTGCTGAAAACATTTTGATCATAATGAAGAGACTCTTGAAATGCTTGATTAAGTGTCTTCTGTAGAATTCTTCCAAAGTGGACAGCAGTGGTGAATGGCTAATTGTACCAATTTGGTTCCTCCAGGTAGCAGATGCTAATGTAGAGTTAGGAATGTAAGATGCTGATTGGGGATAATGGCTGTGAAAGATAAAAGGGCAGAGAGCAAGATTAGGCAAGGAAATCTCCTAGACCATAATGCAGATTTCACACATTTGAAAGGATGGCAGGGAAGAAGGGGAATTGGGGCAGAATTGCTTTGGACTGTGAGGCAGGTGTGATAAAGTCTTGGTCAACCCAATGTAGAGTTCTGGAGGAAAGAGTGCCTGTCAGAAGAGTCCCATATTAGGTAGAAATGACCAAGCCCTAGTACTGCCACCATGCTCAGCCATTGGCTGGAGTCTTCCAGGGGAAAGCATAGCCTTGTCAAGAACACTGTGGCTGATCTTGGAAGGTGCTGCAGTTGGAGGCTGTCAGCTAATTATATTTCTCACAGATATATGGCAAATTCTTTCTGGAAGGGAGATCTAAGCCATACACTTCCATGCCTGCCACTGTCCACCTTTTGTGCAGAATGGATTCACTTCTCCAAACCTGTTAAAGGTTCCTATAAGCCTCTCTTCCTGAGGTGAAATATGGAAGAGGAAGTTAGAAGGAAGAACTATAGCCCACCTTGCTGCAGTTGTTCTCAGAGCTGCCATTTGTTCTATCTTCTCATTTCTTCATTATCCTTTCTACATTTGTACAGATTTTCTGCCTGTTTGATCTATTACTTACAAAAGAGTGTTGAGGTCTCCAGTTATAATAGTGGGTGTATTTATTTCTCCTTGAAGTTCCATCATTTTTCCATCACTTATTTTGATGCTGTGTTGTTAAGTGCATATATATTTAGGATTTACTCCTTTATCATTATGTAATGCTCCTTTTTATTCTCTCTTTTTATCTTTTAACCTCATTTCTTTTTAAAATTTATTTATTGAATTTATTGGGGTGACACTGGTTAATAAAATTATGTAGGTTTCAGGTATACAATTCTATAATACATCATCTGTTATTGCATTGTGTGCTCACCACCCTAAGTCAAGTCTCCTTCCATCACCATTTATCCCTCCTTTACCCTCTTCTACCTTTCCCACACTCCCCTTTCCCTCTGATAATTACCATACTGTTGTCTATGTCTTCAAGGTGGCTTTTTTTTTGTTTAATCCCTTCACCTTTTCCACCCAACCCCCCAACCTCCCTCCCCTCTGACAGCTGTCACTCTGTTCCATATATCCATGCCTGTGTTTCTATTTTGTTCATCAGTTTATTTTGTTCATTAGATTGTACATATAAGTGAAATCATATGGTACTTGTCTTTCTTTGACTGGCTTATTTCACTTAGCGTAACACTCTCCAGGTCCATCTATGCTAAGAAAGAAAAGGGTCTATACACCAAAGGAGCTGCAAGACCTAGCCAACATATATTGGAAGAAGTCAGAGAGATCCCATGGACAGGATTTGAAGTGGACAGTGTTTGATCCATGGGGCCAGAACATAAGACTGGATAAGGGAGAGTTTACTGACTTGGGGCATTCTTTTGGAATGCAGGACTTAACACCCTGGCAAGGACCTTAGAGGTAGGTACAAACCTGTTGTTATGGTGGATCCTAAAAGCCTGGAAAAAGTGATGACCTGCACTGGCCTTCCAGCTAGAGAATAAAAATAATACTAATACTGCAAGAACAAATGAATAGCAAAAAAAAGGGGGGAGGAGAAAAAGTAGGGAAAACAGAAAGCACAAATTAGAGTGGCAGAAAGAAATGCAATAAACCATATTTTTAAAAATCCAGCTATATGCTGTTTATAAGAGAGATACATAAAATATAAGGACACAGAAAGTTTGAAAGTAAAAAGACAGAAAAAATATGCCCAGGAAATATAACCAAAAGAAAACTGATGGCACAATATGATCAGACAAGATAAACTTTAAGGTAGAAAACATTATTAGACATAATATGATCACTACATCATGATGAAAAATTCATCAAGAAGGTATAACAATTCTAAGCCTGAATGTATCTAATTATATTATTATAAAAAGCAAAAATAGACAAAATTACAAGGAGAAACAGATAACATACACAATCAGTAAAGATTATTTCATTAAAGTACAGCTGACATAAAATAGGAAAGATATTAATATACTTTTCTTCATATTTGAGAGATTATGCAGATAACAATCAGTGAAGTATGAAAGGTTTGAAAGTATAATTATCAGGCTTTCTCTACAGAGCATGTATAGAACCTTACATCCATTAATTAGATAATACATATTCTTTTCAAGCACATATATAACAGTTTGAAAAATTAAGTGCCCTGACTGGTGTGGCTCAGTGGATGGAGTGTTGGCCCGTACACCAAAGGATCTCGGGTTCAATTCCTGGTCAAGGGCACATACCTCGGTTGCAGGTTCAATCCCCTTCCCTGGTCGGGGCACATGCAGGAAGCAACCAGTTGTCTCTTTCAAATCAATGTTTCTCTCTTTCTCTTTCTCTCTGTCTCCCCCTCACCCCCCCCCTCCCTTCCACTCTCTCTGAAAAACAATGGAAAAAGTATCCTCTGGTGAGGATTAACAACAACAAAAAAACAAAAAACAAAACAAAATTGATCATTAAGTTGCAAACTAAATAACAAATACCAAAGAATATGTGTCATGAAGATCATATCCTCTGATCACAATGAAATTATATTAGAAATAATAAACAAGAGGATAATTTTAAAGCCACATGTACTTGGATATTTATAATCACATATCATGTGGGCCAAAGAAAAAATTGTACCCCAAACTAGAAAATATTTAGAAATTGAATGACTGAAAACACTAAATAACAGCTTGTGAGGGTACAACTAAGATGATACTTAGGGAAAATATATACACCTCTAACTTATATTAGGAAAGGTGAAAGGCTAAAAAGTAACTCAAGAAGTTAGAAATAAAACAACAGGAAAGTAGAAGAAAAGAATTTCAAAAAGCTTAAAGCAGAAATTAACGAAATAGAATACAAAACAAATCAAAAGGAACAACAAAATAAAATGCTAGTTTTTATATGAATATAAATATGACAAATATACACTCTAGATATGCCAGGATAGGCTTGCTCTCATATACTTTAGTGTTACGTTAACAGAAAATTACTGTTGTTAAAATTTGTATTTCTTCTCATGTAATTATATTCTTTCTAATAAACATTATTGATTAAATAGAGACTTAAATGAGACATAGCCCTTATAAGTCTATCCTGTAAATGCATTCACAAATTTAAAAATGCTATGAAAACCTGGTTGTTTTAAAAAGATGAATAAAACAACTCTCTGGAATAAAAGGAGAGAAGGCTCAAATAAACAATATAAATGAGACTAGATGTAAAGTGACTGATACAGTATATAGGTTATTTAAACAATAATAAAAGAACTTTATGAACATCTTTATGACAATAAATATGAAAACTTAGATGAAATAGATCATTTCATATAAAACTACAATTTACCAAAATATACTCAAGAAAAAATGGGAAAACTGAGTAGACTTATGATTATTAATGAAATTGAGGCGGGATCTCACTGGAGCATGCCCATGCCTTTTCTTGGCCATGAACTTTTTACTTTTTCTCATAAACTCTAAGGGTCCTCAAGAGACTTGCAACCAGGAGAGCAGCAGGCAGTGGCAGCTCATCCCAGGCTTACCCCCTGAACCTGTCTCCAAGGCCCCCTTTTTTCTCTGACTTTCCAGTGAGCTAACAGCAGCCCTGCCTTGGCTCACTTCTGTCACTGTGACTTGCTTCTCAGTGAATTCATGCAGCCCAGCATGGCTCACTTCTTTCTTATAACATTTCTAGGGAGCCAAAGCAGCTCCACCTAAGCTCTCACCTGTTGCTTCTTCTACTCTAAGTTCTTCCTTTGTTTCACTGTACTCAGCTTTAATAAATATACTCTCAAAATAAAACTAAAAATAAAAATTAAAAAGAAATTGAAGTAGTGGTTAAATCTACCAACCAACCAATAAGCAAATACATAACTCATTACATACCCCTTGGATAGTTGAATTCCACCAAACATTCAAGGAACAGATAATCTCATTACTATATAAACTATTGTAGTAAATCCCTTCCAACTCATTTGATAAGGCTAGCATAACCTTGATGCCAAATCAAGCTATCATGATAAAAGAAAATTACAGGCTAACTTCACCTTCATTTCAGCCTGATGAGACCCTGAATAGAAAACCCAGCTAAGTCCTGCCCAGACTTCTGACCTACAGAAACTATGAGGTAAGAAATGTGTGTTGTTTTAAGCCACTAAGTCTGTGGTAATTTGTTATACAATAGGAAACTAATACAAGCAGCCATAGGCAATATGTAAATGAATGAGAAAAGGAGACTGTGTTCCAATAAAACTTTATTTGTGAAAGCTGACATTTGAATTTCATAAATTTTCATGGTTGCAAAATATTATTCTTCTTTTGATTTTTTAGATTTTTTATTCAAAATATTATTGAAGTCCCTTTTTTCAATCATTTAAATATATTTATATATATCACATTCTTAGCTCATGGGCTGTACAAAGACCAGTGTGAGGGGATGGATTTTGGCCTGTGTGTTATAGTTAGCAACCTCTGATCTAGGAATTAATGCATTTTCTAATCAAACTCTCTGAACTTTTGAGAATTTTTCAGGTCTCATAAGAATATGGAGCCATAGCCGATTTGGCTCAGTGGTTAGAGTGTTGTCCCATGGACTGAAGGGTCCTGGGTTTGATTTCAGCCAAGGGCACATACCTCAGTTGCAGGCTCAATCCTTGGCCCTGGTCAGCGCTCTAGCAAGAGGCAACCAATCGGTGTGTCTCTCTCAATCGATGTTTCTCTCTCTTTATCTCCCCCTGCCACTCTCTCTGAAAAGCAATGGGAAAAAAATCCTCGGGTGAGAATTAAAAAAAAAAAAATTAAAAAAATTATATATATATGTGGATATGAGTCTCTAAAACATTCATTACTTCAAGGTATGAAATGAGTTACAGCTCATTTTCTTCACATAGCATGATAAACACCATAGCATTTTTCAAACATACAATACATTTTAAAACAATTTTCTCTAACTGTAACAAAATAGAAATAAACTCATTCTCTGTGAAAATTTATTTTGTCTTGGTATTTGCATATCTTTTTCTTTTTTTCTCTTTTTTAAAAAAAAAAAATCTTTATTGATTTCAGAAAGAGGAAAGGAGAGAGAGAGAGAGACAGAAACATCAATGATGAGAGAGTCATTGATCGGCTGCCTCCTACATGCCCCCGACTGGGGAATCAGCCCATAACCCGGCTCATTTTTTAACTTAATTTTATTTTTTTCAAAGGTTTAAAGGTTTTATTTCTATAAATCACAGCTGATGAACACCAAAGCGTTCACACGTAGAGACCATGCTCCAGCTAGGTCCTGGGGCACTGCTCTGTGAGAAGAACTGCTATCAGGAAAGGGGCTGGCACGACAGGCAGAAACCTGTGAAGTCCAGAGTCCTGGGTGGAGAGGGGTCAGGGCATGAGGGCCTCAGTCAGAGCAGCCCCGGCAGCCACAGTGTTCCCTGACAGGGAATCAAACCCCAATTGCCTGGATCTTAGGTCGATGCTCAACCGTCGAGCCATGCCCAGCCGGGCACACATCTTTTTCTTATCTCCACGTGAAACTGGTGCTTCATAATTTTATTTTAAAATCGATATTTTAGCCCTGGCCAGGTTCTCAGTGGTTAGAATGTCTGCCCGAGGACCCAAGTGTCGAGGGTTCGATTCCTGGTCAAGGGCACATTCCTAGATGTTTCATTCTGTCTCTCTCTCTCCCCACCCTCCCTTCTGCTCTCTCTAAGGAAAAAAAAATCAATGGAAAAAATATCCTTGGGTAAGGATTAACAAACAAACAAAAATCGATATTTTAATAATATTAAAAAGTGAATTTTTTGTTAACCAATGAGAAAATTAAAAATAAAATAATTTTTTCTAATGGTCTAAATTTCTTCTAAGTATCAAATCTAAACTATAAAAACATTTAATTTACACATCAATTCCTAACACTCAAATAGGTTCAAAAGAACATTGCCAATTATCTAATAAAAGTACTGTAGTTATTTATTTTACATCCTGAAAGAAGCCCTCTTTATTCTTTTGATAGTATGATTCTAATTAGCTGATACACATGCATGGCCTTTTTTTTTTTTTAAATTTATCCGGCATGGCCTTTCTTAAGACATGTTAATTAGTGTGAATGTTGCTATAACACTTGTGTAGTAATTTATATTTTCTGAATATCTGGCATATCATGCATTAATTTTCTCATTTAATGAAATTACTTAGTCAGGAATTTAGTATGCTGTGCTTAAGCTTTCTTTATTTAGAAATCGAGATATGAAAGCAAGCAGGGCCCTTGGAAACGCAGTTTGATAGCACGAGGCAGACGTGCTATGGGGAAAACTTTCTCGATTAGTGTGTTAGGGCTGCTGTAACGAAGTACCACCAACTGGGTGGCTTAAAACAATAGAAATTTATTCTTTCACAGCTCTGGAGGCTAGGAGTCTAAAATCAAGGTGTCAGCAGGGTGTCGGCTCCTTCCTGTAGGGAAGAGTCCTTTTCCCCTTTCTCCTAGCTTCTATTATTTTGCTGGCAATTGTTGGCGCTACTTGGCTTGCCTCTCTGCCTTTGTCATCACATGGCTGTCTTCTCCCTGAGTCTTCCTTCCTTCCTTCCTTCCTTCCTTCCTTCCTTCCTTCCTTCCTTCCTTCCTTCCTTCCTTCCTTCCTTCCTTCCTTCCTTCCTTCCTTCCTTCCTTCCTTCCTTCCTTCCTTCCTTCCTTCCTTCCTTCCTTCCTTCCTTCCTTCCTTCCTTCCTTCCTTCCTTCCTTCCTTCCTTCCAATAAACAAAAGCATGCATTAAACCATTTTGCTGGAAATTGGTTAAAAATGAAGGCACTCTAAACTTTAGTTTCCCTGAGGTTACAATTTTTGGCCACTTTTAGTATTATTTCAGAAAAAAGCATATGGACTAAGGCCGCCTTCCAGTTGCCTTGGTGTGGGTTCTATATTGTGTGCAAAGATTAAATACACTATTTTAAACAATTGGTAGCTCTACTTTCTGCTCAGTAACCTAAATTCAAGAAACTGTGATTTTATGTTCTACTATATTAATACAAAGTTCATTAAAGTCTATTAGAAAGTTTCTTTTATGAATAAATAATAGAAACTCAAAATTTGTAGGCTGCTATAAAATACTTAGGAATGTTTCACAATACTTTAAGTTGCTATCAAATGCCCAAGAAGTCAGAAAAATAAGAGTGAAGAGTTTGTTAAAGGTTGTTTTTTCAGTTCATGAAAGTTTCAGTGTAGAGCCCTGGCTGCTGTGGCTCAGTTGGTTGAGTGTAGTCCCACACACCGAGAGGTCGCCAGTTTGATTTGTAGTCAAGGCACATGCCTGGGGTTTTGGGCTTGATCCCCAGTGGGGGATGTGCAGGAAGCAGCCGATCCATGTTTTTCTCTTTCATCACCGTTTCTCTCCCTCCCTCTCCCTCCCTCTCTCTCTAATATCAATAAAAACATGTTTTTAAAAATGAAGGGTCTTTGCCATTAAAAAAAATTCAGTGTAGAAATGTTAATTCATGGTATACATAGTTTAAAAGGTATATCAAGTTGTTCACTGATTTTTTTTTTTTGTAATCCTCACCCGAGGATATTTTTTCCATTGCTATTCAGAGAGAATGGAAGGGAGGGAGGGAGGGAGGGGGAGAGAGAGTGAGAGAGAGAGATGTGAGAGAGATAAATCTATTGGTAGCCTCCGGAATGTACCCCGACTGGGGCCAGGGATTAAGCCTACAACCGAGGTACGTGCCCTTGGCTAGAATTGAACCCAGGACCCTTCAGTCCACGGGATGACACTCTAACCACTGAGCAAAACCAGCTAGAGCTGTTTAATGATTTTTAAAAGTATTTTGGATCACATTGATTTGTATGTGAACTTTATCTGATGCATAAGACAGTTGTCTCTAATAGCATGATTATGAGTGTTAAAATGGAATGAATCATTTATTTTATGTGCCTGTTGACCTATTTTCCCAAAGCTAAATGTTTCCCTATGTGTTTCTGTATGTCTTCTATTCTTCTTTTAAGGACATCAGTTGTATTGGACTAGGGCCCATCCTAATGACCTCACCTTAACTTGATTACATTTGCAATTATTTTCAAATAAGGTCTCATTCACAGGTACTTCCACATGTCTTTTTAGGGGGCATAATTCAACCCATAACACTTTCTCAAAGAAAAAGACAAGAATGTTAGGTAGAACCTGATTAGAATAGGAATGACCTTAACATTTTTCTACAATAACCACCTAGTTTTACATTTGGAAAAACTGAAGCATTAAAAGATTAGGAGACTTGACCAAGGTCACACAGCTAGACAAAGACAGAGTTGGGACTGGAAATCAGTATTGACATGGAAATGTAGAAAGCATGCAAATATATTTCTAGGTAAACATCTGAAATACTCAAGGTTGGCCCTAAGAAAAGAGTGGGAATTAGACAAAGTCTATCTGAGTCTTTCTCACCTCTTTTATTCTCTTTTTCCTCCCTGTTGGAACCTCCTTAGCTTTGACTCTCTCCTCTAAAGCAGGTGACATTTACTGAGTGCCTTCCTATGTGCTGGGCATTGTGCTAAGTCTTCTGTGGCACTACTCATTTAATTCTCATAACAGCAGTAAGTGCTATTATGATCCCATTTTTAAAAAATTTTATTTTTATGATACCATTTTACAAGTGAGGAAACTGAGCATCAGAGAGGCAAATTAACTTTTGCCGAGACTCACAGTTTGTAACTGGCCTGGCTGAGATGCAAACACTGGTAGAGCCCACATTGGTAACTATTTTGCTACTCTGCATCTTCCTCTTTGCAACTGACCTCTCCCACCACCATATGCTTTCATACCCTTTATACTTTGTGCAAGGACCCACCTGGAGGCCCTCCTTAAACCCACCTTTCCAGAGAGGGTCCTACATTTCAGAATCATCTCTTGGACTCTGCCTATTGCCATGATGAGTTGGTAAAGAAAGTAACCAACTGGCTGTATGAACAGGGCCTCCCAGGGGCCTCGCATCTGTTTCTGAAAAGGTCTAGGGGCTGTTTCTCAAATTTGAGGATTCAGAAACTTTGTTTCGTTGGCTTCCCCAGGAATGTTGTTGAGGTCTAGGGTAAGTATTCCTCCACTTAAATTACAAGTGGTTGCTTCCTAATCCAGACTACTAATTAGGAATTTACACTGAGAAATGTACATGACAAGTGTTGCAAGTATTGCGAAAACAGGAAAGGGAGTGCTGCTCAAAGAGGCCTGTGCCAGCCAGGAGAGCTCTAGTGAGATTCTCATGCCCATGATCTGGGTCCTGGTCTTCCCCCACCAAAAGGACTAGGGCAAATGAGGTGGGAGTGTTGTCCACAGGCTCGACTTTTGGATAGCAGAGTCCCAGGGGCTGGGTTGTCTCAACACTTTTTGCCAGCCACACCAGCCGGGCTGTACCACACTTTTAATTACTGTGGTGTTATAATACACTTTACTATTTAGTAGGATTAATCTCCATTTGTTACCCTTTCCCCCCAGATTTTAATGCATTTTTTGATAATTTTGTCAAGCTTCCCATCTCTCCCTTCATAGAATTTCTTTCTAGAATTTTGTTTGGGTGTATGTTAGATTTACAGATTAATTTATGGAGAACTAGCAATGTTATAATGTTGAGTCTTCTTATTTAAGAATAAAATTTGCCCTATCCAGTTTGGATCAGTGGCTAGAATGTTGGCCTGCCGATTGCAGGGTCTGAGGTTCGATTCCGGCCAAAGGGCACGTACCTCAGTTGCAGGCTCTACCCCTGGCCCCGGTCAGGGCGAGTGTGGGAGGCCACCAATCGATGTCTCTCTCTCGCATTGATGTTTCTCTCTCTCAGCCCCCCCCCTTCCACTCTGAAAAACAATGGAAAAAAGTATCCTTGGGTGAGGATTAAAAAAAAGGATAAAATTTATTTCCATTTATTGATATTTTATGCCCTACAAGAGGTTTTTATAGTTTTCTTTATAGAAGTCATCCTGCTCAATTCTTGTTTAGTCCTAGATATTTTATGGGCTTTATTTATTTCTACTGTGAATGTGATCATCTCATAATTAGCCAACTCAGACAAGTATGAGGAAAAAAGTAAATAGATAATATTGTTTTTCATGGTTTTGCTTCCCTAACAGGAATGCTTGAAGTACCTCTTTTTGCATTCTGATATTTTAACAACTTCACAGTTTTTGGTGAGCTGAAAGATTTTGCAAATTTTTTTTGCAGCCTGGATGCTCTATTTGGTTTTCCTTACTTTGGACACCTACTGAATTCAATATTTACCTCTAAAACACCTGGACTATTGTGGGAAAGAAACAAGATTGAGAACTCTATTCTGTGGGTAATTGACAGCAATTTTTGTAGCTGATTTGTTGCTCATTAAGAAAATTAACTATTCAGTTCACATTGAAACTCTTTTGTGTCAGATCTTACATTTAAAGAACGTTCAACTTGCAGTATTCAAATACTATGGAAGCTATTTCATGTAATGGACCAGTAGTGATTTCTAACCCATGCAAGGCAAAAACATCTTACCTTAAGAGCTTTTTTAAAAAACCCCTCATGATTAAAAAATATTTTGGAATGGAATTACTTAATTTCAAGTCTACTTTATAAATGGAATGAATTGAAATGCATTCAAAGCTAGAAAACTGCATTGCTACCATTTTATGTAATTTGTATGCTGGAAATATTATAGTTTTTAAAAGGGCTTAAAAAGCCCATAATGGACTGTCTTACTCGTGTTTTTTCTCTTGTTTGTCAGAGAAAGCATATGGTCCCATTAGCCCCTGGGCATTGTGAGGTAAATACACAGAAGCATTAACTAAATACATAGAAGTCACAATTAGGCAGTCTTTTTGCCAATAATATAAAGAGAAAAGTCTTGATTAAAGTTGGGGGTGGGAAGGAACAATTTTGTCCCCACTGCAGATGTCTGATTAGTTATGAAAAGAGAACGTGTTCTCTCTAAGCTTTGGGTTAATAATCTTAAAATCTATTTCTGTGGCTCTTGTAAAAAACAATCAGATGTTACATTGAAAGCAGAAACCATAAAAAGAAAACAGTGAATGCTTAGACCACATTAAATAAAACAACCAAATAAAAACACCACACATTATGTTGCAAGTCAAACAACATTTTGGGAAAACATAATTTGCAACATATATGACAAGTTTCTAAAAAATTGATTAAAATAAGAAAACACACGCTCAAATAGAAAAATTGACAAAGTCCCCCCATGTTGAAATACAAAAGAAGAAATGCAAATGGAAATAAATATGAACAGTTGTTGTGCTTTACTGGTGACCAGAGACATGCAAATTAAAATAATGTTGCTATTTTAAAACCCTATCAGGGTGACAAAGATTAAAAATTATTAGTGTCCAGTGCTTAAAAAAGTGTGAGGAAAGGGCAGTTCTCATATATTACTGTTGAAAAAGTCAACTGAGGGCAATTTAGCAATATGTGCTCAAACTGAAAATGGGCATACTCTTTATTTAGCAATTTCAGAATTCAGAAATTTATCTTAGAGGCATATTTTTCATGTCCATAAAAATGTATCTTTAAAGATATTCATTGCAACATTATTTATAATTCCAAGATTTACAGCCTAAATGTTCATGAAAAGGGACCTGGATAAATAAATCATAGTTATCCTTACACTAACTAAACAACTTTTAAAAATAGTGAAATAGATCTATATGTGCTGATAGTGAACAATTCCAAGGTCTTTTACTGAGAAACACATGTCCCAGAACACCAAGTATGATCACTATCTCTAATTCTACTCCTTCCATGCTCTCTGACTCACTCCGACCTACTCTTGGCAAGTTCTCCATTACCATTGATCTCAGTGATGCTAACATCCGATCTCAGGCCTAATGTGCAATCAATCCTCAGTCCTCACATTAATTGAAATAGTTGATCACTCCTTCCTCTTTGAAACACTTTTCTCAATTGGCTCCCAGGCCCCCATGCTCTCATTGTTTCTTTTGGTCCTATTGGCTCCTTTCTCTGGCTTCTTTATTCATCCCTCTTCCTTTCCCCAACTTCCTCAAAAACAGTTTCCAGGGCTTCATCCTGGCCTACCTATTTTCTCTCTCTGTCTTCACTCCATATCCAACCTCACAGCTTCAAATACACTCCATGTGCTCTTGTATCCTTAATTGACTCCTTCATCCAACTGTCTCCCCATGAACTCCAGGCTCATATAGCCAACTGCCTGTCAGACATCTTCTCTTAGACAACATAAACCTTTTCTGTCCCAAAATGCACTTCCGATTTTTACCCCAAAATCTTCTCTTAATATTCTATACCTCAGTAAATGGCAACTTCACTTTCCAGTTGCTCAGGCCAAAAACCTGGGTGTCATTCTTGACTCCTCTCTTTCTCTCACACTCCATGCCTAATATCAAATTTATTGTGAAGCTAATGAATCTTAAGCGTCAGAGCCCCTCACTTGCAGCAGCTTCTTACAAAGCCCTAACAATGGGATGACACTGCTATATGATTTTTTTTTACTTTGCAAAAGTAAAATATTTTAATTGCAATCAGTTAAGACAGCTCTCTTTCCACTCTGTCACTCAGAGCTTTCCCTCTGTCACTTTCCATTTTGTGGTGGGGTTGGCATTGGGCGGCTATGGACGTTTTGGAGAAAGTTGAATTAGGTTTATATTTATTTTGGGTGTGATCAGACATATTTACATGGCTTTCAGTCATTTCTATGTCATTGCTAACCATCCTGGCATAAAGATGTCTTCCAGGAACAATTTTCCTCATGCTATGCTGACTAATGATGTGGGGCCAGAGACCATAGCTTGAAACTAATGCATCCTATAGTACCCAACACTGGAAATATGTGAAGTTGAAGAGAAATAAGATTTTGAATGTACAAAGCCAGACACTAGCCTGTGGAAAACTCTTCTATTCACTGGATATGTAAAACTACATATTGAAGATTCAGTACTGCCTAGTCAGAATGGGAATTTTCTTCTGTCACTAAAATACTCAATAATGCAACATACACAACTGTAATTGCACCATCCATATTTTACTGTGTTAACAGCACTTAACATAAGATCTACACTCTTAACAAAATTTTAAGTGTACAGTATATTATTGTTGACTATAAGTACTATGTTGTACAACAGATCTCTAGAACTTATTCAACTTGCATAACTGAAACTTTAAACTCATTGAATAGTAACTTCTCATTACCCTCCTTCTCCCCATCTCTTGTTAACCACCATTATATGCTTTGCTTCTGAGTTTGACTATTTTAGATACTCACATAAGTGGAATCACGCAATATTAGTTTTTCTGTGACTGGCTTATTTGACTTAGCACAATGCCCTCAAGGTTCATCCATGTTGTAGCATGTGAAAGGATTTATTCCTTTTTTAAGGCTGAGTAATATTCCATGGTAAATACATACTATATTTTCTTTATTCATTCATCTGTCAATGGACATTTAGGTTATTTCCATAACTTGGCTATTGTGAATAGTGCTACAATGAACGTGGAAGTGCAGATATCCTTTTAAGATCCAAATTTCAATTATTTTGGATATATTCCCAGAAGTGGAATTGCTGAATCATATGGTAGTTCTATTTTTAATTTTTTGAGAAAGTCCATACTGTTTTTCATAATGGTTGCAGCATGTTTTTATGGGACTCTTGTGAAGTATAATTTATCAGAAATCCTATGTTTGCAGAACACAACCCTTTAGCAGTACTACAAATTGCGATTTAGTCTCTGTATGAATTTCTGTGCTTTATCCATCTTAACATATTGGATCATGTTTTAGTGTATCTGACTCATTCTGATGAAGCTTGGCAGTTTCAAATGAAAGGGTATGTAAAAGTCACAGACACAGTGAACTAACCTGAAAAAAATAAACGTTCCAGTTACAAAAAGGCCAAATATATTAATAAATAACTCAGTGTATGGACTGAGTGATTTGATTATACAATTACTTAACAATACATGCAGTATCAATTTTAAAATACATTTGAATTGTTTAAAAAATGACTTATTTTCAGATCAATTTTGTATTTGCTTTTTGGAATTTTTGATGAACAAGAATTTAAATATGATAAGAAGGAAGCTAAATATGTAAACTGAAACAAAGATCAGCCTGTCAAAAGCTGTTTTAATATTATCACAATGGCAATTAAACACTTTATCAATGATAAAAATGAAATAAAAGCATAAATAATAAAGTAAATTTTTTTATCAACTATGCTAGAGGAATTATCTTTCTATTCTTTTATAGAAAATATTATAAAATTATCACATGGACAGGTGAATAAATGGTACACAACCAACAATATAAGAAAAAGCCCTTACAGGGGTGTGTCGGAAAGTTAATATTGGGTTATTTTTCTATAGTTCCTGATGTTTATAATATTTGTCAGCTTTTATAAATTTGTAGTATAGTGTCTAACAAAAACAATACAAAGGATCAATGAAACCAAGAGTTGGTTCATTGAAAAGATAAACAAAATTGATAAACCTTTAACTAGACTCAAGAAAAAAAGAGAGAGAACCCAAATAAATAAAATCAGAAATGAAAGAGTAGAAGTAACAAGTAACACCACGGAAATACAAAAGATTGTAAGAAAATATTAGAAAAAACTATATGCCAACAAATTGGAGAGTCTGGAAGAAATGGATAAATTCATAGAAACATACAAACTCCCAAAACTGAATTAAGAAGAAACAAAAAAATCTGAACAGAACAATTATAGCTAATAAAATTGAAGCAATAATAAAAGAATTCAACAAACAAAAGTCCAAAAAATTCAATAAAAGGAAAAAATATACAATTTAAAAAAGAAAAGAAAATCTTGGAACTGATGGCTTCACAGGTGAATTTTACCAAACATTCAAAAAAGAACTAACACTTATCCTTCTCAAACTATTCCAAAAAATTCAAAAGGAGGAAAGACTCCCTTGCTCGTTTTACAAGGCCAGTATTATCTTAATTCTAAAACCGGATAAGGACACTACAAAGAAAGAAAATTATAGGCCAATATCCCTGATGAACATAGATGCAAAAATTCTCAACAAATTACTAGCAAACCAAATCGAGCAATACACTTAAAAAATCATACACCATGATTAAGTGGAATTTATTCTGGGGATGTAAGGTTGGTACAACATCTGCAAATTAATAAGTGTGATACACCACATAAATAAAATGAAGGATAAAAATAATGTGATCATATCAATAGATACAGAAAAAGCTTTTGACAAAATCCAGCACCCATTTATGATAAACACTCAGCACAGTGGGAGTAGAGGGAATATACCTCAACATAATAAAGGCCATATGTGACAAACCCACAGCTAACATCATACTCAATAAGGGAAAACTAAAAACATTTACCTTAAGATCAGGAACAAGCCCAGCCGGGCGTGGCTCAGCGGTTGAGCATCAACCTAGGATCCAGGAGATCAGGGTTCAATTCCTGGTCAGGACACATGCTGGTGTTTTGGGCTCAATCCCCAGTAGGGGGCGTGCAGGAGGCAGCCAACCAATGATGACTGTCATCATTGATGTTTCAACTCTCCCTCCCTCCCTTCCTCTCTCTGAAATCAATAAAGACATATTAAAAAATTTTTCTTAAAAAACAAAACAAAACAGGAATAAGACAAAAATGTCCGCTTTCACCACTCTTCTTTAACATAGTACTGAAAGTCCTAGTCACAAATATCAGACAAGAACAAGAAATAAAGGGCATCCAAATCACAAAGGAAGAAGTAAAATTGTTGTTATTTGCAGATGACATGATGCTATATATAGAGAGCCCTAAAGACTCCACCAAAAAACTACCAGAACCAATAGATAAATTCAGTAAAGTAGCAGGATACAAAATAAATATCCAGATATTGGTTGCATTTTTGTACACTAATAATGAACTATCAGAAAGGGAAACTAAGAAAGCAATCCCATTCACAACTTCATCAAAAACAATAAAATACCTAGGAATAAATTTAACCAAGGAAGTAAAAAAACCTGTACTCAGGACATTATAAGATACTGAAGAAAGAAACTGAAGAAGGTACAAATAAATGGGAGCATATACCATGCTCCCATTATGTCCATACTACCCAAAGCAATTGATAGATTCATTGCAATTCCCATCAAAATACCAATGACATATTTCACATAACTAGAACAAATAATACAAAAATTTATATGGAACCACAAAAGGCTCCAAATAGGCACAGCAATCTTAAGAAAGAAAAATAAAGTTAGAGGTATCATGCCACCTGATATCAAACTATACTACAAAGCCATAGTAATCAAACAGCACGGTGCTGGCATAAAAGCAGGCATATAGATCAATGGAACAGAATAGAGATCCCCCCCCAATAAACCCATGCCTATATGGTCAATTAATATTTGACAAAAGAGGCAAGAATGTATAATGGGGTAAAGATAGTCTGTTTAATAAATGGTGCTGAGAAAATTGGACAAATACATGCAAAAAAATGAAACTAGACCACCTTCTTACAACATATACCAGAATAAATTCAAAATGGATTATAGACTTAAAATGTAATATTTGAAACCGTGAAACTTCTATAAGAAAACATAAACAGTAAAATCTTGGACATTTCTTTTAGTAATTTTTTTTTCTTTCTGATATATCTTCTCAGGCAAGGGAAACAAAAGAAAAAATAAACAAATGGGACTGCATCAAACTAAAAAGTGTTTGAACTGAATAGCAGAACATATTCACCAATAATACATCTTGCAAGGGGTTAATACTCAAAATTTATAAAGAACTCCTACAACGCAACACCAAAAAACAAAACAAAAAAACAATCTAATTTAAAAAATGGGCAAAGGACCTGAATAGACACTTCTCCAAAGAGTACATACAAATGGCCAATAGATATGTGAAAAGATGCTCAACATCACTAATCATCAGAGAAATATAAATTAAAACCACAATGAGATATCACTTCACACCTATCAGAATGGCTATCATCAATAAAACAGCAAACAAGGAAACCCTTGTGCACTGTTGGTGGGAATGCAGATTGGTGCAGCCACTGTGGAAAACAGTATGGAGTTTCCTCAAAAAATTAAAAATGGATCTGTCTTATGACCCAGAGATTTCATTTCTGGGTATGTATTTAAAGAAATCCAAAACACTAATTAGAAAGAAAATATGCACTCCTATGTTCATTGCAGCATTATTTACAATAGCCAAGCTATTGAAGCAACCTAAGTGCCCATCAATAGATGAGTGGATAAAAAAGTGGTGGTACATATATGCAATGGAATATTACTCAGCCATAAAAAGAAGAAATCTTAACATTTGCGACAGCATGGATGGACCTAGAGGGTATACTCAGTAAAATAAGTCAGTAAGAGAAATACAAATATCATATGATTTCACTTATTTGTGGAATCTAAAGAACAATATAAACAAACAAAACAGAAACAAAGTCATAGATACAGAGAACAGACTGAGGATTTCCGGAGGGGAGGGTCTGGGTGTTAAAGATGAAGGTATTGAAAAGTAAAGATTGATAATTACAAAATAGTCAGGGGGATGTAAAGTACAGCATAAGAGATATAGTCAAATGATATTGTAATAACTATGTATGCTGTCAGGTGGGTACTGGAAATATCAGGGGAATCACTTTGTAAAGTATAACAATCGTCTAACCACCATGCTTTATGCCTGAAAGGAATACAAAATAAAATTGAATGTAAACTGTACTTGAAAAATAAGTAAATAAAAATTTTTGTAATATACTGTGATTTCTTTTCTCATTTTAAATAAATATTCATTTTTGCAACTAATTTTGTATCCTTTTTCTTAACAGAGAACACCCCAAGTTGTCTAAGTTTTAGGGCACACAAAGCTTAGATCTACCCGTTATATCCAGTCCCGCAGCAAATTCTATTGGCTCTACCTTCTACGTATGTACAGAGTCTGAGCACTTCTCACCATCTTCAGTGCCACCACCCTGGCCTCAGCCACCATCATTTTTCACCTGGATTATTGTGATAGCCTGCTAATGTTTCTCCCTGCTTCCTGCCTTGCCCTCTTTCAGTCTAATCTCAACACGGCAGCCAAAGTGATCCTCTTAAACTGAAGTCACATCAGGTCCTTCCTGTGCTCAGAACTAAAACTTTCCAATGGTTTCCATCCTCACCCAGAGTAAAGTCCAAAGTCCTTTCTAAGGCTTTCAGAGGTCTACATGATCTGTGCTCTTCTATACATCTCTGACCTTCTTTCTTATTCCACTCCCCTAATTTATTCCATTTCAGCAACCCTGTTTTTTTTGTGGTTCCTTGCACATGCCAAAGCTACTTCTGCCTTGGAACCTTGGCCTGGCTATTACTCCTGCCTGGAACACTCTTCTTCTGTATATCTGCATGACTCACTCCCTTTATCTTTCTGGTCTCTGCTCATATGTCACTTCATCAGTGAGGCCTTCCTTGTATAAAATTACAACCTCTCGATCACTCATAATCAATCTCTCTTTGCATTATTTTTCTCTATATGACTTATCATCATCTGACATAATACAGGGTTGAGGAAAAGTAGGTTTACAGTTGTTTGTATGGAAATAATACAAGTAAATAATACAATAATTAATAAATAATAATACAAGAATAAACTCTTTTGTGTACTCACAACTGTAAACCTCCTTTTGTCCACCCCTGTACACCCTTCCCTGTTCATTTGTTTATTTTTTTCTCACCCATTAGAAGTAAGCTCCACAAGGAGAAGGACATTGTTTTGCTCACAAATGCATTCTCAGCACCTAGACATGTACTTGACATATATCAGGTATTCAATAAATATCAAATAAATAAAGAATGAATTCTATATGCTAACTTAAGCAGTGGGATTAGAGAGTAACCTTGCCTTTTTTCTTTTTGTTTTAAACATTGTGGCTAAACTATATATAGCAATAATTTTACCATTTTAGCCATTTTAAGTGTAGAATTTTAAAAATTTATTTGAATTTATTGGAATAACATTGGTTAATAAAATTATGTAGGTTTCAGGGGTACAATTTTATAACACATCATCTGTGTGTGTGTGTGTGTGTATATATATATATGTATATAAAGTTTTAGTAACTTTTTTTTAAAGGTATCTTTACTGATTTCAGGGAGAGGAAGTGAAAGGGAGAGAAAGAGATAGAAACATCAATGATGAGAGAGTCATTGATTGGCTGCCTCCTGCATGGCCCCTGCTGGGGATCAAGCCTGAAACCCGGGCATGTGCCCTGACCGGGAATTGAACCTCAATCTCCTGGATCCTAGGTTGATGCTCAACCCTGAGCCATGCCCAACTGGGCCATCATTTGTATATTGTAGTGTGTGTTCACCATCTCAAGTCAGGTCTCCTTCCATCACCATTTATCCCCCCCTTATCCTCCCCTACATTCCCTTTTTAACTGTACAACTGATAGGCATTAAGTACATTTGCATTACTATGCAACTATCACTACTATCCATTCACAAAACATTTTTCATCTTGCAAAACTGAAACTCTTTATCATTTTTCTTTTTTATGTACTAAGTTAATGCCTGAATTGCTTACAACAAACATGTATTATTATAATGTTAAAAGGCCATTTCCATTTTGGGAACAGACTAATGGGAAATTTATATTCATTTTATAAAGTGATAATTGAGAAATGACTGTGTTCCTATTCTTTGAACAGATTAAGTGTGAAGCTGTCCAGCTTTAAAAATGATTCATTAATGTGTTCCTCTGGGAGCCTGAATATTCAGTACCAGCTGTTTTCCTCACTAATTTTTGAATTTAATGTTTTACATTAAGAAATCTGGTATCAAAGGAATAGTAAATATTTAACTACATATGACATTATTTTAATTTCACACATTTTCTTTACCTAGAGTTTATTTAATTAGCAATACCATTGCAGCTGTGCGATGTCATTAACACAGGGAAAGGAGGGAGAAAAGTGGCATGAATTGAGAGCCTACTAAGTGTCAGATGCATGGTAGATATGCAAAGAGGCCTGCAATTCCTCTGACTGCACTCAGTGGTCAATGCACTCAAGCTGACTTTCACCATCTCCATTTTTTGGGAATGCTCTTGACAAGATCGCCAGTTACTTCCCTGTCACTAAATTCCACTAGACATTTTTCAGTCCTTGTTCACTTGACCTCTTAGTAGCAGTAAGCCAGATGACCACTCGCTTCTTATCAAAGACCCTCTTCTTTTAGCTCATCATTACAGCTTTCTGATTCTACTTCTTAAATATTTTTATTATCTCTCCACTTTATTCCATGTTCACTGCCACCACTCAAATTAATTTGAGACACCATAAGCTCTTGCCTCTACTCCACCAGCCTTGTTTTAAAACACATTTTACTGTATGATAATTTTCCCCAGCTTTATTGAGGTATAATTAACAAACTTGTAAAATTTTTAAAGTTTACAACATGATGGTTTGATATATGTATACATTATGAAAAGACCCCCCTCATGTTAATGTATCTGTTATCTCGCATATTAACATTTTTGTGAGAACATTTAAGTTCTACTCTCTTAGTAAATTTCAGTTATACATATAATGTCATCAACTATAGTCCAATAGTTTCTTAACTGGTCTCTTTACTTCTAGTCTCTCCCATCTCCCCCCACCCCACCCCCTACCAGTCCATTTCCTATACAACTGCTAATGATCTCTCCAAACTATGATCACACCACTCCCATGGTTATAACTCCTCAATGGATTTTCCTTGCTATGAAGTTCAGTATCATTCCTCTGGTCTACTGAGCTCTTCCTCCTCTGGTTCTTGCCTACCTTGCCAGCCTCAGTTTGGCCACTCTCTTTTTTGATCTTTGTCCTTAAGACTTCTTTGAGTTGCTTGAATAAACCATACACTCTTTCATTTATGGATCTTTGTACATGCTCTTCCTCCTGCTTGGGCCACTTTTGATTCATTTATTCCTTCATTCAACAAACATTTACTAAATGCTTACTAGGTGCCAGGCATTATTCTAAGAATTGAAGATACAGAAGTGAATAAAATAAAGATTCCTGTGCTTGTGAGCTTGCATTCTAGAAGGAGGGGGGAGTTGAAAAATAATAAATATAATAGATAAATAAATTGTCTAGTGTTTTAGAAAGGGATATGTGCTATGGGCAAACAAAAAAGTAGGGAGCAAGGTAAATGGGATCAAAGATGCAGAAGAGGATGGGTCAATGAGTGAGTGAAATTTTTAATGAGGAAGCCAAGCTAAGGCCCATTGAAAGGGTGATATTTAAGCAAAGATGTGAAGGAGGTGAGAGAAAAAGCCACATGGATGTCTGAAGGAAGAACTTTCTAAGGGGAGGCAGAAGCCTGTGCAAACCTGCAAAGGGGAATCTTGTGAGGTGTGTTTGAGAAACAGCAAGGAGGATGGTATGGCTGGAGTGGAGTGAACGAAGGGAAGCATGGTAGGAAATGGTGCCAAAGAGTTTGGTTTTCTCAGAGAGAGACGTGAATTTATTGGAAGGTTTTCAGCAGAATAGTTACGTAATGTAATTTATTTTATGAAAAGATCCCTCTTTCTGCTATATTGAGAATAGACTGTAGGAGAGAAGATGATGGGTAGGAAGTAGGAAGACTAGACAAGAGCTATTGCAGTAATCTAAGCAAGAGGGGCTTGGGCCAGAGTAGTAGCAGTTGAAGTGGGAAAAAGGGGTTGGATTATGGAGATATTGTGACAGCATAGCCATCTTGACTTGCTGGTTGAATATAGAGTGTGAGTAGGACCATACTCTATATGTAGGGCCTGAAGCTTATTAATTTGTGGGGCCTTGTTTTAAAAAGTACAAAATTAAGTACAAAAGTGAGTACAGTAGCTCTAGCCAGTTTGGCTCAGTGGTTAGAGTGTTGGCCTGCGGACTTAAGGGCTTCGGGTTCTATTCCTGCCAAAGGCACATACTTCAGTTGCAGGCTCCATCCCTGGCCCCAGTCCAGGCAAGTGCAGGAGGCAACCAATTAATGTGTCTCACATCGGTGTTTCTCTCTCTCTCTCTCTCTCTCTCTCTCTCTCTCTCCCCCTTCCACTCTCTCTGAAAAAGGAATGGAAGAAATATCCTTGGGTGAGGATTAAAAAAGGAAATCAAGTACAGTAGCCCCCTCCTTTATCTGTGGGGGATATATTTCAAAACCCCAGTGGATGCCTGAAGACTCCTAGTGGATAGTACTGAACCCTATATATACTAAGTTTTTTCCTACACACACATACTTATGATAAAGTTTAATTTATAATGGGTACAATAAGAGATTAACAACATTAACTAATAATGAAATAGAACAACAATAATAACATACTGTAATAATAGTTTTGTGAACATTGCATTATTAAGTAAAATAAGGGTTACTTGAACACAAACACTGCCATTCCATGACATACAGAGATACTAAGTGACTAACGGGCAGGGAACATATACAGCATGGAGACGCTGGACAAAGGGATGATTCATGTCCTAGGTGAGGTGGAGTGTGACAGCGTGAGATTTCATCATGCTACTCAGAACAATGTGCAATTTTAAACTTAGGAATTGTTTGTTTCTGGAATTTTCCATTTAATATTTTCAGGACATAGTTGACCACAGGTAACTGAAACGATGAAAAATGCAAGCATGGATAAGGAGAGACTACTGTAATATGTTGCAGTTTCTAAAAGGTTTTCACATATGACAAGCATCAACATAAATTGAAAATATGAGGGCAGGAATCATAGGAGGCTGTAAAAGTGATATTGAGAGGAAAAGGGACAGCTTCCAGGGAAAGGAAATGGCTGCTCCATTACCCTAGAAAAATTGGTGAAGGCTCACAACCTTTAAGTCTTAGCTTGAAAGCAATCATGAGGATTAAAACATGAACATCTTTGGAGTGCCATTATTCTGCCTACCACAATTTCCCACCGCTACTCTGGAGACGCCATTTCTCTTAATCATCCACAGACATCTTTCCCTGTGGCATCTCCCATAATGCATGTCTGTAGGCTTTCTGTTTATATTCACTATACAATTATATAAGAAAACTTTGGCTTTTGAATTTGTTGTTTTTCTGCTTTGCTTTTAGTCAGATGCACCTCAGGATAAAAGGGACTGTCTCGATCTTCATTGGTAGAGAGTTCGCTATCCCTGAATGTAAACTAGCAGACCCTAGAAGAGCTCCTTTAAGTCCTGAAATGTCTGGGTCTGACTTGCAGTAGACTTTAAGGAATGAAGCTGATGGGGGTTTTGTTTATTTGTTTTTATTTTTAAAATATGTTTTTATTGATTTTTAGAGAGAGAGGAAGGAAGAGGAGAGAGAGATAGAAACATGGATGAGAGAGAAACATCAACATTGACTGGTTGCCTCCTGCATGACCCCTGCTGGGGATCAAGCCAGCAACCCAGGCATGAGCCCTGACTAGGGATGGAACCTGTGACCTCTTGGTGCATAGGTTGATGCTCAATCACTGAGCAACACTGGCCAGGCCTGATGGGTGTTTTAAAGTGTCCTGTCACTGTGAGCTCACACAAGTCAATCAGGCTCTTTGTCTCCATCACCCCCATCTTGCCCCTCTGATAGACTTCTCTATCTCAGTACAGAGCAAGTCCAATTTCCCAGTTTCTCATGTAAGAACTTTCCTCTCACACAAAACATCTAAATCATCAACAAATCCTGCTGACTGCTTGCAGCATATATTCAGAACCTAACCACTTCTTAGAACTCCACTGCTACTCTCCTGATGTAAGCCACAATCATCTTTCTCTTTGATCATTGCATTAGCTTCCTATTTTGTCTTCCTTCCTTCATTTTTGCCTCCCATCAGTTAATTTTAAACACAGCAGCCACAGTGACTCTCTTAAAATGTACTTCAGATTATGTCACTCCTCTTATAACTCTCTAGTGTCTCCCCTTTTGTTCTGAGGATAAGGTAAAATCATGGCCCACACGCCTTTACACAGTCTGGCTCCCAAGTCCCTCTCTGACCTCATCATTTACTACTCTTCCTCTCCCTACCTCAGTCCCAGCCCACAAGACTCCTTGCTCCTCCTTGAACATGATACATAGGCTCCTACATCAGGTCCTTTGCACTTACTCTTCCCTCTGCTAGAATGCTCTTCCCCCAGATATCTGCATGGCTTCTCTCTCATATCCTTCAGATATTTACTTAAATGTTTCCTTCTCAATGAATCCTTTTATGGCAACTATTTCTAAAATTGCAATGCCTCCTCCAATACCCTATCCTCCTTCCCCACTTAATTTTCCTCCATAGTTCTATTCATCATCTCACATTATTAGTTGTCCGCCCCAAAGTAAATTCCAAAAGGGCACAGATTTTTCTATTTCATTCATTGATGAATCTTCAGTGATTTAAACTGCCTGTCACATCATAAGTGCTAATAAATGTCTGTTGGATGAATGAATAAATGAATTTTACATGTTCCCTGCAACCCAGTCCCCCACAAACTATTCTCTCCCTCAATTCCAGCATCACAAACTTCCACCCCTTTCATTGAGACATGAATTCACTTTGCATCTTAAAAATGATGTTCCAAAAGCTTAGACCCAGATGGACCTGGATACGAATGCTGGCTCTTGCCACTTGGTAGCTGTGTGTAGGATCCAAAGCAAGTCGTTTCACTTCTGTGAGCCCCAGCTTCCCCGGTGAAGAGTGAGAATGCTATCTGTAGTACGTAGCCCAAAGATAAGATCATACTCTACACACTGCTCTGCAATTTGTGAGGCCTACAGAAATCAGTTTTGTACATATATCCTTACCTACTGTTCCTCCATAGGATAGACTCCCCAAATGGAATTTCTGGCCCCAGCAGTATGTGCTTTCAAAAAAGTAAATAAATGGTGCCAGATTATTTTCCAAAAAGGGTTCTAACAGTCTATACCCTTACCAACTATGAGAATGCCTGTTTTCCTACACCCTTACTAGTACCAGATATTATCAATCTTTTTCATTTTTGCCTATCTGTTGGGGGGAAATGGTACTTCATTGTGTTGATTTCCATTTCCTTTATCACTTGTAAAATTGAACATCATTTTATATGTATATTATTTATTTGTATATTATTTATGCCCTCTTCTGTAATTGCCTTCCATTTGTCCAATGTTCTTTTGAGTCATTTGTATTTTTCTTACCAATTTATAGTTGGGGAGTATGGAGAGTGACTGCTAATAGGTGCAAGTTCCTTTTTGGGGTCATGAAAATGTTCTAAAATTGGGTTACAGTGATAGTTCCACCAGTCTATAAATATACTAAAAAGCTTTGAATTTACAGTTTAAACTAGTGAACTTTATGGTATATAAATTATATCTCACTCTCCTGCAGTGACAACCTCCCGACAGCAACATGCCTCTTGCTAAAGATCTCCTTCATCCCTCTCCAGGAGAGGAATCGCAAGAAGCAGCACCTGTTGCAGAGCCCCAATGCCCACTCTATGATGTGAAATGCTCAGGATGCTATAAAATCACCACCATCTTTAGCCCTGCACAACGGTAGTTTTGTGTCTTGGTTGCTCCATTGTCCTTTATCAGCCTACAGGAGGAAATGCAAAGCTTTCAGAGAATGCTCCTCCAGAAGGAAGCAGCACTAAAAGCACTTCGAATCAAGGTTGAGTGGGGAACCATCTCAATAAACACATTTGGATAAAAAAAAAAATCTCAGTAAAGTCGTTAAAAATAAAAAAATATATTTGAGATATTTTGGGGAGGGGGAGAGAGTAACCAAAGAATTTATATGCATATATGCACAACCCAAGGACACGGACAATGGTGGGGAGAGGGACTGGGGAGGGGGCAGGGATGGGGTGGAACTGGTCATTGGGGAGAAAAAGGGACATCTGTAATATTTTAAACAAAAATAAAATTGCCCGGCAGGGCATGGCTCAGTGGTTGAGCGTCGACTTAGGATCCAGGCGATCAGGGTTCGATTCCTGGTCAGGGCACATGCCCGGGTTGGGGGCTAGCTGATCAATGACTCTCTCATCATTGATGTTTCTATCTCTACCTCTCCTTTCCTCTCTCTGAAATAAATAAAGATATTTAAAAATAAAATAAAATTAAATTTAATTAAAAAAAAAGTGAACTGAAAGAATAAAACAGCCAAGAGTCCCCCCAAAAAAAGTGAACTGAAAGAATAAAACAGCCAAGAGTTCCCCCCCAAAAATATATATTTGAAAAGATGATTTTATCTTATTTTTATTATTTTTTAAACATATGTTTATTGATTTCAGAGAGAGAAAAAGAGAGGGAGAGAGAGAGATAGAAACATCAATGAGGAGAGAGTCACTGATCAGCTGCCTCCTGCATGCCCCCCACTGGGGATCCAACCTGAAACCCGGGCATGTGCCCTGAACAGGAATAGAACCCGGATCGCCTGGATCCCACGTCGATGCTCAACCATTGAGCCACGCCAATAGGAATGTCTACACCTAGTGCCCAGATTTGGCTGCTAAATACTATTTTCCACTAAAGGGAGCCAGGACTCCTCAGAGAAATGGCTGATTGAAAGTACAGAGGAGCCTGGAACATCTTGTACCAGAAAGTGAGGAAGTGCTCAAAAAATGATGGGGACATAAGAGGACACAGCAGCAGGCTTGAGAGGGCCCCCAGTGGACAAATCTAGGACAACTTGAGCATCAAAATAAACAATAATAATAATGGATTATAACCTATTGATAAAATAGGAAACAAATATAAATTAAGAACAAAAATAAAAATAGGAAATAAACAGATATAAACAAACAAATGAATAAATTGAAAGTTTGATGACAAATAGAAGATTTACACAGTATCGGAGCACTTCCCCACAAAATATTGATTAATAAAGTGGAACATACCACTTTAGTCAAGTGATCAAAGTGAACATCATCAGTAGTGGAACACACTGAAATCATGCTCCACCTGACAGAATGCAGATTACAGCGCTGCTTCCCTCCAAAGATGTGTAACCTGAATCTAATAATGAGAAAACATCAGACAAACCCAAATCAAGGAACATTCTCCGAAATAACTGGTCCATAGGCTTCAAAAGTGTGAAGATCTTGAAAGTCATTGAAATACCAATGAAATATTCCAGACTGAAAGAGACGAAAGAGACATGCCACCTAAAAGCACCATACTGTTCTGAACTGGATCCTTTTGCTATAATAGGTTATTTGGGGACAACTGATGAAACTTGAATGGGACCTGAAAATTAGATACTAGTAATACATTTATGTTACTTTCTTGATTTTAATGATTTTGTCATAGTTAGATAGAAAAAAATCCTTGTTTAAAAAAAACACAAAACACTAAATTATTCAGAGATAATGGGCATCAGGTGAGTATCAAATGGTCCAGAAAGAAAAACGCAGGACATTCTGTATCGTAATTCCAAGTTTTCTATGAAGTTTGTGATTGCTTCAAAATAAAATAATAATAATTTAAAAATGAAAAGAGCCCTGGTTGGTGTGGCTCAGTTGCTTGGGCATTGTTCTGTGCAATGAAAGTTTGCTTGTTCTATTCCCGATCAGGGCACATGCCCCGGTTTTGGGCTCAGTCTCCAGTAGGGGGCATGCAGGAGGCACCTGATCTATGTTCTGCTCTCACATCAATGTTTATCTCTTCTCCCTTTCTCTCCCTCTAAAAGTCAATAAATGATTCTTAAAAAAAAAGAATGTCATAGTCATGAAAGGCAAGTGCAGTCTGAAGAAGTTTCAGGTTAATGGAGGCTATATAGAAATAACAAATGCAATGTCTTATCCTGAATTACATCTTGGAAACCACCCTCATTCTATTTGCTACAAAGAATATTATTTGTACAATTGAAGAACTATGAATATGGCTTGTAGGTTAGATAATAGTATTTTATCAATATTGATTTCCTGATACTATTTTATTTTTAAAAAAATTATTTGATTTTAGAAGAGAGAGAAGAAGGAAGAGAGAAGAAAAAACTGAAAAAACACGCAGAGGATCATAGTTATGAAGAATAAAGTAACAAGAAATACATACCTATCAATTTAAATGTAAATGCTCCAATCAAAAGACATAGGGTAGCTGAATGGATAAGAAAACAAGACCCATATATATGCTTTCTATGAGAGACCCACCTTACAGAACAAAAAATACACACAGACTAAAAGTAAAGAGGTGGAAAAATACATTTTATCCAAATAGAAATGGAAAAAAAGCTGGGATGGCAATGCTTATATCAGACAAAATAGACTTTAAAACAAAGGCCATAACAAGAGAAGAAGGTAATTACATAATGCTAAAGGAATCAATCCATCAAGAAGATATAACCTTTGTAAACATTTATGCACCCAACATAGGAGCACTTAAATATATAAAGCAAATCTTGGTGGACATAAAGGGAGAGATTGACAATAATGTGGTCATAGTAGGGAATTTTAACACCCCATTGACATCAATGTATAGCTCTTCCAAACAGAAAATCAATAAGGAAACAGAGACTTTAAATGACACTAGATCAGATGGATTTAATTGATGTCTTCAGAGCATTTCATGCCAAAGCAGAAGAATATACATTCTTTTCAAGTGCACATGGAACATTTTCTAGGATAGACCACATGTTAGGACACAAAACAAGTCTCAATAAATTTAAAAAGATTGAAATCACATCAAGCATCTTCTCTAATCATAATGGTATAAAACTAGGAATCAATCAAAAGAAAAAAACTGAAAAACACACAAAGACATGGAAGTTAAATCAGATGTTACTAAACAATGAATGGTTTAACAAAGAGATCAAGGAAGAAATCAAAAGATATCTTGAAACAAATGAAAATGAGAACACAACAAACCAAAATTGATGGAAATTCAAAGCACTACAGGCCTACCACAGGAAACAAGAAAAATCTCAAATAGACAATTTAACTTTACACTTAAAGAAACTTTATAAAGAACAACAACCAAAGCCCATAGTGAGTACAAGAAAGGAAATAATAAAGACCAGAGCAGAAATAAATGAAATAAAGTCTAAAAAACTACAAAACATCAATGAAACCAAGAGTTGGTTCTTTAAAAAGATAAACAAGATTAACAAACCTTTATCCAGACTCATTAAGGAAAAAAAGAGGGAACCCAAATAAATAAAATCAGAAATGAAAGAGTAGAAGTAACAACTGAGTCCACAGAAATACAAAGGATTGTAAGAAAATATTGCAAACAACTATATGCCAACAAATTGGACAGTCTGGAAGAAATGGATAAATTCCTAGAAACATACAATCTTCCAAAACTAAATCAGGAAGAATCAGAAAACCTGAATAGACAGATTACAACTAATGAAGCTGAAGCAGTAATCAAACACTCCCAACAAACAAAACATTCAAAGAACTAACAGCTATCTTTCTGATACTATCTCAAAAAATTCAAGAGGAAGGAAGATTCCCAAACTCATTTTATGGGGCCAGTGTTATCCTAATTTCAAAACCAGATAAAGACATTACAAAGAAAGAAAATTTTAGGCCAATATCCCTGCTGGACATAGATGCAAAAATTCCCAGCAATATATTAAAAAGATTATACACCATGATCAAGTGGGATTTATTTCGGGATGTAAGATTGGTACAATATCAGCAAATCAATAAATGTGATACACCACATAAACAATGAAGGATAAAAAGCACATGATCATATCAATTGATGCAGAAAAAGCATTTGATAAAGTCCAGCGCACATTTATGAAAAAAAACTCAACATACCTCAACACAGTAAAGGCCATATATGACAAACCCACAACCAACATCATATTCAATAGTGAAAAACTGAAAACTTTACCTCTAATATCAAGAACTAGACAAGGATGTTCACTCTCACCACTCTTATTCAATATAGTTCCGGAAGTCCTATCCAGAGCAATCAGGTAAGAGAAAGAAATAAATGCATCCAAATTGGTAATAAAAAAGTAAAATTGTCACTTTTTGCAGATGATATGATTCTTTATAAAGAAAGTCCTTAAGACTCCACCAAAAGTCTATTAGAAACAATAAATAAAACAAAGCTACATGATACAAAATCAATGTACAAAAATCCACTGTATTCCTATATACTAACAATGAAATTTCGGGGGGAGGGGGAATAGAAAAAACAATTCCTTTTGCAATTGCAACAAAATCGATAAAATACCTAGGAATAATCCTAACAAAGAATGTGAAGGACTTATATACTGAAAACCACAAAGCATTATTAAAAGAGATTGGAAAAAGACACAATGAAATGGAAAGATATTACACATTCATGGATTGGACGAATCAACATAGTTAAAATGTCCATATTACCCAACGCAATATACAAATTTAATGCAATCTCCATCAAAATCCTAATAAAATTTTAAAAAGAAATAGAACAAATAATCATCAGATTTGTATGGAACCATAAAAGCAATCCTGAGAACAAAAAACGAGTCCGAAGTATCACACTCCCTGACTTCAAACTATACTGCAAAGTGACAATAACCAAAACATGGTATTGGCAGAAAAACAGACACACAGGCCAATGGAACAGATCTGAGAGCCTGGAAATAAACCCACATGTATATGGGCAAATAATTTTGACAAAGGAACAAAAACATACAATTGAGAAAAGAAACCTTCTTCAATAAATGGTGCTGGGAAAATTGGAAAGCCACATGCAAAAGAATGAAACTAGACTACAGTTTGTCTCCAGATACAAAAATTAATTCAAAATGGATCAAAGACCTAACTATAAGATCTGAAACAATAAATTACATAGAGGAATTCATAGGTACTAAACTTATAGACCTTGGTCTTAAAGAGGATTTTATGAATTTGACTCCAAAAGCAAGGGTAGTAAAGGCAAAAATGAATGAATGGGACTATATCAAACTAAATAGCTTCTGCACAGCAAAAGAAACCTCCAACAAAACAAAAAGACAACCAAAAGAATGGGCGAAAATATTTCCAAACAGCAACTCCGACAAGAGGTTAATATCCAAAATATATAAACAATTCATACAACTCAACATCAAACAAACAACCCAACTGAAAAAATGGGCAGAGGATCTAAACAGGCACTTCTCCCAAGAATACATACAAATGGCCAACAGATATATGAAAAATTATTCAATTTCACTAGCTGTTAGGGAAATGCAAACCAAAACTACAATGAAACACCACCTCACACTTGTTAGAATGGCTATTATTAACAAGACAAATAATAACAAGTGTTGGAGAGGTTGTGGAGAAAAAGAACCCTCATTCACTGCTGGTGGGCATGTAAACTGGTACAGCTACTGTGGAAACAGCATGGCAGGTCCTCAAAAAATTAAGAATATGACCCAGCAATCCCTCTTTTGGGTATCTACCGAAAAATTTGAAAACATGTATTCTCAAAGATACATGCACCCCTATATTCATTGCAGCATTATTCACAGTGGCCAAAACATGGAAACAACTGAAGTGTCCTTCCATAAATGATTGGATAAAGAAGATATGGTACATATACACAATGGGTTACTACTCAGCCACAAGAAAAGGTGAAATACTGCCATTTGTGACAACTGGATGAATCTTGAAAATATCATGCTAGCAGAAATAAGTCAGACAGAAAAAGTTATGAACCATATGATTTCACTCATATGTGGGATATAAAAGTGAAAGCAACAAATGAACAAACAAGAAAAACAAAACCTCATAGGCACAGACAACAGTGTAGTGATTATCAGAGAGAAAGCGGGGTGGGATGAGGTAAAACAGGGTAAAGGGGAAATAAATGGTGACGGAAGGAGACTTGACTTGGGGTGGCGAACATATAATACACTATACAGATGATGTATTATAGAATTATAAACCTGAAACTTATATAATCTTATTAACCAATGTCACCCCTACAAATTTAATTTTTAAAATTTGTAATCTAAACTTTTAGAATTAAAAAATATTGCCCATATTATCTAAAAAAAGACCAGCCTTTTAATCTTTTGCTATATGGCCATCCAGTCTGGTATATGCGTTATTTTCTAGCCTAGTTGAGATTATACTGTACATATAACTTTTCATTCTGCTTTTCTTCCTCTCCACACAATGACATTTTCCTTTTAAAACATCTCTTCTCAACTCCTTTTAGAAATAGCCCCAGATTTATTTTAGAGAAAAAGCAGAGTAATAAAATCCTTGGAAAAGAAAACCATGGAAAAAAAGATTAGAAGAGGAAAGTATGGGTCTGCAATTGCTAAGAAATGGCTTCCATTTACTTATTCATGACTCTGAAAATGTAGAGTCTATTTTTACCTTCTTTCTGTATCTGTGTTATATTTTGCCTTATTCATATTTGGACACTTTTGTTGGGGTCAGTGTGCCTAAGTGACTGTGCTTGGGGAGCACAGCATGACATTTTGGAAAATTTTCCAAGAATTCAATTTTAGGAAAACCCAAAGTAAATTATTGCTGGTTTAAGCTACTAAAAAATGATATAATAATGGTTAGTAGAGTATAAGAGTGTTAGATCAAAAGTATAGATGCTATTTAGCTCAATTCTCCTTAATTTTACAGATGGAGAGACTGAACCCCAGAGAATTAAAATAAATCATTATAGACCACACAGGTTCTGATAACAGAGTCTGGACTAAATGTAGGTTTCCTGATTCTGAGGCCACTACTTTATAAAACTTCTGAAATCCTTTGCATCAATTAATTAATCCTTGTAAGAGCTGAGTGAAGTAGTTTAGTGTTATTTATTCTGACTTTAGAGCCATTTACGGAAAAAGTTATTAGATGCCTGTAAGCCAAAATTATTCTATTGCAATTAAACATGTTTTTTTTTTTCCTATTTTAATTTAAAGTATTACAGATGTCCTCCTTTTCCCCCCACTGATCTCCTCCTCACTCCCTCCCCCTCCCTAGGCCTTCACCACACTATACCCATTAAATATGTTTTTAATCATTCCAAAGAGAACAGACTATTAAGTGGGCTTATCATTTTAAGAATTAGCTTTTAGTTTCTTGGCGACCAGTTTAAAGATCACCACTTCTCACCTGGAAACTTAAATTCCTTTTACACTAGGCATAAAACCTGTATTTGCTTAGTGAAGTTAAGCAAATACAGAGTCATTACATTAGCTGCCTCTTAGTGCTCCTCCAGCCAGTGAATTCATGGGAGTCGGGAATGTGTCACTGCTGGACTTGCATAAAGTGTTAGAATGCATCCATTTTCTTGTTTGTTTTCCTTTCAAATGACTTCCTTAGGCTGCAGTTTCTTATCTACCATTTTGCTATATGGAATAAGCATGAATGCACATTATATTTCCTTATATAATTTATTGTGGTAATTATTGTCTGAATATAATCAAATAGTTTGCCAAAGCAGACTTTAATTAAGGTGTGTCTAGAAGATTCTTTAATCATTAAAGCAAATGAGTTGGAATTTTTAGTTCAACATTTGAATTTAAGTGGTTGAATTATAGACTGAGGGAATTGGTAAGTTTGGAGTTCAGGGCTTCTCCTCTTTCCTTTCTTGGATTTTCTTCCTTCTAGTATTCACTGCTATTGTGTTGTCTGCTTTGGCATTCCAAGAGAGCTTGTTATTTCCAAAAAGTACCTATAGGACCCAAATTATTTCCTGCCACCATGAAAATGCCTAGGCCCCCAGTGCCCTGATCTCAGCCAGCAAGAACAGAGGGATTATAGACGAGCATCTCATTTGATTTTATTGATAAGGAAACTGAGGCTAGAGCGGCATGGTCACTTGCCCAAGGTTAATGGCAAAACAGGAATTCGAGTATCCTGAAGAATGGTTTACCTACATGAGTCTCAGCTTCCTCCCCTGGAAAATAGAAATCAAGATATGTACTCAGGTTACTATGAGGATCAAATATGACAAAATAAGTGAAAACACTTTGAAAACTGCAATTTGGGTCCAGGTGTCTTAATTTTTTTCCGATTAATCTATGCTGCTTTCCTTATGCCAAGCTTTAATAACTAGTAAACGTTAGCATGTGGCTCTTCCAAGTGATATTTTTTAAAATTTATTTTTTGTGCCCTGCCGGATGTGGCTCAGTGGTTGAGCGTCGACCTAGGATCCAGGCGATCGGGGTTCGGTTCCCAGTCAGGGCACATGCCCAGGTTGTGGGCTAGATGGCCGATCAATGACTCTCATCATTGATGTTTCTATCTCTCTCTCCTTCTCCTTTCTTCTCTCTCAAATCAATAAAGATATATATTTTTAAAATTTATTTTTCAATTATAGTTGACATGGAAAATTATATTCCTTTCAGGTGTGCAACATAGTGATTAGACATTTATATAACTTACAAAGTGATCATCTTGATAACTCTAGTACCCATCTAACACCATACATAGTTATTACAATATTATTGACTATGTTCCCTGGGCTGTACTTTACATCCTTATGACTATTTTTGAAACTGGCAATTTGTACTTCTTAATCCCTCCATCTTTTTCACTCACCTCTCAGCCCCTCTCCCATCTGGCAACCATCAATTGTTCTCAGTATTTAAGAGTTTGTTTCTGTTTTGCTTGTTTGTTTATTTTATTTTTTTAGATTCCACATATAAGTGAAATCATATAGTATTTGTCTTTTTCTGTCTGACTTATTTCATTTAGCGTAATATCCTCTAGGTCCACCTATGTTGTCACAAATGGCAAGATTTTATTTTTTTTTTATGGCTGAGTAATATTCCATTGTATGCATGTACCAAATCATTTTTATCTAATTGTCTATTAATTGGTACTTGGGTTGCTTCCATATTTTGGCTATTGTAAATAATGCTGCAATGAACATAGGGGTGCATATATCGTTTTGGATTTCTTAAGATAAATATCCAGAGGTGAATTTCTGGGTCATATGGTAGTTCTTTTTAAAATTTTATTTATTTATTTATTTTTAAGAACCTCAGTACTGTTATCCTTAGCTGCTGCACCAATTTACAATACCATGAACAGTGCATGAGGGTTTCCTTCTCTCCACATCCTCATCAACATTTGTTGTTTTAGCAATGATAGCCATTCTGACAAGTGTAAGGTGATATCTCATTGTGGTTTAAAAAATTTTTAATTGAATTTATTGGGATGACATTGGTTAAAAAAATTGTATAGGTTCAAATGTACAATTTTATAATACATTATCTGTATATTGTATGGTGTGTTCACCTTGCAAATTCAAGTTTCTTTCTGTAACCACTTATGCCACCTTTACTCTCTTCTACCCCTCCCGTCTCCCCTTTCCCTCTTGGAATCACTATATAGTTATCTCTGTCTCTGTGTCTATGAGGTGGTTTTGCTTTTTTTCCCCTTAACCTCCCCAAATCCCCTCTCCTCTGACAGCTGTCAGTCTTGTTTCTCCATCTATGAATCTGTTTCTATTTTGTTTGTTTATTTTGTTCATTAGATTCCACATATAAGTGAAATCATATGGTACTTGTCTTTCTCTGACTGGCTTATTTCACTTAGCGTAATACTCTCCAGGTGCATCCATGCCTTTGCGAAGGGTAAGATTTCCTTCTTTTTTTATGGCCCAGTAGTATTCCGTTGTGTAAATGTACCACAGCTTCTCTCTCCACTCATCTGATGGGCACTTGGACTGCTTCCAAATTTTGGCTATTGTAAATAGCGCTGCAATGTACATAGGGTGCATATATTCGTTTATTCAAAGGAAATAGGTGCGTGGAGGTCGGTAGAGTAGGTACGTTGCAGCCTGAGTCTTTGTAACTTTGTGCGAGGCTTGGGGATGAAGCAAACCAAGCAAAGCATGGCCATCACCAGGAGCGACCTCACAGCGGTGTAAACTTTGGCTCCAGCTTCGCCTCACAACAGAGGCGGGGCTACTTGAAAGGGGTCTCAGGAGACAGCGATTGGCCCCTGGGGAAAAGAAGGGGCGGGGCTAGTCTATCGTTGCGATTGGTCCTGCTGGCAAATTGAGGGTTGGCTTTGAGGGGGCGTCCGGCACCAAGCCTCAGCGGTGCTAGGAGCGCGGGAGGCATTGGTATCCGGGTGCACGCTCGCGTCGCCGACTCAGTTGCTTCGGGGACGCTCCTGCCAGTCAGCAGGTGGCCTCGAGGGCCACAGTCTGAGGGAGCGACTGGGAACGCTGCCGACGCCACCGCGGCGGCTGGAAAGAGACCTTGGTGGCGACCCGAGAGGAGACGCGAGACGCTGTAGCTTCTGAGGCTCCGGTAAACGCCCCCAGCTTTTTAGTCGAGAAGACGGCCACGTCGAGCTCCGGCCAGCCGCCCACCCCGGCTTGCTGGAGCTGTGGCGCCTTGCAGACAGGGCCACCCCAGACCTCCGGTGGGGTTTAGGGAGGAGATGCGCAGGAGCCCCGGAACACCCCACTTGCCCCTGCAGTCAGGGTTTCCAGAGATGCGCCCAGGCTCTGTCCCTGGTCCTCTCCCTTCACCCTAGACCTTGTCAGCTCCTCCGGCCCGGGCGCCGCACTAGGTAGGGGGCGCTCCGGCTGCTCCGGCTGAGGTAACGGAGCGCTCCCCTGAGGCAGCGGCGTCCCTCAAGTGGGAACTGATGGTGGCCTCTCCCGTTTGACCCACACGCCAACGGTCGGCTTGGTACGGGCCTCTTGCTTCAGGGACGTGTCAAGAGGCTCGGCTTGAGGTATCCGGCGCGGTGCAATCAAACCTTTTCCGATCGGACTAGGAGAGCCGGTACGGGCTGGGGTCCTGAGTTGGGTTGGGACGGGGGGCAGCGGGGCGAGGGAAGAAGTAACTGGGAGAGGTCTGCGCTGTAGGAGAAACTGTCCTCCAGGAATGCGGAGGAATCGTGGAGTCTTTGGGACCCGAATCTTCCTTACATTTAATCTACTGTTTTTTGTAAATTTTTTTTTAATCTGAGAGAGTGGAAGGAGGAAGGGAAAGAGGGAGAGAGAAAGAGAGGGGAGGAGACACGGAAACGTCGATGAGAGAGAGACACACCGAATGGCTGCCTCCCTCGCGTGCCCGGATCAGAGCCGGGATGGAGCCCGCAACCCAGGCAGGCACCCTTGGCCAGAATCCAATCCGGGACCGTTCATTCCACAGGCCGACTGTCTAACCACTGAACAAACCGGCTAGGGCTGCTTTTTGAAATTTTATTTAAGGCCAACCACTACCTGAGAACTTAGCAATGCTAACTCTGAGCAGTGACTTGTATTGGAAAACCGAGTTCTAGCACGAGGACTAGTTACCCTTTGGGTCTTTTCATTTTCTCTGTCTTTTCTAGATTGAGAATGAGGTCTCAACTATCGTGCCCATTTTGTATTGTTTTTCTGCCTACCTCTGATCTAACTTTGGAAGTTAATGCTGTTGAAAGTGTGTAAACTTGTGCTTGGTAGGGCTCAATCTTCATGCTAAGAAAACCACTCTTCAGGACAACCCCTCAGGTTCTTTTTTTAAAAATTTTATTTATTTATTTATTTATTTATTTATTTATTTATTTATTTATTTTTTAACTTTTTATAATTTTTATTTTTGTATAAGGGTTCTTTTTTTTTTTTAATTCTTACCCGAGAATATTTTTTCCATTGTTTTTTCAGAGAGAATGGAAGGGGGGGGGGAGAAGGGAGAGGAGAGGAGAAAGGGGAGTGGAAAGAGAGAGAGAGAGAGGGAGAGAGGGAAACACTGATGTGAGAGAGACACATCCATTGGTTGCTTCCCGCACATGCCCGAACCCAGGATCGAGTCTGCAACCAAGGTATGTCTTCTTGGCTGGAATGGACCCAGGGGCCCTTCAGTCCGCAGGACTATGCTTTAACCACTGAGCAAAACCAGCGAGGGCCAGGGTGATGTTTTGGAGAGCCTTCAAAAGAACTTGTAATTTGATGTGGTAAGAAATAGAGAGATGTTGAGAACATTTGAGCAAGGAAGAGCATGGCAAGACCAGTACCAATCACTAGGTATGCTCTACCTGGTCCCTGAGCCTGTCTCTGGCTCAGTCTTTCTTGAGAGCCTTGCCCAATTGTCAGCATATTTAACTATTGTTTGTGAATTTCCTGAGCCCTTGGGGAGCACCAGGTGCATGTAACCAAATAGATTCTTGGGTTCAGTGTGCAGAAGGAACAAGCTAGGGAAGGGGCCTTGGGTCAATTTCAGCCTTAGATGAGTGTGCTTCAGCCTGCACAATGTTTAAAAAGCCACTGAATTAGGAGTAAACATTGAAAAACCAAAAGATTTTTAAAAAGTTAGGATTTCCAACTTCTGTTGAGGTGCCAGAAGGCCTGTTCTGTGTTCCACCTGTGGGAGGCAGAGCTATGTAGTGCTGACCCCTTTAGCTGGGGTCTGAGCTGAGGTCATGGCCCCTCAGTCCTGTCACCTACCTGACCCTGTGGGCTTCAGACCCCTACTCTAGGGAAACAAGTCCCCACTTGGAAAGATTCTAATTTAGGATTAGCTCCTCTTACTGTGTAATTAGGGAATTGTACATCCTCACCGTTTTTGGCCATGCCAAGGAGTAGCCCAAGCCCTGATACCCGAGGGGCCCCACTCAGGTGGCATGCCTGGAATGACAGTGCCATCTGGACCTCCCCTCTTTCTCCTTGGGTAAATCCTGGAACAGAGGAAGCCCTGCTCCCACCCTCCTGTGTGTACACTGCAGATATTTCCCTTTGGACCCGCTGTGGCCAGCATGGCTCCTTCTAGTCCTCCTACCATGCCAAAGGGCAGCAAGGCTGAATTTACGTGCCCACCTCCTGCCCACTCACTGTTGCATGAGCTCTATCTGCCAGCCCACCCCAGGGGGTAACACCAGGTCCCAGAGGTGAGGGTGCACGTCTACCCTCCTGTCCCAGACTGGCATAAAGTATCCTCTTCCCCTCCTCACCCCCTGGACTGCTGCCCTCTGAAAGACCTGTGAGGCAAGGATCTGGTGGTCCCTGTGCTGAGCTCCGAGGGCAGAGAGGATGGAATGTTTTGGGGGAGAAGGATGCCTTCCTCTTCATTCCGATGTCTTTAAAATTCCAATAAATGGGACTCTACCAAAAAAAAAAAAAATCATATACACATAACTACATATCCTAGCTCTTCATTCTACATTCTCTTTATTTTTTCTTTATAGTTTATTGCATTTCATCCACATTTGACTTTGTATCTCTTTCTCTCTGGTAGCGTTTCTTGGTCAGGTTGCCGTGACACAGCGGTCCACCATGAAGAATTCACATGAGTTGTGGCTTCTCCAGTCTTTCCTCTTGATCACGTTTTGGCTTTAAGGTATCTGGTAATATCCTATTTTGCAGAATTGTATTCAAATAAGTTTACCTTGAGATTTTAAAAAGGTTCAAAAATACTGCTGCTCTCAGAAACTACTTAGTAGTCCTGCCAGTGTGGCTCAGTTGGTTGGGCCTTGTCCCCTGAACCTAAAGGTTGCCAGTCAGATTTCTAGGTCATGGCACGTGCCCTCATTGCAGGCTTCCCCGGTAGGGGGCGTGCAGGAGGCAGCTGATCCATCGATTTTTCTCTCTCTCCTTTTCCCTCTCTCTACAAATCAATTTAAAAAACCTTTAAAAGTTAATAAATTTGACATTAAAAAAAGGGAAAGAAACTACTTAGTAGTGCCAAACATGGTTCCATGTAAAGGCTGCTTAAGTTTGCTGGTAATTTTCAGATTGTGAAGATAAAACAGAAAAATAACACTGGTGACTTCATGATATGTATTCCCTACAAATAATATTCTGACTACTCAGTGAGTAAGGCAAAAGTATAGGATATACTCAGCCACAGTTCTTTAAATCCCTGGTAGCTTTTGTGTTTTTAATATGAGAAGAGAAAGCAATGAGTCTATTTCAGTAGCATTATAGTAAATTAATACAAAGTATAAATCAGCATTCTTGGTTGGAAGTGTCTGGAGAGACGTATTCTACAACAAAAATGTTCCTGGTGTTAAAGAAGGGGCAAAAGACCAAAAGACTGGTCAGCTGGGTCTGTGACTGTCCTGTGCATGTTTTAAAAATTGTTCCCTCTCTTGCCATCCTGGAATGACTCCCATACTCACTAACAGAGTTATGCCAATGCATTTGCACAGAAAGTCCTAACACAAACCTTTCTATAGGTTAATTTATTTTTATTAGCCTTGGAAGCACTTTGCTTTCACAAACATTATCACATAAAGGAAACATTAGTATGATCTTTTAAAATAGGAAAATGGAAACAGGAAATAAAGTTGCCCAGAGGTGAATTAACATGAATCTGATTTTATTCATTTCAAGATCAAAATATCCCATACTAAACTCTGCTTTAGAGCAGCTTTTCTTTGAACGGTGGTGGAAGAGATTTGTTCTCAGTAGGATGCTCATATTTCATGGTCACACATTTAATGGCTGTGGATCTCCAAAAGTCCCTTCTTTTCTGCCCCTGAAGCCCTCAGTGCCCCAAGAGGACCATCTTAATTTGAGAATTTAGTCATGTGGTGGGTCCTATCTTGGCTATATCCTATTATTGCAACAAGGGACACTCATTTTAGTGATGTGACTAAAAATTTTTTCATAGTCAGAGCATACGGTCAGCCTCAGTTTTAAAATTGTTGTTCAGATTAATGATGTGCCAAAACACATGAATGTTTATTCATGAACTTTTAACTGAAGAGCCAGGGAATAGTTCTACTTGGTCAAGACTTTCTAGGATTCTGTACTGGCCAGGAATTTGGCAATTGACTAGGTTAATTTGACACAAATACATCTTGGCTGCCCCGCTGACTAGAAAAATATGTTAATAAAATTTTATATATCTTAAATGCTTTCAAAATGACTAACTTTAAGGTTCAAAAGCCTGGAGAAAAAGAAAGGTGGCAAAGAACTACTCTGAAAGACAATATTGAGTTGTGCGGATGGTTCTATTTTTTCCACTGTTTTTAAATAAGTGTTTCATTCAAAAGTCCTTGGTAGTGCTCTGACAGCAAATATTTATGAAAGTGAGAAAAAGTGAGAGATTGAATGATGGCTACTTTGCTTACAACTCAAGTGCTTTTGAAATTTTAAAATTATATTTCTGATATAAAAAAACCCAGAGATGTAGCAGGAATCTCTCTAGTATCTTCTGAAATGAAAGAAGGTATTGGAGTGACTTTGGGTGCAGGCCCTGCAGAATGTATTGAATTTGCACTACAGGTTAAAACAACCATTTTAGGCATGTGAGAACATCTTAAGACTGTTTCTTTTTCTCTCTTCTCTTATTCTACTGTTATTGCAGTCAGCTTTGCTACTAGCTATAGAGGCAAGGAAGACGAGTTAGACAAATGACTTCAAGAAAGCAGCCATGTTCTCTGAGAATCTGTTAGAAATGTCCTGGCATGGGGAGCATGTTGAGTGAAATGCTTTGGTAAAGCAGTGTACACAAGATACTACCGGAATGCATTCTGTAAACATTATTGAATAACTATAATTTTTTAAGGTTAGAGGAGCTCTCATTTGCCTCTGCACTGGTATTAAAGAATAAGTGATTTCAGTAGTGTTGCTTTTTTTAAAATGTATTTTTAATCATTGACAGTATTACGGATGTCCCCCATTTTCCTTCCTTTGCCCCCTTCACCCAGTCACCACCTACCCCAGGCTTTCACCACACTATTATCTCTGTCCATGGGCTATGCATATAAGTTCTTTGGTTAATCTCTTCCCTCCTACACCCCACTCCCCTCTGAGAACTGTCAATCTGTTCCATGCATCTATGCCTCTGGACCTATTTTTTTCGTCAGTTTATTTTGTTCATTAGATTCCACATATAAGTGAGATCATGTGGTATTTGTCTTTCTCTGACTGCCTTATTTAGCTTAGCATGATAATCTCTAGGTCCATCCAAGCTGTCTCAACGGGTAAGAGATCCTTTTTTATACAGCCACATAGTATTCCATTGTGTAAAAATGTACCACAGCTTTTTTTATCCACTCATCTACTGACGGGCACTTGTTTCCAGATATTAGCTATTGTAAATAATGCTGCTATAAACATAGGTAAAGGTGCATATATTCTTTCTGATGGGTGTTTTGGGATTCTTAGGATATGTTCCCAGAAGTGGGATCACTGGGTCAAATGGCAGTTCCATTTTTAATTTTTTGAGGAAACTCTATACTGTTTTCCATAGTGGCTGCACCAGTCTGTGTTCCCACCAACTGCACTAGGATTCCCTTTTCTCCACATCTTTGCCAGCACTTGTTTGTTGATTTGTTGATGGTAGCCATTCTTACAGGTGTGACGTGATACTTCATTGTGATTTTAAGTTGCATCTCTCTGATGATTAGTGAGGTTGAACATTTTTTCTTGTCTCTTGACCATCTGTATGTCCTCTTTGGAGTAGTGTTGTTTTTAATCAGGCAAGAAGAAAAGTGTGTGTATGTGGGGGAGAGGGGTTGGGGAGGTCATGGTGGAACATAATAGAACATGGGAATAGTTAAAAATCTTTTATTAAATTTTAACTTTTTGATAATATATGGAGGCCATAACTATGGCATTTGGCATCCTTTGCCATCAGGGCTTGGTTTATACTAGACTCTTACACCTTTGTTGAATAAAGTAATCAATGCATATGACTGATTGGTGAAAATGATGAGAAAATTTTTAATGAATTCTACCATTCTTGTCAACTGAAGCACAGACATATTAAAAGGGAATTTAGAGGGCACACTAGATTGTTTTAAACCAGAGGTGGGGAACATCCGGCCCACAGGCCGTATACGGCCCGAGAAATCATTTGGTCTGGCCCTGCCAAGGCAATTCCAGGCGGGACTCAAAATTCAATAAATCTAGGCACTTTTTTCAAAGCCAATTTTTAAGTTGAAAATTTTGTAAGGCCTGTGAATGATGTTATAAATATCCAAATCGCCCTTGGCAGAAAAAAGGTTCCCCACCCTTGTTCTAAACGAAAGAATCAGTTTTTGATATACATATACCTCTTTTGATATACATATATCTAATTTAAACATATCTAATTTAAAATAGATTATTTAAAAATATGTTCATTTAAAAATGTTTTATTGATTTGAGAGAGAGGGGAACGGGGGAGAGAGAGAGAGGAGAGAAACATCAATTTGTTATTTCACCTATTTATGCATTCATTGGTTGATTCTTTTAGGGGCCTCGACCAGAGATTAAATCCACAACCTTGATGTTTCGGGATGGCACTCTAACCAGCTGAGCTACCTAGCTGGGATGTTTATTTTGTTTAAGTGAAGTTAAAAACAGGGCTTGTGTAGGGAGAAGAGCACAGACCTTTTAGACATATTTTCAAGAGCAAAGTAGAGCACTAAACAACTTGAACTAGATTCAAGGATTGGCATGCTAAAACTTGGAGTTGAGAAAGTATTCTGATTTAGTAGAAAGCATATGTTAAAGTTGAATATTGGATATAAGTGAGTATTTTCCAGAAACATCTGTCTGTTTTTACTATAAGATAAATTAGCTATGACTTAAACATTTTGCAGCCAGATCAGTGGTTGCTGGGGGCAGGGAAAGGATAAAAAAGGGGCACAAGGAAAACTTTTTGGAGTGATGGCCATTTTCACTATCTCGACTGTGGTGATGGTATCATAAGTGTGTATACATATGTCAAAATTCATCAAAATGTACACTTTTATGGGCAAGTTTATATTAGTAGTTGTGAATTGCTTCCTTTAAATTGTTTGTTATTATGTGAGTTAACTCTTTTCAATGGAAAAATTTAATACAAAATTAACACATTTATTGTAAACATTCAAAAATTTAAGCAGCAAGAAGTGTTCAAGGTAAAATGAGAAAGTCCATTCCTCTCCTTTACCCCCATTCCATTTCCCAAGGGAAATATTGTTGACAATTTGATGTACATCTTTCCAGACTTTGTATGTAGAGAGGGGTGTGTATGTGTGTGTGTGTGTGTATGTGTGTGTGTGTGCGCACTCGCGTGCACACATACATGCCCATGCATGTGGTGGAGGGGTTCAAAAAGTAATTTTCCTCCCACCTTCTAAGTTCTAGTTGGGCTAATAATAAAATTAACATGAGACAGATTAACAGGAGAAAATGTCCAAATTTTATTACAGATTTACATGTGAGGTTGTCATAAGTTATGAGACCAGAAGACACATCGGGCAGTTGAGGTTTATATGCCATTTTAGACAAAGGAAAAGGGGGGCAGGAGTCTGGGATTTCAAAGGGAAAACAGGTAATTTAAGGTAGAGCAGAAAGAGCAAACATGTGGTAAAAAAATTCTGGCTGGGCCACTGAGAAACAATGGGACACAGAGGAGAGTCTAACAAACAGGCTTTGCTAGATTTCTTGCTGCCACACTTAGTTTATGTTATGATGCTAAGGTGATAGCTCCCTTCCTTTAAGCAGGATTTTCTATCTAAATTCCTTTAGGCAGGTAAAGGGAGAAAGGTCAAATGTTCTTTCTGAGTCTTTTGTTTAATAACTCACTTAAAATCAATATCCCAAGGGGCACATTTTGGGCTGGCAAAACTTTGGTCCCCCTCATGTATTTATAGTGCTTATATTTAATATATTACTTTTACAAAAGCAAGATCATATTACACATTATGATTATGCAACTTGCTTTTTATTTTTCCCTCTAAAAAGTGTCATAGGCACCCTTCCTTGTCAGTAAGCACAGGTCTACCCTTTCCTCTCTCCCTCCTTCCCTTTCTTCCTTCTTTTCTTCTTCGTTTTCCTCCTCCTCCTTCCTTTCCCACTCTGTCTTCTTCATTTTTTGTTGGTTTTGGAACTAAGGTCTTAAGGAAAAAGCATCACAATGGGAATTATCATTACTGTGCACCTATATGCTAGGCACTGTCTAATTAATTTTTAGTGACCTAGCGGAAGTTGCTGTAGTATTGAAGCCATGGCATATGTAAAAAGCCTACTTCTTGGTACATACTAGGTCCTCAGTTATTTTTAAAATAAGATTAGAGCTGGCTGGCGTGGCTCAGTGGTTGAACATTGAGCTATGAACCTGGAGGTCATGGTTCGATTCCTGGTCAGGGCACATGCCCCGTGGGAGTCATGTGGGAGGCAGCCGATCGGTGACCTTCTCTCATCATTGGTGTTCCTATATTTCTCTCCCTCTCCCTTACTGAACTCTCTGAAATCAATAAAAACATATAAAAAATTTAACAAAATTAGAAAAGTAATTCTTTATTCTGGGAGAGTATTTTAAGATAGAATATTCATAAATATTTAATTTTAAGATCTAAATAATGGAGGGTGGGGGTGTCCTGATCACCTTTGGCTGCTGCTGCCTCTAGGAGCCCAGATCCTGCCCCAAGAGTGCAGAAAATGGGGCTCCCCCACATAAGGAACCCCTGGGGCATCAGCCAGAGATCCATGGGAGCTTGCAACCACTGACAGGCAACAAGCAGGATCCCTCCTTACTGTCCAAGGCACCTTTGTACCTGGCCCTGGAGCTTTGAGGGTTTGTGGTACCAGTTAGGACTTTTTCTCACACCTGGTAAAACAGGGCCTTCCAAGTTGGACAGTCAGCCACAGAAATGGAAAAACTAAGGGGGATCAGAGGTACAGGTACAGTCCTGACTTGTTAAAAGAAAAAAAAAGGGGGGGGGGAAGCCCTTGAACAACTGGGGAAGATATGAGAAGAACAAATATTTAATTTGTTACTGTTGCGAATCAGGAATTTGAGTTGAGGATTCTGTTTTTTCATTTCTTAAAACAATTGAGTCCTCTTGGGAGTGTCAGAAAATAACTTCAATGTTTCCTAATCGAGGTGTAGAGTCCTCTCACTGGAGAAATAACTGTGAAAAGATAAACTACAGAGCAGAGGTCATGGACTGGCCAGCCAATGAGGCTTGCAGAAATGTTTATTCACATTTTGAAGTGCTTTTAAATTGTCTTAATTAATTGTCTTTAACCTCTGAAAACCAAATTCACATAAAGACCCAGATTTCTGGCCTCTCTGGAATAATGGGAGTATCAGGCCACATAAGCCCTCTTTCCCTCATTGCAGCTGGAGCTGAGGAGCAGCACCCGTTTAGATGGAACATGTCCCTCAGTTTCTGCTCAATATTCTTTGCTCACTGAGACCATCTTGCTGTTCATGTGGTCATTGAGTTGTGACCTCTGCTGTAGAATTTACTGCTTATTTTTGCTTTGGTGTGAGATGGAAGTGATAGCCATTTTTTAAATGTCAAAAATATAGTCTTAGCTGGTTTGCTCAGTGGTTAGAGCGTCGGCTCGAGGACTGAAGGATCCCGGGTTCGATTTTGGCCAAGGGCATGTATCTCGGTTGCAGGCTCAATCCCTGGCCCCAGTGGTCAGGGTGCAACCAATTGAGGTGTCTCTCTCACATCGATGTTTCTTTCTCTCTCTTCCTCTCTCTCTCTTCTCCTTCCACTCTTTCTGAAAAGCAATGGAAAAAATATCTTCAGGTGAAGATTGGGGAAAAAAAATACAGTAGTACATCAACCCCCCCAAAATGTATTTGACTCATTTCTCTACATATTTGACAAGAACCTTTATTATACACTTCAGGAAAGCAGAGAGAGAGCTGGCTAAAATACAGAAATTTGTTTTATTGTATAGAAGTCACTCTCGTAAAGGATATCAGGTATATCTTTAATCTCAAAAAGTTGATGATTTTTAGTAGTCTTTGTGATTTTGATCTTAAGTAAAATAAGAAATGGAAGTTTTAAATAAAATCATTTTATATTGAGCATAATTTTAAATGAGTGACTTAAAAACACATCTATTAAAAGTTTGATTAAGTCAGCAAAAGGTTTTATTAAAACTACTTTGAAAAAAATGCATAATTTAATTTCTGATCTTCATTCCTATGTATACATAGTTTTTACAAAAATGACACTGCAATAAGCAGCTTTGAACATGTTCCTTTCTTATTTTAAATTATTTCCCTAAGATAAGTTTCTACAGCAGGTTACTGGATCAAAGGGAATAAGAGCATTTTTATGATTCTTGGTTTGTTTTGCTAAATTATTCTAGAAAAAGATGTAACTGATTTACAATATCTCTAGTAAGATATGAGGGCACCTATTTTTTTCTTCCCCAAACTCTCCCAGAATGGGTTTTTATAATTAACAGTTTTCACACAAATAAAAATTAATTAAATTTTATATGTTTGTATAATCAGGTAGCTATTGTTGTATAACAAACTATTCCAAACTCAGTGGTTTAAGCAACAACCTCTATTAGTTCTCACAAGTGTGTAGGTTGGCAGAACTGTTCTGCTGATCTGTGAGGGCTCCACCTGATCTTGGCTGGGCTTGCTCATGTGCCACTGGTGAGTTGGTAGGTTGGCTGGGGGCTGGCTGGTCTATGACAGCCACCTGTCACAGTGGGCTCTCAACCTCCAACAGGCTAGCTCAGGTTTGTCCTCATGGCATGGTAGGGCTCCAGGAGAGTAAGGGCTACTTGACACATAAGCCTAGGTCTGATACTCGCTCACTTCTGCTACATTCTATTGGCAAAAAAACTCAAACCACCCCAGACCAAAATAAAACAAAAACAACCAGCTCACATTCAAGGGCAGGGAAAAAATAGGCTATTTCTTGATAGCCATAATTCAAAGTTAATTACAAAGGCTGTAGATACAGGGATGGGTGGAAAATCAGGATCATTTTTGCAACCGTTATACCAGAACATTCAAATGAATGTTGATGAATGTTGACCTTCAAGTTGTCATCTTTCAATGTTCTGTACCCATTCCAACAGTGTACCCACTTATTAAAAAATATAGTTAGAGCCCTTCTTGGAATCTCCTTCTAAGGAGGGGGGTTATAAGCCAATTAAATTCATTCTTTTAGTCATCCATTTTATTCAATGTTCTTGCTTCTAGATAATTTTTGATGATTTCTAAATATCAAATCCATGATAAAAGAATTTTGAGCCCTGGCCCGTGGTGCTCAGTGGTTAGAGCATTGGCCCATGCACAGAAGAGTCGTGGGTTTGATTCCCGTTCAAGGGCACGTCGTACCTGGGTTGCAGGTTTGGTCCCCGGTCCAGGTGCATACGGGAGGCAACCAATCGATGTGTCTCTCTCACATCAATGTTTCTCTCTCTCTCTTTCTCCCCACCCCTCCCTACCTTCCACTCTCTAAAAATCAATGGAAAAAAAATATCCTCAGATGTGGATTAACAAAAAAACCAAAAAAACAAAAGAAGAAGAAGAAGAGGAGGAGGAGGAGGAGGAGGAGGAAGACTTTTGATCCTGACCTCCATCAAGGTTATTTTTTAAAAATGTAACTTGGACTTTGAAAGCAATTCAAGAGAAGCATTCTAAAATGTTTAAAACAAAGGCAGTATCACTGGAAAAAATGGAGAGCATGACAAACCTGATTACTTTGAAGTGGTTCACTATTTTGGGTGTACTTTTACTGGATTATTTTTTAAAACATTGCTTTAAAGTAGGTCATATAAATACCTATTGACTATAGATAAATGTTGGGGTTTAGTGTATAATTGAATTTCAAATGAATTTTTCTCCTAAAGGAGCTTAGTGTTGACTCTCATGCTGCAAATTGCACCAAACTTACTGAATTTTTTTCTCCATTTTGCTGTTTTTGGAGGAGAACATGTTTATGCTCATATCTCTCAGTTTAGTGTCACTATCATAAGGATTTCTAGAACCTACTATTTTAGATACTGCTTTTGGTGGCCTTTTAAAAAACCAGTTTGTGCAAACTTTGTCTCCTGAGTTGACTTGGATTGTCCTTCAAGGACAGTTATTAAAGGAATATGTACCTATAATGTTAACCAAGATTTAGTACTAAATTTTGTATGGGAATTTTCATCATCTGCCTATATATGTTTGGGCCTAAATGTCCTCAAAGTTGACATTAATGAGAAAATCAGGTGATGTAGATTCTGAATACATTTACTTTTAGAAAAAAAGCTTTTTAATTGGGAAATGCTACTTCAAATTAGCAAATAGAAGTAGAAATCCCTAATTCTCAGTATTAGTGATATTCACTTTGAGACAGCTTAAAAGAGTTTGTTAATATGAAATGCCTGCCAGCAGTCATATTTTGGGGGTTTTCTAGTCCCAAAGTAGAGGACGAATTCACTTTGTCACTTATTAGAAGAAGTTTTCTCTTCTTCACTTGAACTTAGAGTTCAATTTAGTTAAAGTCAATAGACTGGAGGAATAACAATTGATATGTGCATGTAAGACGTAGAAACCAACATTAGAACGATTAGCTGGATGCCTGCTCATGAATGTGCTACGTGTATTTTACCCTTGCCATTTCTATGCCACCTCAAGCAGGTTTTTACGGGACTTTACATTTGAGATCAATTATACAACAGATTGGAGCTTTGGAATCTTAGGGTCTCAATATATGGGCAACTTGTTTAATTTTCCTGAATTCATCTGAATTTCCCCATCAGTAAAAAGGGTATGAAAATACCTACTCACAGATTGCTTCATGAATCAAATGAGATAAAAGAGTATGAACAATAGCTGTAGCTTATGTTTACTGAGAACTTCCTGCATGCGAAGCACTATTCTAAAGATTTCACATGTATTCTCCCATTTCATCGTCCTTGAGATCCTATTATTTCTATTTTATTGTTAAGGAAACAGACAGTATATGGAAACTTTTTGAAACCTCTATAGCACATTAAACAAATGTAAGCTATTGTCTTAAGTCTCCCAATACTGTACTTTCTCCTCTCAGTTTGACCTAAGTCCAGCAAATGCTAGCACCATTCAAAGTCCAAATTTGTGTTTTGCTCTGTTTGAAAATGTTTCCTTTCACCATCCAAGGTTGCCTAAGGAAACAATGACAGTGACGGTGGTGTATGATAACTCTGAGGTAACAGAGCTCTCTGCAACTCAGCACCTTTACCTCAAGCCCATAGCAAAATTGATGATCAATGTATTGCTCCCAGAGAGTATAGAACCTATGAGGCCTTTCTCCAACTGGGAAGTTCTTAACCAGCTGAAGAGCCTGATTTGCCCTGATCACTTCACCACAGTTTGACTCTCCAAGAGTACGAAGGACTTCATCCAGTTCGAGGGGGAGGCTGAAACGCAAAGTTTGGTTCAGATCCTAAAGGCAAAATTACATGGGAAGATCATCAAACTAAATGGGTTGAAAACAGACTTAAAAGTAATTACTGCAGATGCTCAGGGAGAGTGGGAGCACTTCCCCAAGGAACAGGAGGCCTCATCTAGTCACCGGGCTCATGAGTTGGACCACAATCAGAGCCTGGATTCCATACATTTCGAAGGCTTGCCCTGCAAGTGGTTTGCACCTAAAGGTTCCAGTGGGGAGAAGACATGTGAAGAGACCCTTTGGGTGGTCTTTGAAAGTTTTGGGAAGATCAAGAATGTGGATATCCCTATGCTTGACCCCTACAGAGAGGTAATGACTGATGAAAGCTCTGGGGGTTTTAGCTTCGGCTTGCAGACATTTGAGGCCTTTATACAGTACCAGGAGTCAACTGAGTTCAGAAAAGCCATGGAGTCCCTTCGAGGGATGAAGCTGATGCTTAAAGGGGATGATGGGAAAGCTCTGGCATGTAAAATTAAGGTAAGAAGTAGCCAGAGTTTCTTTTATTTCCCACTGTTCAGGTGGTCCTAAGTAAAAGCTGGAAGGAGGTATCTAGAATAAATTTCTTTAGAGCCCAATGGGCTCTGATCAATAGCTCATGTAAAGATTTGTGTTGTCATTAATAAATGGATGTCTAGGAAGAAAAAGAATCCTGATTTGAACATTTTTTTTTGCTATCAGGCATGCTGCCAGCTGGGGTTTTAAAGTGATTTTTATAATCTGGGGCTCTGCCCTAACTTCTTGAAGGCATTTAAGGATCTTTCACGGCTCTTTTGGAAGTATCTCATGTGCTTATTCTACTTAACAATCTGCTGAGAGAGAGGAATACATGCTGTTTGAAATCACAAGGAGGACAGTCTACTCTCTATTATTGGGATCATGACTTATGTTTTCAAGATGTCTGTCAGATAAATTGCTAAAACCTGATCCCAACAAACCTGGATTCTTTCCTTTCTAACTGAACTCAGCCTGTCTGTCCGGTCATGTCACCTCATTGATGTCTGACTGCTTAGTCATCTCCTTCTTGAAATCTTTTTTTAAAATTTATCTTTATTGTTGAAAGTATTACAAATGTTCCCCTTTTTCTCCCCATTGATCCCCTCCTCTCCACACTCACCCCCCCCAAGCCTTCTCCATACTATTGTCTGTGTTCATGGGTTATGCATATATACATATAAGATCCTTGATTAATCTCTCCCCACCCATCCACCCACTCCCGCCTTACAGCCGAGGAAACGATGTTGGTAAACCCTCCTTTTTCTCTAAATTAATCTTTAGCATGAATTTGGACTTTTAGCTTAAGTAGCTTCCTATGTATGAATGTGTGTATGTATGTGTGTTATGTGTGAAGATACTTACGTTAAAATGTACATTTTAAAATTATGAGCTATTCAGTCAGACAAAATATATAGCAAGTACTATAATGACCACCCATATACCACTGCCCAGCTGCCCAGCTTGTGCCTGTCAGAGTCTGCCTGTAATGGCATTGTGATATCTCCTGTGACAGCTAGTGAGCTCCTCAAGGTTCTGCCAAAGAAAATTCTGGAGCCCACAGGACTGCTTGGAAAGTTCAACAGAAGCAGTAGAACAGTTTAGGTACTGGGATATAGAGAGAACATTTCTAATTCATTTGGTTTTGAATTGCTCATGCCAAAATTAGGTTTATTTCTGTGGCCTGAGACACACTGACCAACTTGTATAATGAAACTTTGAAATATTTGGGGGCAGGTTATGTTTGATACAACCAAATACATCAGCGAAGGAGCTGTAAGGAGGAGAAATCAAGAAAGGCTAAAATTACAAGAGCTGGAGGAAGAAAGAGAAAAAAAAGAAGAGAGAAGAGAAAGAGGCTGAAAGGTAAGGAGACCAACTTTAATTAACAAAGAGAGTTTTTTACTTTTGGTTTATGAATTTAACTCTTTGACTGAATGGCTAGACTTGATAGATTTCATTGAGGTGAGGAGTGGGGAGGAATTGGTTCAGAATGGAGAACTCCATGGAAGCCTGCAGTCTTTCAGCTGTGCCTTACAAAGCCAAAATGATAAAAACAGTTGAAAAGAAGAGACTTTAAAAGAAAATATCCTTGTTAGGGAGAACAAGTAACGAGAAATAATGGGGCTAGCCTGATTAAGCTACAGTGATTTTTTAAAAAACGACCAGGAACTTTCATAGTGAAAATTCTAGCCTACCAAATTTTCAAAAAGGTGCCAATTTACCTAAAATTTACCAACTTTTACCTAGCTTGCCAATCTAAAGTGTTGTGTGGGTTGTTTTTTTATTCTGTTGTGTGTTTTTTTTTAAAAAAACAACAACACAACAACAGAAAAAAAGAAGAAAAAACCTCTTTTTAGGTCTAGAAAAGGCTTTCTTCCATAAGATGGTCAATATTCAAACTAACCCATAGGCAAGAAGGCATGGATTGATTTGTTGGACTATATTTCTTGTTGGCTTAAGTTCTTTCTGTGAACCTTTATTTCTTTGAGCTTATCATTATTTCCCAGTTCAGGAGCTTGAGACTAGAAAGTGCTATTGGATTGTCAAAGGTTTTCCAAGAAGGTACAATAGGCCAGAATTTCTGGGCTCTGAAAACCAGTTTTACCTCCTAACCTTTCTTCTTACATGTTTATTCTTTCAGTGTTTCATGTAAATTACAGCCATTCGAGAAGGGAGGTAAGGAGATAACCAGTATCTTTCCTTGTGCCTCTCACTTTTTTGGCTGTTGAGGTGATAGGAGTAATTTGAGGCCACATCTGTGAAACTTGTCCAGAAGTTGTAACTATTCCCCCCAAATTTCTAGACTGAACATGCAGTTTAGATAATCCTCAAGTTTTTGACTAGATCCTCACTCAGATAATTGTCTTTTTTTGGGGGGAGGGGGGCTTTCCCCATGTTTCCATAAGGGCCTAATCAAAACAGTTTATATTTTCAGAAAACAGCAGTATAAAAAGGGCCCATATTCTCCTAAGCCATTATGTTTTTTATGTTAGTGTACTGTGTTGTAATATGTACGAAGAACCAGCTCTCACCCTTAAGGTTTTCTGAGTGCTTTGACTTATTTTTATTTGCCTATGTGAAACCAGTTCATGGAACGTTTTGATCTTAAGAAAAACAAAATCATCACTGTGAAAGCTGGTTCAGTAGTCTCTGCTTGTGGTTTGAGAAAGTGGAGGCTAGAGGCCCCTCTTTTGAATTCTGTAGTCTTTTTTTCAGTATTCTCTGTGTAAAGTCTCCTGTACATGCTTCTAATTGATCAACTCAATTATGCATCTTTCCCCTTTGATGGATGTGGCACAGTGTCTTTTATCTTCAGTTGTCTCTATCAGGCCCTGGGGTTAGCAGTGAGAAATTCATGGAAACCTAAATGATCTGTTGTTTGTCCATGTTGCCCCCCCCCCCCTCCCCACCCTCAGTGGGGAAGGAGTGGGGAAGAGAGCAAATGCCAAATAAATACCTTCTGAATGGTTGACCTTTAATCATTGTTGTCTAGAAAAAGAAAGGAGGAGGAGAGGAAAGCCCAGGAAAAGAGGAAGAAGGCCAGGGTCAGGAGGTGAGCCCTGAAGGAAAGGGACAGACACCAGCAAAGGAAGCAGGACAGAGCCAAAGCTGAGGTGCCTCAGGAGCCCAGCTCTTCGGAGGAGTGGGAGGAGCGGAAGTTCCTACTGGCTCAGAGGCGAGTGGAGGCCAGTTGGTTGCTACTGGTGCTCCTGAAGAAAACTGCTGTAAGGCTCTTTCCCATTTGTTCCTTGTTTAGTTTTGGTAGGTACTGACCTTTCTGAGATACAGCCCTTCCAGTTAAGCAGTCACCTATTTAACACCTATTCCATGGAAGACCCATTGTATTCATTGCGGTTTATTTTCAATAGGCTGATCTCTAATAACCCCAATTGTGGGTTTACAAAAGGTATACCTAAATTCTCTCAAGGAGTTGTGTCTTACCCTTGCCATCTGTCACACACACTTTGTGTTGCTAAAGTTCAGGATGGTTTTACCCAGGGCAGTATAGCTAGTGTATCTACTTTTCTAGGTTCCTAATGGATGTAATAGAAAATGCCAGGGGGAAGAAATGGATGGTGTGGGTGTTAGTTTTGTAGTCGTCCATTAACTTTACTTGTCTGTTTATCTGCAACAGGTTTGAATGAGAAGGGAGAGCCTTGAACAGATAGCTTTATATAGCAAGCTTATGTTAAAGTATTTGCTAAGGAATTTCTCACATTGCAGAGCAATTGTTTTGTTTGTCAAGTTTCAATTTTGGAAGTTCTTTTTTCCTCCACTTACTGACCTCTTAAAGATAACCAGACTCAGTAGATGTCTCAGAGTAAAGGCCAGAAAACGCTCCCAAACTGTTAGTTTAAAAATCCATATTCAGTGGGGTTTTTTTAATACTGTATAAAGAGTAAGTGGCATTAGTAGGTAGAGTTGATTTAATGTATATTTGTAATCTCAATCTTCTTATTATTGTGACCAATCAGGATCAGAAAAATAGTGCATTTCCATTTACAGTAAGGCTAGCTGGATCTTTTTTAGTTTACCTTAATGACCACGGAGGGTGACTACTTTTGAAGAAATTCTCTTTAACTGTGATTGATTACTAATTCTTGGCCCCATTATTACCTTATATTGATTACACAGTGCCCACATTCTAATCCCAGGTAATGAGTAAGCACTGGGCCGTGATATGCACCAGGTGCCAGTGGAAGTAAGGTGCAAACTCTCCCAGCAGGGTGGGACTGTTTTGGGCAGCACCTTTCACCTGCCCTGCGGTTGTGCAGAGCAGATGGCATCACAGATAGAACCATTGTCATGGCCATATTTTCTACTTGCGGGTTGCTTCTGACTGAGGGCGGGCAGAGATACCCTCGCTTGCAATCCATAGGAAGAAGCCGGAATGAAAAACAGAAAGACAGGTTATCTTTTAAGCCAGTTGACTCTCTTGCAGACACACTTCACCCACCAGTCTTTTCTTGTTCTAGGATTTTCTGGGAGGGCTGTAGGCATTTCTTATTCCTCTTCATATCCCCAGGTTGTGAACAGATAAAAAAAAAAAGGGTCATGTGCTTTGAAGGTATATAAATTGTGGTGCCTTGTAACACAAGGATGGGCACAGACATAGTAAAAGCAGCTCATGTTAGGCTGAGACATTTCATTTTATACCTCCTGTTTCCTAGTGTAATATTGTTCCTATTTGGGATCTCTCTTAGGTGGTATTAGAAACCTGATACAACAATGTCAGAAATCCCAATTTTCTTTGAAATTTTTAATCTGTTTAGTTTTTTATGTCATATTTTTCACCTTTTTCTTTGAAGGAATACACACAGTTTAAACCACAAGAAGTAGAAGTCACCGGCTCTGAAGCTAATCACGGTCTGGAGAACACACTGGAAACCCTGAAGAAAAGTTAAATACTCAGGATCTTCAAAATCAGGAGGAAATGCCAAGATATCAGGTTGCCAGTTTAGATAGTAAACGAAAACAAAATATGAAGGAAAGAACTAGGGCTCAGTTACATGAATCTTCTCCCTACCATTGTAGTAAAAAAGGAAGCTATTCAGTTAGAAAAGGGGGAACTGGAAAATTATTAACCAATGGATACAATGGCATTTTTGACTCTGACCAGAATTCCTTGGAAATTGTATTAATTCGAGGTCAGCCTCCTGAGAAGGAAAACCACCTCAGTTCTAATAAGTCCTATCCTTCCAGATTATCTGAGAGAGACCATGGCAAGAGAAACTATGAAATATGTGACCTTATTGACTTTCTATTAAACCATTATTATCACATTCCAAAACATCCTTCTCTCTGCCTAGAGCCAAGTCACCCAACAAGTACATGTCAGTGGCAGAGGTCTGTCCATGCTAAGGGAAATGGATTTCAAATCAATTTGAGAAAGTGCAAATATGAGGCAACCAGGTTGAGCCAAATGCAAAACCTGCAAAGAAGAGAACAGGTTCAAGAAGATGCTTACTGGGCAAAGAGTCATACTCGGGATCCTGTGCAAAAACCACAAAATAGAGCCAGTGGAGCTGATGATCAGCTGACCCCAATTGATGGAAAGGACTGTCTGTTGGAAAAGACCCATGCTTACCAGGTCAAAGATTCCAAATCCAGAAGTCAAAGCCAATTTTCCTCATATAAAAGGTCAGTAGAGTTGGAGTTGAAAGATTTTTTTGAGGATATTAGTAGTGATTCTGAATGCTTCAGTGAAACCCTTACTGTAAACAAAGAAGAGAAAGAGAAATCTGTGACCACATATGAAAGTGCACCAGAAAGAAGATCTCTTAGTGCTGACAGAGTCATCACTTACAATCAAGAAATTAGATCAAGTCAGCCGACCTTATATTCAAAGTGGAAACATTTTGGGGAGGAGAAACACTCTAACTACCAGCTTAGGAAACCAGGCAACAGGCCCAAGTATGAACAGAGATGTTCATGGCCTGAGGGTGAAAACAATTCCATGAGAGCTGAGAATAGCAACAGCATAAAGGAGAAAAGGCTAGCCCCCAAATACTTGTTTGATCAGGGCAACTACTATAAGTCCAGTTCCAGTGACCTATTAGACAATATCACAAGAAAGAGGAGGAGGTTTAGTAATAATACATTTTACCAGAAAGTGAACTACAGGCCCTTTCATGTTCCAGCAACATCATTAAAATGTCCTAATACTTTCTACTGGAGGTGTTTTCCCCAAAGAAGACAGACTTGGTGGAAGTCAGAACATAACCAGGATGCAAAAAGGTTCAGAAGATACGAGAATTCTACAGATTTCAGGCTGACTTCTGGTAATTATCACATTAGACCTAACAGTCAGGAGCAAACTGACTACAGAAGCTATTTAGGAAACAACACTAGTTCTTTATATTTTTAAATGTTTTGAAGGTCTCTTAGATCAGGAACACCCTTATTCACGATAAACAATTTGCAAGAAGAATATTTGAAACAAAATATAGTTATGTAGTTAGCAACAACAAGAGCAAGAGAGCAACATTTAAAAGCTTGTGCAAGGTCAAATGCAAAACCTTGTTTCTCTTGCCAAACTATAAAACATAGGTCAAAATCACTGCAGGTGTGTTGGCAGGCTTTGGCAATACAAAACATCCAGTTTCTGAATGGTAAAACAATGCGCTTGCAAAACTTCCTGATCTAAGAGCAGACATTTCTATAGTTCAACTACAACTTTAATTTGGTGCCAGTGAAAGAGCAAATTAACATGGGGAGGTATTGAGATAGTCTCCTTGGCCCTTTAGCTATCATAAGGTCATCATTTAGTATCATTTATCTTCAAAGAGGACAATGGCAGATAAGGATCTTTTCATATGTTCTTTGATTTGGTCAGAACACCTTGTACAGCAAAGTTTCCTCACTTTCACCTAGAAACAACTATAGATAAAAGAAATGAGACAACAGCTAGAACATAAGACTTCTTCATGACATTAGAGAGTTTCATGAGCACCCATCAGAAGGAAATTAATCTTATTATATGTTCATAGTACTCAAAGAGTTTTCCTTTTAGAAACAAAGTGCTGGAAGAAGAATCTAAAAGGGACTCAGATTGTCCTTTGAGTCTTAAAGGGACAGTGGACCATTAGCAGAGTTGTTTTTGAAGAATGCCATGTTATTCAAGCCTAGAAAAGCAACAGGATTTAAATGATACAACCAGTGAGACTTGCAAAAGGAAATATTGAAAGATCCTTGGGCACCAATAATGACACTTGGGAAAAGAAGACATGACGGTATTCCATTTCAGGTTATGTAATCCTTTCACTCAGGGTTAGGTGACAATTTTGTAAAAAGTTACGGACTATCCCCAAAATGACTTTTTAAAAACAATAAGTGCCCCCTCAATCCTCAATAATGCCATGGAGTTAGGAAGAGTCAAGGGCAATGCCCATAGTTTTGTAGCTGGGGAAAGCTGTATGTGTGGAGAATTTGTAGACTCTTAACATATGCAATTTATCTTTACCTACTGGTTTTGGACTTCTTGAATGTTTTTAAATTGAGATATTTTAAAGATTCGTAAAGACTTACATCTTAATGCAGTGAATGTTTAGAAAGCTTGACTGATTCATTCTGCCTTATATTGGATTTAGAACCTCAGGGGCAATAAATGACCTTTTATTCCCAACAAAACTATACCTGACTTGGCAACTAAAAACATCAATGGGATCAGACTACCAGCAGCATGGAACAGTGATTTTAATCTACAGAAGTATTGGCAGGCAACATTTTCATATCACATGATTCATTTCCAATAGTTCTAACTTGATAGAACAATACCAGCTGGTAAAGCCAAAGTAGGATGCCATTCAGTGTGGTTGCCCAGAATGACAAGGCATGTGTGCTCAGAATCAGCCCCTTGAGCAGCCTGATATCTGAAAGAGCTAGAAAATCCTCTAATATATCTAAAGTGAGAGCCATTTATTGTTTCATTGATGTTTTCTAATTACATTTAATAAAGGTATGCTAGTACATGCAAAAGTTCAGAAATGAATGTAGCAAAGCAGACTGTTTACTATTAAGATAATAATCAACAAATTATTTGTTGGCTCTCTTCAATTCCACTTTTAAGCCAGTGACTCTACCATCAAAACTAGGTTTGGCTTGTCAAATCTGAAAAATTGCTCATGGGGCAAATGCCTTTTCTCTTCTGAAGACTGGCAAAGTACTGTTGTCCAAGCAGCTGTTTAAACTATTAACAGCTTGTATTTTTTCAGATAACTTTCTGCAACTAGGTATTATTCTCCTCCAATGAGACCCTGCCTCCTTATTTTTTCATGCTTCATGCCATCGAAACAAGGTTATGGGTTTATAATGGAAAGCAGCTATGTTGAAAAAAACCACCTCAATTTCTTGTTATTTGATCTTTTTTTGGTAGAGATTTCAGTCATAGAAACACTTTGATGCTCATAAGGACATAAAATAATAATTAAAAAATGCCTAAAATGGCATGTACATTTTTTGTTGTTGTATAATAGAACTGGTGCTAAGTCACATTTGTGTAATATTTTTTTGCCTTGTTTTGTTTGGTAACTAAGTACCATCCTGGGACCTAGAAGAAAGTAAAAATACTGGTTTTATGTTTACTGTTGGAACAGCCTTGAATTTTTATGTCTTGTAACACATTCTAGGTTCAAATAAACCTTTTTTGTGTAGCACTTAAATTTGGAAGAGAATAATTGTACTTTTCAACTGAATGGCTTAGTAAGGGATGAAACAGAACTGAAAATATTGTTATTATTTGTTATTAATTAACATTGTTATTCTTTGCTGTGCTGTTATTTAACTGGGACAAAAATATTTTCTCATATCTTTTTTTCTGTGTCCTGTTAAGGACCTGAACTTTAAAACTGTCGTTTTAAATAGGTGATCTCGTGTTTTTCTTTGTATGTGCTGTTGATAGTGCTTTAAGAAAGCTCAAAATTCGTCAAGGTGCTTTCGTCAATTTGTTTGAATAGCTCAGGTAGAAAGCCATGCAAACTGGTAATTTCGAAAATTAGAACCAAATAAATGTATTTGTATTTATTGCAAGACTGTTTAAATGTTAACTTTTAAACAAACGCTGATAATTCCACAATGGGGGTCAAGTTTCTATCTATAGTGTGTTGCCTTGCATTAATGTTGTTGATCCTTTTTCTCATTTGTGCTGTTAGAGAAATAATACATATTCAGTTTTCAGATAGATTAAAAATAAAGTTGTTACAGTGAATAGAGTCTTGGCTCATTTATCATATTATTGGCTGGAATGTTGGACATCTACAATAATATTTTCTTTTTTTAATGTTTTTATTGATTTTAGAGAGGGGAGAAGGGAGAGCGAGAAACATCCATTGGCTGCCTCCTGCACGTCCCCTACTGGGGTTCAAGCCCGAAACCTGGGCATGTGCCCCAACCAGGAATCGAACTGGTGACCTTCTTGTGCACGGGATTATGCTCAACCAACTGAGCTACCCCGGCCAGGGCACTAAGATAACATTTTTTATGAAAACATACATCCCTAGTTTCAATATTGTTTCTATGCAACTTTTCCCTTTATGATGCTAGTTTATGGAAATTGACTCTCAGAAATCATGAAACCAGTTTTATTTTCATTTTGGATAAATTGAAATTATGATATTGGGACTCATGACTATTCTTTTTTTTTAAATTTATCTTTAGTGTTGAGAGTATTACAGGTATCCCATTTCCCACCCCCAATTGATCCCCTCCACTTCCCTCCCACCCCCTTCCCAGGCCTTCACCCCGTTATTAACTATGTCCATGGATTATGCATATAACTTATTTGGTTAATCTCTTCCCCTCCTCCACCCCCTTCCCTCTTTCCTCTGAAATATGATTGTCTGTTGCATGCATCAATGTCTCTGGATTTATTTAGTTCTTCAGATTCTTTTGTTCATTAGCTTCTTGTTAAAGAAGACCCTTCAACATTTCCTGTAGTGCTGGTCTGGTGGTGATGAACTCCTTTAGCTTTTCCTTGTCTGAGAAGCTCTTTATCTGACCTTCAATTCTAAATGATAGCTTTGCTGGGTAGAGCAATCTTGGTTGTAGTTCCATGTTTTTCATCACTTTGAATATTTCTTGCTACTCCCTTCTGGCCTGCAAAGTTTCTGTTGAGAAATCAGCTGACAGTCATATGAGTGCCCCCTTGTAGGTAACTAACTGCTTTTCTCTTGCTTTTAAGATTCTCTCTTTGTCTTTAACCTTTGGCATTTTAATTATGATGTGTCTTGCTGTGGGACTCTTTGGGTTCCTCTTCTTTGGGACTCTCTGTGCTTCTTGGACTTGTAAGTCGATTTTTTCCCCAGGTAGGGGAAGTTTTCTGTAATTATTTTTTCAAATAGGTTTTCAATTCCTTGGTCTCTTTCTTCCCCTTCTGGTACCCCAATAATATGAATGTTGGGCCCCTTGAAGTTGTCCCAGAGGCTCCTTATACTATCTTCATATTTCTGGATTCTTTTTTCTTTTTGCTCTTCTGATTGGGTGTTTTTTGTTTCCTTATGTTCCAAATTGCTGATTTGATTCTCAGTGTCCTTTACTCTACTGTTGATTCCGTGTAAATTATTCTTTATTTCAGTTCGTGTAGCCTTCATTTCAAATTGGTACTTTATTATGTTATCGATTTTCTCAGTTATTTCCCTAACAGTCTGCTTAAACATCCTTATAACCATTATTCTGAACTCTGTATCTGTTAGCTTGCTTGGATCTATTTCATTTAGTTCCTCTTCTAGAGATTTCTTCTGTTCTTTCCTTTGTGACATGTTTCTTTGCCTCCACATTTTGGCTGCTTCCAGGTGTTTGTTTCTATGTATTAGTAGAGCTGCTATGTCTTCTGGAATTTGTAGAGTGGCTTTGTGTAGTAGGTGTCCTGTAGGGTCCAGTGGCTCAGCCTCCCCGGTCACCTGAGCTGGGCCTTCTAGGTGCACCCCTGTGTGGGCTGTGTGCACTCTCCTGTTGTAGTTGAGCCTTGGTTGCTGTTGGCATCCCTGGGAGGAACTCCCCCTCAGGCCAATCAGCTGTGAGGACCAGCTTCAACTACAGCCAAAGAGCTGCTGTGCTGGAGACACCCTTATGGATCAGGATTTACTTCAGTGGGGCTTTGGTGTTCACCAAGTGCTCCCCTTGAGTGTCACTCGTGGATGTCGTAGGGCTGTAATCCAGCGTGGTCGAGTCTGAGCACCAGGTGCACTGTCTCTGGGGCCTCCCAGGAGGTGCAAAGTCAGCCTGTGCCAGTGCCTTGCTCAGGGCCACCCAGCATGAGCTACACAGCAAACCGCAGTTGGCTGCTACTTGTGCTGGGCTTGGTGTTGTCCAGGAGAGGCCAAGCTATGAGCCAATGCAGCTGCCACTAGTGCCAGGCCTGGGGCCACTTATCAAGTTGTATGGGGCTGTTGCTTGTTTGAGAGATTTTAAGAAAGTCCTAAGCATGAGGCTGGAGAGGCCACTTGCACAGAAAAGCCCCTGGAAATGGCCTGGATGAGCTGCAGGTGGGGAGGGGTGGGGCCTCCAGGAATCACGGGGCTGGGCCAAAGGTGTGTCAGTTGCTGGCGATTCAAATATGGCGCCTGCCTGCCGGCTGTGTGCGGGAAGGACTCGCCAAAGGAGCAATGGCCTCCGCCAGCCCTTCTGCTTGGGAGGAAGCTGCCTCTCCACCTCTCGCCTGGATTTCAGGCAGGTTAGTTCCTCCCCAAGTGTCCCAGGTCCTTTCAAGCTGCTGCCCAGCGCTGGGCTCATAGGGAGCGGGTCCGAGTGAGTCCGTGTGCGGGCCCTTTAAGAGGAGAGCCTGGGGCTCCCACAGCCTCCGAGACCCTCAGGGACAGTCCCCGCTGGTTTCACATCCCGAAGTTGTGGGGATGTCTCTTCCTGGCCTGGAGCCCTGGGCTGAAGGCCTGATGGGGGGCTGGGACCCCTCCCTCCTCCGGGAAACCTCCACTGCCGAGATTCCCTCCTGGGTTTCAACCGCGGCACCAGGTGTGGGCCCGCGGCCGTGTCTCCGCGATTCAGCCCCGATCCTCCCTCATCTGCGCCCCTCCTACCACTCTCAGTGCTTCTTCAGCTCCCTGGTTGTAGGGCTTCTGTTCAGCCAGATTTCAGGAGACTCTGAGTGATGGTGGTTCTGTATTTTAGTTGTAATTTTGATGTGGTTGCGGGAGGCAGCAGGTGCAGTTGTTACTTACGCCACCATCTTGTTGATACCCTCATGACTTTTCTTTTAACCAAGGTTTTATCAGTGCTACAGAAAGGTAGCCAATGAACTCCATGGAATCTCATCTCATCCCTTCAGCCTTTGGTGGAAGTGTTCAACTTATACAATATCAAAAAACAAGTGTGGGTGTGGGATGGGGCCTCAGTAATCAGTCTTTGACCATTCATGAGTTAACTGTATTTTCTCATGAAATGTACAGCAAGCTGTCTGTAAGTATTATTTATATAAGGAAGGCAGACTATAACAGAGTCCAGTCTGGGCACTTGAGAGCTGAAAGGGTCCTTGTTGGGTTCAAAGAGCTCTTTCTGAAACAGCAAGGGCTGTATGGATGCTTTTTCTGGATCTCGGGTTTGCATAAGTTTGGCCTCTGAGGTAAGGTGAATGTGACATAATGTAGAGAAGTCAGAAATTTGGATAGATACTGAAAACACTTAGAAAATGCTTCATTGGACCCAAAGATGCTGGTACTGAGAACAGTGTCTCTGCAGGAGTTAGATGAAAGCAGGTGGAGAGCAAGCATGTTCACCTGACACTTTCCCACTAGCCCACGGTGGCTCCCTCATCTTCTTGAATGGCGCCTTTTACATAAAATGGATGATGAATATGTGAACTGGGTGTGTGAAGTTTTTAGATCCAAGTCCTGCCTTAGAGTAATATCCTTTTACATGTAATCAACACAATGTTGATTTGGTTCTGAATGGAGGGAAATCAGGCTATTTGGGACTGAAGCTCTAACCAGGTTTGGGATGTTTTCCTCCTGGCATCAGACAAACCCATTTAACTTTGTAAAATGAGTATCCTAATCTTAACATCTAAATGAGATTTGAAGCTGCAAAGGTGGCCCATGTTGTTCTCTCTCCCACTCCTTCCCCAAAGCATATGGCGGTATAACAGGTTGCTTGGCACAAAACTGGCAACTCGATTATTTGTTGAATGAAATCTAGTTGGGCAAAGGGCATATTTAAAACAAAACCAGGTAAAAACAGCCTCAAAACACAAAGGAACCCCACGGTCTGGGAAAACATATTTGTCAAGGAAGAATCTGATAAGGGGCTAATTTCCAAAGTGTACAAAGAACCCATACTACTCAGCAAGAGGAAGACAAACAACCCAATTAAGAAATGGGCAAAGGGCTTGAATAGACACTTCTCCAAAGAGGACATATGGATGGCCAAGAGACACATGAGAAAATGCTCAACGTCACTAATCATCAGAGAGATGCAAATTAAAACCACAATGAGGTATCACTTCATACCTGTCGGAACGGCTAACATCAACAAATCAACAAATGACATGTGCTGGCGAGGGTGTGGAGAAAGGGGAACCCTAGTACACTGCAGACTGGTGGGAATGCAGACTGGTGCAACCACTATGGAAAACAGTATGGAGGTTCCTCAAAAAATTAGAAATGGAGCTGCCTTTTGACCCAGTGATTCCACTCCTAGGAATGTATCCTAAGAATCCTGAAACATTAATCAGAAAGAATATATGTACCCCGATGTTCATAGCAGCACAGTTTACAATAGCCAAGATCTGGAAACAGCCCAAGTGCCCGTCAGTAGATGAGTGGATAAAAAAGCTGTGGGACATCTACACCATGGAATACCACGCAGCTGTAAAGAAGAATCTCGTACCCTTTGGGACAGTATGGATGGACCTGGAGAATATTATGCTAAGTGAAATAAGCCAGGCAGCAAAAGACAAACATCACATGATCTCGCTTATACATGGAATCTAAAGAACTTAATAAACTGATGAACAGAATAGATTCAGTGACATGGAAGCATAGATGAGACTGAAGAATGTCAGAGGGATGGAGGAGGGCGGGTGGGTGGAGGGGGAGAGAGTAACCAAAGAATTTATATGCAGATATGCACAACCCAAGGACACGGACAATGGTGGGGAGAGGGACTGGGGAGGGGGAAGGGACGGGGTGGAACGGGTCATTGGGGAGAAAAAGGGACATCTGTAATATTTTAAACAAAAATAAAATTAAAAAAAACACACACACACAAAAAAACACATGGAGCCTCGAAGACAGAAAACACCTAAAATGTCTGGGGTGACGAGGAACGTTCGAATGATCTGGAGCTGTCTGGAAATGAGAGAGATGGCCTGAACCATCCATTACTATCTTGATGTCCCATGGGGACAGCACCCTCCCCAACACACCACCCAGGTGGCTGGTGTAAAAGCCCATTGTGAAAACATATTCTCCACATCATGACAGGGTCCAGCACCTGCCTCAAGCTCATTCTGAGAGGGCAGGACAGTTCAGCACCAAGAGCCAAGTGGCCCAGAAAGGACCTGGAGATCCAGCAGGAAGATGGGACAGTTCCAATGGTGACCTAGACCAGGGCTTCTGGAACCTCCATCAGCTCACAAGTCCACTGGGGTCTCAGATGCAGATGCAGCTGCTGCAGGTCAGGGTGGGCCCAGGAACCTGCATGTCTTGTGGCTCCCGGGAGCCTGTGCTGCTGGTCCTCTGAGGGCCACACTGGGAGTGGCTTCCCTCCTGCTCACCTGCTACTCACAGCTCAGGTTCAATTGCCTTCTAAGTCTTCACTGAGTAGACTATGCAGAATCAGTGATAAGCAACCACTTTCAAGACTTGATGAGGAAGACACCAGCACATTTAGTTAACCTCAGAAACGCAAGATTTCTTAACATCATACTTTATCAAGTTTCATATTTGTGCAGAGAAAACTGGGCTACCAGATTCCAAGCTTAATAAATATGTATAGAAAGAAAAAAAAAAAAGCAGATACTTTGGGTGGTGGGTACACGACGCAATATACTGATGATGTATCATAGAATTGTACACTTGAAGCCTATGTAATTTTATTAACCAATGTTACCCTAATTAAAAAAAGACAACTTTGACCAAAAAACCCAAAACAAACAAACAAAACAAAACCAGGTAATAACATGATTTAATAACATAAAATAAGCAAAGCTGTGAGCCCTCTTCGGTTCAGGGAGTACATCTTGTAAGAAAACTGGAAACATTAAACATTAAAAGGGCAAAACACTGATATTCAGAGTAATCAGTTGTCTGTTTATATTACTGATTATATATAAAAATCTGATATCCCCCTTTTGACATTAAGTGAGTTAACCTTGCTACTCTAAGGGTTCCTGGCTACTTTCCTGATCAGATGGTACATTAAAACTCTGCCTGGCCAGATAGCTCAGTTGGTTATAGTGTCCTCCCTATACCCCAAGGTTGCGGGTTTGATCCCTAGTCTGAATACATACAAGGAGCAACCAATGAATGCATAAATAAGTAGAACAAGTCAACGTTTCCCTCTCTCTATAATCAATTTAATAAAACCCCCAAACTCTGCCTTGGCACTTGGTAGCAATGCCTTCAGTAAAATTATCCCTTTATATCCTTGCTATATAAAGACCTAAGGCAGAGGTCTGTGAGGTTAGAAAGTTCTGAATTAAAGAGGCAGAATTTAAATCACAAAAAATCAATCCAATCCACTATTTCTTAACAGGACAGCTGGTATTTTGGTTTGTGGTGGGAGGCTTCAATGAAGTTTTGCCCCTTGTTTCTTTTGTAATACAAGAAAAAAAATCACTCAAAAGTGAAACTTTTAGTATTAAGCTAAAGTAAAATGATTAATATGGTTCCTTAGATTTGTTTTTATAAAAATAAAACCCACCACACTATATTGGGTAAAACCATTTTATTAACTGACCAAAGCACTTCATTTTGTTTTCTGATTTGAGGTAAAACCATTAAACATGGTTCACAAGAAAATACAAGGAAAATACTATTCAACTACAATTACAAGAGTTTGAAACTTCACTAGTTGTTCACGTAACACTTTTACAAGTTCATACAACTGTACCTGTACAGTCTACTTAAGCTAAGTTTATTGTTAACCGTAAGATCAATATCAAAGACCTAGACACTTGACTACTACTCTTGCAGTGGCTCGTTTCATGACAGAAGAGTTAACTGTTACCACCTTATGAAAAACCACTTAGCTAATGATGTGTACTGTTTCCTCATTATTCAGGGGTGTGTGAAGGCTCTTAGGAGAGCAAACACCAGATCTACATGCCCCTCATGTCAATCACGTAAAATAACCATTGCCGCACCATGAACATGGATGGAGGTTGGGAAAACAGCCCTATAATGTTTGTGTATTTAGGTTTTTAGGCAAGCCACATGATTTTTCCCAAAGCTTTCTTTTGAATGTTCAGATTGTGTTTTAATCCTCACTGTAGAGAACAGTTAGTGAGGGCGTCCAAGTGTCTGAAGGAAGACAAGTGTCTGAAGGAAGACAATGATGCCGTCTAGAAACAATTAATGTATTTCTTCCAACTAAGCCCAGCTTTGAGATTTAATTTTATTACTGGATAGCTCTCTCTAATGAATATCAAAGACTTTGGGACACTGCAGATTTGCTTTAGAGATGGAAATCATGCAGTTAAGTCCATTGAGAATAAGGAACTCACTCACTTTAGAGAACATCATGACTAAAAGTTGATCCTTTGTTCTTAGTGCTGGAAGGACTTTACACATTTTACATTTTTACCTGTTTGAGGGAAATACTCCAGTCTTACCCATGTTTCAGGAAAAACAAATTTAAATTCAGCCTGTACTAACTAAAGATAGAAGAAACACAGCACTAACATTTGTGTTACAGCACTGCAGTTCACTTTCTGCATTTATGACACACAAACATCATGCACCCTAAGAAGTTAATTTTTTCAGTGTCACTAGTGATGTTAATTAAAAAAATTTACAGCAAGTTCAAAACTTCTAAATATTGAAATCACCACATTTTAAAGACAGACTGGAATGTTACAAATGATTCTGCAAAATACAAAAATAGATATGCATCCTTGAATGCTTTAATCGTTTTTCCGAGCATTCTCATCTTTTGGTTCTTCCTCATCTGAGTACACGGTGGGCTCCTCCCCCTCCTTCAGCAGTTTGCCCACATGATGATACTTGACTGGAGGTGGAGAAAACACAAATGGTCATTCTCGTGCTTGATAGGAAATCACTACCACATTTCACATTAAAATGTTTATTACAGGCCTTTCAATCTCCGCAGCAGTGAGTTGGGCTTCTGAGAGTTTTGTTGAGAAGGCAGAAATATAAAACAGCAATTCTGACAATGAGTGTGCAATAAGTATACAATCAGAGTGTTTAGAAGGCTCATTATGAGTTAGTTAGAATATGCTTTAGAAAATGTGCAGAAAGATTTGGGGAGGGATTTCTAGAATATGAAGATACCACATACAAAAGCATGCCAGTGAGACTGAACATACCTGGGAAGCAATAAAGAGACCAAGTTGGCAGTAGAAGAGGAGTAAGGCTGTCCAAGCAGTGTGGGGAAATATTATGAAGGATGTGGAAAGCCAGCCTGAGGAGTTTGGACTTATCCTATAGGTGGCAAAGGGCACTGAAGGTTTATGACAAAGGTATGACAAGGTAAAATAGTGCTTTGGCAGCAACGGTATCACTATGGTGTTGAGGGCAGATTACAGTAAGGAGAGACCAAAAACAGGGTGACCAGGAGGCCAGCAAGCATGGAAGGAACAAGAACCAGGAATGGGGGGGGGGGTCAGTGTGGGAAGTAAAGGGAAGAACATGCAATAAAGGAGAACTGCAAACATGAGTTAATGGAGTGAAAACTGGAGATTCCATGGACCGAAATGGGGACTTTGGAGGGGATCATGACGGATTTATTACAAGGACTGGAGAAGTTAGTATTGGCAAGCAGGTCCTTGTAAACTTATGATAAAGTTCAATCAAATTGTGGGGACAGAAACCATATTGTAGGGAGTAAGGAGGTAGAGAGAGGAAATGAAGCAGAGCTCAGGGACAACCACTTATTAGATGGTCGTTTGACAGTGGAGGGAATGAATGATAGTCTAGTGGATGAACCAGATAGCAGATGAAAATTTTCCCCAACACCAGGAAAAAGCTACACGTTGTTAAAGCAAGTAGTAAAGGAGGCAGAGCACTGGAGATGTTGGAGAAAACAGATTTAAGAGGATAAACTGGAATGCAGAAGACTTGGGAAGAGATGGGGTCAGCAAGCCACCACCATAATGGCTGTATCTTAGCAGCCAAACTAATGCAGGGTTAATCATCTCAATGTCAGAGGCCAAGAGGACAGCCTCCACTTTCCGAATATAGGTAGGAATTAAAGGAGTACCCAACCTGTCTAACCAGGTAATCCGACCTGCTTTTGTGTGAAATAATCACCAGGATCAACTGGAATTTACCTATCTAAACATATTATAAAGGTTCCTAGGGTGCTTAGGACTGTGCAAGACAAATAAAAGCTGGAGGAGCTTGAGAAACCTGCCTTAAGGGGAATCCACATGAGCCCCGAGTACAGCTGAAGTTTCACAACAGTATTTGGGACTAGCCTTAGTTCAAGCAGGAGAGGGGGCGGGGAACACACTTTCTACCTCACTGATGAAGGCAAGTCCTAGAAAATAGAGCTTTGTAAGTTATAAATTACAGCTCATTGGTTTCATATAGAAGAATCTATTGTTACAAAGGCATCTTGAGGATGCAAAAAATGAGGGACTATGTTAGATAGCTAAAATATGTTTTCCAAGTAAAAAGACTTGCCTCTAGACTTGAAAGCTATACTTAGCCTGATTTGGATCCAAACTCTAAAGGTAGAATCATATCTGGATAATTATTAACCAACAACTCTCTCTGAAGTCAGCATTAGTTACAAAGGAAATGGTTGGATTTAGCCAAAAAAAACAAAAACAAAACAAAACAAAACAAAAAGTAATATTTAACTGATTATAGAGAACAGCAAATAGAACATCACATTTTAAGTGGGGGAAAAAAAAAATCTTCCTAAAAGAAATGATCATGGTCTTTCTGCACTGTTTCAAAGCTGGGAAAGATTATTATTCACATTCTTAGCAATGAAATATTGCTAAAGGGATCACTAAACACTTAAATTTGACAAAAACCAATTTCTCAGGGCTCAAAATCTGAACTTAACCTCTAACCTTACTTCTCTCCCCCAAAGACCTCAGCCCATAATAGAAGCCAGGAAACAAGTGTCTCTTTTTTTTTTCCTTTTAAAAAATGCAGATACCATTGTTGCCGGGCACGTTATAAGCATCACTGAGACTCAAAGAGAAGCTGTTTTGTAGAATACAAGTCTCCCATTCTCAACAGAAATGTGGGCTGCTTTTAAACAGCAAGCTCTACAAGCGAGGGCTTATGAAAACCCCTCTTTCTGTAGCCACGATGGCCGTTCTCCTTTCCCCTCACACCAACCACCAAATCCTAATGTGGAATCTATGCAAACCTTTCAAAAACTAAAAAAACCAGAAACCTGAGATTCCATAGAGAACAAGCTAAAAATTGGTATGCAATCATGGCAAGTGACTCAGCACTGCTGCAATTACTTCAAGCCATGAACTTGATCCGTCCAAGACTCAGGAGCCTATCAAAATGCTCCCAAGTCTCAGGTTGTTTAGTAATAACTATTGGACTGCCCTGAATCCCATTACTGGTCGAAATTTGATCCAGGCACAATTGAAAAAAATGCTTACAAGTGAACTGAGAGTCCCAGTCACTCAGGGTCTCCTGTTGGGCAGCAGTGAGGTCAGAAAGATCATCATACTCGTCCTTCAGAGCTTCCTTATCCAGGCAAAATGTGGCGAGGCCCCTGGATGCATCTCTTCCAGCAAAGACCCCATACGGCCCCTCTTTAGAAACAAAACAAAACCAAAGACACAATCTTTATTAGACAGACAATTTCTCTGTGGTTTATACACAGAAAATGGCTTCCTTACCCATCAACATAGAAAGCCCCCTTTTGGAATATCCAATTCTATTTGGAAACCATAAGTGATGTTGATATTTTGATCATTATGTAGTGGATATTAAAAGGCCTATTGTTATTAAACTTATTTAAATAACTAAAACAATCAAAATGTTATGCATTATCATCCATTTCCTATGATTTTCAAATAGCTAATAAAAAAGCCATAAATGATTATCTTCTAGTGTGGGGGGAGGGGTGCTGGTGGGGACTAATCCAAGATAGTATTGAGTACATGGGTCACAATTCAGCTTTAGGAGATTGAAAACGGAGTCTGGTTCTGTTCTAGGCACCTGCGCTACACCCAAAGTTATGGTTTCTTAAGATAATAAACACTAAGGTTTTAGTAAATGAAAACATTTCCTTATAAACGTCAACAGAATCTTGCTTGCGAGAGTATATTAAACACTAACATGTGGCATCTGCAGGAGAAATTCTTTTATGAGATTATCAGTGGTTCAGAAATCTACCCACGTTACATAATCTTCACTGTCAATAAAAGAGATAGAACAGAGATCAACTCTGTCACTCTGGTTTTGGTAGGCTTGAAGAGAAGGCTAAAAATCTTAAAATTTTCATGGAAAATAGAGTCCGAATCAATATCCCCAAATAATTCTATAAAACATTAGAATGCTGTTATATATATTACACTGGACCTTTGTCTAAAAGAGCAGAGAATTATTGTGTAGGTACTTAAAGTAGATATTCAGACTTGCTTAAATATGGAACAAATAAATGAAAAGAATCCAGTGTACTTTAAACAATGTGTTTCCCCAAAGGTTGGTTGAGTAGCAACCCTGACATTAAACTTTGTAGGTAACCACTATGCCAAGTATAAGTAAGGGGTCAAGTTTCAATACAGCCTGGTCAGTCAAAAACCTCAATCCACCAGTACTTTATCTTTTTTACAAATTAAATGAAATTTATTATCAACTTTGAAATGCAAATAAGATTCCAAAGAAAATGGTTATTTTTAATCATCATTATATGCTACTATTTCCACCAGAGAAGGCAAAAAACAACAGCAAACCTTCAGTTTCCTAATGGAAATAGTAGCATCTAGTGCTTAAAAATAGGCCAATTGCACTGGCTTGGACCTCATCATTTCAGAAATTGTGGTCACAGAATACTTAAACACAGTCTGAGGGGAGCATTAAAGGACTTTGAAGAATGTGTATTATTCACCAGAATGTACATTAACTAGAATGTAAGCTCCATGAGTGGAGATTTGTGTGTGTGTGTGTGTGTGTGTGTGTGTGTTCACTGTCATATCCCAGCACCTACACAAGTGCCATGTATAGAATAGGCACTCGAATGAATAATACTTAGGAATCCTTTGTAACATGAAGTCTCCTTCCCACACAATGTTACATATTCATGGGCTCATGGGACAGTGCAGGGTCCAGACTTAAGAGATCTCACAGGGGCCATCATTTTAAAGAGGGACAACTAAGGCCCAGAGAGAACAATGCTTGGCACTGGGTCACATAGCTGGTCAATGATCCAACCAGGGCTAAAACCCAGTTTGCTTGACTCCCAGTTTTGTGCTTTTTGCACAGGCCTACATTCCTCTCAATGACTGCAAATTAAAATCATGATGATGCCCACATGCATGTGTTTTGACTACTTTATGGTGTAGCTCAGTAATAACTGGTATTTACACGATTATGTTTATTGATAATGCCTCTAGGTGTGCCACCATAAGTGACAAATAATACAGGTGGGGTTTTCAAGTTATTTTGCCAGTTACATATCTGCAGAAAGTAGATCTTCTAAATGATCCACAAGGAAAAACTGCTAAGTGGGAGAGTTCCTTAAGAATTTTAACACATCTGAATTTGATTAGTTGCACCGGGAGAGTAAAAAAGTAGGAGTGGAGATGGCCAGATTGCTGCCTTCTATACTCTCCAGAGCAGCAAGGAAGAGAGCGGGTCAGTGGTCAGTGTGCACATACTCGCCCAGCTCTCTGGTTTTACAGTCCATATCGGAGGAGCTAAAATCTCCTCTCCTCTCTTCAAATATGTATTCTATAAAGGAGGACTTTCAAAACCGGGCTGCATCTACAACTGGCCTGGAGAAGCAGTGTGTTAAATGCAGATTCCTGGGGATCTTCCCCACAGAAACTCTTCTGTTGTTATGGTGATTAGGCCAGAAATCTGTATTTTTTTTCTCATTCTCACCAGGTGATTCTGATCCAACTGGGCTTGAAAAGCCTCATCTCTAAGGCCTCTTCAAGCCTGCCGGTTCCAACAGATCTGCGGCCTTCCACCCTCATTTCTCTTCTGGTTGGCTTTTCCTGAATCCCCACACCCAGTAGCCTTCATAGCCCTACCCCCTTTGTTTCTCAGGATCCTCCCACTTATCCCTCCCTCCATTTTTAATTTTTTTTGGCTTCTGGTCCTTTCCTGCCATAGGCTACTGTATTACCTGCTCATCTTGCTACATTCCCATTGTCCGCCACATTCGGCTTTTATTCCTCTCTCAACCAGCTCCCTTCTCCCTATGGAACCTCTCTTGTTCGCCTTCCAGCTTCTCCCCGTCTGCCACACACAGCGCGCGCACATACACCAAACACATGCCACAAACATACCTGACACACGCCATACTCCACGCGTACACACACACACACTCCTGACAAGCCAAATACACTGACTACGCACACACAGCGCGCACTCACATCACACGTACGATGCTTCTACCTGCTGCTAATCCCACGTCCCTTTCCCTCTCCCACACCCTCACATTCCACCATGGCTACTCCTGGCGTCAGCGGCCTTCGCCCTCGCGTCCTCTTCAAGGCTGGGCGTCCCTCTTCCCGCTGGCCCCCCCATGCCACCCTTAAGACACCACCACCCTCCTTCCAGGAATCCCCAAACCCGACACCTTCAAAAAACCCCTAACATTGCGTTCGGCTGAGTCCTCCACATTCCCTTTCCTGCCTCGAGATCTCACCCACCCAACCCTGGTTTAAGCGCATCAGCCTCTCCACACACACTCCCTCATCGAGGCGCTGGCGCCGCGGGGCGGGGAATCTGCGCCCCCACTAGCCCGCAGCCCTTCCAGAGCGCCCCTTGCCCCCTGCCCGCTGGGGAAGCCTCCCTGCCACCCCGCCCGCCTCTCCGTCTGCCCGCCATCCTTCCCCCAGGGGCTCCCCGCTCCCTCCTCCCCCTTCCCAGATTCATCCCGGAGCCTGGGCCCTTTCTTTTGTTTCCACGCCCCGGGGGCCGCCCGCCGTACCTGGTCCGTAGAACTTGCGGCCTTTGGTCACGTCGAACACCTTGCCGTTGATGGCCATGAGTATGCGCGGGTCCTGGACGCCGTCGAAGCGCCGCAGCTCCGCAGGGGTGAAGTCGCGCCGTTTAAGGCGGGGCAGCGGGGGTGGCTCGTCGTCGTCGCTGTCGCCGCCGGCAGCGGACTGGTCCCCGCGCACGATCTTGTAGAGCAGGAAGATGCAGAGGCCGAGCAGCAGCAGGTTGAGCGGCGAGGTGAAAATCTCGTTCAGCAGCCCGCCTTCCAGCTCGCTCGGATCGGCGCCCGTAGCCACCGCCTCCTCGGCAGCCATGATCGCTGGTGCTAAGGTTGGGCTGGACTCGGAAGGCTCCGGAACTTGCTGCTTTCTCCTCCCTCTCGGAGAGCTAGTGGCGCGCCTGGCTCGGCGAACTACGACTAGTCAGGGGAGGAGGCGGGGCCGAAGTGGGCGGAGCGTCCTAGCCCTGACTCTCTAGAAGCTGCGGATGCGCGCTGCTGGGCCGAGTCCCGCTCCGCCCAGCTCGGCCCCCCACCTTCCTGTCGTTTGTGGCTCCCCTCCCCCAGCTGCATCCAGCCTCCCCTGCTACTGAAATAGCTGAGTCCACCCCTCAGCTCCACCTGCGGGGACCGGATCCGCCCCCCCCCCCCACGACACCACCCTCACGCCATCCTCTGGGTCCCCTGGACTCCGCGCGCTGTCCAACCGCGCAACCCGCTAGCTCCCGACCCCCTCCGAGAGGCATGCTCCGCTCGGTTCTGATGGAAGCCCCCATCTACCACCTGATGCGCGCCAAACACAGACTCCATTTCTCTGGCTTCAGGCTTCTCCCCCGCCTTCCATTCCAAAGACTCCTCTTTCCCCGGCCATCCCTCAGGACCACGAGGCTCTTATTGGAGACAGGAAACTCACTCCTCGAGCTCCGGTTTCCCCCTTCAAGACCCAGCCTACCCATTTCCACCTCAGGAACCCCCATTTGCTCTCTTTGACGCTCTTTTTCCAATCCTCCCCCGAGATGATGTGGGGCGGACACCCCTAGTATAGCTGAAGTCAGTGCACAGGCCCTTTCGGACAACTCTCCCAATATCTGGGGAAACGGGTCAGATCAGCCGATTTACTCTGGAAAACTAAACCCTTTTACAGTCGCTAATTTGTTCAGTCCCAACCCATCAGCAATCAACTTTCTGTCGTTGCTCTTTTTTGTGTGTGTTGCGGAGGGGGGGGGGGGTTGCTTAGAATAATTAGCAAAGTTTCTTTGTTTGGCAGCGTTCTTCTATTTGAAATCTGTCGAGCTACCCTTGACAGTCAGATGAAGGCAGGAGTTTGTAATAATCCTAGGTTTGGGTCCTTCTTTTCCTAGGTATTTCATCTGGCGTTTGATGTGCTAACCAGCTGCACAGGAGCGGGCCTTGCGGAGGCTTTCCATACCCTTTAGAGTCTTTTCTGACCTTCTTTATTGTGTCGGGAGGGGGGGGGGCGGAAGAAAGGATAGAGGCGGTCAAATAATTAAAAGCAAGGGTTGCCCACATCTGCAGCCCAGAGCTGTACTTTCCCATCAGGAATTCTGTTCGATTGCTCATAATTTACTCCCCCTCCCAACACGCTGGAGTCTTGAGAGAATTGGCTTCTTACCAAAGAATTCTCAAAATTTCTGGCACAAACTACTTCTATCCCTGTCCCCCACCCCATCTTCTTAGATCATTTAAAAGTGCATATGAGCTGAACGATCTCTAAACGGTCCCACGCTTTTTTTTTTACACAGGTCTAAATTTAGGATTAACTGAAATGGCCTTCTCAGATCTTTTGTCAAACCTCTTCAATTTAATCAAAGGGAAACAGGCTCAAAGTTGGCTGTACTTAGAACCTAATTACCTTTTTAAAAATTGTATGGCCAAGACAATTTTACAAACCAACTAACTTGTGAAAAATATTTTCGTTTGCAATCCATATGACAAAGTGTAGATATCCTTTAAGAGATCATTTTAATTGATAAGAAAATCCAGAAGATTCTAATCAATAAATGGGCAATAATGGAAATAGGTAGTTCACAGAAGAGGGGATACTGGTGAATGAACATATGAGAAATCTTCAGTCTTACTAGCTATGAAAAATGGAGATAGCATCATCACCGACCGCTTCCCCATAGGTGAAATAAAAGAAAAAAAAGGTGATATACAATGCTGGAAAGAGAATGGTGAGACTCTTGTCACACTGTTGGGACGAGTCAACATTGGTATAACCTTTTGTTATCCATAAAAATATTTTCTACCCATTAATCCCACTTCCAGAAATCTACTTTTTGATCCAATAATTCCATCTTTAGGAATCCATCCCAAGGAAATAGTCAGAAATGCAAACAAATATTTCATTACTAAGATGCTCACGAGAGAATACTTTTTAATATGGAAAAAACTAGAAAGAACCTGAATGTTCAACTTTAAGAAATAGATAATTAATCAGCTCGAACTGTGACAAAACCATAAAATGGTGTATGATTCAGCCATCCAAATATTATTATGGTGTGGGAGAATACTTATGTTTTAATCTTAAGAGAGTAAAACAGGATATAAAACTATGTACAGTATAAACTCAACCCTGTAAAAAATGCATAAAAGGAAGCCTGAAAGGAAACATGCTGAAATGTTAACTGTTGTGATTGTTAGCTTCTTCTTTATACTTTTCCACATTTTCCACAATGAGCATATGTCACTTTTAACCTCGGGTATAGTTTATTATTTCTTTCCTGAAAAAATGTAGAGAGGTAATACATGTTCACTATAACAATACGTATGTGTATAAAGTAAAAATTGAAACTCATCTCCATCTCCCACTCCCCAAAACTATCTTTAAATCTGGCCCACACATTAGCAGTTTGGTTTATATTCCTGCAGACACATATCACACACACACACACACACACACAAATTTTGTTTTACCAAATTGGGAAATTCTTAAAATAATAAACAATTCATCAGTTTTTATTCTAATAAAAAGAGATACAAAGTAAAAAAACAACAACACAAAAACAAAAAAAACAAGCCATTAGCTCCCACCCAGATAACCCTTATTGGAATTTTTTAAAGGTCATATTCATTTAAGGTAATAAAGTTCAAACTCTAGAAAGATACAAAGCATAAATTAAAGCCCTTCTGCCCACTCTCTTCTCAAATGAAACCACTGTTGAAAGTGGGAGGTATGTCAGACAGACAAGTATGTCAGAAGACAAGTACTATATCTCTTATATGTGGAATCTAAAAGACTACAAAGTGGAATGGTGGTTACCAGGGGCTGGGAGAATTGGAAAGATGCTGTTTAAGGGTACAAACTTGCAACTAGCAGATAAATAAGTCTTGGAGCTCTAATACACGGTATAGTGAATATAGACACCAAAACTGTATTATAAACATTAAACTTGCTAAGAGGCTAGATCTGAATTGTTCCCACCAGTAGAAGAAATGCCAATTATATGATATGGACAGAGGTGTTAGCTGACTCTACAATGGCAGCCATATTACAATATAAATTTATCAAATCAATGTATTGCACACCTTAAACTTACACAATGCTATATGTCATTTAAAAATTATATCTCAGTTTTTTAAAAGCAGGGGAAATCTTTTTATAACAGGTTGGGGGTTTATAATTTTCATTTATCACAGTCCATAGTCCATTCTGCTACAATCTGTAGTCCCTTGGAGGGGTAAGAGTAAAGGAAGTCTCACTTCACAGAGGGTAGAAAATGTGTGCAATTTAAAACCTCAAGAAATGATACAGCTTGAAAATATAAATGTTTTCAAAACAGATTTGATGTTAAATAAAGTGGGCTCTTAGATAACACTGGGATGCTGAGATTGTTGAAGAAAAGCATCCCACCATTCTGCCTTATGTCACTATGTTGGGTGGAAAAGTCTTTGCCAGAGTGGCAATTCTCAAGTTCTCTGGAAGTCAGCAAGGTATTCCTGACTAACAAGTCCTCTCTAGAACATGAGAGTTGCATTCTATATGCTCTTTGGCTTCAGATCAATTTGCTAAGACTATGTACTTGACCTGAGGACTACTTATTTCCCAAGATATATGTTAAGTCTTCTAACATTTTCAAACTTCCTGCCTCCTTTAAATTATATTCAAAGTTTTAAAAGAAGTTTTAAAGAGAAATAAGACAATTGAGTTATTAGCTAGAAAATGTGTGGGAAGTAATTCATCCTCACCAGTAATCAAATAAGCCCAAAGGAACATATTAACAACATGCCATTTTCATTATTCAAATTACTATTTTGCTTTTTGTTTCTTAAAACTTTTTAAGAATAGTAATACTCAGTGTTGGCAAGCATGCAGCAGGAGAAGCACTCTGACACAATGCTGGTGAGAGTGAAATTTCTAGAATGAAATATTCGTTCTGTTCACCAATGTATTTAGGCCCCTAGACCATGTCTGCCATGTATTAGGTGATCAATAAATACATATTTGTTGAATTAAACTCTATTGTATGTAGATACAGAACTTCTAGAAAACCCTTTTAGCAATATACATCAAGAGCTTCAAATTATCCATAACCTGTGACTAAGGAATCTAACTTCTAGAAACTTTTCCTAGGGAAGTAGTCAGAGATGTGAACAAAGATTTGTATAGAAAAGCCACAAAGCATAATATATAGTAGCGAAAACTGGAAACAACATAAGTATACAAAGATGTTTCCCATCTCACTCAGAGTAAAAGCCCAAAGTCCGTATAGTGATCTACAAAGCTCTACAGGGTTTGTACTGCCCCACCCTACCCTTGCCTTTAGGAATTTAAGACCACGGCTTCCCACTTCCTTCCCTGTCACTCTACTGCAGCCACAGTGGCCTCCTTGCTGGTCCTAAAACAATCAGGCATATTCCAATTCCTCTGTACCTGTGATTCCTTTGCTGGAATGCTCTTCCCCAAATATCCTCATGGATCATTCCCTCGTTGCTTTCAAATCTCAAAACACCCTCCTTCAACTCTCCATCCCTTTCCCTGGCTTTGTTTTTCTCCATCACTGCTTCCTAATATACAGTATCATTTACTCACCTTTTGGTTATCTCCTCCAACTTGAATATAAGCTACAAGAGAACAGAGATTTTGTCTACTTCCCTCACTTTTATATCCCCTGTACTTAGAATAGTGGCTGGCATATAGTGGGTGCTCAATAAATATTTGTGGATTCAAATTGATTTGAATATGAAAATCCATTATTTGAAATATACATGCACAGAAAAAAAATATGAAGGAAATACACCTAAACAGAGTTCAAATTTTTAAAGGATAAAAAAACCAAAACTCTAAAGTTGTTGTCCTGGCTGGTATGGCTCAGTTGGTTGGGCATTGTCCCGTGCACCAAAAGGTTGAGGGTTCCATTTCTGGTCAGGGCACATGCCCGGATGGCAGGCTTGATTCTTGGTAAGGGGTATGCAGGAGGCAGTGATCAATGTTTTACTCTCACATTGATATTTCTCTCTCTCTCTCTCTCTCTCTCTCTCTCTCTCTCTCTCTCTCCCTATCTCTTCCTCTCTCTTTAAAACTAAATTTAAAAATCTTTAAAAAGAACTCTAAAGTTGCCAACTATGTCTTGAGTAATAAAAGCATATGGATTCCATATTTTCCATTTCAGAAACTAGAGTAGATAATACTTGGTAATGAGATTGTAAAGAGACTCAAAAGGGAGCTGGCCATCCACATCCACTTGACCATCTTCTATTGAGTCTTGCTCTGCGTTAGGCTCTGTGGCAGATGCTGGGGATGCAAAGTCTTTCTCCTCAAGAATGGAGCTCACCATCTAGCAAAAGGAGACAGACAGTCAAAAGGTAATAGATGCTGTAGTTGAGGTCTGCACGCCATCAGGGAAAGATAGGCAAAGGAATAATGGGAGGTTTGATCTAGGAAGGTTCACACAGGAGGTGATATTTGAGCTGAGTCTTTAAAATATTCACCAGGTGGGCAAAGAAGGGATGAGTTTTCTAGGGAAACCAATGATTCTCAAACTTTGGTGAATATTAAAATAGTCTGGGGTGGGGAGGGTACTTATTAAAATGTCTGTTTCTAAGATCAGTCCCCAAGATTTTGATCAATTAAGTCTAAGGTAAAGCCTGATAATCTGCATCTTTAGTAATAACTGTCCTTGTTTGAGCATTTATTATGTGCCATGGATCCATGCTAAGTGAGATAAGTCAGACAAAGAAAGACAAATACTGTATGATCTCACTCATGCATGGAATTGGAGATGGGGGAGTGGGAGAATAGAACAGATGTTGTTTAAGGGTATGAACTTGCAACAAATAGTAAAAAAGCCCTAGAGATCTAATGCACAGTACAATGCATATAGACAAAATATTGTATTATAATAATAAAACTTGCTAAGAGACTAGGCCTTAATTATCCCAGCCACTAAAACTCTTGGCTGTTCACTATTAAAACTATTTTATTTTCAGTTCCAACAAGTGCACAAGCACCCCAGGTGATTCCAGGTAAGAAACACAGAGGTAGAGGAAGCAATCTGACCAAAGACACAAAGATGCCAAACAGCATGCCCCATTCTGGGGAAACCCTTTAATAACTCCCCATTGTCAGTGAAATCAAGTCCAGAGTTTTTTAACATGGTTTACCACTGTTGTAGACTATCCAGACCCAAGCACTCACTCATTTCCTCTGCTCCTTGACTACTGAAAGTGTTAGTGGCTGACTTGCAACACAGAATCTTCCTCCTGAGATTGCACTGGACTGAAGAGATCTTCCTAGCCCAAAGTCACACCTCCTTCTCAAGGCAGCCTGCAGACAATGAATGGTCAATACACAGGCATAAATGTCTGTCCCCATTGTTGAGAAAGACTCTGTGGGACAAGCCCAGCCTCAGAGCTCCCTGTTGATTGACTGAGGCTGTGTTGCAACTGCACTACAGCTCAACTTCTCAATCTGTCTGATCATGCTTCCTTCCCTTCCGTTTCAGGTGTAGGTTCCAAGAGCACTCCTTCACATACTAACCTCCATCCCAGAGTCTGTTTTCCCAGAGAACCTAACCCAGGACTCTAACCTTCCATGATCTGGCCTCAGCCTATAGGTCCTGCTTTATCTCTTTCTACTTCCTCCTTACTTCCAATACTTCAAATATCCTGAAGCTAGGAGCAATGGGACCAACATCACAGCTAATGTGTATTCATTGAGTGCTACAAACACTTTACATATATTGCCTCATTTATCTCACAGTGAGTTAGGTTCTATTATCATCCTCTTTTTATAGATGAGGAAACTGATACACAGAGAGTTTAAGTTACTTGCCCAAAGTCACAGTTAGAAAGAGGTAGAGCTGGGATTCAAACCCAGATATCTGGCTCCAGAGTCCAGACTTTACATGAGATCATTTGTCTTTTTAAAAGTATCATGCTGGTAGAAGCATTGAGGACACACTGGAGGGGTGAATACTGGAGCAGAGGCACCAAGGAGGAGCCCTACTGTAAGGGAAAATGAGAACCTAAATCAAGGTTGTGATAGTGAGGACATAAACGCAGGGATAAATATGATATATGTTAAAGGATTGGATGGAACAGGGCTTAGGATTCCTCCTTTACTTCTCCCATTCCCCCTATATCCATTTTATGCCTAAACCCTTGCTTAAATGAGTGGGTGAATGGTGTATCATCCACCAAGAGGAGGTAAAAAAGGGGAAGAGCAAACTTGCAGAAAGGACCTTGTATTCAGATAGGGGCTGTGTCTTAGGTTGTGGCTCATGCATCAGCAGTGTGAGCATCAACTGGGAACTTGTTAGAAATGCATGATCTTGGGCAGCATCCCAGACCTACTGAATTAGAATCTCCATTTTAACAAGACCCCCATATGAGTCATATGCACATTCATGTTTGAAAAGGACAGGCATGATAAATATTCTGCTGGAGAGATCCGGTAATGTGTCCAGTTGGATATTTGGGCTCTGAACACAGGATAGAGTTCTGGGCTGGAACGATAAAGACAGGAGATATTAGCCTGTGAGTGGTAGTTGAAATCACTGGCACTGAAGTAGATTACAAGGGAGAATATAGGACAGAGAGGTCTCACCAAGGCTTATTGCACAATGTACTAATCCAAGGTTGAAATTTGTTGACCCTGGTGACAAGAGCCAATTCAAGTGATTGTTTATCTGACCTTCACATTAGGTTAATTTAAAAAACATTAGGTGTAAACATTTAGCCAAAAGATTTTTACATAAACCGCTTATATCTGACTTCTCTTAAAAACATTAGATCCTTGTGTGTTGACAACTGGCCACAGCTGACTGGCAGCTGCCTCCTTCAGAGTGCACACCTAAAAGAGGTTCTATTCTCCCTACCATATCCTCCAATAATGAGACCAAATATCAGTTGTCTTTTGTCGTATTTTCTCTGTTTTTGTTAATGTTAACAAGGATAGTCAAATGTTTTTTATACCCATGACCCTACTGAAAGTAGAAAATGAAAAATAGAGAAGAGAGTTACTATTTCCAAAAAAGGGGGAGGGAAGCATCCAGCATCCTTGAATTATTTATATTACTTGCCTGGCATCTATAGGTTATTAACTGGTTATAGAGAGAAAAAGAAGGGCAAGATAGAATCTTGGAGTTAGAGTAACATTGTGGGGATAGGTGGAGGAAGAGGAACCCACCAAGGAGATTGAGAATAAAAATTCCCCTTTGATAGAAAGATAACTGGGAGAGTGTGATCTGACAGAAACAAAGGGAGGAGAGAGAGTTTCCAGGAAGGAGAGGTTCACACTGTTGTGTGCTGCAGAGGGATCTAGAAAGGTGAAAACTGAAGAGTAAATTGGACTAGACCACTTAGAAGTCCTGGGTTACCTATGCCTGAGAAGGATTACCTAGACATGAGAAGGGCTGAAGCCTGGTTCCAGTGGCCTAGGGAGTGAATGGGATGTGAGGAGGAGGATATCTTGCTGTCACAATAAAGCTTGAGAAGCCCCACTGAAGGGAGGGGGAGTGAAGAACAGAGGGAAATTGGATTTCTTGGTTTGATTTATTTTTCAGAAAGCCGTAATGGACTCAGGCTTCAGTGACATAGCCAGGAGATGCTTAGAGGTTGAAAATACAGATTTGGATTTCGTCCTCTCCTGTCTCACTTCTTGCCACAGGGTTAGGCAGAGGGATAGTACCTGACCCTTAAGAGCAGAGGGAGAGAGATGTGGGGATCTCAAGGTTGAGGGAACTCAAATCCGACAGCCTCAATGTTTTTCATGAGGTAGGAGGCAAGGTCAACTGTTGGAGGAGAAGAGTGGGAATGGGGAGGGGTAAAGCAGGTACTTGAATGCTGGCCAAGGTTAATATTTTCACCATTCCTTCCACAGGGGCTTTTAGAAACAAGAAGAAGCAGGAGAAATACAGGCATTACGTTGCCTAGGAAACTCAGTGGTTTGCTAAAGCAATAGTAGGTTGTTTTTAATCTTATTAACCCATTCATATCCATTGACTGGGTGACTAAGAGAACTGGTGACTAAGGCTGGAAATAGAGCGAATTCTGCCTCTTAGGGCACACAGTGGGCATCCTTTGTAGTCTAAGGAAAATATGGGGATATGTATAGCTTTGGGAAAGAGAATAAAATAAAATGAAAGGAATCATCAACTAAGTGGCAGGCAGTAAGGTGTCAAAGACAAATTTCCCCTATCTCCTTGTGTCTGTGTGTGTCCATAGGCTTACAGGCAAACACACACACACACACACACACGCACACAGAGTCCACACCGCTGCATATGTATCAGTGTAATTCCACTATCCCACCAACCAGAAATATCTATGGTTAAAAGGCTGGAATTATTCCTTCTTTGATTTTTTTAATGTGGCAAGATAATCTAATTAACTATCACCCGTTTTCTCTGCTTTATCACTAAATAAAATGTATTTGTTTTTTCTCCCTTACTTGATTTTACCACAAAGGATGGCTAAGGCTTGTGACATGGAAGTCTGGGTTCTACTTGCCCCAGGTGCCCCAGGAGGACAATAAAGAGGCCTATGTTTCAAAAAAGTCTAGGTTATCAAGAGTCTAGAGCTGGATTGTCTGAGGGTGGAGGCCTCTCAGGAAGAGGAGTGGAGTGCTGGTTCACCTGAGCATGAGCACATACTAGGGAGGGAGGCAGAGTCCCAGAGTGCCTGGGATCTATGCCCTAGACCCCTCCACTCCCCAGAAGCCTGAAGCAGGTATGTAAATTCTGCTAAGGAAGCATTGTATTCCAGACTCAATTGTCCTCCTCAAGCTAATGCTGGTTCGCCTTTCCTAGCAACTTTAGCATCTGCATGGATGATACATCACTCACCCTGGCTGTCTACTTCCTTGATGTTCTTCACCTCCAATCACCTTTTTCTCTACCTCACATTGGCCACCCTCTCTCTTGGTCACATACTAGACCTTTTCAAGAGCCCAGCCCTGGTTAAATCCAACTGTCCCTCGTTTCCTAACTGAACATGAATAACTGAACATTGTAGCAGAAAGCACAGTACTCTACTGGATGGTTTCACTTGGAAGGGTAAAACTGTTTTTATTCACAAATGACATGATCAATTATATAGAAAATCCAATGGATTCTACAAATAAGCTACAGAACCAATGGGAGAGTTTAGCAAGATCAAAGGATACAAGATTGGCATATATATCAATTTTATATTTATTTAATAGCAATGAACAATCAAAAATTAAAATTAAAAACATACTATTTACAATAGCATTGAAAATATGAACTACTAGGGAAAAAAGATATACATTTTATGATTCCAATTAGATAAATCTCCAGGAAATGCAATCTAACTATAATAACAGAAAACAGATCATTGACTACCTGGCTACCTGGGGGTAAGGGGTGGGGAGGGGCTTGCTTGAAAATTTTTTTGCCATAATTCACAAATGGACAGTGCTGTCCAAGAATTATACGACACAGTCACCGGGCTGGTGTGACTCAGTGGTTGAGCATTGACCTATAATCCAGGAGATCGAGGTTCGATTCTGTCAGGGCACATGCCCAGGTTGTGGGCTCGATCCCCTGTGGGGGACGGGGGTGTGTGTGCTGGAAACAGCCAATCAATGACTCTCTCATCATTGATGTTTTTATCTTTCTCTCTCCCTCTCCTTCTTCCTCTTCTTTCCTTTCCTTTCTCTGAAATCAATAAAGATATATTTTTTAAAAATTATATAACACAGTCACAGTCCATTCTCTCTCCCACTCTCCTTCTCTGGGGGCATACCATCTGCATTCTTTTCAAACCTCCAGTGTCTTGTTTTTATTATCACTCTTAACTGACCATACATTTTGTTTTATTAAGAATATAGAAACAATTAGATGGAAACGCCTCACCTTCCCACCACCAAACCCACCAACCCCTATCTGTATCTATGTACTGTTTTCCTTCTTGGTACAGTGCAGTTTTCTCTCCCCTATCAAAAATCCTCTCTTTTGACTCTGGATCCATTTGTCTCAATACTCTTAAGACCTTGGCTTTCACAGTTATTCCCTCTCTCTCCTGCATATTAATACCATCTTCTTTACTTCAACATACCCATGTGCAAATAAACATGATCTAGTGTTTCTTCTGCCCTGCTTTTATCTCTGAGCATTCCTTTGTCAGAGGTTTTTCATGTAGCTAAAATTCTTCATAAACATAATTTTAATGACTGCATAGGACACCATCATATGTATTAACCATAATGTATTAGACCATTCCCTATTTGCATATTTAGGATTATTTCCAATTTTTCTTTATGAACAATAACTGCACTGAACACTGTGCTGCACATTATTTTGCCTCTTTCTGATCATTTCCTTAGAAAAAATTCCTTGAAATTCAATTCCTGGGTCAAAGGCTATGACAATTTCTAGAAGAAGAATTATTGGGTCAAAGGTTGTGATTATTTTTCATGCACTTGGTGTGATGGTTGATGTTATGTGTCAACCTGACTGGGCCACAAGTTGCCCAGATTAAACATAATTTCTGGTGTGTCTGTGAGGGTGTTGCCAGACAAGATTAGCTTTTAAATTGCTGGACTCAGTAAAATAGATTGCCCTCCCAAATCTGAGTGGACATCATCCAATCCATTGAGAGCCTAAATAGAATACAAAGTAGAGGAAGGGAGGATTCGCATACCCCTTTCTTGCCTGCCAGCTGAGCTGGAACATTGTTCTTCTCTTGCCTTTGGACTGGGACTTACACCATTATCTCTCCTGGTTCTCAGGCTTCTCCAGACTCAGACTTAACTACATACATCAGTGGCTCTCCTAAGTCTCCAGCTTGCAGATGGCTGATCATGGGACCTCTCAGCCTCCATGACCATGTGAGCCAATTCCTATACTAAATCTCTCTTTCTTTGTGTATATATATATATATATATATATATATATATATATATATATATTATGTGTGTGTGTGTGTATATATGTATGTATATATGTATACACACATATATATATATATACACCTTATTGGTTCTATCTCTCTGGAGAGCCTTGACTGATACACTTGGGTATACTAATGAATATACCAACTGGCAATATTTGAGAGTATTTATTTCACTGTGCCCTCCTCACCTAAAGTAGGCATGATTGTCTTTTTACGTTTTTTTGCTATAAGTATGTTCCATGCTATATTTGCATACTTATACTACAAAAAGCACTCATTGCTTCTCTGAAATTCAAATTTCAGTGCGTCCTGCATTTTATCTGGCAACCTTACCTGAGGTGGATATCCAAACCCTCTTCTTTTTTGGAGGCTATCCTTCATTGTGAATCTGAAGGCAAAGACTCACCTCCCACCATGGAAACTAAGGGAAGTACATGCTGCTTCTTCACACGCCCTAGCTGGCTAGGACACCAATAGAGGGCCCAGGCTCTCATAAAAGACTTTGAATCTTGAGAGATTTATACAAAAAGTGGCAGTTTTTAATTCATTCATAGAAACTACATCTAGCAGAGGCCCCACTAACCAATGTTGGATCACTGCAGTCCAGGGACAGCAGTGTTTTGTAGTGATGATATCTAGAGGTGGTGGAGGTAGCTGCTGCCAGTGGTAACATATTAACCAAAATGGCCTTACGGCATCACCTTAAATAGAGTCCTCACTGCCAAGCCTCCCTTGTTTTTTGCTCATTTCCCTAGGCTGATTAATTTGCCTTCCTGTTGATTTTGTGAAATGCTCAAAAATTTGCTTAATTCAGCCAGAGTCTGTTTCTGTTGTTTGCAACCAAGAACCCTGATTGTTATAAATATAAGCCCAGATAGATAAAAGAAAAATGAAAATCATGGTATTTCCCCCAATTAAAAAAAATAATTGATTTTAGAGAGAAGAGAAGGGGTGGAAAGAGAGAGAGAAACATTGATGGACTGCCTCCTGTACACAAGGATCAAACCCACAACTTGAGTAGGTTCCCTGACCAAGGATTGAACCTGCCACCTTTTGGTGTATGAGATGACGCTCCAATCAACTGAGCCACATCAGCTAGGGCTCCCCCAATATTTTCTTAAAAATGAATCTTAGTATTATGTTTTAAGATATTATCCCAACCAAATGACTGTTGCTTGAAAGATAGATTTGGAATTTCCAAAAATAAGCAATAGATGGTGCTATGAGGTAAAATATTCTTGATTGTGCGCCCAAATAACTAAGTTTAACACTATCAGTAACACCACCACCAAGGGCACTGTCAATAAGAATGGCTAACATTAACTGATTGACTAATAATGTGCCAGAAACTATTCTAAATGTGTGTTTTTTTAAATCCTCATCCGAGGAAATTTTTCCACTGCTTTTCAGAGAGAGTGGAAGAGAGAGAGAGAGAGAGAGAGAGAGAGAGAGAGAGAGAGAGAGAGAGAGAGAACATCGATGTGAGAGAGAGACATGGATTGGTTGCCTCCAGCACACATCCCCAACTGGGGCTGGGTATGAAGCCTGCAACCGAGATACCTGCCCTTGGCAGGAATCAAGCCCGGGACCCTCCAGTCTTTGGGCCAATGCTCTAACCACTGAGCAAAACTGGCTAGCAGTGTTTTAAATGTTTTATAGGATGGACTTGTTCCTTTCACCCAATAAAGTAGGTGCTTTCATTAGCTGCATTTTGCAGAAGAGGCAACCAAAGCATGTTCAGGCCAAGTAACTTGTCCAAGATAAGAAAACTAATTAGTGGTGAAGATAAGATTTGAACCCAAGAAGTCTGGCCCGAGGGCCTGTAGTCTTAACCCATATGCTCTACTATCTCTCATAATTATGCTACAGTGGTCATTTATTGATTGCCCACTCTGAGCTAGATTCTGAACCAGGCATGTTACATGATGAGGTCATTATTGCCATTTTACAGATGAGGGAACTAAGACTCAGAGAGGCTAAGTAGCAAGTTCATGTTCCACAGACAGAGACAAATCCAAGAACATTTATAGATTTAATTCCATAATGTTAATAATAAAATTAAAGCATATTACATTTTAAAAAAACATTTGTCACTTGAGAGAGTAAATTCCACTTTGGAAACAGGGGACAATAGACTTTGAAAGTGGTTGGCATGTTAAACTATTCCTTTTCATTTCTGCTCTTCAGAGAAGTGTGGCCAAACTATTCTCCCCTTTACGTCTCTCCCTCTAGGAGCTAAAGAACGTCTGTAAGCTAAAGGCACTATTGGAGCCTGGCTTACCTGGGCTTTTGGATTGTTCATTCTGAGGACGTTGTCTAATGAGCCAAGGAGGTGATTTAGGCAGCCCCCAAATCAGATAACTTAGGTGGGCTCTGGGAAGGAGGCAGCCCTCTTAACAAAATGATTTTAATATTTATGTGGAACAGTAAACTTACATGAATAGCTAAGAAAAGTTTGAGTCAGAGGAGTAATGCTATCACAATGTGCTATAAAACCACAGCATTTATTTATTTATTTTTTAAAATATATCTTTATTGACTTCAGAGAGAGGAAAGGAGAGGGAAAGAGAGCGAGAGAAACATCAATGATGAGAGAGTCATTGATCAACTGCAGCCCTCAACCCTGGCATGTGCCCTCACCGGGAATCGAACCCTGATCGCCTGGATCCTAGGTCGATGCTCAACCGCTGAGCCACGCCCAGCTGGGCTAAGACCACAGCATTTAAAAAAGTGTGATAGTGATACAAGAAGATACAGATCAATGAAACATAATAGACAGTCCAAAAAAAACCCCACAACTATATGTGTGTGTGTACATATGTATATATGCAAATATATGAAGTTACAAGGTAAAGGAAAGATCACAGAGCAATGGGAAAGAGAAGGGTTATTACATAAAAAGTGCTAAGATGATTTGTGACTTGGGAAAAGTAAATTCTGCAAGTGTAAAAGATAAATTTTTAAAACAGAGAAAAAGAGATTATCCATCCAATTCCTGGGTGAGGAAGTGCTTTTTTGCATACATGTGATAGACGAGATCACAAAGGAAGAAATTGACTGGTGTGCCTACATAAAAATTAAAACTTCTGAATATCAGGAAACAACATAAACAAGATAAAAGGCCAAAAAAATCTCTGAAAATTCTTCCAATAAATAGACAATTGATAGAGATCTTGTAAATCAATAAGAAAGACACTAAAAGACCAAATGACAAATGGACAAAAAAACTGAACAGCTGAATCACATGTGAAGAAATAAAAATAGATAATAAAATATTAACAAACTTTGGCCTCACTTGAAATTTTCAAATGACAGCTAAAATAAGATAGCATTTCCCACCTAGCAAATGAGCAAAGATGTTTAAAAGCTGTAACTCCCTAATAGTATAAAGCACTTTCATGTGCTGACAAGGAGAACAAATTGGTCTGGCCTTTTTGAGCAGCAATTTGGCAGGATGCATTAAGAGCCTTCAGAAAAGTTAGGGTCTTTTATTCTAGAAATTCTGTGTCTACAAACTTGTCTTAAGGAAAAAGGAATACAGGTAAGATTTTTGTACAAAGATATTAATTTTATCCTTAGGAGAACCATTAGGAAAATGGTTAAATAAATTATAGGGCAGCCATATAATATTATGTTATGCGGCCATCAAAATTATGTTTCCAACATATTTTTTTACTATTAAGGTTTTATTTATTTATTTATTATTTATTTTTCTCTATTAACAAATATTTTAACTTTTTTCTTATTTCAGAACTGCCTTTATGTACAGACATCATAAAAAAATGCACATACACTGGAGATTTTCCAAGGAATAGGAGCTGGAAATAAAAGTTAAGGGCAATCAGGAGAACTGAAATTGTCCCAGAGAAGCTCAGGATCACACTTCCTTAAATGTCCTTGATAACCTCTTCAAGTTCTTCCTTTGTGAACATGTAGAAATTCTGGCCAGGCTGCACAGTGGCCAGCTCTATGTTAGCTGCATTCAGCTTCTCCTCCATTACTTGTTTGAGGATAATGAGTGAGGACTTGATGGCTTCTTTCAGAGTCATGGACTTGTGGTAAACTTCTTGCAAGGAGCTCTGGGCACCCTCTGAAGCAGAGCCAATTGCTCGAGCATCACACTGTACAAAGGTCCCCGATGGGTCCATATGAAACAGTTGAGGTCCTTTCTCATCGACTCCTCCAAATAACAGTGCTACTCCAAAGGGATGAGACATGGCACCAGGGTCAGCGTCCTCCTCTCCAAACTGCAGAGCCAGGTTGGACATGGCCTGGGTCACACTCGCCACCATCATCGTCTCATTGTAGGTGAACCAGTTCTGTGTCTCCACTCTGGCTTTATCAATTAAAGTCTTAGCATCAGCAATTAGCCCACTCATGGCACAACCTATATGAGCATCAATCTCTACAATTTTCTCAATGCTGCTTGGCTCCATGAGTGGGGAGGTAATTCTCTTCACAGCTAGGCACACCCCCTCTGATATCTGGATCCCAATGGCTGTAGAACCAAGCTTGATCACTTCAATGGCATATTCCACTTGAAATAGTCTTCCTTTGGGGGGAAAAGTATTCACACCCCTGTTGTACTCAGACTGGGTGAGGAACATGGCGAGGGCAGGAGAAGGTGCGGGGCCTACGCAAGGATTTGGAGGGCCAACATGAGTTCACTGGCACCTAACCCCCCCTATTTATTTATTTATTTATTTAAATTTATCTTTATTGTTGAAAGTATTACAGATGTCCCCCTTTTTCCCCATTGACCCCCTCCACTGCTCCTGCCCCCTCCCCAGGCCTTCACCACATTGTTGTCCGTGAATACCAGAAAAATATATGGTAATAAATTAGATAATCTAGGTGAAACGGACAAATTCCCAGAAACACACATATTACCAAAATTGATTCAAGAAGAAACAGAAAAGTTGAACAGACCTATAACAAATAAAGAGATTTAATTAGTAATCAAAACCTCCTATCTACACCTTATATAAAGAAGAGTCATTTTTTGATGAAACAAACTATAAATAGTTTGGGGTTCAGGTTCTGGACCAAAGCAACATGAGGTAGATAAGGGTTGTTTTAACCTCCCTCTTTATATGCTTTTGGGTCATTTTAAGGGCACTATTTTGTCTTTTCAGTGATCTCCTGGTATTATCATTGCCACTCTAGAAAAATTTTCTGTAAGGCAAAGAACAAGTAAATGAATGTATACTCAATGAGACTTAGCTGATAATACATATTTTTCCTAGGAATATTTGCATGTTGATAGAGGTCAAAGCCTTGGCCAACAGAATGAATCTGTAAGTGGCCTGGTATTCAAGGCCATTCCCTGATTCCTCTGGCCTTTTATCTCACTACCCCACCCCTTCCACACAAGCTGAGCTACAGAAACAGTCTCTCTCTCTGCCGGCTAAATGGATCTACTGGCTGTATTCCCCTGAGTGCCTCATACATGCTCAGGTTTCTCAAGATTTCCTTCCATTTGGAAGCCTTTAAAAAAAAATTGATTTTTAGAGAGAGAGGAAGGGAGAGGGAGAGAGAGAAAGAAACAGCTAGGGGAAATATTGATCAGCTGCCTCCTGCGCGCCCCCTACTGGATACCAAGCCTGCAACCCGAGCCAGCGTCCTGACCAGGAATTGAACTGCGACCTCTTGGTTCCTAAGTCAATGCTCAACCACTGTGTTTGGAAGCCGTCTTACCTATCTTTTGAGGCCACCTAAATCTCACATGTCTCCTGAATTCTTCTTTTATTTATTCATTAATTCAATGAGTATTCCTTGAGCACTGTTCCAGGTACAGTGGTGCAAGGGCAATGGGGTTCACAAGATGCAGCCACAGCATTTGAGCTGGATCTTGGCTGAATTTGGAATTTTTCTGTGGAGAAAAGGAAAAGAGTGAGATATAGGGGTGGCAGAAATACTCATGGTCCCTGGCTTCATGGAGCTTAGTTGATTGGGAAAGACACCAAACAAGTAAACAAATACATGTGTCTACAATAGTATTTTTTACTATAATGACAAATTGTGATATGTGCATTGAAGAAAAAGAACAGAGTGCAGTGAGAGATAATACTGAGGTCAGGGTAAGCAGCTTCCTTGAGCAGCCCAGCTGTCTAAAGACCTCTCCCTAATTTAAGCCCCTAAAGCCTGTGTGAACAATTTAGATGCTCACTCAAACATGTACTTGACATTCTTTATGTGTCAAACCCTGTGCAATAATAATACTAAATACCATTGATTGAGCAATTAGTATATGCCAGGCACTGTGCTGTGCACTTTATATATATATCCTCACATTTAATCCTTAAATTCACTATGAGAGAAGAACTATTATTGTTCCCATTGTATAGGTGAGATGACTGAGTCAGAATGGGTTACTTTCCCAAGGTCATTCATTTAGTTAGCAACAAAACTAGGTCTCAAACTCAGGCTGTGTGGATCCTGAGTTCACCTATTTAACCACAATACTCTACTGTCTTCTGTAAGATGCGTGCAAGATGTGGTGTGTGTGTGTGTGTGTGTGTGTGTGTGTATTTGGGGAGGGTATGTAGTTGAGGAGATGGGTCTAGCTGGAGAGTCTGCCATGCACGTACTGACCATAGCATGCTTTACTCCAGTCCTCTCCTTGGTGCCCAGAAAAAAGGGAAAGAAATCCAATCTGCTGGTAGCAGGGGAGTGGGGTGCAAGGGCAGTTGGGTTCACAAGATGCAGCCACAGTATTTGAGCTGGATCTTGGCTGAATTTGGAATTTGTCTGTGGAGAAGAGGAAGAGAGTGAGAGGCCTTGAGAACAGCCTGTCCAAAGGCACAGAGATGGAAAGAACACAATGCTTTTGAAGATTGGGTGGGCTGCTCTTGACCCTGTCTGGGGCCAGAGCCAGGGCAGGAGACCGGGGAGGCCAGGCTGTGTTAACTTTTCTTCCTTCCATTTTTGGAAATACATATCCTCTTCTCCCTGGGAAGGTGTCCATTTCTTCATTCTCAGGCAAAGCCTGGTATTGAAGCCGCATGGAGACGGGAGGTCACATTCTCCCCCCCCCCCCCCCTTGCTTTCCAGAGAGTGAAAGATGGTAATTGCAGGAAGCATGATAAAACTGTTATGGGCACATTCAATTTCCTACATAAATTGGAAGAGACGTGTCATGGTTTCCTTTGTTCTGGAACAGTATAAAAATTGAAAATTTGTCCACAAATTAGGAAATGAAAACGTACCACTAGCAAACAATCTATGCTCTCCTTCAGCTCTTGCTAATCCTTTCAGTGACTTTATCGTAGACAACTGACACAATTTTTAACAGAACCATTCCGGATTTTAGGGAATGTCCTGTCCCATTCCTCTTCTTTTTGATATTCCTCCTCCCCAGTGTCTAGAAGAGTGCTAAACACAGACTAGGTACCTCAATTTCCTCATCTTCAGGACAGGCCCAGCAATAGTTCCTACCTCAGAGAGCTGTTGGGAGGGTTAAATGAGATATGGGATGGCAATAAAGTTTGCAACACAGAGCCTGGCAGTAAGCCCCTCCACCATTAATGTTAATATGTTCCTGAGATTTATTGATTGTGTGTGGGCTTTTTGTTTGGTTTGGTTTTGGTTTTATAATAGTAAACTGGGAAAGGAGACATTTCCCATGGGGGTAAGGCAAAGAAGTTTTCCTGTTCCTAACACTCCTAAACACCAACAACTTCTGAGGTCACTCCCCCCCCCCCCGGGGTTATTTATTTAATTATTTTAATCCTCACTGGAGGATATTTTTTCCATTGATTTTTAGAGAAAGTGGAAGAGAGGGAGGTGGGAAAGAGAGAGAGAGGGAGGGAGGGAGAGAGAGAGAGAAACGTGGATGTGAGAGACACATCGATTGGTTGTCTCCCGCACGCATGCTCCCCACCAGGGCCGCTCCAGGGCAGGGAATCAGACAGCAACCAAAGTAGGTGCCCATGTGCCCATGATGGGGAATTGAACCTGAGACCCTTCAGACTGTGGGCTGATGCTCTAACCACTAAGCCAAACCAGCCAGGGCTCCCTGTGGTTATTTTAATCATTATGAACTTAAGAAAAGTTCCTAAACAGTCACCAAAAGAAGCCCCATTTCCCTTGGCTTACTTCTTAATCCAGGGCAAGTGTAAATATCCTCCAAATCACCAGCTTTTTTCTCCATGGAAATCAGCCTGTATAAACTTGAAACTGAACCTACCACACCATCTTGCTTCCTGATCCTCTTTTCTTGGCCTCTGGAAGTATTCCACTAATTCTCAATCCTGGTCTCAGCATTAACCCCCTCCTGGCTACTCTTCTCAGTTGACATACTTCATTAGCTTTGGTTTTATAAACCATAAGATGGCCAACTTGGAAAGATCCTTAGATAACAATTAGTCCACTCCTACCTCTCATTTACAAAGAATGTGTACCGGAAAGGGGAGGGGGCAGTGTGGGGCATGATTTAGCCAAGGTCACACACTGAGTTAGTGGCAGAGCCATGCCTAGGGCCTGGGCAATTTGTAAATAGAGCCTTGCGTTGGTTCTCTAGGTTCTTGGGGCAGACCTAGTGTTGGTAGCAGTGTCAGAATAAACATTTGTTGACCTGAATTTTATACAGCTCTGAGGGGAAATTTCCACAGCAGTATAGATGAAGATGTGTGCTGAACCATGCACTAAAAACAACCTTGATACCACATTCAAAATGGGGAGGTCACTCAAATGTTGGCCAGATGTTGACGAAAAACATGCTCATGCTTAGAACCCCAGGGAAATGGGGTGAGCACATTTCAAAGATTCCTCTGCAGTACTGTCAAGGCCAATGAAACCTGAGGTTATCTCAAGTATACGCACTAATCACTTTCATGGGTTTGTTGGGCTTTTGGACTTGTTTTGGTAGATTTCATTTAAGCCTTTTTAAAACCCTCATCATGAGAGTAAACAACCCTCCACATACCCATCTTTGGCCCATCCCTAAGGTTTCTTAATTTTAGCAAAGGAGAATTTAGAAAACATAAAAAGCAATTGCTAAAGATCAGTGTAGTAATACCAACTCTTAAGCATGATTTGACAGTGAAAATACAACCAGCCCTCAGTGTATACATATTTATGGGTTCCATATGAGACATAAATGCAGAAACCTACCTGATTATTTAAAAAAATAACAGCTTTATTGAGTTATAAATCACATATAATGCTTATTCCTTTAAAGTTTACAATTCAGTGGTTTTTTTAGGATATTCACAGAGTTGTTCAACCATCACCACTATCTAATTCTGTAACATTTCTTTACTCTGAAAGGAAAGCCTGTACCCATTAGCAGTCACTCTCTATTCCCTCCTCCCCCTGCCCCTGGAAACCACTAATCTGCTCTTCTGGATAGTTCAGACAAATGGACTCAGACAACATATAGCTTCTCTGATCTCTATGTCATGCCTCAGTATTAGCTCTGAGCACTTTTGTCTGTGTCATCTTCTAGGACACAAGCATAAAAGAAGATGCCACTCAGGCCATCATGACATAGAAGTTAGGAATACATCCAGAATGATGAGGACCTGAAAAGTGGGTATCATGAAGGGCCTCTATCTCTCCCCTAATCCAGGGAGACCTGGGATAATGAAATCATGATGCTGAGCCCAGGGCCAGTGCTACCAGGCAGTATGGTATAGCTGAGGTCACACAAATCTACTTCCACAGCCTGTCAGGTGCAGCCCCAGTTCCACCCCTCACCTGGTTCAGACTATTAGGCAAACAGAGATGCTCAGAACATTTGTTACCAGGCAACACAAAGGAACACAACTTAAGATATGCTTGATGGCAAAAGCAACACGTTCCTCGTCCTCGTCACCATGACAATCAGGCAGTCCCTAATCTCAAGTCAACATGGAAAGCCAGTCTGCTTCTCCTTCTCTCCTTTTAGGCAGATTTCTTCAGTTGAAAATATTGGAGGATCAGGAAACGGAAGATTTGTCTTAGTGTGATTTGCTCTGTCTCAGTATTCCCTAAAGATATGTAACCTTTTCAGTTGCTTTCCTTCCATTTACAGGAAACGGTGTGAAGCTATCTACTCCAGTGGAGGGTTTTGCTTCACTTAGATGTCTTGTTGTCCTAAGGACATAGCTGGCACGTACCACTTTATTTTCGCCTCCAAACTGAGCCCCCTACCTTGTTCTCTTAAAGGCAGTATCATAGCTCCAGTTCCTCTGGCTGGCAGTTCTCTGGTCACCTTTAATTTATTGTTTTCCTCTCTCCCCACCAAGGCACCAGGTCTCTGAATCTGTCACTTTGATGACAATCCTTACTGGATTCTCTGTCTTTAGTCCAGCCTCCAAACTGCTCTTATATAAATCTTGTCAAATATTAATTTTATCATGTCATGATCAGGCTCATGAACTGTCAAGGATCACCTCCTTTCTTTCCCAAGTAGTCAATGCGGAAGCTCAACCCCATGGATTCAGCATCAGCTTCCACACATAGGTAATGCCCCCATCTGGTCCTCTGCCTCCTGAACCTGTCAGTACTCCTTCTAAGACACACACACACACACACACACACACACACACACACACACACACACACACACGTAGTTCTTTCTATAAAAAAGTACAATCAACTGACTTTTTGAACATCCATTGTATGCTAGGTGTTACATCTTCATCATCTCATGTAGTCCTCAAAACAAGCCCATGGCCCTGCTGGTGTGGCACAGTGGTTGAGCATCGACCCACGAACCTGGAGGTCACCGTTCAATTCCCAGTCAGGGCACATGCCCGGATTGCTGGCTTGATCCCCAAAAGGGGGCATGCAGGAGGCAGATGATCAATGATTCTCCCTCATCATTGGTGTTTCTATCTCTCTCTCCCTCTCTCTGAAATAAATAAAAACATATTTTAAAAAAACAAAAACAAAACAAAAAAACAAACCCATTGTAGCAAATGATTATCCTTATATTACAGTGGAAGAAATGGTCTCAGAGAAGTTACAAGAATTCATCAAGCACCAGAACTAGCATTGAAGCCTAGGTCCACTTAGATTCATAAGACATTTACACCAGGTTACTGAAGACGAACAGTATTGAATTCAAACTTTGGGAATTCAAGGCTTTCCATAAAGTCCCTAATGTACCCCCTACCAGCCATTTATTTTGGATGAGCACTCTTGTGTTCCCAATTAACATAAAGTTCCCTTAGGGCAGTGACAAAGGCTTTACTCAACTTGGGGTCCCTCACAGAGTCTAGAGCAGGGTGCAAAGCATTAGTTCTTGTTGATTAGATTTGAATTGCTTAAAATGCAGTGCAAGCGATAGCAACTTTGTAGAGCAGTGCTTTACAAAGGAAAGCCTTGTTTTGTGACCTCTGATTACAAGTAAAGAGCAAACACTTCTGTGTTTGCAGGAACAAACTAGCAATGTTGAAAAAACAATCCCAATCCAAATTTGGAAGGGAGGTACTAAAGAATGAAACAAAGTGTCAATGGGAGAACCTAGCAGAAACTGATAATAGTGCTGGCCTCCAGTAAGGGAACCTGGGTGGGAATAGACTTGAAGGGGGCTTTTCCCTGAACCCTGAATGCCTTTTTGTATCTTTTGAGTTTTGAACCATGGCAATATCCCCAACAATTTTTTTTTAAGTATATCTTTATTGATTTCAGAGAGATGAAGGGAGAGAGAGATAGAAACATCAATGATGAGAGAGTCATTGATCGCTGTGTCCTTTACACCCCCTGCTAAGGATTGAGTGGGCAACCCAGACATGTGCCCTGACCAGGACCGGAAATTGAACCTCGATCTCCTGGATCTTAGGTCAAGGCTCAACCACTAAGCCAGGCTGGCCAGGCCCCAACAATTTTTAAAATAAATGAAAATTTAAACATTTTTAAAGAAAAACTGCATGGCTGAGTGAGATATAGGATGGTATGGATTTCAGCTCTTGTCCTGAAATGATTTCATTTACTATATTTTATAGAATGGAGCCTGTTTTGTCTTATCTGGCTCCAGGGTCTGAGGTTAGTACCCTAAGGTGCAAGTTATATGTCTCAAACATTCCCAGGCATCACAGCATCCAACTGCTTCCCTCAACTTGACCACAGTCTTTGTTTATCCTTCAGGGCCAGTAGAGCACAGAAGTCAGTATGTGGTAGAAATATACATACACTAGCAAGAATCTGATGCAGTAGCCAGTGAAACTGCAGAAAGATGGATTCTTCTGTCACCTTCAGAGATACCTCCTAGCCCCAGGAGCTAGAGTTACTTAGATACAATTACTATTACTTGTCTGGGCCTGACCAGGAGCTTCATGTTTGGGACAACAGTTACTGAATGATCTGGGCATGGCAAAGGGAAGAGATAAATGCAGATCATGCTCTCAGTCTCACTTAACCATAGTCCTTGGAATATTCCTGAGAAAATGCTCAGTGGGCTGACAGGTGAGACAAAGCAGGAGAGTCAAGTCAAATTTTTTGTTCCTTTTTTCTGATAAAACAATCAAAGGATGGTCTTGGTTGAGAAAGCCTGAGATATATCAGTTAAAGAGTATAAAGTGACATCATAAAATGAATAAGACTCATGTTGGGGCCCACTGTATTGCCCCTGCTGGATAAACAAAAGTTACTTCAACAGGGACTCAAAGCCCCCACCAAACCCTTTTTCCCTTGGTGCTGCAACCAGGTTCAAGTTTGCAACACCCTTTCACCTTTGTGACTAATTCATTATACCTTATTTTGCACAAATCTGAAGTCATAGAAGGTATCCTAGTCATCATGATCTGTTTTTAGACATAGTGATACCTAGAAAATCAATGGCTTTTGCATCCTGGAAATAGCCTAAATGGCAAGAGACTGGAAGTACAAATCAATGAGCTCAAATGTGGGCTAAAGGACATGAAACTAAGAGGGAGAATCATTCTTCGATAATCAAGGGCTAGGTGAATAGCTAGTGCTATCACCTTACTATTTGCCTATTGTCTTTTTAAAAAAATTGTGGTAAAATACACTTAACATAAAATTTACCGTCTTAATGATTTAAGTGCATAGTTCAGTGGTACTAAATATATTCACATTGATGTGTAACCATCACCAACATCCCATAACTTTTTTATTTTAGAAAACTGAAACTCTATATCCATTAAACAATAACGCTCTATTTTCTCCTCCCCTACCCACTGGTAACCACTATTCTACTTTCTGCCTTTATGATTTTGACTACTCTAAGGATCTCATGTAAGTGGAATCATACAGCATTCATCTTTTATGAATGGCTCATTTCATTTAGCATAATGCTCTTAAGGTTCACCTACGTTGTAGCATATTGTAGAATTTCCTTCCTTTTTAAGTCTGAATAATATTCCGTTATATGTATATACCACATTTTTCTTATTCATTTATCCATTAATGGACACTTGGGTTGTTTCCATGTTTTAGCTATTGTTAATAATGTTGCTATGAACATGGATGTACAAAAATCTTTTTGAGACCCTGTTTTCCATTCTTTTGGGTATATATCCAGAAGTGGAACTGGCGGGTCATATGGTTGTTCTGTTTTTAATTTTTTGAGGAACCTCCGTACTGTTTCCACAGCAGCTGTACCTTTTTCATTCCCACCAACAATGCACAAAGTTTACAGTTTCTCCACATCCTCGCCAAAACTTGTTGTTTTTTGTGGGTTTTTTTTATGGTAGCTATTCTAATGGGTGTGAAGTGGTATCTCACTGTGGCTTTGATTTACATTTCCCAAATAATTAGTGATCTTAAGCATCTTTTCATCTGCTTGTTGGCCATTTGTATATCTTCTTTGGAGAAGTGGTTATTCAAGTCCTTTGCCCATTTTTGAATTGGTTTCTTGTTTAGTTTAGGAGTACTCTATATATTCTGGAATTTAATACCTTTTCAGATATATGATTTGCAAATATTTTCTTCCATTCTGTGGCTTGCCTTTTTACTTTGTTGACAGTGTCTTTTGATGCACAAACCTTTTTCATTTTCACTGAGCCTAATTTGTCTATTTTTTCTTTTCTTACCCGGGCCTTTGGTGTGATATCCAAGAAATCATTGCCAAATCCAAGATCATGAAGCTATTGTCCTATGTTTTCTTCTAAGAGTTTTATTTTTTAGGTCTTACTTTTAGGTCCTTGATCTATTTTGAGTTACATTTTTATATGGTGTTAAGTAAGGTTACAAATTCATTCTTTTGCATGTGGATATCTAGTTTCCCCAGAAACATTTGTTGAAAAGACTGTTCTTTCTTCATTGAACCATTTTGGCACCTTGTCAAAAATTATTTGACCTTATATGCAAAGGTTGATTTTTGAGCTTTCTATTCTATTCCATTGGTGTATATGTCTGTCTTTATGCCAATGTCATATTATTTTAATTACTGTAGCTTTGTAATAAGTTTTGAAATCAGGAAGTATGAGTCTTCCGGTCTTTTTTTCTTTTTCAATATTGTTTTAGTTATTTGGAGTTCCTTAAGATTCTACTTATTTCATTTTGCCACTGGATATAACAATAAAACATCTTGGCCACTCAAGAAGATGGAGGAGATGCCTTGGGGGTCAGAAAGAAAGGAGGCTTTCTGTCACCTGAAGGGGAAGAGGGGTATATAAGTTGCAACTTTCTCTAATTCAGAAGTTCTTAGAGTGGGGCCCAAGGACTACTCCTCAAGGGGTTGCAAACACTCAAAAACTGAAGTTATAACTGCGGGTCCTTCCCAAGGTCATTTTGTTTTTGGAAAAGTAAGTCAAAAACTATTTCATCAAATTCTCCAAAGACTCTAGGACACACTGATGGTTAAGAACTACTGTCTTTGCCCGACCAGTGTGGCTCAGCGGTTGAGCATCAACCTATGATCCAGGAGATCGCAGTTCGATTCCCGGTCAGGGCACATGCCCAGGTTGCAGGCTTGATCCCCAGTCGGGGGCGTGCAGGGGGCAGCCGATCAATGACTCTCATCATTGATGTTTCTACCTCTGTCTCCCTCTCCCTTACTCTCTCTGAAATCAATAAAGACTTAAAAAAAAAGAAAAAAGAAAAAAAAAGAACTACTATCTTTGACTGCTTTCTCTTCTGGTCTTACCCTCCGCCTCCTGTCCCTGACCCCCTTGGGAGCTCATACCTATGTTCCAATCATACTTTGGGAAGATGGAAGGGAAATGAGGAATGGGAGATCTGGATAAAACTTGGAGTTCTCCAGGCACCCCTCCCAATTCCTCACACTGTCACCACCACCTCACTGGTCCCAGGGAAAACTGTAGCTTGGAGTGTGAGACTGGGGGCCCCATGCTTGACAGAAAGAGAGAGCATTGTCCTTTCGGGAGCTGGAGCGAACAAACGGAACGTGCTAGGAGGAACTCGGTGGCCCTTACTGCTACCACTCCAGGGAAGAAAGGAAGGAAAGTGCTGTCTTTGATCCTTTGGCTTTGATCTTCTGGGCAACCTGTACCTTGGAGAACTGTGCCAAGATGAACGTGGGCATTGGACTGGACAGGACCATCCTGGGGTGAAGGCCCAGGCTAGGTGAGTCGAGGAACATCAAGGTTTTCTTCATTCCCACATGCCCTGGAGCTGCAAGCATTCTGAGGGCCTTCACACCAGGCTCCCATAGGCTTTCAGAGCCAGGTGGCAGGCCTTGGGCAAAGTTGTAATAGGAACAATTGTTACAGAAACTTCAGTGTAATGCTTCACCTCCTTGTGCCTCCTTTCCCCAGTCAAAACTCTCTTGCAGGTCAATTAATCTTAACATCCTGCTCTGTGGGTAGAAAGACTTCATCAACTAAATGTATCTAATTCCAAGTGCTTGGTCCCAGGGAACATGGAGCTTTATTTAGATCAGTGAAAACTCTCCCTTTCTGTACTTGTGTGGGAGGGACTTGGAGTCAAGGAGTCCTTTTTCCTGCTGCCCTTTCAACTAACAAGAAAAATAAGGACAGACTAATAGATAGAGAGCAGGCTGACAGCTGTCGGGGGTGAAGATAGGGGCTGGGGGCTGGGTTCATGGGAGCAGTGAGTGGAGGGATTGAGGGAAAAAAGAGAGAAAAAACTCATGGACACAAACAACAGTGTGGTGATTGTCAGGGTGGGGGTGGGGAGCTGAGGTGGAAGAAGGTATTGGGAGATAAACCATGATGGATGGAGACTTGGAGTGGTGAACACACACTGTAGTGTACAGATGATGTATTGTAGAATTGTGCACCTGAACCTGTATAATTTTGTTAACCAGTGTCACCCCAATAAAATCAATAAAAAGAGGAAAAGAAATAAAAATAAATTTTATTTTTACCATTCGTTACTCAGTCCCCAGAGCAGCGGGTCTCAAATGAAGACTTTATTCCCAAATCTTGTTGAAAATGTAGATGTCTGAGACAGAGTCAGCAAAAGTATAGAACTCAACAACATCATCATCCATCTAGATCTAATTGTCATTTCTAGGATGCTTCACCCACTCCAGCAAAATACACATTTTTTTCAACTGTACATAGGACATTCACCAAGCTGGTCCATATCCTGGGTTATAAAGCAAACCTCAATAAATTTAAAAGAATTGACATCATACAGAATATGTTTTCTGACTACAATGAAGTGAAACTAGAAATCAATAGCAGGAAGACAAGAGGAAAATCTCTAAATACTTGGAACCTAAACTACAGATTTATAAGTAATCCGTAGATCAATGATGAAGAGTCAAGAGAAATTTAAAAATATTTTGAACTGAATAATAATGAAAGTACAAAATATTAAAATTGGTGGATGTAGCTTAAGCTGTGCTGAAAGGGAAACACATTAAATGCTTACATAAGAAGAGAAGGAAGGTCTGAGAGCAATAATCTAAACTTCCACCTCAAGAAACTACAAAAAGAACAAAATAAATCCAAAGCAAGCAGAAACAAGGAAACGATGAAGAGTAGCTATCAATGAAGCTGAAAACAGAAAAACAATAGGAAAAAGCAATGAAACCTAAAGCAGGTTCTTTAAAAAGATCAGTGAAAATGACAGACTTGGCACTCTGGCAAGGCTCACAAAAAAAAGAAAGAAGACACAGATTACTAATATAGATGAGACTGACGAATGTCAGAGGAATGGAGGAGGGCGGGTGGGTGGAGGGGGAGAGAATAACTAAAGAATTTATATGCATATATGCACAACCCAAGGTCACGGACAATGGTGGGGAGAGGGACTGGGGAGAGGGATGGGATGGGGTGGAAAAGGTCATTGGGGAGAAAAAGGGACATCTGTAATATTTTAAACAAAAATAAAATAAATAAATAAATAAATAAATAAAATGAGAGAAAAAAATAAAGCAGATGCACACTGGGAAAAAAAGAAAAAGAATGAAGCAGGAGATATCAATGCAGACATTGGAGACATCAAAAGAATAATAGGGAAATAATTGCAACAACTCGACACATAACTTTGACAATTTAGATGAAAAGTTCCAATTCCTTGAAAATCACAAACTACTAATACTCACTGAAGAAGAATTAGTTAACTTGAATAGTAATTACTGGATTAGTAATTTAAAACATTCTACAAAGAAAAGCCCAGACTCAGATGGCTTTATTGGTGAATTCTACCAAACATTTAAAGAGTAATCACACCAGTTCTACATAATTTTTCCCCCAGAAAATAGAGGAGAAAGGACTATTTCTCAACTCATTTTATGAGGCTGCTACCAAAACCAGACAAAGATGGTCGAAAAATCAATCTATCAAACTATAAGACTAACAACTCTCATGAATATAGACTAAAAAATCCTCAACAATATACTAGCATATAGAATACAGTAAGATATGAAAAGAATAATACTTTCCAAACAAGTGGGGTTATCCAATAATGTAATGTCAGGCAGATTCCATGTTTGGAAAGCAATCAATGTAATCCACTGTATTAATAGTACAAAGAAGAAAATGTAGATGCTTGGGCCTCAAATTCAGGCCAGATGAACCAACATCTTTGGGAACAGGAGCAGGAAACCTGCATTTTAACAGGATCCTCGTGTGTTTCTAGGAGTATTTAAAGTCTTATGTGGAGGAGGAACAAACTTTCCTCTACCCTCAAGGTTCTTTTGGCAGGTCTAATGTATCTACATGAGACAAATTAGATTGACAAGAAAAAATAACCAAATTTAACACATACATATGTATGGTATCTTGCATACATGAAAGGGTCAAAGATAGAAAGGGAACATAGGTATATAAGACATCCTGAGCTAGGGAATGAGGTAAGGTGCTTTGGGGGCTTCAAAAGGTCATTGCGGGTTGATAAGAAGAACAGACCTTTATTAAATAGAAGTTTGTCCTGTCATATAAGTGAGTGGAAAAGGTTACTGCAGATAATCTCTTATGGGCAAGGCCTCCAATTCAAATTCTTCTAAGCAGTTAAGGGTGGGGGTCAGAAGTTTCTCCTGAGCCTGCAGTTAAAGTTGTCTTTAGCTCAAAACAATCTACATACCACAGAGCACATCTTGGGGTGACTTGTCCTGGATCCCTCACCATTCAGGAGCAAGAATGCCCTTCTTAGCTTGGCTACAAGGCCCTTCATGAGCAGGCCCCTCCCTGTCTATCACTCTGCCCTTATCTTTTATCTCTCCTCTCCTAAAGCTGAGGAAATACTCAACAACTTGGGGTTACCATTACCCTCCACACACAGGCTATGCTAATCCAACCATCTCTTCTAGATTCTTCTCTGGCCTTAGCTTAGCACAGCTTAGCACAGTTTAGCACAGCCTAACACAGCCCTGCCTAGCATAGCTTTTGCCTTACTAATTTCTATTCTTTTTTCATAACCTAGCTCAAATATCACCTTCTCCCGGTCCCCTTCCCTGACCTCCCAAGCTCAGCCAGGTGGTCTTTTGGGGGAACCCACAATATCTCTCAGATTTCTAGTCAGACTGTTTAGGATTGTCTGTTACTTGTCTGCCTGAGCCATCTTTTTAACCCAGGGCCAATGCAGAGTAGGTGCCCAGTACTGAGCACTTAGCAAGGAGGCAGGGAGTCACTCCTACAATTGTCAGGTCCAGAGTTAAGCAAAGGGCAGCTCTGGAAATCCCTCCAAGGCCAAGGGACCAGTGAAAGACACCCAGAAACCCTCCTCCATTGCAATAGGTTGATTGAGAGTTTGTTCTGAGCCTCATTCCTTCATGCTCTTTGGCTTGGGGTGGCTTTTTCACCTGCTTGGAGGCAGCAATAGGTTTAGTGTCAAGACTTTAGATGACACCCCGCCATCTGCTTGGAGTGAGTGGGGAAGGGAGGCAAAAAGAGTCTAGAGGGGAAAGGCATTTAGCAAAACTGTGGGCTTAGAACAGGGATTCTCAACTGGAGACAATTTTGATTATCACAAGGCGGTGTGAGGAGGGGGTGTGCCACTGGCATATAGGGCAGGGATGCTGCTAAACATCCTATAATGCACAAGACAGACTCCACCATCCCCAAAGAATTATCCAGCCCCAAAATATCAATAATGCAAGGTGGAGAAACCCTGGATTAGAGAGGTGAGAGATAAGGCTGAGAACGGTCCCAGTAGTAGAGTTATTAAATTACTTATTTGCCAAAATTGCCTGAACGACTGTATTGACTCCTGTGCCTTTGCCCCATGAACCAACTGAAGAACCCCAAAAGTATGTGATGGGCTGTTGGTCTCACTGTTTCTGAATAATTAGTAGCTGAAAGCCCACTGGTAAGAAGTACGATTCACAGACTGTTTAAAAATAACTCACTTTCAAGTAAAACAATAACATCAACGAATGCCTAACAAGATGTAACTAAGTAGTTTCCCTCAACCTCTGTTAATGAACAGATAAGGTAATTAGTACATAATTAGCATGCAAATGATGCTGCTTCTAAACTAGTTGAACTGGCTCCAACCATTTTGATTCAGTTGATTAATTTTCATAGCGTACTCTTTTTTTATACCTGGGGCAAAGTTAAACTTCAGCCACTTGTGCTCCTCACCTATCGTGAACTATGGCTCTTTCCATTAACAAGATTTCACTGTTTTTCAGAGGTCCAGGCAAGGTTCCATTTTAATGTTAAATGACAAATTTTAAACTAAGACTGAGCCCAGCCTGCTGTGGCTCAGCGGTTGAGCATCGACCTAGGATCCAGGAGATCGTGGTTCGATTCCCGGTCAAGGCACATGCCCGGGTTGCGGGCTCGATCCCCAGCAGGGAGTGTGCAGAAGGCAGCCAATCCATGACTCCCTCATCATTGATGTTTCTATCTCTCTCTCCCTCTCCCCCAAAAAACAACAAAAAAACCCCCAAAACACAAAACACTAAGACCGAATCATGTAGGAAAAAACTATGTGTGGGAGATACCCTTATATCTGTTTATATGTTTCTATCACACACATACACAGGCACACACACACACACACACACACACACACACACACACACACACTCAATACCCTCCAGCAACTAGGAAGAAAGGAATAACCAAACTATCAGGAGCCATGGTCATCTCCAGAAGAGGATAGAAAGTGCTCATGGGATTTGGGCTCTGGATTGGATGCTACCAGGAAGGAGAGCCAATGCTATGACTGGGTATGTCAATAAATCTTATCTAGAAGGAGGATAGATTACAGTCAAGCCAAAGCTATAATTGGTAAAGAAGTGGCATCTACTCATATTAGCCAGGAGAGGGCGATGTTTGGTCATTTCTGTGGTTTGGACAAGGTTCATGTTTTGTCTGAGTTCAGACATGATTAAGGAGTGGTCTTGTTTTTGTCTTGGTCCACATTGTCACCGAGAGACCTTGTCTGATGTTGATGTTTGTGAAATTGTTTATGTTCAACAGGAGAACACCAAAACCCAGCTGTGAATGCAGGGCCAGCTACTAGCCACACCAAGGCCTAACTGATTGTGCCAGGCCAACTCCTGGATAGCAAGGGATGCTTTTCTCTTTGTCAATATATTTATATTATATTATATATTATATTATATTATATTATATTATATTATATTATATTATATTATATTATATTATATTATATTATATTATATTATATTATATTATTATTATAAATTATATTATTATTCATATCATATTATTGTACTATAACATATATACATCCATATACACATATATGTAGGTACATCCACATTTCCATAACCCAGAGTCAACTACTATTAAGTTAGTGTTCTTACTTCCAGTCATTTCTTCAGTGCCCAGGTTTTCATTTGTTGATTTTCTTTGCATAAAGACTTTAAGCCTACTATTTGGCTACTTTTGCAAACACTGACTTTCCCCTCTGATTCACCCACAAAGTTAGTACCTACTAGCACACCACCATCATTCAGCCCTGCCCTCATTCCTGCCTGGTCATTCTCCCTTCCAAATTGCCCACCTCTCTTCATCTCCACATCCATCAAAAGTTTTTTCCTATTTGAGATTCACTTGGGAGTCACTGTGAGAACACCATAGCGTGTCTCTCCTGGGGGTATGCATTTTGGGCAGCTGAAGGGACCTGTCTGGTCCCTTTCCCGCACAGGAAAAAGGGGACCTTAAGCTAAAGAAGGATGAAAGTTCAGGCTTAGCAAATGAGGGAAAGGATTGGCACCCTGAAATTATACAGCTCAGATTTTAGGTTACCTAGGTTTCTGGGTGAGGGTTGGGGGGTGCACAACTTGATAAAGCAAGAGGTTTGAAACAAAATATGTACCAACATGAAACCCTGATCATCCCCTGGCTCTTATCTGATCTCTATCTTACAGCCTATCACCAGGGAAAGGGAGCTTAACAGACATGGGTAAGCAAGTTCTGGCTGGCTCCCGAGCATGGAGCATGGAGCATGGAGCATGGAGCATGGAGCATGGAGCATGGAGCATGGAGCATGGAGCATGGAGGGGTATCCAGAGAAGAGTCCTTTGGGCTTTTCCCCTAGAAAGCCTTCCCCACCCATCCACTGGATTAGGTCCTCCCTATTATAGTGTCTTTCAAAGTAGTCCTTTAGGGCCAGACTAGATCTGGATTCCTAACCTGGCTATCCAAAGTTTCTTGGCTTCTCTGCAGCTGTTTCTACATCTTTAAAGAGGTGCTAAAAATAGTATCTTCTTTGTAAGATTTGTTGTGAAAATTAGAGAAAGTTTATGCATAGTTCTTGGCACATAGTAAGTACTTAACACATAGTAGCTCATATTATCATCGTCATCATCATCATCATCATCATCATCATATCATCATGGGACTGCTTGCTCTGCCCCACCGAAATGAGCTCTCAGTAGTGAAAAAGAAGGGTGGGCAATGTGCCTTGACAAGGTGAGTTATCCATAAAGGCCATGAAGGGGAGACTCCTCCCCCTTCTTACCCATATCCTCTGTTCCCTTCTTCCCTCAGCTGAGAGTTGTCATAGTCTCCCCCTACCAAAATCTATGCTTAGGTAAGATTAGGGTTGTAACAGGAAGTCTGGCCTTAAACTGAAGGACTGAAACTCTAAGGGAGAAACTCCAAGCAATAAGCAATGGATGGGAAAGAACTGGGTGGAAAAGATTCGCCTCTGTGTCCTGCAAATCCCAACCCACTCCACACAGAAGAAAAAAGTGTTTTGGTCAGGAGGGGTTATTAAAAAAGCAACATGGTCCCTTAGGACACACTCATTCCCACTGACATGCCACCAAGGGGCCTTTCCATCCTAAGACTTTCCTGACTTTCACTCCTCAGACTTTCAGTTAAAGAGTTAATGATCTGGCCCAGCCAGGCGTGGTTCAGCAGTTGAGCATCGATCTAGGATCCAGGAGATCAGGTTCAATTCCCAGTCAGGGCACATGCCCGGGTTGTGGGCTAGGCAGCAGATCAATGACTCTCTCATCATTGATGTTTCTATCTCTCTCTCTCCCCCTCCTTCCCTCTCTCTGAAATCAATAAAGTTTTATATATATATATATATATATTTTAAAAAGAGTTAATGATCTGTAAACAAATTCATAAATGCAAGCTTGTCTTTCAAAGACATTTAAGAGTAATCTTTCTGAAATCCCAACTTCTAATTTGCCGACTTTATACTTTTAATTTTTAAAAAAGCCCTTGTAGATTCCCTTACCCTCTCTAACCTCCTATGTTCCCTCTACTTAACATAGCCTAAGTCTTCCAGACTCAAGGAATGCCACCCTAACCACAGGCCCTTTTAGTTCCCTGCCCACAAGGCCGAGCTAGAGGCTCCCTGAACAGGGGGCGACATCTTGTTTTAATAGTAGCTTCATTTCACCAAACACTTTCTACTTGCCAGGCACCATGCTTTGTCTCTGTTTTCAAATTTAAAAATTTTTTGAAATAAGTATAGATTCACAGGAAGTTGTTAATTTTATACAGAGAATTCCTGTGTATTCCTCAACCAGTTTTCCCCACTGGTTAAATTTTATGTTAATATAGTTCAGTATCAAAATCAGGTACAATTGACACTGGTATAATGTGTATATATAGTTCTATGCTATTTTATCATATGTGCAACCACCACCATAATCAAGGTACAGAACTATTCCATCACCACAAAAATCTCCCTCAAGCTACCCTTATACAGTCACATCCACTCAGCTCCTCCCAACCCCTGGAATCTACTAATCTGTTCTCCATCTCCATAATTTTGCCACTTCAAGAGTATTATAAACATGAAAATCATACAGTACATAAATTTTAGAGGTTGATTTTTTCAGTCAGCATAATGCCTTTGATATCCATCCAGGTATTTGCATGCATCAATAGTTTGATTCTTTTTCTAATTTTTATTTAAGGAAAGTGCTTTTGGTATGTCTAAGAACACTATTGACCCTTGGGTTCTGAAGATTTTTCTCTTATGTGTTCTCACCCCAGCTCTAGAGAATGAGAACAAATCCTCCTTTCCCTGAAGCTCCACACACAATCCACCACCAAGTCCTGTTGATTCTACTTCCTAAATGCATCTGGACTCTGTCCACTGCTCTCCATCTTCACCACGCCCCACTAGTTGACGCTTCTGTCATCATCGGCCACCTGAATGACTGTAGCACCTTTCCAATTATCTCCCCATTTCCACTTTTGGCTGCCTCCCAAAGCCAACGCAAACATGATATTGTCTCTTGCCAAAAGCCCTTTAGTGGCTCCCCAAAGAACTAAAAGCCCTTTAGTTCTTCAGCTGCAACCCAAATCCTTCTCCTGGCCTGCGAGGCCCCACTTATCTAGTCCTTCCTTGCCTTTCTCCCAGAACTCATATTGAGTCTCTCTCTTTTTTAAAAAAATGTATCTTTATTGATTTCAGAGAGAGGAAAGGAGAGGGAGAGAGAGAGATAGAAACATCATTGATGAGAGAGTCATTGATTGGCTGCAGCCCGCAACCCGGGCATGTGCCCTGACCGGGAATCGAACCCTGATCGCCTGGATCCTAGGTCGAGGCTCAACCACTAAGCCACGCCCGGCAGGGCGAGTCTCTCTCTTTTAACTTCACTCCACCTTAGCCCTGGCCTGTTTTCTGTTCTTTGCAAGTACCACATAATCTGGCCTCTGGTCTTTTGTTTGCTGTGCCCTCTCTAATATAGCACTTCTCCATCTCCTGCCTCCCCACCTAGCCAAATCCTTCTAATCCTTCACATTTCAGCTTTAAATGTCACCTCCTCAGGAAAGCCTTCCCTGACCCCTCCATTGATATGAGGGTCTCCCTTTTCTAGTCTCTTTCAAAGCATTTAGCACAATTTTAATTAGTTTTTCATGAAATTAATTAAATCTCTGTCACTTCCACTGATTAGACTCTAAGCTCCCTAAGAGGCTGTGGCTATCTAGTTCACCCTTGAATCTCTGGGTCCCAGAGAAGTGTCAGCTCTTTGTGGCTGCTCAGTGGATTCTTTCTGAGTACATGAATGAAGGAAAGTAGAACCAACGGGTCGTAAGTTACTGTGATTTTAAAAAACAGGGAGGGACTTTATGGAGCTATTGGGGGAAGGGATTACCGAATGGCACACTGACTGAACAGCTGGATGTTCCAGAGGCCTCACTGCAAACTCACTCCCCTCTTCCTTCCCTCTTCAAGCCTTCCTTTATGCATGAGAGGCCCTGTGAGGGGAGAAGGTTTTTATGAGGTGCTAGGGACCCATTTTTGAGTCTTATATGTCTGCAAAATGTTGGCAGTTTCCTCAAGACACTCAGATTTCAGGTTTGGCAGCACTAACTGGAGAGCATCTGTGGATCTTTAAGAGGAAGGGTGTGGCCTCATGGTAATGAAAGCCTCTTTTAACTCCCCCATCTAAAGCCCCCCTTCCTCTTTCTCCCCCATTAGGCGATAAACTCCAGCAGGGCAGAGTGCCTTCCCTGTTCACCACTGTGCCTCCAGTGCTCAGCCCATAATAGGTACTTCATAAATGTTGATTAAGTGAAGGAATGGTTAATGAGTGAATGAATGAATGAATGAACAAATGAATGGTTAAGCAAGTTGCTGAAGGTCCCACAAGTTGCCTGGAAGCCAAAACTGACTGGCTGAGCATATGCTCTTGTCTTCATATCTCTTGCCTCATGTCTTCCCTGAAAGCTCTGTTCCCTCGTGCTAGACTGGAAGCAATGGGAGGGCAGGAGCAGTGGCCTGGGGGCACAGCATTGGGCCACACAAGGAGGACGTACTCAGTAAGGGCTTGCCAGATGATTTGCTGACTGCTCAAGAGTTCCCCTTGCAACCTCTCCCCCCTCCTCCTCCCTTCCTGGCCTCAGAGCTGCTCTCTGCTTTCCAAATTGGCAGTCTGCAAATGGATGAGCTAATCCAAGCAAATGGCTTCCGGTACACCCCCTCCAGAGCAGAGCAGGGCTGGGCAGAGCAAAGCAGCGTGTGCATGCTCACATTTCAGTCTCATCACAGACCTGGTGGGGGCAGCCGTGGAGATTTGGGGCCTTTGGGGAAATCACTCAGACCCTGGGTGAGGGGCTGCTACCCCCTTCTCAGTCTGTCTTCCAAAGATGCCCTGACTTGGTTCTTTTTTGTCTCTTAGTGAGCCTCCAAGGACACTCTGAGCCTTTGCAATAGGTAAGAAGAAAAGCACCCGCCCCACTCCACCCCCAGTGTTGCCACTAAGAAAAGGCTGGAAAAGAAGCTTGGGAAGGCCCTGGAGAGCCACCTGTGAGAGACACTAAGAAAGACCCAAACCCCAAACTGGTTTATCTGCCTTTAAATAGGTCACTGAAAGCTCAGAGCTGGAAGGGAGGGAAGCCATCTCCCAGGGCAGCACCGAATGGAGATTGCCAGATCTGCTGTGACAGGGCTCCTTCAGATAGGAAGTTGTATGGAAAGGCATTGTGAGGTCTGGCCACAGTTCCCTCAGGAAAGGCTCCATGCTGGAGCAGGGAAGAGCTGCATTTTCCTTGTCTTAGCTTTTCCATTTGGACAGCCTTGTGCTGTGGAAATGTCTGGCTCACGAGTCTGCTCCCGGCAATACTACTGACTCATTCACAGTGTGAACCGTGGGCAGGTCTCAGCCCTAGATTTGCAAATGTAAACCGGGGATGCTCCCTGCTATACCTGCCTCAGGAAGGGTGGTGAGGAACAAAGGTGATAATGGAGAGGAAAGTTCTTGGTCAAAGTGAGATGCTTTTCTTTAGTCTCTGGTCCTCCAAACTGGAAGCTGACCTGTTCCAGGGGCCCTGGCTCTCTTTCCCATGATATCCCTGAGTGGAGTTATCCCCGAGCTAGGAAACTGTCTAGATGGGATGCTACTACAAAGGGTTCTTTAAAGTCTCACTGAGCAAAGACCTCTGCCCCGCTGGAGGAAGAACTTTCCTTCTCTCTCATTAGAGCCAACCCCTGGTTTTAATTAATTAATTAATTAATTATCCTCACCTAAGGATATGTTTATTGATTTTTAGAGAGAGAGGAAGAGAGAAAGAGATATGTGAGAGAGGAATATCCATCAGTTGCCTCCCGTATGCACCCTGACCAGGGACAGAACCTACAACCTTTTGGTGTACAGGACTACGCTCCAACCAACTGAGCGACCTGGGCAGGGCAACCCCTGGTTGGTTTTAAGCATTCTGCCATTATCAGCATTATTAAGCATTTTCTAAACACCTCCTAGGGCAGGGATCTGGGCTAAGCCATGGGGATACAAGAAGGCCTAAGACACAGTCCCTTCCTCCGACTGAAGTAATGAGGACAGAAAAGGAGGAAGAGAGGGAAGACCTTCCTTTTGTGTATTGCTTTGCAATTTACTGAGTGTTTCCACATTTTCATTGAATCTTCAAATTTTATTATAGGTGATAAAATGGAATCTCAGAGAGGCTAAGCAATTTGTCCAAGGTCACACAGCAGAGACTCAAGATATCCTGATTTTAAATGCAAGATAGTTTCTTCTACCAATAGTTGCCCTTGTGTGATTTCCAGGAAGCCCCTGTTGAAATACAAGTGGGAGATAGGGATAAGTTCAGTGCTTTGCCCACTAACACCTCAACATGAAATACTATAGCAGGGCCCACGAGAAGGGGATAAGCGGAGGCAAAAAAAGGTCTTTTTAAAACTTCTTATTTTGAGATAGATTCACATGCAGTTGTAAGAAATAATATAGAGAGATCCCAGGTGCCCTTTACCCCGTTTCTCCCAATGGTAACAGCTTGCAAAACTATACCATACTTTCACAACCCAGGGATTGACATCAATACAATCAGATGGAGAACATTTCCATCTCTACAAGGACCCCTTTTATAGCCATATCCACTTCTCTCCTATCCCAACCCCCTCCACAACTCCTGGCAACCACTAATCTATTCTCCATTTCTATAATTCTGTCATTTCAAGAATGTTATCTGAATAAAATCATAACCTTTAGGGACTGGCAATTTTACTCAGCATAATTCTCTGAAGACTCATCCAGATAGTTGCATGAATCAAGACTTACTTCTTTTTATGGCTGAGTAGTATTCCATCATATGGATGTATCAGTTTGCTTAACCATTCACCTGTTGGAAGACATCTGGGCCAATTCTGATTTTTAGCTATTATGAATAAAGCTGCTATGAACATTCGTGTACAGGTGTTTGCATGAACATAAGTTTTTGTTTCTCTGGGATAGATACCTAAGAGTATAATTGCTGAATCTCATTATAGTTGCATGTTTGTTTTTTTAAGAAACTGCCAAACTGCTTTCCAGAGTGACTGTACTATTTTACATCCCCACCAGCAGCTTGTGAATGATTGTTTCTCTAAATCCTCACCAGCATTTGGCAGCGCTGCTATTTCTTTTTTTTTTTTTTTTTAACCTTTTTGATAGGTGTTTCATTGTGGTTTTAATTTTTATTTCCCTAATGGCTAGTGATATTGAATATATTTTCATGTACTTATTAGCCACCTGTATATCCTCTTTGGTTAAATGTCTGTTCATGTCATTTGACCATTTTCTAATTGGATTGTTTGTTTCTCTGTGGTTGAGTTTGAGAGTTCTTGTTATATTTTAGATACTAGTCTGGTGTTGCAAAAATATTTTTCTCCCAGTTTGTAGCTTCTCTTCATCATCTTAACAGAATATTTCACAGAACAAAAGTTTTTGTTTGGATGAAGTCCATTTTATTATTTTTTTCTTTTTATGGATCATGCTTTTGATGTCAAGTCTAAGAATTTTGCTTAGCCCCAGATCCTGAAGATTTTCTCCTATGTTTTTTTCTCATTTTTTTTTTTTTTTTACTTATACATTTAAATCCATCATCTATTTTGAATGATGATGATGATGCCTATGGATGCCTACTTGCTCCAGCATCATTTGCACCTTTGTCAATAATCAGTTGGGCATAGCTGTGTGGGTCTTGTTCTGGGTTCTCTGTTTTATTCATTAATCTATGTGTCTATCACTCTGCCAATACCACATTGTCTTGATTAATGTCATTATATAATAAGTCCTAAAATGAGGTAGACTAATTGCTAGCACTTGTTCTTTCAAAATTGTCTTTATCTATTCTAGATTATCTGCCTTTCCATATAAATTTTAGAATAAGATTGCTGGAGTTTTTCATTAAACCTATACATAATTTGGGAGGGGGAATTATCACCTTTACTGTGTTGAACCTTCTCACATAAACACTCTATGTCTCTCCATTTATTTAGATCTTTGGTTTCTTTCATCAGTGTTTTGTAGTTTTCAGCAAATAAGTGGTATATATATTTTGTTAGTTTTATACTTATTTTAATTTTTTGAGCAATCATAAATGTTACTGTATTTTTTAATTTTTGTGTCCATATGTTTATTGCTACTATGCAGAAATGCAATTGATTTTTCTATGTTGCTCTTATAGTCTGTGACCTTGCTGAACTCACTTATTAGTAGATTGTAGAGATTGTAGTTTGCTTGGCATTTTCAATTTGACTATCATGTCATTGGCCATAGGGATAATTTTATCTCTTCCTTTCGTATCTGTATGCTTTCCCTTGTGACAGAGCCTCATGATTACTAGGCAGCAGTGAAATTCCTCATTTTCCGTGAGGCTTTCTTTTTCTTTCTTTTTTTTTTTTTTTACTGTGTCCCTTGTCCTTTCTTAGTTGTTGGTTTCTTCCACAGTCTGAGATATGTGAGACAAAAAAAAAAAAAAAAAAAAAAACCACAGGGAACTCATCACCATTGTTGTTCCTCATGTCCTAAGGTCTGTAGTCTTTCTTCTCCCCACTTTTGAATCATCTCCTCCTCCTTCTCCTCCTTTTTCTTCTTTTTTAAAATATATAATGTCCATCATTCTTATTTGTATTTAGTGGGAGGAATGAGGAAAAATACATTGACTCCATCAGGAAGGTTTCATTTGGCAAAGAAGGCAGGAGGGAGAGGAAAAGATCTGGAATGCAGATTTTACAACCCTGTCTAGGTGTGGCAGGACTGCCTCCATGGGTCCAGGTTAAAGGTACCCCAAAGGTCCTGGCTGCCTGAGGGAAATGATGTTTGGAAGGATGCATAAAGGGCAGGTGGAGGGGCCCAAAACATAGCCTAGATCCTAGTAACCCAGTTGGATCACACTGAGACTACGGAAGGCATGGGCAGGCTCCACAACGAGATAAGCCAGGATTCCTGAATGAGTCGGTCAGACTCCCAGCAGCCTGTAGGTGGCACCTGCCATCAAGGAATTCACATGTGAGTCTTCTAGAGAGCCCAAGTGTGGGCTCATCTGATTCAACCAGTTCTCATTCCTTTGAGCCCTCAGGGCCTTGCAGTGAGATTGAGCACTACCTCAAAATGCAGAGACTACCCTGGACATGGCTGATCAGAAAGTGGGAGGTTCTCATGAAGCATTCTTGGATATTTAGTGGACAGGAAGAAATAGCTTTTTTCCCCTGTTTTTCTGAAGGTTTGTTTGAGAACATTCTGGTTCATTGGAAATTAACTCATTGAACATCAGGAGCTTTTTTTGTGCCAGATACCATTCCTTCATTTATCAGATAACATTGTGTACCAGGCACAATTTTAGGCACTAAGTATACAAAAAGTCCTTTCTCCCAAGGAACTTTCTGGTGGAACTATTGTTGGAAATCTTTCCCTTCTCAGTGAACAATGCTTAACACAGGTCTGCTCACTGGGGTGATGTTGTAGGCCTTGGGTCAGGGTTCTGAATACAGTGTATTCTGGAGGTTCTCAACAGAGTTTACACCTCAGAATCATGGGGGGCACTTCTTAAAAATGAAGCTTCCTGAACAGCCCAAGTGCCCATCAGTAGATGAGTGGATAAAAAAAGCTGTGGTATATTTACACCATGGAATACTATGCAGTTATAAAAAAGGAGGAGCTCTTACCCTTTGAGACAGCATGGAGGGACCTGGAGAGTGTTAAGCTAAGTGAAATAAGCCAGTCAGAGAAAAACAAGTATCACATGATCTCATTTATATGTGGAATCTAATGAACACAATAAACTGATGAACAAAGTATGTCTAAAGGTATGGATGCATGGAACAGAATACCATATCCCAGGGCAGGGGGGCAGGAAGAGATTAACCAAAGAACGTGTATGCATATATGCATAACTCATGGACACAAACAATAGTATGGGGAAGGCTTGAGGTAGGGCAGGTGTTGAGTGGAGGGGGGCAAAAAAAGGAAAAAATGTAATACTGTCAACAATTTAAAAAGATGAAGCTCCCTGGCCCTCATCTAAGCTCTACTGATAATGAGTTCTGGGCCTTCTTCCTATCAGTCTTTATGCCCTTGAGTGACTCAAGCACTTTCTTATCTCACCAAGGTTTCTGCATTTGCTCTTTCTTCTGATATAACACCTTTTCCAGGGCTGGCTCTTTCTGTTCACTCAGGCCTCAGTCAAATGTCATCTTCTCTGGGAGGTCTGCCCTGATCACCTTCTCTAAAATCACAACCCACCATAGTTTGTCCATATCACATCCATATTGTGTCTACTTTATAGCACTCATGGATACTTGCAGTAACCTTCTCTCTTTCTTGCCTATCTCATCCACTAAATTTTAAACTTCTTGTGGACAGGGACTCTGTCTTGTTCACTATTGGATTCATAGTGTCTATAGCTGTGTCTGGCACATAGTAGATGCTTCTTGAATAATAACTGACTTTCCAGTTGAGTGACTGGAGGTTTACCTGTTAAACAAGTGCCACAGGTGAGTCTGGTGCTTACTGACAACCAATGGCTAAGAACCAAAGATACGAAGTAGGAGACTCGTCTTAATGTGTATAGGCTCAAAATGTTCTCCACTCCAAAATTTTACCCACTATCTTGTGATTTGGCTCATATCCTTGTAAGGGGCTGAGGCAAGCCAAGAGAAAATTGCTGGTTATTTGAAGTTGCTGGTTAAGACAGTTTTAATTCATTGAGGTTCAGGTGTGGCTCCAAAGGAATTAAAAATTTTTTATATTTCAGTCTGAGAGTTCATTACAGCACATCTATGCCTTTTCAAGCTATTCCTCACACTCATCACAAAAACAGTGTTATCTTCTTGTGTGCACTGCAGTTTAGTGACAGAGATTTGGGAAACAGAGTGAAGCCAATCTAGAATTGTGTGTGTTTTTAACTTAAAAAAAAAAAAAAAGACTCTTTTTTTATTGATTTGTTGGTCCACTTATTTAAGCATTCATTGGTTGATTCCTGTATGTGCCCTGGGATCAAAACCAGAACCTTGGCATATCAGGACAACACTCTAACCGACTGAGATACCTGGCCAGGGCTAGAATTATGTGTTGTTTTTTAAATTTATCTTTATTCTTGAGAGTATTACAGATGTCTCCCCTTTGCCCTCCCATTGCCCCCCTTCACCCAGTCTCCACCTCCCCCCGACAGGCCTTCACCACACTATAGTATGTGTCCATGGGTTATGCATATATGCATATAAGTTCTTTGGTTAATCTCTTCCTGCCTCCTCTCTCCCTTTCCCTCTAAAATAGGTCAGTCTGTTCCATGCTTCCATGCCTCTGGTTCTATTTAGTTTGCTCATTTATGTTGTTCATTAGATTCCACATATGAGTGAGATCATGTCATACTTGTCTTTCTCTGACTGGCTTATTTTGCTTAGCATAATACTCTCCAGATCCATCCATGGTGTCTCAAAGGGTAAGATACTCTTCTTTTATTTTTTACAGCTGCATAGTATTCCAGTGTGTGTGTACCACAACTTTTTAATCCACTCATCTACTGATGGGCACTTGAACTGTTTCCAGATCTTAGCTATTGTAAATAACGTTATGAACATAGGGGTTCATATATTCTTTCTGATTGGTGTTTCAGGATTCTTAGGATATATTCCTAGAAATGGGATCACTGGGTCAAATGGCAGTTACATTTTTTGAGGAAACTCCACAGTTTTCCATGGAGGCTGCACTCATCTGCATTCCCACCAGCAGTGTGTACCTCTTTCTCCACATCCTCACCAGCACTTGTTGTTTGTTGATTTGTTGATGGTAGCCATTCTGACTGGTGTGAAGTGATGATACCTTATTGTAGTTTTACTTTGCATCTCTCTGATGATTAGTGGCTTTGAGCATTTTTTCATATGTCTCTTGGCCATCTGTATGTCCTCTTTGGAGAAATGTCTATTTTGGTCTTTTACCTGTTTTTTATTGGATTATTTGTTTTCCTTTTGTTTATATATTTTGGAAATTAATCCCTTATCAGATGTATCATTGGCAAATATGTTCTCCCATACAGTGGATTCCCTTTTCATTTAGATGCTGGTTTCTTTTGCTGTGCAGAAGCTTTTTAGTTTGATGTAGTCCTATTTGTTTATTTTTTTCTCTTGTTTCTCTTGCCCTAGGAGATGTATCAACAAAAATTCTGCTATGTGAGATATCTGAGATTTTGCTGCCTATATTTTCTTCTAGGATTTTTATGGTTTCGCAACTTACATTTAAGTCTTTTATCCATTTTGAGCTTATTCTTGTGTATGGTGTAAGTTGGTAGTCTAGTTTCTTTTCTTCTTTCTTTCTTTCTTTCTTTCTTTCTTTCTTTCTTTCTTTCTTTCTTTCTTTCTTTCTTTCTTTCTTTCTTTCTTTCTTTCTTTCTTTCTTTCTTTCTTTCTTTCTTTCTTTCTTTCTTTCTTTCTTTCTTTCTTTCTTTCTTTCTTTCTTTCTTTCTTTCTTTCTTTCTTTCTTTCTTTCTTTCTTTCTTTCTTTCTTTCTTTCTTTCTTTCTTTTCTTTCTTTCTTTCTTTCTTTCTTTCTTTCTTTCTTTCTTTCTTTCTTTCTTTCTTTCTTTCTTTCTTTCTTTCTTTCTTTCTTTCTTTCTTTCTTTCTTTCTTTCTTTCTTTCTTTCCTTCCTTTTCTTTCTTTCTGTACCTGTCCAATTTTTTCAACACCATTTAATGAAGAGACTGTCTTTACCCCATTGTATGCTCTGCTTCCTTTGTCAAATATTAATTGAGTGTAGTGGCTTGGGTCAATTTCTGGGTTCTCTGTTCTGTTCCATTGATTTATATGCTTGTTCTTTTGCCAGTGCATGGCTGTTTTGATTACAATGGCTTTGTAGTATAGTTTGATATCTGGTATTGTGATCCCTCCTACTTTGTTCTTCTTTTTTGAGATTCATGCAGCTATTCAGGGTCTTTTGTGATTCCATATATATTTTTGGAGTATTTGTTCTAGATCTGTGAAATATGCTTTTGGTATTTTAATAGAGATTGCTTTGAATGTATAGATTGCTTTGGGTAGTATGGACATTTAAATGATGTTAATTCTTCCTATCCATAAAACAGCATATGCTTCCACTTATTTGTATCTTCCTCTCTTTCTTTTTTCAATGTCTTATAGATTTCCCAGTATAGGCCTTTTACCTCCTTGGTTAAGCTTATTCCTACATATCTTTTGTTGTTGTTGTTGTTGCAATGGTAAATGGGATTTTTTCTTTAGTTCCTCTTTCTGAAAGTTCATTTATGGTGTATAAATATGCCATTGATTTCCAAATGTTAATTTTGTATCCTGTTACTTTAGTGAATTCATTTATTAAATCTAGTCATTTTTTGGTTGAATCTTTAGGGTTCTCTATATACAGTATCATGTCATCTGCAAATAATGACAATTTTACTTCCTTCTTTCCAATTTGGATACCTTTTATTTCTTGTTCTTGTCTGATATCTGTGGCTAGGACTTCCAATACTATGTTGAATCAGAGTGATGAAAGCCAATATCCCTGTCTTGTTCTTGTTAGAATTGTTGTTTTTAAAAATCTTCACAGTGATCTGCAAACCATAGGATCCCCAGGTGCTTAAGGAAAAATGGATTTTGCTGTATTTCTTGCCCAGCTCTGTGCCTTCCCTCATGAACCCCACATCTATAGCTGGATCCAGATTACCCAGAGGAAGAAGCTGCTTTGCTGACACATGGGTTCCTGGTTCTGCCCCACAGAGTGGCTTTTGCTTTGAAGTCTGCCATCAGTCTGGGAGTAGAGAGGCAAGGATATAAAAAGGGATCCAGAGGCATTGGACCGCATGGTGAGTGGTAAGTTGGTGACAGAGTGGCTCCTCAGGGAGTCATTCTAGAGGCAGAACACTGCTCTGCTCCTGTAATGATCAGATGGCTGGGGCACTGAGTGCCCCTGCTGTAAAGTCCCCTGTAAATATGACTCAGAGTGCATATGCCACCATTTCCCACTTGTGGTTTCTCACAACCAAGTCCTGTCGTCAAAGACAGCCAGAGCCTGCTCCTGAAACCCTAGGTCTTGAGCAGAACAATGGAACAAGGAGAACAATGGGGCCAGTGTCACCCAGAAAGGCTGTTGTTGGAGAGATATTAATAGGCTCTGGGCCGCACACAATCTGTTATCTGTTGACCCCTGCTCACCAGGCTCCAAAAGCCTGTGGCTCTTTGCAGATGTGGCCTACATGGTTCCAGAGGAATGTGGCTGTGACCAATGGCAGTGGGGCCTGTTTTGTTGAGTAGCTGAACTCACCCTGAGCTTGCTAGTTATTCTCTCCTTATGGTTTCTGTTAGAGCCACTACAGAACGGTTTGTTTTTATTTTTTAAATTCATCCAAGAGACACTCAAGATTCTATTCAGTGAAAATCAAATGTTCCATGTTGCTTATTTATTAGAGTTGTGGAGATTTCTTTTGGTCTTGTTTGTCAAGCTGGCATCATTATTGAGTACCACTCACAGAGAATCAAAATAAGGAGCAGAGTGTATGTTTAAGAGCAGATTACAGGGCTCCCTTTGCAGTGCTGGAGACTGGCTGGACTTCAGAGAGCATCCTTAGAGGGGCTAACATAAGACTTCCATTTGGAGAATTTGAGAGAGGAAAGCAATTGCTTACTGGAATGTGCAGGGCTGATTCAGTGTAATCCATCAGAGGTTAAGTTACTGCACTTATAGTCTTGGTAAATGAATGCCCAGCTCTGGGTGAAGATCTGAGGCAGGGATCACACTCTGGTCATTTTCCCTCTGGCCTAGTGCACATCTAGATGAAATTTGGAGGAATGGCTCAGCGTGCATTGCAGCCATCCAAAGAATATGTTAATCAGGGTAACTAACGGAGTGTTTGTTCTGTGCCCAGGCCCTGTTCTGAAGGCTTTAAGTAGATAGTCTCATTTAAACTTCACTACCCATTGTCATCCCATTTTACAAAGAAGTTACAATTGCAGAAGAACATATGCTGTAAAAAATGAAGGTGTGGTTAAGTCAACTCTGCAAATTGCTCTTGTAAGCAAGAGCCATAATATGTGGGGGGTCCATGGGAGGTGGATCTTCAGGCATCATTGGCACTTAAGGGGAAGAGAGGACTCTTTGCAGATGTTTGCATCCAGGCAGTGAAATAGCTCCTCACCCCCACCCCCAAAGCCTTCTGCATAGAAAACCTGTTGGTGATTATTCTGGTCTCTGTCTTGTTAACAAACCTCATCACCAATTGCTAGCTTTAAGACCTTTTAAAATCCATTCAGGAAACCTCATTCTTATTCTAAGCGGTAGACAGCAGGGAAGTTGGCCTGTTAATGGTTCGCTGCGACATTTTTTGGTCTCTTGAGAGGGTATTGGTTACTTTCAGTTAAGTTTCTCTTTGTAAAGTGCACTGAACATGGAATGTAAGTGATAATTATCATTATTATGCTCATTATTAGCAGAGTAATGCTTATTAGTAGAGGCAATTAGGCCTCCTGCTTGTGGCCCTTCATATGCAGCAACTAGTCTTCCCAGCCCCCCAATGTGGCCTGCTTAGCATAGTGCTCCAGCTAGCTTAGCAAGCCCAGGATGTTTTGACTAACTGTTCCTGTGACCTGAAGGATCAGCAGGCAGAAAAATAAGTGGGTCTGTCTCTCTTGGTCTTTAGTGTGTCCATTGGCAGATTTAGGCAGCTCCAGAATAGGAGGTTAATTTTAAGAAAAACACAAAAATCAGCTTTGTTGAGAATATAATTCACAAACCATGCAATTAATCAAATTTTTATAGCTTTTTATTATGGACATTTCTAAGTAGATACAAAAATGGATAGAACAATAGAAAGAATCTCATGAACTCATCTCCCAGTTTCAACAATGAACACCTCATGGAAATCTTGTTATACATCTATCCTGCCACTCTTTGTGCCCTTCACCCCCACATGCCTGGAAACATTTTAAAACAAATCTCAGACAACATATCATTTCCCTTATAATACTTCAGTGTGCATCTCTAACACGAATAGCATTAGAAAAAAACGTAACTACAAGACCTACTCTGTGTTCAGATTTCTAGGTCAGAAGTTTCTGTAATGTGGAGACCTGGGGCTGGGTGGGCAGGATGGTTTATGAAGAAGCTTCAGGAGATCTTATACACCCTGAAACTATGCAGAGGGTTGTGTGTGTATTTTGTGAGGGAGCCACCAAAGGAGTGCAGGCCTCTGTGTGGATGTGTTTAGGGTACGAGGGGGAAGATCCAGAGCCTTGGACAAACTCTCAAAGGGGTATGTGACCCCATAAAGGTGAAGAGTCCCTGGTCTAGGTGAAGGGGTTAATCTATGCTGGTCTGACTAGCAGAGTCCTGGTTTTCCACAACCAGTACTGGGCAGCCAATGTGCTAGAAAAATCGCTAAGCAATGCCACGTCTGGCATGGAGGCAGCAGAGTGTCAGCCGGTGCTTTAAAACTTTACAGGGCCTCAGAAAAGTATGGTATGGTTTGAAATAAGCAGATTCCTGGGCCTACACCCCAGGATTCTAAGACAGTAAATCTAATGTGGGGCCTTGGAATCTGCTCATGTTGACTAAGCTCTTGCTTTGAGAAACACTGGTGCAGTGGCTAAGAGCCTGGGCTTTGGATTTCTGCAGCCCTTGATCTGAATCTTGGCTCAGTCTTTTATTAGTTGCATGGCCTTGGGCAAGTCATTAAACCTTTCTGTGAAGTGGACCTACTTATAGAACCTCTGCTGAAGGGTCATTGTAAGGATTAAGTTAGATAATATGTATAAAGCACACGCATAGTGCCCTGCAAGAATAATAATGCCCAAATGGATGGTAGTTCCTTTTATTCTTGTTTAAAATGTCCCAGAGTAAGAGATCTTGGCAGTGTTCCTCTCCCTTCCTCCAGGATTATAACGGTTTATTGTCTTTCCCATATAATTGTAGAAATTTAGAAAGTATCAGAAAGTTTATCTGATTCATGGGTCTTCTGGGCTCCCTGGAATTCAGCTGACAATAAAGCCCAGAAAATGAAAGGGGTCAGATGGTATTATCAAGCTGCAGGGGCCCAGGCGGAAATGAAATGTTTCTTTTTCCAGGTGCCTTCTCGGTGCTGGTGGTGTTTTATCTCAGTTGTTTATAATGTGAGGCATTAGTCAGAAGACTCTTGGTAGCAAAGCCAGCCCCATTTGGTAAATGTTTCCTGAGCCACACTAAAGATGCAATGAGACCATGTAGATGACTCAGGGCCAGACCATCTCACCTGGAGGAACATAACTCAAAGCTCACATCCAACTAATGGGGGAGTGGTGAGCACTCACATGCACAAGGGCTCACTCTAATGCCCATGACTTTTTCCAGTTTCAAAACTCGTGGTTTGGGGGGGAACCAAGCTTGGAAAGCACAAATGCTGGGTTTGACTTTCTTTCTATGAGGGAAAAGCCCTGCTAGACTCCAAACTCCATGACAGCAAAGTCTTGTCTAGGCCACTTGAGAAAATGGTAGCATCCATCCTTTAACCCAGGATGATCTGCCCATGAACCAAGGCCTATGATTATGCTCAACTCCCCTGCCTCCAACTCTCTTCAAGGTAATTGAATTTTCTCACTTTGCTGTTGCCCTTATTTTCCAATCCTACCTCCATCTAAGTATCTACCTGCTGTCTGACTTTTCAGATCTTATTTCTTGCTTCTGGCTCTGCACTGCCCCTTGGAAATTAACAACCGAACATGGCCTTCCCCATGCAGACTCTTTGGTCTCCCAGGATACAGCTAATGCTTTGTTAGAAACTTAAGGTAATTGTCCTGCCACTGGGCCTCCTGCTCAAGAGACCTTGCCTGATTCTCTCCACCCTTAGAGGGTTGACCCTACAAGCAGTGGATGCAAATGAATAGTAGTGGGCTCTAGAGAGCACTTGCTGTCCAGGTTGCTGCAAGTGGATGATTAGTCAAATGAATGAGGGAGTGAGCAACCTCTCCTTTCTCTAGGCAGCCCTCCCACTTGTCCAAATGTGCTCAAAGATCCAGGCACAGGGCAATCGCCTTTTGGTAATAGAAAGAAATTTTCAGGCCAGGCTGAGGCTGGTCTCATGTCTGTTTACAATGACTGACAAGCATGTAGGCTCTTTTCTTTCCAGAGGCTTCTGGTTGCAGGGTCATTAGAGCCAGTGGGGAGTTAGGCCTGTGGTGTCTGGCCTTCTCAGCAGAGTGAAACCTTGATTGGCCAGAATATCAGGGACAGGTTGTAGTATGAAATCCTGTAAAACTCAGGCTTGAGCAGAAAACCTATTTGTCATCCTCCTTATTAGAAGGGTTACCAAATTGTCTGAGGCTACCTTCCTGTCTTAAAAGCTCATCCTCATGACTACAGTGAGCCTTTGTATGGTGATTAAGCTTCCTGACTATCTGGGATCACTGCCCAGGTTGGGGATAGACACCAAGAGAGTGTAAGGTTGTGACCCCAGTGGATGTTCACGTAATCATGCATTTGTGTGCGAGTGTGTGTGTGTTGGAATGTTGATTTTTCTCCCAAAAGAAGAGTTAAGAAAAATGTTTGAGAAGAGTCCAAGTAATTAACCCTCTATCCTCCTAAGAAATAGAATTTTCCAACCCTGAAATAATTTTTGTCTGGGATGACCTCAGCACTTGGAAAATCAGACAGATAGCAGAGTTTGGGGAGGGTTGCCAACACCACTTTTTCCTTGGTGTCCTCAGCTAGAGTAACTTCAAGTTGAGTTTCTTTGTTCATCTGAGTTTTCTCATGGGGAAGCAGCCCAGGGGTTAAACACTGAAGAAAACTTTATAGCTTTATAGGGCACTACTGTGCTGGATGCTATGGGGGACACAGAAAACTAGGAAAAAAGAGCCTCTGCTGTCAAATAGCCCCTGGTGAGCCAGTTGAGGACACATAATGTAGATGTAGCATAGAGTAGTTAGGGACTGCTAAAATGATATCCCTCAGGCCCTTATTTCTGATTTCATGGGTCTAGGATGGGGCTAAGAATCTACATGATTCCATTCCCTAGGAGACTTGGAATATATGACAAGCCACTTCTTCAAATCTTCAGGGCCTTTGGCACAATGAGACAGTCAGACCAGATTATTTCCAAGGGCTGTTCCTGCTCTGACATTCTGAGATTCCTTGGAAATTCAACTAAACTAACCCAACAAGGTGGTCTGTAATGGGTGCCAGACTTTCCAGGCAAGTAGCCTTTTAATATTTCAGAAGAGGGCAAATCTCTTTGTGGGGTGGGGAAAGAGTACTTCATGGAGAAGCTCCAAACTAGGCCTCTAGGGATGGAGGGAAGATTTGGAGAGAGTGAAGGAACTGTGTGACCAAAGGCTCAAGGACATGTGGTTCTGCTTCTCTCTGGTTCTCTTTGTGCTTCTTATCTGGAGGTGGATGTGGAGGAGTTGAGTTGGGAACAAGGAGTCATTCTGAGCACCAGCCAAGGCCAGACCTCAAATCCTTTGGAATTTCTCAGATCATGTTCTGGCCAAAGTCAAGGAACTCTCATTAGGCATTGACCTGTTGTTATTGGGGATAGAATCTTTGTAAGGCCATTAATTAATTCCATAAATCTTTATTAAATGCCTGCTTTTGGCTAAGTTTTGAGTTGAGTGCTAAGGATACAGAGATGAATAAGATATTATTCCTACCTAGGAGAGGTCTCAGTTTGAGCAGACAATTACAGTGTGACAGGTGTGTTCAAGACCTTATATGGAACACTGGTGTGCAAAAGAGAGGGTGTAGTTGGGGGAAGGGGACAGGGAAGACCTCACAGAGAAGGTAGGTAAGATTCACCAAGTTGGAGAAAGAAGAGGGGGAACACTTTCTGAGTCAAGGTTGTATAGAAGTATAAAATAGTATGGCATACTAATAATGAATTAGGACAGTTAATAGGCCTATAATATGTCCCTCTCTTTGATGTAAACAGTGTGAGGCCTCCAGGGGAAGAGGGAATGATGGGCACAATTTAGCTGGGGCCAATGTTTGTGTCTCACCAAGTGTTTCAACTTCACTTTTAAGGTCCTGAGGAGACAGGGAGGAGTTGTGTGTGTTTTTCCCATTGCTTCTCAGAAAGAGTGGGAAGAGGGAGAGAGAAAGAGAGAAACATCAATGTGAGAGATATACATTGATTGGGTTGCCTCCTGCACGCACTGGGACTGGGCCCGGGGACCGAGCATGCAACTGAGGCTTGGCTGGAATCGAACCCTTCAGTCTGTAGGCCGATGCTCTAACCACTAAGCCAAACCTGCTAGGGGAGGGAGGAGTTTTGAAAACAGGAGTTGACTTGGGCAGATTTAAGTTTTAGAATGTTCCCTTTGGAAGTTTCATAGATGGTGAAGATAGAATGAGTTAAGTAATAGCAAAAGAAATATTGAGAAGATTATTTCTCTGGTCTAAAGAAAATTGATGCATTGGGGATGTGCAGTGGGGAGGATGAGCTATGGCTGGATTGGAGTGCTATTTAGGAATTCAAATCTACAGTTTGCTGATTAGTTGACAGAACAGTGTTGAGGGAGAAGGTAGAGTTGAGAATGACTTCCCAGTTTTTGACTTGGAAAATTGGGTGGAGGAGAAGGTTTAGGGGATTGTAGATTAAGGAGAGAGAACAAGTTTGGTTTTGGACAAGCTGAGTTTGAAGTATCCATGTAACATCCAGGTGGAGATGCCCAGCAGGCAGCTAGATAACAAGAGAGAGGCCCAATTTAGAGGTGTTTCTGAGGAGGGATTTCCAGGTCCTGTGTATTTCCTTTTTAGGCATTTCTTTGTATTCTTAATACACTTCCAAGAATAGATTTTGGTGATATCCAAGATTCTATACTTTCTCCTTCCCAACACCCCTGTATCTACCATCTTTAACATTCATAACACATCACATATCCACCCATGAATTTCCATTATTCATAAAGACATTTTCCTAAATCAGGAGCACAATTAAAAGAGGATTCCAGATCATCACTTCTTGACTCCTTATAGTGAAGTGTAGATATTCCAGAAGGCAACCAGGCATTTGTTCAAGATTCTAGAAGTTATTTGTATTGTTTTAGGAATGGGAAGGAAGTAACAGTGGGTCAAGCCTATGGACATTCTGCTTTGAGACCTGGCATCTTGGGATGGAAGCATTTCCTATATGCAAGACACCATGCTGAAGATTTTTTTATGCATGATCTCACTGAAATTTGGTCATAATCCTAAGATGGTACTATCACTATACCTATTTTTATAGATGAAAAAACTGAGATTAAGGGAGTATGAATGATGTGCTCACGAACCCAGTTAGTAGTCAATAGAGCTGGGTTTCAAACCTGTATCTACTGGCATCTGACTCCAGAATCCTTTCTCTTAACCATACTTGGCCTACTTAGGAAGGCTGTTTAGCTGTAACCACTGTTGCTTTTCTTTCAAAAAGTCTTCTAGTTTTCTTTAATCTTCAGTCTGTAACTACCTGCTTAGTCAGCTGGTCAATCAACAGCTTGGATTGCATACCAATTTTATTTTTTAAATATATTTTTATTGATTTCAGAGAGAGGAAGGGAGAGGGAGAGAGAGACAGAAACATCAATGATGAGAGACAGTCATAATTGGCTGCCTTCTGTTCGCCTCTTGCTGAGGATGAGCTCTAAATCCTGGCATGTGCTTTGACTGGGAATCGAACCTTGATTTCCTGGATCATAGGTTGATGCTCAACTGCTGATCCATGCTGGTTGGGCTGCATACCAGTTTTAAAAAGAGAACTATACCGCATGTTGAGACGAACTAGAAAACACAGTTCCTGTACTCAAGGACCTAGCTAGCAAAAGAAACCCAGGAGATGACTTGAATGAGATTATGCAGTCTGGGGTTAAGATTGGGTGGAATTCATAATAAACAAGGCTTCATGGAGGGGATGAGTGCTAGCTGTTTTCCACCTAGAAGGAAGAAACAGACAGATAAGGTGAAGTATTCTTGGTTTCTCTTAGGAGAATTCAGAAGTCATCAGAGCTTGGAGGGACCAGAGGAAACATCTGGTTACTAGATTCTGGCCCAAACTTCTCATTTCCTAGATGAAGGAATATAGCAAAAGAGGTGAGGTCCTGCTTGGGTTAGAGTTCCTGACACCCTAGCCAATGCTTTCTCTCTGGGGCAGGGGAGACAGAAGACCAGCATGAATAAAGTCCTAGAGGTGCTAAGAGGTCACAGTCACAAGCAGGAAAAAATCAGGCCAGAGGCGGCCACAAAGCCACTTTGTTCAGAACGCATTTCAGCAAAGTCTGGGAAGTTTTGTTTTGATTTCCACCTACTCTATGGGCTTTCCTCAACTCTGGCGACAGTGTGTGGCTTGCTCTTGCCATGTGCCTTCTCAATCCAGGGTGACAGCGTACGTTTTATTGGCCTGTCCATGCCAAAGCCATACTGTCAGTGGAACATGCTCATGGCTTCTATTTACTCAGCACAGAATATTTCCGATAAGAAACTAAAGCTCCTTTATTCCCACAACTTACATATTTTTAAACAAAAGAACCATAGAGTCTTAATTTATAAACTTCTGGCTGCCCTGGTGTTTGGTCAGGAAATACCAGTTTTTTACATGGTGTCGAAAATTAATCGACTTCCATCTCCTCCCACAAAAATGTTGCTTCACAGACGTAAAGACGTGGGGGCTGGAATCCCAACTCTCTTGGCTCCCAGGCTACCTTGTCATGCAGTCCTCATAAATCAGAAGGCAATCCTTTCTGTTAGGTTTGTATTTATCTTTGCAGATGAACAAAGGTGAAAAGTTATAGAGGAAAAATAATCTCTTTTTGACTCTCATCTGGAATCTTCCAGCAGTTCTTACCTGCCTCCAGTTAGGCAGGGCTCAGGGGCTGTGTGGATAACAGAGGACTTGTATTCCTTGACTCCAGAGTGTGTATTCTGGGTGCTTCTTCCCTTCTCCCCAGCCCTGAGGTTTTGCCCCTCACCCTGAGCTTTTTGCATTCCAGGTGCCCAGGATTTAGCCATCCACCCTTGGCCTTTTAGCCTTTCAGCCCTGTGTGAGGAGCTCAAAAGAACTGGCATCTTCTTGTTGCAGCTGCAATGATTCTGGATCCTGCATTATGCTTACTGGGCTGAAGAGTTACCTCCCTCTAGATGGGCATCAGCAGAATGCACCCCTGATGTGTGGGAGGTGACACCCAGGACCATAGGACTGGGGGACAAGTAGGGATATGGAGGGAGGGAAGTAGATTTAGTTTCTGCAAACTTGTCCCACCTGCCCAGCTGGACATGGCTCAGCGGTTGAGCATTGACCTAGGATCCAGGAGATTACATTTAGATTCCCAGCGCTTGTGGTTGTGGGCTCGATCCCCAGCCGGGGGTATGCAAGAGGCAGCCGATCAATGACGACTCTCTCATCATTGATGTTGCTATCTCTCTCTCTCTCTCTCTCCCTCTCCCTTCCTCTCTCAGAAATCAATAAAGATATATTAAAAACAAAAAACAAAAAACAAAACTCACCCCACCTAATCAGAACGTAATCCTCTTTTTAAAAAAAATCTTTATTGTTAAAAGTATTACAGGTGTCCCTCTTTTCCCCCTTTTACCCCCACCACCTCACACCTACACCTTCCCAGAATGTAGTCATCTTAAGAGAAAGGGTTTTGAGGAGATTTAAGACCTAGGGAAACACCTCACTGCTTTTGTTTTGGAATTCTAAAGATCAGAAACCTATATTTTGGAAACTTGGCTATATACTATTTTAATTTTTTTGTAAATATTTTATTTGTACTTTCATTCATTCAATGCATATTTGTTAAGCTTTCTATGGCCAAGCTCTATGCTGGCTACAGTGATGAGCAAAACCACACATGGACCCAGCTCTCATGCAACTTATAGTCTAGTCGGTGAGTGAGACACTAATTACATAATCAGAGAAATGAATGTTAAAATACAGTTGTGAAAAGTGCTAGAAAGCAAAATTATATGTTATAAAAGGAGCTTTGACATGTTGGGAGATCAGGGAGGGCTTCCTGGAGGCAATCAGGATTTTGCTGAGATCTGAAGGATGAGTAGACTTTAACTAGGCTAAGAGTAGAGGAAAGAGTATTTCAGGCAGAGGGAACAGTATATGCAGAGGCCCCTGTGGTGGGCTGCAAGAAAGCCAGTGTGGTAGAGTAGAGAGAAAATCGAGGGGAAATATGGTAGGAGTTGAGGCTGTAGTCAGCAGATCTCCAAGGCCAAACCATCAGGAGCCCTTGAAGGCCTTGCCAAGTTCGATCATTATCTCTTAAGAGCCAGGGGAAGTTCTTGATCAAGTTCTTTTCCAAAATTTCATCCTGTTGGAGGGGTAATTTACTACTTAGGAAAGAAAATGGTTGTTTTCTTTTTTTGAACCAATGTAGGTATATTAACATGTAAATAAATCTCATTTCTTATTCTCTTGGGTTCCAAGAGGAAAAGTCTTCCTGAAATGGAGGAGAATTCTTTAGGTTTGGAGGAGCCTAACAAGATGAGACTCATGGCACGCTGGAAATTGTGGCCTGACACTATTCCTTTAACAGCATTTTCCCAGTTTTGGTCTTCCTTTTATAATCCAGGCCCAGATCTCTATCTCCCCTCCAGCCATTGCACTCATTTAATTTTTTTTAAATGGTGGTACAATACACATAACATAAAGTTTACTATCTTAACCATTTTAAGTGCACGGTTCAGTGGCATTAAGTACATTCATATTGTTGGACTACCATCACCACCATCCATCCATTCACAGAAGTTTCATCTTACAAAACAAACTCAGTTCCCATTAAACCATTAACTCCCAGTTCTTCCTTCCCCTACAGCCCCTGGTAACCAACATTCTAATTTTTGTCCCTATGAATTTGATTGCTCTGGATACCTCCTATAAGTGGAATCTTACAGTATTTGTCTTTTTATGACTGACTTATTTCACTCAGCATCATGTCTTAAAGGTTCATCTATGTTGTAGCATGTGTCAGAACTTCCTTCCTTTTTAAGGCTGAGTGACATTCCATTGTATGTATATACCACATTTTGGTTGTCCAATATGTCAATGGACATTTGGCTTGCTTCCACCTTTTGGCTATTGTAAATAATGCTGCTTTGAACATGGGTGTTCAAATCTCTTTTCCAGTTTCTGCTTTCAATTATTTTGGGTATATACCCAGAAGTGCAATTGCTACATCATATGGTAGTTCTATTTTTATTTTTATTTTTTATTTAATCTTCACCTGAGGATATGTTTTTATTGATTTTTAGAAAGGAAGAGAGAGACATCAATGTGAGAGAGAAACATCAATTGATTGCTTAGGTATGTGCCCTGAACTGGGAGTTGAGCCCCAAACCTTTTGGTGTACTGGATGATGCTCCAACCAACTGAGCAACCTGGCCAGGGCTCTACTTTTACTTTTTTGAGGAACCACCATACTCTTTTCCATTCCTACTAAGAGTGCATATCTTCAGAAACACTTGTTATTTCTGTTTTTTTTTTTTTTTTTTTAATTGATTTTTAGAGAGAGAGAGAAAGAGAGGAAGAGAAAGAGACAAAAGCATTCATTGGTTGGTTCTTGTATGTGCCCTGATAGGGGATGGCACCCAAAATCTTGGCGCATAAGGATGATGCTCTATTTAACCAACTAAGCTACCTGGCTAGGGCCTTTCTATTTTTTTTCATAGTAACCATCTCAATGGGTGTGAAGTGGTTACCTACTTGCTGTTTTGATTTACATTTCCCTAATGGTTAGTGATGTTGAGCATCTTTTTGTGAACATGGTGGACATTTGTATATCTTCTTTAGATAAATGCCTATTCGAGTCCTTTGCCCATTTTTTTTATTTATTAATCCTCATCTGAGGATATTTTTTCCATTGATTTTTTAGAGAGAATAGAAGGGAGGGGGAGAGACACAGAGAGAGAAACATCGATATGAGAGAGACACATCGATTGGTTGCCTCCTACATGTGCTCCAATAGGGGCTGGGGATCAAGCCTGCAACCAAGGTATGTGTCCTTGGTCGGAATTGAATCCAACACCCTTCAGTCTGTGGGCCGACGCTCTAGCCACTGAGCCAAACCGGTTAGGGCAAAAACTGTTCCCAGTGTTTATACAAATTAACTCATTTAATCTTCCCCAAGAGTACTGTGAATGAAGTAGATACTATTTTGTTTTCTTCTTTATCTTGCAAATGAGAAAACTGGGTTACCAAGAGTGACTTGCCTAAGATTGTCCAGCCAGGAGGTGCCAGAGCTGAGACGCTACCAAATGGTCTGGCTTTAAAACCCATGCACTCCACTCCTGGCCAGGTAGCTCAGTTGGTTAGAGCATTGTCCCATTGCACCAAGGTTGCTGGTTCGATCTCTGGTCAGTGCACATACAAGAATCAACCATGAATGCATAAATAAGTGGAACAACAAATCCCTCTCTCTCTCTCTCATCAATAAATAAAAAACAAAACACAAAAAGCCCATGACTTACCCATTCCACCAGGCTGCTTCCCTTACTCTGCTCTTGTGAGGAACTCAGCTATGAGGAAGGCCTGTAAACTGTTAAGTGCTATAAAGAAAGAGATGGTTTTCATTACTGGGCATATTCAGAGAATAGTCATTTGATATGGACAAGCCATTTCTGGGCACACTATCATCATGAGGAGTCAGGGAGAGGCCTTTACATGGAACAGGGCCCTTAGTGTGGACTGTGGGCTTTGGAGCCCAGTCATAAGACATGAAGAACATGAAAAGAAATGCCCTTCTCATTTGGACTCTCTCCTCTAGGACTCTCATTGTAAATGTATGTCCCCTAAGAATAGGTACTGACGTCTGTATAACACTTAAAAAATTAAACATAGTGCCCTGGCCAGTATGGCTCAGTGGGTTGGAGTGTCATCCCATACACTGAAAAACTTCTGGTTCAGTGCCTAGTCAGACCACATACCTAGGTTGCAGTAGAACCATCCTGGTAGGGGCTTGTATGGGAAGCAACCGGTTGATGTTTCTTTCTCTCTCTCTCTCTTATCCTCTCTCTAAAATCAATTAACATATCCAGAAGTGAAAATTTCAAAAATTAAACATAGTTACACATACATTATTCCATCAGATCTTCATAGCAATATAGTCAGCCAGGAAGGGTAGGAATTATTGTTACTATTTTACGGATACAAAAACTGAGGCTCAGGAAACCTCAATTAGTGGCCAAATCAGAAAAAACCCAAAGATCTTTGGGTCTTTTCATTCATTTCTCAATAAATCATTTTGCACTCATCAAAGGAGCCTATACTTTCCCCAGCCAGTGGGCCAAATAGGCACAAAAATCCAGGTGTGCTAAGCTCTATAAGACCTGGGCCAAAGCCTGTCCCACAGTTCCCATATAAAAATTTTGAAGGTCATTGTTTGGTTTTTGGTCCATTGGTCAGCAGTGGATACTTGGCTAGGACCACTGTTTTGAGGATCAGGGACCTAAACATTTAGATACTTTCTAAGTCAACATTGTCTCCCTTTGGAGATGCAACAACTCTATGAAAGAGATCCAGAGGACATTGTTGCCTCTATCTGAGAGATGTGGAAACTGAGGCTCAGGGAGGATAAGTAACATGCCTGAGGTCATATACCTAATACTTGAGCTAAGTATTTCATTTTGGAGGGGTGTTAATATAAATGTTATTGTGTTTTTCATTTCAAATTCCACTTGGTCATTGATGATACATAAGAAAGTGGTTGACATATGTATCCTGCAACCTTGCTATAATTATTAGTTCCAGTAGTCTTTTTGTCAGTTCTTTCAGATGATTTACATAGACACTCAAGTCATCTGCAAACGAAGGTGGTTTTGTTTCTTCCTTTTCAATCTGTATACCTTTTACTCCATTTTTTGTCTTATTGCATTAGCTAATACTTCCAGAATGAAGTTGAAAAGAGCTGGTGAGAGAGAATATCCTTGCCTTGTTTCTGATCTTAGTGGGAAAGCTTCAAGTTTCTCATCAAATATGATGTTAGCTGTAGCTTTTTGTATTTTCATGAAGTTGAGGAAGTTCTCTTCTATTCCTAGTTTATTGAGAGTTTTTATCACGAATGGGTGTTAGATTTTGTCAAGTGCTTTTTCTGAATCTACTAATATCATCATGTAATTTTTTTTTTAGCCTGTTGATGTGATAGATTACATTAATTGATTTTTTAAAAGAATAGTTTATTGATTTTTAAGAGAGAGGAAGGGAGAAGAGAGAAACATCAATGTGAGAGTGCAACATCGTCTATCCGCTGCCTCCAACATGAATTGATTGCTTCCTGTGTGCCCTGCCACTGGGAATCTGGCATGTGCTCTTACCAAAACCAAATCAGCAACCCTCTAGTGCACAAAACGATGCCCAACCAACTGAGCCACACTGGCCAGGTCATTAATTGATTTTTGAATGTTGAACTAACCCTGCATACCTGGGATAAATCTCACATGGTTGTATAATTTTTATACGTTATTGGATTGGATTTGATAATATTTTTGTTAAGGATTTTTGCATCTATGTTCATGAAAGATATTGGTCCATAGTTTTATTTAAAAAAATTTTTATTTGTTGATTTTTGAGAGAGAGAGAGAGAGACATCAGTTTGTTGTTCCATTTATTTATGCATTCATTGGTTGCTTCTTGTATGTGCCCTGACCAGAGATCAAACCCACAACCTTGGTATATCAAGACGATGCTCTAACCAACTGAGCTACCCTGGCAAGGCTGTAGTTTTTTTCTTATAATTTCTTTGCCTGGTTTTTGTATTAAGGTAATGCTGGCCTCAAAGAATGAGTTAGGAAGTAGTCCTGTTTCCATCCTCTGAAAGAGATTGTAGAAAATTGGCATACTTTCTTAAATGTTTGGTAGAATTCACCAGTGAATCCACCTGAGCCTGGTACTTTCTGTTTTGGAGGGTTATTACTTCAATAAGTAATTTTAACAATCAATTTGTGTAATAGATATAGGCCTATTTAGATATGATACCTGAACCTCCAATCATTAACATCACTCTTTGGGACCCTCTTAGCAGGCCTATGCTCTTTGTGACTTGAGACAAGTAACATGTTGGTCTGCTGATGTGATTCCTACTACCAGCTATTGTCAGCTGGCACACAGCAAGGCTCTGAGATGCTGAGGAAACAGGACAGAGACTTACGGAGTGAGTATGAGAGAGTGGTCAGTGTAGCAGTCCTCAAATTTTTATTCCCAAGGGTCATTTGAGAGTCTGTTAATATGCAGTTATCAAAGAATGAGGAACACCTTCCTGGTTTGGGAGAGAGAGATTGCCAAGATAAGCTTATTAGGTAGAACAATAGTAAATGAAAAAGCAGTGTAGAATATCATTTATTTATTTTTGTTTGTTTGTTTGTTTTTGTTTTTATAAATAAAAAGAAGCAAAATATGTATGCATACAATTTTCTGTTTCCTGGAAGGAACCCAAAAAGTAGAATATGGACTTGTTGGGAATGAAGAGTGGAGAGGAGTTTTCATGTTTCATCATTTTATAAATTTTTCAACCATTTTTTCCTTTCTGTTTAGGGAGTTCTTGGAGGCCAGCTGCCCTGGCTTCATGCTTTTTCTAGTCCCACTGACCAGTCATTCAACTCAGGATGCCAGTGGCCTAGAGGAAGGACTGGGAATTCCTTCTCCAGGATGTTAAGTAATGAAGAAAATAAAATGACAGCGGGAGGCTGTTTGGGTAGGCCAGTGTGAATCACTTATTCCAGACCCAGGGGGTCACTTCCTTCTCAGCTGCCTGGACAAGGAAGCCAGAACAGTTTTCTACCTGTCTAGGTGGTAAAAACCCCATTTACTATATTAAGCAAGTCTCCCTCTTTCAGTGGGGGTAGCATCCCTGAATAGCCTTTGCTTCCTGGGTTGATGGTTGAGTGAAGAGGGGCATGAAAGCTTTGGACAGTGCTGCCTGTAGAGGAAGTACAGCTTGGCAGGGCTTCTGACCCTGGAGATGGCAGCTGTGGGGCCCCAGCTGCCTCACACCTCTAAGCTCTGGGCTAAGTGAAGTGTGAGTAATAAATGTATGTGCTTTCTCTTTCCAGGTGATTTTCAGGTTGGTGATCATTATGTTGGCCATAGCTGGAGGTGAGGGAAAAGAAAATTGGATTCTTCCTCCTTCCTGAGCACTGTTCCATTTTCAGGATCTTGAGGGCCAGGAAACTGAGGGGAGCGAAGGGAATTAGTTTTGGAGTTTTCACAGTCAGGGGAAAGGAAATGAATGCATCCAGCAAGAAACTGGCAAGGATCTTCCACATCCTTGCACCTTCACTCTCAACATCACTGACCCCATCTGAGCTCCTTTCTACTCAGGAAAGGGAAAACCTGGAACAAGGGAAAATCAAGCAAGCAGGAGGACGGATGGGTGTTCAGGAACATTTCAGAATGTCGTTTTACAACATCTCTGTTTAGTCAGGCGGGTCCCTTAGGACCACACCTGGAGCCAAGTTTGTGTTATTGGATATATAGCCTGAGAGTAATAAAACTACATTCTAAACATTCTATATAAGACAGACTTCCTCCAAATCTGGTTGCTCTCCTTCACCACAAGCATGAGCACCAGCATGCAGTGTGGCAAGTGATGGTGACTTTCCTTCTGTTCCCTCCCTCCCCCCAATCCTAGGTGTCCATGCAGCAGGAGATGCTCAATGATGTTGAAGATTGCCTGGTGGAGCAGGAGGAGTGGGAAGAGGGTTTGAAGGAAGAAATCTTCAGGATGAAAACTACCATTAGCAAATAAATGCCTTGGTAAGCATCATTATGTAAGCATTCCTCCCTTTCAGCCCTCCAATCCCAGGGAGGCATCCTCTCCTCTCCCCTCACCCCCACCTTAGTATCTTATTGGCTTTTTCCTCCCCATTCTTACCTCCTCTGTCCTTAATGTTAATTTGCATCAGACTTGACCTGTTTACAAATGTTGGGGGTTGGGAAAGTTCCTGCCCCACCACACATAGTGTTTCTGGGTCCAGCTCCCCCAGAGGTGGTTCTGGCTCTGTTGGTCTTTAATTACTGAATCTCACTTGCCCCCAGACTCTCTAGGGTGTAATGAGGGCAGATATTCTGAAGGCACTCTGAGATGTCTGGATGAACTGCCCCATAGAAGCCATAACTCAGCTCTCTAGCTTATCTTCCCAGGATTTGTGAGAAGTCACTCCATCTGGGATGCTGAGATCAGCAGGGTCACACGGATTCAGGCACTAAACTTCTGTCGCTCTCTCAGTCCTAACCCCTAAACCCAATGTTTCTTTGCCAGACTTTAGTGGGAAATGGTTCAATGAGCTTCAGGAGGTAGGCTGAAGGGAGAGGGAAAGAGGAAGGAGGGAGACAGAAGTCAAAAGGAAAAGAAGGAGACACAGAAACTGAGAGGAACCTTCTGGAATGGCTTGCATCTGCTCTGGAGTCTCACCGTTCTTCATTTCAGGCTCTAGTGATTACATAATTTTTTTTTTTTTTTTTTAAGAGCCACGTGTTTAAAAGTCCTGGCAAGGCTTTTGAGTCAGTCCTGAGTGTTTCATTCGAATTTACCCTGCATATTATTTTAAAATTATTTATTTATTTATTTGAGAGAGATCAATTTTTGTTGTTCCACTTATTTATGCATTCATTGGTTGATTCTTGTATGTGCCCTAACCACGGGTGAGGGGATATTGAACCCAAAACTTTGGTGATTGGGCCAATGCTCTAACCAGCTGAGCTACCGGGCCAGGGCCTATCCTGCATGTTTCAGACTCACTGGAATCATCAATTAGAGTCAGGAAGTTCAGAATACATTCAAAAGCAACAGAAGCATTTATCCAAGGGGAGGGGGTATCACTTGCAGTGTTTGCGCTCTCCATTTTGTTGGGAGGGGCAGCTGTTTCCTGCAATCCTAAAAATCTGCCTTATTGTCCTGGCATCTAAGGAATGCCCAACTTGCTTAGTAGAGGTCATCCCTATCCTGAAAGCCAAATAATGAAATGTATGCCCTCTTGGCATGTACAAAAAGTGGACACTTTTTTCTGAAAGTCTGGCTGTGCATGAAGGTATCTACCTTCAATTTTAAGAAGTTAAAAAAAAATCTATTTCCCAAATAGGTGTTTTTGTAGTCCTATCTTCTTACCCATCTCCCACCAGGCTATGCTAACATTCCCTTCTACTTGTCTGTCATAAATAATCACTGGCCTTTGGGCATGTGATCATTTTCAAGTCAGTGCTATGACCAAAGATCACACAGAACAGTAACCTCAATGTCAACTCAACAAGGTATTCTGTTCACTACCTATGACTTACAAAGTGCTAAGCCAGATACCATGGTAGGTACAAAAAAAATGTAAGAAGTGTGTCTTGCTCTCTAGAAGCTTAAAGTCCAAGTTAAGGAGACAGGATATTTGCATTTGGAACACCCTGAGAACAATAAAGGATAGTATTTAATCAAACATTAAATGACAATGGCATAATAACAAAATTCCTATCAGTTATAGAGGTCTTCCTAAGGGACAGGCACCATGCTAAGTGTATTACATTCTTTATCTCATTTTAATCCTCATAACAACCTTATGGGGACAGGTTCTATTAATATCTCCATTTTAGAGCCAAGGATACTCAGATTTGCAAGGAGTAAACAATTTACTACAACACAGTTGATAAGGCAGACGGAGCTAAGATTTTATTTCCAACTTTTGATTTTGAAAACACTTCAAAACTACAGGAAACTTGAAAGCATAGTATAGCACTGGCCGGGTAGCTCAGTTGGTTATAGCATCATCTCGATATGCCAAGATTTCGGCTTCAATCCTGGGTCAGGGTACATACAATAATCAACCAATGAATGCATAAATAAGTAGAACAACACATCTCTCTCCACCCCCCACACACTCATTTTTCTTACCTACTTGAGCAAAAATTGCAGACACTATACTTCACCTCTAAATTCTTCAGCATGTATCTCTTAAGAACAAAAACATTCTCCCACAAACTTCCAATGCAGTTATCATACCTCTTAAACTTAGCTAGAGCCAAGATTTGAACCTAGCTCTGACTCCAAAGCCCTGACCACAAGTGCTGTGTGAGTTCAGTACAAGGAACCATCAGTATAGCCTAGGAATTGCAGGCTGAATTTTCTGTGGAACTTCTAATGATGATTATTCATAGCAATGAAATAAAGGAGTTGGCGAAATAAGCACAAAGAATGCATAATCAAAAAACAAAATTCCATGTGTGTTCTATTTGGGTGGGAGATTTGCCTTCCTAATTAGTTTCTTCTCTGGCCAATATTAAAATTGATCTTTCCTGCCCTGGCCAGTGTGGCTCAATTGGTTGGAGTGTTGTCATGCATGGAAGGGTCTCAGGTTTGATTCTCCATTAGGGCCCATACCCAGGTTGTGGATTCCATCCTTGTTCTGGGTGCGCATGGGAATCAACAGATTCCTGTTTTTCTCTCACACTGATGTTCTCTCTCTCCCTCTCCCTCTCTCTCCCTCTAATCAATTTAAAAAAATTGGTCTTTCCTAACCACCCTCTGGGGTAGATACCTCAGAAGTTATTCTTTGATTAAAACATAATTGCAAAAAAACCCCACCCCCACTAAATGGGTAAGCCACATATGAATAGAGAAATGACCATAAATTCTAGCTAGAAATTTTAGCCACAGGTCAGGATTCAATATCTACAATGTAAACCTAGTCCTTGGTCTACTTATCCAATGAAATTCCAGAAATGGGATGTTTGTTACCTATTGCCCACTAATGAAGGAAAGCAGACCCTCTGCTACAGACTGGCCAAGACACCCCTCACTCCCCCGGAAGGGGCCCCAATCTGGCTTTCTTCCTTCTTTTCATTCAAGGAAGCCAGACTTAGAAAGGCTGTGGGATCAGGTCCAGTCCTGAGGTATTTAATGACTGCCCCCGACCCCCTGCCTGCCCTGGAGAAACCTTGAGCTTTTTAAACCCTTCATTTCTCTCAGTAACTTAAAAAGAGCCCAAAATCTGCATCTGCATTTGCTTTGCTTTTCGAATTCTCACTAGACACTTGCAAATCAAAATGTTGCTGTGTCTTAGATGATAGGGCAGGGGAGGCTGGGAAAGATGCCCCTATTGGATCTTCCAGGCAGCCAGCACTAGGTCACACTTTTGTTCTCTCTGTTCTGTTTTCCGCAGACACAATGTGATCAGCAATATCTCTGAATCCATGTCATGTAAGTCATGTTATAACTCAGATCCACTGTGTATACATGATCATCTCAAGGGAATTCAAATTTCTTTCACAGCTTTAAGGACATTCTTGGTGGTTTTGATTTTTATGATTCCCGACTTGCTTAGAAAGTAAACTGTTTTCTTTGGGATTAAACAAAACAATTTAGGTGGGTCAAAAATAGTGTTCAGATTGAGATGGGAATGCTTGCAGCCTAGCTATTTAAATTCCCTTTTGGGCTTTCCCTCCCCCCAGCTCCTTTGTCCCTCCCTCCCCCCGCCCCCCCCCCCCCCCCAGGCAGAATAAAAAATGCCTGAAAGCGACTAATTTACATTTGCTTCCCAAAGCTGTGGAGTGTCCTTCTTTGCTCGGGTAAGAGTCTACTAACTCGTTAGGGCTTCTTCCCCTCCAAACTCCTCCTCACATTCGTTAGCCTGCAGGGATACAGAGATCCTAAGAAAGAGCATCTGGTATTTTGCACTGAGGATACTGTGGTCGCGGGAAGTTGGAGGCAGCGGGGAAAGGGGAGTTAGCTGTTCTAACCATGTAAGGAACAAGCCCAGCCCTCTTTGGACCCGGTTCAGAAGACAGCGGGAGGCCTCGGAAAAAAAACTTCATCTGGCTGGTTGGTGCATGGGCCGGCTGGTTCGGAGCTGCGTGCGTGTGAGCGCTGGGCGCACAGAGCTTCCCGCACGCTGCATCCCCACTGGTTCTCCCGCAGTGCCGGCTCCTATAAACGCCGGCAGGCGAGGTTCGTGACTGGCGGCCGGCTCCGTCGGAAGCGCGATGGCTGGGTTCTATGGTTGTCTGAAGATTGCAGAGTAAGTGGTGGGTGCTGCGAGGGCTCCAACTGGCCTTCGCGCAGTGGAGGTGGCAGAGCGCCCGCCGAGGGTGCGTTGGCTTCCACCTGTCCAAGCGGGGCGCTCGCCCGCAAGAGGGGCAGCTGGGAGCCACCGGGGCTGGGCGGCGGGCATGGAGGGGATCCAGGGTTCGAATTTACCGCGGGTTGGAGGCGGGACGCCCCGGGAGGGCTCACACAGGTGTGTGTGCGTGCGTGTGCGTGTGCGTGTGCGTGTGCGTGGGAAAGCGGAGGGGCGAGGGCTTCCAGGACTCGGTGGCCCAGGAAGCAGTGCGGGGAGGCTGGACGCCATGCGGCTCCTGACTCTGAGGGCTTTCTCCTTCCCGCCACAGCCCTACCTGGCTCACCTGTGTCCCAGCTAAAGAGGGACCGGGCCAGGCAGGCGGGACAGGCAGGGTGTCTTCCCAAGGCTGTTGCGGTTGTTGATTAATTTACTCGCCAAGGCAAGGAGAGAAGCACCAAAGGCAAGATTTAGCCGAGGCTCAGTGACATGAACATACCCAGTTATTCCTGGGGTTTCCTTTCCTGCGCATCCCGATGCCTGACCTCTTGGTGCAAGGGGTACTTTGTGGTACCCCTCCAGCCTTCCCCGAGTTTGTAAGGAATGGCTCAAGGGTCTGAGAAGGGAGAGCTGCACAGAGAAGGAGGATGTTTATATAACCAGATGGGCTGGGGAAGAGAGACTGGCACAAAGCTATACGTTCCTAGCCCACGTGTCCTAGCCCACATCTTATTAAAATAAACCATACCCCAAACCTGGATTTTACAAAGCTAATTTCATTGACTAGTAACACTATTAAAACAACATTCTCAGTAACAATTCACTTAAATAGTGTGTTTCAGTTACACCAAAACACTTACTTATTGCACCAGTCAGCACCCAGCCTGACAGAAGATAAACGGGCTGGGGGGCGCTGAAGGCAAGACATGGGGGTGAGGAGAGCACAGAGGAGAGAGAGATGAAAAGAGAGAGGAGAGTTTGAATGAGTGGAGAAAATCGCCTTAAAGTTTTTGAGTTGTCGTAATTGTGTAAATTTGTTGCAAGCTATACAATGTGCAGTCTCCAGTTATTTGCTGTGGTGTTAGGTCCTCTTCTCTGATCTTTTCCCAGGGCTCCAGGGGGTGGTGGGAGAGGAAGAGGGGAAGGGGAATCTTGCTGCTCAAATATTCACTGCTCCTCATGCAGGCCTTTGTTTTTTTCCAGCCTCCATCCCACCAACGCCCCCCACAGGGGGGTTCCTAGAATCACAACCTAGCCAAATCAGGAGGATTGCCCCCTTTCAATGAACTTCAGTAGGCCTTGAAAGTTGAATTTGGGGGGAAACACAGTATTGGTTCACAGTTTCCTCTCCAAATCACAATTGCATTCTAAACGTTATATACATAGGTGTATACATTTAGTATATGAGTTGGAAATGTTTGACCAGTAGTGGAAATGGGTATACAAGATGCCAGTGGATCCCTGAAACGCAGTATAGTACCTATATATACCAGGTTTTTCCCTTTGCATACATACCTATGATAAAGTTCAATTTATAATGGGCACAGTAAGAGATTAACAACAAAAACTATACATAAAATAGAACAATTACAACAACATACAGTGTTAAAAGTAATGTGCATTTTGGAGGGGCCATTATTAATTAAAATAAGGGTTACTTGAACACAATCACGACAGTCAATCTGATAACCAAGATGGTTGAATGACTAATGGGCAGGTTGTGTATGCAGCGTGGATACACTGGACAAAGGGATGATTCATGTCCCAGGTGGGACAAAGCAGAACAGCACAAGATTTTATCATGGTACTGAGAACGGCAAGCAATTTAAAACTTATGAATTGTTTATTTCTGGAATTTTCCATTTAATATTTTCAGACCACAGTTGACTGTGGGTAAGTAAAACCACAAAAAGTGAAACCACGGGCCCTAGCTGGGTGGCTCAGTTGGTTGGAGTGTCGTCCTGTGCACCAAAAGTTTGCAGGTTCGATTTCCAGTCAGAGTGCATACCTAGGTTGCGGGTTCGATCCCCAGTTGGAGTGCATATGGCAGGCAACTGATCTATTTCTCTCTTTCACATCAATGTTTCTCTCTCTCTTCCTCTCTCTCTCAAATCAGTAAACATATCTTCAGGTGAGGGGAAAAAAAGCAAAACCACAGATAAGGGGATACTAATAACATGTGTGGTATTCAAAGCCACACATATCCTTGTAGGCCTTGCCTCCATTCCACTAGCCTCATTGGCACTTTGCTTTAATTAAGTGAGTTGCTAGGTTACCAGTTTTGGTGTTTAAATTCTGAACTGGTTATTGTAGATAAGCTCTTGCTTAAGATAACTACCTATTAAATTCTATTATTTTCATAGACATAGAATGATAGCAGGTTACAGGAGAATTGTCATGGAATCAGTGAATACACTTACTAGTAGAAGGGAGAAAATAGTAGTAGTCTTGAATTATGTGATACTGTTTTATGCAAGTATATGAGGAGATGAAGGAAAAGCAAAATAACTTTCTTAACTAGACAAGATCCTGTAATGGTGGGATGGGTGAAAATATCTTCATTTTAAGGATGATGAAACTGGATCCCAAAGATGTTAAGTGATTCTCCGTAGGTCACACAGTCAATGACAATTCCAATATTAGAATCTTGAGTACCCTGCCTTCCAGTGTAGAGCTGTACAGCCTAGGATAGAGGAAAGATCATCCTCTGAGCAAAGGACCAAAAGCCTGCATTATGGAGTTATGTGGCTGGGACTGCTGGAGGCATAGATTCAGCCCAAGGCAAGGTAGTAAGCTAGGGCAACTTTGCTGTTGGCAACCCCAAAATCTCCTGTTACAGCCCCTTTCCCATTTCAGCATCCTTTCTACTGCAGGTGTTCTGGGCCTGAACCTGGCCTTTCTCTCCAAGCCTGTCTTCTCAAGCATCTGGCATCCTAAGCTGTGGACTTCTCCTTGGCTAACACATTGTCATCCTGTGGTCCAGGGGCTAGCTCTTAAACTGACCTGTGATGACAGGATAGTGGGCATGGATGGATTAGTCCTGACAATGTGCATTTCAATAGGCCTGGATGCTTTTGTGTCACTCTGATCCTTGGTGGTCATCTGGGGGAGCTTGCTAGGTTGGTGGGCCCCTCACATCATGCTAGTAAGTTTTTCCCACTCTAAGAACGGGATTCAAGAAGGTGAGACTGAGCACTTCTGAAACAGGCACCTGCCACTTTACCAGGGAAGAACTATTGTAAATGATGTGCCGACCTGCTCCCCTTGGCTCCAAATCTTCCCTGATGCCCTCCCCTCCCCAAGCAGTGTGGGCTGCTATTTAAGATTAGAGGCTACGAATACTGACATGTTATGAGTTTCAGTTGCTGGTGCACAAGAGGCCCATGCATTCTTTCTTGGCCCTGGGTAGCCCCTAGCACCCAGATGCTGGAGGATCCAACCTTGCAGATCCCTCCAGTGGCTGAGTCTCACCACCCTATCTGCAACCTGTTCTCCTGAACCTGAGGCCTACCTGCACCCAGGGAGCAATGATGAAAGTGAAACCTGATCCTATGTGAGCTTCCAGTTGGGGAAGGCAAATATAGGCTAGCAGAAAGCAGCAGAAATATGTAGCTGCAACTACTTAGCCTGCTAGCTCAGACCAAACTTCCACTCCTCACTGTAATTAAGACCATTTAATGTGGTCATTAGAGATCCCTGTGGTACTTCACTTCCTTTTCTCATTCCCATCTTCCCTGTGTTTTTTTTTTCTTCCTTCTAGTTTTAGGAGAAAAGCTGTTAACTCTAGTTCCCTGGCCAGGGGCCCAGACTGGCTATTGCATTTTGCTAACCTGCATTCACCCTATGGCATCTGTCCTAAGTACTTTCTGTTTCATTAGAGCACTCTAGGAAAGCGGATGGAGTGGCAGGTGTCCACCAGGGGGCAGCACTATCCCAGGCCCCTCCCCCCTCCTTTTCAGGGGGTGTGCGGTGGTGGTGTAGCATATTTACCAGTTTACCAAAAGTTTGTCTCTTTTGACTATAGCATAGTTAAAATATTTAACTCTAAAAATTCATTTAGGGGGGAATGGTTTTAAAATCTTTTGGAGGTTTCTCTAAAGATGTAGTTGATAGGTTTCATTTGGTCTTTAGCAGCATTGGAAAAAGTGTTCCATATGTTGTGGGGAGGTTTAATTTCCTTGGGAATATGTTAAAAATGTGGAAAAATATATCATTTCATCAGTAACCAAAATTTCAGCTTTTTATATGGAAATATTTCCATTAGTTTCCCTTGAATCCTTTAAAAGCCCATTTTCTGTTGGGCCAACTTTAGCAATTTTGAGATTCTAATTTTTTTTTGGTTATTTCTAGAAATTAGTGGGCAAAATATAGTATGCAATTTGGTTGCTCCTGTCATTTACTAATTTATTTTCTACTTCAGCTTTCAATAAACCAATTCATTTTTATCCTTCCTTCACAATTTCATAGTTACAGGAAATGTGGGCAGCTAATTATACAATACATTAGAGTAATCCTTCATTAGTATTTTCACTCTCATTCTGCTGCTTTAAAATGTTTTATTGTTTTGAGAGAGAGAGAGGAAGGGAGAGAGAAACCAATTGGGTGTTCCACTTATTTTTTATTTTTATTTTTTGTCAATCCTCACCTGAGAATATATTTTTTTCATTGATTTTTAGAGAGACTGGAAAGGAGGAAGGGAGAGGGACAGAGAGACACACACACATCAATTAGTTGCCCCCTGCGCACGCCCTGGCTGGGCCTGGGGCTTGAACTTGCAACCGAGGTATGTGCCCTTGACCAGAATAGAACCCAAGGCTCTTAAGTCCGTGGGCCAACACTGTAACCACTGAGCAACACCAGCTAGGGCAGGAACTGTTCTCAGTATTTATACAAATTAACACATTTAATCTTCCTTACAGTTCTGTGAATGAAGTAGGTACTCTTTTGTTTTCTTCTTTATCTTACAAATAAGAAAACTGGGTTACAGAGAGTATAGTATGTGACTTGCCTAAGGTGCCAGAGCTGAGATGCTACAAAATAGCCTGGCTTTAAAATCCATGCATGCTGTCCCTGGCCCAGTAGTTCAGTTAGAGCGCCATCCCATTGCACCAAGGTTGCTGGTTTGATCTCCAATCAGGGCACATACAAGAATCAACCAACAAATGCATAAATAAGTGGAACAACAAATTGATATTTCTCTCTTTCCCCCTCTCTGCCTGCCAAGGCTCCAACCACTGACCTACACCAGCCAGGGCTGTTTCACTTATGTGCATTCTTTGGTTAATTCTTGTATGTACTTTGACCTGGGATCCAACCTGCAACCTTGGCATATTGGGACAATGTTCTAATCAACTGAGCTACCTGGCCAGGGACTCATTCTGCTTTATTTACTTAGTTATTTAATTTTTTTGCTTTTCTTTGTTTGCTTTTAAAAAATTTTTGAGAGTATTACAGATGTCCCCTTTTTTCCCCCAGTGCCCCTCCACCTGGTTCCCACCCCACCCCTTCACCACACTATTGTCTGTGTCCATGGGCTATGTATATATATTATACGTATAAGTTCTTTGGTTAATCTTGTGGGTTTTTAAAAATATTTTTTTGGCTGCAGAGATTATCATTTTAAAAAAATTGATTTCAGAGAGAGGAAGAGAGAGGGAAACATCAGTCCAACCCGCAGTCTGGGTATGTGCCCTGACCAGGAGGGAATCAAATCCGCTACCTTTTGATGTACCAGACAGCACTGCAACCAACTGAGCCACACTAGCCAGGGCTCATTCTGCTACTTTAATTGGTTTTTACTCTTCCATGAAATCTTCAATAGCTATTAAAACCATCCATTTAATGCAAATTTCTGTAAACTATGATTCGCTATAAGAAATAGTTGTTTTCAAAAGGTCAGGTTTAGGCAGTGAAAAGATTTGCTGTTTGATTACTTCAAATACATATGCTGACCTTAACCCAGAGGTTCTCAGCAGGGATGTGGGACTTTTGGCAATGTCTGGAAACAGTTTTAGTTACCAAAACTAGAGAGAAGGTGTGCTACTGACCTCTAGTGGCTAGAGGCCAGGGATGCTGCTCAACATGTAGGCTCTTCCTACCATGAGTAACAAGAAGAGCCCTCTACAACAAAAGATTGTCCAGCCCCAAATGTCAATAGTGTCAAGACTGAGAAACTGCCTTAAACTAATAACACTTTACCAAAGTAGAAGTCGGAGGAGGAACACTTTTAAGTATTTAGATTAGAGTTATTCAATAGAAGTTTCTGTGGTGATGGAAGTTTCTGTGGTGTTCTCCATCTGTGCTGTTCAGTATGAGAGCCACTTAGCCATGTGTGGCTATTGCGCACTTGCAGTGAAGCTAGTGTGACTAAGGAGCTGGCTTTTTAAAACATTTTAATTTTTTAAAAATCCTCACTCGATATGTTTCTTGATTTTAGAGAGAGAGGGAGGGAGAGAGAGAGAAAGAGAAACATCGATTGGTTGCCTTCCACATGCGCCCCAACGGGGAATATAACCTGAAACCTGGGTATGTGCCCTGACTGGGATTCGAGTCCACCACCTTTTGGTGTACAGGACAATGCTCCAACCAGTTGAACAACCCAGCCAGGGCAGGAGCTGGCTTTTAATTTCATTTCATTTTAATTAAAGTTAAATAGCCATATGTGACTAATGGCTTTCATATTGGACTCAACTTTAGTGGGACTGCAGTCTAGTGGAACGTGATTCTGGGATCAGACAGTCTTAGGTTTGTGTTCACGGTCTACCAATTCTTAGCTTTATGGTCTTGAGTATTTCATATAAGCTTTCTGAGCCTCAGTTTTCTCATCTGTAAAACAAGAGTGATAATGGTACCTACTCCTTGGAGTATTATGAATATCCAATGAAATGTTGCATGAAAAATAAAGCATGTAGCAAAGTGGGCATTTAAAAGATGGTAGTAATTTTTGCAAGAGATTTGTGATTAGTATAGTAATTGTCATCATGTAAATGGGGCTTCAGCAGGACTTACAAAGGAGATCTCCCGTGGGATATTATTTAAAGGCCATTTCAGCCCAGCTGGCGTGGCTCAGTGGTTGATCATCTACCTGTGATCCAGGAGATCCTGGTTGGATTCCTGGTTAGGGCACATGCGAGGGTTTTGGGCTTGATCCCCAGCAGGGGGCGTGCAGGAGACAGCCGATCAATGACTCTCATTATTGATTTTATCTCTCTTTCCCTCTCCCTTCCTCACTCTGAAATCAATAAAAACATATTAAAAAAATAAAAACAAAAACTTTTTTAAATTTTATTTTGTTTAAAATATTACAGATGTCCCTTTTTCTCCCCAATGACCCGTTCCACCCCATCCCATCCCCCTCCCCAGTCCCTCTCCCCACCATTGTCCATGTCCTTGGGTTGTGCATACATGCATATAAATTCTTTGGTTACTCTCTCCCCCTCCACCCACCCGCCCTCCTCCATCACTCTGACATTCGTCAGTCTCATCTATGCTTCCATGTCATTGAATCTATTCTGTTCATGTTTACTAAGTTCTTTACATTCCACATATAAGCGAAATCATGTGATGAAAAACAAAACTTTTAAAGGCGATTTAATAAGTAGAGCCCTAACTCTCAGCCCTCATAGCATTACCATAGGCATGTCCCCATGCCTCTTTAGGCCTTGGTTTTCTCATCTGTAAAGTGGGAGTAATAACAAAAATGATAATCATTTATTGCAACTTCCCTGTCTATATCACAGAATAGTTGGGAGAGTCAAATGGCTGCAGAAAAGCTTTGAAGAGGCCAAAGCTCTCTGTAAGTGTAAGGTTAATGTTACAAGTTGGCACAAAAGAGTGCATTTATTTAGATTCAGTGCAAAGTTCTGTCTTGGTAGAATTGCCTTAAATTCAGAATGAGAGTGCCTGAATTGGAGAAGTTGTACTGGAGAGCAGCAGGAGGCCAGGAGCGCTTCAGTGTCAGATTTGCCTCTGTTCGTCATCCAGCCAGTAGTGTTTTAGGAGAGCCCAGGCACCACTTTAAGGATGCATGGAAGTTTGACATTTGGGGTTGGACAACCAGAGCGGTGTATGGACCAGCCTGCCTCCCGGCTACTAATGAAGGAGCAAGGCATCTGGCACACTGGGAGAGAAGAGGGCTCCTCCCAGGAGCTTTTAGTGTGCTATCAAAGGCCATACTGCTCAAGGGCTCAGCCACCCAGCATCGTGTTTGGCCCAAGAGATACACATGTACACACACTGAAAATATTTGGCACTGGGGCTTTGGAGTCAGACATGGGTTTGAATCGTCACAGTGCTACTTACTAGCTGTGGCCATGGGTGAATGCCTTCATCTTTCTGAGGCTTAGTTGTCTCATCTGTAAAATGGAGATAATGATTTCTACCTCACAGGATTGTCACAAGGATTAAGTCAAGTAACTGGCAGGGATATAGGCTGCTAAACATGAGTTCCTTGCCACCTAATGTTGATGAACAAAGGGCAACTTTTAACTAATTAATTAGTCATAATCCCATTTCTGTTTCTCTGAGATGGAAAAAGGAAACGGAAGTTTCTGCTGATGCTATGGGGAAACCATACAATTCTTTCTTGAGAAGAGGAAAGGGAAAAGGACCCTCCTTGCTGTGCCACTACCATGTCTAGAAGAGCAGTCTGAACTGTTTATGGACAGACTAACAGGAGTGATAATGGGACCTACTCCTTGGAGGATTATGAATATCCAATGAAAATGAAGCACAGGGTTCTGAGCCAGTCATAAATACAGTGTTAATGAGGAGCCTGAGCAGCCTCACTTGGACTTGGGAGTTTCCCACAAGAAATTACCATACTCTGTGTGCCCAGAGAGAGGCTTTCTGGAGACAGTGGGTTTCCAAGGCATCTGGAATCTAAACTCAAGCCATATCTGTGCCTGGTTGATCCAGTGGCAGCTAAGGAGCAAAGGGCACAGACTGGATCTCATTGACTTTTCCCTCACACAGCCATGGGTTCCATCCCTCAATGCAGATAGCTATTTACAAAGCTGCTGGTCATCAGGGGACTGCTGGAGAGAGTATGGATAACTAGAGGAAGTCTCATCCCCTACTTTTGAGAAACCCATGGAGAACAGGGGACCTAGTTCATTATCACCATGGGAGAATAGTAATGATAATAGCTAACATGTATTGAATGCTTCTTATATATTACACTCTATGCCAATACCTTTATACGTGTTACTTCACAAAATTGTTTGTGAGAGCAGAACCCTTCTCTTTTTCAAGCACTATTTTGATCTCTTAGCACATAGTAGGTACTCAACAAATAGTTATTAAGTGAATGAGTCCTCACATTTAACCTATGATGGAGCTACTGCTCTTAGCCCCACTTAAAAAATAAGGAAATTTAGGATTTGAACAATTAAGTGACTTGCTCAAGATCACAGGCTAGTAATTGACAAAAGCCAGGAGTCAAATCTAGATTTGTCCAACCTCATAGCCTAACCCTTCTGCAACTATGCTCCCTCCTCAGAAGGCCAAGTTGCCAAATTTCTCCTTCTATGACAAAGGAACATCTGCTCAGAAACTACTGGATCAGAAAATCAAAAACACTGCAAAAGAACATGATATTGTGACATTCATACCTCTTTCATCCTTGGGAAGAGGGAGGAGGTTCATTTTATGGATAAGGAAACTGAAGCATAAAGAAATCACATGACTTGTCCAAGGCCACACAGCTTGTGACCATCTTCATTAGTTAGATGTTCTAGTCTTCGGAAGACTCAGAGCCTGATAGGGAGAGAAAGAATTTTATCTATTGGCTCCAAGGCTAAATGGGAAAAATTTAACAAAGGGCCCCCTATTGTTAAAATGGCTTCTTTGAATTTCTTTGATAGTAGAAACAAAACATTTTACTCATCTAACCCGAACATTTGGAACTGTATTCCTTGTTATAAACACAACAAATTATAACAATATAATTCAGTTATCTACTATAACATATAAGGGAGATGTTCAAAATGAGGAATGGGGAAAAAAGAGAAAGAAGAGTACAAACATGGGAGGGTCTAGATATAGATTTTTAAAAAAGTAACAAATGTAGGCACTGTTATTTCAGAAAAGATTGCTACTAAAAACTGGTAAAGTCACGTTGTGCTTTTATATCAACAAGGTCATTATGTCTTATTTTCCATCCTGGGAACCCCATGGACCAAAGACCAGTTCATTTGATAAGCTGTGGGTTATGTTACTAAGATTTCCTTATTGCATTTAGAACTCCCAACTGTCTTGGAAAAATGAAGAGGGGAGTAAATGAAAGGGAGACTTCTGAGACCCATGGGGGTTGGGGAAAGGAAAAGGGCCTGGGAGCCCAGGCACATCTGCCTGCACACATTCTGAGCAGAGCCCAGTAGATAAGCAGGAAAAGTTTACTTTCCCAAATTTGCATAAAGCATATGGACAGAGGTTTCTACATTAGTTCGCTATTCCTTTGTGGTAGTTGGAGAGGGTTTCCAGAAGCCCTTTAAGGGAATCAGGTGGGAAAAATATCCCCACTAAACCTCCGTCACCTATTTTTGAAGGACATAATTTTGCTTTTACATGTGAGGAATGTTTATTTCTTCTGTGCCTGTGGTTTCAGAAGCCAAATATTAGTGATCCAAAGGCCTTATTTGATGCAGAAATGCCTGTTTGCTTATTCAGAGTTTGAAGAGGGAGGAAAATCTCTGGGATGTGGTAGTTTTCTGATAGGGATGAACTCTTGATTTGAAGAATTTTTTAAAAAATTGCTTTTGAAAGGGAAGAAAGAATGAGTGGGGGGTTTTAAGACAAATCTGAAACCCTGTGCATTTCTTAAATGGGAAAAATAGCTTAGTTTCTAAACAATCTGAAGGTAGAAGAGCTTTCTAAAAATACTGGCAGGCTTCTGAAGGGTTGCTCTGAAGGCTGGTTCTCCGTTGGCCTACTCAAGTAGGGCTTGTAGTGGGCTTCTGCAAAGTCTGGCTCTCTGGGAATGAACTAGGAACTTTGAAAGAGTGTCTGAGTGACTCAAAGAATCCCAGAATGTCTGAACTAAAAGGAACTTTGGGCTCAAGTCTAGTTCAAGTGTAGTTCAACCCCTTAGTTCTTAGGTGAGGAAGCTGAGGCTTAGAGAAAGGACTTGGTGTGCCTGAGGCCTCACAGCTAATTCATAGCAGAACTGAGGTGTCAAGTCTCAAAAGTTGATTGGTCATGTTGAAGGCTAAAGTCTTAGAGATGTTTATTAAAAACACAAAATATCTTCTTTTGTGGTCACAATCCTTCTTGGATATCAGTCAGTTTCCTTTTTCTTCACCACCCTTGCCTTGCCATCCATTTTTTATTTCCCCAACACTTTATTATGAAAAACCTCAAATATACAGAAAAGTTTAAAGAATTGTATATAGTACAATGTTGTTATACAGTTGTATATTGAACACTCCTAACCCACTACTTAATTTCAACAATTCTAATTAAGTTTCAGACACTTAAAGGCTTCATGTACATATTATAAACTAAAACTTAATATTTTTTTCATTTTCCAATTACAGTTTACTTCTAATATTATTTTGTATTGGTTTCAGGTGAACAGCATAGTGGTTAGACAATCATATATTTTACAAAGTGTTCCCCCTGAGATTCCCAGTACCCAACAACCATCAGTCTGTTTTCTGTGTCTATGAATCTGTTTCTATTTTGTTTGTTAATTTTTTTTCTTTAGATTCCACACATAAATGAAATCATATGGTATTTGTCTTTCTCTGACCGAGTTATTTCGCTGAACATTATACCCTCTAGGTCCATCCATGCTGTTGCAGTGGTAAGATTTCATTCTTGTTTTAAAAGTAATAAATATATGTTTTTTTATTGATTTCAGAAAGAGGAAAGAAGAGGGAGAAAGAGACAGAAACATGGATGAGAGAGAAACATCCATTGGCTGCCTCCTGTGCACCCCCCACTGTGGACCAAACCTGCAAACCGGGCATGTGCCCTGACTGGGAATTGAACCAGTGACCTCCTGGTGCATGAGACAATGCTCAATCAACTGAGCCACACCAGCCAGGCTCATTCATTCATTCATTCATTTTTTTTTTTTTTGGCTGAGTAATATTCCAATGTATATATGTACCACCGCTTTTTTTTATCCACTCGTCCATTGATAGGTATTTGGGTTGCTTCCTGCCGTCCATTTCTTATGGCTTCCCAACATGACTTGCAGCAGGGTTTCCTTAAAGCGGGGTGTCTACCTCAGAATCACCTGGGAGTTTATGAAACATTCAGATCTCTGGGCCCCACCCCCAATGAAGAATGAGAATCTCTGGGGGTAAAGGCAGAGTGTTGACTTACAGCTTTCCCCCTCACTCATTTCTCATGCCATTGTCAATATCTGTAGCAGTAGTTTTTAAAAACCTTATTATTTATTGAGCACTTACTTTGTATCAGGTACTTTGCTATTTTTCATGCTTATTTCATTTATTCCTCAGATGCTGGCTGTGTGCTTCCTTCTCACTCTTAAGTGGACAACAGAGCAATGTCCAGCTGGGGTAAGGGGCCAGCCACCTCCCACCCTCAGTCAAGCTCTCTTCTGTAATTTTATTCCCAGGGTGGCATTTATTTCCCTAGGCCATTCTGACTGGGGATTCTTGTGCCTTAAAGTTTAAGGAAGTTCAATAGATTTCTACTCTCCTGGTTCTCACTGCCACTTTTCTTTTTCCCTCGAGGTGGTGACTCTAGTGGAAAGACCTTTGCATATGTCATTTATCCTTTAAAGAGACAATCCCCCTTCTCTTCCTGCATAGGAATGACTTCAGTTGAATGAGAAGGATTGTGAGAATGCTTTGAGCACTGAGTGTTGTGATCCTTTCTGCTTCTAGGCCTAAAGTGAACACAGGAGGATGGTACCAGGAATCTTTTTTCTGCTCTTGGCCATCTGAGCCTTTTTTCTCCCCACTCCCATTAACTGTCTTCTAGCCTCTCCCAGTTCTAAGCCCTCCTCTTTCTCTGACCTCTTGCTGTCCTGTCTAACCCCGGCCCCTGGGGCACTCCATTTTCCAATCCATTGCTATCTGGTCTCCCTTGTCTTGGAGCCTCCTTCCTGTGTCCTTCTCCAGAAGTTCTTTTCTAGGCAATGGATTAAAGAGGTACAAGAATCAGGTGTGAGAGAAGATTTGACCCTGGGCAAAAGGGATGTAAGTAAGCCAGGTGCCACCTATGCCTCATTGCCCCCAAGAACATCATTCCAAGTCAGAGTCCTCAGGCTCTTCCTGGTAATCCAGAGTTTCTGGCTATCATCTGCCCTCTCTGCCTCATCCCCAACTCACCTCTGCTGATTCTCAGTGCCTCAGTTCTCAAGCTGTTAACAAACTTTCTTACCTAGCAAATGGCCCATCTTAAGGTGGGCTTCCTTTGCTAGGCCTTTCATGGTTACTTTAGCCTACACCAAGAGGTTCCTTTTAGTCCCTTTTGCTGCTTTAAATGGAGCCAGCCACAAAAGCAACCTCTAGGACCTCCTGTGGCTAGACTGCCTCATGTCTCCTAATTCTTCCATCTGCTGTTCCCCTCTACTCTCACCTTCCCTTGTTCTTTGACCTCATTTACATCTAGGCCTCAGCTTTCTAGCCTTGCTTTGACACTCCCTGACCAACTTGGCTTTGCAATGTATTTTGGTGTTTTTGTGTGTGTGTGTGTGTGTGTGTTGGTTTTTTAAAAAAATATATCTTTATTGATTTCAGAGAGAGGAAGGGAGAGGGAGAGAAAGAAACATCAATGATGAGAGAGTCATTGATTGGCTGCCTCTTGTAAGCCCTCGACTGGAGATCGAGCCCACAACCCTGCATGTGCCCTGACCGGGAATCTAACCTCTATCTCCTGGGTCCTAGGTTGATGTTCAACAGCTAAGCCATGCCTAGCCAGGCTGTTTTGTTTTGTTTTTGCAACATATTTTAGACACACTTCTCTGGCTTACTTTTGCCTTCTGCCTCATTTCTGCCCTCTGACTCCCTGTACCACACATGCAAGCAACACACTCTATAGCTTCCTGTTCTATGGTCCTTGCGGCCTATAGCCCCCCACATATACGATTTTCATGTTTATTATTATTATTATTATTATTATTATTATTATTATTATCCTCAGGGAGTGAATGATTTTAGTGTAACACTTATGGGCTCTGGAGTCAAACTTCCCTGTTCAAATCTTGCCTTCACCATGTACTTCCATGTGACCCTGGGCAGTTACTTAGCTTTGTACTTTTCTCATCTACAAAATGGGGGAGGAGTGATAACAAATAGTACCTACCTCAGAGGATTGCTCTGAGGATTATATGAGATGATGTATGCAAAACACTTCAAATAGTGTCTGCACATATTAAATGTCCAGGAAATGTTAACTGTTTTATTTTGTCTTTGTCATTGCCTCCATAATACTAAAATAGGTTGGATCACAGAGTAGGTTGGCATAAAGACTTTGGAGTACTAAAGAGAGAGACAGACCCTGGGAAATAATGTTTTGACTTTGTTGTCTGGTTGAAGGGGAATGATGCTAATGGTGAGTATTTTAGGCATCCACTTGATGGCCTTGGTGGTCAAATACCCACCGGTGAGGGTATGGAATGTAGAGAAGTGATCCTCTATCCCTTGTATGCCTTCTTACTGACACCCACGGGCATTTTGAGGGTTGGCTTTGCACAGGTTGCTGAAGATGTTTTTTCAAACAATGTTCCACAAAAGCCATGTTACAGTTACTGCTTTGGGCAGATATCCATCAGGGCTCAAGGAGCCAGGATAAATAATCATCAAGATTGCTGTCCTCTATCCAGGACCCCATGAGGGCACTCACATCTGCTCTTAGGAGCATAAGAAAACAGAAGTTCTAGAGCTAACTAGTTGGTCTAGAGCCTGCTAAGAGTTGCTGCTGCTCTTGGACCTTGCTGGGAAAATGCCAGTTATGCTGACTACCTTACAAAGCTCTGATTTTTGCATGGAAACAGTTGTATCATGAGTGGAACATGGTATCAAACTCCTACCACCCCAAATGAACTCTGCCAATCAGTGAGGTGACTGTCCACATCAGATCCATCCTCATTGCTGATGGGCTCATGGAACAAGACTTCTGGAGCTCACTGTGTGAGTCCAAGAGCTGGTTGAACCTCTAATGCCTTCCTGCCAATTTCATGCAAGGAAAAGAGGAAAGGGGAGTAGTCACAGACTCCTCTGCCTTGGAAGTTAGCTGGTTTTATAATTAATAAGGAGAATGGGGGCCTTTTCTGGTGTTTTCATTTCTGGGAGCAGCTCAGATTCCTTTATGAGTTGGCTTCCTGGAGGCAGATATTTCCTCTAGAATTGGCTGGGTAGTTTTAAGGAGGAAGGCATTTGCCATCATTCTCTCACCCCTTCTGTGCCAGAATGTTCAACTCTAGGACTCTTCATTCACTGATGGCAAATACATACACGCTGGTTGAGGAGATCACGAGTATAGCAATAGTTGAAAGGGGTTGGAGACATTCTCGTGTGGGTAGAGAAAGCCATCTCAAACAAGGTAAGCCTTCAGGAGGCTTTTGCATGTTCTAACATTTTGGCAGAGCTTAACCTGCTCAGCTGTCAACTCACTTGAAAGAGTGGCAACTTATGTTCTTAAAAAAAAATGTTTGTGGTGGAGTGGGCTGGGAGAAGGGAGCCAACAATACCCTCATTGGCTTCTCACTGAGTTCTGTGTTGCAGCTTACATAGTTCCAAATTTACTCCACTTTACTCAGTTAGAGCTTGGAGGACTTGTATCTGTTTTCCATTGCTGTGTAAAAAGTTCCAAAAATTTTAGTGCCTTACAACAACGCAAATTATCTCTCAGTTTCCATGAGTCAAGAGTCCAGGCATGGTACAGCCAAGTCCTTTGTTCAGGGTCTCACAAGGCCGTAATCAGTGTATCAGCAAGAAATACAGACTCATCTGAGGTTCCAGGTTTTCTTCCAAACTGACTGGTTGTTGTTAGAATTCAAGTTTTTGAGGTTGTAGGGTTGAGGTCTCTGCTTTTTGGATAGCTGCCAACCAAGGGTTGCTCTCAACTACTAGAGGCCACCTGCCATTCTTTGCCACTTGGTCCTCTTTACAACCTGGCAGTTTGTTCCTTTAAGGCCAACAGGAGAGTATCTGCTGTAGCTTCAAATCTCTCTGATGTCTATATGTGACCTCTAGACGCTCTTTTAAAAAAGCTCACCTGATTAGGCCAGACCCACCGACACTCAAGGACCAGGGATTTATAGGGCATGCACACTGGGGGAGGGACAACAATCTTGAGGGCCATCTTTAGAATTCTGCCTACCACAGACTCTATGAAAAGTATTTCATCCTATCAGATTTTTTTTAATGAGTCCAGCTGCTTTCCATTAGCATTCCCCACTCTGGGAAGGCAGCAAAGTTGTCAAGTCATCTTCTGAATTCGTGAACCTGAACCAGGCTGTAGTTAAAAAATTTCAACAACCTTGGAAGATAGGCCTTTCCCCCTTGTTCTCTCTCTTCCTCTCTCTCTCTTTTCCTTAGAGCCCTTGTTGAGATCTCAAGTCAGACAGTCTGAGAAGGAAAAGGCAACTCTGGGGCTTAAGCATCTGGGGTTGGCCAAGAGAGAGCGAGCAAGCAAACATTTAAATAATGACTGATAATGCAACTTTATTTATCTGTTGGGCCAGACTTTCTGATGACCATTATTACATGACTTTTATACTCCTTGGAAGTGGTTCTGAAGGCCTCTCATCATTTACTGGATAAAAACCTACATTATTTCCCTTTTCCTTACTCAGTTTGCCAGCTTTTTCATGGACTTAATGCAGAAGGATCTTTCACTGAAAGTGTGTCTCAAATTGTCCCATATGTTTTAAAAAAGGAACCACTTTTCCAACTGATTTCTATTCATCACTTCAACCCTCTCCTCCACTCCTGCATTCATCCATCTATAAAAACACCTAGTGAGCACCTTCTGTGTGTCTGGTATCAGGATAGATGCTGATGATATCCAGATAAGCAAATGTGGTCCCTGTCTTCAATGTGATACCAGCTATGACAGAGGCATGTGCAAAGGGCTGAAAGCATGGAACGTGGGTGGTAACGTTTGAGCTAGATCTTGAAGAATGTAGGATTTCAAGGATGTGGGGACTAAAGGTTGGTATTACCAGGCCAAGTGGACAGTCTGTGCAAAACCCAAAGAATGTGAAAGAAGCCCAGCCGATGTTGCTCAGTGGTTGAACATTGAACCAAGAGATCATGGTTCCATTCCAGGTCAGGGCACATGCCCGGGTTGCGGGCTACAGCCAATCAATGACTTTCTCTCATCATTGATGTTTCTATCTCTCTCTCTCCTCCCCTTCCTCTCTGAAATCAATAAAAATATATTTGGGGGAAAAAAGAATGTGAAAGAACATGGTATATTTAAGGAATGACTAGTGATTCTGAGAGACCAGAACATGGCAGTGTGAGTGGGGGTGGACTGCTGGTAGAATGGAGGAGGACAGGAAAGGTCAGATTGCGGAGGGCCTTGAGAGTTAAGAACTTGGCTTTCATCCTGCAGGCAGCAGGAAGTTGGTGAACTAGTTTAAGCAGGGAGGCTCATGGTCACACTGGCATTTGGAGAGAACATTGTTACTTTTTTTTTAAGATACCAGTAAGGTGAAAGTAGTTTTTGCTGAATTTCATAAATAATAGACCAATGGAGGCAACCCCAAGGCTATTGTTAAAGAGCCTTGGTACAGTTAAGAAACAAATTAACTTTAAAACTTTATTAGCCACAGCAAGACACATGAAAAAAACACAATGATGCCTCTATGAGGTGATAGTGGGAAGCGAAGCTCTGGTTAATAAGTCAGCTTGGGGGCAAAAAGAAAGAGGTTGTGCCAGTGGTGGTGGCTATAAAGTAGGAAGGGGCAGGGTATCTGTTCCTGAAACCTCCTCCATGAGGGTCAAGGCTTAGCCCAGCTGAGTGGGGCTCTACACCAAGGGGGTCTTGTGGTTAGGACACCTGAGAGTGGACTCTATGCACCAAGGACAAGAGAGGCCCAAGAGTACTTGGTTCTGCACAGGTGAATAATTTTGGGGTGGGACCCACTTTGCTGGGAAGGAAGGCAGGTCCTGCTAAGTTGGGCAAAAAGGGGGTTCCTCTCCCAGGACAAGTCTTCTGCCTCCCATAGCACACCTCTACTTCTGAGAAATTGCTGACTGCAAAATGGTTCTTACATTACTTCCCCTTCCTTTATTAAATTTGGGCATTCACTCAACAAATATTAATTGAGTGCTTGCTATGTGCCAAGTACCATTCTAGGTGCTAGGAGATCCAGTAATGAAAAAAATAGGCAAGGTCCCTGCCCTTATGGAGTTTACATTCTGGTAGAGGAGACAAACAAGATACCAGTAATGAAATTAATATAGAATAAACTTTTAGGTAGTGAAGTGATGAATGCTATGAAGATATTAATAAAGGATGATGTGACGAGAGAGACTGGGGAGGCTTTAACTAGGATAATCATGGAAGTCTTCTCTGGGAAGTAACATTTGAGCTGACTTGAATGCTACAAGAGAGTCAGCCAAGCAGCTAACGTGGGGCAGAATCCTCCTGGCAGAGGGAGCAGCAAATGCAAAGACCCTGAGATTGAAAGGGGCGGGGTGTGTTGGGAGTTAGCAAGAAGGCCAGTGAGGCTGAAGCAAAGGGATGAAGTAAGGGGGTAGCAAGATCGGTGGGCACTGGGGCATTGTCATGGGGCCAAGTCACATAAGGTCCAAGGTAAGGAGCTGGGTAAGCCACTAAGGGGGGTGGGGGGGAGTGAGCAGAGGGCTGACATGACTGATATGGCTGCTGTGTGGAGTATAAGGAGGCAAAGATGGAAACAGTGAGACCCATTATTGCAGTAATCCAGCAAAAATATAATGGTGGTTCAAACAAAGCAAGAAATGGTTGCATTACAGAAATATATTGAAGGAAGAGAGGAAGAGTCACAGAATTTACTGTTGGATTACATGTGGCATGGGAAAGAAATAAAGGAATCAGTGACTCCTAGGCTTTAGTCTGAGCATCTGGCTAGTGGCATTTCTTGAGATGAGGAAAATGGGGAAAGACAGTATGAGGAGAACCAAGAGTTTGATATGCACTGTGAGGTGGAGATGGTAGCTGGGCAGTTGGTTATAGGGATATGGAGTTCAGGGAAGAGGTCTAGTCTGGATACAGAGATTTTGGAGTTCAGAATGTAAGTAGTATTTAAAGCCTGAATGAGATCACCTAGGATATGGTAGCCACTAGCCACATGTGTCTATTGAGCACTTGAAATGTGGCTAGCCCAAATTGAGATGTACTATATGTTTAAAATACAACCCAGATTTCAAAGACTTAGTATAAAAAAGAATGTAAAATATCTCATTGATATTATTTTTATAATGATTACACTTTGAAATGATAATTTGGTTCTATTGAGTTAAATAAAATAGTAAAAGTGACATCATCTGCTTCTTTTTGCTTTTTAAAATGTGGCTACTAGAAAATTAAAAATTGCGTACGTGGCTCATAGTAACATTTCTATCTGGGCCTAGGAAATGCTTGTAGATAAATTAGTAGGAGGGCCCAGGTCAGACCCCTTGGGTGCTACAACATTTCAAGTTTAGTGCAGAGGAGAAAGAACCAGCAAAGGAGATAGAGAAGGAACAGCCAATGAAAATTAGAGGAGTGGTTTTCGTGATAAAGGCAAGTGATAATAATATTCAAAAGGAGGGAGTGTCAGATGCTGCTGGAATATCAAGTAAGTGAGGGTTGAATTTAACAAGAGCAGTTTTGGTGAAGTGGTTTGGAAGCCATTCTGTTTGGAAGCCTGATTGGAGAGAGCTCAGGAAAATAAGAAGTGAAGACATAAAGATAGTAAGTATAGGTAACTCTTGAATTTTGCTTTAAAGAGATGCAAATAAATGGGGTGGTAATAGGAAGAAGATTTTGAATCTAGGGGAGGTTTGTGTGTTTTGTTGTGGCTGTTGGCTTGTTTGTTTAGAAGGGGAGACAGCTCAGCTGATAGTGGTGCTGTCCTCAGGGCCCTAAGATGCAGTTGGGGAAATAAGGCAAGTATGGCAAAAAAAATTTGAGACAGTCTAAACTCAAGAGTTAGTTAAATGGAATAATATTTACATTGAATGATTCTATTAGTGCTCTAGGGGTTCAGATGCTGCCAAGATGCCCCCTTTCTTTGTTCTCCCTTTAGTCTTCCATATGGGGTTCTCCCAGTAGTCTTCCATACAAAAGTAGGTCTACAGTTGTGAGTACGTGAAACAGAGTTTATTCTTGTATTAGTATTCATTAATTATTGCATTATTTTCCATATGAACAACTGCAAACTTACTTTTGCCCCACCCTATATATTTTCTCTTTGGTTGTTTCCCTTTCTTCTACTCCTGACAGTAGTGGATCAAGGACAATGTTAGTCTTCTATGGCCTGACATTTTGGAAAACAGGGCCCTTTTTCATGTTCTTCTCTAAAGCTCAGAGATAGCTTATTTCCCTAGTGTCTAAAAAGCTTTCCTTAGTGGCCGGGGTGGGGTGTTGCCATATTTAGTAAGATGGTCCAGAAACTCACCAGTGATGGTCCAAGGAATTTTTATGTTCTTCCTCTGAATTTCTGAGGGGCTTCTGAATTTCCCTACCCCTTTGCTTCTTTCAGATGTCCCAATGGAATGTGTGTGTCTGTGTGTGTGTGAACTAGTGAGCATTGTGTGGGCCTGGAGCTTAGTCATCTTCAGGCAGAATTGTGATATTGGCTGATAGAGTTTGAGTGGCTTGAACAAAGTGTCAATAGCATTCAGCCAAAGCCCACCAGGAACACACTTGTTGTTCAACAAGTTGTGTTTATGACTCATTGCAGTGAGAAATAACTCACACCATTGGACTTTTCAGTGAGAGAGTTGGATGCCATCTTGACGTTAGGGCCCTTTCAGCTCTCACTGTGGTTTGGAAGCTTTTGCTTTCCAAGGCCTCATTCTAGTTGGGTGACCTCTCAAGTTCACCTTAACCTCAGAGCTTATGGTCACCCCTCTTTACCTCCAGAAGTGTATCAGGGGTTTATGATGTATGAGTGCCTATTTTTCCCATATATGACAGCAATGGAACATCATCAAAGTTAATTTTTTTTGACAACCTGAAAGGAGAAAATGTTAACTTTATATATGTAATTTTAAATATGTTTTTATTGATTTTAGAGAGAGAAGGAGAGAGAGAAACAGCGATGTAAGACGCCCCCTACTGGAGATCTGGCTGGCAACCCAAGCATGTGCCCTGACCCAGAATCAAACAATGATTTCCTGGTTCATAGGTCAACATTCAACCACTGAGAAATGCCGGCCGGGCCTAACTTGATATTTTGATTTACAGTTTTTAAATTATGAGTGGAACTGAGCCTTTCTTGATGTGGTTATTAGATATTTGTATCCCTTTTTCTATAAACTCTTTGTTGTATCCTTTGTTCCCTTTTATATAGAGTTGTTTGTCCTTTACTGATTTATGGGGATGGGTAACAGCTTTACCCATACTATACAATTAATCCATTTGAAGTATAAAATTCAATGTATTTTAATATATTCAAAGATTTGTGTAACCATCACCACAATTAATTTTAGAACATTTTCACCACCTCAAAAAGAAACCCTGTGTGCTCTGGCTGGGAAGCTCAGTTGGTTAGAACATCATCTCCATATGCCAAGATTGTGGGTTCAATCTCTGGTAAGGGTATATATAAGAATTAATCAATGAATGCATCAATAAGTGGAACAATCTATGTTTCGCTCTCTCCCTCCCTCTCTCTCTCATCAATAAAAAAAAGAAACCCTGTATTCTGCCACTCAACTCCCATCCCCCCAAAAAACAAAAACAAAACCTATCTCCCCAGCCCAAAGTAAGACACTTTCTGTGACCATGTGTTTGCCTATTCTGGAATTTTATTTCAATGGAATCACTGTCTTTTTAAAAAGAAGGATAATTCTCTCTAATAGCAATTCCCTTTGTATACTTTTCTTGAATAATTTAAGACTCTAACTCAGCCATTTTCAACCTTTTCCATCTCATGGCATACAAAAACTAATTACTAAAATTCTGCAGCACACCAAAAAATATACATTTTGCCAATCTGACAAAAAATAGGTATAATTTTGATTGATTTACAAATACTACTACTAATAATAATTACCTACCTTTTTTCTTCCAAAGTGGCCTTTAAAAAAATCAGGTGCTTATACTTGGATATAAGGATTTTTGGTACTAAGAATTTACCAATCAGACACAACCTTATTATGTGACATGACCAATAATATGCAACTCTATTATATGACCTATATATTTATGGTTGAAGACAGGGCATTCACACCAGACGGCTATTGTTGTGTTGGCTGTTTTCATTTTTAATTTGACAATATAAGGGAAAAGAGGTCAGTGCCCTTGACTAGTCAGGTATTGCATGTTTTTAAAAATTCTTGCCTTACACCGGTTGAAAATTGCTGCTCTAATTGAAGGATAAGGGGTAGGGTAAAATGATTGTGTTATGTTCTGGATATAAGTGATGATTTTTTGTTTTTTTACTCTATATTTTACTTTAGTGATCTTAGTATGGCTGACTCACTAAATGAAGCTTCTGGCAATCTGGAAGTTCTGGAGGGCAGTGATGAGGGTAAGTAACACAAGAAAATCTTGGTAACTAGAACTAGATTTGTTTACTGTGTTTAACAACCCTAAGAAAGAAAATCAAGTCACAAGCAAACAAGTTCATATCAAATTTCTAACAACATGAAGTTCAGTCCACATTTACTTTTTAGTCTTCTAACCGCTTCACTTTCATTTCCAATCTGATACTCAAAAGGTTTGTCTGAGGCCCTGCAATCTTATTAGGGGATGGTTAACAGGTTCTACTTACTAAGGCAGGGGAAGTATTTCTGCTTAATCAGAAAAAAAAAAATCAGAGCAGCCCATGATCAGAGAGATTCAACTGAGGTTTTACTGTAGCTAGTAATTCAGATTTAGCCAATAGTAAAGGGGGAATAGAAACAAAATATGCCACCATAGGCTTCTGTTAAATAGGATTCAATTTAGAAAAATTTTCTTGTTGCAAAACTTACTCAGATGTTTATCTATTACTTAAATTATGGTACCAACTGTGAGTGATAGGTGTCCATGAGTGATAGAAAGGGAGGCAAAAATCACTAAACAATGATAAGCTTTACTGACACCAAAAAAAGTGGAAAAAAGGAATCTAAGACATAAAATGAGATATTGAACTTAATGACAGAACTGAATTTAACAGTTCACTGGGTTATTCTTCAATTTTTAAAAATATATGTTTTTATTGATTTCAGAGAGAGGAAGGGAGAGAGAGAGAGAGAGATAGAAACATCATTGGGAAATTCATTGATTGACTACCTCCTTCACACTCCCTATTGGGAATCAAGCCTGCAACTGGAGCATGTGCCCTGACCAGGAATTGAGCCGGTGACGAGTTGGTGCATGGGCTGATGCTCAACCAACTGAGCCACACTGGCCAGGGCTGTTCTTCAATTTTTGCTGAGTTTTCTTAGTGTATTGTGTAGAAGACTTGGTATGGAAGGACAGGGAGGGGAGTGCCTTTTTGTGGTTTCCTGGAGGCCTGACCACTGAAGATGAGAGGTGGAGGATACTGAGCCTGGTACATGGATCTCTGAGGAGAGGGTTTAAGCCTTCATCTCTGTGTCACCACTGTTTAGTATTACGCCTCAGAAAGAGTGATTAGACACTCAAAAATATGTAATGAGTGAATTAATAAATGAATGATAGGCCTCTTCACCCAGGCAGTCCCAACCACTAAACTAACTGACCTATCTTTTTGTAATGAGGTAGACAGATCCCTACAAACGAAAATGGCAATGTAATGCCGCTTGGTGAACAATGAAGGTAAGGAAATGCCTTTTCTCTATTCCCAAGATTTTTTTAAAAGACCAAACATTTGGGTACATTTTTAGTATTAGTCATTGCTAGCCAGAGAATAAGGTGGCTGTTGGGAGGTTGAAGGAAAGGAAGGTTAGTTAGAAAGGTTTTTTCCAAGCAGCAGTGCAACAGAACAAGGTCAACATTATGTGATGCATTTTAAAAGCTGAGTTCAACTTAGATGGGCTGCCTGTGTGCATGGTGGATAAGCAAATATACAACCCAGCAGCAATGATTCCATCACTGGATTTAATGGTGTTCTCTTCTCTGGGGGGGGGGGGGGGACGGACACCTGCCTACCATGGGCCATTTTCTGGCATGTGATACACTGCAGGCCCTCATTGGATGAGGATGTTGAAAGCTACTGCCTGTTTGAGATTACATAGTCCTTAGGCTTGGACAGGGAAATGAATGGCTTTGTTATAGAAGAAGTCCAGACAGCTGTCAGCTCTCACCTGTCAGTTCACTGACCACCACTGCTGTACCTTATGGGGCATAAGGTACCCAGTGTATAGGTGATCTACATAAACATTTCTGGATACAAATGTCAGTTTTGACCCAAACCTGCTGCATAGGTCTATCTACCCTTTACATTTTTAGCAACTCTTGAAACCAACCCACATAGGACTCAGTTGCTGGCAATTTAAAGGCACCCCTTTACAAAGAAAGCTTGAAAGGCCAATTTATACACTTGAATATATGGCAACTGTCTCAGATTCCATTAGGGGTTCAAAAGTAACATAGATGTGGACAGTTCCCGGCTTTGTAGCTCACTCCCAGGGCTCATCTCCATACATGGGATCTGATGTAGTTCAGGATGGGGAGATCTCTTAACACAGGCTGAAGACCTGGAATATTGCAGCTGACATTGACTGTCTGGCAATAGGTTGCTCAGTAAGGCTGTTTCCATCTGCCCTAGATCAGTGAGCAGCCAACCCACCATGTGGTATGGTTACCATCTCTTGGTGACCCTCCCAACTCCTCACCAACAAAACTATACTACCACTATACCTAGAGCTACCCCACAGGGAGGAGTGGACACATTCTTTTCCTCCTAGAGCCCAGAATTAAATAGACACACATTGCTTAAGGCACTTTAAATCCTTATGGGAAAATAAGTTGTTTCAGCTCAGTAAAAATGGAAAATTGGGGGGGAATTGGAATATATGCATATTTAAATTTTAGTACCTGTTACAGTTCTAGAGTCTCTAGTCATTTTGTTAATTTAGGTACATAAAAATGTGTTAATACTTTCATTTACTCATACAGTGGTTATGACTGGTATGTTCAGTTTTGCAGCCTGAAAAGTTTATTAGAAGTGCTTTGATTCAGTTATTTTTTTGTTAATCCTCGCCTGAAAATATTTTTCCATTGCTTTTTCAGAGAAAGTAGAAAGGAGGGAGGGGGGATAGAGAGGGAGAGAGAAACATCCATGTATGAGAGACACATCGACTGGTTGCCTCCCGCACTTGCCCTGACCCAGGGTGGGGAGCGAATCCACAATTGAGGTAGGTGCCCTTGAACAGGAATTGAACCCGAGACCCTTTGGTATGCAGGCGGATGCTTTAGCTACTGAGCCACACCAGCCAGGGCTTGATTCGCTTAAGTGTTTGTAGATTGTGTGACAGATGTCTTTGCTGCTTTATGAGAAGCAGATTTGCAACTCCAAACCCTCCAGCTTTCTCCTCCTCCCGTCCATTCTGGCATTTTGATGCAAGAGAGGCAACAATCACTATGTTTCCAAACACTCTGAGCATAAAGTTGTTCCCCTTTCCAAAGACCAGAAAGAGATCCACCTGTCAAGAGTCAATCAATCATATTAATTCTGTTTGAAAAATGGCAATGCCTGCAAAGGCTAAAATATAGCATGCTTCTTCCTGTTTGTGAGAAGACACTGCCCAATTTGTCCTCACTGGGCAGAAATTACTTAGTGGTGTATTGGAGCTGGCTTACACTGGCTTGAGAGAGACTGTGCATATCTCTTCTTAAATGTCATGTTGGTAGCTTGACATTGACTGAGATGGGAGTATTTACACCACAAAAATAGTCAAATACTACAAATAACAGCATTTTTTCCAGAGATTCACTTGGTAAATATTTTTCAGTTAAAAACTAATTATAGTAATTAGTGTAGTATAGTAGTGAGAATTTTGCATAAAAATCTCACTATTTCATAGATTTTAGAAATTGTTTTGGGGTGGGGAGATTGAGAGAAGGCCAGAGAACAAAATATAGATTATTTTAGAGTCACCCTACTCTGTATTGTATACTTTTTGGCACTTTCACACTGAATACTTATAGTAGTTCTATGAAATCAAACATTTTAAATATTTTGATTTTATTGTCATACAAATTAGTTTAATTTTTCTTGAAGAAAATTATAGAAGGGGACTTGAAAAAAATATGTTTTCTGTTGTATATTCATGTTTTATTCTTTCTATCTTTAGGTAGAATTGCCAAATTTGTCCTGATCATGGCCCTATATAGATACCTCCTAGTAGATGAGAAATTGCCCAACTCATACAAAACTGAAATTTCTTAAGCAACAATTATCAAGCAAACAGTCCTATATTTTTTCATTGCCCCTCCCCATGCTAGCTTCTGTTTTTCTAATCATGTATATTTTAGAGCTCACTATTGAGTTATAGATGTGAGGTTGCTTCCCTTTATCTATAGATAGATTAGATAGAATTGATAAATCAGTTCTATAGATAAAATTGAATGTGGTCTTAATAAACAAGAAATTATTGACTACCTAATACTAGCTCAAACTTATTAGCACTTACTACATACCAGATACTATGCTAAGCTCTTTACCTACATTATTTACAGTTTACATCAACCCCAACAAGGGCCAGTGTTTAAATTATAACATGCTTAAGGATGACTCTGCTAAGTGATCTCAGTTTAAGGGAAATGACACTGTGTTGGTACTCTGCACCCCTCAGTGGACTCAGTTGTCCCTTGGATGTTACAGCTTGCCTTGCACTGTGCTAGTTGCTAAAGGGATGCTAAAGAGGGCCCGCTACAGCCTTGATTGGGGGACAGTAGCTAAGACATAGAACTATATCTTATTCCTTTCTCATGATACTCAAAGTATAATAAGTGCTTGATATGTGCAGACTAGAGAGCATTCAGATACAAAACTCTTGGTGCTAACACTCAAGTTTTAAGTGTGCAGAGAGAAGTGTGAATTGTAATGATTGGTCAGAAACTGGACTTGAGGCAAGCCTTGAAGTTTAGAAACCTTTCTAATAGGCAGGGCCAGCAGTATTAAGTACACAAATAGGTTATACCATTTCAGAGTTAAAAAGAACCCTAGTTCAGCATTTCCCCAGTGTGTTTTGCCAGACATTCTGCTTGCATGCATTAGGGAGACAATATTTTTGTTCAGTTTCTTGGACAATATTTTTGTTCAGTTTCACCGTATACATAGGCATGTTGAAGTTTCAGGAAAATCTTGCTGGAAAGCAGACCCCTAAACTTTGTCTTATCCAGTGTCTCCCAGGTACTGGACTGTAGACCCCTTTTTCATGCAACAGACCCATAAGTATCCCTCTGAACACACTTTGGGAGATGCTGATTAGTGTGATCCCCTCATTTTCCTGCTAAGTGCCAGAGCGGCTGAGTGATTTACCCAAGGTCACAGAGCTAATTGACAGCAGATCCAAGCCAAGAATTCCAGAGTTTTCTAACTCTTGGGAAGTGCTTTCCATTAAGCCACCAAGCCTTTGTAATGCCAACTCCACTGGCAACTTCCTTGGTGAGTCCTTCACTGCCAGCACATCATTGCTGTGCTGGCAAGAGGACTTCCAGGGACCAGACTTGGGAATTGCAGTGAGACACCTGGGTTAGTAAATCCTTGCATGTGAAAGCAATAAGAGCTAATTCCTTCCCTCTGAAGAATGTAGCACAAATTCCCCTCCTGTTTCCTCCCTTCTATGGAGCCCCAATAAAGACATATGTGCTTATTAGGAAACTAAAGAATGCCTAAATAGAGTCTAAAGAGCATTTAAAACTCACATTCTTCACTGCTGTCCTGGTAGTTATTATAGATAGAACAACCTTTCAGTTATTTGCATGTGCAGAGGGCAGCAGCCCTATAGATAATCCAAACCAATCAGCAGTAATTGAAGAACACACACAATGCATGTAATACACACGCATGCAAACACATGCACGCCCCTTGCAAAACCCTTTGGTATCCAATTTTGTCATGCTTTTTGCACAGTCAGCTTTTCTTCTTTCTGATTCCAAGCCTTCTCCCTTGTTCATAAATTCCTTCCTCAAGGAAGTCTTCCCTGACTGCATCAACTGACCACATTCATTCTTTGGGTCTGCATCGTTTGAGCACACAGGCTAGGCAATATCAACTCCCACATAGATTTCTAAGGGTCCCGAAGCCCTGGGCAGTACCAACTCCCACTTGGATTCCACATGTGGAATCTTAGCTCCTCAACTGGATTGTGATGATTCCAGCCACCGGGGTGGAGTGTAGGGGGTAACAAGTGCTTATTTTAGCTCAATAATTGCTGCATATGAATGAACTTCTTAGGGCCAGAAAAGAGATGTATATTAATAGTTGACATTGAGAGAAAAGTGAATGCCTAGTGAATTGGGCCTGAACAGAGGCTGCCCAAACACCACACACAAGCTGGGGCCTGAGCTTCTGCTCTCATCAGCAAATCAGATACTTTGTCACTGAGTTATTAAGAAGAGACCATCCACAGACAGTATTGCTCAGTGGTTGAGCCTCGACCCCATGCATAAAGTGGTTACCAGTTGGATTCCCAGTCAGGGCACATGCCCGGGTTTGGGGCTTGATTCCCAGTAGAGGCATTCAGGAAGCAGCCGAGTAATGTTTCTCTCTCTCTCTCCCTAAAATCAACAAAAATGTATGTTTAAAAAAAAGAAGAGAACAAACCAAATGAATGGTGCTGTGGTCCCTGGGAGCAAGGGCCAAGATCTGCAGGGCACCTGAGATCATAGTGCTTCTTCATGTCACAAAGACCCTGCTTCCTCTCCTGTCTTCCCATCCACCATCACACTCTGTCTCACTTTTCATTCCTAACTTCCAGGAAAGAAGAAATCCAAATTTAAAGCCTTAAAGAGTTTTTTTGGCAAGAAGAAAAGAAAAGAGCCTGAAGGTGCCCAGGGAGGGAGGAGCAGCCTGAAACAAAGCTCGTCCAGCAGCAGCATTAACAACTCTTCTCTGAATCTGGTTCAGGAAGGTCAACAACCTAAGTTAAGGTAAGCTCACTGGGTAGTGTGAGGGGTTTGGTGGGGGATGGGGACAGAGTAAGGGGCAGATTGCTATATCCAGGTCCTCCTTTGGTAGCCAATCACCGGTGGGCCTTTGGTTCCAGGGACTTTTGCCCTCCATGCTTGTGGGGGCTGGGTCGGGGGCCATTGCCAATGCAGCCATTTCCCAGTGGCCTGTCTCTGTGCTCATGTGTAGACATGTCATCTGGGCCACACAGCTCAGTGGGTTGGAACATGGTAAATGCACTCCCCATTCCCCAAGAGCTTTTGGTGGAGGGTGCAGTAGTAGATCAGGTAAACCCTTCCCTGTCTTAGCCACAAGAACTTGTATTTTGTAAGGTAAGGATAGCCTATATCATTCAGGAAGCTTGGTCTGGCTTGCTTGCCTGGCCCTCAGACTGCAGCTCTGTGATTACTGGGTGAGGGGAACTAGATCTCAGAATGTGTGAATAAAGTCTCAGTGAAGCCATATACCTGGGTTGGGACATAAGTGTGAAGTCACTGTATTAATGTAAAAATGAACAAATAAATAAGCAAGCAAAGAACCCAAAACCATTTCTCCCTCCATCCCAGGAGACTAGGGGAAATGGTGCATCTGGTCACAGAAGGGATGGTAAAGACTGTTTCTGCCACTACCACCCCTATTTAAAATTTCATCTGTGATGCTCCAATTTCTGTATCTTATTGTGGAAAATCTGGACTCTCAGTACCACCAGCTATTCCTGGCTCAGTCGGATCCCCCTCTATGGAGTTCCACCAGGGACTGTTCTCCTGACCTTAAACTCTAGACTTATCTGGACTCCCCACAGAGCTCACCTATGCTGCTCCCCATTATCTAAAGTCTTTGTTTGGTGGTGATGGGACAGTTAGCAAACATATTATACTATCCCCTAACAGCACATAGGTCTCTTTAAGGGGGACATTAATGCGTGCATTGAATGTGAGGAATTTCAGATAGCTTTGCCAGTGGGAGAGATGGTTTTGGACAGGGGTTTGTTTCATACCTCACAAATCATACCATTACAGACCATTACCTTATAGCTCTAAATAAGGCTAAGACTAGCCCTGCTAAAAACTGCAGGGTGGGGTGGGGAGGGGAGGGGCATTTGGATTTACTCTGTGTTGTCTCTACAAATTGGCAAGGGCTCTCTCCACTAAAATTGTATATTTCCCCTTCTTACTTGCCCCTCCCCCCTCTAAAATGGCTCGTTTAGTCTGCTGCATTTCTCCACACTAAGAAAGTGTGTGCATGTGCACCTGTCTGAGGTGGGTGGGGAAAGGAGGGAAGGAACATGAGAATGAGAGGGAGAGGCAGTGCGTATAAGAGCATGTTGCCTTCACCACCAGGGCCAATGAGTAGCAGAGCTTTATAGGGAAAAGGTGGGTAGGAGTTTAGTACAAAGTGGCCCACAAGCCACCTTAGCATGGTGCCATTTGAATCTTCATGGCACCACACTGCCCTCAGAGTGTGTCATGATCAGATGTGTATGTCCTGTAGCCAGACAGGCTCACAATGACAGAGTGGGTGCTAGCCCTACAGTGCCTGAGGTGCTACTTTAGTTATCATTGTTTTTTAAAGTGCCAACCTATGTGTACTGTTTTGTAATAAAGGTAATAAGTGCAAAAAAAATATTTGAAAAAATTTTAACTATTTTATCCAATTTTAAAATATTTCAATCCCTCCCTAAAAGAAACTCTGTACTGATTAGCAGTTAATCCCCATTATCCCCTACCCCCACTCCAGCCCTAGGTGAGCACTTATGTATTTTCTGCCTCTATAAATTTGCTTATTCTGGATTTTATGTAAGTGGAATCATACTACTTATAGCCTTTTGTGACTGGTTTGTTTCCCTTAGCATGTTTTCAAGGATTACCCATGTTGTATGTAGCATGTATCCTTTTATACTACTGAATAGTAGTATTCCATTGCATGGATATACTACTTTTTATCTGTTCATCAGTTTACAGATATTTGGGTGGTTTCCACCTTTTGGCTATTTTGAAGACTGCTGCTGTGAACATTTATGTAGAAGTTTTTTTGGATATATACTTTTATTTCTCTTGGGTATATACCTAGGAGTTGAGTTGCTGGGTCACATGATAATTTAATGTTTAAATTTTTGAGGCAACACCAGATTGTTTTCCAAAGCAATTGTCACATTTTACATTCCCACCAGCAGTGTATGGAAGTTCCAATTTCTCCACAGCCTTGCCAACCCTTTTGTCATCTGAGTTTTTGTTTCTAGCCAAGTGTGAAATGGCATCTCATAATGGTTTGGATTTGTATTTTGCTGCTGACTGACAATATTGAGAATCTTTTCCTGTGCTCATTGGCCATTTGTATGTCTTCTTAGGAGAAATGTTTTTTGGGGATCCTTTGCCCATTTTTAAATTGAATTATTTTATATTATTGAATTATAGGAGTTTCTTATGTATTCTAGAATTGTACATCTAGATGTACAATTTGCAAATATTTTCTCCCATCATGTAGGTTGTCTTTCCCACTTCTTGTTAATATCCTTTGAAGCACAAAAGTACAGTAAACCCTCAATTTTGCAGATCTCAATTTAACAGACTTTGGATTTAATGGACAAAATTTCCAGTCTGTATGTCATATGTGAAAATTAATATCCTGTTAATTTTAAAATGCTTTTAATCAAGATTTGCTCATAATTAAATTAACAGGTTATTTTTTTGTTATGAATTCACTGTTATTTTTAACAAATTTTAGCGAATAAGCCATATATTGGAAAAAACACTGTAAGAATTTCACCAACATAAATAAATATAACATATCTACAACTATAGTCTACATATTTAAATCCAAGCATCACTGTTTGTAAACAATGTCCCGAGAATGATTAGAAAGTGATCACTGCATTGAGAGTGGTAACTGGTTCTGTTGTTGCTTGGTGTGACTTTATGCAGCAGTTTTAACTCCTGCTGGCCAATGTTCCACAAACACTAAGCCATGCCCCAGCCTTGTGCATTTGTTTACTTGCAGTGACTGGTGAACTCACACATTTACTAGACCTATTCAGTATAAACTTAAAATTATTGTAATACATGTAAAAACTTTTTCATGAAATTAAACTTTTCATACATACTCCGTTTTAATTACACAAATGTGTTTACATAAGAAAAATAAGTTAACTAAATTTGTCATTTTTTTAACATACACATTCAGAAAACCTACTTTATTATATAATGGACTTTTGGCTTTAACGGATACCCCCTCACCCAAATTAGTAAGTTATATTGGGGTTTTACTGTATTTAATTTTGATGAAATTCATTTATCTATTTTTTTCTTTTGGCGCTTAAGCTTTTGGTGTCATATCTAAGACTTCATTGCCAAATCCAGGTCATGAACATAGACCTCTGTGTTCTCTTCTAAAAGTTTAAGCTCTCATATTTAGGTCTTTGACCAATTTTGAGTTACTTTTTATATACAGGGTGTCCCCCAAAATGTATATGCACTTTGAATGATTATAAAGTCAGTGCTTATTACCATACAGTTCATTTTCAAAATTTAAAAGAATCTATAGAAATGAATAATATTGTTTGTCAATGCCTGTTTTCAAACTGATGACCACCATAGACCAGGCACTGCTGATAACATGAAGCAATGGAATCACAAACATCAAGAATCATTTCGTTTGATATTTGTATGCCCTCAATTCATCGGCTCTTGACAATTTTATACTATAAACCGTATTATTTATGTATCCCCATTAAAAAAAGTCTAGTGGCACTTTAGGATAATTTTTCTTTGTTCAAAACTTAGCCTGGCTTCACCCATTATTTCAAACCAGTTAAACCTGAAAAGGAGTGAAATTTAAATCAGTTATCAGCTGTTAAAGTGTGTATACATTTTTTGAGACACCCTATATAGTGTGAGATAAGGATCCAATTTTATTCTTTTACATGTGGCTATCCAGTTGTCCCACCACCATTTGTTGAAAAAGCAATTCTTTCCCCCACTGAATGGTCTTAGCACCTTTGTTAAAATAATTTAACCAGAGGTTGGTGAGTTTATTTCTTGATTCTCAGTTCTATTCCATTGATCTATATGTCTATTCTTAGGCCAATGTTACCTGCCCTGATTATGTAGCTTTGTAGTCAGTTTTGAAATTGGCAAATGTGAGTTTTCCAACTTCTTGTTTTTCAAGATTGTTTTGGCTATTTTTGTTCCCTTGCATTTCACTGTGAATTTTAAGATCAGCTTGTTCATTTCTGAAAAGAAAAAAAAAAAAAGTGTTTAAAGGCAGCTGGAATTTCACTAGGGATTGCATTAAATCTGTACATCAGCTTGTGAAGTAGTGCCATCTTGACAAGATTATTCTTCCAAGCCATCAATATAGGTTGCCTTTCTATTTATTTAGGTCTTCATTAATTTTTTATCAGCGTTTTATAGTTTTCAGAGTATAAGTTTTACATGCCTTTTGTTAAATTTATTCCTAAGTAGTTTATTCTTTTTGATGTTATTGTAAATGAAAGTGTTTTTTTTTCTAAATTTTCAGATTGTTTATTTCAAGCATTTAGAAATACAATCAATTTTTGTATATTGATCTTGTAGCCTGCAACTTTGCGGAACTTGCTTATTAGTTCTAGTAGTTTTTAATGGATTCCTTAGGAGTTTATACACAAGATCAAGTCATCTGTGATTAGAGATAATTGTACTTCTTCCTGTCTAATATGGATGCCTTTTTTTTAACTTCCCTGGTTAGAACCCCCAGTACAATGTTGAATAGAAGTGATAAGAGCAGACATCCTTGTCTTGTTTCTGATCTGAGGGAGAAAGTATCCATTCTTTCATCATTAAGTATGATATTAGCTGTGGGTTTCTCACAGATGTCTTCTGTCAAGGTTGAGTGTCTTTAACATGAAAGGGTATTGTATTTTACAAATGCTTTTTCTGCATCTATTGAAATGATGGTTGGCTTTTGCTTTTATTTTATCGATGTATTACATGAATTTATTTTCATATATTAAAGCAACCTTGCATTCCTTGCAAATTCTACTTGATCATAGCCTTTAATTCTCTTTATATGTTGCTAGATTGTTTGCTAGTATTTTACTGAGGATTTTCGCATCTACATTCATAAGAGATAGTGGTCTATAGTTTTTTACCCCTGTGATGTCTTTGGTTGATTTTTTAAAAGGTAAAATACCTTCCCAAATCCCAAACGGAGTTTTTTGTGCCTTTAGCCTTTCATTTTTATCTAACTTTCTTCTGATTTGTCTTAACACATAACTTTCATCAACCTGGCCCCATTCCCAATCAGAAGGCATTTCCATCAGGGTTTAGCAAGCTGTGGGTGTGCATGGGGCAGTGGTGGGTGCATAGGATGACTTTGAAAATAAGACAGATGTATTGCAGATCCTTTGTGTGAAAGAGAAAAAAAAACTGGTGCATGAAAATCTCCAGCATCTGGGCAGATATTTGATATTTTAAAATAAATAAAAACAAAAACACTAGAGAGAAATTTGGGTATAAGAGGTCTTTTATAACTCTTACCTTAATAATAGTAAGACTCTGGGTCTTCCCTTCTATTCCATGGGGTTGCCGCTATTGAACTGTACATTTTAAATGGGTGAATTGTATGGTATGTAAACCATATCTCAGTGAATATATTATGTAAAAAAGATATGTGTTAATTATTTTAAAAATAAAAATTATACAGAAGTACATCAAGTAGAAAATTATCATCACCTTCTTGTCTCTAGATCCTTTCCTCAGAGGAAACCATCACTAAAGATTTGGTGGCAACCCTTCCAGACATTTTTCTATAAACATAAATGATATATGTATGTAATATATATTCATATATTAAAGGGGACCATACTACTCTTTATTTTTTCATTTATTATCTCATGAACAACTCTCTGTGTCAGTATATATGCATCTTCACCCTCCTTCTGTGATGTCTTTGGTAGGCCATATTATAGATGTACATGTGTCATTGGTTCCTATGGCCCTTGGGCTGCTTTTACAAGACTTTCTCCTTCCCTTCCAGGGTCAAGAGAACCATGAGGAGCAAATCCTTGTCCCATGACAGCATCTTCATGTTGGATTCTGAGTCTGAAAGATCAGAAAGTAAAATATATCCTTCTCCGGAGCCCCAGAGAGGCAGAACTCTGGAGGTAATACTAAACTTGAACATCTGTGCTTAATTGGATTGACTACTCTTCCATTCCCTATTCCTACCCTACCAAAAAAAGAAGGGAGTCATTTGGCCCTATTTCTCAGCTGATTCCACCCCCACAGGGCTGTTGTAAATATTAAATGAGAGAATATACAAATATATGATGTGCTTACTTAGTTCCTGGCACATAGTGTTGGCTGGTGTTACCCCATTCACTTATTTTGACACACTCGAGAATGCTTTAAGTATTATAACAGTGATATTCCACTGTTAATGTGCAAGTGTTCCAACCCCCATGTCTTTTCTCTCTTCCACAGAGATCTCATGTTTCCAGAACTCTGCCTATCACTGGTAGTACGCATAGATCTGTTTCTGGAGCTCTGCTTGAAGTTAAGCCCCATTACGTGCACAGAAGTGGCATCTGGGTTGGAGGATCCAAGATCACTGAGGTAATAGAGTAGAATTGTTAAAAGTATGGCAGCTAAGTCAGATGGACAGACCTGTGCTTGAATTCTTGATCTGCTACTTACTGGCTCTGTAACCTTGGACTGATTTCTTAACTTCTCTGAGCCTTTCTTTCCTCATCTACAATGGGTATGATATTAATATCTACCTCAAAGGGTTGCTTGTGAGGATTGATAAAGACTCATAGGTGTTCAAGAAGTTGCTCAAGTTCTCCCAGATAGTAAGTGACAGACCTGGAAAACTGACCCAGTTGTGTTGACTTTAAAACCCATGATCTTTCCATTACCACAGTCTCTAAGATGCACAACTTCTTTGTACCTGCTTCAATGGGGAGAGGGGTACACCTTTAGTCTCCATAAAATGCAGCATGTGCATAGGTCAGTCTTACCTCCAGCTAATCCTAACCATTGCTCAGTCAGAAATTTCTGGAGCTCTGATCTAGAAATGCTCCAGGTGAAGCTGGAGATATTGCCAGGGAGATAACCCTTAGCAGCTACCAACCTTCCTCCTTCTCTCAGCTTTATATCCAAAGTTCCCTGTGTAACTGGAAAGGCCACACAGGGAAGAGACCTTTCTCCACTGGAGAGCTGATTATTTTGTATTTGGCAAGAGGTTACTAGGGTTTATTTTTATTTAAAAATTTTAATTAAATTAAATTAATTAATTAATTTATTTTAAAAAAAATCTTTATTGATTTCAGAGAGAGGAAAGGAGAGGGAGAGAGAGAAATATCAGTAATGAGAGAGTCATTGATTGGCTGCCTCCTGCAAGCCCCCGACTGAGGATCGAGCCCGCAACCCGGGCATGTGCCCTGACTGGGAATCGAACTCTGATCTCCTGGATCCTAGGTCGACGCTCAACCGCTGAGCCACGCCAGCAGGGCTAAAAATTTTTTAAATAATTTTTTGATTTATTGATTTGAGAGAGGAAGGGAGGGAGGGAGGAAGAGAGAAGGAGAGACATTGATTTGTTGTTCCATTTAATTATGCATTCATTGGTTGATTCTTCTATGTGCCCTGACCGGGGATTGAACCTGCAACCTTGGTGTATCAGGACGACATTCTACCCAACTGAGTTACCTGTCCAGGACAACTTGAGTTTATTTTTGACATGGCTGCTTAAGATCCCATATCTCTTGCTTTTTTTTTATGTACTGTACATGGAAATTTTCCTGGGTAAATTAGCTATTAAGGATAGAGAAGCAAACACTAACATGGTCAGCAATGATGCTGATCTTATGGTTGTAAAGCAGCCCCTAGGGCAACAGATTGTTGCCCTGTTGTACTACAGTAGGAAAATTCACTTCCATGAACTTTCTAGTCCAGTTTTAAATGTCAGTACCAGCCCAGCCCCATGGCTCAGTGGTTGAGCGTTGACCTATGAACCAGGAGATCACAGTTCGATTCCTGGTCAGGGCATATGCCCAGGTTGCAGGCTCCATCCCCAGTAGGGGGCATGCAGGAGGCAGCCGATCAATGACTCTCATCATTGATGTTTCTATCTCTCTCTCCCTCTCCCTTCCTCTCTCTGAAATAAATAAAAACATATAAAATAAAATAAATAAATAAATAAATAAATAAATAAATAAATAAAATAAATATCATTACCAGCTTTTGCTTGTCTCCACAGCTATACTCCCTTGCCATCCAGTGGCCAAAATCCAGGTCTACATGACCACATGGGGTTATTTCTCATATTCAAAAAAGAAAAAAGTGTTTACTGGATTCTTCTCTCTTTCCTTCCTCTCTCAGTCCCAGCAAGAGAGAGACTTTTATAGCAGAGATATTTGGTTTTTAAAAAGATGATTTTTGTGTGTGAAAATTACAGAAAATATTCTAGGGGCATGTCCTCTCACAATGAAGGAGGTGGGGAAAGCCCAAAGGCAAGTTTTCTTAAATGTCTGGTTTGAGCCCACACCTCACAACTTTAGCCTACTCCCTTAGTCCCTCCCTTGGGAAATAGGGCTTAAGACAGCACAGAGTGTGCCCTGGCTTGTGTGGCTCAATTGGTTGAGTGTAGTCCCATGTACCTAGAGTTCACTGATTCCAGTCAGAGCACATGCCTAGGTTGCGGGCTCGATCCCCAGCAGGGAACATGCAGGAGGCAGCTGATCAATGTTTCTTTCCCTCCTTCTCCCTTCCTCTTTCTCTAAAATCAATAAAAACATATTTAAAAAATATTTTTAAAAAGACAGCATAGAGTGTTAACAGAACCTGAGTTGTCAACAACCAGATTGACTTTTGTATGGGAAACTTCCCTTAAGTGCCAAGGAGACAACCTTAAATGGCAAAGTAGTTGACAGAATTAAGTTGAGGGTCCTCAAACCCAGTGCTGCATAAAAGTTGGCCAGGTATGGATATTTTTAATGGATTAAGTGAGCAACTGTGAGACTGTGGGAGAGAAAATTCAGGTACACCATTTCTGTTAGAAATACCAAGACTGAGTCAGTTTTTATCCCCTGCCAGATTTTCACCTCATGTCCTGTCTGAAGTGTTATGAATGTGGGTGCCTAGATTACTCTTCAAGACATTTCATGTTCTTTTTATTTGAGGATTAATAGATAAGAAGATGTAATAGCAGATTGTTAGCATTTTCTTATTGTTGAATCAAAATTAACTCAGTAATTTAAGAAACTGTGACAGCGAAGCAGTTTTTCTTACTGCTCACAGGCCCGCCTCTCCCTCTGCAGCCCTTCTTAGTGAAGCAAGCACACCTCTGCTGGTTGTTGCCTTTAAACTTCCTGAACTTGAGTATGGGCCATTCCCTTCCTGTTAGGAGACAGTACACAGTGGTTAGGAGACAGGAGTACACAGTGGTTATGAACATGGGCTCTAAAGGCAAGCAGACCTTTCAAATGTATGCAGTGCTACTGTGAGAATTAGTCCAGTTGTGTCATCTCTCAAACCTGGTTTACCCCATTTGTAAAATGGAGACCACAAAAGTGAATACTTCAAAGGATTGTTGTAAGGTTCAAATAAAAGACATCTATGAAGAGCACACCATGCCTGGCAGGGTGAATGATCTCAAATCAGAAACCAATCTCTCCACCTTAAGGACCAAGAAAGAGAAGAGCAAACTAAACCCAAAGCTAGCAAAAGGAAGGAAATAATAAATATGAGAAAGCAAAGTAAAACCCCCAGTAAGAGTTAGTTGTCATTCTTGTACTTATGATTAGAATTGGGCTTAGGGAGGCTGCAGAGTAGCTAGAAGTTACACTCACCTCCTTCTGGCACCAAACTGGATTTACAGCTTAATTATAAAGCAGTCAACCTGAACAACCAACTGAAGGCTAGATGAACTGAGGTATTATAACCAAGGATTTACAGAAGAAGCCACATAGAAACTGGTAAGAAGGACAGAGACACAGAAAGGGCTGGCCCCTGTGCATTGGTGTGGTGGCTAAGAAGCCAGAAAGATATCTTGGCTGCAAAACTTCCTCCCCCCAGGAGTGTGGGGTCTCAACCTCACTCAGGGATCCCCAACCCAAAGCAACAGAGACGGGAAGAGGAGCTTGCATAGCATCTGGTGGTGAAAATCAGTGGATATTCAATCCACCTGGGAGTGAAGGGCGTCTGCTAGAGACCCAGAAGACATCTTCCCAGGGTAAAGCACTCCTATTGTTATAGCATCAACAAACAACAAGTATTGTCCCAGATGTGGGGAAAAGGGAACCCTCGTGCACTGTTGGTGGGAATGCAGACTGGTGCAGCCATCGTGGAAATCAGTATAGAGTTACCTCAAAAAATTAAAAATGGAAATGTCTTTTGACCCAGTGATTCCACTTCTGGCAATATATCAAAGAGACCCAAAACACTAATTCAGAAGTATATATGCACCCCAATATTTGTTGCAGTGTTATTTACAATAGCCAAGAACTGGAACGGCCCAAGTGCCCATCAGTAGATGAGTGGATAAAAAAGCTGTGGTATATTTACACATATAGAATCTAATGAACAGAATAAACTGACGAACAAACTAGAAACAGAGGCATAGATGTATGGAACAGACTGACAACTGTCAGAGGAGACGTGGGTTGTGGGGCTGGATGAAAGAAGGTGAAGGGATTATATATGTATATATATATATATATATATATATATATATATATATATATATATATATGACACATAGACACCAACAACACTGTGGTAACAGAGAAAGGAGGGTAGGAGTAGGTGGAGGTGGGCAAAGGGGGGACAAATGGGGACCAGAAGAGACTTTGTTTTGGGTGATGGGCACATGATACCATGTGCAGATGGTATTTTGTTGGTTTGTACACTTGAAACCTGTATGGTTTTGGGAATCAATGTCACCCAAATAAATTCAATTTAAAAAGAATGTAAATCAATTAATATTCTTATAATATGTCATTTATAGGTGATAAATGGTTATTTGGGTTAAAAACTCCACAGTTGCCAAATTATTGCTGATATTTACTAAATTATAGAACAAAGAAACATTAATTTATTGCCCAAGATTTTTGCATGATTCCATATGTTGTTAAGAATGAAACATCTTTATTGCAAATAAAATGTGCTGTCATAATGCACACACACACAAACACACACACACACAGAATTGGACTTTGGATGTTTATTCCCCAAAGCCTCTTCTCAAGATCCTCCACTGGAGCCTGGTATTAATAAAGGGTTGCCTTATACACTGACCAGGAGTATCCCAGGGGCAAAATCTTGGCAAATCCTCATTGTGGCCCTTTTTTTTGGCTTTGAAAATTTGAAGACATCTCTTCTGAGCTGGAGCAGAGCCTATGACAGAAGCAAGCATTTCAGATCCATGCCAGCAAGGATTTTGTTTTGCTCATTGCTATAGGCCCTGTACCTGGAATGGGGTGTGGCATATTGTAGATACTTAGCCAGTATTTGTTAAAGATAAAATTGGGATTCTGATTCACATTAAAAGGACCATGGCAAAGACCAGTGCTTCAAATTCAAGTGTACCACGAGCTTCAAACTGGAATCAACTAGATTAGTCTGCTGAAGCCCAAGGAAAACCTAAATGATCAATTTTATCCCCATAGGAACACTAGTAAAGCAGTTATAACCAGGACTAGTTCTGTAGATTTTTTTTTTTAAATTCCAGAAATCCATCTTGACAAGATTAAGAGAAGCAACCAACACAGTCAAGATCTGATCCAGACTATTTCTAGAATGATAGGAGCAAGAATTATAGTTTGGATGCCAAGCCCAGACCATGACCCAAAGACTCACATCAACAAAAACTAGATGTCCAAAGACTGGGCCAAAAATAAAGTTTAGACTTAAATGAGATTTATAGTGAACATCAGTAGGACTATAACACCAGAATTCTGGTTTGGGTCAAATATGCAATTTGAAGTTTCTGTCTTTGTTTGAGGATTGGCAAAAGTGTGCAGCAACCCAGAATGTGAGCTAAGGCTATTGGTCTTTGGTGGGTAGAAGATTCTTTCTTGGCATGTTTTTTCACTTTGGATTCTTAGTCCTTTAACCATTAAGCAACAATAGAACACCCGTAATTTGTTTTTTGTTTGTTTTTTGTTGTTTACTTTTGTTTAAAATATTACAGATGTCCCCTTTTCTCCCCAATCACCCATTCCACTCTGTCCCCCCCCCCCCCAGTCCCTCTCCTCATCATTGTCGATATCCTTGGGTTGTGCATATCTGCATATAAATTCTTTGGTTACTCTCTCCCCTCCACCCACCCGCCCTCCTCCATCCCTCTGACATTCGTCAGTCTGATCTATGCTTCCATGTCATTGAATCTATTCTGTTCATCAGTTTATTAAGTTCTTTAGATTCCACATATAAGCGAGATCATGTGATGTTTGTCTTTCTCTGCCTGGCTTATTTCACTTAGCATAATACTCTCCAGGTCCATCCATGCTGTCCCAAAGGGTAAGAGATCCTTCTTTACAGCTGCGTAGTATTCCATGGTGTATATGTCCCACAGCTTTTTTATCCACTCATCTACTGATGGGCACTTGGGCTGTTTCCAGATCTTAACTATTGTAAACTGTGCTGTTATAAGCATAGGGGTGCATATATTCCTTCTGATTAGTGTTTCAGGATTCTTAAGATATATTCCTAGAAGTGGGATCACTGGGTCAAAAGGCAGCTCCATTTTTAATTTTTTGAGGAACCTCCATACTGTTTTCCATAGAGGTTGCGGCAGTCTGCATTCCCACAAGCAGTGTACTAGGGTTCCCTGTTCTCCACATCCTCGCCAGCATGAGCCGTTTGTTGATTTGTTGATGGTATCCATTCTTACAGGGAACACCCATAATTTGGAGGGAAGTGCATAAGTTTTTAACTTTTTCCTTCTATACGCCTCCTTAACAGATCCCACCACTGCGCTCACGCCAGCCCAACATCAGCCCACCTCTTACACCATCTGACACAGTCTCTGATGATGATGAGTCACCTAAGACCCCACAAAAGAAGGATTTACTACAGAAGACATTGACGATGAAGAAGGTAAGTGTTAGCCTCATCTTAAATGGTAGGCTGTGTGGGCATGGTGGTAGGTGGAGCATAAGTCAGAGGCATAGCTTCTTGAGTTTTATTTTCTCCTGCTATAGCTCAGTGCTAGGGAGATGTTTGGGAAAGGAGATACCATTCTTGGCTTTTGATTTGCATGGTGGTTTACATTTTCCGTCTAATTCTAAAAGCCAAATAATCAGTCTTCAATTTATAAGCAATGGAAGGCAGTATCTGAACAAAAAAAAAGTTTCCAGATGTTTTCAGTTATTTCAGGAAGAAAGCAATGGAGATTTTGATGGAAGTAAAGCCTTTACAGATTTAAATGCCAAAGTCTTAAAGATAAAGACATGTTATATTATTTGAGAGACACATATTCATACGAAAAAAATCATTTGACACATGAGAGGGCATGCATGTGTATTTCATACATCTAAGTTTGTCAACCAAATAATAGTCATCAACAATTGGAATATGAATGTATTGTGCCCATATCAATATTTCCATTCTCAAACTAATGTGTGGTTAATTTAGTTGGTATTGAACTTGAGGGGGTTTTTAAAGTGAAGTGGAATTTTGAACAATTAACATTGGGAACTAAAAAGTAAACTGAAAGGTAATTTATAATGAAGGCAATTGGCCAGTCAGCAAAAAACTATGTTTTGATGTTAAGATTCTGTAGAAGGAAGCAGCCTTCAGTTAGATATGTCAACCAAAAAAACAAAAACAAAAACAAAAAATTGCACAATTAAGCTGGCAGTAGGGGGATGGATGCTCACTGATTTATGGATTTAGGCTATGACTATCAGGTTTTTCTGCAGAATACCACTAAATCAGATGACATGGGACAGACAGCCTGAATTGGTGGAAGGATTGAATTAGATAACATTTTTGTTGAGGTAAAATACACGTAAAATGTAATTTTTTATATTAAAGTGTACGACCCAGTGGCTTTAAGTACATTTACAACATTGTGCAACCATCACTACTATCTAGTTCCAAAATAGTTTTGTTTCCCCCAAATGGAAGCCCCATACTTATTAAGCTGTCACTCATCCTTCCTCCCTCATCCTTCTTCCCTCCCCTCTGGATTTGTCTATTCTGCATACTTCATATAAATATAATAATACCGTATGTGGCCTTTTGTGTCTGGCTTGTCTCACTTAGCATAATGTTTTTAAGGTTCATCCATGTTATAGCACATATCAATACTTTAGTCCTTTTGTTTTTTTTTTCAGGTCTAATAATTACTGTAATTTTATTTTATTTTACTTTTTATTTTTTTATTTTTTTAACTTTTTATAATTTTTATTTTTGTTTAAAGTATTACAGATGTCCCTTTTTCTCCCTAATGACCCATTTCCCCCCGTTCCCTCCCCTTCCCCAGTCACTCAACCCACCATTGTCCATGTCCTTGGGTTGTGTATATATGCACATAAATTCTTTGGTTACTCTCTCCCCCTCCACCCACCCGCCCCCCTCCATCCCTCTGACATTTCATCAGTCTCAACTATGCTTTCATGTCATTGAATCTATTCTGCTCGTCTGTTTATTATGGCCAAGTAATACTCCATTGTATGGATGCACTATGTTTTTTTAGCTGTTCATTCATATCTACATATTGGTTATTGTAAATATTGTTGCTGTGAACGTTCATGTATAAGTTTTTATTTAAACACTGGTTTTCGATTCTTTTGGGTATATACCTGAGAGTGGAATTGCTGGGTCATATGGTAATTCTATGTTTAACTTTTTGAGGAACAATCAAACTGTTTTCCCTAGCAGCTACACCACTTTACATTTCCCCCAGCTATGTATGAGGGTTCCAGTATCTCTACATGCTGGCCAACACTTGTTATTTTCCTATTTCTAAAAAAATACAGTCATTCTATTGGGTGTGAAGTGGTATCTCATTGTGGTTTTCAGTTACATTTCCCTAGTGACTAATAATGTTAAGTGTCTTTTCATGTGCTTATTGACCATTTGTATATCTTCTTTAGAGAAATGTTTACTCAAGTTCTTTGACCGTTTTTAAATTGGGTTGTTTTTGTTGTTGTGGAGTTGTAAGAGTTCTTTATATATTCTGGATACTAGACCTTTGCCAGATAAAGATTTGCAAGTATTTCCCCCTATTCTGTGAATTGACTTTAAACTCTATCAAATGAACAAAATTGGTCAAAATTTTAAACATTTTAATAAAGTTTAATTTATTGCTTTTTTTCCTTTTAGTACTTATGCTTTTGGTGTCATATTTAAAGAACCATTGCCATGAAGATTTACCCCGATGTTTTCTTCTAAGAGTTTTAGCTCTTATATTTAGGTCTTGAATTCATTTTGAGTTAATTTTTATATGTGGTGTGAGATAAGGGTCGAAACACCTTAATTCTTTTGCATATGGCTGTCCAGTTGTTCCAGCACCATTTGTTGAAAAGACTATTCTTTTTTCCTTTTAATGATTTTGGCACCCTTGGTGCAAATCAATAGATAAATGGGTTTATTTCTGAACTCTCAGTTCTGTTCCATTGATCTATATATCTCTCCTTATGCAAGTATTACACTGTTCTGTTTACTATAGCTTTGTAGTGAGGTTTTAAAAAAATTTTTTAATTTAATTTTTAATTAATTTTTTTATTGATTGGGGGGGGATATCGATTTGTTGTTTCACTTATTTATGCACTCATTGGTCGATTTTTATATGTGCCCTGACTGGGGATCAAACTCAAAACATTGTGTATCAGGACGACTCTCTAACCAACTGAGCTACTTGGCCAGGGCTTTTTAGTAAGGTTTCAAATCAGGAAGTGTGATTTTTCCAATTTTGTTATTTTTTCAAGATTGTTTAGGCTACTTGAGGTTTCTTGTAATTCCATGTGAATTTTACAGTCTGTTTTTCCATATTTTCAAAAGGACACATTGGGATTTTGATAAGGATTGCAATGAATTTTAGGTCACTTTGGGGAGTATCACCATCTTAATATTAACTCTTCCAATCAATGAACATGGAATGTCTTTTCATTTATATAGGTCTTTAGTTTCTTTCAGCAATGTTTTATAGTTTACAGTGTACAAGTCTTGCACCTCTTTGGTTAAATTTATTTCTAAGTATTCTTTTTGATGCTATTGTAAGTGGAAGTGATTTCTTAACTATGTTTTTGTTTTTTGGTTTTTTTCTTTTTGGAACAACATTTTTAATGGAATTTATTGGGGTAACATTGGTTAATAAAATTACACAGGTTTCAGATATACAATTCTATAATACATCAACTGTATATTGTATTGTGTGTTTACCATCTAAGTCAAGTCTCCTTCTATCACCATTTAGCCCCCTTTTACCTTCTTCTACCTCCCCTCATGCTCCTTTCCCTCTGGCAATCACCATACTATTGTTTATGTCCATGAGTCTTTCTTTTTTTTCTTTGCTTAATCCCTCCAACCTCCTTCTCCTTCTCCTCCTCCTCTTCCTCTTCTTCTTCCTCTTCTCCTCCTCCTCCTTCTTCTTCTTCTTCCTCTTCCCCTTCCCCTTCTCCTTCTCCTTTTCCTTCTCCTTCATTAGTCCTCACCCAAGGATATTTTTTCCATTGATTGTTAGAGAGAGTGGAAAAGAGAAAGAGAGAGAGAGAGAGAGATCGATGTGAGAGAAACACATAGATTGGTTGCTTCCCAAACACACCCCAACCTGGGTGGGGATTGGGCCTGCAAACCAGGTACTTGTCCTTGACTGAAAATCAAACCCATGACCTTTTGATGTGTGAACCAATGCTTTAACCACTGAGCCACACCAGCCAAGGCACCCTTCTTTTTTTACAAAATAAGTTTGTATTGGTTTTAGAGAGAGAGGAAGGGAGAGGGAGAGAAACACCGATCAGCTGCCTCCTGCACACCCCCTACTGAGAATCAAGCCCGAAACCCGGGCATGTGCCCTGACTGGAATTGAATTGGCAACCTCTTGGTGCATGGGATGATGCTCAATCAACTGAGCCACACCAGCCAATCACCCTTCTTAACTGCACTTTTGGATTGTTCATTTCCAGTGTATAGAAATACAATTGATTTTTGCGTGTTCATCTTGTATTCTTTCAACTTTGTTTAATTAATTTATTAGCTCTAATAGATTAATGGGCATTCTTTAGAATTTTCTTTTTTATTTGTTAATCTTTTAATTTCTTTTCTTCATATTATGTCTTTTTAACTGACTTCTCTATACAAATGTACTTGGTATTTTCTTTTGTTTTCATGAGTATGCAAAATCTATCTGGGAATCCCCCCCCCTGCCCCCGCCCCAGACATTGTAATTTTCAAGTCTGGAAATTTCTATTTTTTAAAATAGTTTTCATTTCTCTTTTAAATCCCCTGTCTGATCATTTATTATAACTATATTGACTATAACTATATCTATATATAGAATTTTCTGTATTTAAGATCATGTTATTTGTAAGTAGAGATAGTTTTACTTTGTCCTTTCCAATTTATATGCATTTTGTTTCTTTTTCTTGACTAATTGCTCTGATTAGAACTTCCAGTACAATGTTGAATAAAAGTGGCAAAAACAGACATCCTTGGGGGGATCGCTTTCAGATTTTCACCATTAAGTATAATGTTAGCTATGGTTTTTTTTAAATATATGCTTTCTATCTGTAGTTTGTTAGAAATTTTTAGCATGAAAGGTTTTTGGATTTTGTCAAATGCTTTTTCTATGCCAATTGGGATGCTGTTATTGTTTTCCTTCATGCTATTAACATGGTATATCACATTGAGTGATTTCATATGTTGACCCAATTGCCTTAATATGCTGTGGGATTTTGTTTGCTAGTATTTTTGCATGTGTATTCATGAAGGAAATAGGCATATAGTGTTCTTTTCTTGTGAGCCTTTATCATGCTTTGGAATCATGGTAATGCTGGCCTCATAGAATTAAGAAGCATTCCCTTTTCTATTTTTTTTGAAAATTTTGTTAAGGATTAGTGTTGTTTCTTCTTTAGAAGCTTGGTAGAATTCACCAGTGAAGCCATCTGGTCCTGGTCTTTTCTTTGTTGGGAGGTTTGATTACTGATTAAGTATCTTTACTCGTTAGAGGTCTATTCAGATTTCCTGGTTTTTTTTGAGTAAATTTTGGTAGTTTGGGTGTGTCTAGGAATTTATCCATTTCATCCAATATCTCCACAGACCTCCCTGACTTTTTCTTTTTACTTTTAACTGGAACTAACGAGGTCTCAGAAAGAATAACTAAAATGATACAGAGGACAGAGATGGGTTTCCTTTGACAATTTCTCAGAAAGACAATGTCTTGGTGGAAGTTTTAACATAATTAATTCAACAGTTCAACAAACATTCATTGAGCAACTGCTATGGACCAAGCACATTTCCTAGTATTAGAGATACAGTAGTAAATAAAACAGATGAAAACCATTATTCATGGAGTTTATATTTGTAGTGGTGAAATAAACAATAAAACAAGATAAATAAGCAAAATATACAGTATGTTAGACAGTGATAAAAGTGCCAAGGGGAAAAAACATAGGAAAAGGGATTATGAAATGTCAAGGTGGAGGGCTAAAATTTTAAATAGGTTGATCAGCAAGGTGTCACTAGAAGATGGCTTTTGTGTCAAGACCTGAAGGAAGTGAGGGAACTAGCTACACAGGCATGGGGGAAGAGCATGTCTACAGAGGGAATAGTAAGTGTGAATGCCCTAAGGGAAGAGCACACATGGAATATTTGAGGAACAGTAAATCAGATGCGTGTCTGGAGCAGGAAGTGGTAAGCAGTATGGTCAGAGAGGTAATGGGGAGACATCATGTGAGGTTAGTGGGAACATAGATGTTGTCATCCATTGCCAAAAGGTCAGAACTACAGGAGCATCCTGAAGCATGAAAAGTTTTGAGAACAAAATAAGAGACATTACTCTGTACACTGAGTATTAAATTCATAATTCCAAGACATAACACAAGCCAAATATACAGTACCAAGAAGAGGTATTAGATAAATTAATGGCTAACAGTTGCAGAAAGAAGTTAGGAAAGGTTTGGGACCACTCTTAATTTTGTGTAATTGACCCCACAAAAAATAACTGTGCCATTCCTTCCCCTTTTCCTAAAATCTAAAACAGAATGTTGAGCTTGATGTATCATCAACCTGATATCATTAGCACTGTGTTAACTTCCCAGGCACTGGACTCACAGGCCATAAAATAACCATGTTTGGAACCAAGATAGTAGCAAAGGTTATCACTGGCTCAACGTACAATGGTGGTGGGAAAATGTGAAGGTATATGAAAGCTGCAAATACCAAAGGGGCCTTGGTTCTGTGTAGAGCTAGTTTGGAAAGAACTAGTGAGTAAATACAAACAGAAATTCTGTCCACCTGCTAAACCACATCATTTTCCACTGGTCTCAAGGAGAGAGATGGCTCATCACCTGGCCTTCAAAGGGACTTCTGCTAATCCAGATATGTGGAGATTCTTAGCAATGAGAGGTGTTCTAGGGTGTCTCTTTGAGGTGTGAAAAATGCTATCAGGAAGCCCAGAGGAGACTTTTTTGAAGCCCCTAACGAAGAACCCAACTAGGAGCTCCAGGACCAGATAGTTTAGAGAGGTGGAAGCCAGCCATAATGAGGACAAGGTGACATGTTTCATCCCCACACCACTGGGGGTGGAAGCACTCAGTTCTTCAGGGTGCTGCCATCAGCCTCTTTCCCATGAACAGTAATATAAGTAAGGGCAGTGTGTTGTCTATGTAAACTCAGCTTACAGACAAGCCCTCTTCCAACCTGATTTTCTTCCCTCCACTGAGCGCTCTTATGAAGAAATCCCAGAACCCTGATGGGTTTTACTGACACAGATTGTGCCTTCACCCCAATTAGCCCCTGTTAATTAAACAGAGGTACAAGACAAGAGAACGTGCATACCCTCTGACCTTGTAAACTCCATTAAATGGTTGGGCTCCTATCCTGAGGGCAAAGGGGAGCCCCTGAATGCTTTCTAAGCAGAGGAGCAACCTGAACTTCTTGTTTTCACCTGTTAGGGTACAAGCAGAAAGTGTGCACCTTGCCACTAATGATCCTTTTGACCTGAAGTGTCAATATTGCTGTAGTAAAAAGGGACAATGGTTCATGAAGGATTTCTGCTTTAGGAATTCTTCAACCAGAGGAATGTCCAACTTTGGAGGCCAGTGATAGCATAATGAGTTGACTTCTTTCTTTTCTTTCATTTTCTTCAGAGTGCCTTTGAGCCCTCATCTAGACCCATCCGTGCACAGTCCTTGACAACATTTGCCATGCTCAGCTCTCCCAGCAGCCCCCAGCTGCCTGTTGGTTTCAGCACCCCAGCTACCACCCAGGGCTGTCTGGATTCTTCAGCTGCTCGACACAAAATGGCTTTGAACCCCCGAAAACAAAAGAAGAAACTTCAAGTAAGTCCTTCAAGAGGCTTGGGAATAAACTCCTGCATAATAAAAGATGAGTTCGAAGCTTTGCAAATTGCACCTAGGGAAGTGGTATGATTTGGAGGATTAATACTCTAAGTAGAGGTGGTAAAGTCAAGGGCACTGTCCCAGGCTTGACACCCTTGGAGAAGTGAACAAACTTTAATCTAGTAATTGAGATGTCCTATGCATGTGGAATTTACATAAAAGGGACTGAAGAAAGTAGAAATAGTAACCTAAACTCTCAGAAACTGCTTATTGTTTTAGCATCAGGGAATTCACTCAACCTTCTTTGTAGAGGATATTCAATTATAGCCTTAAATCAGGATTCTTTCAATTAATCAGGTAAAACCCATGTGTTACGATTGCAGCACTGTTACACTCATTTGGGACAACACTAAACATTCAAAACTCAGCTATTAACCCCTCTAAAGTTCTCTCAATATCACATTGATGTCATAAATTCCTGTCTCATGACTTTCTAGCAGGCAGAGCTACACTTAGCGAGCCCATTCTTTTAAGAGCACAGCCACAGATCAAACTGAGATCTGACAGCAAGGAGAAGTGACAGTTGATAGCAGAGAGGGGCCATTTAGTACAGGGATCAAGAATGTTGCCCACCTTTATAAGTCCCTCAGGGCTACACTGTATTGTAGTCCAATGTAATATGTAATGTTTATTATTTGCCTGTGCCATCAAGAAAAGTTAAACTGTATTCCCTGATTTCTGTTGAAGAAGGTAGGGAAGTAATGCCTTTGGGAAAGATTTTTACTAAAAGCTAAGAATTAAAAGATGTTGATGTTTATAAAGATGTTTCAGTTGGCTGGAAGATAATTCACTGGCCAAACACCTAATTTCTCAGTGACTGTGGGTTATAAGTAAAGGGCTATAAATCAAAACTGAATGAGTCTAAATGATTTCATAGTCATAGTATTTTACAGGAAGGAAATTAAAGCACGAATAGTTGCCTAAGGTCAAACACCCTGGTGGTGGCAGAGCTAAGGCCAGAACCCAATCTTCTGACTTCCAACCCAGTACTCTTTTTACCCCACCTTGTTGCTCCTTAAGGCATCTCAATTACATCACCAAATACAAGTTGATAGAACAGTAGGCAGGGCAGCAGGCCCAGGGGGCCCTCTAGTGGCCCTGAAAGAATTTCCTTGGTTCTGTGTCAAGCAGAGGATGACTAATTACTATGCATTAAACCCTGCATATGCACATCACCTGGACACTTCACAAACCTGGGAGATGGAGAATGTTGGTTAAGGAAAAGTTAGTGTGATCCTTCTGCACAGCCTAATTGAGGAAAGGCCTGGGTAGCACTCTTTAAGAAGGCTGGGGTATCTACTTCTTCCTTGTGACTCTCTACCTGACACTTGAATGAATATAAAGGGGTCCAGGATCATATATGACACATAAGCTGCTGCCACTTGCTCCCTGTTTTAGAATTTCTTAGGCCTTCAAGTCCCATAGGAGGTTTCCCCTTATCCCTAATTTATAGATGTGAACACGGAGATTTAGAGAATAACTTGCCCAGGGATCCACAGAGAGTAAATGATGGAGTAGAGATTTGAACCCAGGTCTCTCTGGCCTAATTTACTCAGAAGTCATTTTGAGCTGAGTCTGTGCACAGGCACGTAAAGTGGGAGCATAAAGAGTTGTATGTTTGTCTTGAGATGTACATCATAAAGGCTTGCGTACATTAAGCAAATTCTGGACACTGTTCAATATAGTGCTACTCTGACATCTCTAAAGTTGCACTGTAATTATCTGAAAACCTTGTTTATTCTAAACCAATTTCAACCCCTTCAGTATAAAGACTGAACCCTTCATCTTTTCCTCTCTTCCTTTCCAACAAAACCCCGATCCTCTTTCTGCTTTTGAGCTGTAAAGACATAATTCATATTTTCACTAAATTCCCTGGGGAACAAAAAGCCAAACGGGATTTGAATTTCGCTCCTAGGTCTGATGAAGCAAATTTCGTAATTCCAGTGTTGCCAAAAATATGATTGTTATCAGGTCCAACACCCCATTTTCAGATTTATTGCTTTGCAGTGTGTTTCAGTGGCCTCTAGGGGTGTTTTAGAGAGTTCCCTGCAGCATATCACTAAGAGATTAGAAACTTCAAATGTAGGTGAATGACTTCCAATAGGTAAAATGATCACCAGGTGATGGATGCCATTGGAAAGAGTTTTCATTGTTAATGGTATTGTTATGTTCCCAGCAGAGCCGTTTGGACATTAGGGATGTTTTTCCTGATTTTTCCCCTTTGGCAACTATGCAGGGGTGGGTGAGCACTTTAGTCTGATTCAAGCTCTTTCTTCTCTCTTTTAGGCAAAGCCAAAGCAGGAGGAACCAAGCTTTCCACTGGTTTCTGAAGAGGAGAGTAAAACCAAACTGCAAGCAGCTAATCAAAAGAAGCTCAAAAAAGACAGTGCAGGTTGGCATATCTTCCCCCTCACCCAGAAGCATGCACTACAAGCTTAATTGCACAGAGCTATATGATGGGAGCTATATAATGAGAGTTACCTAGGCCAGTTGTCCTTGGTTCTCAGAGAGCTTTCAATTTAAGATGCATACTAATGTGGTCCAGGTGTCTCCATCTAAACTGCCTAATTAATACAATTGCCACTTGCATGGGATTTAGGGAAAGGGTCATAACTGGATCCCTAGTTTTGTCTGAATGAATTTCCAACCAGAGGTGTTTTGTGTTTGTAAATTTAAATTTTTTTAATCCTCTCTAATGTACATGCTGAGTTACTTAGTGAGCCCATATATCTGAGGGCAGCCAATAATTTCCCCTTTAACATTCCCTCAGCAACAGAACCAGACATTATTATAGAATTGGCCCCAAACTAGTTTTTTAAAGTTGCTTTTCTCTTCCAGTAGAGAGAAAAGGTCTTGCATTAACAGTGAGACCAATTTCCATACCCATGGGTAAAGAGGGCTGGGGCAGCTGTAGACACATGTCCTTGACAGCCAACACCCATCAGATCACCAAATAATACCACAGGAGTGAAAAATCTCTCTGTATGTATGTGTGGATGTTGGCTCCAGCTGATGACAACCTAACTTCAAGCAATACTTGACAAAACAAAACCCCAGTTTCACAAATTAAGCCAAACAGTTATTTCATATTTTTCCACAAGGGATTTCACATGTGAGTTTGAAGACAGGATACTCCTAAACAATTTTTTTAAATATCTTTATTGATTTCAGGGAGAGGAAAGGAGAGGGAGAGAGAGAGATAGAAACATCAATGATGAGAGAGCCCACAACCGGGGCATGTGCCCTGACTGGGAATCGAACCCCGATCGCCGGGATCCTAGGTTGATGCTCAACTGCTAAGCCACGCCCAGCAGGGCCTAAACAAATTTTTTCATGAAAACAAATCTGTTCGGCAGAGAGAGAGAGAGAGAGAGAGGGAGAGAGATGAGTAATTCCTTTTACTTTTTATCATTTTTTCATATTTACTTTTAATAGTTGTCCCTTTTATGCACAGAGGATAGAACTGATTCAGTGTCCATGGGGGCAGATACTGATTAGTTTTCCATATAATGAGAATAAGTAGTTTGGAGTGTACCCAGCTATGCTCATTGCTGTATGCTGGATATGAAGCCACTAGGTGGAGCTAGGGATGCAGTGGATGATGGGGGAGGAAAGGCAGCAAGGGCCCTCCTTTCTGGGCATCAAGCTGAGTTCCTTAGTAAAAGTATACAGAGGAGAGAAACAATCTGTATAACTGTTGCCTTGTACTTGACCTGAAGTCTATGGAGAAGCCTTAGTGCAATTAAGGCTTTCCAAGAATTTCTTTGTATGTATATTATATCAGATTATTTTAATATAAGAGAGTGGCCCTGGATGGTGTGGCTCAATTGATAGGGGCGTTGTTCTGTACACTGAAGGATCTTGGGTTCTATTTCCGGTCAAGGCACATGCCTAGGTTGCAGGTTTGATCCCTGGCCCTTGTCAGGATGCATGATGGAGGCAACCAATCAATGTTTTTTTCGCACATTGATGTTTTTCTCTGTCTTTCTCTTCCCCTTTCCCTTTCTCTAAAAACAAAAAATCAATGAAAATGTCCTCAGGTGAGGATTTTAAAAACAAACAAACAAAACAAGAGAGTAGAAAACAGAAGAAAAGGGAGCTATAATTTTACCTCCCAGATAATCCCTGTTGACACCTTTCTTAAAAAATGAAGGAGTACCTGCATATGATATGAAAATTAAGTAGAATTAAATAGAAAATATAAATACTAATTAGAAAGTAAAATTTCCCCTTGCCCTGCCCCAGTCAGTTTCCTAAATGATAATTATTGCTGCAAGTTCAAAAATTGTCTTTTGATGTGTCTCATTCCTAATGGTGGACCAGGCTATTGATATAATGGTAATGAACCAACCTTAGAATTAGTTCATAAAACTGGGATTTCACATCAATTTTAGTGAACAAGTTGCTCTCTATCTTCTGAATAGCTACTTCTTCATGCTAGAAAATTCAATAGCAAATAGGTACTCATTAGGCCAAGGAAAATTGTTCTTATTTTAGGAAGTCAAAAGCCCACATATTTTTCCTCTCCTTATTTTTATTTGGTACAGGTCCCTCAAGTCAGGAACAGAGCAACAAAACTGAGATTTATAAGGCAACAGATCAGGCTGCAAACACAGATGATGCTGACAGTCAGGGCTACTCATGGCCAGCAGCATATGGCAGACGACGTGGAAGAAAAGAATCAAGTGCTTCAGGCACGAGTGAGTGTGGACCCAGAGGAAGGAGCTCTAAACAATCCATTGAAGAGCTTGGCTTAGGAGATAGAGCTGGGTACCCACCTGCCGATAATATCACCAGGGGTAGCCCTTTCCAGCACTTGTCCTTGGAGAAACAAGTCATGAAGCAGCCCAGAGTTCTGCAATTAGAAACCACTACTCCTCAGGAGTTGCTTTCAGATAAAAATGACATGGGAAGGAGAAAGGCAGGTTTCGATTTTAAAACCCAAAAAGCATCGGTATCATATCCCATACCTAAAGACATGAAAGAGTCCATGGCTAGTGGTCCATCACAATATCATGAAGAAGGGGCTTTTGGAACCAAGAAGTCAGAAGCCAGAGCTTCTCTTTTGGCGGAAAGCTCTTCTACATCCCAAGAAGATGTCATGTTCTCAGTGCCAGGGGAGGCTCAGGTGTGTTTGGATCCTTCTCATAGCCAGTCAGAAGAGGAAGATTCCTCCAGTTCTGATTCAGAAAGTGCCCAGTATGAAATGGAGTCAGTTCAGGATACCTCAACTATCTGCAAAGAAAAGCCTCCTGGAAATGTCCTCCAGGCCTTTCCAGCAAGCGTTTTGGATATGGCAAGTGCTTTAGCAGAGGGAGGCATTTCCCAGTCTTTGGGGAAGCCAGAAGCTGAAGGAGTCTCCTCAGATTCAGATAGTAATTCGGAGGTGGAAAGTGGTTCTGAGCAGCAGCTGGGTCCCGGATACTTATTCCAATCCTCGAGGAAGCCCGAAGATGAAGAATTCTCCTCAGATTCAGAGAGTGCCTCTTCAGAGGAGGGCAGTGGTTCTGAACAGCAGCTGGATCCCAAATATTCTTTCCAGCCCTTGAGGAAGTCCAAAGATGATCAAGAAGCTTTCACAGAATCAAGCAGTTTTGTTGGGAAGTTGAGCAGTTCTCCTGAGCAGCTGGCTCCCAAATGTGCTTCCCAGGCTTTGGGGGAGCCTGAAGACAAAGTGTCAACAGAGTCAAATAGTTATTTTGAAAAATGCATTAATGCTAAGGATTGGAGCAGTTCTGAGGAAGATACACCTCCCAGGAACCCTTCTCAGGCCTTGGGGAAGCCCACAGATGAACAGGAAACCTCCTCAGTTTCAAAGCGTATACTCGAGGATTGGGGTGTATCTGTGGAGCAGATTTCTCCTAGACAACTTCCTCAGCCCTTTGTGAAGCCACTTGTTCAGCAACAACTCTCTTCAGGTTCAACGAGTGCTTTTTCGGAATGGATGCCAATGCCTCCCAGGCACCTTTTTCAGCCCTGGCTGAGCCCTAAATCTGAGCAACAAGCCTCTGCAGGTGCAGAGAGCACTGCTTCTGAGTGGGGCATTTTTATGGAGCCGCTGCCTCCCAGAGTACCTTCAAAGCGCCTGATGAGGCGTAAAGTTGAGCAACCAATCTCTTCAGGCACAGAAATGGCTACTACTGAAGGGGCCACTTCTCTGGAGCTGCAGCCTTCGAGAAATCATTCTCTGCCCCCAGGGAAACCAATAGTTGAGCAAGAAACCTCTGCAGATCCAGAGAGCCCAGCTGTAAAGGGGAGCATCTCTATGGAGCCTCTGCCTCCTAATGTTACTGCCCAGCCCTTGATGAGCCCAAAAGTTGAACAAAATATGTTCATAAGTTCAGGGGGTGCTGAGAAGGTCATTTCAGTGCAGCCAACATCCTCTGAATGTTGTCCCCAATGCTTGACAAATCCTCAAGACCAGCATATCTTCTCAGAAAACACTGCTAGTAATGAGACTATGTTTGTGGAGCTCCCGCCTCCAAACTGCCCTTGCGAGCCCTTGGTGAGGCCTAACATCCAGCCACAGGCTATTTCCTGCGACCCAGGGAGTGCTTCCACAGAATGGAGCAGTCCCGTGGAGTCGATGCCTCCCAGACCCACCTTCTGCCCCTGGGGGAGCACCAGCTTTGAACAACAACCCTCTGCAGATCCAGAGAGCACTGCTCAAGAGTGGGGAATTACTGTGGAGCCACTGCCTCCAAGAATGCCTTCTCAGCCCCTAATGAGATCAGCTGCTGAGCAAGAAGTCCCCTCAGGTTCAGTGAGTGCTCCTGCAGAATGGAGTGGTCTCGCACAACCAATGCCCCCCAGATACAATTTCCAGCCCTGGGTGAGCTCTAAATTTAAGCAACAAGCCTATGCAAGTCCAGAGAGCACTGGGACTGACAGGAGCATTTCTATGGAGCCTCTGCCTCCCAGAAAGCCTTCTAAGCCTGTGATGAAACCAGTAATCAAACAACCGATCTCTGCAGGTCCAAAGAGTGTTGCCACTGAGGGGAACACTTCTACAGAGCTGCCACCTCCCAGACATTGGTCCATTGTGAGACATAAAGTCCAGCAAATGATGCCAACTTTTGAGAATGCTGCTGTTGGATGTGTTTCTGGGAGGCCACTGCCTCTTGAATATCCCACCCACTTCTCAATAAAGTCTAAAATTCAGGAAATATCCTCGCTTCCACAGAACACTGCTGTTGAAGGAGGCAAGTCTAAGAAATCGTCACATCCCAGGTGTCCTTCCCAGTCATTCGTGAAGTTTATGGCACAAAATATATTTTCAGAGAACCCTAGTATGGAGAAGCAGGTTTATGTGGATCTTCTGTCTTCAAAACAAGCTTCCAAATCTTTGCTGTGGCCTAAAGTTGAGCACCAAGCTTTCTCAGGCTGGGAGAGTGCCGATATTGAGGGAGGCATTTCATCGAAGCTGCTGCCTATGCAATACCCTTTACAGTCCTTGGGAAGGCCTGAAGACGCACAAGAAGTTTTCTCATATTCAGAAAATGCTCCAGTGAAGTGTAGCTTTCCTCAAGAGAAGCTGCCTCCCAGATACCTCTCCCAGGCCTGGGGGAAGCTTGAGTATGAGCAAAAAGTCTCAGTTACTAAGAGCTCTCTTGAAGAATCGAAGTGTTCTGGAAAGCAGCTGCCTTCCAGATACCCTGTCCAAGCTGCGGATGGGGCTGGATTGCAGCGACAGATGACCTCCACAGGCTCAGTGAGTGTACCTGTAGAGTGGAGCAGTGCTGAGAGTCACATGCTTCCCAGACACGCTTTTCAGGCTTTTGCACACCTTGAATATCAACAACAAGTTTATCCAAGAGCCATGAGTGCTGCTGCTAAGGGCACCATTTTTGAGAGCAATCCTAGAAGGTGGACCCTACCAAGAGGTCCAGCTTCTCCAAGCAAAACCAGGAAACACAGCCAAGGCTCTGAAGATGTCACTAAGAACATCTCGACTCCTGCTACCAAACCTGTGAAGTTCACCGTCGCTCCTACCTGGCCACCATCCACTTCTGGGGACACTTACTCTAAGGAGGAGGTTCTTGAGAGTAGTGATCCAAATAACAGCTATTCAAATTTATCCACCAGTGAGGCTGATGTTGAAAGCCTTTTTGGAGTCCGACTGAGGAGGACCCCTTCCTCTCAGAAGTACAAGAGTAAGGAACAAAGCCATTTTAACAAGCTTCCTTCACTCTCCTTGGGCCCAATTTCATCTCCCGGAGATAAACCACAAATCAGAAGTGCTTCCCAGGGGCTCCTGGGCATCACAGAGAACCTCACCGCAACATCTGACATTGCAGAGAAGCAACAGAGCAAGCCGAAATCTGAGAGCATGATCAAGAAGCAACCTGAATACAAAATCCCAGGTGAGACTTTATCTTTCCAGACGCAGTTAGGTACCAAGTGGAGGGAAGAACTGGAAATCAGTCTTTAATGGGAAGAAGTCTGTTCTAGCCTTGTCTGCTGAGTTTTTCCTTTGATAAGGCTGGTTTGTTGATTTAGGGGCAGGATAGTGGCCCATTCTAGATTAATGGATTCTCTAATGGACACATGACCATGTCCTCATTCCCTCTCTCCCACCCTCTGTACACCTTACATTTAGATGGAATTTTGTTTTCCTCAAAACACTTTTACATGTATTATGCTCCCCCCAACACCATGTGGATTTTTTAAGCCAGCTCATTAATAGAGCACTATGTTCAGACTCTCAGCTTGAAATCTTAATTTACTGTGTTTGTACTTTCCACAGCTTCTTCACTCACCTGAAATGTCTAAGACTCCAGAGCTAGGTGATCTTTTGAGCACTAATCTCTAACAAAGCCTTTGCACCTTCAGACTCACAATCATATAGTCTTGTATATGCTTATAACCACACCCACACAGTCTTGTATATACTTATCACCACAGCCACACACTTGCATGAGGAACTATGAAGTAACAAATACTGTAAGCATTTCCTTGAAGTTAGAGGAATGACATTAATGGCCAATGGCCTGAGCCTCTGGCCTCCTAGGAATTTTTCCAGCCCACCTGGCAACCATTGTCCTATCATGATTTGGAGATAGGAAGAGGGAAGGACAAGGGAGGGAAAGGGACCAGTAAGAGGACAGTATGTAAACTTCTAAGTACAGCTTCTTATCTACCCAAGGAACTCCTGCCTTGGCAGGTTGTGGGGAGAGCACAAAAGAAAGGGGCCCTTCTCTATGTGATATCTATTTTCATTTGGCAATTCACAAGGATACCATTGGGACATTATTGTGGGTAGGCTCCAGCCAGGCTCAAGATTCCGCTAGCCTCACTTCAGTTCTAACTCCTTTAATTCCTTTCTCAGGAAAGGCTCCTGGTCAACAATCAGGTTATGCCACCTCACAGCCATCTTGGGTAACCATGGCAAAGCAGAGACAGAGGAATTTCCCTACCCAGGTTCCTCTGAAAGAACCGAAAACCAAGACTAGAGCTGGAGCAACGGCTGACACTAAGGCGCCTAGATATGAGGTAGGACCTGGGGTAGCCCACAAAACACTCCAAAAGGTTGCATTGGGAACTTTGCCAGTCACGCAGCTCTCCACTTCTTTGGTTGCATTAATCAAGATGAGGACTCTTCAGGGGATAAGACTTGCTTTGTACTCAAACAAACGTGCCCCGCTTTGTGCTCTTAAAGGGTACGTGAAAGTAATGAATGTGAGAAGATTCTGTAAATCAGTTCATGTCCTAAACATTCTAAAGCAGGATTCTGTGAAATTGGTTGAGAAATAAGGAGTAAGTCATAAAAAAACCCAAAGGTAACCACTGGGGTGAGAGTTGAGTAACTATCCTTACAGATATTTTATACCTATAAGTATATATATACTCATTAATTTAGACCAGTATGGAGAGGTTAATTTGAAAAGCTTAAACTGTACAGTTTTGAAAAGGCCTACAGTTATATTGTTTTCTAATGCAAGGAGTGCAAGTCAGATGTCAACAAGTTTTGCTAAATAGAAATCCTATGGAACTCACTTCAGTTAATTGATAAGATTTGTGTGTAATCACCATACAAATGCTGTTAAGTGCTAGGGAAAAGGTTGTTCTCAAGTTAAATAATTCTCATGTTAACCTGTTTACACTATATATATGATTAGACAATCCTTTCTTCCAGATCTGAAAAGTGGTTAAACCTGAACCAGCTTAGGTTTTGTGAACCTAAATTCTGAACCAAGGGGCTCTCACTGCTATTTCTTTTCTTATCTTTCTCTATCTCTATCTCTCTTTTTTAAAATTAGTGTTGACCTCATAATACCCAGGACAGGGTTTACACCTTGTGATCTTATGAATAAGTAATTTTCTTTTTTCATGTTAGGACTTACAAGCTTCCTGTTTTCATTTTTGTATTAAAGGGAGCTGGCCTTGCACAAAACCAACAAACAGAAATTTCCACTTCCATTGTCAATAGACAGAAGATGGCACAGATGAAGCTACTGGAATCTACCAAAGCAGGTAACACACACACACACATACACACACACACACACACACACACACACACACCTCAAATAGCCCTGGCAGAATGCTGTGAAATTATTGCAATTTCAAGTTCAGACAATATGTCTTCCCCTGACTCCTGGTCAGCTTCATGATTCTTTCATGGCTCTTCCATTAGATATAGATATTAGTTTGTTTTAGGAAAACCCAACCATTATGACTGCTCTAAGTTAGGTGTATAACTTTCAGAGTAGCTTCCACTCTTTTATGGTATTGAGGAAATTGTGTAGGTACAAAATTGTGATGATGTACTAAAATGTTCCTGAGGCTAGTATTCAAGAGGAAACAACCAAGCTACTTTTCAGTTCATAGCAAAGCGGTGTTTCCTCACCTTCTATATTCCCAATGAAACTATTAAGAATAATCCACTATAAAGACCCAATGGTATTGAATTGTTTTTTAAAACTATTTAAAAGGCTTGTTTCAGCTCCTCTGTATTCTGAGCAGGGGTATGAGAGGTGGGGAAATGTTGAAAGCTGAAAAAACATTATGCTGGGATAGATAGAATGTGATTTCATCAGCAGAGTTATATGCCAGAGGGATTTTTTTTTTTTTCTTCAGCAGGAGCAGGGGGCAGGGAGGATGAATTTATATTGAATCATCTTTGTCCTTTCCCTTAGTCCCCCTCATGAAGAAATTAGACTAGTAATTTAGGAACTCATTGTCTCGCCATGAAATAGCAGCACCTGATCTGCTCATAGCTATTAATAATCTCATGGGCACTATACTCCTATCAAGTGGTTCTCAACTCACTGTGTATTAGAATCACCTGGTGAGCTTTTAAAAAAATTGCAGATGGCCCTGGCTCCATTGCTAGAATTCCTAACTCAGTTAGTTCAGGAAATGGCATGGGCGCCTTGGTATTTTTATTTATTTATTTTAAAATAGTTTATTGATTTTTAGAGAGAGAGGGAGGGAGAGAAACATCAATGTGAGAAGGCAACATAGACGGCTGCCTCTTGTATGCTCCCCACCAGGGATTGAGCCAGCAACCTAGGCACATGCCCAGACCAGGAATTGAACCCGCATCCCTTTGATGCACAGGCTGATGCCCAACCAACTGAGCCACACTGGCCAGGGCTGGGCATTGGTATATTTAAAAAACTCTAGGTAATTCTTATGTGTAGCCAGGGTTGAGTCTAAGCCACAAGTTAATCAACCATAAAACAGGATGAGGGAAGGAGTAGAATTGGGGAACAGGAAGGTAGTCTGCTTGGTCAGAGTAGTTGGTACAGTGTTATTTAGCATAGACTTTTACTGAGTGGAGCTATTTTGTCATCATTTATGTCATAGAACATCATGGATTGCCAAAGGAAAAATAATATTACCTTCTTGGAAATTTAAAAAACTGAAGATATCATACAATATGATTTCTCTCTAGTCTCAATTCAAAAGTATAAGACAATCCAATAATAACCACCCAAACACTGGCAGTTACAGCTGTAAGCATTTTCTCTCAGACGGTCCCTTGTCCAAGTCCCTGTGGCCATAGTCATATTGATTTTACCCCTTTGTCATACCACCCATGGCATTGTACATGCATTGAATTTTAAAAAGCAGAGTAAACATGAGAGGAAAATTTTTATTGCATTCTATAAACACAGGTCAGTACTTCTCAAGCTTCTTACTGCTTGTGTGTTATTTGCTGTAGTTCCAGTAGGATTTGAAAGTGAGAAGATATTTCAAGTGCCTGCCATGAGAAAAGAAACCAGACCATCTTCAGCTCACCCAGCCATGTTCCAAGAGCCAGTTGAGCCAGTCTGGTTCTCCATGGCCAAGAAGAAAGCCAAAGCATGGAGCCACATAACAGAAACCATGCAATAAATAGTTCCTGGGTGGAGCATCAGCATTTCAAATGATAGTTGCCAAGAGTTGCATTAATGCCATATAGTGATTTATTTACTATAATCATTTTTAGTAAGCAAAAAAGCCTTAAAATGGGAATTAAAGCTAATAATTGTGTGAGTGAAACAAATGCCAGGAATGCCTAATGTTTAGTACAGTCACTGCCAGCATCTGAAAACCCAGCATTTTCTCTATAAAAACTATGTAAAATGTTTGCAGTACTGTAGAATTTGGAAATCTTTTACTTTGGATAATGTGATTTAGAAGGGCAAAAGCAAAAACATTTTGTTGGAGCAACTAAGATAAGGGCCATTTCCCTTGATCAAATGAATTAATTTTAGTGGAAATAGCCAGATGATTTGGTCCAAGGATTGGCTTTTAGGCTTATGAGCCTAGTTAAGTGCTTCAGTTCTTTGGTTGCTGCTCCAAGCTTTGCAAAGGCCCCTAGAAGAGGTGGTGGAAGTGAAAATTCTGGGTCTTCAAGAAAAATTTTGCACTGCCTGTCCCTCAGTCAGCCCAGTGCCTTTTGAAACACCTTCTTTGTATACCTGGGAACCTCCAATGCCTGCAATTTATTCAGAGCTCTCTTTCCACATTCACCATGTCAACCTGTCACAGGTCTGGCAGCAGTGAATAATACCTTCCTATGAGACAGAATTTTTCTTGGGGATTATCATGCTCTGGATGGTTAGTTCATCACTGTTTGACTGCTTGCCCCAACGCCACTGTGACTCCAGTTGCTCAGAAGTGTACTAGATATCATACATATCTTGTTTTATAAGCACTGGAGACCCTGTTGAAATTCAAAATTCTGTTTTGTTGTTGTTGTTAATCCTCACCCAAGGATATTTTTTCCATTGATTTTTTTTTTTTTTTTAGAGAGAATGGAAATGAGGGGGAGAGACAGAGAGAGAAACATTGATGTGAGAGACATAGATTTGTTGCCTCCTGCACTTGCACCCTGACCGAGGCCAGGTTTGAGACCACAACTGAAGCATGTACCCTTGAATAGAATTGAACCCAGGACACTTCAGTCCGCAGGATGACTGAGCCAAGCCAGCCAGAAATTCAAAATTTTGTAGATGCCCAAAATTTTGTAGATGCCAAAAAATTTACTTTTAGTCAAGAAACGTTTTCCTTCCTTCCTTCCTTCCTTCCTTCCTTCCTTCCTTCCTTCCTTCCTTCCTTCCTTCCTTCCTTCCTTCCTCCCTCCCTCCCTCCCTCCCTCCCTCCCTCCCTCCCTCCCTCCCTCCCTCCCTCCCTCCTTCCTTCCTTCCTTCCTTCCTTCCTTCCTTCCTTCCTTCCTTCCTTCCTTCCATAAAAATATTTTTTTCTTGATTTCAGAGAGAGGAAGGGAGGAGAGAGAGACAGAAACATCAATGATGGGAGAGTCATTGATCAGCTGCCTCCTGCACGCTTCCTGCTGGGGATCGAGCCCGCAACCCAGGCATGTGCCCTGACGAGGAATCGAGCCACGATCTCCTGGATCATAGGTTGATACTCAACAGCTGAGCCACGCTGGCTGGGCTCAGTCAATAAACTTTCCATGAAGGAAGTCTAGGGCCACTGGAGAACTACCTTACCCCCTAGTTCCAGCCTTAAGGGTAGAGACCTCTGCATAGCCCAGTTTCTTTTCTCTTTCCCTCAGAAAACTCTATTTCACAAGATTTTAGCCCAAAGCAAGACTGCCATAGAACAGTTAATTTTTTGCTAACTGGAAGCCTTAAGTGATTAAATCAGCCTCTCCTTGCCCTTTTTCCTAAAGGCACACATCTCAAAAGTCACTAAGTTTAACAGCCCCCACCTCCCCAGTGAACCACTCAATCAAGTCTTGTCCCTCTATTCCATTCCCCAAACACACCAAACACTAAAGTAGCACTTCATCTGGATGCCTGGACAGCACCTTGCTCACTTTCTTAGGAGACCCAGAAGTGTCTTCTCATTACAACTTTCACTGTGCCTACCTCTGCCACCTTGGGGCTACTTTGCTTAAACAGAAATGGCAGGGATAGACATAACTGCCTTTAAGTTCGGAGTGGGGTGTTGCTTCATGCAACAAAATTCAGATGGACAGTGAGATGCCAGAGCTAATTTAAATGTTTTTGATGCTTGGCTTTGTTGATGGTATAATGTAAGATTGTATAATCATATGCTGGATTTTGCATTTTCTCTATAACACATCTATTTTTCCTGATACTGTATCTTTACCATTTAAAAAAAGTATATATCTATTGATTTCAGAGAGAGGAAAGGAGAGGGAGAGAGAGGGAGAGAGATAGAAACATCAATGATGAGAGAGTCACTGATCAGCTGCCTCTTGCACATCCCCCACTGGGGATCGAGTCGCAACCCGGGCATGTGCCCTGACTGCAGAATGGAACCAAAATCTCCTGGATCATAGGTTGATGTTCAACAGCTGAGTCACGCAGGCCGGGCTCTTTACCTTTTTGATAATGCTAGGTTTTTTATTGATTTGGTTTGATTTCCTTTGTATTCCCATAATGAATAGTTCATTAAGGTGATACCCTTTACCCAGGTAATCCTGTAGATTTGTTGCTATATCTCCCTTCCCCCTTCTCTCAGGGTGGACCACTATTAGGTTATTCTCACTGTAAGAACACTCCATTAACAATTTATTTTTCACAGTTAATAACAAAACTCTTTTTAAGTAGAAGATAAGTTTTTTTTTAATGCCTAGAGGCACATTCTAACAAGTTTTCAGCTTTTAGCATTCTTGATTTTGGCTGTATGCAAAGCAAATAAACTCAATAAAGCTTGTTCTGTAGTCCGTCTCTGTCTGTCACATGGGGAAGGAAATAAAATAGAATATTGACAGTTCATACCTGAGGGTTGTCACAGAAACAAAATGATCTTAAGAGGTTGTGTGTGGCATAACCAAGTTGTGCCTGACCAAGCTGATGGCCTCCATTTGGGTATTTGTACAGGAGAGGGCCCTAACCAATAGGAGGTTCTCATCTGTGTAAGCACGTGGGGAGCAAAGAGAGTGGCAGGAGAAAGAATGCTGATAGAGATGAGTAGAGGGGGCAAGGTTGTGGTTGTACTCCAGCCTGGCCCAGGGACTGGGTCCAAGTACTATAGCAATATGGGCTTTTGGAACAAGCCATTATCAAAAGGAAAGGGCCCTGCTGTGCTCAGATAAAGTGTAGCATGGAGTGAGCAAGGGGAAGGGGTGCTAGATCAGATATTTAACCTGGCACTCCTGCAGCATTTGTAAAATTTGTGGGATTCAGAAAAATAGTTCAATTAGGGATTCACATACCCATATGTATAAAAGTATTTGAAATATTCAAATCAACCAATAAACCATTAAACAAAGTAAGTTGGAGAGAATGGCACCCTAGTACACTATTTGTAGGAATGCAGACTGGTTCAGCCACTGTGGAAAACAGTGTAGAGTGTCCTCAAAAAATTAGAAATGAAACTGCCATTTGACCCAGTAATCCTACATCTAGGCATATATCCTAAGAAGCCTGAAACACCAATCAGAAAGAATATATGCACCTCTATGTTTGTAGCAGTGTTATTTACAATAGCTAAGATCTGGAAACAGCCCAAGTGCCCATCAGTAGATGAATGGATAAAAAAACCCACTGTGGTACATTTACACCATGGAATACTCTGCAACTGTCAAAAAGAAAGCAACTCGTAACCTTTGAGATAGCATGGAGGGACCTGGAGAGTATTATGCTAAGTGAAATAAGCCAGGCAGAGAAAGACAAAAATCATATGACCTCGCTTATGTGGACTCTAATGAACAAAATAAACTGATGAACAAAATAGACCCAGAGACATGGAAGCATGAAACAGACTGACACATAGCAGAAAGAAGGGTGGGGGGGGGGACAGGAAGAGATTAACCAAAGAACTTCTATGCATATATGCATAACCCATGGACACAGACAATAATATGGTGAAAGCCTGGGGAGGGGGCAAGAGGAGGGTGGCAGAGGTCAGTGGTGGGGGGAAAGGGGGACATCTGTAAAACTTTCAACAATAAAGATAAATTAAAATAATATCAAAATACTATAAAAATGAAAAATAAGTTATATCTTCTTCCATGACAAATGTACCTTCATAACCACCTGAAAAGCCAGGTTGGGATTTAGAATTCTCAGATTCCTGTAAGTCCTCCAATGGTGTGAGAAGAGGTGCCCCTTTCCCCATCACCTAAACCAGACCCTATCCCCTGTTCTGGATATCCCCTGTCCTACCCCTTAGGCCTGGGAGCACAGGCCCTCCCAAGGACAGCTCCAAGAGAAGCGTGCAGGCCCTGGCAGCAAGCTTGGGACTGTGAAGGTGTGCCAGGTACCTGGAACATGGGTTAGCAGGGGCATACCCCTTGTTCTGTGGGCTGGGCTCCTGGCCCTATAGGGAGGGGCATGCTTGGAAGATGACAAAAGTAGGGACTCTAAAGCATGGAGCTCAGGACAGAAGTCCCTGTTGTCTGGGTCTAAGAGCAAAACTATAGTATCAACTTATACAATGTAAACACTGACAAATCAGAATCAATTTGAAGGTGCCCAAATCATACTATATAGAAACCTGTCTATTGGCCTGCCCTTTCATTTTAGGTAATGATGACAAGGGGCCTGTGCCTCTCTGTTTCACCATGTGGTTCCAGCCATAAGGAATACATAATACATTTTAAAACATTGACATACAAAAAATGATCCTGGAAGTGTTAAGTTTGCTTCACTTTGACACGCATTAGTAGAACAACCTACTAAGTGAAAAACTCACTTAGTAGGCTTTGGAAAAGAAATAAAACCTTTTACAGTCCCAACCATTCAGAAGTTCACAGTCCAGGTGATCGGGGGGGCGGGGGGGGCAGGGGAAGTAGACATACATATATAAATAATGCACAAAAAAATACTTGGACATGAATGTTCATAGTAGCACTATTCATAATAGCCAAAAGGTAGAAACAACACAAATGTCCATCAACAGAAGAATGGATAAACAAATTTGAGGGATATGCATACAATAGAATATTATTCAGCCATAAAAAGGAATGAAGTACTGATTCATGCTACAACATGGATGAATCTTGAAAACATGATGCTAAGTGAAAGACACCAGACACAAAAGGTCAGATATGATTTCATTTCTATGATATGTCCGGAATAAGTAAATTTATAGAGGTGGAAAGCAGATTGGTGATTGCCAGGGGCTGGGGGAATGGGGAGATGGGGAGTGACTATTTAGTAGGAACAGGGTTTGAGGGTGATGAAAATATTGGGTACTAAAGAATTGATAGATGCACAAAATTGTGAATTTCACTGAATTGTTCACTTTTAAATGGTTAATTTTAAGTAAATTTCACCTCAATTAAAGAATAATATGTTAGAATATGAGATGTGCTACCAACAGAATATAAGAGAAGGTATCAGTACCACCAGAGCACTTAGAAAGACTTAACTAAATGCAGAAATGAGGTTGTCTAGTTTCAACCCCAAGAACCCTGGCCCTTCTGATCCTTTGGTCAAATACGACCATCTTTCCCCCCCTTTAAACAGTCTACAGATTAAGCCCATTCTCTCTCCCTTTCCTCTCTTTATTTTTCTCATTTTTATTAGGAAATATCTCAGATCTACACAAAGGTATAGAGAATAATACTATTAACATCTGTGTATGCACCACCCAGCTTAAGATATGTAACATTACATTTCTTAAGTTGAAGCCCACTGTGGAACCCTCCTCAATAAATCCCCTTCCCTTTCTTTCTCCAAGAGGTAACCATCATCCTAAATGAGGTGTTTATTTTTCCCCTGCATGCTGTTGCACATACTACCGTTGTAAGCATCTCCCATATGCATGTTTTTTACTAAAAATACTTGTATCCACAATCAATATATAGTGATAATTTTGCATGTTTTTTATACCATATATATTGTATTTGTATCCTTCTGGAACCAGCTTTTTCCCCTTATGCATTTTTCTGCTGCCATCATCCACTCTTACCCCCCGTCTCTCAGTTCCTGTGAGTTCTACTCTTCCCAGTCTAGCCCTTGCCGCCCTGTTCAATTTACCTGCAACAGTCCCAAGCCAATGAGTTAAGGCTGGTCCTACCATAGATGAGCCTCAGCTTCTTCCCCTTGTGGCTTTAAACTAGTGCTTTTCAAACCTGAGATGCATCAGAATCCCCTGGAGAGCTTGTTAAAACCCAGGTTGCTGGGCCTACCCTCAGAGTGAGTAAGTCTTGGGTGGAGCCTAAGAATTCCTGGGTGATGCTCATGATGCTGTTTTGGGGACCAAACTTTGAGAACCAGTGCTCCAAATTAATATCTTGGCCCAGGCTCGGCAGCACCATCTGGCCTCCAGGCATGTTGGTCCATCTATGAGGTTTCCTTCTAAACTGCTCTAGAGCCTCTCTATCTAGCAGACATATAATGCAAGTCACATGTGTAATTTTAAGTTTTCTTGTAGCTGCATAAAAAAAGGGCAAAACTGATTTCAATAGTATATTTTAACTCACTATATTATCACTTAAACAGGTAATTAGTATACAATTTATCAGTGAGAATGGTAACACTTTTTATAGTTACAGCATATCTCAAATCAGACTAGCTAGTAACTAACATAGTGGACAGAGCAGCTCTAAGGCTTAACATCCATCTCTCTCTTTACAAAAAAATTTTTTCAATCGACATTTGAATTTATTTTGGGGTTGCCATAAGATAATTTAAAACAGGCTTACAAAGTGGTGGATAGTGAAACCTTTCAAAACAAAGAGGTATGAGAGAGATTTGAGTAAGGATTATTTATCTAAGTAAACTCTGCCTGTATTTCAGCTTATTAATTAAAACAAGCTTATTTTAAACTAACACAAATGCTGTAAAATATAGCTATAAGAAATAAAAGTTAGATATCACTGGATAGCAATTTTTGGGTACACTTTGGAATGATATCAGTGTTTAATACAATTAACATGGACTTCTGAAAATGAAAAACCTAAAAAGAGTGAACAAATTCTTCGTCCATCTTCTTTCTAGTTCTCCAAACTGCAGGATAAAATGAGAGAAAATTAACACTTTCAAGGCTTTAACCAGCTCCAGTGACTTTCTAAATTTAAGAAAAGTCAGCCCTATGCCTATCTGCTGCACTTGTGTGCTATATCTCAACAAGTAGAGAAGAACAACATGTTTCCTTCTTGTAACCTGCCTTGCAGGTCATTTGGTTCTTTGCAAGAGATCCTTTGAGGCATTTGGTCCACACTAAAAGGTCCTTGATATTTGGTCCTGTCCAGAATGTCCAAGCTTAGAAAACATCTTGGGTTCAAGTAGTCCATAATGTTTATTTACACTTCTGGTCTACAGGATTAATACATAAAAAAAATATACCATCATGTTTTATGGGTCCAATAATTGTATTGTGGCCGTATTGTCCATAGTAACCCTTCTTGCCTTGGTAGCCTAGCTGGTAATGGCACATGGGGTTAGGTAGATGGTTCAGGGCTCCAACCTTCAGAAGAGCGGAATTTAAATAACAAGAACGTTTTGGCTTGGTCCAAATGTCTCCATGGACAGTTGGGGCAGGAACAAATATCCACTAATTGTAACCTGCACTTTTGGACATAGGGTGCTACTGTACCCCATGGCTTCAATCATGATCATACCAACCTCGTCTCCCTCTTGCCTAATGCCATAAATGCTTTCATTCATTTTGAGAGGCCATTCTGGGATTTAAATAAATCTCTTCACCTTAAAAGCCTGTGGTCATTCCACAAGTGACATTCCCTGTCCCTCCCAGACCCTCAGTTTCCATATCTCCCATATGAGAGGCTGTTATGAAATACACAGTTGTGAAAGTGCAAAAAGAGAGAAAATTTAATCATTTAAATATACCAAAGGTAAACCTTGAGACTTAATTACCCATTCAGTGATAAACAATAATCATGCTATGACTACATTTCATTTCTTTTGATTGTCACATAAATTACAAAAATCTACAACCAAACGTTTAAGTATTAATCATTAGATATGGTCCTACTTGAAATTGTTAAGTTTGGGGAGGGGGTGGGAGCAGGGTGGAGGGGGTCAATGGGAAAAAAGTGGACATCTGTAATACCTTCAACAATAAAGATAAAATTAAAAAAAAAGAAATTGTTAACTTTTTGCTATTTGTAAGTAGTCCTTGTCTCCTAGTTAGTATAGGAGACTGGTTTCTTTTTTTAACTTTCTTTTTGTTGTTGACAGTATTACAGATGTCCTCACCCCCTCCCCCTTTTGCCCACCTCCACGCAGCCCTTGCCCCCCTTCCCTCTGGCCATCACCACCTGTTTTCTCTGTCTATGGGTTATGCATATATGTTCTTTGGATAATCCCTTCACTTTCTTTCATCCAGTTCTCCCTTCTCCCCTCCCCTCTGACAGCCGTCAGTCTGTTCCATGTATCCATGCCTGTTTCTATTCTGTTTGTCAGTTTATTTTGTTCATTAGATTGCACCTTACAGTGAGATCATGTGGTATTTGTCTTTCTCTAACTGGCTTATTTCACTTAGCATAATAATCAGACTGCATTTCTGTGGCCAAGCAATGAAGGCCCAACTAACTAGTACATAGCACAGCTACTTTAGCTGCTGTATCTAGTAACTGTTTTCTAAACAAATATTGGCCTTGGGTACTGAGACATTTTCCATTTGTCAGTAGCCTTTACAGGTAGAGGACGGAAGACCTCATAAGAACAAATGAAAAGCCATGAAGTATATTTCAGTACACAACGTGTTTTGTATTACTAGGTGTATTAGTATGTATTAACAGTCTAAGTAGATAACATTGAATTTTAAAACTAATTTTAAACTTTTTTCTTAATTTACTGGGAGAATTAAAAACCAGTAATGCTGTGAGTAACAGGTCCATGCCTGGAATGGCTGGGTGATATTCAAAGCTACACACAGATACCTGGATTTTCCGGATCTGCTCTCTGCTGGGTCCTCATCCTTTTCAGGTCCTTCTTGGTTTTTGTTAAACTCTTTTTCTTCCTTACTTTCAGCACCCGGGGCCTCTTCCTCAGTTGTTTCTTTAGTGGTGAATAAGACAGACTTTGGGATCAGACCCTCACAGAAGAAAATCCCAGTTCATAACGAATGGGGACGTACAGTGCTCCGCCCTCAGGAGAAGCAGGAGGAGGGAAGTAACTGGGAAAAGTTAGGCAGCTTCCTCCTAGTTGCTACAACACTCTCATGGCCCTCACATGTCTGCTGCTTGATCGTTTGCACAGTGACATTATTTCTCTGTGGTAAACCTGTGCTGATGCTGACTTCTGGCCTTTCAGAGAAGCAGGGATCAGAGTCACCCGGGTCTGGGGCATTCTGTGCGTCCTGGTCACAGCTTTACTGGGAAAATATTTTTGCCTCAGCGACAAATTCTATGGTGACTTTCAGAAGCCATGAACGAAGCACGAGGTATTCCATCTGCTTGTTTTTTTACCTCAGGTTCCCCTCCCCTGTCCTCCCGGTTCGCTCCTGAACACCTGCCCCCTGGGACCCAAGGGCATTCGTCTGTGGGCCACGAACTGCACGGACGAGCTCAAATCTCTTAGCAGAGGTCGGGAGAGGGCAACGTCCTATTTTCTAGGCGGGGAAGGTCGGTATGGAGTCGGGCTGCTCCGTGGGCCCAATCGGCCTGCAGCGTGTTGAGGGCCCGACCCACCCGAGTGAGCTTGACGGGCCAGGGCGCCAGCTGCACCCAGCCGCAGCCTGCTGGGAGGCTGCCCGCCCGCCATGGAGCCCCCCGGCCCTGGTCCCCACTCTGCCCGATCCTCACCCTCCTCACCTTCAGGGGCTTCGGCCTCCTGCAAAGGCTCCTCCTCCGCCTCCTCCACCTCCTCCGCCTTCTCCCCAGCGGCAGACTCCTCCTCCACTGCGGCCTCGGCCTTATCCTCGGGCTCTGGGAAGGCCAGAGACCCCTCTCCAGAGCCCACGGCTCCGTCTCCGGGGCCCGCGGGCAGCATAGCTACAGCCCCCTCTCCGGAGGCCTCGGGCACCGAGAGCACGCGGATCTGGGCCGCCTGGCCAGCCACCTGAGGTCTGGGCAGGATGATACTGTGGCCCCCGCAGGGACGAATGAGGATGTGGTCGTTGTGGTACAGGCGGTGCAGCATTGTGCGCACTAGGTCCAGGAACATAATATTGAAGCCCGCCAAAGGTAACTGATTGGGATCCATCACCAGGTCCGGGCCCCGCTCCATGTTCTCCTCCCCGTCGTCGGCCAGCCAGATGTCGGAATCTTCCTCACTGTTGCTGCCCTCCAGGGCTCCCACTGCCCCGGCCTCCTCCCCCAGGCTTCCCACAGCTCCTGAGACTCCCACCGCCCAGGCTGCGGCATCCCCGCCCCCCTGGGGCCCCGAGTGGAAGATCACAGCATCCTCAGCTCCAGCTGCCCTGACCCAGGCTCCCACCTCGCCCTCGGGACTCTCCGGGCCACCTGGGGCCGGGTTTCCATCATCCGAGTCAGACATGGCACCAGCTAGTACCTCAACCACTCAGCGAACAGGCTGTGGCGTCGAAGGCCAAGATGGTGGCGAAGGAAAGCAGGCTGTTGACAGTTGGGCCCCACATGAGGTGGGCGGGGCGGCAGAGGTGCTCGCTTTCGAGGGGACAAAAGTCTTTGGTGGTGCCTGAAGAGGGCCCACCACCAGAAGGACAGGGGGCAGATGTCAGGAACCACTCACCAAGGCTTCACCAGACCGCCATGGACGGGGCGGGACAGGACGCCGGGGGCGGGGATAGAAGAGTCAACAAAGGGCTGTGCCTGCTCTTCACAAGCTTCAAGCTCATTGGCTGAGAAGCAAGGATTGACATGCCGTGTGTCCAATGCATGGCAAAGGCCCTTAGGTTCTAGAGGCTCACAGTCACCTCTCTTTTCTTTGAGGCCTTAGGGTCCTGAGCTACCTGTAGATCCACATAGGTCCTGCTCTTTCAACTTTAAGATTGTCTAAAAAACTATAGTAGTTCCTATGGGAGTCACCCTGGGTAGGTGACACTTATTCTGTAAAGCAGCAATTTTCAACCCGTGTGTCACAAGAATTTGTAAAACATGCAATATCTGACTAGTCAAGGACATTGACTTCTTTCCCCTTAGATGGTCAAAAAATAAATAAATAAATAAAAAATGACAACAGCCAACACACCACTAGCTGCCAGTATGAATGAATCAAAATTACACCTATTTTTTTGGTAAGATCAGCAATAAATATATTTTTGGGTGTGCCACCAAATTTAAGTAATTAGTCTGCGTGTGCCATGAGATGAAAAGGGGGTTTGGTAACTCAGAAGTACATTTGAAAACGCTATGTAGATACTCATTTAACAAGAGAAGAAACAAGTTTCCACAAATATTTAATTGTTGAAACAAAATATAATACTAATTGCATATAATTTTTTATGAGAAGAGAAGAATTCTTTTGGGAGAATAACATTTTGCTTACTTGGGGTTCAAAGTTAGGAATTTCTATCAAAATTTATTGCATATGTTCACCTGTTGATCTGTAATGAGGTTTTATGTAATTTATCTTTTTAGAAAATATGCTGAGCATTTTAAAAAATACATTTGTTATTGATTTCAGAGAGAGAGGAAGGGAGAAGGAGAGAGAGATAGAAACATCAATGATGTAAGAGTTGTCATTGATCAACTGCCTCCAGCAGGCCCCCTGCTAGGGATCGAGCCCGCAACCCGGGTATTTGCCCTGACTGGGAATGGAACCAAGATCTCCTGGATCATAGGTCGATGCTCAACCGCTGAGCCACACTGGCTGGGCATATGCTGAGTATTCTTAAAGGGTTTAAAAAGCATGTTCAATTAGCATACAGTCTTTTCTCATTTATATAAAAGTTGCATTTTCATGTCCTTGAGTATAGCAAAGGGTTAGAATCTGAATCAATTTATGACTTCGGAGATATGCTGTTTCAAAAATGTATTCTATGGAATTTACTTCACTGCTTCTACCACTGATCCTTTAAATAAACAAAGTAAAGATGGTATAATCCCTTGAAACTGCTTGTAAACACTAGCATTTTAATTGAAATACAGGTAAAAACCTAGAAATTCCTGGTACAGTGTCTGCACTTGATCTTATTTAATATAGAAATTGAATGCACAACAAAAAAATAACCATTTTATTTATTCTTGGAGCAGAGGGAAGGATAGAAAGGAGAGGTGGAAATATAGTCACACTATTGAAGAGCTGAATAGGAGAACAATGAATCTTTCATAATGCTAACAACTGCACAATGAAGAACAACCATGTTTATCATCAATTTTATAATTCATGCTGGATCAAGAAGTTAGGTTCCCCTCTATGTATGTCAATTAATTCAAACCCCATGCCCTCCAGAATACAAAGATAAACTCAATTGGTATTTCCTAAGTAGAAGACCAAACACCAAAGGGAATCCCTCATTTCGACATCTGTTGATATGATAAGATTTCGCCAAAGTAGAAATCTAACATTTAAATATGAAATCTCTGAAAAGGAAGAAGTAAAACTGTAATTGTTTGCAGATGACATGATACTGTATGTAGAGAACCTTAAATATTTCACCAATAACTACTAAAACTGATAAATGAATTCTATAAAATAGCAGGACACAAAATAAATATCCAGAAATCAGTTGCATTTTTATACATCAATAATGAGCTATCAGAAAGGGAAACTAAGAAAACAATCCCATTTACAATTGCATCAAAAAACAAAAATAAAATACCTAGGAATAAATTTAACCAAGAATGTAAAAGACCTGTACTCAAAAAATTATAATACACTGAAGAGAGGAATTGAAAAATATACAAATAAGTGGAAGCATATACCATACTCATGGATAGGAAGAATTATCATCATTAAAATGCCCATACTCAAAGTAATCTATAGATTCAACGCAATCCCTATCAAGGTACAAATGAAATATTTCACAGAACTAGAACAAATATTCCAAAAATTTATATGGAATCACAGAAGACCCCAAGTAGCCACAGCAATCTTGAGAAAGAAGAACAAATTGAAGGAATCATGCTACTTGATATCAAACTATACTATAAGGCCATAGTAATCAAAACAGCATGGTACAGCCCTGGCCTGTGTGACTGTTGGTTGGGCATCATCCTGTGCATTGAAAGGTTGCCACTTCAATTTCTAGTCAGGGCACATGCCTGGATTGTGGGCTGGATCCCCGGTAAGGAGTGTGCAGGAGGTAGTCAATAGGTGCACATTGATGTTTTTATCTCTCTGTCCTTCTCCTTTCCTCTCTCTCCAAAAACCAATAAAAAAAATCTTAAAAAAAACACATCCAACATGGTATTGGCATAAAAACAGACATATAGATCAATGGAACAGAATAGAGAGCCCAGAAATAAACCCACACCTTTATGGTCAATTAATATTTGACAAAGGAAACAAAAATATACAATAGGGTAAAGACAGTCTATTCAATAAATGGTGTTGAGAAAACTGGACTGATACATGCAAAATAAATAAAACTAGGTCATCTTCTTACACCATACACAAGAATAAACTCAAAATGGAATAAAGACTTAAAAATTTGAGACTCAAAACCATAAAAATCCCAAAAGAAAATATAGGCTGTAAAATCTCAGACATTTCTCATACAATATTTTTTCTGATATATCTCCTTGAGCAACAGAAACAAAAGAAAATATAAACAAATGGGACTACATCAAACTAAAATAGTTTTGCACAGCCAAGGAAACCATCAAGAAGATAAAAAGACAAAAGAACATGTTCCCCAAATGATACATCTGATAAGGGCTTAATATCCAAAATTTATAAAGAGCTTATACAACTCAACACCCAAAACCCAAACAATCCAATTGAAAAATGGTAAAGGACTTGAATAGACACTTCTCCAAAGAGGACATACAGATGACCAAGAGACATATGAAAAGATGCTCAATGTCACTAATTATCAGAGAAAAGCAAATTAAAACCACAATGGGATATCGTCAATAAATCCACAAACAAGAAGTGTTGGCAAAGATATGGAGAAAAAGGAACGATCATGCACTGTTGGTGGAAATGCAGACTGGTACAGCCACTGTGGAAAACAGTATGGAGTTTCCTCAAAAAATTAAAAATGAAGCTGCCTTATAACCCATTGATTTTACTTCTAGGAATATATCTGAAGAAACCCTAAACACTAATTCAAAAGAATATATGCACCCCTATGTTCATTGCAGCATTATTTACAATAGCCAAGATTTGGATGCAGCCCAAATGCCCATCAGTAGATGGCTGGATAAAAAAGCTGTAGTCCATATATACAATGGAAAACTACTTGCCCATAAAAAAGAAGGAAACCTTACCTTTTGTGACAGCTTGGATGCACCTGGAGAGTATTATGTTAAGTGAAATAAGCCAGTCAGAGAAAGACATATACCATATGACTTCACTTATACATGGAATCTAATGGACAAAATAAACTAACAAAATAGAAACAGACTTATAGATACAGAGAACAGACTGACAACTTTCGGAGGAGAGAGGAGTTGGGGGACTGGGTGAAAAATGTGAAAGGATTAAACAAACAACAACAACAAACAACCCTCATAAACACAGGCAACCTTATGGTAATTAGGACAGAGATAAGGGAGGTGGAGAGGGTAGAAAAGGATAAAGGGGGGATAAATGGTGACAGAAGGAGACTTGCCTTTGGGTGGTGAACACATACTACAATATACAGATGAAATATTATAGAATTGTACTCTTGAAACCTATATAATTTTATTAAAAATTAAAAAACAACAACTATGACTATGAAATGACAGAGATTACTGTGACTAACCATATTAGAGCTGAGGCACTACTGACTAATTTACACATCAGGGACAGTAGTATCAATATAGAATATGATGTTAATATAGTGCCTTAGTCCATAAAATGAAAGGTGATCTTTCATTTGAAGTCCATGCTACCTTCAAGTAAGCCCCTTATTCTTCTCCCCGATTTAACAATAAACCACTATATCTCTTAACATCATCAAAGTAAAATTTTTGTGACATTCAATATGTAGTTGGTACAGAGCAGCTAAATCAAAGGCATTCAAGGAACCCAGACAAACCATTGTCAAAATATTTGGTAATAAAGGCCCACAATTGGTAGAAACCGGTGAGGGGTATATGGGCCTTTATACATTGGTTAAAGCAATCTCTGTGATATTTTACTGTTGATAAGTCTACCTAGCAAAGATAAATATTTTATTCATGAATGAACACACTGCTTCACTACCTACAATTCATCAGAAAGTTTCTTTACCTCTTATGATCAGAGACAGCAAGCCTGACAATAGTTCTACGGACTTGTTAGGAAAAATCGGGTATTAATGCACGCTGCCTTTCATAAAAGCCATATATGAAGAAAGTCTCAAAAACACAATGAAAAAAAACCCCACAACTGAACATTGACTACTCAACTAGACAACAGCAACCTAACTATTTTAATAATATCTGTTGACTCATGAAGTTACAGGACACCCATTATAGATCCTAGTCATTCAATCATTCACCAAGTATGTGTTGACTACCTACCATAAGCCTGAAATTGTGCTAATGAGTCCCCACTCACTGATGCCTAAGACTCATGAATTGCCCTAGTTCATGGTCAAAAGGGTTAGACAGACACTTGGACAATGACACAAGTGTCAAGTGCTAAAACAGGGATGAACACAAAGTGCTATGGGAGCATGGAGAGAGAATAATTAACTGGGGGTGGGGAAGAAGAAGTGGGTTGGTGCCTGGGAAGGTGCTTAAGAAGAGGCATTTCACCTGGACCCTGATGGATCACTAGGGGTTTACCTAGCAATGAATGATGGCAGAGCAGGGGGAAGGAGAAGGGACACTGCAGGTAAAGAGCATGCATAATGTGTGTGTGTGTGTAATTGCCCAGGGAATGGAAAGGCTCCAGCATGGGCAGGGTGGCAAATAGGCTTGGAAAACAAATTGAGGCAATAATTACTACTAGTAGTAATTATTACTACTAGTCATTATTAGTAACTAAATCTTCTTCCTCCTATATAGACACATATTCCTCTTTGTGCCACCCTTTCCTTTCTCTTTCACTTAGCACAATGCCCTCCCATCCTCTTCACCTCCTACCAAACTGACCAACTTTATTCATTAAATCATGCATTTACACATCTACCGAATTTACCGGGTATCTTTTTTTTTGTTACTCTTCACCTGAGGATATTTTTTCCATTGATTTTTAGAGATAGTGGAAGGGGGGGAGGGAGAGAGAAAGAGAGAGAGGGAGAGAAAGAGGAAGAGAGAGAAACATGGATGTGAGAGAGATACCCTTATTGGTTGCCTCTCAGACACATGCCCCAACGGGGGATGGGGATTGAACTGCAACCCAGGCACTTGCCCTTGATGGGGAATTGAACCCTCGACCCTTCTGTGCACAAGCCAACGCTCTAACCACTGAGACACACTGGCCAGGGCACTAGGTACCTTTTGATGTACCAATGCCATGTCCCATTGGGACTGTCATTTTATCTGTTAGTGTTTGACACATGAAACCAAAAAATGGCGAAACTACCCATTGTCCCCATCTTAGTGTCTCCCCATCATCATTACTGTGCCCTTTTTGAAGGGTTGGCTAAGACCTCTGGAAGTCAGGTCCTCCAAGCTGCACACAGTGTCATTGTTCTGTTATGTTAGCCAAGATTCTATTTATATTCAATCATTTCTTCTTCGGTTCCTCTTCAGTTTTCCCCTCCACTTATCAGTCGGACCGAAACAACTTAATGACTGCTGTTAATCAAGAAGTCTCCAGTAAAGAAGTTTGCACCCAGAGTCTCTTCTTTGTGCAGGGAGGCCAGACTGAGAACTGGGCTTGACCTGGAGAAAACTTTTTCATGAAAAACTATGGCTATGAAATGACAGGAGTGAAGAGGACCCCAGAGGAGATGGTCCCTTTGCAGAGGAAGCAAATTATCTCCCTAGGTGGTTGGAGTTGGTTCTAAGTCCCTGGGAGGTAGAACTAATTAGCACCAGCAAACAAAGAAGAAAGGAGAAAGTGGGCGTGCCTTTAGGAAATACCTGAAGCAAAACTGAGGGAGATTCTCCTATTAGCTCTGACCTCAGGGCTTTCTTCATGGTGAATATTCAGCCCAGAAGTCCATGGGACAGTCACCAGGGCCTCAGCCATCTGCCTGAGACTGCCCAGGGTTGCAGATCCATCCAGGAGGTCCTACACCATTTCTCTGGTGTGCAGTAGGTGTCTGATCTCCATATCCACTCATCTACCCATGACTTCTGATTGGTCTCCAAGCCAGGAAGTTGGCACAACCCAGAATTTCAGATTTCCTTAGGGAAATGAGCCCTCTTTCTTCACCCCATGCACTCTGTCAAGTCAACAGAAGTAACGACATCTTTTCCCTCTGTAGACCTGTCATCAAGGCCAGGGTGGGACAGAGGGAAGAACCCAAGGCCACAACAACCTGAAGAGATTACCATTTAATGTCCACATGGCAGTGGACACTCCCCGAAGACCAATCCAAAACTCTCTTTTACAACCTGCCTCCAACTCACCTCCTGCAGGAAGCCTTCTTTTCTATATCTGTTCCCCCCTCCCCCACCGTCACCCCACAGGTTTTCCTAAATTACAGTGATAGGTGTGGACACTGTTTAGCTCCTTTAAAAAAACCACAGGCCTTTGTGGGGAAACCTACAGACATTCGAGTTTGTGGCACCCATGGTGTCTTTGCACAGGTAGGTGTTTGTGATGAAATCACAGGGCTTCAGAATCACCATCACTGTCAGTGGTGTTTCTCTTCTGCCTGCCTAAGGCAGGCTGTCTGCATGGCCTCCTGTGAAGTTTCTGCTCTTGTGGCTGTGTGATGCTTGTGGTGCTGGGACGCTGGGACAATGAGAACTTGCATCCCCCAGGTGAGACTCTGCATGCCCCCTCCACACAGGGAGTAACTTGGCTTGTCGCTGACCTCCTACTGCACTGTGTCACAGCCAGATTGGGCTGTGGGTGCTCCCTGAAGAGAAACACCTACACAAGGGTGCCATCTCCCTATAGAAGCCAAAACCCTAGGGACAAGAGCACAGGGTCCTCAAGCTGAGCACCTCCTGCTGTCTGTGGAAGCCACAAGAGGGGCAGGGGTAGTTTCTCAGGACTTGACCTTGCCTCGCACATCTCAAGGGGTCATTGCATAGGCCCTGTGACCTGGAGCCCAGCCCCCAAGAGTGGGGTGCAATGTCAAGGCTCCATCCTTTCTGTTCAGCAGGAAATTCAACCCTGCTGGGCCTGAGCCTGGGCCAGTTGGCACCAACAAAGACCCCTTTTCACTCATAGGTTTACCCAGCTGGTGGGGTTTGTCTTTCCCTCCAGGCTCAGTTGTCCTTCCTAAGTTAGAGCTTGTTCATTATTCCTGGTCATTCTAACATGTACATGGACTGCATATCTCACATCCTAGACTCTAACTTCCACTGACTTAATTATCTGGTATTTTCTACAACCTTTTATCACATACTTACCTCTATGGTATGATCCTACACTAGCCTGTGCATCATTTTGAAAATTTCTTCTCTAGTGCTACAGTTCTTCATTCTCATCAGATTACTTCTCCAGTCTACTGACCCCACCATTTTTTACTCTTCACCCCACCACTGTTTCTCCATTTGCCTCCTTACCCAGTTTAGTGTCTATCCATTGGCTATTGTTACAATTACTCTGTGGTAAGTAGAATAATGTCCCCACCTAAGATGGTCACATTGTCATCCCTGGAATCCTGTGAATGTATTAGGTTACATGGCAGAGAGGATGCAGATGGAATTAGTGTTGCTAATATTTGAGGAAGTCCTTCCAGTAGACCCTCTGCACAGCAACCAGAGTGATTTTCTTAAAATATAACTCAGATTTTTTCACTCATTCTACTTAAAAACCTTCACTAGGCATCTCATGGATTAAATAAAATACAAACTCCTTGTTCTACCATATAAGACCTGTGTGATCTGGCCTCTGCCTGCCTCTGGTCTCATAGTTTCTAGAACACATGGACTGGCAGAGGCCCTGCTTCAACTCTTCCCATAGCTGACTTCTCATTCTTCAAGTCTTAGCTTCCATGTCACCTCCTCAAAGAGGCCTTCTCTGACCTCAGTTATTTTCTATCTTAGCACCATGTCTTTTTCCTTCATAGAACTTATCACCATCTCTACATATAGATTTGCTTGTCTGTCTTCCTCACTGCAAGTTCCATGAGAACAGAGACCTTGTTTGTCTTGTGCGATGCTGTATCTCCAGTACCTAATACACAACCACCCCCTGAGAAGTGGGAGCTGGTGAGAAAGAAAAAAACTCCTGAGGAGAGAATGCAAAAACAAAGAGAAGGGTCTAGCTTAGCACCTTGCCCAATTGCCTCCTTCCATCCTGATTGTCATCACAAAAAGTCTCCATTTCATAAGGAAAGTCCAAGTTCAGCCAACCATTCTCAAATACAGCAGCACATCTGAATTCCCTGGGGATTAAAAAAAATAGTAACATAACCACTCATCCCCACCACTTCAAGGTTCCTTTTCAATCTGGGGAGCTCTGGAAGACACTCTCAGTGCACTATCTAGAACTTGCCACTGGGTGGAGCAGTGTGACTGTTTTACAGTAGAGATCCGGCTTTGCTACCGGGAGAAGACAAATACAAGTTTTTTATGATTTTGCTGCTGTTTTGATAACTCTGATCTCAGATCTTCTCATTCTAAGGGGATTGGCAGGCAGTGCCTCCAAGAAAGTTCTATTCTTGGTTTCTTTTCCTTATCCTTCCAGGTGCTCAATAAAAAGACACCTACCTAAAGATTCCTCACCTCTCATAACCCACTTCCACAAAGCTCTGCCACCATCCTCTCACCTTCAGCTCTCTACTTTACTTTTTTAAAGCTTTATTGAGATACAGTTGACATATAACAGTGTGTAAATTTAAGGTATACAACAGTGATGGTTTGATATATGTATATATTGTGAAATAATTACATGATAAGGTTAGGTAACACCTCCATCATGTCATATAATTACCACTATTTTGTGGTGAGGACATTTCAGATCTATTCTTTTATCAACTTTCAAGTATATAATACAGTATTGTTAACTATAGTCACCATGCTGTACATTAGATCCCCAAAATTTACTCATCTTATAACTGGGAGTTTGTACCTTTTGATGAACATTTCTGCATTATCCTCACCCCCCAGTACTTGACAATCACTGTTCTGTTCTCTGTTTCTGTTCCACATATAAGTGAGATCATATAGTATTTGTTTCTCTCTTTCACTTAGCATAATGCCCTCAAAGAGGTCCATCCATGTTGTCACAAAAGGCAAGATTTTCTTCTTTTTTATGGCTGTATATATATGAATATTATTCATATATATAAATATTATATATAGAAAACTTTTTTATCCATTTATCCATCAATGGGCACTTAGGTTTTTTCATGTCTTGGCGTTTGTGAATATTGATTCAATGAATATAGGGGTCCAGATATCTCTTTGAGATAGTGATTTCACTTCCTTTGGATATATACTAGGAATTAGGATTGCTGGATCAAAAGGCAGTTCTATTTTAATTTTTTGAAGAACCTCCATACTGTATTCCATAGTGGTTGTTCCAATTTGCAGTCCTGCCAACAATGCATGAGGGTTCTCTTTTCTCTGTATCCTCAGCAGCACTTGTTATCTTTTGTATTTTTCATGATAGCCATTCTAACAGGTGTGAGATGATACTTCATTTTGGTTTTAATTTGCATTTCCCTGATAATGAGTGATGTTTGACATCTTTTTATATGTCTCTTGGCCATCTATATGTCCTCTTTGGAGAAGTGTCTATTCAGGTCCTTTTCCCATTTTTAAGTTGGATTGTTTGTTTGTTTTCTATTGAGCTGTATGAGTTGCTTATATATTTTGAATATTAACTCCTTATCAGATGTATAGTTTTTCAATATTTTCTCTTATTCCATAGGTTGCCTTTTCATTTTTTAAAATTATTTCTTTTGATGAGCAGAAGCATTAAAAAGTTTGTTGTAGTCTCATTGGTTGATTTTTGTTTTTGTTGTTTGTGTTTTGGTGTCATATCCAAAAAATCATTGTGAACACCAATGTCAAGGAACTTTTCCTGTGTTTTCTTCTAAGAGTTTTACATTTTCAGGTCTTACATTTAAGTCTTTCATTTTTTAGTTAATTTTCCTGAGTGATGTAAGATAGAGGCTTAATTTCATTCTTTTGTATGTAAATATCCAGTTTTCCCAAAACTTTTTATTGAAGATACTATCCTTTCTTCATTGAATAATCTTGGCTCCTGTGCCAAATATTAGTTGACTGTATGTGAGTAGTTTTATTTCTGGGCTCTCTGTTCTGTTCCACTGACATATGTGTCTTTTTAATACTGGTACTATACTCTTGATTACTGTCTCTTTGTAATATAGTTTGAGATCAGGAAGTGTGATGCCTCCAGCTTTGTTCTTTCTTAGATTATTTTTGTTTTTTGTTCTTTTAAACGTATCTCTATTGATTTCAGAGAGAGGAAGGGAGAGGGAGAGAGAGAGAGAAACATCAATGATGAGGGAGTCATTGATAGGCTGCCTCCTGCACACCCCCGAACAGGGACCAAGCCCGCATCCCAGGCATGTGCCCTGGCCGGGAATTGAACCTCGATCTCCTGGATCCTAGGTCAACGCTCAACTGCTGAGCCACGCCTGGCCGGGCTCATAGATTGTTTTGATCACTCTTTGTGGTTCCACACTATTTTTAGGATTGTTTGTTCTATTTTTGTGAAAAATGTCATTGGAATTTCAATGAAGATTGCATCAATCTGTAGGTCTACTTTTCTTTCTCTTCTCTTTTACCTCTTTATCTTATCTTCCTCTTTTTTTCTTTTTAATAGGAACCACTCTGTGCCTTGGTTTCCTTACTTGTAAAACAAGGATAAGGGTAGCATTGTTGTGAGAGCCTAAGGAGGTACTATATGCCAAATTGTATTGATCTAACTTGGTATATGGTATCTTGATAGACCCTCAAAACAGTGCTACCCTGATCCACATCGTAGTGGCAGCTTTTTTGTTTAAGCAAGCACAGCTTCATTAATGTCTATTTTCAAGAAGGTGCATTATGTAAAGTAAGTTACAAGTGAATAGTATTTGGGGAGAAAATCCACATGCACGGCTCCCTTACATCATTAACCAGCTTCTGAGTGAACTGGATGGGGAAGGGGCAGAAGAGGTAGCAGAAAAGGCTAGGAAGAGGTGCTTTGTTTTCATCTAAAAATGGAGATAATAATAGCACTTACTTCATAGTCTTGTTGTGAGTATTGAATGAGTAAATACATGTAAAAACTTAGAACAGAGCCTGGGACATAAATAACATAAGACGTCTCAACACATAATTTCTGCTCTTAAGTAGCTTAGAGTTCAGTTGGATAGATAAGACTCATGCAGTAAAAGGCAATTAACAGTACATGTCACCACTTATCACAACATGCATATACTGCATGTTGTATTAGCCCTAAGATATGATAGTGAGAAAGACAGTCTTAATGGAACCTGAGAGTGCCAAAGAAGTAGAGCAAACAATAAAGGCACCAAGATCAGAGCAGCGAGAAAGTGCTTTGGGGTGGAATGGTCAGAGATAGTTTCATGGAAGATTTAGGACTTGAGGTAGTCCCCAGAAATAGGCCAGGGGCTGGGTAGGTGGAGATAGAGTAATGCAGTAGAGGCAAGAGAAATACCTGTGTCATGGAGGAGGAGGTCAAGCTTATTTTAAATGGACTTAAGGAACCCCCTTGTACATCCCCTTTTGGTAAAACACTAAATTAAGAGAATATCATCTAACATTCAGGAGCTAGTCTGGTCCTATCAGCCAAGCCTTGGTGTTGCTAGGAGCTGGTCTGACACTAGTCACAACGTCAAACTAGGACTTGATGTTCAACTGAATGTAAACAATCTCACAGGACATCATTATCAGACAAATCAACTCTCCAGCTATGACTGATCAAGGCAAAAACAAGATCATCCCATAATGGTTGAACCTGGACAAAATATAAACATTGCCCAAACCACAAAAATGACCCATTATCTCTCTCTCTCTCTCTCTCTCTCCCGGCTAATATGATTACCACTGCTTGTTTACCAATTACAGCTTCTACCTCCCACCTCAGATAAAATTGATTGAAATAGTCAATCACAGAATTGCTCTTCTTTCTGATAGCATACAACCTAGAGTGAACCTCATCTTCCTTTGACCCTTCTTCAAGTCACCCAACCAAAGCTGGATTTCTATAATAAGTCTTTTTAAATAACCTTTTCTTTTGATGCCTCACAGTTCTCTATGGTGTCCGTTCTTCACTGCAACAAGCGATAAAAACAGCTTGATCACTGCATGTGTGTTCCTGGTAGTCTTTGGCTAGAGGACATTGACATTATCACTACAATAATTGAGAGCTACAGATACAGACCTGCCACTTAGCTTCATTTTAAGAATTCCCAGAAATAACTCCAGAAATGTCTGACACAAAAACAGCCCCACTTCGTACAAGTGAAATGATAGAGGCAATCATATGATGCTGTAGGGACAGAAAAAAGACTCCTTTCAGCAACAAATCACAATCCTACAATTCACTGTGCATAGTACTTTCCTTTTTTCCTGATCACACTCGTTATTGAGATAATTTGACACCCCCCCCCCCCCCCGCTGCTGTTTCTACAACCAGCAACTGGACAGTGTTTTTTTCACTTCCAAATAAGACATTCATCCAAGACTGGTATTTTCCTGTAGTCTGGCTGAGGGCCCAGGGAAGATGGGTTCAAACTTCAGGCTGCTTAGATACAGAGCCTGACATAATTTGCCTATGGTCTAAGCATCAGGAGAAAATTGCAGTTGATGCTCATGAAGCATGCTCTTGTAGTCAGTTTTTAAATGCTTTATAGGGACACAGACTTTATGTTTATGACACCCTTCAGTCAATTCTCAAATGCTGTTTTTGAGTAATCATTTGGTTCCAAACTGTGCTAATCCACTGAGGAGGTAGAAGAAGCGGTATAACTAAAGCATCTGAGACTAATCTTATTCTCAAGGAGTGTACAACCTGACCAGGAGACAGCAAATAATCACAAACAGAACAAGAACATGGGCACAGAAGAATGTGTTAAATGACATGGTTCTTTGAATGTCACATCAACTTGTTCCATGAATGCAGAGGAATTTCACAGCAAGAGCTCACCGTGGGCCAGATGAGCCTCGGAAGATTTTGTGGAGGAAGAAGAAAGGGTAAAATGCAATTTAGATAAAAATTTTGGGGTGAGGGGGATTTCATGCTTTAAATTATCTTTAGAATAAAGTAAATTGGGATAATTAATTAATTTTAAGGGGGTTGTGCAATATTCTTTAGGACCGTTGGAGTCAACTCAGGATGTTCCCAAAATAGTGTTAGAAATATTCACTTTTTTTTTTAATATAAATAATTCTTTTAAAAAAAATATGTTTTTATTGATTTCAGAGAGAAGAAACTAGAGGGAGAGAGACATGGCAATGTCAATGATGAGAGAGAATCATTGATCGGCTGCCTCCTGCATGCCCCCCACCAGGTATGTACCCTGACTGGGAATCAAACCATGGCCTCCTGGTTCATGGGTTGACACTCAACCACTGAACATCACTGGCTGGGCAGAAGTGTTTACTTTTTACTGCAATCCTGGCTCTCTTGGAAAGTGTTACCAAGCAGCTATGTGCACATTTCATCACAAAGGTAGGCAACTTCTGATTTGAAGGGCTTCCAGGGAGAATTTCTGTATCATAGATAACTACAAACCCCCACCTGTCACAAGTGACTGATATTCATTCTCACCAGCATTCTTTGTCATCACTATATTTTATTTTAGCATTCTGACAGGTGTGTGATTATATGCTTATTTTTTATATATTTCATATACTTTGTTCCCAAGCATTTCTCTGTGGTTTCATTTTTTTCAACCTACTTATACATAAGATTCCATTCAGTGTGATTTTTTATTTAACTATAGTTGGCATAAAATATTATGTTGATTATGTTTCAAGTGTACAATATAGTGATTTGACATTTTTATACCTTACAATGTGATCACCCCACTAATTCTAGTAATCACCTGTCACTGTGCAAATCTATCACAATATTATTGACTATATTCCTCTTCACCTTTTTTACTCACCCCCCCATCCCCCTACCCTCTGGCAACTATTTCTTTGGTCTCTGTTTCTATGAGTCTGTTTTTGTTTTGTTTTGCTTGCTTGTTATGGGGTGGTTTTTTTGGTTTTTTTTAGACTCCACATGTAAATGAAACAATATAGAATTTGTCTGTCTCTGTCTGACTTATTTCATTAAGCATAATACCCTTAGATTCATCCATATTGTCACAAATGGTAAGATTTTATTCTTTTTTACATCACTTCTTCTTTATCAATTCACCTATCAATGAACACCTAGGTCACTTCCATATCTTGGCCAACAGACATAGATGGCCAACATACATATGAAAAAATGCTCAACATCACTAATCATCAGAAAAATGCAAACCAAAACTACAATGAAATACCACCTCACGTGTGTCATAATGTCTATCATCAATGAATCAACAAATAACAAGTGTTGGTGAGGATGTGGAGAAAAGGGAAACCTTGTGCACTGTTGTTGGGATTGTAAATTGGTGCAACCACCATGGAAAAGAGTATGGAGGGTCATCAAAAAATTAAAAATAGATGTACCATATGACCCAGCAATTTCATTTCTGGGTATTTATCCTAAGAAAATGAAAATACTAATTTGAAAAGTTATATGCACCCCTACATTCATACAGTATGGTTTTTAAAGTGTGTTTCTGATTGCAGTATCATTCTCTAATTACACTGATGACATATCTTTAGTAAAACAAAAATGAAAACTATTCTTTTCAGCATGGTTGTTAACATTGTTCTTTTAGATTTTATTTTATTGTGGTAAGAACACTTAACATAAGATCTACCTTCTTAACAATTTTTTAAGTGTACAATACATCATAGTTACTGTAGGTACAATGTTGTACAGCAGATCTCTAGAACTTATTCATCTTGCTTAACCAAAACCTTTAAGCCCACTGATTAGTAACTTCTCATTTTCCCCAGCCCCAGCCCCTGGCAACCCCCAGTCTCTACCTTCCCCCCTTTTTAGAAAAATATGTTTTTATTGATTTTTAGAGATAGAGGAAGGAAGAGGGTTAGAGAAATACAAACATCGATGAGAAACATCATTGATTGGCTGCCTCTTGCACACACCCTACTGGGGATCAGCCCACAACCTGGTCATGTGCCCTGCTGGGAATGTGCCCTGCATGGGCCGACGCTCAACCCCTGAGCCACATCATCTGGGCTCTACCTTCCCCTTTCAAATTCCTACCTGTGCACATTTGCAAAGGCTCATCATATTGCCATTCCTAAACATAGTAGTGAATGCTGGTGAGAACATTCAGAAGAGGGAAGAACCTCCCAGAAATAGACTTGCAAGTGTTCATGCAGGAAATTATCTTCTCTGGATAAAAGTCAACAAATGTACATATAATCCTGACATTCTACCTTATGGAGTCTGGTCAATGTAAATATCCATGTAGTCTGAGAACTCTTCTACTTGAATTGGATTGGTTAGCTTAGTAAATTAAATATTAAAAGAGTTGTATGGTGTCATATGTAACCTTGGCTCATTCATTTGACCTCTGTAAGCCTCCATCTCTTTGTCTATAAAGTGGGGAAAATAAAAGTCTCTACCTCTTAGTGTTGTTTTCTAGATTAAATACAATAATAAACTTAAGTGCTTAGCACAATTCCTGGCACTTAGGAAGTGGTCAGTAAGTATTAGCTGTTATTATTATTATTATTTTGGACCCAGTGAGTGCTCTCCCTTTGGGGAGCACTTCCCACTTCGCCATTCCCTTTGCCCTCTTCTTCCCCTACTTCTTCCCCCACAGGCACACATCTCCTAAACCCTAAGGGACCCCATGAGACTTGAAACCTGGGGACAATGGGCAGTGGGGGCAATGGGCAGTGGCAGCTCATCACAGGCTAGTCCCCTGAACCTGTTCTCAAGGTCCCTTTTTCTCTGACTCCCCAGAGAGCTAGGACAGCCCAGCCTAGGCTCTCCTGTTGCTTTTTCTAGGCTAAGCCCTTTCTTGTTTTATTGTCCCCAGCTTTAATAAATGTCCCCTCATAGTCATCTGGACTTGTGTTGTGAAATTTTTCCTGCATGAAGTCAAGAACCCACACACTACTGGCTGGCCCTAGGCAGACCCACCAGGGGCCAGGTCCCCTTATTTTTGGAGATTGGACTTTCTTTCCTGAGCCTGTGCAGTCCAGCTGACTCACCTGCAGTGACTTAGATTGTCTTGTGGCATAGAATCACAGGATTCAAGAGAGGAGCCCACTCAGGACTACCTCATCAGGGGTTCATTGTGCCCCACCGGCTCCTCAATTTGTATCTGGTAACCTTGGGTGAGTTCCCTTGGAATCCTTGACCCCCCTGTTGTTATAAGGTAATGTTATAGGCACCAGGTGTTAGGCCCGTGGGATCAGACCAAACCTGAGTTCAGCAGCCTCAGTACGTGGGTTCTGGCTAGGAAAGAATTCAGAGCCAAGACTCAAACTGCTAAAGAAAATTTATTTGATAAAATTACAGAGGTGGAAGAAGTAATTTCTAGAAGAAATGGGCTTAGGAAACAAGTTATAGAAGCAAAGGAAGGGACTTTGGGGCTTGGGAGTGAGGAAGCTAATGCTAACTGCCTGGGGGGGGAGGAAGAGGGAGAGGAAAAGGGAAAGGGAAAGGGAAAGGGAAAGGGAAAGGGAAAGGGAAAGGGAAAGGGAAAGGGAAAGGAAAAGGGAAAGGGGAAGGCGAAGACGAAGACGAAGGCAAAGGCAAAGGCAAAGGCAAAGGCAAAGGCAAAGGCAAACACCTGCTGCTCCCAGGAAGGAGAGCCTTAGCTGTTATTAAGGTAAAACAAATGCCATTACAATAGAAAGCAGCATACTGTCCTGGAAAAAGCACTGAATTGGATGTCAAGAGTGTTAGATTCTAGTTCAGATTCTGCCACAAAATACCCATAATGACCTTGGGTAAGTGACAAGATTTTTCTGGACCTTAGTTTATTCACTTGTAAAAAAAAGAGAGAGAGAGAGAGAGAACATTGGAAAATGGTTTTTAAGGGCTTGTTCAATTTTATTTATTTTTATTTTTAAAATATATCTTTATTGATTTCAGAGAGAGGAAGGGAGAGGGAGGGAGAAAGATAGAAACATCAATGATGAGAAAGTCATTGATCAGCTGCCTCCTGCATGCCCCCCACTGGGGATTGAGGCAGCAACCAGGGCACGTGCCCTGACCAAGAATCGAACAGAGATCTCCTGGTTCATTGATCGATGCTCAACCGCTGAGCCATGTCTGGCCGGGCAGGGTCTGTTCAATTTTATTTTATTATTTTTAAATTTATCTTTATTGTTGAAAGTATTACAGATGTTCCATTCCCCCCCCTCCCTCAATTGACCCTCTCCACCTCGCTCTCACCCCCTCCCTTGGCTTTCACCAAGTTATTGACTGTGTCCATGGGTTATGCATACATGCATATAACTTCTTTGGTTAATCTCTTCTCACCCTCCAACCCCTTTCCCTCTTTTCTCTGAAATATGATCATCTGTTGCATGCATCAATGTCTCTAGAGCTATTTAGTTCATCAGATTCTTTTGTTCATTAGCTTCTTGTTAAAGAAGACACTTCAACTTTTCCTGTAGTGCTGGTCTGGTGTTGATGAACTCCTTTAGCTTCTTCTTATCTGTTAAGCTCTTTATCTGACCTTCAGTTCTAAATGATAGCTTTACTGGGAAGAGCAATCTTGGTTGTAGTTCTTTGTTTTTCATCACTTTGAATATTTCTTGCCACTCCCTTCTGGCCTGTAAAGATTTTGTTGAGAAATCAGCTGACAGTTGTATGTGTGCTCCCTTGTAGGTAACTAACTTCTTTTCTCTTGCTGCTTTTAAGATTCTCTCTTTGTCTTTAACCTTTGGCATTTTAATTATGATGTGTCTTGCTGTGGGCCTCTTTGGGTTCCTCTGGTTTGGGACTCTCTGTGCTTCTTGGACTTGTAAGTCGATTTTTTCCCCAGGTAGGGGAAGTTTTCTGTAATTATTTTTTCAAGTAGGTTTTCAATTTCTTGCTCTCTTTCTTCTCCTTCTGGCACTCCAATAATACAAATGTTGGGCCTCTTGATGTTGTCCCAGAGACTCCTTATACTACCTTCATATTTCTGGATTCTTTTTTCTTTTTGCTCTCCTGGTTGGGTGTTTTTTGTTTCCTCATATTCCAAATTGATGATTTGATTCTCAGTGTCCTCTACTCTACTGTTGATTCTCTGTAAATTATTCTTCATTTCAGTTTGTGTAGCCTTCATTTCAAATTGGTGCTTTATTATTTCATCAATTTTCTCAGTTGTTTTCATAATACTCTAACTAATATGCCTGAGCATCCTTATAAACAAAATTTTGAACTCTGTATCTATTAGCTTGCTTGGATCTATTTCATTTAGTTCCTCTTCTAGAGATTTCTTCTGTTCTTTCCTTTGTGACATGTTTCTTTGCCTCCACATTTTGGCTGCTTCTAGTTGTTTGTTTCTATGTATTAGGTAGAGCTGCTATGTCTCCTGGAATTTGTAGAGTGGCTTTGTGTAGTAGGTGTCCTGTAGGGTCCAATAGTTCAGCCTCCCCAGTCACTTGAGCTGGGCCTTCTAAGTGTTTCCCTGTGTAGGCTATGTGCACTATCCTATTGTAGTTGAGCCTTGGTTGCTGTTGGCGTCCCTGGGAGGAATTGACTCCCAGACCAATAGCTGTGAGGACCAGCTTCAACTACAGCCAACGAGCTGCTGTGCTGGAGATGCCCCTATGGGGCAGGATTTACTTCAGTGGAGATTTGGTGTTCACCAAGTGTGCCCCTTGAGTGTGTCACTCGTGGATGTGGTAGGGTTGTAATCCAGCATGGTTGAGTCTGACCACTAGGTGCACTGTCTCTGGGACCTCCCTGGAGGTGCAAAGTCAGCCTGTTCCAGTGCCTTGCTCAGGGCCACCCAGCATGAGCTACAGAGCAAACTGTAGTTGGCTGCTACTTGTGCTGGCTTGGAGGTGTCCAGGAGAGGCCAAGTTATGAACCAATGCAGGCTGCCGCTAGTGCCAGGCCTGGGTCCACTTATCAAGCTGTATGGGGCACACTGCTGCTTGTTTGAGAGATTTTAGAAAAGTCCTAAACATGAGGCTCAAGAAGCCACTTGCATAGAAAAGCCACTGGAAATGGCTTGGATGAGCTTGCAGGTAGGGAGGAGCGGGGTTTCGGGGAATCACCAGGGTGGGGCCAAAGGTGTGAGTCAGGTGCTGGTGATTCAAATATGGTGCCTGCCTGCCGGCTGTGTGGAGGGAGGACTCGCCAAAGGAGCAATGGCCTCTGCCAGCTCTTCTGCCTGGGAGAAAGCTGCTTCTCCACCTCTTGCCCTAACTTCAGGCAAGTTAGTTCCTCCCCAGTGTCCCAGGCTCCTTTCAAGCTGCTGCTCGGTGCTGGGGCTCAGAGGGAGTGCTTCCGAGTCCATGTGCGGGCCCTTTAAGAGGAGCTGCCTGGGACTCCCGAAGCCTCCGCTACCCTTAGCGACAGTCCTCACTGGTTTTCACAGCCTGAAGTTGTGGGAACTTCTCTTCCCGGCCCTGGAGTCCTGGGATGGGGGCCTGATATGGAGCTGGGACCCCTCACTCCTCCGGGAAACCTCCACCGCCAAGATGTCCCTCCCGGGTTTAACCCGCAGCACCGGGTGTGGGCTTGCGGCTGCATCTCCATGATTCAGCCCCAATCCACCCACGTTTCCACCCCTCCTACGGGTCTCAATGCTTCTTCAGTTCCCTGGTTGTAGGGCTTCAGTTCAGCTAGATTTCAGGAGGTTCTGGGTCATGGTGGTTCTAAATTTTAGTTGTGATTTGGATGTGGTTGTGGGAGGGGGTGGGTACAGCTGTTACCTCCACCGCCATCTTGTTTTCTCCTGTTCAATTTTAAATATCATTCCACAACAATTTTGTAATTCTCCTATTACAGAAAAGTCCACTCTGCCTTCTACTATCCCAAAAGTATAGTGTAGATTGCCGGATTAAAGGATGTGTAAATTACTGGATTAAAAAAGTATCCATGCAGTTATCAGAGGAAAATTTGTAGAGGCCCCTCACCGGTACTGCAGCTTTGTTCTGCCCATGGCTGTAGTCTGTCGTGAAGGGTAGATTACAGCAGGAGCCCTGCAACACGTTGGAGAAGATTGGCACAGCCCATGAGTGCGTCATTAGCATGATGAATGAGGCAGCAGAGCCCACGCCTTATCATTGACATTTATGTGCCTCTACTTTTTGCATTTGGAACACACAAGGATGCTTCAGAACCACCCACACAATACTTCTTTGATGACTATGTCTGGAACAATGAAAACATCTGCACTGATCTTGCCTTGGGCTTTGTGTGTATGAACAATTATGACTACATTCTGGGATTGAGAGGCTATATGGCAAATTGTCCCTTATTGATTTTGGGAGGTATTAAAAGCACACCTAGCTATGAAATTTACTCTCTGAACCTGTTGTGGAAAAGACAGGAATACTTCATAAAAGCTCACTTACAGACTTCCCTTTCTCTGGAGGAAATAAAAAATAAAAAAATAAAGAAATAAAGAACTTTGGTAGAAAACATGTTGATTGATTAATGTGCTATTTCTAGAGAAAGAAACTAGCAAAATAGCCTTCAATTTGAGAGCTGGTCAGTTCCATTGGTTGAGTATGATGTCAGGATGTCCAAGGGACACCTACAAAGGATGTTAAGTGTGCAGGGAACCCAGGGGGCATACAGGTAGCCAAAGGACAGATTCCACCTACACTTAGGAACAGCATGGTTTTTCTATATGGGTTGGACAAACCATTCATTAGCATAAACATGGCGAACCCTGGAATACCTTCAGCCCTAGCAGAAGTCTAAGAAGCAGAAGTTAGTTAACTCATAATCCATACCTTATGGTGTACACGGGAGGTTCACAAAGAAGCCCATGTGCTTTTTCATGCATAGCTTTGTGGGATATGTGCTCATTTATGAAGAAATTAAATTGGATAGTTGCCGCCTCCTCAAGGGTGATGAGGTCCTAAAGGAATGATTCTCACTAATCAAGCCATTAATAGGCAGATTTTCAAAATAATTTGGCGGAATGACTTAATGATAATTCATACTCGCCCGGCTGGGCGTGGCTCAGCGGTTGAGCATCGACCTAGGATCTAGGCGATCGGGGTTCGATTCCCAGTCAGGGCACATGCCCGGGTTGTGGGCTCGATCAATGACTCTCATCATTGATGTTTCTATCTCTCTCTCCCTCTCCCTTCCTCTCTCTTAAATCAATAAAGGTATATTTAAAAAAAAAAAGAAAGAAAGAAAATAATTAAAAAAAAAAAATCATACTCATTGAGTATTTGGTATGTGACTGGGACAATGAAAAATTCTTTACATGATTTATCGCATTTATACTTCATAATAATTTGAGATATGCTATGAGGTACTATTTTCTCCCCACATTTTAGATAAGGAAATGAAGCCTCAGCCAGAGGAAGTAATCTACAGGAGCTTAAAGGACAGATTTATGTGACTCCAAAGACATTATGACATTTATCATAATGATAATAGAAGGCCGAGCCCCTTACTCAAGTAACTAGGCAGAATATGGGGAGGGGATAAGGAAGAAGGCCTATAACCAGAAAACACAAGTCTCTCTTTTTCTGTCTATGACTCAGCTGCAGCTGTGACTCATAGAAGGTCACTCAGCAAGTTGGAAATGACCCTGGACTTGTATTAGAGCCAGCGTATGAGTGCTATAGCTCTCGTTGTTATCCCAAACTGACCTCTCTCACCAACCACTCCCTCAAAGTTAAACAATCTTCAGTCTTCCACTCCTACCTTCTCTCAGATAAATGTGATCAAAGACAACAAATAAGGTGCCTGACGTGCTATTTGGAGGGTGGGGAGGGCAGAGATGGGTTCTGAGACACAAAGGAGGTTGACAAAGAAGCAATTTCCAGGGTCTAGGAATTGGACAGCATCCCAGCATTTGTGTGGTTGGTGAGAATGGGGACTCTGGCCCTTTTGATGGGGTTGATGTTGACCAGGTGATAGGCTTTCCTCCCACAAGTCACTGAGAAAATAAAATGCATCTCTCTCTCTCTCTCTCTCTCTCTTTCCTTTTCATTGTATGGCCTAGACTGGAAACAAATTTCTCTACTTCAAACCCTGTTCTCATCAGCAGGTGCAAAATAAAATAGCTGCCTTATGTAATGCTCTGCAATTTCCCACATTAAATGAAAGTATGTTGATTAATCTATTTACATCTGGTTTGCAGAATTGGTGCTGAGATAAAAGAAACTAATGGTGGGTATTCATTTCCAGCAGTCTCTGTAGTAATCATCAATTTTCTACCTGATGCTTGCAGGCATAGATAGGAATTTACGGTTGTTGTCATAAGCTGTGGAATGAGGGATAATGGGGACTGCAAGGGTTGTATCTACAGTGTAGTTTAGCCCATTATGACCTTGGTAAACCTTCAGATTCCCAGGCCTAGGTTTTTTGTTTTTTAGTGTTTGTTGTTTCTTTTTTGATATCTGCCAGCATGCCCATCCTGGTCTTCCTGTGTTTTCTTACCCACACATTGCTTTACTCTCAAATACAGCTGGCTCATCTCTCCCATCCTCCCCCCCAAAAAGGCCTGCCCACTCTTCTCAGGGTGGCAGACTAGCAGGAATCACCCAGTCTGAGTAGCACCAGGCTTTTCAGACTTAAGCCTTAGGTTTTCTGTTTTCTCAGGTTTTGTCCTTCCACTCCTCAGGGAACCCTCATCATCCTGAAGACATATACACAACATATATACTCTCAACCCCCACTCCCCACCACCAATTGAAGGCTGTAGGGAAAGCGAAAACACTTAGGCTTTCTCGCCACCTTCTCACGGCAGAAGGCTGCAGTTATGTAAACATGATATAGCATAGTCATAACAGATGCTGTGCTGGTTGACTAATGTCTGACCCATCTTTGGCTGAGAGCCACTATTGTCTTGGGTCCTGTAAGACTGGCCCAGGACTTTCAGAGGTGCGGGTTTGTGGTTTGTCCCTCAGGGTTCTGGTCTGTCCTCCACGGTGCAGGTTTGTCTCCCGTGTATGCCGAGCTGGCCGCCACCAAGAGAGAGTGTAGGTTTGTCTATCTTGTACATTTGGCCTGCCCAGGCCAAATAAAGAAAATGTCTCATCTTCCTTTGGCACCATGGTCTTCTTCATATTGTCCCTGGATCTAGAGTGAACCTCCCTGGCCCTGAGTGGCCACGACGCTTGGTGCAGTCCTCTGCATTACAAAGGCCCTCGTAATGAAAGGCAGTATGAGCTTCAGACATTTGTAAATACCCACTTGTCTCCTCCTTGATGAGCGGGCTGTAACTTTCACTTATTCCAGTTATATAACCATTGGTCAGACAATTCCCATAAGGCTCTTCTCTGACCTAGCTGCACCTCAGAATTTAATGATTTCATAGGTTACAAGAGGTGTGGCTGCCAGGTTTAGAAACCTTTGCTTTACTGGCCTTTATTTTTTACCCTAATAAAAAAGTTAAAACAAAGTCAAATAACTATTCCATGAGGGATTGAGTAAATTTAAGTATAATGTGCTCTTTCACACTGGGGAAAGCTTGAAAGCCTTCTACCTCAGACAAATTAAATTGTCTCCTGGGTTTTGTTTTGTATGGTATTTTGACATTTTCAATTAAATAATCCTATTGGGTTTCCAAAAAAAAGGGAATTACCTCTTAGTTGTGCATGCTGTTGTTAAAGGACTAACTTCATTGTCATGCTGACACTCCACAGGCTGGAATGAAGTGGAGGAGAATGGAGAGTTAATAAGGAATGGCAAAGGAAGAGTTGGTGGTACCAGAAGTCAGGCAAGTCTGAGGTCACATTAAAAAAATGATCAGCTAAGAGCTATGCTCTAGGTCCAAGGGGTGAGGCCATAAAAGCCCTGAATCCTTTGCTTGGGAGAATAGTGAGCAGAGTTAGGTGTCTGGGCAACCAGAAGTCAGGTCCCAAGCAGGTGGCTGAGGGACAACATAAGTCCCTAAGAGCAAAAATTGAACTTGGAGCTGAACAACTGCCTTCTGATAAAAGATTGTGAGCCTAGATGCCTCCTGCCCAGGAGTGGTGGCACCAAGGAGTAGGTTGGGGGAGCTATCTCTTAAAGTTGTCCTCAAATAAAAAATAATAAAATCCTTCTTTGACAAGGACAACTTATATTTTTTAATATTAAGTCAAAAGTGAAAAAAAAAGGCATAAAGATGTTTGCTATTTTTGCTCTTCTACCACATGCCATCTAAATAGAAATAGCGTGCTTGCTATGTTAACTCACCTTCAAGATAGCTCCCTGGCCACACACAGTAGCCCTTATTCTTGACCCATCTTTCCCCCTGCCCCACTAGTAACAATTTGCTGTCCTTAATAGATATATAGATATTCTTCCTAATAGATATTACAGAGGTGCCACTGTTTCCCAGAATGACCCTTGGTTTCCAAGTAACAAAGAATAAAAGTTGACACAATAGTAATATGGTATTATCATTATCTACAAGTCTTCATGACTGAGAGCAAAAAGGCCTGGGATGGGGTGGAGAGAGACACATTTTAAGGCAGCTTTAATTCCCAAGAGAGCTCAGATGGAGTAGGACTCACAGAGGTACCTTACTCCCAAAAGCTCCACTTAAGGCTGAGCAATGTATGTGGAGGCCAGTGGCTTAGCCAAAGCATTGGCCAAAGATGAGGAACAAAAAAGAAGGACCAAAAGAAAAAAAAAAGAAGGAAAAAACCCCCAGAAAAACGAGAAGGAGGAGGAGAAGGAGGAGAAAGAAAGAGGGAAGGAAAAAGAAAAAAAAACACCTCAGATGAGGTACTCCTCTTGCCAGCATCTCTGATGGCTAGAGCACTGTTCAAAACTGCCTGGCTACTGAGAACCCTGAGGCCTTCATGATCCAATTTTAAATGTTTTTGACACCTGGTAACATTTGCAGTTGAGTTACTCTCAGGATACAGGTGTAGACCTGAATCATAGCAGTTGGTGGCCTTAATTATAAGCCACAGAAACCATCTCTAAGTGATTTAGGGAGAAAATGCATTTATTTAAAGGTTTTTGGTAGCTCACAGTGTTTCTAGTAGAGCTAGGGAACCTAGCCCACGTCTATGCAAGCCAGAACAATGACCATCACATTGCATTACTAGCTTGATCAGAATACTACTACAGTTGCCACCAATGTGCACTAGACATGGCAGCATGCCCCCTAAAACTCTCGCTATTAAACCAGGAACTTTATCTTGATGCAACCATTGCTCTGCTAGAGAAGCTCTGCCTCCCACCAACATTAATCAATGGGGACTTCCCAAATAAGGGAAAGGCATTTAGAGTCTGGGACATAAAAAAGAAGAACTGTATTAATTTGCTAGAGCTGCCATAACAAATAACACAGGTTGGGTGGCTTAAACAGCATAAATCTATTTTCTCACAGTTCTGGAGGCTAGAACTTCAAGATCAAGGTGTGGTAGGTCTGGTTTCTCTTGATGCCTCTCTCCTTGCCTTGCAGATGGTCACTCTCTCATTGTGTCCTCATGTGGCTTTTTCCCTTCTTATAAGGACACCAGTCATATGGGATTGGGGTCCACCTTAATGACCTCATTTAAACTTAATTACCTCCTTGAAGGCCATATTTTCAGGTACAGTCACATTCTGAGGTACTGGGCTTGAAGAGATCAGGGCTTCAACATATGGATTTTGCAGGGAACACAATGCAGCCCACAACAGGGACAAATGTTTATTTCCCCGTTTGCCTTGGGTACTACTGACTTGGGATGGCTTCCTACTCTATTCCCTCTACCCTTCTAAGGTCAAACCAGGCTAACTCCCCCCCCCCCCAATGTTATCTAATACCAGCTAGTCCTTCTTCTCTATCAGTCCTCTATTGAAACCCCAGCATGCTTTGTGGCTGCACTTACCCAAATTAAAACATCTGGAGTTCTTAAACCTCCTGATCTGATATTTTTCTAGATGAAATATTGGAGTTCAAATTGATTCATCTAATGTAGCTAGTTCTGGTACAAGTAGCAACTCATGTCCCAAGGACCAGATGGGTGGAGATATCTAGAAACATTTGACTATCATGTTCCCCAAGCTAAGCTCTGGAGAAAATGATATAGAATGTGGTCCCACCACCCTTAAAAATATCCTATATACCACTCTTAATCTAAAAAGGCTATGTGTAGATGTAATGTTTTCACTATCAGAAACATACTGCTTTGGTTTTGCCATGTAGTTTTAGGTCAATGCAAAGTGTTACCTCAAGAGTTCATCTATCTAGCTCTCATTCAGAAATTTTTCATAATCCTGTTTTGTAAATTGATAGTCATTAATTTTTTCCTAATAAATGGCTGTTAGTAGAAGTGACCTAACTAAAATTCTGTTTGAAAAGAGTAAAACGAAGTTGTTTTGTTTATGGGCCCCCACATATACATCTCTGGCCTCAATCTGATGACCTCTTTTCTTTAGCCAAATAGAATGTTCTGTTCTTTAGCCTCACAGCTAAGGGAAGAGAGGGGAGGGAAGAGATGTAATGTTACTCTTCACAAAGCAGTGGTTTTGAATGGTGGAAACCAATGAAGGATAAAAGGATAGTCAGAACTAGACTTTTAAAATATATATATAAAAAATAAAATAAAATACATTAGCATCGCTTCCTGAGTTGTGGGTTTTGTTTTGTTTTTGTGTTTGCAAAGCTGAAATCTATGTGAAATGTGATCAAAATGCAAATGTATATTGGGAAGCCCTAATGAAACTCTTTTGGGGAATAAGGCAAAGTCCATTTGCAGGAGATGCTAGAAACTGTCCAAGGATGACCAGGCAGGTGGTGTTCAGAGATTACTGGGGAAAAAGGGAAGCTGAGGCCAAAAGAACAGAACAGTGTAATGCAAGGCTCAAGAAAGAATAAGAGTTGAAAGAGCAAAAGAGGAAAACCCAGAGGAAATATGGCTATGGATCCAAGATGAGAGAGATCAAGTGTAGTGAGGCAAGGACAGAGACAACTAGATGAATAAAACAGGGAACAAAACTGGAAGTGAATGTCCAATTGGCTTTAGTATGGACTCTAGAGTCAGAGAAAGACTGTTGCCAAGAAGGGCCCAGGTCAGAAGCCAGAGAGCAAATAAGATGGTTCATGAATACATGTCAGGAGGTCGAAGAGCCCCCCAATATATGTGCCCATGTATATGGCCTTTAGCTGACTCTCAAAAGCAGATCAAATTATACACATTTTCTGTTTATGCAGAATGGCCCCACAGAGATTCAATGGCTATTTACATTTTCTTGTTTGCTGAGTCAATTCTAGGCTATAGCCCAATAGCCATCACTCCAGGGAAACTAAGGCAGAGGGAGGTGTTGGGGGCAGTCCTCAAACTTGTCAGACTGGAAGAGTTGGGAGTTTGGATCAATTCAAAATTTAGCATGTTTTCCTGATGTGCTGAACCACAACCAAATCACTGAAACATTAAGGAGCTCTCATGTTAACCTTGGTATCCTCAAACAATTATGTCTTGGAACTTCCTATTCAAGATTGCAGATGTTAGTGCGTAGAGAGTTCTTATACATAGAATCCATGAATGAGCTTCATTGATTCAGAGAAGGTCTGTAAACTGTATGCAATGTGTATTAAGAATTGTGTGTGTGTGCCTTTTTCTAGAAAGCAGATGCATAATGTTCCATGTTTCTGTGTGACACAATAATGGTGATAACCTCCACCAGTTTTTTAAGTTCTTTAGATTCCACATATAAGCGAGATCATGTGATATTTGTCTTTCTCTGCCTGGCTTATTTCACTTAGCATAATATTCTCCAGGTCCATCCATACTGTCCCAAAGGGTATGAGATTATATACACATCCCAAGGACATGGACAATGGTGGGGAGAGGGACTGGGGAGGGGGAAGGAACGGGGTGGAATGGGTCATTGGGGAGAAAAAAGGACATCTGTAATATTTTAAACAAAAATAAAATTAAAACAAAAAATAATGGTGATAACCACTAAGACACAACGATAAAAAAGAACAATGAACTAAGGTTAAACTATATACTCAGATGACCAAAAAGTCAGGACAAGGTTGTCTTGGCCTGGAAGGATTTTCAAGCTTGTGCTACCCTCTGGAAGCTACAGTGAAGCATCAGAGCTGTGAAACTGAGTGGCACTGATGGTACTTGTGAGGGGCCCTCTGCTGTCGGGAGCCTTCTGTCAGGGTAGAACTTGGATGGGCAGCTAGGAAAGCTGTTTGATGAAAGCCTTGCATTCATGAAGGGCCTCAGTGTTTGAGGTTATCTCACAACAAGGCTACTTTTCATAGATTCACAGAGTTTCACCGATAAGTCTGTACAGACAATATTTGTTGTACAACTTAAAGCTTGTGTTCCATTTGCAGACCACACTGCATATAGTGCAGTACAAGTTAATTTTTATATAAATCCTGGATTTATCTTGTGAATAGCAAACCCATACTGTGTTAAACTGCTCTGCAATTAAATATATGAAAGTGTCACCACTAATTTTCTAATCTTATCTTTGGCATTTGTTTTTGTTTGTTTTAATACATTGGAAGGATCATAAAATGAAAATGGTCTGAGACTTTCTCAGCTTCTGTGATTTTTCTCACTTAATAACAGTCAAGTTCAGCCATACATCTGAGTCCCTAGGTGTGACATCCTGCAATGAATAGGGAGAGAAAACAGGCTGGCCAGAGAGAGCAAGGGATGAGTCCAAGCTGAGCAGAGCCATAGGAAGGGCCGTGAGGACAGCTTTGATGGAATAAAGCTCCCTGCCACGGTGAGAAGTGAGTGCTCCGGGAGCTGACTACCTGGATTCATATAGCCCTCCACTGTTGATTGTTCTGTGCCTTTGAGCAGGGTCCTTAACCTCTCTGAGCCACAGTTTTGTCTATAAAATGGGGATGATAATGGTACTTGCCTTATAGGACTGCTGTGAGTGTTAAAAGAGCATTTTGCCTGGTACACAGTAAGCTCAATATATATTAGCTGCTGTGATAATAATAATAATAATTAGTAGTAGTAATAGTAGTAGTATTTATCCTTGTGTGGTGGTGGTAAAAGGCGACCTCTCTATTTGGGAGTTTCTGGGCTGGGGACTTGCAAATCCATTTTCTTATGATTTTAGTGGGATGAATGATGAAGGGTCAACAGCTTCATTCCACTGAAATCCTAGACAGGGGGAATAGTTTCAGTTTTGTGGTTTGAAGGGGGTGGATGTGGAGTGATGACAACCAAAACCAGAGGAAATAGTTGTCTATTATGTACATTTCAACAGCCTCTGCAGAGGCTGGCCCAAAAAATCTTTTAAAATCATACCATCACGGTGTCTCCAGAAGATTTCTGTTAAAGTACAAATTATCTAAGAGCCAAACCCCTAAATCTGGACTGCTAGCACTTCACATGTGCACATGAATTCATTGTAGGTAAGCTTAGAGACCGAGAAAGAAGAAAGACTGAGTCAGTGGTGTGACCCGTACTGATAAAAATGTAGTAATCAGTTTTCTGGGAGGGGAGTCCTGATTTCTAGCGTGGTGTAAATACTCCCACCATGGCTGATCTCGGCTACCGACCTGACATCACTGAATGTGGACTTGGAAAGAGATGCCCAGCAGCATACCATTATACATTTCCCCCTCATGGATGCAGTAGATCTAAATAACTTCAAGAGCATTGATAAGAGTAAAAAATAGTCCAATAATTAGAAAGTGACAAGCTTTGAGTATTTATTACTTTGTTTTTAATGTAATTTATTTAATTGTAAGTTTACATCATATATTTTTAAATAATGGTTAAGTTTAACAACAAATTTCTGAAATCTTAACAATTGGCTTTCATTAGCCAGTGTGAGCCAGCTCCCGCACATCATGGCCAGGGCCCTGGTTTATATTTGGTAGATCAAGGTGAGGACATTGATCTGGGTTCATTGTCCCAAAGCCTTCAAATCTTATAAATCACAAGCCCCTACTCCAGTCCTGTCAGATACTTTCTTTCCCCACTCCACCCCTGCCTTCCCCATTTCTTTGTGTGTTTCCTTAAGTAATTTTTAATTTTCCAATTACAGTTGATATACAATATTATATTAGTTTCAGGTGCGCAACCCAGTGATTAGACATTTATATAACATGTGAAATGATTCTCCCTGATATTTCCAGTACCCACCTGGCTCCATACACAGTTATTAGAATATTATTGACTATATTCCCTATGCTGTGCTTTACATCCCCATAACTATTCTGTAACTACCAATCTGTACTTCTTCTTTTTAAAAACATATATTTTTATTGATTTCAGAGAGAGTAAGGGAGAGGAAGAGATAGAGATAGAAACATCAATGATGAGAGAGTCATGGATCGGCTGCCTCCTGCAAGCCCCCTGCTGGGGATCCAGCCCACAACCCAAGCATGTGCCCTGAGTCAAAAACTCAGTCTCCTGGACCATAGGTTGATGCTCAACCGCTGAGCCACACAGGCTGGGCCCAATCTGTACTTCTTAACCCTTTCAGTTTTTTCACCCATCCTCCCTCCCTGGCTTCCACCTGGCAACCATCAGCATGTTCTCTGTATCTATGATAAATGGATAAAGAAAAAATTGGTGCATATATACAATGGAATATGACTCAATCATGTAAAAGAATACAATCTTGCCATCTGCAACAACATGAATAGACCCAGAGGGTATTATGCTAAGTGAAATAAGTCAGGCAGAGAAAGACAAATGCCATATGATTTCACTTATATGTGGAATCTAAAAATCAAAATAAGTGAACAAGCAGAACAGAAACAGACCGGCTTCCCCATTTCTGAACATTCTACTCCTCAAAATATGTCCAAACCACCAATCCCCACTCTTCTTTCTCTGGTCCAAACAGTAAGGCATCTCCTGGTCTCAGCACCAGGAGTCAGGCTGTGCCGAGAGGACTCACATGGCGGTTACTTGATGAACCTGACTTGACCAGCAGGCTGGATTCTCATACATTTGCCCTCTCCCTGGGTCCCAGAGACTGACTGGTTGTTTCCATCAGGATAAAACAAGCATGTGAGAAATCAGGCCCTGTTTTCCTGTCAGGGACTGCCATGCCTTGAGTCCTGTGCTCTGCAAAGCTGAACTGCTCACAATATTCCCTAGGTCTGGATAGGGCTCTCTCTGTGGACCACCAGATTTTTTCATGTGTTGCTTCTGCCTGGCACGTCCTTCAAACCCTCTCTAGTCTTCTCACCCTTCAGGATTCAGATCCTGTACTACCTCCTTCAGGAAGCCTTCCTTGAACACTTTCCCAAGTAAGATTAAGTGCTTTTCCTTTTTAAAAACATGTTTTATTGATTTTTTAGAGAGATAGGAAGAGAGAGGCATTGATAGATAAAAACATCAATGATGAGAGTAATTGATCGGCTGCTTCCTGCACACCCCCTCACTGGAGATCAGCCCGCAACCCGGGCATGTGCCCTGACTGGGAATTGAACCATGACCTCCTGGTTCATGGGCCAATGTTCAACCACACTGGCCAGGCAAGGTTGAATATGTCTTTATGACCTGCTGGAGAGGGCCATATTTTGACAAATCAAAATCATCTGGGATCTAGCAGATGACTAATGGTTAAGAAGTTAGCACTATTGATAAGTCTCAGCTCATATACTCCTTGCAACAATCTTATAGGGTAGATATTCTTATTACTATCATTTTATGCCTGTGGAAACTGAGACATAGAGACCTGAAGAAACTTCTTTAAGGTCACCTAGGGAGTAAGTGTTGGGGGCAAGATTCTAACCTAAATAGTTTGACTCTAAAGACGGTGTTCTCAACCAAGACACTTTACTAATATTTGATCAATGAATTAATGTAGTGGAAAGCACTGTGGGTTGCAGGGCTGTCTGTACTGGATCAGGATCCCCAAATCTAATTTTCTTCCTTGCTGGGATGTGTAGATCACCTGAATGATTGGGAGTGGAGGGGTGTCAGAGCTGACAGATGTGATTCTCAAGGACTTCTCTTGCCCAGCCTAAAGTAGCCTACCTCAGAGCCATCAAACCCAAACTTCTGTGGAGAGGGTGAAGTTTGTCCCAAGCAGCAGGCTGTGTGAGAGAAAACCTCCTTGAACAGAGAAGCAATTTACATAGAAAAGGGGTGGGGTAAGGGGAGTCAGAGAAAGTAATCCCCAAGGAGGCTTTTCCAAATAGGCTGCTGCCACTTTAACAATAATTGGTCCTCCCAATGAGACCCCCATTTCTAAGACACCCCCCATTAGAACATTCATGCAGTGAGGAGGAGAAGCTATGAGCTCTCCCTAGTGTGTAGAGTGTGCATCAAATATTAGGCTCTGTGTTGGTCACTACTTCATGGAATACCCTAGGACATCGTTGTGCAACTACAGTTCACTTATCTGAAAAATGGGAGAACAATACCAGCCAAAAGCAGGAAGTTGGGCTCAATGACTTCTTAAGGCCTTTTCCAGCTCTGGGATGTATGACTCTAGAACTACAGGGTTGCAGCATTCTAATGTTCTCATACACTTTACCCTTTGAGTCTTCAAATCTATACTCCAAATTTTTTCAGTAACATAAGAATATTCAAAGCAGCCACAGAGGTGGGTCAGGGGAAGAGTGAGCTGGGCAAGCTGTGTTGACAACCATGAGGCTCCTGAGTTTGTAGTCATTAGAGAGAGAAGCCCTCATGGAGGAGGGCTCCAAAGACCAAAGATGGGTAAGACCTTGGGGGACTAGAATGAGAAAGACTATGCACCTGAAACCTGTATAATTTTGTTAACCAGTGTCACCCCAATAATTCAGTAAAAAGGACAAAAATTAAAAAGAGTAAGTGGGCCCGGCCCGGCGTGGCTCAGCGGTTGAGCGTAGACCTAGGATCCAGGTGATCGGGGTTCGATTCCCGGGCAGAGCACATGCCGGGGTTGCGGGCTGCAGCCGATCAATGACTCTCATCATTGATGTTTCTATCTCTCCCTCTCCTTTCCTCTCTCTGAAATCAATAAAGATATATTTAAAAAAAATAAAAAAAATAAAAAAAAATAAAAAGAGTACGTGGTCATTGAAATCAGACTACCCAGGTTTTAATCTGCATGATCACAGGCAAGTAACAACCATCTTGCACTGCAGTTTACTCACCTACAACATGGGAATTGAGATCTATTTCATAGATTAATAGTGAGGAGCTAATGGGAAGCTAAATGCTATAAAAAGACACACAAAAAAAGCACCCAGAAAAGAGCTTGGCACAAAGTGAACATTCAATGAACATTAGCTGGGCCTTTGGCTGCCTAAGAGGGTACGAATATGACATATTTCCTGAAGACATGACTACAGTCTTGTTGTGAGCATTAAGTGGCATTCCCAATCGGGATGGAAGATCAAATCCAGTCAGTACAGGAAAAGGACGCATAGAGTCCTGCCCAGAAGGTAAAAAGGAAGCCGCTTTGGTTGTCATTAGCCATTTCAATCTTTCTCTGCCTCCTTCCTTCCTTCCAACTAGAACTCATCCCTGCAGACTGCCTAAATGGAAGGGCTTAACTCCATTTGTGGACATAATGCTCTCCTACCCCTAACTACTGGTCCTGTGATGAAAGTGCTCATTTGGGCTTGTAGGAGCACGTGGCCCTGAGAATGAAGTGCAGTTGCGTGCTAGGAGTAACTGTGGGCATCTTGATGGACCAAAGAGGTAGCAACTTCCCCTGTTGCGATGACTGTGTTGAATATTCCCATAATGCACCTCTAAAACCCAAGAGAAGCAAGATTTTTAGAGCAAAACTGGACTTACGATAAGTGGACTATTTCAGGACTTAATTTTGTTGCACTCATGGCATCCAGAAATTGTTGCTATTGACTTACTGGAAGGTAGGCAGTGTTCTGCAGGCAGGTTTAGAAGGGAACACTTCAATAAGCGGAGGAAAGGGTTTTTCAGGGCTTTCTAACACAACGACATTTGTTAGTCCATGTGTCTAACTGGACAGGAAACATGGATGGCCAGTCAACCTGAGCATAGGTTGAAATAGGAAAACCAGTAGTAGAAAACTGGAAAGGGTGGGGGAAGTGGGTTCAGAGATCTAGTCAGGGCTCTTTTACTTTCTGCCTTGACCAGGGCATGCCTCTGGCTGGGAAGTTTTTGCATCACCTGGAGGAAGCCAGTACTAGGGAGTATTGCCACCAGCCCCTTTCCATTCCACCTCAGCCTCTCCTGGGGGTGAAGAAATCAAACATAAGAGCAGAAGGGAAAGTTTAAATATCTGGAAGCTTGTGGGCCCAGGGCATTTTCCCTTCCCTTCCCTTGCTCCTATCTCATTTTGAGACTGGGACTTCTTTCTAGAGAGGCATCTTTGGCTGCAGAGAACTTACATTTGCCAAAGTGGATCCCAGAGGAGAGGAAACAGAAAGTGTTGGCTTTGGCTTTGCTCAAGGTCTAGGCGACAGCTGCAAACAAGACCTTCTTTTTAGATGATACAATCCAGTTCACCAGAGAGTTATGCCAGCATTCTGGGCAGGACTGCCTTGGAGGGAATATTGTGCCTTTGACCGGTGTACTCTATCTTATGAGAGCAGGAGTGTGGCAGACTGGGCACAGAAGGGCAACATCCAACAGAGCCAAGCATTCCCTCTGGGACCTAATTGGGCAGGAGTTCTGATTTTTCTCAATTACCCAAAGATCCTGTTACCAAGAACAAGGTCCAGCCCAAGTAGAATTTCTCTATCATTTCATTTTTTAAAATTTTCCCTTCCCATGTCATCTTTTTCTTCAGTGGTAAACTAGAACTTGTATAAAAGTCATCAGTGGAACATGACTAAAATGGGTCATGTCAGTAAGATGAGTTGTTGCTGAAGCTTTCTTGCTAGACTCAGTTTGGTCAGTATCATTCACTGTCACAGTCAATGTTACCAATTTTCTTGTCAAAAGGTTCACACTTTAGGCCTTAGCTTTAGCCCATTGTTAAGAAACTGATTGAAATAAAAGCGTGTAATTTGCTTTCATGAACAGTTTATAATGCCGAAGAAACAGAGTAGGTAGTGTGCTTTGCTTTAAGCAAACCCAATATATGAACAGGTTTACAAATAAACTGGGCATAGATTATCGGCAAAAAGCTTCAACATAATTCTTTAAACAACAAGTTTTTCTGGTATATTAAAAAAAACACACAATTAATTTATGGCCAGGTTTCCAGAACATGTCACATTAATCAGTTCACACCTTCCCCACAGTCACATACATAAGAGTGTGCTATCTCAGGTCCATTTCCTTGAAAGAGCTTCTGGTCAAAAGTATTACAACCAATAGGAACATGAACAAAATTGATGTTCCAGTAACTTTCCTTTCTATTCGGCTTCCAACAAAATGAGAATGTTTGGATAATTTTTGCCCTAAAGTACAGATGGAGCTGGGTTAGATACAAAATGAGACAATCGGAAACATTTTTTTAATGAACCAACAACTTTCACAGAGACTGTCTATATCACATTGTTATTACAACATAGATGAGCTGAAACTTTTCTTTGTACAGATTTGGAGGAAAGAAAACCCTAAAGAGAAATCAAGCACATAGAGGTAGTTGAATAGCAATATAGAGGAAAAACAGCATTATCTTAATTCCTCTTTCAGTTCATTACAGTATGAAAGTAAAATGGCTGCTCAACAAATAACTGGAATAACAAACAGACACGTTTGCCACTGTTTAAATGGCTTGCTTGATATTTTTTACTCCTGGCATTACTGAGAACTGCAGAAAGTGGTGAAACTAGTTTATTTAAGATAAGCCTATGATGCCACATTGACCTATTTGCTCTCCTTTTATTTTGTTGTTTATTGTTGTTGCTTTGACAATAGATGTATGTTAAAGAACTTTTAAAATGATGTATAAGATACAGCACTGCTTTGTAAACTTCTGTTTATCACATTTGCTGAGACAAATTTTTAAAAGGCTACAAAGTCATGAAGCAAAGCTTTAAAATGACACCAAGAACAGAGATTACAGGCACTTCTCTCTCAAGGTTAACTCAGCACATTTGCAAATACCCATTTGTTAGTGAAAATGTCATTCATTTCACCTCTGGATGTGTATAACCCAGATTATTAAATAGTTGAACATCAGGATCTATCATCCTAGGAGGAACTGAGTGCATACATTTTACATGGCTCCTTTTCCTTCTTCCTCTCTGCACTCAGGAAGGGCCACAAATTGTAACCCATGTAGCCGGCTGCTTTTCAGAATTCTTTGGTCATAAATCAAAACCTCGACCCCCCCAAAAAAATTCTGCTTGTAAAAAAAATTGAATATTCTGTTCATTACTAATTCGGGGGGGGGGGGGGGAAGGCCTCAATCCACGAGCTCAAGAATGCGCTGAAAAAATCTGTCCTTTTCCATTATTTTGGCTGCTTTCCATTTACATCTTTATTACACACTTCTGCTATGATTCTGCTTCAGTAAACTAGGATGGCTGCAGTCAGCATGTTGGGAACTCAAGGAATGAGTCCCTGAATAAAACTCCATCTTGGAAATAGAGTCTGCATGGGGCAACATAGTCCCCAATGGATTCCAGTCCATCAGCAGTATGCACTCTGTTGATAGTAAGAGACCTCTGGGTGCTGTGAACCAGCCTAAGGAGATCCACTGCTCCAATGGCCAGTCACAGGGGATTATCTGAGCTCAGATAATCAGGCAGAGATGGAAGTGCCACATGCATAGTGACTTAACTAGCCCCAGGGGGCTAGAAGCAGTCAGCCTTCAGAAAAGGCAAAAATTGTTGAAATAGTCAGTTCCCTGCCCCATCCCCCAAGTCAGGGGCATGTACACTTTTGTCCAAGTTGTCTACAGAAAATTAGTTTTATTGTTTCCATTTTACACATTTTGCTGGTTGTTAGCTAGCAGCAACAGTACAGTACAAAGCAGAAAGGCATAATGTCTGCTTGGTACTATATATATCTATATCTATATCTATACACACACACACACACACACACATATATACACACATACATACACACATACACAGAAAATAATCTACTAGAAAAAGACTGATTCCTGATAGACAGGAAAAGTAACCAAATAAATGACGCTGCCTACCAAGGAGAAATCTTGTCCTTCTGGCCTAGATTCAACTCTGTCTTTTCTCTGTATACTCTTCATTCTTAAGCTTTGCTGTAAAATCAATTCATAAGAAGTGAAAAGGGTCACATAAGTGATTACCCCGTTCAAGTACATCCCAAAGAAAGCCAAGGCTTAGCCTTGCATCCTGCCTCCCACCGCTACAAAAACAAAAGCTTGCTGTAAAACTACCCGAATGTGTATCTAGGCTACTGGGAGCAAAGTGCAATTCTGCCTCACCAAGATCTGCATTTGCTGGAGTTAAGTATTCACTCAACACAAAGCATTCTATGATGTGGCAGTTTATTTAAAAAATCAAACTTCCCTTTCTACCTAGATTAAGTAGAGATGTGCTGGGTAATTTAATTTTACTTAACCTGTAATGTCACACTGTGAGTTTCTGGGGTGCTTTTAAGTTGATTTGCATGCCTATTTAATACAATTATGTATAACACAAAATATTTAAAATGTTAAAAATTTGCAAAGTCCTGGGATCAAAAACAAGCTTGGCTACTTACTGGCTGTATTACTCAGGCAAAGTATTTAACATTACAGAGCCTCAGCTTTCTCATTCAGCAATATGGAGACAAATGATCTCACAGAGTGGATGTGAGAAATAAAATGATTTAACAGGTTCATGGATATGAAATCACCTGGTTCAGTGTATGGTACGTAGTAGGTTCACAATACATTTTTGTTGTGAAGAAAAAGAGAGAGCAGCAGCATAAAGAAATACCATGAACTAAGCATAAAAGTCATAGATTATAAAACTCACTCACCCTGGCATGGCCAAGATTTTCAATACATTTTGGAGAGCAGGGAGTGATGAGTTGGTTATTCTAATGGAGAAAGATCTTAAGGCTTCCATTTTTTCAGAAATTCTAGACTTGCAAATAATACTACTCTTTAGCTCTATTGAAATAAGAAAAATTTGCTGACACAGAATTCTCCTTATCTCTGACCCTTATTTGTTTTCCAGCCTTTTCACTTTCCCAAACAGACTTGACTCCAAAAGGAATTATCTGCAAAGCTTCAGGTTATGGCCTAAAACTCAGTGGTATGGATTCCACCAACTGAGTTTCAAGGAGTTAAAAATGGGTATTTTGTGTAACGGTAGCATTTTATGCAAATGTAGGCCCCTGATGAAATTCCATGACAAGGAATAATCTAATCACAGCTATTGTTTGTTGAGTGTCTTCTATATGCTAGGTCCTGTGCGAAGTGGTTTACATATATTATCTTATTTAATGTTTATAACAACCCTATATGTGGTATTTATCATTACTATGTGCCAGATGAGAAAACTGGGGCTCAGAAAAAAATGTTAAACCACAAAAGTAACACATCTAGCAAGTGGAGAAGCTTATGACCCTTTGTGTGTGTGTGTGGGGGGGTGTTACATTTACACTGAATAATAGGAAACTGTTATACTAGGACTGTGTTATGACCACATGGTTGTGTCCCAAGTCGGAGAGGCAGACTGTAATTTAACCCTTTGCGGTCGTTTGTCTACTCTCAGCCACCAAAGCTTTTTTACCGTTCCGGTCATATGTCTGCTCTCAGCCACCACAGCAAGGAACCGTATGAATCTTAACTCTATTCATTCATGTATCAGTTCATAATTTCTCTTGGTTATCCTTCATAATCTTGCATGTTATGTATCACTGCTCTTCCAATGGAAATTAATTCCGACCAGTATGACACCCATGTCCAAATTTAATACGACCGCAAAGGGTTAATGCTCCCGGAGTCTTGTAGAGTTTGCTTGGGCAGTAACCATGCCTATCCTTCCATTCTTCACTGGCCCAGTCTGGCTCCAAACATCAAACCTGGTAACATGATGCTCTGAAACCATAGTGTCCATTAAAAGTGCAGATCATCTCATTCTGCCTTTTCTGTTTCCAGCCACAGGTGGTGATGGAAGAAGCCAGAGTGACTACCTGAGGTACTAACCTCTCACCTTAACAGAGTGGACAGGCTTCAAGGAAATAACACACTACTGCTGTCCAGGATCTCAGGGTGTGGGAGGTGCTCATCTGTGTAAAGGTACAAATGGCACAATTCACTTCTTCCCTGCCCAAATCTCTTTTATTATAACGCTCCCATCCTCACGCTATTTTTCAGATTTGTCTGACACTAAAGGAATCACACTAGCTCTAAGCAAGCTAAACCAGGGCTCACTCTCACCTCCTTACCCACCATTCTTTCCCTATATTGAAATCTTTGGCCCACTGCAACTGGGAGAAAAGGCAGTGGTTAGATAAAAGAATGGATTAACTTTCTGGTTCCTTTAAAAAGGTTTAAAAACCAGTATGAGAGTTTGGGTTATTTTTTAAAAAAGCATTCGACCAGCTTCTCTACACTTTACTTAATGAACAGTCCTTCACCAATGTTTCCACACATGCTGGCCAGGCTGTGATGCTCAGAACTCCGAGAAGGGGTACGGAAGCTGGTTGGGTCTAGCTGTGATGTGTCAAACTGAAAACCATTCCCTCTGAAGTGTTCAGTATTAGCTTACCTAAAAATCTCATTCCTAACTGAACTGGGAAGAAATCCGAAACACTTAGAATTAGATTGCTGAGATAAATGTCTATAACAGACTATAATAAAGGACACTCCTCTGATTCATCGCTTCGTTCCACAAAATTAATTCCTTCAGCTTCGCTCTGTATAACACATAGAAAATGGGTTGTTTTACTTTATCCTGGCTTATTCCACAATCTATGCCAAATCCCTTAAGTATTTTATATTGTTGAATTCAAGCTGAAAACAAAATGGAATCTGTGAAGATAAATGATCTTAGCACAATTCTGAATTCCTTGGAGCATCCAATTGGACAAAAATGGTTCAAGAACTGGGATCAAATGTAGTAAAAAAAATGGTTAAAGCAAAAATGGCACATTATTACTTCCCTCTAGTTACATGGTTAACTACATCAATAAATAAAGCAACCTAATTCAGTAACGTACACTTACATAGTTATCAACATACATGTAGAAAAAAAGGATACAGTAGTGCAAAAAATAAATTATTAAAACAGAAAGGAGTATAAATATTATTTTACACAATGCTTTATAAAACCTGAACTATTTGGAATAAGACCTCAAGTCAGTGAAATAATGCAGCAACATCATTAGTATCTTTGCTTCACATTTCAATCACACAGTCATTCAGCGATGAAAGAAAGAGAATTAAAGCAAAACCACTTTAAACTTTCAGAAAATTTTATGTTAAAAGCAAATTTGTTCTGGCCTGTCAAACATCTCTGCTGTGCCTATAGTTGTGTAGCATGTCAAGAAGTATTTTAACACAGTTTCTAACAGGTCACATTCTTTGGTCTTTTTACTCAATTTCTCTCTGTAATCAACAGTAGGGTAATGCCTCCGATACTTCCTTCTGTTAAGATGTTATTGCAATTAGATATATTTACAAGATGACTCCCCTAGGCAGTGGGGAGGGTGGTTGCTCCTCTTCATCAATCCCCTCTCACTAGTTTTGGTTTCTGGAAATAAAGGCCAGGATTCGCCGAATACCGTTCAATCTATCCTTTAAGGACCTCATCGCTAGGAACGGGAGCTGAGCTCGGCTTTCCAGGGGAAGAACCGCTAATGTCCACCAGCACCAGGCTGGACCATTAGGGTTAATCTGCAACAGAGAAACAAAATGGGTTCATGCTACTCTCACAGGAAGTGATATCAGTGTGTGCAGGTTTCTAAAGTAGCAAGGTCAATATCTCAGGTGAAACTGTGTGTGTGGCAGAGACTGATAATTGCCCCTGTATCTATTTCCCCTTATCTTAACTGGGTATATAGCCACCCAGAAGATTATATTCCTGAGCCTCCCTTGCAGCTAGGTGAGGCCAGGAGACAAAGTTTTGGCTAATGAGATGTAAAGGGAAGTGATATGTGCCCTCTTCCTTCCTCTTTCTCTCTCTTTCCCCTAGCTAGAACGTGGACATGATGATCAGGAGGACCAGGGCAACATTCAAAGGATGGTAGAGCTTTGTGAGGAAGAAACCTGGGTCTATGAATGATCTCATGGAACAAAGCTGCCCTAGCCCTCCAGGACACATATGCCCGCTATCTTGTTTAAAGCTAGTTATTTTTGGTAGTTGTTAAAGGAAGCAAATCAATATCCTAAAAGATTCACTATACTTCCTACCTAGCCAGTGTGATTTTACGAGCTGGAATATACACTACTCTGTCTCTTCCACTTCTAAGATTCTACTTAAGGTCCTCCGGACTGATGCATACAACTTGTGGGCCTTCAATTCCCCATGTCCCCTTAGGCTTTTCATGTCTCTTAACTCCCCCTTCATTTCCCTGCTGCTGGCTGAAGACACTATAGTCCCCATATGCTATGTCACTATATAGGGCCACAGCTAGCTTTTCCTCTGAAACTAAGCCTATGATGCACAGCCCCAAAGCCCAGCAGTCCCACTTTGCAAAAATTCCAATTAGAAAACACATTCACATGAGAAATGTATTCCAGCCTCAGGTTTCCTTTCACCAAAGAGCTTTCTTATCCCACACAAATCCTTCACCAAAATTATATTTGTCAGCAACTGCCCAGGCACACATTTTAAACATTGGTGACTTATTTCCTACTAAGCCTGAAATGAGCTTTCTGCCCCCAATTTCTTAAAGGTTGGTTTTAGGTCTATAGGGAACCACATTCTGGTCAAACCACCTACACATGTGATTATTTGCCTCCAAATTGGTTCACTTAATTCTTCCCCAAACCTCAGTGCCCTCCTGGCTTCCCTGTGTCTCCAGCTTCATCTGGGTTCATTTTTATCCCTCACTGCAGTCTACAATATGTTCTCCCCCCTGTTATCAGTCTTGAATATTAGATTGACATATTCTGAACTTTCTTTCCCAGGCTGATTAATGAAGATATTTAAGCTGATGTTAATATCTGTGGCTATTTCTAAGAAGCCTCCTCCCGAAGCTTAGAACATTCTTATTAATGGAACCACGGGGGCTGCAGCATTGAATGGATCAAACTGGATGGAATTTCGGCTTTTTGTCTGCTTGTTTGCTAGTGCTGCTGCTACCATGGCAACATGATAACAGTCCTAATAAGAAAGGAAATGAAACCCCAAATTTCGGCTTTGTGTCACTGAGCCCTTATGAATCATTCTGTGGCATCTGTGTTTTTTCTTGTGGAAGATGCTGTTACCGCTGCTGATCACTATCTTCTGCCTGACTGGGGGAGAGTGCTTTCCAGAAGGTGAAGGGGAACATTAAGCTCGATCATGAGCTTGCTCAGGGTTCTGCAGTAGTCCTGAGTCATAGTGGCGCAGAGCCAGGAGCTGGGTTATTGGGAAGCACTACTTGGCCCTCTCCCCTTCAACATTCATGACGCTTTTGCATGAGGAAAGGCAGCCACCTTTGTGGTCTGGAGAGAGCAAGACATTTCAGCCCAGTAGGAACAGACTGGTGTTTTAAAGCCTCAGAATGCAAGAGGAAGAGACTTTAGAGATCTCTTCGTCTACCTGCCTTAATTCAAAGATGGGAGAAAAGCGCAAAAAGGGGAAGGAACTTACCCAAGGTCATACAGCTAGAGAGGTAAGCAGGACTCATCTTTTGGCAGAGAAGTCGGAATATATATATTCTATTTTACTATTGTGACAGGGTCAGGAATAAGTGTGAGTAAAGAATCCAGGAAGTTCTGGAGGTGGTGAGGTAGGAGAGCCAGCTCAGAACGTGGGAAAACTGATTGTGGGGAAATATTTGGCGAGGATATCTCCAGCCTTGTCCTAGAAAGAGAGTGTCCTCTGATTTATACCAGGCAAGCAAAGCTTGCTCAAACTTAACTATCTCCACTTTCCTGGAGAGTTTCTGATCTACAGCTTGATCTTTCAAAGGGACCTGTCCCCCTAGGAAATAGACTGACCCAGTAGAACCCAATGAACTGCTTTTTAGTATAACTCAGCCAATGGCCAATGGCAAATTTAACTATTGGATCAGTTTGCTCAGGTCCTGCTCACCCGGACGACAATGACAAGGGTCTAGACGTTCAGGATTAAACATGGAGGGACCCAGGAGTGAAAAGTTTCTGTGGTCTTGTAGTTGGAATCCTTTAAGGTAGCTGGCCCTATTTCCTAGTTCCTGTAGCAATGGGGGAGAAAATTATGAAGCTCCTTGGAAGCAGGAGCCTTTGGTCTCAGCTCCCAGGATACCCTTTCTCTTAAGCCTGGCCTTTGTATGAATCTTATCACCCTAACACATGACCACAGTGTGAATCTGGACTGTCGATGGTGTCTGTGTTCCCATCTCTCACCTGACTTATCTCTCAAAACCTGTCTTGGATCCAAGTTCCTACTGCTGTGCTTTAGTTCCTCCAGTTCTGACCTGGAGTCCTTTTCCTCTTACCCTGATGCCCATTGCCCAGCCACACAATACCAGATCAGATCCATCTTGCTCTCTGCATTTGATTTACTAGATGACCACACATCCATATAATCACAAACCCTAGGCTCTCTTGTCTGCTGCGGGCAACCAATTACAAAGAGACATTTTATATACCTGGGGATCCGCATCTTTTTCTGGCATTGGACCAAAGTGATTGACTATCCGATTCTTCAGAGATGATTTGAGCGAATGAAACCACAATGATGCTTGCTCATAGACACAGTTATGTAAGCCCATGAGCTCAGCACAATCCTCTCCTTCAACCTGAAATATAAAAGTGAAGTGAAACGTTCTGTACCTTCTCCGTCACCCTTAGACCCACTGTTGGTACCTGACTCTCTGAGCATCCATCCTGTCCCCCTATGGGAAGGCTCACCCACCTAGCTTTCTTTTGTGTGGTATATGAAAGGCTCCTCAGCCAGATGATGGACTGTATGCAAATACTGCTGAGGGCGGAGGAAGGAGAAAGATTCAGCTGGGTAAACTGGCTGAAACAGCAACACATATAGAAAACCAGGAATGCAAACTGGCCTGAGTGGAGGAGTGCTCTTAAACTAGGTTATGCTGGTTTATGCCTCTCCCCTTTTCATTTTTATATCTGCTTTCTCATTGCTCACTGGGAAGAGACACGAATGTGTCTGTGTCTCATTTTATAACTCTACCTTCCAAGTGGAATACATTTTCTCGTTGATCAAATACTTATTAATAGTGTTCCATGTAGTGAACGTAAACATAAGTAAACATGAGATTATTTACCTCTTCAGCCTCTTAGTCCAGAAAACAAAGGATTAACTGGGCATGCCATCTTTCTGCCTTATGGGATGATGTATTATTGGGAAGGGCTCTTAATTAGGTTCCCATTTAAAAATACAAATGCTGCCTTGGCTGGCTGGCTCAGTGGTTAGAGTGTTGCTGTGCACACCACAGGGTTGCAGGTTTGATTTCCGGTCAAGGGCAGTACTTGGGCTGCAAGTTCATCCTCACCCCAGTGGGGATGCATGCGGGTGGCAACCAATCGATAAGTCTCTCTCACATCGATGTCTCTCTCTCTCTCCCCTCCCTCCCTTCCACTCTCTCTAAAAAAAAAAAAAGCAATAAAAAAAATTATCCTTGGTGAGGATTAACAACAACAAAAAGTACAAATGCCCATGTGAATCTCCAATTATCTCAAAAGGAAATGTTTTAAAATCTAAATTAATCAATAAAAACAATACATATGTGTAAACCCCGCTCCAGATCTATCCCTTGGTAACCCTGGCAGAGACGTAACTCTTAGCTGAATGGGCCCGAGGGTTGGTCTGGCTTGGCATTTCTTATCCATAAATATAACTCAGAAACTAAGCAGGGAGAACCAGGACAGGGAGTGCTCTCCCTGCCGTTCTAGAATCCAATAATAATCTGGTACCATTCAATGTTACTGTATCAATTCCATGAGAAGTCCCAAGGCCCCCAGTGGTGCTGAGAAATCTTTTTGCAACCATCTCCATCTGCCAAGCCACAAGAATAACCTGGCTTTGGGATTCTTGGCACTAGCCACCCTTACCTTTTGGTCTTCTATGTATTCAATATCGGCTGTGTTGTAACCATCCCGCTGGCCCTGATTGAGGACCCTGAAGCGCCTCTTGCCTACGCTGTCAATCACCGAACGGCCGTCGGCAAAGAACTGAAGATTCCTGATCTCCAGGATGCAGCCATATTCTGCAAACCTGCTTATTGGAAATAAAGTCAAGAAATTTAAATCTTCACGAGTTGTTTCCCTGGCCTTGCCAAGCTATTTCTATAACACCATGCTATGCCTCGAGAGACTTCTGCCTGTTCACCAGTCCCAAGGTCTACAGCTATAGCTATACAACAGGCAGTGCATGTGTGAAAAAAATCTTGATGTATTACTATAACTGCTACCATTTATTGAGCACATACTATGTGCTAGATACTGTGCTCAGTGCTTTGTGTGCATTAACTCATCAGTCCTCCCAACAAACCCAATGATGTAGGCATTCTTATTGTACCTACTTTACAGATAAGGAAACTGAGTCACAGAAAGGTTAAGGAACTTGCCCAAAGTCAAACTTGTTCCAAAGCTGAAGCCAGAATGTGTCAGGCAGTTTGACTCCAGGGCCCAAACTCAAAAGAAGTTTTATAGTATACACCACCCATTTAACAAAAGAGTAATCCTGGGGTTCCTTTAAATAGGCAGCCTCTCACATGCTAAACTAGGGGCTAGAGACACCCTGATCCTTATAAATGCTTACGGTTACGACCTGGCTAAGTCTCATGAGCTGTACCTCCCAACCTCCTGGGAAAGCCCCAAGGTAAAACAAAAACCTTCTCCACCCACCTTCCTTGACTAGCACAGCTCCTCACTTACCCTTTGACGGGATCTCCAAGGCACATGCCAAACTGTCTTGTGCCTGTCTCAATGCACCTTCGAATCATCAGACGGTAACAAGGCTCAAATATGTGCAGGGGACAAGGAACGGTGGGATAAGCCATAGTACATACAAAAATAGGCACGTTCTTATTTAAGCTGTCAGGAAGAAGAAATGACACGGTTCTCAGTGCAACGGAGCACAACACAGAAAGGCTGGTCAGACATCACCATGTGGTCCCCCTCCCCACCAGGAAGGCAAGGAGACATCAAGTTTTGATGGCTGATAAAAAATTACTGAAATGCAAGTGATGCTGTGGACTAAGTCCCACAGTGGAGCTAGCCTAAGGGCTCCAAGGTGAAACAGACATTGTACGCAATCTAATTTGGCTAAAGTGTTCTAGTACATTAACATGTTAGGTGACAGTTATGTTTCATATTTTTTTCTTTCTTTCATTCTCTCCACTCAGACAATCTCTGTCGGTGTCTTGCTGGCAGTATGGGGAAGGGTACTCGTGGTGTAAGTGGATCCAGATCTCCAGAGGAATGGTGGGAAATTCTCTGCAGTCACCATGAGCATCTCAAGTTTGCAAAGCCCCTAAAAGTCCTGCATGGCAGGTCCAGCTGGGAGGAGGAGGGAGCAATGGAGAGGCAAGAGTAATTTAGCCTAGTGATGCTCAAATACACCTGTGCATCAGAATCACCGGGGGCCCTTCAATCCAGACAAGCAGGCTGCAGCACCTCAGAGACCTTGGTGTACTAGCTCTGAAGTCAGGACCCAGGAGTCTGCCCTTCAACAAAGGCCCATGAAGATTCACACAGTTTGAGTGGGTACCAACAACTGGGCCAGCTCCTCCTGGATCCCTGTTCTCTTATGTGTCTAGTAAATCCAATACAGGAACAGCTGAACCTATCAATAGATATAAGGCCATTTGCCCCAAATCGCCAAAGGATTAAGTTTAGGATGCTTTAAAATAGAAACCCTTCTAGTATATTCCAGTTTTTGTTAATAAGACATTAAATAATATTTGAGATGAGGGCTCAGAGAGATTCAAGACAAACTTAAGAATCAGAAATAAAGAGAAAGCCCTGGCCAGTGTGACTCAGTGGTTAGAGTGTCGGTCTGCAGATCAAAGGGTCACGGGTTCAATTCCCAGTCAAGGGCACATACCTCAGTTTCAGGTTTGATCACCAGCCCTGGCCGGGGTATATGTGGAAGGCAACCCATCAGTGTGTCTCCCTCATGTCGATGTTTCTCTCCCTCCCCCTTCCTCTTTCTTAAAAAAAAAAAATCAATGGGGAAAAAATATCCTCTGGTGAGGAGTTAAAAAAAAGAGAGAGAGAAAAAAGGAAAAAGATAAAAGTGCCCTGAGTAGATCTAATATAAGTCAATGAGGAAAAAAAGGATTTCATTTCTAGCTTCCCAGGAAAAACATGTTCAAAGTGAGAGGGATATTCAGACAAGCTGGTGGCAGTTTAGAAATGGTTCCCTACAGGGCAGGCATAAAACCAGGACAGCTTTTGCCATCAGGAACCTCGCTCCCAGAAAGCTGTGAGGATCCCACTGGGGATGAGACCGGAGGGCAGCAATGTGAGAGGCAGAAATTAGTGATCACCTTCTGCTTTGTCCGCTAAGTGAGCTGTTCTTCCAGCCAGGCAGAGAGCCTAGAGCCCTACTTGCACCCCCATCCCTACCTTTCACCTCTCACAACACCTGTGCATGGCAGGGGAAGCAGCACTCTTCCTATTACTGTTTATTAAGTGCTTACTAGCCACTAGCTCATTTGATCTTCACAAGTCCATGAGGTAAGGACGACTATCATCCCCAAACTACAGATGAGGAAACTAAGGGCCAGAGAGGTGAAGTGGCTTGCCTAGAGTCATGAAGCACATTCACTTTGTGGCAAAACTGGGTCATAAGCCCAGGTCCGGCCAACACCAAAGTTCTTAACCTCATAGCAACTCCTTATGTATTTGAAAACAGCATTCTGGACACTTGAGCTACTCCAACCTACTCCAGGCCAGTGACACCCAGTTACTAGTGCCTAGATCTGACCTGGTCAGTGGTTTGGCTTAAGCTTCTTCAGCAGTGTGCTGAAAAACTGACTTGCTTGGGCAGGGCGGAGGGGGGATTCCCTGGTTTACGGCATTTGCCAGTTTCCATGGTGTAAATACTCTCACCATGGCCAATTCCAAGCTACCGACATGATATCACTGAACAAGGAGTTAGGAAGAAATGTGCACATTCAGCTCTATGAGCTGGTATGAGTGAAACTGAAAACAGAAACATGCATATACATACTTAGAAAGTTCTTCCATTTCTTCTTCATAAAGCCTCCTTCGTTCTTTGAATTCTTCTGGAAGGAATTTAGCTATTAGTTCTTCCATTATGATATTTTTGCTGTACTTTTTTGATGCCAAGCACTATATGAGGAATGAGGCAATTAGATGTTATGCAGTCATCAGAAAAACACAAAGCACTTCTTATGCAACCAGCAGAACAGTCAAATGACCCACATAGTGGAGTAATTTGGGCCCACACATTAGCAGCTGATACTATCATAATGTATGTATTCTCTGGATGTTAGAGTTTTTTTAAAAAACAGACAACAGTCTGGTGATTCCCAGAGGGGAAGAGGGGTTGGGTGCAGGTAGAAGAGGGTAAAGGGGGGATAAATGGTGACACAAGGAGACTTGACTTTGGGTGGTGAACACAATACAATATACAGATAGTGTATTACAGAATTATACATTGAAACATATAATTTTATTAACCAATGTCACCCCAATAAATTCAGTAAAAATGGAAAACACATGCAGTTGATTATTCTTACAATTAGAAAAAATATTCTAACAAGGGGAAAAGTCCTGTATTTATGTTTTTAAAATCTCATTGTTTTCCCAGAACACTGAAATCGAGACCATGGTCTTGTCCAAGAAGGGGAGAAATCCTTCCCTGTCCCTTTTCTGATTATCATATTTACAAGTTCACAGAAACGGTCTCCATCTGGGACATGCTGAGTGTCCATGGTCAAAAGGTTCAGGGAACTAAAAAGTAATTTTCAATCATTTATCTTTTCCTGCCCTGCCCCAACCTCACCCCATCCCAATATTTGGCTTCTGGATATTTCAAGTGCAAGTATTTTTTTCTTCTCTTAGAAAAAAACCAGCTAAATCTGGGTGATTTTGTTCGTCTATTTGCTATTTTAATATACCATTTAGTTATCACTGAAATTATGTTATAAACCATGACTTCAGAACTGAACTCAGGCTCAGTTGTCACTATTACTCTCCTCCCAAACACCTCCACCCCATGCATATCCAGGCATCTGTAAGTAGGGGGCATTAAACTGTGTGGACCAGGCAATAAGGCATCTGTGGAGAATTGCTCACTATGGAAGCTACCCACATGGGCCCAGCAGGGGGAGCTCCTGAGTATAAAATTGCTACCTTCAGACAGTTTTTCCTTTCCCAGTATGGGGCTATGTCTGTCTATTCTGCAGTGAATATGATTGGAATAAGATATTTATCTCTCTGGGAAAAGGTGTAAGTGTGACCCTGTGTGAAAACAAAGACATCGATAAGAGTGTCTTCTAGCCTGTAAGCTGGGACCCCACAGCACCTGCCTCCAGGATGCCTTATCACCCTCCGCACTGCAGGAGAACCAACTGCTTTGCCCAGTCCCAGTCTTGGGAAAAAGCAATGGCTCAGGAGGTAGTCAATCCAAGAAGGAGGTGACTCCTCTGCTGACGCTCAAACAAAAACCCAGGAAAGGCACATACTAAACCACTAGCGGTGGTTTTCTCCAGGGAATGAGCATAATGATAGACTTTTGTTTTTCTGTTTATCTGAGTGTTGCAGTGTTACCATAACACAAATATATTATTGAAATATAAAGGATCATGGGCATCTTGCCGACAATCAGGCCAGCAAATCCCACCCCTTTACCTAGGCAAGGTATGATGCTGACCCCCCCCCCCCAATTCACACCCTCAGGATTACCACGCATGATTATTTCACTCCATTCCCTTAGTTTAAATGTTAGGGTGCTGGGAAAGCTCAACATGTGACTCCTCTAGACGTACATTCACCTACGATAGTCTCCTGGATGTTCTTGTGCTAAAGAAAATTCTATCAGGTGTGATTCATTTTAGAGGATCTGGAAGCCCCAGAGCTTTTCAAGTAGCCAAGGATCTGCTGATAAATAGAGTGGCTTCTGAGGGGCGGAACAAGGACCCCACTGAAGGTCCGTGAGGTTTCTGCAGCCTTGGGAATGATCTCTTCAAACCACAGGATAAACACTGACATCAGAGCTCGTCTAGTCCAAGCCCATAGAGGACACAAAATTCACCCAACATTACAGTGAATTGGGTGCCATGATGGGATTAGAACCAGGATCCATGTTTCTCATCAATCTAATGCTTTTGTTTTCAACAGGAATTTTCATTGGCAACAGTTCATAAAAAGCTAGATGTTGCCTCATTTTTCTGAAGGACTTTGTGCAGAGGGGAGGGGTAGCTATGAGAGGAGAAAGAGATAGATGGTTTGAGGGGGTATTTTGCCCTAGCACAGTGCAGTGGCTTGGGATCCAGCAGGAACACCCTCCTAAGTACCCAATAGCAAATAAGCAACCCAACCAAGAAAGAAACTGTTTTACCTGCGAAAGGGCGTCTTTGCACAGTGGACACTTCGCATTGTGATCTAGGCATCTTTCGAGACATTTTAAGCAAAAGGTGTGCCCACAAGGTGTTGTAACTGGCTCATAGAACAGTCTGAAATTTAGGAATCAAAATGGAAGAAAACTGCAATAAGACCAAAAATAAAAGACAGAGCTACTGAAGGTTAAGATTTTATAGTATTATTTGGAAATTCTGCGTGTTGGGGGGAGTTCTTTTTTAAAAATCTATGCTGCTGTTGCACTTCAGGAAGGCATTTGCTTTTTATTTCTGAGCTGAATTGTAAAATAAAGCATTTATTAAAGTTGAGGACATAGGCAGTTCATTTTGTAACAGTAGTTCTAGTCAGTCTCTTCTGGAACATCCGGATTTTTTCACTGTTTAGAGATAAATACCCAGAGTGTCTGAATAGATTCTATTCTAAAATATTTAGCCAACTTATTTACCTGGGTATATGTAAACATGCAGAGAGATAAACACACACACATTTATATGTTTACTCATTTAAGTACTTTGTATCACATTACAATTTTAACCTAAGCAATGTCTACTCCCTGAAGGATTTTGAAATTGCACCTGTAAGAAACATATAAATGCCTGTGTCTACGGATGAATCATTTTCCTAGGGGTGGTATAATAATATTGTTAATGTGTTTACTGATAGGTACATACATATATATGTATGCATATACTTCAATTAAATCCTATTTTAATTGTTTTGTGGGGGCTGGATATTTTCAAAGTGATCTGGGGGTCTTTTAAAAAGCTATTCTGTACAATAGCTAAGATCTGGAAACAGCCCAAGTGCCCATCAGCAGATGAGTGGATAAAAAAGCTGTGGTACATTTACACCATGAAATACTATGCAGCTGTAAAAAAGGGTCTCTTACCCTTTGGGACAGCATGGATGGAACTGGAGAGTATTATGCTAAGCTAAATAAGCTAGTCAGAGAAAGACAAGTATCACATGATCTCACTCATATGTGGAGTATAATGAACAAAATAAACTGATGAACAAAACAGATCCAGAGACATAGAAGCATGGAAGGGACTGAGGGATCTCAGAGGGAAGGTGGGAGTGGGAGAGTGGGTGGGGAAAGATTAATCAAAGAACTTATATGTATATATGCATAACCCACGGACACAGACAATGGTATGGGGAAGGCCTGGGGGGGGAAGATGTGGGGTGCAGGGGATCAATGGGGGGGAAAGGGGGACATCTGTAATACTTTCAACAATAAAGATAAATTTTTAAAAAAAGCTATTGATGAACAGAATAGATTCAATGACATGGAAGCATAGATGAGACTCATGAATGTCAGAGGGATGGAGGAGGGCGGGTGGGTGGAGGGAGAGAGAGTAACCAAAGAATTTATGTGCATATATACACAACCCAAGGACACGGACAATGGTGGGGAGAGGGACTGGGGAGGGGGAAGGAACGGGGTGGAACAGGTCATTGGGGAGAAAAAGGGACACCTGTAATATTTTAAACAATAATAAAATTAAAAAAAAAAAAAAAGCTATTCTGTACATTGAGAGATTCATGGATTTACTTTGCTTAAAGAAAGGCTCACCTGCAGCAGAACCAGTATGTTGGGGCAGCTGAAAACGATGGTTCAGAAGTGGGGATCCCACTCACCAAGAAGACAGAAAGAAGGGAAAGGCCCTGACCTGGCTATTTTGACCTCTCAGGAGTGTCAGCTGAGAGCAAAGGGCGGCCATTTGCGCAGCCCCCTCGTGTGGCCGTGGCCGGGAAGTGCATCAGCAGCCTGGCCCGCGCTGCCGGGCTGAGCAGGAGAATCAAAATATCCGAGCTGAAAAGTACTTGGGGGAAAATGAAACGCACCAACCGGAATGACGCTGAGATCTAGGGGGGATTCAGTTGCTTATCTACGTGAACACAACCAACTCTTGGCAGATGACAGGCCCTCCAGCTTCCACTCCCAGTCGTGTGCTCTTTCTAGGAGGAACGGTGATTCTCAAACGGTTGCTGTGCGCGAGAATCACCTGGGGAGCTGTTTCTTTACACGGCTTCACTGATGTGTAATTGACGTGCAATAAACCGCACGTGCTTAAAGAGTACAATTTGATAAGTTGTAACATCTGTACACACCTGTGAAATCATTTCCACAGTCAAGATTGTGAACATACCCGTCACCCCCAAATATCTCCTCATGCCCCTTTGTGAACCCTGCCTCCTGCTCCTCCCATACCCCCATTACCTGGGGGACTTTCAAAAACTACAGATGCCTGGCACCAGGGCTCTTTAAAGCTCCTCGGGTGGTTTTAATGTGCAACTAGGGTTGACAATCACTGTACTACACACTCCTACTAATCTCTGCAGAGATTAGTCTCCAAACTTAATTGTCAATGTCACCTGTGGAGCTTTAAAAACACAGATGTGGGGAACCCCGAGGGATAAGGGGAGGGGCAGAGATATTTTTAACAAGCCAATGAAGGTCTGGAGTAGAAGACTTTTCCTACATTCACTTTTTTCTACTTTTTGAATGTTACAAGCCTGTTTTAAAAGTAGCTAACTTAACAAGGAATACATTTTAGTTGTTAAATTGGCCAAAAAGTAAAATTAATTTTCAAAAAACCCTCTTTACTGGTGCACTAAGGCAAGAAGAAAAATAAAAGTTGGAGGGTTCGGAAGAAAAAACCTAAACCTGCCATTACTCACAAATGGTATGATGGTGAACTTAGAAAAATCTAAAACAATCTACATGATGATGATTAGAATTAATAAGAATTAATAGAATTAGCAAGGATGCTAGATAAATACACATACACAATTGTGTTCTACATACCAGCAACAAACCTGAGAAAATAAATTTTTAAAGATGACCCTTACAATTGCTTTAAAAAATCAAGTACCCAAGAATAAATCTAACCAAAGTTGTATGTCTGAGACTTCTATTGGAAAATACTATAAACACTTCATTGAAAGAAAGTACAGAAGACCTAAATAAGCACCAATACAAATCCCAACAGGTTATTTCACTTGCTCGTTTGTTTTTGTGCAACTTGACAAGTTGATTTCTACACTTTATAAGGCAAGGCAAAGGGCCAAGAAGAGCCGAGACACTTCTGAATAGCAACAATGTGGGAGGACTTGCTCTACCAGACATCAAAACTTATAAAAGTGCAGTGATTAAAACAGTATAGGATTAGCACAAAGACACACAAATAGAATAGAAAGCCTAGAAATAGACCCAGACGCAGATTCTGATTTATGACAAATGTGGCATTTCAAACCGGAAGGGGGATTTTCAGTACATAAATAGCATTCTCAATCAATGCTATTTGGGATAGCTGGTGATCCATAGGGGGAAATGAAGTTAAACCACCTCTCATACCATACATAAAAGTCAATTCCATGTGGGCTGTAAAAATAAATGTGAAAGGCAAACAGTAAAGCTTTTAGAAGATAAACAGAATATCTTTGACCTCGAGGTTAAAAAATAAAGATTTCTTAGACAAGACACATACAATAAAGACACTAACTATAAATGAAAAGATTGGTAATTTTTACTTCATTAAATTAAGAACTTGTAAGTTCATCAAAAGATGCCATTAAGAGAGCAAAAAGGTGAGCCACAGAGTAGGAGAGGGTGCCTGCAGCATACATGACTAAGGACTTGTATCTAGAACATACACAGAATTCCTGCAAGTCAGTAAGAAAAAGAGACAACCCAATCAAAACTGGACAAAGACTTACTTGCCCAGTATACATCAAAACTGGTCAGAGCAATGTTCTTCATAATAGCCCCAAACTAGAAACTACCCAAATATCCATCTATAATAAACTAATAAATTGTGGTAGATTCATTCATACAATGGGGCACTATATGGACACTAATGAAAATAAACAAACTTCACCTACCTGCAGTAACATGAATAAATCTTAATACTGAGGGAAGGAAGCCAGAACAAAAGAATACATTCTAGATCATTCCATTAATATGAAGGTGTTTTTAAAAATAGGCAAAACTAAATCACACTGTTTAGGGATGCATACATGCTGGTAAAACTATTTTTTAGAAAAGAAGAGCCCTAGCCAGTTTAGCTCAGTGGTTAGAGAGTCGGCACTCGGACTGAAGGGTCACGGGTTCGATTCCAGTCAAGGGCACATACCTTGGTTGCATCGATGTTTCTCTCTCTCTCCCCGCCCCCACTCTCTCTGAAAAGCAATGGAAAAAATATCCTTGGGTGAAGATTTAAAAAAAACAAAAAACAATTCAGTAAAGGAAATTTTAAAAAAAGGAGATAAAAGTCGAGATAGTGATTTCAGGAGGAGGAGGGAATTGTGATTTAGAAGTGGCATCTGGGCAGCTTCTGGGGTTCCAACGCTGTTTTATTTCTTGAGCTGAGAGGGGTTGCATGAGTATCCTCTTTAAAGTATTTTAAGAATATACATTTATATTTTTATGTACCTTCCCACTGTGTATATTTCACAATTAAAATGTTTTTCAAAAGTGTGATTTGCAGGCTGACTGGGGAACCATGCTATAATCTAACTATTAGAACAGCCAAACCGGAATATCTCACTTCCTCAGTAATGTCAGCCTCGTGAAGCTGAATGCTTTTTACACATCATTCAATGACGCTAATGATGAGGAGGATTCATGAATCTGCATCTGCAAAACTATTTTTCCTGAGAATTTCAAAGCTGGGCCCTTAGTTCATTTAACAATGTAATCCATATAAACTAACAATGATATAGCCAGTCAATTAATTGCAATAAATACTGACATCTAATCAGCAGATGAGTAAAACAGACTCAAAAGGATACAGCAACTCTTTCTAAGAGCTACGATTAAAATGCCCCTGATCTGAGTGGTCACAAACAAAAATGCTGCCACAGATGGTGCACAATTATTGCTTTGAAATAATTCAAGGTTCAAATGCTTAGAATATATCACCTTTCAATACTCAATTCACTTCTGTATTCAGGGTGACTCTACTACAGAGGTTGACTGAGTGAAGTGATTAGGAACAGATAAAATACATTTCTCTTGCTATTCTAATGTGTGTAATACTTTTTCACATAAATTAAGTTTCGATATTAACAGGAGGTAATTATGATTAGCTCCATTTTCCTAGTGAGGAAATTAAGACCCAGACAGGTTAAATAACTTGCCCAAGGTCACACAGCTAGTTAGGACTTGGATGTGAATTCACATCTGATTCCTGACAGACAGATAACTCACCTGAGGATATGCTTTTATTGATTTTAGAGAGAGAAACATCAATGTGAGAGTGAAACACCGATCAGTTGCCTCTCATATGCGCCCCAACCTGGGATTGGACCGGAAATTTGGGTATGTGCCCTGACCAGGAATTGAACCTGCAACCTTTTGGTGTACGGGACGATGCTCCAACCAATTGAGCTACCCAGCCAGGGCTATTTACCACTTTTGATAATGATTTCAGAAAAAAACTTCAGGGAGACATTTATAAATCAGAGTAGGGCCAGATTTTTTTTCACAAGAAAGCATTTTACATTGTCACATGAGGGATTAAACAATAGTAAGAATAAATGTTTTCAGTTAGATGTCAGCCTGGATAAAATGTTTGGCTTATCTGAAAATAGCTATCTTTTCCCACCAGTTACATCCTTGTATTGTGTTCTTTTGCCGCTATCAAATGAGAGCAGAGGGACCCAAGAAGGGGGGGGGAGATAGAGAGAGGGAGAGAGGCTAGACTAGACTAGACTAGAATGAACTGATTCCCTAAAACCCAGGTAGTTGAGTAGCGAAATCTAGGTTAAATATAAAGTTTTTTGTTTCAATTGACAAAGAGGTCACTAGGCCATTAGGTAACTGGTTCAAATATCAAGCATTCTTTGCTCCACATCTCAAAATATCCTTGTTACCCCCAAAGGTGCTTCTCCATATCAGCCCCAGAGGTGGCCCCCAATATCTAGGATATCGGTATAGGTAAATCTTGAGGGAGGACTTTCAGTCACTAAAGACTGAGGGGGCAGAGGTCTGAGGTGTTGGAATTAGGAGGAAACCTCCCTCAGCAGAGCTCCCCCAATCCAGCAAGGGAGCCTTGGAGCCTGGAAAGCTCCTCATGAATGCAGCCGCCAATTATTGCTCCATTCACTTTCCACCCTTTCCCTTGGAATTTATAAACTGCTCCTTATTTTCTTCCTAGAATCGGAACAGATAAATTCACATTCTGTCTTCTATCAATGGAGCACCACAGGACTGAAATTCATTCTAGAAACTCACATAGGAGATACAGATGTTTAGTTTATGACCCAGCAGATTGTTTAAAAATATCTGTACCCTTGCCCTGGCCAGTTTGAATCAGTGGTTAGAGCGCTGGCCCGCGGACTGAAGGGTCCCAGGTTTGATTCCAGCCAAGGGCACGTACCTTGGTTCCAGGCTCGTCCCTGGCCCCGATCAGGGTGTGAGTGGGAGGCAACCAATCAATGTCTCTCTCTCTCTCTCTCTCTCCCTCCTTCCCTCCCTTCCACTCTCTTTGAAAAGCTATGGAAAAATATCCTCAGGTGAGAATAAAAATGTCTGTACCCTTAGACCCTCTCCCCCAAAGACACATTAGGGTCATAATACAACCTAATAATAATCCTACCAACACTAAAGAGAAGAAAAAACACTAAAGAGAAGTGAAAACAGGAACTTTTTCAAGACTACAATAATTCCAGCTAAAGCCTGTATATGAAATAGCCCGTCAACATCTGATTTCTGACTTAAGAGACAAACCTTGTCGGAAGGGGAACTACATGCTTCTGACCAAGGGCTACAGTTTTAAGAGCCTTGAGATCAGAAGTGCTCTCTGGACTTGGCAGCTGTCCTTTTGCCAGAAAGCAGCTCGATTCCCCTTCAAACTTCCCGGCCTGTACAATAGCTACTCCAGGCAAAGATGGCTTTTTGTTTTGAAGTCTCCCTCATAACAGAGGGGCAGGATAAGGAAATAATGGCTTTTAAAGTCAGAGCAAGCAAACTAAAAGGGGTCTTATCCTCTTGGTGTTTATTTCTTGGACGAGATTTCTAACCCTGCTCTGAAGCCCCCTGTTGAGATCAGGGACAAACAAGATGAAAGGGAGAAAGCAGAGGAAAGGCGACAAAAGAACTTCAACCTCAGGGCTCTTAGTCCTCAGGGAAAACACAAACAGGATGAGTCTGTGTGTTTGATTTTGAATCCCCTGGATGTCAAGAGAAGCGATTAAGTACACCAAGGAGCTGGGCTTTCCGAGCAAGCTGAATCAAAACTCTTAAAGTTGCCATCTGAAAGACCAAGCTCATCTCCCAGGCTGAGAGCCACTGTGGTGTTCCCTGCGGAGGCCCATTTCTCTGTTGGGAAGCGGTTTCTCTGTCCCTTTGGCTCTGGCATGACCCACCTGCCATTCTGTTGTGGAGGAGATGGTGGTGCAAGGAAACAGACTCCTGACAGTGTATGGAAGGCCTGCCTTGAGTGCTCCTACATTCCATCTATTGAAGTGTTCATTATCAGGTCTGCCTGAGCTTCTGAGCAAATCTGCTAACTCTCCCTTTTTTTAAGGGAAAGAAAGGTACATGTTCAGGTAATGGCTGCCTCACTTTTATTCGGATGACAGGAAAAGTCATTCTGAACACAAATGCATGGGATTGATACGGAAGGCATATGCACTTGTAAGGGGCAAGACAACCTCTGAGGACCCTCTGCTGGCTGGATCCCACTGTGTGGTGGACCAGAAGACTTTTCTTCACATATCTTCTTTTTGCTCAACCATCTAAACAACTTTTGTGCAACTATCTCAGCTTCCTTTTAATGATCTTTTGGAAGAAAGACTCACCTGAGAATGTACTGAAAGCAGGGGACCTGGTCCCGGAAACACACACACACACACACACACACGCGCGCGCGCGCGCGAGACACTTTTACATACAATGTCAGGGAATTCATAGGTCTGTTAGAATGTATACATGGAACCTCCTTATGGACCTAAAGTAAAGAACCTCTGGTTTAGGAGAAAAAATAATTAACATTGATCAGGTACTTGCTATATGTCAGGCACTATTCTAAGTGTTTTAAGTAGATTTTCTCAATTAATCATAACCACCCCATAGGGTAGGGACTACTATTTTCTATTTTACTGATGAGAAAACAATGACAAAGTCACTTGATCTAGGTCAAGCAGCCAGTAAGTGGCAGAGTCAGGGTTCAAGCCCAGGCCATTTGGCTTTGGAGTTCCTCCTCTTAGCTACAAAGTCACAGCTGTGAAATAAAACAAATGAAAGTAATTTTTTTTCACACAGACCATGATTGTAGCAGCTTCTGTTTTTGCTTTTTGTGGGGGGTTGGGGAGGAGACATGGATAATTTGCCTCTCTAGAGATCTGAGAAAGCGGATAAGGCACTGGGTGAAGGAAAGATGCTTGACCAACTAGTACAGGCCCACTACTGATCCTCTTCATGGCACAAAACACTAGGCAGGCCCTCTACTTTGCTTCCAAATAGACCTGTGGCACTGATGTTAGCCCTTGAGCTCTGAGATCTTGATCCAGTAGTTGGCATTCGTTTCAGGGTCACAAACCTAGATACCTACAAAGGCCAGGAAAGTGATGCAAATGTGAGATGCAGGCTAATGTAAGACAGTGAGGGGCAGAGGGGCCATGACCAACTGGAGAGTGCATGTCCTGTGTAAAGACATTCACATTGAACAACAAAAACTCCCATGAAGACCAAACACAAGACATTCAGACTGTGGGTCACCAGTTTGTGGCCTCTGAGTAGACCATTTCCTTCCCACTGTGTAGGTATTTCCAAGTCAGGAGCAATCTGTAAACAGGGGACACAAGCTAGCCCGTGTGACAATCAACATAATTTCCATCTCGCTAGAGCCATGCTTTTATGTGCTGACCAATGGAACAGTAGGTCACTAGCAGAAAGATCCACGCACTGGAGAGGAAGACCCTTCAGGCAGTAAGTGAATGCACACATCACATACCTCATACACAGGGCGCACTCCAGGTCCGCTGCATCGAAAGATGGAAGGGGAACACTGGGAGCAGGCTTGGCCTCCAGATCAACGGGAGCATCTGCAATTTAGAAAACAGTAAGTCAGAGCTGGACCAATCTTGGTTTCACAGGCAGAACTTGTAAGGCAACAGGGCTGAATTACTTTTTCAGTTTGCCACTCTCACCCCTTTCCAGAGAGTTGATTTAGTTGCCACCACACTCACAGACAATGGGATACCCTGAAATAGTCTCTCGAGGTGTCCAGGAGCCCCAGACAAAGAGAAGTGCAAGGCAGGGAATGTCCAGCAGCCCTAGGGACTTCATTCAAGTTCAACAAGCACCTCGTGTAGCAGGAGCAGCAGCGGCAACTCCAGGGACTGAGCCAGGCCTTCAAAGCTGATACTGAATCCTGGCACTGCTCACCTCTCTTGGAAAGCTATTGGGCTGCAGCTGCTGCTTCTCAGATGCCTACCTACAGAAACACAACTGGGAAGGAGCAGAGTGTGGCCTGATCACACGGCTCTGGTCCTCTGTTCCTGGAATAGGGATGGGGGTAGGGAGAGGTTGGCCTGGCAGGAAGTGACACCATCAAGGGCATTGGATATCATCACTTGAGACTCTGCTTGACCTTATGCCTTGGCTTTCCATTATAATTATTCTTGAGCACTGGCAGTGCGCTGGGAACTATGCATGCTCACAGAAACTTCATAGCAGCCCCTGAGGTGCCACAGTTCAGTGCCAGAGCTGGGCCACACACCCCGAGCCCGAGGAGCCCTCAGGTGGAGAGCAAGCAACCTGCACACACTGGGGAGCCCAGGCATCTCCAAGCCCCTTTCCCGCTGGGTAGAGTCAGTACCTGGCTTAGAGACTTTATGAGGCACCTCTGGGTCTTGGGGTTCAACTTGACAATGTTTCCTTTTCTTTTCCTGGCATTTGCCAGTCTTGGAGGCAGCTTCAGGAGAGGCAGCGCACCGGCTGTCCTCCTCTTCCCCTTCCTGGTCGTCGGCGCTGCCGTCCTGCTCGCCCTCCTTTGCCTTCTCTGGGTTCCTCGGGATGGCGCAGTCCCCGCTGGCTGCTGCTTCCTCCCGTCTAGAACAATGTGGGAGCTCCTCGTTTTCCTGGGGGAACAAAGAGCTAAAACGTTGGAATCTACTAGGGACCAGTACTGTCCTCTGATATTCCCACCACAGGGGACAGAGAGAGAACTGCACAGCTCTGATCATTTAGTGGACACATGGCTTCACCAGGGGGTGGAGGGCAGTCATAAGACATTATTTCCCATTTCTGTCCACACAGCATCAGTAACAAAGGCATGCCCAGCTTGGGCAGAGTGGGGGGACTTCCCCAGGCAAGGACAGAAGGGCACGTAGGGGAGAGATTCCTTGGGAAGTGGTGAAGGGGAGAAATGTAAAATGTTGCACCAGTCCCCTCTCCTATCCAGGTTGTTCCCCAGTTACTCCATTAGGGAAACCAAGGCTAGATCCTGCCCCTCAGTGCTTCCTCTCACCTCGCTGCCATTCCAGGCCAGCGCATGCCCCACAGCCCAGCTCCGAAAGGACTTTCAGTAACGCTTTGGCACAGGTGCGTCCACAGGCCTGCGAGTTACCTCATGCTCCAGAGCTAGGACAGTGCTCCACTGAATTAGGGCCAAACCGGTCCCTTTACTAGATTTGGGAGAGGGGGGTGTCTGAAAAGGAGACAAACTCATTTGGCAAAACAACCAATAATATCTCTAGCTTTTTAAAGAATGTTCGTCCAGGAGAGGGATATTTGAAAACAGATCTAGAAATAAATCCAATGACAAGGTGTTTATGCAGATTTGCCTGGAGAACCCCTTTCTATTCTAACCCCATAGCCTACAGATCAAAATGCCCATGTTCTTGTTTCCCCTCCAACCCCTACCAAAAATACCTGGTAGACGGATGAAAAATGAGTGCCATACAGTTGGGAGAAAACAACTAGTTGAGGAGAAAAAGGAAGTGGGTTTTCTCCATCTTCAACCTGGGGATTCAGTTTTTCAGCACCTTAACAATGCTGTGTCCTCACCTTTCCACGAGCCCCAGGTGCTGCCTACATGGGAGTACACTGCTTTGCAAAGCCAGGTTTGGATGGAAACCCTATCCCTGCTCTTCCCCAGCCGGCTCTCACTGGGAAACCAGGGGTGCTCTTTTTCTTCATTTTTGGAATGAGCTGCAATTTGGAGTCACTCCAGGCATTCAGTTCAGTGTTAGGGTTCTCAATCATGTAATCGTGATCTCAAACAATTATTGAAATGCACTAGGGGCTCTCTGATTTCAGGAGATACTCTTTGAGTTCTGCCTCTCCCCCCTTTCTGAGTTGAACACACCTGCATTTTCTTCCTTTTCCTGAGCAGGGAGAGAAGCTGGGCAAATGTAAGATTTCCACCTGCCAGAGAATCCAGGAAACTACAGGGATCCCAGGGCTTACATATGGGGAAGAACACAGGGGGAACAGCAGCCCCCCCAGGGGCTGAGGTAGCCAGCTCTAAATTCTGCCTTCAGGGCTGGACTTCTGAACCTCAGCTGCTGCCCACTTGCCCTCTGCTGGGAAAGCCAGGGCCTGGAGCCCATCTCTCCATGGTTCTGTTCCCTGGTTTTCAAAGAAAGGCACAAATACCTATCTTCCTCCCAGGATTTTAACCCCTCCCCAATTGCTTCCCTCTTCTCAGCCTCCAATAGGTACGGAAAGTCTACTTCTGTGTAAGACACGGTGCAGGAGTAGGAAATTACCTCCACTTGGGGATCAAATGGAGTTGTCTTTACACAGGGAACTCAGCTGGTGCTCAAAGACCAGCAGCTTCAACAAAGGGCAGGAAAGGACGAGCTGTCAGGCCCTCTTCCCAGGCCCCACCCCTGGGCTGCTAAAGCCACTTCATTGAATGGCTCCAGTGGAAGTGGGCTGATTCCTTTCCAGTTCTGTCAAATCTCCCTCAGCTGGATTTGACCAGGCACTGAAAAATGAATGTGACAGATCATAAACCCCAGGACTATGCCTGAAACCCAGTTTTTATCATTAAGAAAGAACTTACTAATAGAACATAAGCACTTCATTTCTTCTTTCTCAGGAACTGAATGAAGCAGGAAGGAGAGGGCTCACTCCCCAGATTTGCCCACAAAACAGCCAAACTTGAAGCATCACAAACAAGCTGGGTGAGTTGAGTTTTACCTGTGACAACTTGGGTAGATTATGGCTGGTGACTTCAGAAGCCATTGACTCTACGTGTTCCTTTAATCTAGGGTGAGGTGCCAACAGCTTCAGGATATCAGGAGAATATTCCTGAGACTCCCCTGGGACTGATGGTGTAAAGAAACTAAGGAGAAGCTGTGACATAAAACAGAAGACTTCACTACTTAAGTTTCTACAGGTGCTCAGGTGAAGGGGGAGGGGGAGGAAGGGGCACAGGGCAAAGCTTTTGGGACAAAACTCCAGGGAGGAAGCCTGGAACCGGGCAGACCAAGGCAGACAATGGCAGGAGGCCTCACTTCAATGTGCATCAGAATCACCTGGGAGCTTATTCAAAGTCCAGGTTCCCAGTTCCCATGCCTGGCTCCCCAGGTCTAAGTGTGGCCCAGGAATCTGCATTTTGAAAATGCCTCTGTCATTCTAGTCAAACTTAAGATCTATCACTCCAGTGCTATCATCCCATAGAAATACCTGCAGTAGGATTTACAAACCTATGTAGGAAGGAAGAGACAAAGAGGTGAAGGCAGGAGACAAAAACATCAGCTGGGGGACCTGGAGCCATGTCCGTAACACCCCAGTGGGTAGACATCTACAATTGTTTTTTAAGTTCTGATATTTCTTTCCTCTGCCTGCCTATTTCGCTCCCTCTTTCCCCAACCATCATTGCAGAAGCCAACCTTCCTCCCTTTTCCCAGCCTCTCCTCCCCCATCTGACCTTCACTTTCCAGAGAAAAGTAACTTCAAGTACTAGTACTACTACTGGGGCAGGCAGGTTCCAGTGTATGGCTGGTTCCCTTGCAGATGCACATGCCCATTGAGTGAGAGGATCCAGAAAGGACTGGAGTCAACGATGGGTGTTCTAGTGCAGGCTGCACCACTGGCTGCCCACCTTCTTTCCTCAATTCACCCTGTGCCAGCAGGGATTGTGAATACATATGTGTATATGTTGTATGTAACGTGTAACGCAGGACAGGTCACTTGGCTTCTAAAACATTCAAGATTTTACACTAAGAGACCCCTGCAGTGTTTGGAGACCCACTAAAGTATGTCCCACCCCTTTGCTCAGTAGGGCTGCATAGTCAGGGTATTAATTGATCAAGAGAGCCTGCCAGAAACTCTGACCAAACTCTCTCCAGTTTGATTTGTTCCCTGCTGGCTCCCCACCAGTTCCTTCCCAGTGTTCCTTCAGATGTTGGCACTTGCCACATAGCCAAACTCTGCTCGGCCTTCAAGGCTCAGCTCCGGTGCTGCCTTCCCCTACTGCTCCAGGCTCCCTGATGTCACCTGTCCTTTCATGTTCTCCACTGCACCATAATATAGTGCCTCACACTACACCATCTTGTGTTAGCCTCAAATTGTATTGCAGATGTAAGTCTTTCTCTCTAACCAGATGATCAGCTTCTGGAGAGCACATGACAGATGTCCAATAGATACTCATCATGCTGGATGGAGCTGAATTAACACACTTATCCACCCCAGGGCCCAGGCAGAGGCCTTGGGTTCAGGCCCAAAGTCCTCAGACAGAACCCCGTTTCCTGGAAACCTACTTCTCAGGTCTAAGTTGGTAAGAGAGTGGGGTGGGAAGGCACTCACAATTGCCCAGGGTCATAAATTCCAATTTTCAGAGGCCTCTTCTCCACAGAAGCCAAAGTTGGCTCTCTGAAGCCCAATAGGACCAACCCATTTCTGAAGCAATCTCCCTTGCATTCTCCTAAAAACAGTGGATTCACACAACATCCTAAGGTGTGAGGATAAAAGTGTAGAGCGTGGCAAGAGGTAGCAGAGGCAGAAAGGGGAAATCGAAGGAAGCAAGGCAGAAACAACAGCAGAGCTTCACTTCTTCCCTTTACTGCCTAAAATCCCCTTCTAGGCCTTCCCAATGACTTTGGAAAACAGAAGGTCGTGTCCACTTTCAGTGAGAGTAATCATTCCACGTAAATGAAAGTCAAACCCACTTCAGTGTTAGCCTTTAAAAGGCCCAAATGGGTCAAGAAGGGAAAAAATAATCTGAGGTCTGTGAGTGTCTAAGGTAACTAATTAATGCCAAGTGAACCTGGACCATCTCTGTCACATCTGAAAATGGAACAATCCAGCACTCATTTAAGCACTCAGTGTCCCTAAATGGCCACCATGTCCTTGTTACACTTAGTGGAAATTTGCCTCTAAATTCTTGCGTCAACTTCTAAACTCCAAAACACTTATTACAGGCATAGGCTCCTACTGTCTGCCATTTATACTGCCTCATGTAACACATGCAGGGCTGTAAGGTCCTTGAGGACTCACACTGTGGCTTATGCCCCTTCGGGTCTCCAGAGCTTAGCACAGTGCCCTGCCCCATTCACTTAGGCAGCTATGATAAAAGCAGCTGGAAGGAAAGGTCAACCCAACTGCTGATACCAGAGCTTCTCAGGCCATCTGAGAAATGGGCAAACGAGAGTAAAGAAACCACTCACGACCCCGGCCAAGTAGCTCAGTTGGTTAGAGTGTCATCCCAATATGTCAAGGTTGCGGGTTCAATACACCCAACCAGGGCACATACAAGAATCAACCAATGAATGCATAAATAAGTGGAACAACAAATCTCTCTCTCTTTCTCTCTCTCACCCTCTCTTCCTGTCTCTAAAAATCAATCAATAATAATAATAAAAAATCTTCCAGAAACCACTCATCCTTAGGACCTGACACCTGCCTCTGTTCGCCTTTGCACTCTGTCCACAAAATCAAGGTTCTTTTAACCGCCTTTGTCCATCCACTGCAGAACTGGATGGTCCCAGAGCTACTCGCTACCCAGCCCCAGCAATGAGTGCTGAGACTCCTAGCATGTCCTCACAGGACAGCAGGATGGTGAGCCAGCTAGAAGGCCAACTCCAGAAGCAGGTAGAGTTGGGTTTGAATGCTCTTCCACCAATCACTAGCTGCGTGACCTCAGGAAAGTCACCAAGCCTCAGCATCTTTATCCATCTCATCTGTGACATGGAGACAAATTAATAATACCTACTTCCATAGAGATGTTGTGGGGATTAAATTATATCTTCCACAGAGAGCCCTAGCACAGTGCCTGGTGTGCATAAGAAATGCTCAATCAGTGTTAGTAGCTTTTATTATTATTATTATTATTCATGCTACGGACTACACTTAAGATTTGGGGGAGGGTCCACAGCTTGGAGGATCCACCAGTGCTTCTCTCAAGGACACCTTGTCCACATTCCCACACCAGGTCAAAGCAACTCCCCAAAAAAGAAATGTCAGAAGCAGACTATCCAGAGCTCTGCTTCCCCTAGTTCGTTGATTTTTCTAAACATTCATTTCTGAGCCGTCAGAAACCAGTCCTGTCTCGTTCCCTTTATTCATCTCCTGTTCTGCTAACCACACTGGAACAGAAGCACTTGGGGTGTGGTGGTGAATGAGGGGGCAGGGCACAAAGCAAGCAGAGGCCACCACTGACGGTCAGCAACCAACTTCAGGCCAATTAGCCAGGCACGCTGAGAGCCCATTGCAGAAGAGTGAGCAACAAAGTCTGGGAAGCGAGGATGCTTGAGCCTTCACCAATACTCTCAGCACATCATGCAGCTTTTAAAACTAACCACATTCTCCTGGGACTCAGGAGCTGGAATGATTGCTTGGATTATGTTGTAATGGTCACTGACTTCTATTTGAGAGACAGTCTGTTTTATTTCTAGCAAAGGAGCTGAAGGTTGGAGTTGTACATATGGCAAGTGGGCTGGGGACCAAGCATCCTTTGAGGAGCTGGCTTCCTGATGTGGCTGGTGAGGCTGTGACTTGGTCCAAGTCAAATTCTACAACTGTAGGCAGCCCCACACCCCTGACCTCTTGTCAGCAGTCAGAATCTCCTCAGTGCACCTCCATCCCAATGTTAACTTGTTTGCATTTATTTTGTCTTGTTTTTTGTCTGATTGACAACCCAGACCCTGTGTCAAAGCAGCAAGAACATTCCTCACAGGTTCCCACGGAAATGCAGCAACTGCTCAATCTGATTGTACACACCAAGAAGATGGTGATTTGGGGGCAGCTGGAACTTGTGTCTCCCTCCAGTCCCCTTAGCCCAGGGAGTCACCCACTCAAGACCCCAAATGCCCTGGAAGGCAGTTCCTCCACTCCCCTCGCTGGAGAAGAGAGCAAGGCGGGAGCCCACTGGGCAGCTGGACCTGATGTCATCTCAACTCACCCTTTGGGCTTCAGATCTTGCTCTTTTGTTCTTTCCATCCAGTGACACGCAGTACAGAAACTCTCTTAGTGCTTCCTCCACCTTGCCTAGTGTGGCTAAGGCTTGCGCCTTTCTGAAGTGCGCCTGGAAGAAAACATTAGCAGTCAATCCCACTCTTACCTACCTTCCTGACAATGCTTTTCCCAACACTAGCTGAACACTTCATGGATATTCACTGTCACCTGAAGTGTTTCAAAGAATTATCTTTTTTTAAAGTATGTTTTTATTGATTTCAGAGAGAGGAAGGAAGAGGGATAGATAAACATCGATGAGAGAGAGTCATTGATCAGCTGCCTCCTGCACGCCCCCTACTGGGGATCAAGCCTGCAACCCGGGCATGTGTCCTGACCAAGAGTCAAACCGTGACCTCCTGGTTCATAGGTCGATGCTCAACCACTGAGCCACACCAACCAGGCAAGGATTATCTTATATACAGCCCTATAATGTAGGCAACTTTTCTGAAACCCAGTTTAAAGAAAACACAACTAAGACTCAGAAAAGTGATTTGCCCAAAGTAACACAGCTGATAAGTTCTGAAATCAGGGTTTGAGCCTGGGACTGACTGATACCAAAGTTCAAGTTCTTAACCACTGGGCAGTACTACCTCCTCCTCCCCACTGCTCCACCATTGTTTTGGAGGGATCACCAAGTAGCAAGAAATCCCACTTGAACACATACTCACCAGCTTTTAGGACCTGCCTTCCTACTAATTAGTCTGTCAAGCAGAGGCCTAGTCCACATTACTGGCTTGAGTGACCACTTGCACTTACTGATCATTTTTCAGAAGAGGCCCAAGAGGAGGGATGTGACCTCTCCAGGACCTTGACAGCAAAACTAGAACTAGAACTTTGGTCTAGTCTAAGATCTCCAGAAAGTTCTTTCCCACAAAGCAGACTGCCTCTCCACTTACCTGTGGGGAATGGAAACTCCTATATAATTCTCCCATCAACCCTTTGTTCACTGGGGAAGACACTTTTCCCATTTCATCCAAAAGGGTCCACTGCTTACTCAGGCCTGTGTCCCACTGCACTATCAAGGCCCCCAGTCTTAGGCCTTAGGTTAAGGGTGGGAGCAGAAAAAGTTGCAAGAGAGGCCCTCCTACCCCCCAGGGCAGCTCCCTGACTTGCACTGCTACAAGGCCTGAAATGCTACCACTGGAGCTCCTTTGGGTTGACACTGGTGACTTTCATTTTTTATTTATCTTTATTGTTGAAAGTATTACAGACCCCCCCATTGATCCCCCCAACTGCCCCACCCTCAGGCCTTCCCCATTCTATTGTCTGTGGACACTGGTGACTTTTAATAAACTGTAAATGTGTTCCTTGGGAAAGAGAACATACTAACCCATCATCACCCATGGAAACCTTCTCATGAAAGAACACATAAGATTCACTTCAACATCAGTGGCCCAGTATGCAGGTCCACAATGCTTTATCTGAAGTTCCCAGATAAAAAAAAAAAAAAGTCTGATAATCCGATATTTTCATAAGCCTGAAATCAAAAGTCATGAGGTGGCAAAACCTGACCTAAAATGATATAAAGTGTATCATTGTCTTTATCTCAGTGTGAATTTTCATGTAATACAGTGCAGAAATATTAGTGTTTGATTATGGGACACTGTCCAAAACTCACTGACAGTGTTACTTCATATAAGGTCTTTTTGAAATTGAAAACATTCTGGATTCTGATCACATCTGGCCCAATGAAATTCATAAAGGGATCATGGACCTGGACTTGGGTAAGTTGGGTGTCCGAGGACGGCATCCTGGGGTTGTGTAGAGTGAGCACTACACCAAGTCCCAGCAAGTGTTAGAGCTCACAGAACGGCTTTGCTCACCTGTGACCCTCACTGCATCCCTGTGAGGTGATCAGGACAGATAGCAATAGCTTGATTTTACAAACAAGGACACTTGGGGTCCAGAAAGTGAAGTCACTTCCCCATGGTTACTTAGTTGGCAAGTAGTAGAGCCCAGGCTCAAATCTAATCTTCTAAACCAAATATTGACATGTGGCTGAGGGCCAGTCCTGAGGCCAGAGATGCACAAAGTGACACTTTGCATCCTAGCATCCTGAGAGATGCCTAGCCTGTCTTTCTCCCCACCCCTCTGTGTGACCTAGATGTTTGTGGACACTGGCAGGCTGACTGATGACTATATTAAATACTTGAAATGGCAAAACAAGCCAGCAATCCTTCTCCTACCCTCCCTTTTCTACTGTCCCTGGAAAATAATGGTGATGATGATGGCAGCAAACACTTATACAATGCTATGTGCCCAGGCATTGTTCTAAGCATCTTACATGTTTTAACTGATGTAATCCCCACAAAAAACCCTATTTGAATATCCCCACTTTATAGATGAGAAGATAAAGCACAGGGAGGTTAAGTAATTTGCCCAAGGTCACACAGATTCTAAAAGTCGAAGAGCTGGGCACGGCCGGGCATGGCTCAGCGGTTGAGCATCGACCTGGGATCCAGGCGATCAGGGTTCGATTCCTGGTCATGGCACATGCCGGGGTTGCGGGCTCGATCCCCAGTCGGCGGCGTGCAGGAGGCAGCCAATCAATGACTCTCTCATCATTGATGTTTCTGTCTCTCTTTCCCTCTCTCCTTTCCTCTCTCTGAAATCAATAAAGATATATTAAATAAATAAATAAATAAATAAATAAATAAATAAATAAGTAGAAGAGCTGGGACATATACTCAGGCAGTTCAAGCTTCCAAGTCCATGTTCTGGAGTGACAAAGCCCAGGCTGCTGTTCAGGTCATCAACGGAAGATCAAATTGGGGAAGAATCCAATTCCCTTGAAGACCCCTAAGTCACCCTTTGTCAAGGGACCCCAGCTCCTTTGCAAAGCCTGCTTGAGCTCTAGTGCCCCTACCCCCCCACCCCAGGCAGCAGCCCTTCAGTTCCTTCTACAGTATAACTCCTGCCCATACCTCCCATCCCATACTCACCTTAAAACCCATTGGGCGGAGCTTACATGCTATTTCTGCATCATGCAGTGCGTCCTCATGAAACTCCAAGGTGAAATAAATTTGAGACCGGTTGCTATAAAGCAAGTGGTCATTTGGAGCTGCCAAAATGAGGAAAAAAAAAGCCCTCATTAATGACCCCCAGCAGAACACGGGATAAGTCCTGTATGAGGATGGATCTTGAGCAGATGGCAAGTTTTCTAGGACTTTTCTCCTGGGGACCCAAAAGGTCAGGCTCAAATTCTAGCCCTAATATTGCCTTACTGACCACAACCTCCCCCCCCCCCCACCCCAGCTGTAAAGAAGGAGTTTTTGCCTCTCTCTCAAGCAGTTCCTTAGAGGGCCTGTGGTGTCAGTGGTGCATCAGTGACTCTGACAAAGAAAACCTTGGCACCCTGCATCGTAGCTATGCAGGGACAGTAACTGGCACCTGGCTTCTGAGTGAGGTATCACCCTCAAGGAAACAGGCCAGAGAGTGGGGAGAGGGAGCTGGCCAGGTGTGACCCCCATCCTGGCCACCGGGAAGACAAGTTTAAGTTATTCTTCTGATGGCAACAGCAACATCTGTTTAGAAATCCAGCACGTATGAAGTTTCTCTAAGAAAATGGAAATGTATTAGCAATGCTCCAGCCTCTCATTACAGAGGGCCAAGTGGGAATGAACCCAGACAAGGCTTCTGAGGATAGTGAGGCTGGTTCTCACTAACACTCTGAATCACTAGATGCCAGGGATGGACAGACCTTCAGAAATCATCTGGCTCAACCAAACAACCCATTCTTCAGATGAGGAAAATCAAGCCCAGAAAAGGGAAGGCATCTGCTGAAAGTCACACAGCTAGCTGGTCAGACTCTTTGTTAACTAGCTAGACTTTGTATCTGGGGTGAGGGGCAGGTTTCTTTTTTCTGAAGGAGGGTAAAGTATTTACAATAATGAGGAAGAGAGCCTGGCCATCTTCCAGCACAAAGATAGTGTTTGCTGGGGAGGCTCCTTTCCTCCTAGAATGGTGAAATATTGACATTTTCACCCTGGCTGTTCTGACTGTGAAAGGAAAAACCCCCAGGGAAAACTGGCCCTCCTGGGATGGTTGAAAGGAATGGAACCTCCTTTGGAGAACTGGGTTTAAGTGGCCTCCATCTCTCTCCTTCATATTGCCCTGCTCCTCCCCAGGGACCCAGCTCCAGCTTGCGTTGAGGAAACAGGCTTTTTTTTTTCCCCCCTGGGGGGTGTGCCAAGGGTTTGCCTGGGTGCCCATTACTTGCTCTTAAGACATTAGCGAAGAGTTTAGTCTTCTGTCCCTTCTTTTCTGCAGCACATGCCAGCCCAGTGGCAGTTCAGTGTGTTTGTGTAAGCACAGGGTGTGTGGAGGGAGTCCCCACCTCCTTGAAGTGCCAGTCTTGCCCAGTCCTCCCTAGTTCCTCCCCTTTCCCCAACACCTGTTGCCAGTTCTGGTTCAGGTTCAACTCCTGGAGCCTCCAGGCCCCTCCCCCCTCCACCCATTAGAGTCAGGCTCGGGGCACCCTAGAGTTCCAGAGCCCTGTCTGCCCAGCTCTGCTGCCTCCCTCCCCTGCACGCTTTGTCAGACACTGCGCCCCACCGGCCGAGCTCCTGGCAGTCAGCCAGACTGGGCGACACAGGCCAGTGGGTCTGCGGTCACTTCCTGGGTCCAGATGTGGGGAGGAGAGGTTAGGGGAGCTTTTCTTGCGGGAACTCCGGCACCCTAGTAGGTCCGCAGGCACGGTGCTGCCCACGTTGCCCTTGAACCCACCAAGCCCACCCATCGTGTCCAGGCAACAGAGAAAGCGGGACAGAGGCTTGTTCCCTTCGCAGCCAGCCCACAGCCCCTGGGATCCCGGAGCAGTCTCTAGGCCAGGGCGCATGCAGCAGGCTGGATGGGGGGGGGGGGGCATCTATTTCAGCCGCGGATCCTGTGATAGGAAGCGGTGACAATGAGTCACAGGGCAGCGGGGCGCGAGCGCTCCCCCCCCCCCCCCCCCCCCCCCCCCGCCCAGGCTCTCGGGATGGTTTCCGAGGCGAGCGTGGCCCACTTCGGTTACCTCAGCCGTTACACAATCCCGCCCGCCCGCCGGCCCGCCCGTGCGAGGGAGGGGCCGCCCGGCCCGGGCCGCTCGCGGCCCTTATGCAACCAGTGCTCTCCTGACCTAATTCCACGCCGGACCCACCCCACCCACAGCCGCGGCCCCGGAAGGGACACCTCCCGGCCGCAACAGCGGCCCGGGCCGGGCGGGACAGCAGACGCAGGCGCCTAGGGAACACACCTCGGGCTGGCAGGAACCCAGCGGAGCCGGTGCGAGGGTGGGAAGGGTGCGAAGTTCCCCTCCCGGCAGGGAAGCTGCAGGCAGGTGTAAGAGGGAGCCCAGGCGTGCAGAGGCAGAAAGAGGGGGAGACAGAGGGAAAGAGAGTCGGTGACACCGAGCAACAAACGGAGTGACAAAGGTGCGAAAGACAGAAAAGGAGAGAAACACGAGTGCCACAAACAGAAACAGATGCACAAACACAGAAAAACGCAAAGAGCAATAGAGACAGAAAAGCACAGACAGAGAAAGAAAAATTGGTAGGGGCAGAGAAAAAGTCAGACTGAACTCCAGAAACCCCTCCCCCACTCTGGTCCTGGTCCGCCCCACGGTCCCCCGCGCGCTCCTCGCCCCGGTCCATCCCCCACCTCCCTGCGGGTTCATTGCCCGGAGGTGCGGTGGGCTCACCTAGTTTGACTGCCTCGTTGTATTTGAGCAGCGCTGCCTCCACCTGGCGCTCTCGGTACAGCCGGTTGCCCTCGTGCCGGAGTTGCGACGCCCGTGCCGGACCAGGGAACAACTTGCTGAGGAGACCGCTGAGCACCACGTTGACACGCAGCGGCGGCGGCGCCTGCTGCCCAGCCCGCCGGGCTCCGCGTGCCCGCCCGGCGGCCACCATCAACGCGGAGAGCTTGACTCCGCACAACGCACAGCGCCGGTCGGCTGCCCTCCCGCGTTCCAGGCACAGTTTACAAAAAGTGTGGCCGCACGATAGGGACACGGGGTCCGACAGAAACCCATGGCACTTCCGGCACTTGAAGCCATCCCACACCTCCGTGGCCTCGGCGGCTGTTGCCACCCCTACCTCTTCCGCCGCCACCACGCAGCTCGTCGCGCTGCTCCGGTCCGCAGGCACTGGCGCCAGCGCCTCTCCTCGCGGGATGTTCTCGGCCAGGCAGCGCACCAGCTGCTCCAGTTGCTCGGCCACCAGCTGCTGCCGCTCCGACAGCTGCCTATACATCTCAAGGGCTTCCCGGAGGCGCCCCTCGGACGCCAGGGCGTCGGCCTGCGTGAGCAGGACTTTGCACTCCGGCGTCGAGGCCGTGGGAGGCTGCTGCTGCTCCGGCTCTGGCTGCGACTCCGGCGTCGGTAGAGGTGCCGGACCTTCTGTAGTCGCCTCCGGATTATCCGTATCTACTCGGGTCACTGATGCCTCCGGCTCCGCCAGCTCTAAGTTGTTGCTGGCGAGCTCGGCAGGCAAGCTCAGCATCTGCCTAATTTGTAAAGAATCCATTGAGGGAGGGACAAGCGCGGGAAGAGGCGTCTAGGGGCCGGGGACCCGGAGCAGGGAGCGGCAGCTGGAGAGAATTGGGGCTGCCACCGTGGCCGTGCGGCCGCACACCGGTCCCAGCCGCGCCTCCAAAAGCTCCATGCCGGCTGCTCCGCGCCGCCTAATAACTGTCTTGTCTCAGCAAAGCGTTATATAAAACGGCACCACGTGACACACCGCCACACTGCTCATTGGCCGGTGGCGGGGAAATTGTTACAAAACCAGACAGTTTTGTAACAGTGTTGCGCTTACTTCTTAGGGCTTAGCTTTTCTTGGCTTCTTTTTGAGGTTGTTTGTGTTTACTCTCTGTCTTATTTCCCCCAGGAAATGTGGTTCCATTTCGGACGAGGGGGAGAGAAAAAAACCCCAGTGTTCGCTCTTCGGGCTCTTCCGTCTCTAAACCCAACCCCATCCCACCTCCAAACTCGGCAGCAAACAGGTCTGTTCGCTACTTGCCCTCTCCCCCCCACCCCCCACCCCCCGGGGAGGCTGGTACCTCGAGGAGCAGTCCGACGGGTCTTTTGGGAAGCCCAAGTCTCATCCTTCTAGGGGCGACTACAGCTGTTTGCGAAGGGAAGTGGGTTGGGAGGATCTCGGCGAAGCCCTCTCACCCCGGTCCCGGCCTCTGCCCGCCTTCCTCCAGGAGTCCTCCAAAAGTAGCGAACACAGTTATCCAAAGGCGTGCGTTTGGTCTCCCAGGAAGCCACGTAGAACGCGGGTGGTGTAAAAGTTCGGCGGAGCCAGTTGAGTGGTGGGGGTCGCGCGAAGATGCGCTCACCAGCTCGGCCCGGGGGAGGAGCCCCGCCTGCCCCATTCTTCACCTCTCCCTCCCCCAACGCGGGAACCTGCCCGGGGCGGGCGCCGCACTGGAGACGCACCCTGCCCTGGGGGCCACCGGCTGGATGGGCGCAGCCAAGAGAACTTGGCCTGAGGGGGTCAGTGGGTACTGGGAGGGGGGGAGCGTGGGAGAATGGCTAGGGGAGAAGGACCTGAGAGCTCTACTCTGGAGAAAGCCTGCGAATCCCCGCGCACTCCAGCGGCCGGCCAAGCTGCCTCCAGGTGCACCACTTCAGAGCCCTGAGTTCAGACATCCTCGAGTCACAAACGGCGGTTGTGCGGGAGGGGTAGGGTTGCGCACAAGCTGCGAGGGCTTGGCTAGCGATGGCTAGGGGCCCTCAAGGGTGCCTGGATTATATACAGAAGGCCAGTGTGAACCGCCTACACTGTCTTTCCAACTCCCACACTTTAGACGGGAGCCACACGCACAAGTAAGCAGGCGATGCTTAGAGACCTAAAGGAATAACGCACTTCCCCCGGCGTCAAGCTGCGTGGCTCCCGGCAGTACCTGGAGCAGTGCCCAGGGCAGAGCGCCGCCCCTGGGGCCTGAGGACCTGCAGTTGGCTCCTGCTGTGGCCACTTCTTAACCGAGTGACCTTGGGCAAGTGACCTAAATTCTGGGAGCCAACATTTGGGCTTCCGAACCAATGTCAAGGATGGTCTTAGTTGGGATCGAGTCATGTTTCAGAGCCGGGGACCACAGCCTCTGTCTGGGCTCTTTGTTGTTTAGATCGTTAATTCCTCCTTGAGTCAACACTAAGGTCACAAAGAACAAGTACTGTGCAGCAAAGGGGAAAGAGACCAAGAAAAAGAGGAACTCAGGATGTAGCCAGGAAGGCATAAGGGACACATAGGAAAACTTGTGGGTTTTTTTCTTAACCTTGGGCAAGACCTCTGGGGAGGCCTTAGTTTCCCCTAATCTCCACTGTTCCCTCCAGTTCTAACCTTGAGTGGCTTCTATAGGAAGACCAGATTTAATGATTCGAACTCAACTACTTAAGTACGAAAGACTAGGCTATATGTTGTGGGTGGGGGCTTGGACAAGGGGTGAAGTCTGCAGTAGTATTGGAAGGGCAGGGGTGGATAGATGGCTGTCACGCCCGGGCCAGATTTTGAAGAGAAGAAAGTCATGGGGCTGGCCAAGACGTGGAAGAGATGGCTATGCCTGGCATAGAGGAGAAGCTGAGGGTCCTGGTGACTTGCTGTCTAAAGTGAGCTCCTTTCACCCTTCAGTTTCCCCTGCTGTTGAGTGAGGTGTCTTAGTTTATTTAGGCTGCTATAGCAAAATAACATAGACTGAATGGATTGTAAAAAGCCCAGAAATTTATTTCTCAGAGAAATTTATTTCTGGATGTTGGGAAGTCCAAGATCATTGCTCTGACCGATTCAGTGTCTGGCCTGAACCTGCTTCCTGGCTCAGATGGCTGTCTTTTTGATATAACTTCACGTGGCAGAAAAGGGCAAGGGATGTCTCCGGGGTCTCTTTTATAAGGACACAGATGTCATTTGTGACGGAGCCCTCATAACCTAATCACCTCCCAAAAGTCCCACCTCCAAATAACATCTCATTGGGGATTAGCTTTCAATTTATGAATTTAGGGGGACACATTCAGTCTATAGCAGGGTCCCCAGCATTATCTGCCTGCCCCTTCTGGCACCTGTATGGAGGGATAGTCTATGGCACAGTTAAAGAGATTTATATGAAAGAGCCATGAGATGGATAATTATGAAAATCTCTTAATTCAAGAGCCTTTTCCATTTGACAAGTTTTTAAAAATAGATGTCAGTTACCCAAAACTGTCTTCTAGATGCAGATCTGGGATGTGCCTTCCTCCCCGGATCACCCTGACAGATATGCATCCCCTGGGTTGATTTCCCTCCCTTGCTGGTCAGAGGTGGATAGGCAAGGGGAAGGCCAAGTTGGGCAGTGGGTCTCAGTCCTGCAAGCATAGAGTAGAGATTTCTCATCAGGTAGCCTCTCTAGCAGCTGCATATGCCCTAGGGTTACCATGAACTTGGTCAGGAATGTTAGTAGCTGCCAGGGTGATGCAGGGTGCGCTGTGCAAAAGACAGCACCATCTATTCACTGAACAGACTTCATGAGAGTTTTACATTGTACTTTCAAACCATTTGGAAGACAACACCAAATGGCTTTCTGTTGAATACTGGCAAACATTACCACAGTGGTTTTCTTTCCTTCTTTCTTTATTTTTTAAAACACATTTTTATTGATTTCAGAGAGAGGAAGGAAGAGGGAGAGATAGAAACATCAATGATGAAAGAATCATTGATTGGCTGTCTCCTGCACACCCCCTGCTGGGGACTGAGCCTGCCCGAAACCCAGGCATGTGCCCTGACCTGGAATTGAACCACAATCTCCTGGATCATAGGTCAATGCTCAGCTGCTGAGCCATGTCAGCCGGGCTTTTCTTCTTTATTTAAAGTTAACAGACATTACATTGATATACATTCGTAGACCAACTCAGAAGTCTCCTACTCAAAACTTCTTCCCCTTGGCCTTACTAATTGGAGCTCCCCAGAAGGAGAGGAGAGAAGAGATTGACAACACTTTTTCAGATGGCAGATATTCCCTTTGGAGGGCCAGGTTCTTCAGACCTCCATTTATTTTGCTAAGGTTAACCAGGAAAAACAGCAAGTTGATCTCTGACTCCTTTCCAACTGAGCGCAGTAAGTGACTGGGCTCTGAAGAACCTCTCTGGTGCCCAGAGGAGACCTGAGCAGGCAGGCTCCACCTAGCTCCTCTTAACAGAGCAGCCTTACATCCATCTGTTTCATTGAAGAAAAGCTTTCCCTTCTTTGAACTAAAAGGTTTGAAAACCAATGCAATTTCACCTATTTTTAATGTATCTGTTGAGCATTTTCTATGTATCAGGCACTGTTCTAGGTACTGGCACTGTATCAAAGCAGCACTTAACTCCTAGATCCTCCCTTCCATATGGTAACACATCTTTTCCCATATGTTCTTGCCCCCACTTCCCAGGCAGACTAGAAGTTACATGAGGGCAAAGATTAGTGTCTTGTGTCTTTCATCTCCTTCTCAGAGGATAGTATGTGAACAGATTGTACTGAACATGGAAGTGGACATTATGGCCTTGGGCGGGAAAGTGCAGAGGGACAAGACGAAACCCAGCTGGAATGTCATACCTTTATCTTGTGTCATTCACAGAGCAGAGGGGCATGCATATAATTAAGGGTTTACAGTCCTATACTTGGGAAGGGCTACTAAACAGCTCTGGGCTTGAAGAATCCAGTCAAAGCCAGGGGCCTGGGATGAGGAGTGAGCAACCCCCCCCCCCACATACACACATGCATGCATGCTAGGCATGGAAGCCTGACCAAAGCACTTACTATCTCTCGAGTTTTAATATACACTGCAGGTGACCCATCAATTAGGCAGTCCTTACAGGGAGAAAGAAGTCACTTTCTGCATTAATAGCACTGACATGAAAAAGGCTGCCCCTTGTTGTCTAGAGCACCTCAAACCCAGAGCTAAAAGAAACTTTACAGATCAACCCTGGTTTCCCAAATGAGGGAAGTGACAGCAAGAGAAGGAAAGTGATTGGCTGTAGGTCACAGTGGGAGTTTGTAACACAGTCACGATTGGAAGCAGAGGCTCCTGTCTCTTTGTTTAATGTTCTTTCCATGTGATCAGAAAGTTTCCAAAGGACACAGAACACCTCCCTCAATGAGTAACAAATTATTCCAGATTTCCTAATCCCAAGATTTGCAAGTCAACAAATATTCATTAAACATATTTTAGGGGCTAATGGAGCTGGCATTTGTGGGAGCAATATGAGAAGGATATGACGTAGTTCTTAGCCTCCAGTAGCTAACTGAGGACACTAGAGGCAAAGATTTGAAAGAGTTAAGTAAAAATAACAGGCAGTATGTGAGAAATGCCAAAAGTGGGGATGAGTGAGTCCAAGGGGGAGCTCAAAGGAGACAGACTGCATTGCTTCCCATCTCATAGAGAAGGCACCTTTAAAGTAGGTTGGAAAGGATTTAAATAGAAAAGTTAAAGACTACCCCAATTGTCAACTCAAGGGGCTTCCTTTCACATTGGGGGCCACATGGCTGGGAGAATGGAGGAGGAGTCCAAGTGAGCTAGGCTGATCAAGGCCCAGGAATTTGTATTTTTTAAGGCTACTCATGTGATGATGATGTTCTGCCAAGTTTGGGGTTCATCCGTGTAAGGGATAATGCAGAATAGATTGAATAAGAGCTTCCTAGCTCATCCACAGTTTCTCTGGGGGTAGGCATCAGTAATTCTTGTCCACATTTTCCTGAAGGGACAACTGATCCAGAGACTCTTAATGATGTATTCAAGGTCATTCGGCGAGGTGTGGGGACTCTGGTTTACTGCCAACCAGTAGAAACAGAAAGATCAGAAGATATGATCCCAAGGAAGATTTTTGCTTATTTCTCTGCAAGACAAGTCAGACCCGCTTGGTTAGCCAGAGAGTTTGTTGCCCAGAGTACAAAAAGCAAGTCTCTGGAGCTGCCAGGTGTGTGGGACAGAGCCCAGGGCGAGGTTAGTGGCTGGGAGCTTGGAGTTCTAACTTTGCTGTGTGACTCAGCCCAAGCCACTTCCCCTCTCTTTTTGTGTGTCCTTAGCCTATTAATAACGATGCCCAGCGTCACTGTTGGGATTAGCTACCAGTGATGGAAAATGCACAGTGCAATTAGTCCCGATGTGATTCCTGGGAACAGAAGGGATCCACAGCCATCTGCCAACTGTTTTGAGTAAAATATGTGCTGGCTGCTTTGGGAGTGGAGGCATTTTCTTCCCAGGAGGAGAGTGAGCTAGAGCCTGAGGCTGGGTCCTGCCCTCATCAGGGGCTTTGAGCAATGTGAAGGCTCTAATGATCCTGGCAGAGAGCAAGTCTGGTCCAAGGAGGAAAAAGAAATAAAGGACAGGTTATCTGGAGGGAAAGCAACAAAATTTCATCAAAGGAAATTATCTGAAGACTTTAGCAGGACTGGGAAATGGTTAAAACCTTGGATCTTTAGTAAATTGTAATAAAATACACAAAACATAAAATTTACCATTTTAACCATTTTTAGGTGTAAGGTTTAGTGGTATTAAGTACATTCACATTATTATGCAATCACTACCACCATTCATCTCCAGAACTTTTTTTCATCTTACAAAACCAAAACTCTGGCCCTGGCCAATTTGGCTCAGTGGTTAGAGTGTCAGCCCTTGGACCAGAGGGTCCCAAGTTCAAAATACATTTAGGATAAAATGAAGCAGGTATGGGGACTGATTGGATGATCTCAGTTGACTCTATGGGAATAACTCAGGTACTGGAATCATTCTATCATTTCAGATGAGCAATGGAGGCTGAAGAAGGTTAAATGATTTGTATGATTTCAGAGCCAGAAAGAATCCAATCAAGAGTCTGACTTTCCACCCTGACATCTCTTGTTCACTCCTCCATAATATGCTGTTAGATGAGTTTCTAGGTCTTTATGTGTAAATCCTCTTTAAGGAACTGAAGTGCTATCTCCCCTTCAACTGCTTTGCAGCATATAATCATTTCAGAGGTACTTTACCTTATTTTAGTTGGTTGTTAATATATTATGGCTTCACATCCTTGATCTTCAAGACATTTTTTTCCTTCCAGTGTACTTGGTGTTTAATGAATAGCCTGGATGCAAACCCTTCCATCACAGGGAGGCTCAAATGATGAGTCTGGGGCTCAGAGAGAGTGACCCCAAGTCCTAGGCTTGGCCACTAGTTAGCTATCGGGTAAAATGAATCTCTTTCTTTCTATAAACTAGCTGAAAACCCAGAGAAATAGAATAAATGCATACGCACTCAAATTCGGTAACTTTATGAATGTCTTTTAAAATAAGTATACCTTCATGATCTGTTGGTAAATTGGGTTTCTGACCCCATAATACACTCATAGATGTTAGAGATTTTCCCTGAAACTCTACTATTGACTCACTAGGGAGTATGTTCTTGCTCAGTAATTGCTGAGTATGGTGTTATCAGACAAACTGTCAACCAAGATGCATGGCTTATGTTTGTTTTCTTTCTCAGACACTTTCACTGCTAAGAAATTTTTTGGGTGGGGGTATTACAATTCACTGAGTTATAAAACCAGCAGGACAAGAAAAATGGAGGAGGAAGAAAGTGAATTTACAGTTTATGAAACTCCCCCTAATACGGCTGTCCTGAGGCATCAGTGAAATGATGAAGTAATGGCAAGCAGAGGGTGATACAGTGATATTATACTTGCTTCAAACTCCATAAGCAAGGGAGGTGAGCTTGTGAGTGAAAAAGGGTTTTTGTCAGTCCCAACTCGCTCAGGACCACAGCCCAGCAGGGCTGCAGCTCCTGCTCAATAGGAAGTATGGAGCCCTGACATTGCACCCCACTCCCAGGGGCTGGGTTCCAGGTAATGGGGCATGTGCAGTGACCCCTTGAGATGTGGGAGGCAAGGTCAAGTCCTGAGAGATGACCCCCTGCCCCATCCATGGCTTCCACAAACAGTAGGAGGTGCTCAGCTTGAGGACCCTGTGCTCGTTACCCCAGGGCTTTCAGTTCCTATAAGGAGATGGCATCCCTTTTTGGGGAGCAACCACAACCCAGCCAGCAACAAGCCTAATCACTCCCAGTGGTTGGGGGGCAGGGTAGGGTCTCACAGGAGGTGGGGCAGGGGTGCAATCCTTTATCATCCCAGCATCCCAGAACCACAAGCATCACAACCAACCACAAGAGCAGAAAGCTCCCATCCAGAGGATCCAAAGAGAGAAAGAAGGAGGGAATGGGAAAGCCCTTTGTAGACAGTGTGCCCTAGACAAGCAGAAGAGGAAATCCAAGTCTGGATGTCATACCTCGAAGGCCTGTGCTTTCATAGGGGAGCTAAACAATGTCCACACCTATTACTGTAATTTAGGAGGGTCAGTGGGGGTGGAGGGAGCTGATACAGAAAAGGTTTCCCAGAGACTTTGCATTGGGGGTCAGGCTGTAAAGGAAAGTTCTGGATTAGTCTTCAAGGAGTGTTCCCTGCCATACTTACATTAAATGAAAGCCCTCTTCAAGTTGCTGTGGCCTTGCATCCTCCCTCCTGTATATAGCAGAGGCTCAATACATGTTCAGTGAATGATCAAATGGCTAGGATCTGAAATACTTATCCTGTAACTTCAAATTGACAATCTAGCTTTTCATAACCTGGGAAGACATTTTTTTCCTATAAAAAATTGTCTGCCTTGGAGCATTTTATTTTGCAGTGGGAAAGGAGCTGCCTTAATAGTCATCCCCTCACCACAGGACTCTGAGGCCTTGTGTGCATTTTAACACACACCCTGTGGACACAATGTCCTGCCTTTACTGCCCCACCCAGTCAGGGGATGCTGCCATCTTTTGAAGCCCCAGTTCTCCCTCTTCAGAAACCCTTCCTAAGAAACACCCACACACTATGATCCCTCTGGACTCTCTGGGCTGCACAGTTGAGTAAGTCATTCATTATATTACAGGTAAACATGCTGAAGTCATAGAGATGTTTCATGTGCAGCCTTTTCTCACAAATAGATGATGAGCCCCTTGTTGCCAAAAATGGAAGCACCTGCTTCTCTGTCCCTAGGGATGTGTCCCTAAAGGCATTGCACACATGCCAGCACTCATTTGAGTTAAAAATAAAAGTTTGTTTCAAATGAATAAGCTTGAGTGGGGACAGATTTCTTCTTAGGTAAATAACACTGAATGAAATCTTCCTTTATATTACTTTTTTTTGCTTTGGTTCATATTACCTTCTTCGAAAGCCATTACTTTCCATCATTGGGTAAGCCTATGAGTTCCTTTATTGGTATCCAATCTAAATTAAGATGTCAAGTTAAAACAACTTTTGTAAAGGGAGAAATGGACATCTAACCTCTGGAACCTTGCAACTAAATAGGTGGTCCATGTATCAACAGCATCAGCAACACTTGAAAGCTTTGTAGAAATGCAGAATCTCAGGCACTCCTTGGACCTCCACAGTCACATTTTAACAAGATTTCCAGGTTTTCACATTAAAATTTTAAATGCATATTGCTCTAGAAAGTGCCATTATCAAAGGAAACCCAAGTAATGGTCCAGGTTTACCTAGAGACCCACGTAATTTTGAAGAACCTAGGCCTAGATTTTAGTTTAGAGAGCAATATTGGAAGAAGCTGGGCTTCACTGAACCAGGCTTAATTCACTGGTTTGGGACTGTTGCAGGTAAACTGAACAGGACAGAAAAGGTCAGGCTGGGGAGAGACTAGAACTCACAGGGACTGAGACATAGAGAAAGACTTTCTAGAGAAGCAAAGATTGAGTGGTAGCAATGGAAAAATAAATAAGGGAAAAGCTAATTTCAGAAAAATGCAAATATAATATTATTTATATGGGTTTAAGAACATGTAATAAAATTACTGTATGTGTGTATATATAAGATCTACTTATGTAGTATATGTATACTATGTATATATGTGTGTGTGTGTCTGTGTGTGTGTAGGCATGCATGGGAATGATGCATACAAAGGCACGTAAAAAAATGATAGCACATTTGGGGTAATGGTTACCTGTCGGAAGGTGTATTAGTTATCATATGGTATAACAAATTACCACAAAAATTAGCTGCTCAAAACATTTATTTTCAGGAACTCAATCATGGCTTACCTGTGTCCTCTGCTTCAGGGTCTCTCTCAAAGCTACAATCAAGGTGTAGGCCAGGGATGCAGTCTCATGTGAAGGCTCTACTGGAGAGGATCTACTTCCAAATTCAATCCTATAGTTGTTGGTAAGATCCAGTTCTTCATCTGGAAGCCTCCCTTGAGTCTTTGCCATGTAGGTCTCCCCATACATCTTACAACATGGCAACAGGCTTCATCAGAGCAAGTAAGGGGGCAAGAGAAAGTGCCAGTGGGACGGAAGTCACAATCTTTTGGGACCTAATCACAAAAGTGACATCCCATCACCTTTGTCATACTCTTTTTTTTTTATTTTTAAATATATCTTTATTGATTTCAGAGAGAGGAAAGGAGAGGGAGAGAGAGAGATAGAAACATCAATGATGAGAGAGTCATTGATCAAGCCCGCAACCAGGCCTGTGCCCTGACCGGGAATCAAACCCCGATCTCCTGGATCCTAGGCTGATGCTCAACCGCTGTGCCACGCCTAGCCGGGCACCTTTGTCATATTCTGTTCATTAGAATCAAGTCACTAAACCCAGCCCACACCCCAACGGGAAGGCATGGATACCAGAAGATGGGGTTCATTGAGGGCTATCTTTGAAGGCCAGTAGTGAAAAGCAGGGTGTGTGTGTTAGTAAAACAGGAGAGCTCTAGTGTGTACATGCACAGGAGGCTTCAACTATATTTGTAATGTTATATTTCTTAAGCTGAGTGGTGGGCAAGTGGGTATGTAATGTTTTATATACAATTTTTAGGTCTGAAATATTTCCTAATCAAGAAGACAGAAAAAAGTTTCAAGTTAAATGGGCCTAATTTCTGAATCTGTTTAAGACAGAAAGGATGGAGGAGTAGTTGTTTGGAAAGGGGGATGAGAAGAGAGGGCAGCCCAAGGGTTTGGTGGTAGATAGCCTTGTTTCTACTTTTAGTTACGTCTTCCTAGATGCTCTCTAGTTAGCATTAATGCCTTCTTCTCCCACATTATATAGTAGCACATCTCATACTCTGTCTTACATTAATATCGTGTGTGTGTGTCTATTTATTCCTTCTCCCATAATGACTGCCAGGTTCTGGAAGTTTTGTACCTAATAGGATTTTATTTCTCTTCCTATCCTATATCATCTAGCACTGTGCTTTACACATAATAGGTGCCCAATAAATGTTTGCCAAACCAAAGTGTACTTAATGCTTCCCCACCCCATTTTGGCATGTTAACATTTTAAAATGTATTATATAATCTTAGTATTCATTAAGGCCATAACCACAGGGTGAAACAGAAGGCATAAATCCCTTTGTCACCATTATTAAACTGATAGAGAGAAAAAACGTTACCCATATAAAGTGGTGAGGCATCACAAAAATCATCTCCCAAATGACATATTCCCCACCATGGAGCCTGCTTTTCCATTATTACAAAACCCTTTCTTTATGTTAAGGGATTAATTCCAGGTCATCTCTTAAAACATAAATAATCTTCAAATGGAAACTATAACTGTATACCTTAGTGCAATACTTTTTAATTTTTCACAAGAACACTGACCTCTTTGAGAATTTGAAGAAATATGTAGATACTTCCCACTCCAAATATATAACATTTTACAGTTTCAAGTAAGGATTCATAAACTTCTGCCTTTGCCCTTCAAAAGATTGAATTAGGACATTGGGGGAACAAATCACTATTCATGGATAGTTTAAGGTTGAGGGGCCATAAAGGATGGATCATGATTGGAATGTGGGAGCAGTGCCTGGAAAGGGGAGACTTAGGTGTGGCATTGCAACACAGAAAGGACCTGGGCAGCCCTGAGGTAGGTAGCATTGTGACTGAAAATGCCTGGTTTCAGGGGACCTTTGGGAAAGTAAGGAGGGAGGCAAGAGGCTCACAAGGATAGGGGGTCAGAATGCCCTGAACTATTATTGAAGGACAACATAATTCAAATTGCCATTGAAGTCTATTTTGGAACTTTTAAAAAGATCTTTATGTTAGAAATGCAATACAGATTATTGTCTCTATAGTTGGTATAAATTTCGTTTTCAGAATCCTTAGGAAGTTTCAGATGAAGTTGGAAACTCTAGGAGCCATTATTACTGTACAGAAAGAGTGTTAATCATACACATGCACAGAATGCAGATTTCCTTCCCAATATTGATATACTTTATGATTGCTCTACTCATGATCCAAGTAGCAGAATAAAATCCTTCACTTTAGGACAAACTGTTAATAGCCTTTGGGGGAAAATGAAGATGACAGCTGTGTGCTCATTCTGTACAACTCAGAATGGTATGTTGCCCATCCCCAAAATAGTAATTATGAACTTTTAGCAGAAAATTCAGCTCAACTAAGCAAATTTGGAACAAATGCCAAATATAGCACGTGGCTCTAGTTACCACTACCATATTCTCTCTCCCTTTCTTAAAAAAACACACATCTGTGGCGCCTTCACTGATCTCTTCTTTAAAATTGTCATAGTAAACTCACTTTCTTCTCTTGTGAAGGAGAAACCTTTCAATACATACCCCACCCCCACTTGCCCTTGCTCTTAGGCCCAGAAGCACAGAAAATGCCATATTGGAAGGGTTACAGACCCAGGCTGTTTCTCTTTGCAATTATGTTAATTCCCCCAAATCATCCCTTGACTTCCTTGAACTCCTCAGAAGAGAAATTGAAAAGATGAAGAGAGGGCAGGAACACATATATAACCCATTGTCTCATACTATCCTTATTATCTCAAGCCCATTTTCTACACAAAGTGAAACTTTTGCAGAATTACTAAAGAAGTTCTAAAAGGATTTTAAAATACTTAAGAGTTCACAGAAATAGGATTTATCAAATGTTCAAAAATAATTATGATGAATCACAATCGTGAATAAACAGTTTTCTCTCCTCATTACGAAGTTATTTTTAAAGTGTTTCTCCATGAATCATACAAAATAACTGGTTGTGACATAAATTTTCATTTTCATAACTATTTTTGAGACAGGGGAACTCTATTTTAAAAAGGCAACCACTATTTTAATTGAAAATTCTATTTTCTGTCCAGTAAAAAAAAAAAGATACAGTAATGAAACAATATATTCCACAAAGGTAAATCATATCATAATTTAATATTATTATTCTTAAATTTTGATGCAATTTTAATCCACAGTGAAGCTCTAAATTATCTCAGCAAAATGGCAAGTCCTTCTAGATTATTTCACTCATTCAGGATCAGAGCAATCTCATATCTTAGTTTTTGAAATTGGAACTAATTTTTTAAAAGGGAGAAACAAATTGATGATAGAGTCTATGAATTCTCCATCCAGACTGGCTTGCATTCAAGTGAAGTGAGGAACACTGAATACTTTCCCAAGCATTAACACCACATACCATTCCTTTGTTTAAAAAATAGAAATATTTTAGTACAAGAGTGTTATCTCTAGTCTCAGTTCCTCCTGTCTCATCACTACCATGAATATTAAGCATCTTCTTGTATTGACACTCATGTTCTCAAGACACAATGTTCTGAACTGAGTGGAAGCCATTCAGTGCTCATAGAACTGTACTGAGATGTTTTTGCTACTAGACCCCCTCCTCATATTATGTGTTTCTCCAAAAATGACAGTTGGTATTTATTTCTGAGGGCACCCATCAAGTTGTATTATAACATAAATACATGTCTATGTTTCCAATTAGACTGTAAACTTCCTGAGGATAAGAACATGCCTTTTTTGTATGTTTAGTATTACCTAACCCAGTGCTTCAAACATCATTATGATGATAAAGATAATAATGATAATAACTCTTATTGAACACTTACTATGTACTAGTTCTTATTTTCTAAGCACTTTAGGTGATTAACCCAATTAATCTTTACAGTGACCCCATTTGGGAGATACTATTTATCCCCATTTTACAAATGAAGAAACTAAGGTACCAACAGGTTGAATAACTTGTCCAAGACTATACAGCTAAGGTAGCTGCAGAGCCAGGATTTGAACACAGCAATCCAGCTCGAGAGTAATGCTCTTCACCTCTAAAAAGTTTGCTCTGCTCCACAGGGAATGTGTTCCATAATTTTCAAGACAAATATTTATTTGTTTTATTTTTCTCTAAACACATATTGAACCTCAAACAAAAAATGAATGCAGTCTTTCAAAGATATTGCCCTGGGAAGCTTCTATTGCTCAAAACCTTTTGTAATTCCTTCTTTGGAATTGTTTTCAGAGCCAGTTTATGAATCACAGAAGAAAAGTAGTCAATACAGTGTAATAGCTCATTTTAAAATAAAGAGTTATTCAGTTTGATGAATAACTCATTTGTCCAACATGTTTCTGAATACCATCTGTTCTCCAAAATATCACCTTCTCCATTAAAAAAACAAACAAAAATGATATGCTATCATTGAAGGTGGTCCAAAAATATGATGCGGAGATATTTTTTCAATCAAGTAACAAATCCACTTTCTGAGTATGTGCTTGGCCCCAGGGATACAAAATCACACAACATCCCTTCCTCCAGGGGGCATTCAGCCAGGTGAGGGAGACAGACAATGCAGTGTGACAAGTTCTTTGACAGATGCAAACACAGGATGCCTGGGGATCCCAGAGAGGAGCATCACACTCCAACTAAAACTAATTTTAGTCTGCAAAGATGAATAGTGGCCACACCAATAGACAAAGGCACAGGCTCTCGAGGTAGCTACACTAACAGGGAGAGTACATCTTTGGATGGGTACACCCTCTCAGGTTTATTTTTAGAAGATAATAATCTTATTATTTTATGTTTGAACCTAGTACTCAAGCTGTTTTTGCCTTTAAATGAAACCTGGAAACATTTGCCCACGGTGGTATAAAAGTTTAATTTTAAGTATGTTTGCTTGTTGTTTGCTTTTGTTACTGAACCATTTATAATTCTTCATGTTTCCCTGAAGAATTTTGCTGATGAAGGAAACAGAAAACAAACCAATATACTAAGGGGGTCATTGTTATCAGAATATACTTGTACACAGTGGGCACATGATGACTATTACAGAAGAAAAGTAGTCAATACATTGTAATAACAGCTTATTTTAAAATAAAGACAGAGTTATTAATAAGCAAAGGAACGAGTAAATCCTTAATAGTGATTCTCTGTAATTGAAGTTTGTTTTCTTCATTTCCTGTGAGCCAAGGTAAGACAGACTAACCCACACATGGAGAGAAATGGCTGCTTTGGCAGAGGCTTATACATTTCTCCATATATCAATTTGGAGGACAGTAATTTTGAACCATGAGCAGTGGGAGATACGGTGATCCAAGAAGGGGTTGCTCTGTTTCTGTGACTTACTTTTTCTTAAAAAACAAAACAAACAAACAAAAAACACCCTTGCATCACACAGAACTGCCCTTAGAGAACAGAAAAAGTGGTTGGCAGGTGGGTAAGTATTGTCCAACATAGGTGGGCTTAGTGCTTAGATATGATAAGAGATAGTGGGAAGTGTTTATACCTTAGTTGTATGCTGAGGCAAGAGCTTTAAGGCTGTCTTCTCTGTAACCCTCATCCCTAGGTGGCCTGCCCCAATCTTGTAAAATTGTTATAGAGAGCAAGAAATAGGACATATAATGAGGAAGCTTAGATGAGTCTTTGGAGAGATCTCCAGCATGGGATGCTACCTGGGAAAAACAAGCCTTTGGGGTATTTAAGACTGAAATGTTCTTGGGTAGGAGGAAATGTTACTGGCAGACAATGAGATTTCAGTTCTTATCTCCTTGAAGGAAAGATTTCAATCAGAAGACAACATGCAACAAAGCAAGCAAGAATTTATTGACTGCAGCAAAAAAACCACTTTGGACAGTGAAACAGGAAGGGCATGGAAGAAGCAACAGGAGAGCCTAGGCTGGGCTGCTTTAGTCAGGGAAAAGGGGGCGTTGGAGACAGGTTCAGGGGGTTAGCTCAGGACGAGCTGCTGTTGTCACTGCTCCCCTGGTTGCAAGTTTCCTGAGGTCCCTTAGAGTTTAGGGGATATATGTCTGTGGGGGAAAGAAAAGGGGGAAGGGAACAGCAGGGGTGTGCTCCCTTCGGGGGAGAGCGCATGCTGGGTCCTTCATCCTGAGCATATTTATCTCTCTCTTGCAGGTGGGACTCTTAGGGAAGGTCTCAGGGGAGGGTCTCAATAGAATATTCATCAACTTTCCAGGTGTGCTCTTTCAGGTCATGGTCTCTACTGACTGGTTGGTGCCAGGGCAGAGGGTCATTAGTCAATGCAGCTGGTCCTGAGGAAGCCACAGTGGAGTTACTTGTCTGGTTTTGCTGCTTTTCTGGGCCTGGAGCTGAAATACAATGGAGGCCTAGACGTTATCTTTAGAGAGGAAAACATCAGGGGGTCTAAACTGCATGACCAATGGTATGTTAGGGGAGGGAAGGTCACGCTGGGGACAAGGTTCTTGTTTTCCCAGTTTTGCCCCTTGCTAGGCAGGGGCTTTCCACCCTGGTGACCTTCTGTACCTGGCCCATCATCCTTGCTCTGCTCATGTCTGTCTAACTGCCTGTAAGAGAAACACTGGGCACTTGCGTGAAGGGAACACCTGGTAAGCAAAGGGCACCTAGGACAAACTGGATCTACTTCACAAGTCTGTCTAGAGCCAGGCTCAGTGAACTCAAAGTGTAAGGAGCAAGAGATAGTAGAAGGGAAAAGATACCTGCCCTCCTACCATTTATTTACTCACTTAGCACATGGAATGTTTAAAGAACTGTGCTAGGGAGCTAAAGGAACTGCAGAAAAGAAAGTAATATAGTTTCTCCCCGGCTGGACGTGGCTCAGCTATTGAGTATTGACATAAGATCCAGGAGATTGCAGTTCAACCCCTGGTCAGGGCACATGCCCGGGTTGCGGACTCCATCCCCGGTGGGGGGTGTGCAGGAGGCAGCCAATCGGTGACTCTCTCATCATTGATATTTCTATCTCTCTCTCTCTCTCCCTTCCTCTCTCTGAATTCAATAAAAAATATATATATATTTAAAAGTAATATAGTTTCTGCCCTCAAGCAGTTTGTGATTTTGTATAGATGTTATTTCTCATTGCTAAGACAGAACAGTGAAATAGTAGAATGTCCTTCTTCAGCCCTACCACACCTCTTCTCCAGCACTACCATCTCTAGGGATGTGACGTGAGATTACTCTTCTCCCAAAGGTTCCTTTTCAGTCTTTTAACTCTACTTCTTTTGAGAGGTTGCAGAATCATAGTTTTCAAGCACTAGTCTGGGAATACTTTCATTCTAGAGTCATCTTCAAGGACTGGGAGACATGTGATGAATGAACGCTTCCCCAAATCTTGAAGTCGATAGGCCCTAAAAGGCTATTAATTCCATCCACCCTTAATTATCCCAGACTCGTGAAAATCTATAGGTGCAGATTTTATAAAGAATGCAGGAATATTCTTTCAAAAGATTACCTTATGTGTTCCTAGTACATAAGAAAAAACAAATTTAAATTTAAATTTTCAATAACTTAATGTGATAGTTAATTTCATGTGTCAATTTAACTGGGCCAAGGGGTGCACAGATTAAATTTATCTAAGTGTGTCTGTGAGCCTGCTTTAAGATGAGATTAGCATTTGAATCACTGGACCCAGTAAAGTAGATCACCCTCCCCAACATGGGTGGGTGTCACACAATCCATTTAGAGCCTGAATAGAACACAAAGGCAGAGGAAGGAGAAATTTTTCCCTTTGCTTCCCATCTGCCTGCTTGAGCTGGGACATTGATATTCTGCCCTTGGACTGGAATTAAACCACTGGCTCTACTGAGTCTCCAGTAGAGACTCATATACATATATCCCCACACTGACTAATACACTTACCTACTATATACAGTGTTATTCAGGCTTTTTAGGAGTTGAATTCTTTTTTCAAACAAATTTCAGAGAATACTGAAAGGTTAAGGTTGGTGGTGCTCTGGCAGGCTAAATAGCCATCTCAGACAGATGAATAAAGAAAAATTAAATTTATTAAAAGGGGATGGAGATATCCAAAGGGAAGGGCCACACAGCACTGAGCCAAAGGATATTGGGTCCATAATGGCAGCAAAATATACTTGGGACAGTGAAACATGAAGAGCATAGAAGAAGCAAAAGAAGTCAGAGGGAGAGAAAGGGACAGGTTTGGGGACCTTGAAAATAGTTTCAGGGGGTAAGCTTGGGACGAGCTGCTGCTGCAAGTCTCATGGGGTCCCCTCAGAGGGATGGAGATGGCGTTAGGTCCTTTATCCCAAGGGTATTTATCTCTTTCTTGCAGGTGGGAATCTTAGGGGAGGTCTGAGGGGAGTATCTCAATAGAATATTCATCAGCTTTCCAGGTGTGCTTTTTCAGGGTCGTGGTCTTCATTGATTGGTCAGTGCCAGGGCAGAGGGTCATTAGTCAATGTATCTGATCCTGAGGCAGCCATGGTGTCACTTGTCTGGTTTTGCTGCTTTTCTGGGCCTGGAGCTGAAATACAACTGAGGCCTAGATGTTCTCTTGACGGAGGAATGCTCAGGGAATCTAAACCGCATGACCAGTGATATGCTAAGGAAGGATAGATTACCTTGGGGACAAGGTTCTTGTTTTCCCAGTTTTGCCCCTTGCTAGGCATCTGGGGCTTCCTGCCCTGGTAAGTCTCTGTACCCTAGTTTCTGTACCTGGCCCATCTAACAAATATACAAAATATAAAACAGAGCAACTCTGACTGAGGCAAGGTGAGGGCCAAAGCTTTGACTTCTCAGCTTGCTTTCATTCATTCTCTAAGGAGACCCATGGAACACCTCATTCTGCAAAACACAGTTAAAAATTGCTAATGTAAAAACATTTTGTATAAAATAACTGATTTATCAGATTAGCAGAAAACAAAAGTAGGAACCTAAAAATACCCTGCTGCTCTGAGTAACATATAAGGGTATTTACGTGGCATAGTCAATCTTCAATTTTCTACTCCCCAAAAGAGGAAACAAAAGCACATGGGTCTGGCTGGTGTGGCTCAGTGGTTGAGCATCAACCTATGAACCATGAGGTCACGGTTCAATTCCTGGTCAGGGCACATGCCAAGTGAGGGGTGTGCAGGAAGTAGCCAATCAATGATTCTCTCTCATTGTTGATGTTTCTATCTCTCTGTTCCTCTCCCTCTCTCTGAGATAAATTTTTAAAAAAGCACATGAAATCCAAAAATCAATAGTATCGAGTTATGGACAGGATGGTATTATGTTCTGGGGCAGCACAACAGATTTACATTTATATTCACGCTCAGATTAGGCCAGGGATTCTCAATCTCAGCACTATTTACAATTTAGGACAGATTCTTCTTTGTTGTCGGGGATTGTCATGTGCACTGTAGGATGTTTAGTAACATCCTTGGCCTCTATCCACCAGATGCCAATAGCACACTCCTTCCAGTTGAGACAACCAAGAATATCTCCAGACATGGTCAAATGTCCTCTGGAAACAAAACTGCCCCAGGTTGAGAACCACTGATAAAAACTGACTAAGTAAACAAAAGTTTCTAGTATTATAGGTGACATAAGTAATACAGCTGGTATTTAAAAGGTGATAAGGTTAATTTATACCCAGATAATTGAAAGTTTGCCATATTAAGAATTAGATCTGATAATGGGTTTCCTGACACCAAGAGGGTCAATTTAGACATCCTTCAACTTGGTTCCATGCAGAGATCACTCTGTGGGCTAGGTTGAGGCAAACAAAAGTTGTCCTCCCTCACTAATATCTTCTCTATTGACCCTGCCATGGAACCTAAAATATATCAGTTACTTTTTCTCCTCGGGAACACTCTAAGCTACCATAATTCATTAACATTGAGCTTTGATTACTTTTTAAGATAAGCATTTGCTGAAAAAGAATCCCAATAAAAAGTGCCACATCACAGTGTGGTATTGACAGGGAGACAGAGGAAGAAGTACTGTGGGAGCTATTGCTGAGATAGATAGTTCTACATGCTTAGGATGATGATGAAGAAATGAATAAAAGGAAATAATAGCTATTAAACACCTATTATGTGTCAGGTGTTCTCATATGTCCTCACAAGAAACTCTGGCAAGTAGGTACCACTTTCTCAATTTTTACCCTGTAATATTGTGAGGATTAGAGTGTTTAAGTAATTTGCTTGTACTAAGGGACAGCTGAATTCATGTCATTAGGATCCAAGTACTATCACTATTCTGCCTTGATAATGAAACTGTGAAAAAAAGTGCATCAAGCAGGGTCTAATCAGGAGAAAGAAACTGCATGAGCTATTTGATCAGAGAGAATTTATATAAATACAAATACTATATGAGTCTACTTATATGAGGTACTAGACTAGTCACATGTACCTTATAAGATAGACACAGAGGGAGATTGGAAACAGACGCACAGAGAAGGCAATGTGAAGACAGAGTAGAAAAAGAGAGACAGACACAAGCCCAAGAAGGCTAACAGACACCAGAAGCTGAAGAGGCAAAGAACAGAATGCCCCCTAGAGTCTCTGGAAGAAATATGGTCTTGTCTATACCTTGATTTTGGACTTCTCTCCTCCAGAACTGTGGGAGAATAAATATTTGTTGTTTTATGGCAACAAGACTTTGGTAATTTTTTGTGTGGCAGACACAAGAAACTAATAAACCTAATTAACTCATGCTAACAGCAAGTACAGGAAAGATGAATGGCTATGTTAATAACAGAAAAGTAGATTTCAGAGCAAAGAATATTACCTGGGATGATAATAATAAAGGGATCAATTCATCAAGAAGATATAACAATCCCAAATATTTATCAACTAATAATGAAGCTTCGAAATACATGAAGCAAAAAGTGTATTCAAGTCATAAAAAGTACATACTCTGACATTAATGGAGTTAAATTAGATTCTAATACCAGAAAGATATCTGGAAAATCCCCAAATATTTGGAAACGAAATAACACATTTATAAATAACACGTGTCAAAGAAAAAATAAAAAGGGAAATTGTAAAGTATTTTTAGCTAAATGAAAATGAAAAACAACATACCAAAATATGTGCCTGGCCATTGTGGCTTAGTGGTTGCACGTCAACCTATGAATCAGGAGGTCACAGTTCGATTCCCGGTCAGGGCATATTCCCTGGGTTGTGGGCTCAGTCCCCAGTAGAGAGGTGCAGGAGATGGCCAATCAATAACTCTCTCTCATCATTGATGTTTCTATCTCTCTCTCCCTCTTCCTTCCTCTCTCTGAAATCAGTAAAAATATATATATTTTTAAAATGTCTAAGATGCCATAAAGAAGTAGAAGAAAATTTATAGCACTAAATGCACATGTAAAAAAAGAAGAAATATTTCAGGTCAATAATATCAGTTTCTACCTTAAGAAACTTGAAAAAGTAGATCAAAATTAAGCCCAAAGTAAGAAGCAGAAATCAATAAAATAGAAAACAAAAAATCAATAGAGAGCTAAAATGTTACTAATAGCTGGTTGTTTCAGATAATATGAAAAGTTGATAAAACTCTGATGATATTGATCAGGAAAAGGGAAGACAAAAATGACCAATGTCAGAAATGAGACAGAAGACAGCACTGTAGATTCTACAGATAGTAAAAGAATAATAAGGGAACATTATGAATAAATTTATGTCAATAAATTTGAGGACTTAGAGGAAATGGACTAATTGCTTGAAAGGCATGAACTACTAAAGTTCATTCAAAAATAATATATATAACATGAATATTCAGTCCTAAACCTATTATAGAAATTGAATTTTCAGTTAGAAAGCTTCTCACAAAGTAAACTTCAGGCCCAGATGTTTTCAATGGTGATTTCTACCAAAAACTTAAGAAAGAAATAGTATCAATTTTACTCAAAGTCTTCTAGAAAATGGAAGAAAGGAATAAGCCCTAACTCATTCATTCCATGAGGACAGCATTGCCCTGATGCTGAAATGGGGCAAATAAAACTATAGACCAATATCCCTCATGAATGCAGATGCAAAAATCCAAAATAAAAATTTTAGCAAATTGAATCCATCAAGATATAAAAAGAATTACATCATGTGCAAGTATGGTTATGTCAGGAATACAAAGTTGGTTTATATTAAAAAATAGATCACACAGGGGAGCACCTAGAAGGCCCAGCTCAGGTGACACAAAGCCACTCTACAAATTCCAGGAGATAAAGCAGCTCTACCTAATACATAGAAACAAACACTTGGAAGCAGCCAAAATGTGGAGGCAAATAAACATGTCACAAAGGAAAAAACAGAAGAAATCTCTAGAAGAGGAACTAAATGAAATAGAACCAAGCAAGCTACTAGATACAGAGTTCAGAATTATGGTTATAAGGATGCTCAAGCATATTAGTAAGAGTATTACGAAAACAACTGAGATCATTGATGACATAATAAAGTACCAATTTGAAATGAAGGCTACACAAACTGAAATGAATAATTTACAGGGAATCAACAGTAGAGTAGAGGACGCTGAGAATCAAATAATCAATTTGGAATATGAGGAAACAAAAAACACCCAACCAGATGAGCAAAAAGAAAAAAGAATCCAGAAATATGAAGATAGTACAAGGAGCCTCTGGGACAACTTCAAGAGGCCCAACATTTGTATTATTGGAGTGCCAGAAGGAGAAGAAAGAGAGCAAGAAATTGAAAACCTACTTGAAAAAATAATTACAGAAAACGTCCCCTACCTGGGGAAAGAAATAGACTTACAAGTCCAGGAAGTACAGAGAGTCCCAAACCAGAGGAACCCAAAGAGGCCCACAGCAAGACACATCATAATTAAAATGCTGAAGGTTAAAGACAAAGAGAGAATCTTAAAAGCAGCAAGAGAATAGCAATTAGTTACCTACAAGGGAGCACCCATATAACTGTCAGCTGATTTCTCAACAGAAACCTTGCAGGCCAGAAGGGAGTGGCAAGAAATACTCAAAGTGATGAAAAAGAAGAACCTACAATCAAGATTTCTCTACCCAGCAAAACTATCATTTAGAATTGAAGGTCAGATAAAGAGCTTCACAGCTAAGAAGCTAAAGGAGTTCATCACCGCCAGACCAGCACTACAGGAAATGTTGAAGGGTCTTCTTTAAGAAGAATCTAATGAACAAAAGAATCTGATGAACTAAATAGATTCAGAGAAATTGACGTATGCAACAGATGATCATATTCCAGAGGAAAGAGTGAAGGAAAGTGGAGAGTGGGAAGAGATTAACCAAAGAAGTTATATGCATATATGCACAACCCATGGACACAGTCAATAACGGGGTGAAGGCCTGGGGAGGGGGTGAAAGCGAGGTAGAGAGGGTCAATTAGGGGGGAAAAATGGAACATCTGTAATACTTTCAACAATAAAGATAAATTAAAAAACAAAACAAAACAAAACACAACAACAACAAAAACAATATGACAGAAACTATAAAAAAATAATAAAAATAAATCAATATAATTCACTATATTAGCAAATTAACCATAAGATCATCTATTGAGATACAGAAAAATCATTTGACAAAATCCAACATCCATTACTGATAGTAACTGAGTAAACTGGGACTAGAAGGGAATTTAATCAACCTGTAAAAGAGTGCCAGTGAAAAACCTACAACTAACATCATACTTAATGATGAAAGACTGAGTGCTTTCCATATAAGAGCAGTAACAAGTTAAGGAAGTGTGCTCTCATCCCTTATATTCAGCACTGTACCAGAGTCTCTTTCCAGAGCAATTAGGCAAAAAATTCAATGAATGGACCCAAATTGTACAATTTTCTTTACTTGCGGATAACCTGTTCATTGCAGAAAATTGTTTGTAATCTCAGAATGTTTCTATAACTAATGTGTGAGTTTAGTAAAGTTGTAGGCTACATCATTAATATATAATTTTATACAATTGAAACAATTGTAATGAACAATTGAAACAATGAACCATTGAAATTTTAAACTATCATTTGCAATAGCACCTAACATACTAAATAATTAGCAATAAATCAGACAAAAGATGTGCAAAACTTGTATGCTAAAAACTATAAAGCATTATTGGGAGAAACTAAAGAAAATCTAAGTGGGGATTTATACCTTATTGATGGATCAGCAAACTCAATATTGCTAAAATAAAAATTGTTCCCAATTTGATTTATAGATTCAATACAATATCTTTCAAATTTCCAGCACTATGATTGTAGAAATTGACAAGCTGAGTCTGAAATTCATATGGAAATGCAAATAACCTATAATTGCCAAAGCAACTTTGAAAAAAAAAACACATTTGGTAGGCTAACATTACCTGATCTTAAGATGTATTATAAAGCTACAGTATAATCAAGACAGTGTGATATTGATATCAAAACAGACAGATATATTAATGGAAGAAAATAGAGAGTCCAGAAATATAACCACACAAATATAGAGAACTGATTTTTTTACAGAGGTACAAAGGCAATTCATTGGAAAAATAATAACCCTTTTTAATAAACAGTGCTAGAACTATTGGATATTCATCTGCAAAAAAACCCCTTGAATTTATACCTTGCACCATACATAAAATTAACTCAAAATAGATCATAGAATTAAATATAAAAACTAAAACAGTAAAGCTTGTTGAAGAAAATATAAGAGAAAAATCTTCATGCCTTGGGCTAGGTAACTATTTCTTAGATCTAACACCAAAAGCACAATCCACTTAAAAAGTTGATAAATTTGTCTTCATGAAAATTAAAAATTTTGCTCTTTGAAAGACATTCTTAAGACAATGAGAAGCCAATTCATCGACTGGGGAAAAATATTTACACAACATATATCTGATAAAAGACTTGTATACAGAATATACAAAATACTCTAAAAACTCAGTAAGAAGAAAACAAACAACCCAATCAATACAAAATGGGCAAAATATTTGAACAGACACTTCACCAAAGATGACATACAGATGGCATATAAGCACATGAAAAGAGGCTCTACATCGCTGGTTATTAGGCAAATGCAAATTAAAACCATAATTAAATAACACTATACAACAATTAGAATGGCTAAAATGAAAAAGAATGGCCATAAGAGATCCTCCTTTTTCACAGCTGCATAGTATTCCATTATGTAAATATACCACAGACCTTTTATCCACTCATCTACTAATGGGCACTTGGGCTGTTTCCAGATCTTAGCTATTGTAAATAAAGCTGCTATGAACATAGGGGTACATATATCCTTTCTGATTGGTGTTTCAGGATTCTTAAGATATATTCCATGAAGTAGGATTGCTGGGTCATAAGGCAATTCCATTTTTAATTTTTTGAGGAATCTCCATACTGTTTTCCACAGTGGCTGCACCAATCTGCATTCCCACCAGCAGTGCACTAGGGTTCCCTTTCCCCCACATCCTTGACAGCACTTGTTGTTTGTTGATTTATTGATGGTAGCCATTCTGGCAGGTTTGAGGTGATACCTCATTGAAGTTTTAACTTGTATCTGTCTGATGATTAGTAACAAGCATTTTTTCATATGTCTATTGGCCTCTTTGGAGAAGTGTTTTCAGGTCTTTTGCCTATTTTTTAATTGGATTGTTTATTTTCCTTTCTTTGAGTTGTATGAGTTCTTTATATATTTTGGAAATTAGCCCCTTATTAGACTTATCATTGGCAAATGATGTATGTTTTCCCATACAGTGGGTTCCCTTTTCATTTTGAGGATGGTTTATTTTGCTGTGCAGAAGCTTTTTAGTTTAATGTAGTCCCATTTATTTATTTTTTCCTTTGTTTCTCTTGCTTTAGGAAATGTATCTGGTGAAAATTTTGCTACATGAGAAGGATCTCTTATCCTTCAGGACAGCATGGATGGACCTGGAGATTATTATGCTAAGCGAAATAAGCCAGTCAGAGAAAGACAAATATCACATGATCTCGCTTATATGTGGAATGTAATAATCAAAATAAACTGACAAATAGGTCCAGAGATATGGAAACATGCAACAGACTGACAGATCTCAGAAGGGAAGGGGGCAGGAAGAGATTAACCAAAAATTTACCTGCATATATGCATAACCCATGGACACAGGCAATAGTGCATTGAAGGCCAGGGGTGGGGCAGAAGCAGGGGAGAGCGAGGCAAAAGGGAGGAAGGAAATGGGGGACATCTGTAATACCCTCAACATTAAAAATAGTTTTTAAAAAAAGAATGGCCATACCAAGCAAATGTTAATAAACTGGAACTTTCTTACACAGCTGGTGGTAATATATATGGTACAACTTTGTAAAACAGTTTGGTAGTTTTTTAAAAAAGTTAAACATATACCTATGAAATGATTCAGCCATTTGCTCTTAGATATTTACCCAAGAGAAAAGAACCATGTATGTACAGAAAGTATTGTACACAAATGTTCATAGAAGCTTTATTTGTAATAGCTAAAAACTGGAAACAAACCCAAACATCCATCAACAGGTGGATGGATAAACAAATCGTTGTATACCCATACAGTGAAATACTAAGGAGAAAAAAAAGAAGAAACTATTGATATATGTAATAACATGGGTGAATCTCAAAATAAGTATGCTCAATGAAAAGAAGTCAGAAAAAAAGATGGGTGGTCCAGTATGTGATTCAAAATATACAAACTAACCTAAAGTGACAGAAAGCAGATCAGTGATTACCTGGAGAGAGAGGGGAATAAGTGATTACCAAGGGCACTTGGAAACTTTTGGGTATGTTCATTGTCTTGATTGTGGTGATGGTTTCATTGGTGTATACATATGTTAAAATTTAAATTGTATGCTTTAAATATGCACAGTTTATTATGTGTCAGTTATACCCCAATAAAGCTGTTAAAAAGAACTGACTCACACAAATATACCCAACTGATTTTTGATAAAGATGAAAGAGCAATTCAGCAGAGTGTGAGGAATAGCTACAGCCTGACAGATTCAGCCAAGAGACACAATGAGCCCTTTTTAGTTTCAGTTTATTACCGACATGGAGAGTAAAAGGAAGAGTAGCCAAAAGTTCCAGAAACCTGTGCTCCTTTGTCTAACATACCAAAAAGGATGACCCCAAAACAGAAAGTATCTCCCATTCTCCTGTGTTCTGAGTGGATCACAAGTTCTACTAAGACTCAGATAAACTGCAGGTCAAGTCTTTGCCTATGTGTCCTGTCACCAGATTGCCATGACAGAGCCGTTCACCTACACATAAAAGCCTCAGATCCTGAGACTTGAACAGGTTTCCCTGTGTAAACTTATTTTGCACATGTCCTTGTACTTCACTGCTAGAGAGAAAGTACATCCTGTGTAGCTTCAGATGGAGAAGTCTATGCCTGACCTCTCTAAACTCTGCCCAATGCATGTATTTTTCCTATTGCTTTCAGTCTGTATCCTTCCTTTGTTGTAATAAACCTTAGCTGTGAGTAAAGCCTGCTATTGAGTCTTGTGAGTCCATCCCGTGAACCATTGAACCTGAGTGGTAATGGGGCCCCAGAAATATCGGTTTGTTTGTTTTTTCAATAAATGGTGCTGCTGGGAAAATTGGGCATCCATAGGCAAAAAAATAATAATAATAAACTTAGATCTAAACCTCAGATCTTACATAATAATCAACTTAAATTGGATTATAGATTAAAATGTAAAATTCTAAAACTTTTAGAAGAAAACATAGGAGAATATATTCATGACCTAGGGTTAGGTGAAGAATTCTTAGACACGTTACCAAAATCAATAAATTGAACTTCAGCAAAATGAAAAATTTGCTCTGTGAAAAACCCTGTTAAGAGACTAAGAAGACAAGCCACAGACTGGGAGAACATATTTGCAAGTCATATCTCTAGCAAAGGATTTGCAATCAGAATACATGAAGAACTCTCGGAGCTCAAGTGTAAGAAAAGAACCACCCAATTTCCCCCAGAAATAAACCCACACTTATACTGTCAATTAATATTTGACAAAGGAGGCATGAACATACAATGGGGTAAAGACAGTCTATTCAATATATGGTATTGGGAAAATTGGACAGATACATGGAAAAATGAAATTAGACCACCTTCTTACACTGTATACAAGAATAAATTCAAAATGATTAAAGACTTAAATGTTAGACTCGAAACCATAAAACTCCTAGAAGGAAACAGAGTCAGCAACATCTCTGACATTTCTTTTAGCAATATTTTTTCTTGTATATCTCCAAGTACAAGGGAAACAAAAGAAAAAATGAAGAAATGGGACTACATCAAACTAAAAAGGCTTTTCACAGAAAAGGAAACCATCAACAAAATGAAAAGACAACCTACTGAACGTGAGAAGATTCTCACCAATGATATATCTGATAAGGGGTTAATATCTAAATTTTTAAAGAAGTCATACAACTCACCACCAAAAAGCAGAACAAAACCAAAACAAACAAACAAACAAACAAAAAACAATCCAATTTTTTAAAGTGGCAAAGGACCTGAATAGACCCTTCTCCAAAGAGGACATACAGATGGCCAATAGACATGTGAAAAGATGCTCAACATTTATTCATCAGATGCTAATCATCAGAGAGATGCAAATTAAAACCACAATGAAGTATCACTTCACACTTGTCAGGATGGCTATCATCAATAAATCAACAAACAACAAGTGTTGGCAAGGATGAGAAGAAACGGGAACTCTCATGCACAAAATAAACAAAATTGAAACAGATTCATAGACACAGAGAACAGACTGATGGTTGCCAGAGGGAAGGGTATTTGGAGGACTGAGTGAAAAAGGTGAAGGGATTAAGAAATACAAATTGGTAGTTACAGAATAGTCACAGGGATGTAAAGTACAGCATAGGGAATATAGTTAATAATAGTGTAATAACTATGTATGTTGCCAGGTGGGTACTGGAAATATCAGATCACTTTGTAAAGTGTATGATTGTCTAACCACTATAGTGTACAGCTGAAACTAATACAAAATGATACTGAAGGTAAACTGTAATTGAAAACTATTTTTTTTTTTAAAAAAAAAGAAACCAACCATCCAATTTTTAAATGGGCAAAGGCTTGAACAGACACTTCACCGAAGATGATACACAGATAGTAAAGAAATCCATTAAAACATCATCAGCCATTAGGCAAATGCAAATTGGAATCGCAATGAAATGCTACTACACCCCTATTTGAAAGGTTAAAATAAAAAACACTGCCAGGCAGGTGTGGCTCAGTGGTTGTGCATTGATCTATGAACCAGGAGGTCATGGTTCGATTCCTGGTCAGGGCACATGCCAGGGTTGCAGGCTCAATCCCTGGTGGAGGGACGTGCAGGAGGCAGCTGATTAATGATTCTTTCTCATCATTGATATTTCTGTCTCATCCTCCTTCTCTCTGAAATCAGTAAAAACATATTTTAAAAAATAATAATAATAAAAATAAAAAGAAACACTGATACAACAAATGCTGATGAGGATCCTGATAAATTGTATCTGCCATTCATTGTTGGTCAGAATGTAAAATGGTACAGACACTCTGGAAGTCATTCCAACAATTAAACATAGAGTTACCCTATTATCCAGCAATCAACACTCCTGGTGAAAGAGCTACAGTCAGTTATTGTATCATGCCAATTAGTTTTCTGGTTTTGACAACGCACTATAGTTATGGAAGATGTCACCAATGGGGGAGGCTGGGTGGTGGATACATAGAACCTCTCTGTAGTATTTTTTGGAACTTCTGTGGGTGCACACTTATTTCAAAATAAAAAGTTACAATTGGTACTCAATTCAGTTATTGGAAAACTTTTAAGTATGCTTGGAATAACTTCAGTACGTAAATCTACATTTTTAATGGTAAACTTTAAGAAATCTAAATACAGATCAAGTATTTCCGGTAAAAAATTATCATCCAAGTTGAAATATGCTGTAAGTTTAAAATACATACCTGATTTCAGCCCTAGCTGGTCTGGTTCAGTGGTTAGAGCATCAGCCCACAGACTGAAGTGTCCCTGGTTCAGTTCCAGTCAAGGGCACGTACCTCTGTTGCAGGCTCGATCCCCGGCCCCAGTCAAAGCATCTTGATCAAGGAGGCAACCAATCGATGTGTATTTCTTACATCAACGTTTCTCTCTCTTTCTCCCCCACTTCCATTCTCTCTGAAAAGCAATGGAAAAAATATCCTTGTGTGAGGATTAAAAAAATAATAAAAAATAAAATAAAATAAAATACATACCTGATTTCAAAGACTTCACATCAAAGTATCTCATTAATAATTTCTGTAGTGATTATATTTTGAAATGAAGCAGATCAGATATATTGGGTTTAACACAATATATTATTAAAATTTATTTCACCATTTCTTTTAACTTTTTTAATGAAGTTACTAGAAAATTAAAAATTAGTACAGGATTCACATTATAGTTCTATTAGACAGTGCTGCTCTAAGGTATCACAAAGGGAAAAACTGCAGGAAGTGCTATCACCCCTAGGCTGGGGGGAAAAAGAGAAGCTGTCATCTAAAACCAGGGGGAGGGGCTCCATGGAGCTAAAACTCAGACTTCTGAAAAGGAGACACTTGCTTACTGTAGGTTTCCTGTATGTTTGCAGTTCCTGTATCACCCCAGCCTTACTTCTTCACCCTGGAAACAGCAATGCTATCCTGCAGCACTAGCTGAATCTGGTTTGCAGTTTTTCCATCCATCCCTTGGAAGAACGAGCTTCTTCATGCCCTGCTCAGACACCAACGGTCTGTACTTCCTTCTCAGAAGTCTGGGTCCCAACACCACATGGACCCTCCTACAAGTGCCTCTTTTCCTCCTCCAGCTTTGCAGTCTCCCTCTACTGCCCCCTATTGGCAGAACCTAACATAGAGCCAACAGCAAACCTGAAAACTTAATAACTGACACAATACAACTATGATAAAGTTGCTTAGCTAGCCTCCAAAATTTGTACTATCCTTTTATCATGCTAAGTTGTGGTTGGGAAGTGTCTCTGCAGACAGGAACAACCATTTCTCAGTTTCCTTTGCATGTAGGTGGGGCCTTATGACAAGTCATCACCAGTGGAATGTTGGTAGAAGGAGTGTGTGTGCCATTCAGGCCAATCTAAGAAGCTCACCTGCCATCTCCACTCTATCTTTTCCCATCTGTTGGCTGGTTGTCAGCATCCAGGATGACCTTGGATGTCATATGTTAAAAATGACAGAGCTAGTGTTACCTTAATTGATACATAATTTTGCAGACACTATGTCCTGGCCCCTAGGTGGAAGGAGGCCTAGTATACATAGTGCCCGTAAGATCACCAAAGAAGTTGTTGAATCCACCAGCAAGGAACTCATAAATGCTTATCAAAACTCCTCTCCCACGTATATGCCACATTTTATATAAGAAGAAATATTTCTGTTACCTTTTGAAGGTACAGATTATTTAGATGAGAGAAAATGGATACTCTTAGAGAATTTATTCATTCTAAATTGGAAAGTACTTAGTATTGATAATACTTCTTGTATAATATTGCAATTATGTTATAGTAGAACACTATTAAAGTTGTAAAGAAAATATGTGTGATTTATGTAAAATACACAATTCACAGAGGTGGGAGGGATGAAAATGAATTCTAGTGCCTCTCTCTTCAGTATTTTGCTTTTTAAATAATTCATATGTCAAATGATTAACAAAGGATCATCTTCAGACTCTGATTAAAGTCATATATTAATACACAAATTTGAACTTCCACCAAATCCTTCATTCAACAAAGGTGTAAAAGGTAGGATGTTGTTAATGGAATGACTGTTGGGCACCAATGTTACACAAACTGTATTCAGAATTCTCTCAGATATGGGGGCTAGATTCGAGGAGACGAAGGAAGGAGGATTTTTCTGGGTTAGGCAAAATGAACAATTGCTTTAAAATCTAATCTTCCAGGCTTCGAATAGACAATCTTTAAGAACATGGTAAGTGGACTAGGTCTCAGAGATAATGACTTGTATAGAGTTACAGTAATTTAGACTCTGATGTAATGGCATGGTGGTAGACAGAAAGCCTAACTGAACAGATGAGAGCCCAAATCAGACCCGTGAGTGTATAGACTTCTGATGGGTGAGAGCAGTTTTGCAGATCAGTGGTCAAAATATGGACCTTATAGTAAGGTGATGTTGGAAAGAAGTAAAATGCAATCATTATCTCACACAAATTTGCAAAAATCTCTTCTACTTAGGTTAACCTAACTGGGAAAAGCAAAGCTATGTTTGAGATATTCAGAAGATAATATTTATTCACAAAGATATATGCACCCCTATGCTCATTGCATCACTATTCACAGTGGCCAAGGCATGGAAACAATGGCAGTGTCCTTTGATAAATGATTGGGTAAAGAAAATGTGTAAATATTTACCATGGAATACTACTCAGCCATAAGAAAAGATGAAATACTGCCATTTGTGACAACATGGATCCACCTTGAGAATATCATGCTAAGTGAAATAAGTCATTGAGGAAAAGCTAAGAACCATATGATTTCACTCATATGTAGGATATAAAACTGAAACTCATAGACACAGATAACAGCATGGTGGTTACCAGACAGAAGGGGATGGAGGGTAGTAAAGGGTAAAAGGTACCAAATATATGGTAACAGAAAATGATTTGACTTTGAGTGGTAGACACACAATGAAATATACAAATCAAGTATCATAGAAATGTACACTTGAGACCTATATAATCTTATTAACCAATGTCACTGAAATATATTTAATTAAAGTAAAATAAAATAAATCTTCCCTTTGTTATAAGAGGAAGGCTGGAACCTCTGCAACAAAGTCCTAAGATTTACTTAAATTCCTTTTTCAATTGTTATAAAGGTTTAAATTTCTACCTTCTAGTTTTAAAATATCATGAAGAAACTGGTCAAATATGTGTTTAGAAAGGTAACCAGTAACCTCTCATGAAGATCATGTTGAATGTTGGCTAAAGATACCAAAAAGAATGGAAGGAAGAGCTGGACTAGTGTTAGTGGAGCAGCAGAAAGGTCTTTGGGAATTTCACATGTCTACTTCCTAAGGGGGGATATGTTTTGAAAGACTGGCAAAGATATGTTAGAGAGCTATTTGGATGGTTCTTTATCATTCTCTTCCTCTTGGTCAAGTTTCTCTAGTAGCTGAGATGGGTAGTGACTGACAAAGTTACTAGGAAGAGGGCTGGAGTGACTTTGATGACCAAGTACAAGCATCAGGAGGGCACTGACACAATTACTAGCCTCCCCCTCCCCCTCTCTCCCTGCACCCAATGATATTCCCTGTTATACAAATATGAATTCCCTCCCTTCTCATTGATCCTCACTGATTCCACCAGAGTGCACATCTTTGTCATACTCCCTTTCCTTTCACTTGTTTACTCTCTCCTGAGACTTGACAGGAATATTTTCTATTTTAAAGGGACATTACCTCCTTTTACAGTGTTATCAACTCCCAGTTCCCTCTTCCAAGTTAGGCTCAAAAGGAATGTCATACAGCCTGGCATGTCCGATAACTATATTATTTCATCCATTTGACAAGTAAAATTTATAGAGGAAGGGGATCAAAGCCCTGGGATGCTGTGGAAGAAATCTGAATAAGAATTTGAGAACTAAAAAGGTCAGTGATCTGATGAGAATGGGTAGTCCTGAGGAGTTCTGAAGCCCTTGTTCTAAGAAAAGCCCTTGTTCTATTTCATTTTGAAGCATGCTGAGATGACTTAGGGATAAAAAGACTCACTTTGAAGTGATGAACTATCCCATTTGAGCTTAAAACTGATGGTTGCAAGGACCAGAATGATATGCTTATTAATTATATGACTGGAGATCTACATGGCTGTCTACCTTTTGGAGGTAAAACTCTTATGGGTGCCCCAGCAAAATGAGGTAGCACATCCTGCTTAACTACAGGGGAGCATTTCTGAAGTCATACATACTGAGATATACTTTAGATATCTATGTCAGTCTAAAGATTTCCATAATAGGTCAGTTTAACAAATGGTTCTCAAATGTCTATTTTCTAGGCACTATGCTAGTTTCCAGAGATACAGAGATAATAATAACTTGTAATAGTCAAGTATTATCAATAGTTTAGTTTTGTTTTTTTACTATGAGTCAGTGCTAGGTGCTTTAAATATATCATCTCATTTCATTCTTTCTGTTACCCTGAGGTATTCTTAGCCCCACTTTAAAAATGAAGAAAAGGGTGGGTAGAAAGGTTATATCATTTGCCTAAGGTTACACAGCTAGTACATAGCAGAGGTGGGACTCCATCCCAGGTATGCCTAATTCCAAACTTCATGATCTAACTGCTATATTTCAGAGACTATTAAGCTTTAAGGCTCTTGTGGTGAAGTGTCAGACACACAAAGAGAGAGAGTTTCAAGCCATCATGTTAAATGCTACGATACAGGCATTGTTGGTGGGGGCTCACTACAAGCAGCTTGATAATTCTAGACTAGAGTATAAGGTGCAAAAAAGGAAAAGATGGAGGCAGGTCTGGAAAGGCCTAATATGTCACTTGGAGTCTGGATTTTTTCTTATCTGGGACAAAAAACTATAGAAAAGAAGGGTTTTGTGCAGGGGAATAATATGCACAGATGTACATGGGAGGGTAGATTTGTTATATGGTCTGAAATTTACTTTACAAATATTCAGCACTGATAGTGTGAGATACACACATACCTGTACCCTAGGAACAGTTCATATCTGAAGTCCCCCAATGAGGAACTCACTCCAGCAGTGCTTAATTTGCATCTGAAAGACTCTAAGTACATACTCTAGAGGCATCTACTCTAAAGCTTTACCCAATCTACCCAAATCTACACTAGAGGGTTTGCTCATTAATATAAAGAAGGGTGGCATTCCGGGCTCTGGTCTGGGGCAGTGGTGCCATCTTGTTTCCCAGGCTGGTGGGGAGGCCTGAGAGGAGGTCCTGGGGAGCATAAGGGACTATAGAACATCCTGGAGTCTGAGGAACTGGAGCCTGAAGAGCTGCTGCTGGAGCCCCAGCTAGAGCCAGAGCCCAAAGAGGAGCAGCCCTAGCCATGCTGCCCGCCCCCAGCTCTGGGCCCTGGGCCTGGCTCAGGAGTCCCTGGCAGCCAGGAGGAGGAGGAGCTGGGACTGTTCAAGGGTGACCCAGGGGATTGCACTATTGAGGACCTGAAGGCCAAGAGCTGGAAGCAATCAAAACTTGAGTTAGACAGATGGAAGAAGTTGAGAAGCTAAAGGAGCTTCAGTATGAGGTGGAGAAGCAGATGAATATGAAACCACCTCCAGGCAATTCTGGCCCAGTGATCATATCTATTGAGGAGAAGATGGAGGGTGATGCCTGTTCCATTGATGTTGGCCATGTGGAGTATGCTGCAACAGCAGAAGAACTGGAAGCACACTTTCATGGCTGTGGTTCAGTCAACCGTGTTCCCATACTCTATGACAAATTTAGTGGCCATCCCAAAGGGTTTGCATATATAGAGTTCTCAAACAAAGAGTCAATGAGAATTTCCCTGGCCTTAGATGAGCCCTTATTTAAAGGAACACAAATCAAGGTGATCCCAAAATGACCCAAGAGACCAAGCATTAGACAACAGACCAGTGTTTCCCAGTAGCTCTACACAGTGCCTGGACCACTAACTACAACAGTTCCACCTCTAGATTCTACATTGGTCTTAACAGCAGGCCCCAGGGTTGCATCTACAGAGGCTGGACTACAGCGACTTCATGGTATCCCCCTTGCTTAAAAAAGAAAAGAAAAAAAAAGTGTGCATAAGAGGAGAGAGAGGGAAAAAAGAGAAAAGGGGAAATTTTTAAAAAAGAAAAGAAAAACAGAATATGACATTGATGGGAAAAAAATATATTTTAAATATATATATACTGTGAAAGAGGAAGAATCCCATAACTAATTGATGAGGAAGGACCTGCTTTGGGGAGTAGGGGAAGGTACAGGGAGTAGGGCAGGAGTTTGCTCATTCACTCTGGAGATTTGCCATGGACATATCTCAGCTGCACAAGCTGCTCCCCTTTTTCCCATCTAACTTCACCCCGTTGAAGGCTGCTCAAGGATAGATGGGCATGGATGGTAGGAGGGTGTTTTTTTACCCCAGGACACCAAACTGTTCTGCTTGTTATCTTCCTTCCATCTTCTCCCTGACAATCATAGTCCCCTCCTGCCTGTTCCTATCCTCTTTTCTAACTCCCTGCTCCTCCAGACTTCCTGGTGATCCATTTTGTTTCCTTTTGTGTTTCTTTTTTGTTTTGAGTGTCTTTCTTTGTAGATTTCTGTAGACAGAAGGTCTCATTTCCACTCTCAGCTGTTCCAGTGTAAATTCCCCTTCCCCCTGGGGAGATGCACTTACCTCTTGGGGAGGAGTGTTTTTTGTTTTTCAATTGTTTTTTTCCTTTGCCTTTCCTCTCTTTTATTTGGAGGGAATGAGAGGAGGTGGGCACAGGGAGGTGGAGGTGGATTTTTTTTAGCTCATTTCCAGGGGGTGGGAGGTTTTTGAAATACGTGTTATAAATAAAGTAGTTTTTGAAAATAAAAAATATATAAAGGATGTTAGAAATAAATTTTCATTGGTGAAATAAATGGTGTTCTAGATTTATGGATTGATACTTTTATTTGCCCTTGCATGAATAGGGCTTAAGAAACGGGATCCCAGAGAGGCATTCTAAGTCTAGGAATCCATTGGGCCCTGCATCCTGACACTTAATGGATGACTCTTTTGCCTGATTTGAACACAAGTTTAGCTAAAATGCTACTACTGGAGAATTGCTAAATGTACTTCAAGTGAATCTTTCCTGCATGGGCTTAATCAATCTTATGAGGACGGGTTACAAGACTATGTCTAACTGCTACTAATTGTATGCTTGGCAGAATTGGGTTGGAGTCCTATTTTCATCGAAACATACCACCTGGTAGGGAGATTGTAGGGGATGAACCCTCATTTATCTCTAGTCATTGGAAGCTACAGATGGGAAATCTACAGTGCACAGGGGCTAGAGAATACTTTAAGAGTGGATGAATCCTTAGCTACCATCATATAAAGTCAGTAGATGATGTTTAAAAAGCATTCATCCAGAAATATTAGAACATGGAAAACAACACGGTGGTTCCTCAAAAACGCAAACATAGAATTACTGCATGATCCAGAAATTCCATTTCTGGGTATATACTTAAAAGACTTGAATACAGAGCTCATTTGTGTTAATAGCAGCATGTTCATAATAGCCAAAATGTGGAAAAAGCTCAAATGTCCATCAATGAATGAATGGATAAATAAAATATAATGTGTGCCTATGCTCTATTACATATACGTATAATATCATTCATCCTTACAAAGGAATGAAATTCTCAAATATGCCATAACATGGGTGACCCTTGAAGACATTATGCCAAGTGAAATAAAGCAGACATCAAAGAACAAATACTGTATTATTCCATTTACATGACTTACCTAGAATAGTCAAATTCATAGTGACTAGAAGTAGAATAGTCATCACCAGGGCTGGAGAGGAAGGGAATGGGAAGTTATTGTTTAACAGGTATAGAATTTCAGTTTGAAATAAAGAAAAATTCTGGAGATGGATAGTGGTGATATAACTGTATATGTGAATGTGCTCAATGCCACTGAACTGTACAGTTAAAATGGTAAATTTTGTGCTATGTGTATTACCATAATAATAAAATAGATAGGATAATTATATTCTTTTAAATGACTGAGATAAACACCATAAGGAACACTTCAAAGAGTGATTGCTTCTGGGAAGTAGGAAAGAAGTAGGCATAGGGACTTTTGCTTACCATTAAAGCCGTTGGTAGTCTTTTTTTTTTTTTTAATCCTCACCTGAGGATATTATTTCTATTGATTTTCATTTATTTATTTATTTATTTTTATTTATTAAAAATTTTATTTTTGTTTAAAATATTACAGATATCCCTTTTTCTCCCCAATGACCCATTCCACCCAATCCCATCCCCCTCCCCAGTCTCTCTCCCCACCATTGTCTGTGTCCTTGGGTTGTGCATATATGCATATAAATTCTTTGATTACTCTCTCCCTCCTCCCACCCTCCCTCCTCCATCCCTCTGACATTTGTCAGTCTGATTTATTTATTTTTTAATTTATCTTTATTGTTGAAAGTATTACAGGTATCCCATTTTTCCCTCCATTGACTCTCTCCACCTTGCTCCCACCCCCTCCCCAGGCATTCACCCTGTTATTGACTGTGTCCATGAGTTATGCATATATGCATATAATTTCTTTGGTTAATCTCTTCCCACTCTCCACCCCCGTCCCTCTTCCCTCTGAGATATGACCATCTGTTGCATGATTCAATGCCCCTGGATCTATTTAGTTTGTCAGATTGTTTTGTTCATTAGCTCCCTCTTAAAGAAGGCCCTTCAACATTTTCTGCAGTGCTGGTCTGGTGGTGATAAACTCCCTTAGCTTTTTCTTATCTGAGAAGCTCTTTATCTGACCTTCAGTTCTAAATGATAGCTTTGCTGGGTAGAGAAATCTTGATTGTAGGTTCTACTTTTTCATCACTTTGAATATTTCTTGGCACGCCCTTCTGGCCTGCAAAGTTTCTGTTGAGAAATCAGCTGACAGTCATATGGGTGCTCCCTTGTAGGTAACTAATTGCTATTCTCTTGCTGCTTTTAAGATTCTCTCTTTGTCTTTAACCTTCAGCATTTTAATTATGATGTGTCTTGCTGTGGGCCTCTTTGGGTTCCTCTGGTTTGGGACTCTCTGTGCTTCCTGGACTTGTAAGTCTATTTCTTTCCTCAGGTAGGGAAAGTTTTCTGTAATTATTTTTTCAAATAGGTTTTCAATTTCTTTCTCTCTTTCTTCTCCTTCTGGCACCCCAATAACACGAATGTTGGGCCTCTTGAAGTTGTCCCAGAGACTCCTTATACTACCTTCATATTTCTGGATTCTTTTTTCTTTTTGCTCATCTGGTTGGGTGTTTTTTGTTTCCTCATATTCCAAATTGATGATTTGATTCTCAGCATCCTCTACGCTACTATTGATTCCCTGTAAATTATTCTTCATTTCAGTTTATGTAGCCTTCATTTCTGATTGGTACTTTATTATGTCATCAATGGTCTCAGTTGTTTTCGTAATACTCTTACTAATATGCTTGAGCATCCTTATAACCATAATTCTGAACTCTGTATCTAGTAGCTTGCTTGGTTCTATTTCATTTAGTTCCTCTTCTAGAGATTTCTTCTGTTTTTTCCTTTGTGACATGTTTCTTTGCCTCCACATTTTGGCTGTTTCCAGGTATTTGTTTCTATGTATTAGGTAGAGCTGCTATGTCTCCTGAAATTTGTAGAGTGGCTTTGTGTAGTAGGTGTCCTGTAGGGTCCAGTTGCTCAACCTCCTCAGTCACCTGAGCTGGGCCTTCTAGATGCTCCCCTGTGTGGGCTGTGTGCACTGTCCTGTTGTTATTGAGCCTTGGTTGCTGTTGGCATCACTGGGAGGAATTGACCCCCAGGACAATTGGCTGTGAGGACCAGCTGCAACTACAACCAAAGAGCTGCTGTGCTGGAGACACCTCTATGGAACAGGATTTACTTCAGTGGAGCTTTGGTGTTCATTGAGTGGGCCCTTTGAGTGTGTCACTCATGAATGTGGTGCTGTTATAATCCAGCATGTTCGAATCTGACCACCAGGTGCACTGTCTCTGGGGCCTCCCGGGAGGTGCAAAGTCTGCCTCTGCCTGCGCCTTGCCCAGGGCTACCCAACATGAGCTACACAGCAAACCATAGTTGGCTGCTACTTGTGCTGGGCTTGGAGGTGTCGAGGAGAGGTCAAACTATGAACCAATGCAGGCTGCCACTAGTGCCAGGCCTGGGGCCATTTATCAAGACATATAGGGCACGCTGAGGTCAGCTGCTGCTTGTTTGAGAGATTTTAGGAAGAGACCACTTACATAGAAAAGCCACTGGAAGTGGCTTCAATGAGCTTGCAAGTCGGGAGGGGCAAGGTCTCTGGGAATCACCAGGGCTAGGCCAAAGGTGTGCATCAGGTGTGGGAGATTCAAATATGGCACATGCCTGTGGGCTTTGTGGAGTGAGGGCTAGCCAAAGGAGCAATGGCCTCTGCCAGCCCTTCTGCCTGGGAGAAAGCTGCCCTTCCACCTCTCGCCCCAATTTCAGTCAAGTTAGTTCCTCCCTGAATGTCCCAGGTTCCTTTCAAGCTGCTGCTTGTCACTGGAGCTCAGAGGGAGCACATCTGAGTGAGTCTGTGTGCTTGCTGGTCCTTTAAGAAGAAAGGCTGGGACTCCCACAGGGACAGTCTCCACTGGTTTTCACAACCTGAAGTTGTGGGGAACTTCTCTTCCCAGACCTGGAACCCTGGGCTGGGGGGCCTGATGTGGGGCTGGAACCCCTGGCTCCACCAGAAAACCTCTGCTGAGATATACCTCCCCTTTTAAACCGTGGCACCCGGTGTGAGACTGCAGCTGAGTCTCCAAAATTCAGCCCCAATCTGCCCACATCTCTGCCCCTCCTACCGGTCTCAATGCTTCTTCAGTTCCCTGGTTGTAGGACTTCTGTTCAGCGAGATTTCAGGAGGTTCTGAGTGATGGTTGTTCTGTATTTTAGTTGTAATTTTGATGTGGTTGTGGGAGGTGGTGGGGACCAGGGTTACCTATGCCGCCATCTTGTTGTCCAACCTCTATTGATTTTTAGAGAGAGCGGAAGGGAAGGAGGGAATGGGAGAGAGAGAGAGGGAAAGAGAAAAAAACATCTATGTGAGAGAAGACACATCAATTGGCTGCCTCCTGCACACTCCCCAACCAGGATCAGGGATTGAACCTGCAACCCAGGTATACCCTTGACTGGGAATGGAACCTGTAACCCTTTGGTGTGCAGGCCGACACTCTAACCACTGAACCACAGTGGCCAAGACCTTTGGTAGTTTTTTCTTCTTCAAGTTGCCTTTTTTAAAATCTTTATTGTTGAAAATATCACAGATATCCCTCCTTTTCTCCCCAATGATCTGCTCCTACCCAGGCCTTCCCCACGCTATTGACTGTGTCCTTGGGTTAGGCATATGTGCACATAAGTTTTTTGATTAATCTCTCCCCACCCATTCCCCCATCTCCACCTTCTTACTGAGGTTCATCAGTCTATTCCATGCTTCTATGTCTCTGGATCTATTTTGTTCCTCAATCTGTTTTGTTTATTAGATTCCACATATGAGTGAGATCATGTAAAACTGAATCAGGAAGAACCAGAAAAACTAAATAGGCTAATAATGACTGATGAAATTGAAGCAGCAATAAAAAAAATCTCCCAGAAAACTAAAGCCCTGATCAGGACAGCTTCACAGGGGAGCTTTCTAATTCTTTCAGTTTTAGAGTTAGATAGTTTACTAAAAACTTTTCTTGCTTTTTTGAGGTCGGCCTCTAGTACTATGAACTTCCCTCTTAAGACTGCTTTCATTGTGTCCCATAATTTTTGGATTGTTGTGTGTTCATTTTCATTTGTTTCCAGGAAGTCTTTGATTTGTTTCTTGATCTTATTGGTAACCCATTCATTGTTTAATAACATGTTATTTAGCCTCCATATCTTTGAATGTTTTTGAGTGTTTTTACTGTATTTGATTTCTAGTTTCATGCCATTGTGATCTGAGATGCTTGATATGATTTCAATCTTCTTGAACTTATAGAGACTTGTTTTGTGTCTTAACACGTGGCCTGTCTTTGAGTATGATCCATATGCACTTGAGAGGAATGTATATTATGCAGCTTTGGGGTGAAATATTCTGTAAATATCAATTAAACCCATCTTATCTAGTGTGCCATTTAGAGTCACTGTTTCTATGTTGACTTTTTGTCTGGAAGATCTATCCAGTGAAGCCAGTGGGGTGTTAAAGTCCCCAACTACGACTGTATTGCTGTTGATCTTTCCCTTAAAGTCCTTAAGGTTATTATTGATAGGTCCATATTTATTGCCATTTTAATTCTTTATGCCTATGTTTCTCTATTTCTTCTTCTTATTATAGTAGTCGCTTTAACATTTCCTGCAATGCTGGTTTGGTGGTGATAAACTCCTTTAGCCTTTTTTGTGCAAGAAGCTCTTTATTTCACCATCTATCTTGAATGATAGTCTTGCTGGATAGAGTAGTCTTGGTTTCAGATCCTTGTTTTGCATTACCTTGACTACTTCATGCCATTCTCTTCTAGCCTGTAGAGTTTCTGATGAGAAGTCAGCTGACAGCCTTATGGGAGCTCCTTTGTATGTAACAAATTGACTTTCCCTTGCTGTCTCCAGTATTCTCTCTTTGTCTTGAATTTTTGGCATTTTAATTATGATGTGTCTGGGCATGGGCCTCTTTGGATTCTTCTTGCTTGGGACTCTCTGTACCTCCTAAACTTCTGTGGCTTTTTCCTTCACCAGGTTTGGCTATATGCATGTATAACATTGTTAGAAATAAAAATATGTTATACTGTAAAAAAAAAAAAAAAGTGGATAAGATCACTCAGGCAGAGTATGAAGAGTTTGTGGAAGAAGAGGTGCCTTAAGGAAAGGTTACCTTTAAAGAAACAATAATTTACTAAAAAGAGAGAGTTATTAGAGACTCATAGAAATTGACTGTAGTAAGCACAGCAGCACCTCACAGGAACTAGAAAGTTGTCTGAGTGTCCTCTCCTGTGTTCTCTCATCATTCTCCTCTCTCCTTCTTATTCTTCTCACAACTTTTCCCCTCTCTCCCTCCCCAGTCTGCTACTCCACATCTCTCTCTGGCTCAAGATCTCTTCCTTGCTTCTTTAGGAGTGTTGGCTTTATTTCTCTCATCCCCTTCTCTGCCCAGAAGTGTTTTCTGTCACTCATCCACTCTCATGTGGCCAAAATTATAGCTCCAGCCTCTGAGTCTGTGTGATGTCTCAGCCTGATTCCCTACAGTCAACTTCCTCTGTGTTACTACATCCCTGGGAGAGAGGATGTACTCCCTCAGGTCAGGCATCTGCCTCTGGTTACATATCCATCCCTAGTCTTCTTATTAGCTGTGTCCTGGGGTTTTACCTTCCATTCTTGGGAGATTATAGCTTGGAAAGTATTGCAATAAAGATGATTTAAACTGGGTATTAACCCCAAATATAAGTACTATCAAATAAACTCATTGAAGAAGAGAGGAGCAGGAGAATCAGGAGAAGAAAAGCGAGGGAAGAGAGAGTTTCAAGCAAGTAAGTGGTTGAACAGTGTTAAACGCTACAGGGCAGGATTACTGAAAATAAAGATGACAGGGTGTCCATTGAGTTTGACATTAGGGTGGAAGAAAGTAAAATATCAATATAGACTATTATTTCAAGAGGTTTGGCTAATGAAGGAATAGCTGAGGGGGACACTGGGTAAAAAAATTTTGGGTTGTTTTTATTAAAACAAAACAAAGATTTTGTTGTAGTTACAAATGTGACAGAGTATAAGGGAAGAACAAAGAATTGTTAAGAGATGGGCACGTGAAAAGATTGGTATTGAACTGGAAGAAGAGCACATTATCCTCTGAGATAAGCAGAAAATCTTAAGAATTGCAGTTGTAGCCTTTCAATTCAGAATTAGTCTTATATTTGCCATACAGACCAATCCTGACCATAGAGCTATTCTTTTTTAATCTTACTATTGAAAGTATTACAAATGTCCTTTTTCCCCCCCATTGATTCCCTCTCCCCTATGCCCCTCCCCCCAGGTCTTCACCTACTCTCAATAAAAGAAAAGAGGACCAAGGGCAAAACCTAGGAGAATTCCAACATTCACAGTGTAAGCGAGTGTCGACTCCAGATCTGATCATTCAGGGAGTATGTTTATTTGGGTCTAGCTTTCCCTACCATTAAATGGCTCTGGATCCATTCCCCTTAACACCTAATTGGCTACATGGCCCAGGAATGCCAACTAATAACCTTTAAAGTCATAATTAGAAAGGAAAGTATGTAGTAATAAAGTCATATATCATATTCTGAAAAAAGGACAGAAATGGGAATCATGAGACCAGCCACCTTCCCTCTCTGGGTCTCTGTCGCCCATGTGTAAAAGTGAAGGGCACGGCCTCTGTTGTTTCTATCATTCCTTCACTCCTTTGGTTGGAACACTCTATGATTCTTTCACTTCTGGTTTATCTACACTTTTCTTGTAGCTTTATCAATGCTCTCCTACGTTAATACAAATGGATGTAAGCTGATGGTGTTCATTTCAAGCTCATGATAAAAGGAAAAAAGTCCAAAGAACCAGGACAATCACAAAATATGGTAAGTAAAAAAGTGAGAGTCAAAGGAAATGTGATTGACCTCTCGCTATTAACGTCATTGCTCAGCTGCAAAACAGTAAGGCTGTGGTCCCTTGAGATCAAGTCAGTGGCTCAAAAGTAGAAAATTCAAACCACCTTTTTTTCCTAGTCAAATCAAAATTTACTTCCCAACTTTGTTAACTTTTGAGGAGATAGTGAATAGTTTTCTCTTTTCATAACATCCCTTCCAGTTGTCATAAGCATTAAGAATATTTTAATATATGTGAAAGAAAGGGTATTTATTGTTCTCAAATCACCAACTATTCCTACCAAACGTTCAAAGCTTTATTGAGTGGAAATAAGAGTAGGGTCAGTGTACACCTTTTTTCTTACTACCAGCCAGGAACAATTTACCATTGTTGATGCCTGTGTTCCTCACTTCCATTCTGAAGTTTAAAAATACTTTAAGAGTGGGATTGTGAATAAAGATCAAGCTGTCCTTTCTACAAAAAGATGGTACAACACGTCTATGAGTAAACCATATCCTTTCAGTTCTTTTCCAGGGTTGAAGGTGAGATTATTCTGTATCATCTATACCCTCTCACCCTCTTGTGACCAAACAGCTTTCATTTGTGCCCAGGTGGCTAGAGAGAGAGGTAAAGCAGTAGCCAAGAAATTAACTTATTCATTTATATCAGACCCATGACTATGAACCTCACATGCCTGGAACTTCACATGAAAATAATTTAGCCAACTACTTTCACCATATCACCTGGTCCACCACTAAGCCTTGTGTAGACATAGGATGAGTCCCAAAACTTCAGTACTGAACACTATAGGCAAAGGCTCCAGCTTGGAGACTTGGTTAAGTTATCAGTTTCTGCTACAATTTGTGAAGTTGAGTCAGTTCCCTGAGCAGGGTATAGGGGACAACACACTGCCTTTCTGTTTCTTGTACCAGGGCAGGTAGAGGCAGGCTCCGAGTTTGGAAGATGGTAACTGCTCAGCTGCCAGCTTTTTCAGCAGATGGTATCACCACCATGAGATAATTAGCATGCACCCCCACAGGGGGGATGGGTAAAGAGAATGAGCAACTGGAATGGAAAATTAGTGAACAAAATGTAGGGGAGGTTGCTGCCCCAGTTGAAAATGTTTGTGCCTCAACATGAAAAGTCCCACCTGCATAGGCTCTAAAGATGCATCCCCCACCCCCATTCACATTTGGGTCTCAAATGCTTTACTAGATTCCTTGGTGTATTTTGCTTCTGCTCTTTCTCTAAAAACACCTCCTTTGAGACTATTACTTTGCAAAGGTTTGGAATATGTTAATACTCAGTTCTCTTGCTTCCTGGACCATACTTTAGCATACTTGCTTGGAGCACAGATGCCATGGCCAAAGTCCCTCAGGAATGATACTGTGCCTGCCTCAGAATTTACAGGTGAACAATACCTCTTTGGATTATTAGATGCCCCATAAGGTATTGCATACCCAGGTTTGGGGAGTCATTGTTCTTTATAATTATCCAGTCTGATAGCCACATGGCCAATTAGTTTCAAGCCTGCAATGAGGCAGATTCCTTAGTCTACCTTCTGGCAAAGTGTTCAAGGCCTAATTGATGTCTTTATCTTTCTTTAATTAAACTTTTTATTTTGAGAGAATTGTAGATTCACATGCAATTGTAAGAAATAATACAGGGAGCTATCATGTACCCTTTATCCAGTTTCCCTGAGTGGTAAGATCTTGTAAAATTATAGTATAATATCATAACCAAGATACTGACATTGCTATGAACCACTGATCTTGTACAGATTTCCCAACTTTTATTTGTAATAATTTGTTTATATGTGTCTGTGTATTTAATTATATGCAATTTTATCACATGTATAAGTTCATGTATTCACTGACACAATGCAGAACTGTACTATCATCACAAGAATCCTTCCCGCTACGCTTTGTAGCCACATTCACCTTCCATCTGCCCCATTCCCTTACTCTTGGCATTCACTAACCTGTTCCCCATCTCTATATTTTTTGTCATTTCAACAGTATTATATAAATAACTATACAGTATGCAACATTTAAGACTGTCTTTTTCTCACTAAACAAAATTCCCAGGAGACTCATTCAAGTTATGGCATGAACTGATATTCCATTTCTTTTTATTACTGAGTAGCATTCCATGGCATGGATGTCCTAATCTGTTGAAGAATACATGTATGAGTGATCTAGTTTCTTCATGTCCTTGTCAGCATTTGGTGTTGTCACTATTTTTTATTTTAGCCATTCTGATAGGTGTATGGTCATATTTCATCATTTTTTATTTGCATTTTCCTGATAGCTAATGATGTTGAACATCTTTTCATGTGTATTTGCCACATGTGTATCCTCCCTAGAGAAATGTTTGTTTGTATCTTTTGCCCATTTTCTAATTGAAGTGTTTGAGTTTTGAGAGTTCTTTATGTTCTAAATACAAATCCTTTGTCAGATATGTGGTTTGCAAATATTTTCTCCATTCTGTAGCTCATCTTTTTTAAAAAAAATATGTCTTTATTGATTTCAGAGAGAGAGAGGGAGAAGGAGAGAGAGAGATAGAAACATCAATGATGAGAAAGTCATTGATTAGCTGCTTCCTGCACACTACCGTCTGGGGATCGAGCCCGAAACCTGGCATGTGCCCTGACCGGGAATCAAACCACGATCTCCTGGATTCTAGGTCGATGCTCAACCTCTGAGCCACACCCAGCCGGGCTATAGCTTATCTTAATAGGATCTTTCAGACAACAAAACTTTGTAATTAAAATAATTTAATTAATATATTTTTCCTTTTATGGATCATGCTTATGGTGTCAAGCTTAACAACTCTTTGATGAACCCTAGACCATGAAGATTTTCCCATTTGTTTTTTTCCTACAAGTTTTACAGTTTTACACTTTAAGTCTTAGACCCATTTTGAGTTAATTTTTGTATATATAAGGTGTGATATTGGGGTGGAAAGTTCACTTATCGTGCTGATGGGTGTCTATTGTTCCTGTACTATTTGTTGAAAAGGCTAACTTTCCTTCATTGAATTACTTTTACACATTTCTCAAAAATCAGTTGGACAAATTTGTGTGGGTTTATTTCTAGGCTTCTCTGTTCTGTTCCATTTATCTATGTGTCTTCCCACAACTATTACATACAGTCCTGATTACTGTAACTATATAGTAAGCCTTTACATTGAGGAGAGTGATTACCCCCAGCTTATTCTTTGTAAGAATCATTTTAGGTACTCTGAGTCCTTTGTTTTTCCATATAAATTTTATAATAAGCCTACCTCTGTCTACAGAAATCTTTGCTGGGATCTGGATAGTGATTTCATTAACTTATAGATCAATTTAGGAGAATTGACATCTTTACTATGTTGAGTCTTCCAATCCATGAACACAGTTTCTCAAATTATTAATCTTTTGTTAGTTCTTTCATCAGTGTTTTATAATTTTCAGCATATAGATCTTGTACATGTTTTTTTAAATTTATACCTAAATATTTCATTTTTCTTTGAGCAGTTATAAATGGTATTGTTTTGTATTTAGATTTCCAGTTATTGTATAAAAATATAATTATTTCTGTGTGTTGATCTTGTGTCATATAACCTTGCTAAATTCAATTATTAGTGCTGGAAGTGGTTTTTTGATTCCTTGTGATTTTTGTGTAGACAATCAAGTCTTCTGCAAATACAATTTTACTTGATTCTTTCAAATCTGTATGTTTTTAAATTTATCTTCTTGCCCTTTTGTACTTGCTGTAACTTCCAGTACAATGTTGAATATAAGTGATAAAAGCAGACACACTTGCCTTGCTCCAATCTTAAGAGGGAAAGCATTAAGTATAATATTTGCTGTAGGTTTTCTGCAGATGTTCTTAACAAGCATTTTTATCATAAATGTTGAATTTTGTCAACGTTTTTCCTGTGTTAACTGATATATGACTTTTTTTTTTTTCATTTTGTTGCTATGGTGGACTACATTGATTGATTTTAAAATATTGAACCACATCTGTAATATTTTAAACAAAAACAAAAGTTAAAAAAAGTCAAAATAAAAAATAAATAAATAAAATGAAATAAAATATTGAACCAATCTTGCATACCTTGAATAAATTCCACTTCGTCACAGGATACATAATTATTTTATACATTGTTGATTCATTTTCCTATTTTTTACAGAGGATTTTTGTGCCTAAGTTCATGAGAGATACTGGTCTGTAGTTTCTCTCTTTTTTGTACTGTCTTTATCTGCTTTTTGGTATGTTTCTGGGACTCTGATAATATGAATGGTGGATCTTTTGTTATTTCCCACAGGTCTCTGAGGCTCTTTTTTTCAGTCTATTTTTCCTGTTTTCAGACTGAGTTAATTCTATTGATTTATCCTCAAGTTCACTGATTCTATCCTGTTATCTTCACTGTACTATTGAGCCTATTCAGGGAGGTTTTTAAAAATTTATTCTGTTATTTTATTCTTCAGTTCTATAATTTCCATTTGGTTCTTTTTTATAACTTGTATTTCTTTGCTCAGATTTTCTTTTTTTCCTCATTTGTTTCAAGAGATTCTGTAACTGCCTATTGAAGCATTTTTGTGATGGCTGCATTAAAATCCTTGTCAGATAATTCTAACACCTGCTTCATCTCGGTATTAATGTCAGTTGATTGTCTTTTCTCATTCGAGTTGTGATTTTCTGGTTCTTCAGATATGATGGGTGATTTTTCATTGTATTCTGGACATTTTAGCTACTATGTTAGGAGACTATTGAAGTCTTTTATTTTAGCAGGCAGTGACTCTGTTTAGGTTAGCACAAAGGTCCTGGCCTATTTTCGTAGGCTGTGATTTCAATGACAATTTACTTTTCAGACCTTTGTGGTGCTATTTTTGTCTGCTTGGTTACTGTGGTGCTGATGCCCTGCACCCCTGGTGGTGCTGCCTGAGGGAGCAGAAGGTGCTTAACCAGGCTGGGTTGCCTGATGCCTCTAGGAGGTGAAGGAAGTGAGTCTCTAGTCTGTGAAAACAATGAATCTTCCCTGGCTTTACTTCTTTGGTGGGACCCCGCCCCCCTTGCCAGTGCTGTATGCTCTCTTGGTACCTCTCATAGGAAGAGGGGATCCTCATGACCATGGGAACAAAGGCTTCTTGAACCAGACTTGTTATGGTGAGATTTCCCTTTGATAGTGTCCTGGTTGTGCAGTATCTTTTGGTGGGGGAGGGAAGTGTCTGTCCTTGGAGAAGAGAGCACTTCTTCTGGCTGTTTATTGTCAGTGGGGCTCCCTGCTAGATTCCCTTTGCTGGAGTCTCCATGCTTACCTGGTGTAGTCAGCAGGACTTCCATTTAATTCAGAGAAAAAAGGAGCTTACTTGAACCATCTTCCATTGCTAGGCTGGGGGTTAGAAAACACTGAGCCTGAGTTAGCTTCTTCTTTTGAGTGGGGAGTCATAAGGCACCCTGTTACTATGGTATTCCTTCAATCCTGCTGTTTTTAACCATTTTGCCTTCCTCTTTATTCCTTTCAGAATTCTCCTTTGGTTGCCTCTTGGATTATTTATAGGATTTATAGTTATACTTAGCTGAAAGGAGCAGAGAGAAATGAGTCTATGCCATCGTGTACAGACTGGAAGTAGAAGATCAATTTTGTATTGGTTTCTGCTGCTCCTCCTAGGAATGACTCAGGTTTTCTTGCCACTCTTTCCTGGGCAAAGAAAAGCTCAGGAGGCTTTGCTTTGGTTAATATATAGAGTCCCAGTTTGTTTTTTTAAAATTGTGTGTATGTATGTAATTGTTTGTTTATTTTTTAGAAGAAAGACTGGCAGAGATCAGCCCTGAAATGGCAACTGTGTTACAGTGGGACAAACAATCTGATAGGACACTGAGTTAGCTATGGATTTGTCTTGCCTATGAAGATACTCCTGTGACATTGTACTCAAATGATCATATTTTAAGGAGTCAGAAATACCAAAATTTTGTATTTATAGATAGGGTGAAGGCAGAAAAAAGATTTTAAAGTATTCTCTTCCACTTGTATAAAACCTTGGGATACAGTGTGTGGCATACTCTGTGTATCACTGGTTCTCAAAGAAAACAAGATGTCACTAGAGAAGACTGCGATGTTCTAATTCCTGGGATCTGTGAATGTGATACATTACCTGATAAAAGAGAATTTGTAGGTGTGATTAATTTAAGGGTATTGCAATAGAGAGATTATCCTGGATTATCTAGGTATGGGTAATCTAATTATACAGTCCAGTTAAGAGAGAAACTGGAGGGTCGGAGTCAGAGAAGGCAATGTGACTATGGTAGTACATGTTAGAGAGTGAGAGAGAGATTTGAAGATGCTATGTGCTGGCTTTGAAGATGGAAGAAGGGGCTATGAGCCAAGGAATGCAGGTGGCCTCTAAAAACTGGGAAATGGCTGATTTTAGTCTTCTCAGTTCCAGAACTGTAAGGTAATAAATGTGTGTTGTTTTAAGCCATGAAGTTTGTAGTAATTTTTTAAAGCAGTAACAAAAATCTAATACCCTGGCAGAGAGCAAGTGGCATCATCAGGAGTGGGAGATCAGGGGATACTGCAGAGTAGTAGGGGCATGGCTGCTACACAAGGACATGCTAAAAACATGAGACTCCAGTCTGAAAAGATGAAACTTGAGAGGCATCTGGCCCAAAGTCTAGGCAATTGTTGTCCAATAGAGCTTTCTGTGATGATGGAAATTTCTATATCTGCACTCTTCAATATGGTAGCCACTAGCCACATGTGACAACTTGAACTTGAAATGTGGCTAGTGCTACTGAGGAATTGAATTTTTAATTTGATTTACTCAATTCATATTTAAATTTTAAAAGCCACATGTAGTTGTGGCTACTGCATTAGATAGAGAAGGTCTCTAGAAAAAAAAGAAAGACTCATGGACACAGGCAACAGTATGCTGACTGCCAGAGGGAAGGGGGGGGGAGGTAGAAGGAGGTAGAGGGGGGATAAATGGTGATGGAAGGAGACTTGACTTGGGGTGGTGAACACACAGTACAATATATAGATGGTGTATTGTAGAATTGTATACTTGAAACCTGTATAATTTTATTAACCAATGCCACCCCAATAAATTCAGTTTTTTTAAAAGTATGTGGACAAGGTGAATACAAACTTATTCATTAAATTCTTCAATGCTAGAGCCCTGACCAATGTGGCTCAGTTGGTTGGAGCATCATCTCATACACCAAAAGGCCATTGGTTAGATTTCTGGTCAAGACACACCCTCAGGTTGTGGGTTCAATCCCTGCTTGGGGCTTCTGTGGGAGGTGATCAATCAATGTTTCTCTCTCACATCAATGCCTCTCTCTCTCTCTCTTCCTTCCCCCCTCCCTCCTTAAAAATCAATTCAAAAATTCTAGCTTGTCAAAAATAGCTTATATCAATTTAAAGAAGCACCAACACTTCTCCGGAGATCAGATTTCTCATAACCTCTGCCATAATATAACCACAAACCTAAAGAGAAAAGAAACATCTAAATGGTATGTAAAATTACTATCATAAAACTCATCGACTTCACAGAAGATGCATGGCATCAATCCTCGGTCGCACAGCTGTACATTAGAAGAACCTAGAATACACTGATCTCAGACTCTGATACTAAAAAAAGTAAAGCTGGAAATTGAAGGAGAAAATTTCAAACACAGAAATCTGGGGTCCATTTAATAGAGAAAGACATAGTCATACAGCCTTAGAGGTCCGCAGCAAAAGCAAATGGTCATAATGGCCACTCTGAGTCACAAAGCAAGGTTGTATTACATTCTGAATCATCTGTTTAAAAAGGCAAAGCATGAATGATGCAATCTTAAAATAGAAAAAGAAAAAAGTCAACAGAGGAAATGAGTAAATGCAAAACAAAACTATCTTTCTCCTGTCATGCACAACCCCTACTTTTAGGGCTCCAGCAGCTATGCTATACCATCCACTCAAGCTCCTTGGAATAGTCACTTACGCAGGATTGATAACTTACACCAGGGTTGGTAACTCACTTGAAGCACTCCTCACCATTACCATCAACATCATTCTTCTGCCTTACTTGCCACACAACTTCCAAATCTGGATCAATGCCATCATCCACCACTGCTCTTTCTATTTCTGGGCTATTGAGCCCTGGGGAGGAAATAACACAATGGTATAGACAGGATCACCTTTAAAAGCATGACCTCTGTGGAATGTTACATAGCAGTTAAATATGCAAGACATCTATATGTGTCGATATGGAAAAATATTCAAGGCACATTAAATAAAAAAGCAAGTGATATCACACCCCTAGTATGGCTCTAATAAAAATAAAGTTAAGTACTAACACATGTTGGTGAAGATGTGGAAAAAATAAGACCTTCATAGGCTGCTGGGGAGAATGTAAAATGCTGTAGCAACTTTGGAAAATAGTCTGGCAGTTCCTCAAGACGTCAAACAGAGTTACCATATGACCCAGCAAGTCCATTCCTAGTTATATAGTCAAGAGACAAGAAAATATATGTCCACACAAAAACTTGTAATTGAGTTTTCATAACAATATTATTCATAATCAAAGAATGAAAACAACCCAATGTCTACCAACTGACAAATGGATAAACAAAATGTCGTCTATACATACAATGGAATACTTACTATTCAGCAATAAGAAGAATAAAGTACTGACACATGCTTAGAACATGGATGAATGTTGAAAACATCGTGCTAAGTGAAATAAGCCAGTCACAAAAGACCACATATTATATGCTTCCATTTATATGAAATGGCCAGAATGGGTAAATCTGTAGAGACAGAAAGTAGATTAATGGTTGCTTAGGGTTGGGGGGACACTGGGGGGACAAAGGGGTGATAGCTAAAGGGTACAGAGTTTCTTTCTGAGGTGATGAAAATGTTCTTAAAATTTACTATGGTGGTTTCACATATGTGTAAATATGCTAAAAACCATAAGATTGTACTCTGTAAAAGTGTGAATTGTATGGTATGAAAATTATAACTCAATGAAGCTGTTATTTTTTAAACCAAGTGATAGATTAATGCATGTACTATGAGCTCATTTTATATAAAACCCAAAACTACATATGCATGTAATATAAACATTTGGAAATGTATGTAAATACAAAGATTATTTGGAAGGATATCCACCCATCTGTTAATATTGCTTACTTCTGGAGAAGGAAGTGGGATTGCCTTCTGCAACATCACACATTCCTGCTTCTCCTCCTACCACTCTGTTGCTCGTTCAAGTTGCTCTTGTAAGCATTCCTTCCTCCGCGCATCCCTTTAGAATCTCATTTTACTCTCCAGGCTCTACTTGAAATGATCCTAAGTTTACACATTTCCCAGGACTTCAACAACCTCCATCTATTTTGACTCATTCATTCAACAAATATTCATTGAGCTCCTATACTAGGTATTGTGCTAGATGCTAGAGACTCAGCAGTAATGAGGCAAATAAAGTTGCCAAATTATAGCTGGGAGTATAGAAAACAAGGAAAGCAGGATGGAATGAGATCAGAGATTCAGGCAAGGGCTGTATCTCACTAGGTCAAAGCAAAGAGCTTAGATGTTATACAACGTGTAATTGGAAGGCCTTGGAGGGTTTGAAGCAAGGAGAGTGATATAATCTGATTTACATATTTAAAAGTTGGCTCTGGCTGTTATGTGGGAAATGGCCTATGAAAGCAGGGAGAGAAGGGAGACTGCTGCATTGATCGGGGAGAGAGACAACAGTGGTGTGGATTATGGTGGAGGCCAAGGACATGCACAGAAGTAGAGAGATATGAATATGTTCATTGGAGCTAGAACTGGTGGGATTTGCTGATAGATGAGGGAGAAGAGATGAGGGAGAAGGAGGAATCAAAGAAAAGTCCCAGGATTTTGGCTTAAGCAACTAGCTAGATGGTGGGTGCCATTCACTGAGACCTGGGGGTGGGGATTGCTTCAAGAACTGGGTTTTGAACATGTTAAATTGGAGATGTGTCTTAGTCATCCAACTGTACATCCTAAGTGGATGGCTAGCCCGGCCGGGCGTGGCTCAGCAGTTGAGCATCAACCTGGGATCCAGGAGATCGTGGCTTCCAGCAGGGACACATGCCAGGGTTGCAAGCTTGATCCTCAGTCGGGGTCAGCTGATCAGTGACAACTCTCTCATCATTGATGTTTCAACTCTCTCTCTCTCCCTTCTTCTCTCTGAAATCAATAAAGATACACACACACATACACACACACACATATTTTAAAGTAGTCTAAGTGGATGGCTAGTTATAGAAGTCTAAACCTTAGCGAGATGGTCAGGGCTATAGGTGGAAGTTTGGAGATTGAAATTCATCAGCATAAAGACAGTATTTAAAGCCCTGGAAATAGATAACTTAAGAAGAAAGTGGAGAATGAGAAGAAGGCCTGATATCTTTGTATTTCTAGTCCTAACCTCTTTCTCCCATTTTTCAGAACAACATATCAAACTGCCTTACATAAAGCCAACATGTCCAATAATGACTCCATAGAAATCTCCAAAATTTCTTCTTTTGTATTGTCTATCACTTACCCATCAGTTGACTGGATATATTCTTAATATTTCCAGTACTGTTCCCCACCTTTCCATCCCCACGATAGTTCCTTTAGTAACTCATGTCTAGATTACTGCAATAGTTCTCTCACTTGTGTCTCTGCTTCCAGTCTCACCTCCACTGCTGCCTGTGGGATCCTTCTTAAATGACTTGATCATGATAGTTACCTACTTAAAGCCCTTGGATTGTTTCCCATTGTTCAAGATAAAGTACAATTTCTTTTTTTTTTTTTTTTTTAATATATCTTTATTGATTTCAGAGAGAGGAAAGGAGAGGGAGAGAGAGAGATAGAAACATCAATGATGAATCATTGATCCAGCCCGCAACCCGGGCATGTGCCCTGACCAGGAATCAAACCCTGATTGCCTGGATCCTAGGTCGACGCTCAACCACTGAGCCACGCCCGGCCGGGGAGTTTCTTAAAACTAACTTAAAAGGCTTTTCAGGCCTTGGGTGGTGGCTCAGTTCATTGGAGCATCATTCTGTATACCAAACAGTTGTGGTTTCGATTCCAGGTCAGGGCACAGATGTAGGTTGTGGGTTTGATCCCCGGTTGGAGTGCGTACTGGAGGCAACAGATTGGTGTTTCTCACATCAATGTTTCTCTCTCTCTCCCTCCTTTTATCTCTCTCTAAAATCAATAAACATATCCTCAGGTGAGAATTTAAAAAAAAGGGGCCTTTCATGATCTGTTTCCTGCTTATCTTTCCAACCTTATCTTCCACCTACTCCCTCTCCCTTACATCCTATACATACCAATTTATCAATTGTTTTTAGTTCTGTGGACTTACCATCCTTGTTTAACATGTGCATGCAGTGCTCTCCACCACAATCTGTTCTATACCTTTATGAAAAGTTTCTAGATTGCCCTCCAGCCAAGCCAACTTGATCTTTTTTCTCAACGTCCCTTCAGTATCCTGTGCATGCTTCCATCTTTATTGTTTGTAACACCTTATTGTATTTATATGTTCAAGTATCTTTCTCCCTCTACTAGTGAATAACCTTAATTAGGGCAGAGATCGTGCTTACGTATCTTTGCTTTTCCCACACCTAATACAGTGTCTAGCATATAGTAATCACATCAGCCAGTAATTATCAAGTGTTTATCAGTGCCAAGTAATTCTGTGTTTTATGTGTATTGACTCAATCTTTTTTTTAAAATATGTCTTTATTGAGTTCAGAGAAAGGAAGGGAGAAAGAGAGATAGAGATAGAAACATCAATGGTGAAAGAGTCATTGATCGGCTGCCTCCTGCATGCCCCCTACTGAGGATCGAGAAGACAACCCAGGCATGTGCCCTGACCAGGAATCAAACCATAGTCTCCAGGATCCAGGATCCTAGGTCGATGCTCAACCACTGAGCCATGCCAACTGGGCTCATTTAAACTTTACAACAACCCTATTAAGTAGACACTAGTATTATGCCCAATTGACAAATAAGGAAATAGAGACAGAGAGGTTAAGTAACTTGCCCAAGGTCACACAGCTAATAAGTAGTAGATACAGGCCCAGGCAGTCTAGCTCTAGTCTGTGCTTATAATCACTAGTCTCTCAGTAAAAATTTAGTAAATGCCTATTCCATGCATGGGAAATTGGGAATGGGAGGCATGGGATTTTTTTCATGTTATTATTCAGACCTTGACAATTTCATCTTTTCTTTCATTTTAAAATCTCATTTCATTCAGAGCTCAGACACAATAAAGTTGCAAAATAAAATAACAGATCCTTTGCTATGGAGCTCAAAGGAGTCAATAAGGACAAATGTCATTATCCTCACACCTCTAGGCTCTAGCAAGTTAGATTGATTTATTGATGCTCAGTGACTAGGGCCAGTGCACAAGAAAATAAGATAGGACTAAACATCATAACATCTGCACATCAAAACATCATAACAACAATCATTTACTGAGAACTCCAGAGATGCCAGACACTTTGTTAAGAGTTTCACATGAACTATCTCATTTAATCTTTCCAACAGCCCTTTGTGATGTAAGCACTGTTAGAATCTTCATCTAACAGATGGGGAAAGGGTTTCAAAGAGGCTAGGTAACTTGTCCAAGGTTGCAATCCAAGATTTATGCCAGGGCTACTGACTGTAGAGTCTGTGCTTTAAACCACTATGATAGACCTTCTCCACTCACCTGTCAACTATGACTCGAAGAGCTGAGCTGCCCTCATGGGACAGCCATCAGCCCACATGTGGCTTGGCAAATTTAAATTAATTAAAATTAAATAATATTTTAAATTCAGTTCCTTGGTCACACTAGCCACATTTCAAGTGCTTGAAAGCCACATGTGGCTAATGACTACCAGAGTAGAGAGCACAGACAACAAATATTTCCCTCATCACAGAAAGTTCTATGAGATAGTGCAGCACTACAATGTGCTCGCTAAGACAGGGCAGGATTTGCAAGTGCTGAACCCTCTTCTCTGCTCTGCCAGTCTGGCTCTTCTCATTTTAGAGTCTCAGGGAAACTTTGAGGCATACATCAAGGTAATAACATTCATTGTTGTCCCTTCCATTGTTCACCTCCTCCACAATGTCATCCTTTCTATCCACAATCTACAATTCATCCTCATGCCCCATCCCAGTTGCTCCCTCCCCTCTCCCCTCTCCAGTTCTCAGAATATAGAGGTCCTATCCAGTACTCCTTTTCATCCTGCCTTCAATCCAGATTACTGAATAGGGGACAGACACTTCACAGCCACAAGTAGGAAAGTTCCTGCAAAAGTAGAGATCCCTGGCTGTTGTCTACAGCCACACCCTGTCTCACCACTTGCTGCCACATGCTCTGCTCTCCAGAAGGAAGGCTTACCCTGACCCTGGCCCAGCTGGCCTGAGAGCAGTTGAGGTGCAGCCTCTTGTGGTCACTTTGACTCCAATATGATTTTGGAGCTGGTGAAAAGGACTGGGAACTTTTTAAAAATCAAATGTTATCCAATGTAAATGAAATTTGATAGGATGCTAGAAGGCAGGCTGGCTCTAATCTGCTCTGTGCACAAGGACAAGTTTAGGAGAAAGGAGACAAGGCACCTAGGGATAGGATAGCTAAATAAGGTACACTCAATTACCTATGGTTATGGAGAACAGACATGGCAGGATTTTAAAGACAGCAGATAATCCAAAAGGCACTCTGGAATACATTTATATGACCCATCCGCACCCTGGCTCTGAGCCCCAGCAGATTTACCCTTCTCATTGTCTTTTCTCATATTGACATGAAGATGAATATATATTTTCCAAGGTCATCCCAGCTGATGGCTAGAGGAAATGCACAACAGCATGAAGACTGGGAAGAGTGGGGACAGCCTGAAATGATCAATTAGCCAAGGAAAATCTCAGTGTAGATACTGTCCAAAGAGGGATTCTGCCTGTCAAAGCAACTTAAAAGTTGAGTCACCTAAGACATCTTGGAGGCCCACACCACCAGTGTATTAAGTCAAATCAGTAGTCTCAAGCTGGATGCCTTTCAGTCCATAATGCTGCAAGTCACATAGTATAAGGTGGCCAAAATCAGACACCCTGTTGATTCCCCAAAAATTCTCATGCAGAAGCAACTTCAGTCAAGCTCATGCCACTTAATATGAACTTGTAGTAGGGAAAGGAAAGGTGGGAAGGCTTTGCCCCCAATCATGTGATGTGTGGGCCACTCTATCTCTAAAACACAGCTGCAAAAGGGGACAGTAAGCAACACTCAGGGTTCTGGTTCAATCAGGCTTGAAGCAGTTATAGCAGAGTGATAATGGAGCAAGGAAAGGACCAGGGGCCAGAAGACAGAATCAATGTTCCTGAAAGCAAGAGTCCTCACTGGAGACATTTAATGGTTTCTGTCTTCCCTCTACAGGGGAGAAAGTAGGTCAACACACTCAAAGAACTGTGACCAAGAACAGTGGGTCTGAGAGGGAGTCCTTCACTGAGTCCTGCCAAGATGAAGCCATAAAAGATACGCCTTTCATTTTAGGGCATTTGGCTGAGGTCACTTGGCTTTGGGAAAAACTCAGGCTGTTGATCCCTTGGTGTATATTCTCTGCAAGCCCTAGGAGCTGGGTGCAAGGGGAGGCTCGCATTTTAAAACCACATCTGAATGGTTGGCTGGCATGAGCTGGCAAGCACAGGAATGTTTATGAGCAAACTGTGTGCCTACTTTGGCTTGCAGACAAGGTGGACAAGGCTCGGGGCAGCTTGGCTAAATATAGACAGCACAGGGAGGCCTAGGAAGCAGGAGAGCTAAGTTTCACTCCTAGTTCTCTGAGTTAACCTTGAGACAAACTCCCTGCGTGTCGTACTTTCATATTCTGATTTTTCCTGATGCATTGGTCAGATCTAATTTCTGTATTCTTTGCTGTAATAAACCTTAGCTGTGAGTAAAATTTGTTGTTGTGTCTTGTGAGTCCTTATAGTGAATCACCCAACTTAGAGTGGTTGTGGGACCCCTGAAACATAGCCTTTGCCCTCAGGAGCTTAAGTTTTAGCTGGAAAAGAGAAAGGAACATACATGAAGCAACAGTGATGCAAGTAGGACAAAACAGTACAGTCAGCCTGAGCATAGGTAATGTCTTTATTTATCTCTGTGTTCCTCAAAGAGGGCTTGGTAACTGGGAGGTCTTCAATAAATGTCTGCTGAAATTAATAGAAGAGGTGGAACCTGCTGGCTGGGTAGGATTTAAATAAGCTAAGAGAAGAAGGAGGGCATGCTAGTTGGAGAAAACAACTTGATGAAGGTCTCAAAACAAGAACAGGCAGGGTTTGTTTGTAGAAAGCTGTCCTCTTAGTCTTCCTGCTCCACAATGCCTGGCTCAGTCACCAAACAGTGGGCATTTAATAAACTCTGCCACTTATCTGGTATCCATGTCCAACTTTGCTGCCACACCCTTTTTAGCCATTTCCCTGCTTTTTCTGTGTAGTACTAAGGATGAGTGGTGGGGTGATGGCACAGTATATTCCTTCAGCACTCACTCAAGTTGCTTGCAAGAGGGTAAACTGAGGCTGAGATGTCTAGTTCCAAATCTCACTGCATCACAGATGAATGGTTAGCTGGGCTGATCTGCCTGTAATTCGGTGATTAAAATTACAGATGGGACTACAATAACTCTATCAATCCTGAATTCCATATGCCAATTCCAAAATAAAAATTCCCACAACTTATGTATCTCTAATATGTACAGCCTTTTCATATTCCCAGGGCAGCTTTCAAAAGAAATAAATTAATAACTACTTTCCCAAAAGAGAGGTTCAGGTGAAGGGAGACATGGATACTTACCAAGGAAAAGAGAAGACACTCTCAGAAATGGACCAAAACATTTCTGTCTGAGGGACAGGAAAGCAAATGGAAGGTTTAGATCTTAGAACTTAGAGATCATCTCATGCAACCATCGTGCCCTCCCCTCTGGCAGATGAAAAAGATTTGTCTAGGATCACACAGCAGCCCACAGCTGATCCAGGACCAATACCCAGTTTTCCTAATTCCCGGTCCAGTCCAGTGCTCTGTCACATTTTAGTGCCCTATTTAATAGTTTTACTAAATAAGAATCATCCGCAAAGAAGGTAGATGCAGTAAATTTCCCAATTAGAAACCATTCCCCGGGTGAAGAATGATAAAGATCAGAACAGGGAAGGGAGGCAAGAGGCAGAGGCATGTTTCTGACTGCTTTATGGCTCTGCAGCTTCATTGCTTCTTTGCTTTGAGTCAAGCCAATCATACTGTGTCATGGGGTGGCGGGTCAGGAGGAGGAGTGAACAAAACAGACCTTTCTGCTGGCAGAGGTGCATGGCCAGACTATTAATCCACCAGCAAAAGGAGGGAGGTAATTGCAGATGCATATGACAGCAGCAGACAGCCCTGGCCTGACCAAAATCACTTCCCACCCAAGGCCTGCCAGTTCATAGCAGCCGTCAGAAAGCTCATGGTCATTCGAACAGGATAGTCTGCCAGAGTGGAATCTGCACACCAGCCTCTGTGCCCTGCCCAGTCCTCTGACTCAGAGGTGGTGACGAGTAGGCTGGGCTGGTTCATCAGCACAGTGAACCCACACAAGCTAACAGTGACTTCCCTGAGGATTGAAGTCACTTCCTGTTAGGGACCCCAAGTCCTAAGCTGCAAACCCACATAGCTTAGGCTCACAAGGCAGATCTCGGGCAGCTTCTGAGCCAATCAAAGAAATGAAGAAATGTGAGAAAAACCCTATGGACAGTTGAGGGAGCCTCAGGCAAAATCTGAAATGTGACACCTCTACCAAATCAGAGGATGAATGAATTCAGCTTGCAAATCACATTCTTATTCAAAGCCTGAATCACTCTCACAAAATGAGTGTTAGTTTCAGCACCTCTCAGGACTTCAAATTCTTACTATTAAAAGGTATTATATTGTCATTAGAGGAAATACCTCATAATTCTGGTTTAGATGAAGTATAACAGAGTTAGAAATAATTGGATTTGTACAGATAGGAAATCTTATCCTTTAAATATTTAAACAGTATTTTTGATGACATGAAATATACATGTGTATATTACATGCCTCACAGATTTTTTTAACCCACTCAAATATTTTTCTGACTAACTCAGGGTAATCAGAATCAACATCCCTAATTGTGTTATGCTATTTTGTTTTTCTTTCTCCTTTCAGGATATCAGGCCTTCAGCAGGCACTTCCTCCGTCAGTTTCTCTGAGCTTCTCCCACCCTTCACCCCCCCACTCCAATATCTCTTCCTGTTGCTTCTAATCTGTATGGCTAGGAAAGCAGATTACAAAACTCTGTAGACCTAGGTTAGAAACAAGGCACTAGAAAAGTCCTGGGGAATAAAGTCTGTGGCTTTAGTGCTATATCTGTGTGTTTGAGGGATTTAGCAGATATTTCTTCCTTCCAGGTTTGGGGCAAATTTCCAGAGAACAGAAGGTGCCAGAAGCCTGGCCTGGGGTTAAGTGTTGTCCTACTGAATATCTGCTTGGGATCAGGCTAGGTATCAAAATCCCCTGTCCCCACACCAGCTCCCTGACTCAGACAGCTTTGAGTGCCAGGAAATTGGGAAGAATAACTAACAATAAACATGAGGCCATGGCAGTTTCTTCTTTCAGAAAATGAAGTGCTGACACAGCAGGGGCAACAGTGGCTTGGGGAATTTTCTCTAACCTCCAACAGAGGAGCATCTCTGCATTGTCCCCAGAACTGTGAATCACTGAGAAAATTAAGATTAAGAAGGCTATTTCTCATGCTTAAGCAGATCCTTAGGTAAACCCAATGACATAATCACACTAATCAAATTTTAAGTACACAATACCTTACTGTTAGCTATAGGCACTATGTCATACAGCAGGTCTCTGGGACTTACTCATCTTCTTTATGTAACTGTAACTTTACACCCATTGAACAACAACCCCCTATTCCCCTGTCCCCCATCTCCTGGTAACCACCATCCTATTGCCTACTTCTATACCTTTGACTATTTTAGATGCCTCATATAAGAGGAATCATGTAGAATTTGTCCTTCTGTGAGTGACTTATTTCTCTTTAGTATAATGTCTTTTATGTCCATCCATGTGTCCAAACTCACCAAATTATATATATTAATTATTTGTGTTTTTTTGTATACCAATTATACTTCAGTGAAGCTGGTGGAAAATGATAAATAAACCATGGGCTCTACTTTCAAGCAAAAAAAAATGCACTAATCAGAAGTAAGCTAAATAAAGTAAATTTTGAAGTTTCTTACCTGTAGCAGTATCTGAGATTTTTGAGATCTTTCTTAAAAATCTTGGGAGAAAAGCAACACATGCAATTTACAATGTAATAGCAATAGCAACATGTGTTCCATATTTTTACAATTTAGAAACCACTTTTATAGTCACTGTTTAATTTGATAAGTGGCAGAGAAGACCATTCTCCCTCCCATCCTGAGCCATCACTTCTTACTTTAAGAAGCAACACTTGAAAATTTCTGTTGTTTATAACATTATTGAAAAGTAAATCCCCACTGTGTTCACATCCTCTGTAGATAGGGACTACCACAGGGAGAGCTCAGCCAGGCTCCATAGGCCAACTGTGCACAGGATATGAAAAGGGGGTTGTGTAAATGCTGGGGTCTCTGCCTTCTGGGGACCTCTAGCCCCAGAGTTCTGCCTCTGCCAGACCATTAACCCACACACAATGCAGAGTAGTCTCCATCAGCCCATCCCAGTGTCATTTTTAGCCCAGGATGGGGGCACTAATGCAGAATCCATAGGCCATCATTTCACTGCTTTGGTTTGGACATCAAACAACCAGCAGGATGATGATAACGGAAAACTTATTTATCATTGCTGAACCTTGATTTGACCATTCTTAAAATAGGAGCAGTAAAATTGGCCCCTACCTAGTTTCCAGATATCTGGAGATGACAAACAAAGTACTACATGGAGCATTAGTTTTTCAGGTGAATTACTTTGAAGTCCTTGGAAAGATCACATAAGTCTGAGAGATTCTAACTGGCTAAAAATTAAATATCTTCTATTACTTAAAAATTTTACTAGAAATCATACTCAGCACCTCAAACCAAAGATATGGAAAAGAGGGAAATGCTTAGGATTTGATATTGGGGAGTGGGAGAAAACTTAGTGAGAAAAGTGGCAATCGAGAGCAGGGATATGAAACAGGAAGAGGAAGACATGAAAATGTTAAATTGAAGAATCGAAATTTGATTATTGGGAAAGAAAAGGGAAATGTAAATAGCAACCATCAAATGATATGTTCCCATCTAGAATTAGAAGTTTTTTCCCCTCTATTTTATTTTATTTTTTAATTGAATTATTTTATTTTTTATTTTATTTTTTATTTCCATCATCATTCATCCTCCCTAAACCCTCTTCCTCTTCCACCCTCCCAACCCCCCACCCCCCTGCAATCACCACACTGTTGTCTGAGCCCATGAGTTCTTTCTCTTTTTAGAAGACTTAGAGATCTCAATAGAATGATGACTTGGGAAATGTTGCGTCTGCACACTTCCTGCTGCTGGAAGACTCTTGAGAAACTTCTGTGTTTGAGGTGGCATATTCTTAGAGAACCCAGTGTTCCCATAAATTGTATAATTTCTTGATAATGCTCCTGTCAGGAAAACTTCCTCAGCTGACTCTCAGATTTAAAGAGTAATACAATGGAATACTCTTTCTTGTGAAAGAGTGTATGGTGGGGAGTTGGGAGAAAGGTGTGCTTTCCAGAACAGAAGTGGCATCGGGGTCTAGTTCATTCTCACTCCTATACTATCCAGAGAGACTGAGTTTACTCCTGTCCTACTTAGGGTAATGTGTTTCTGCTTCACCAACAGATTTTTTTAAAAATGTATTTTTATTGATTTCAGAGGGAAGAAGAGAGAGGGAGAGAGAGATAGAAACATCAGTTATGAGAGAGTCATTGATCAGCTGCCTCCTGTGTGCCCCCTACTGGGGATTGAGCCCCCAACCCAGGCATGTGCCCTGACCAGGAATCGAACCCTGACCTCCTGGTTCATAGGTCAATGCTCAACCACTGAGCCACACAGGCCAGGCTCACCAACAGATTTCTGAAAGAACCCATAAAAATCAGTATTATAGTTATATGTTACTCACTAGCTTAGAGCAATGTTTCCCAACATGGGTACACATGCCACTAATCAGACACAGGATATTAGGCATTTTTTATTATAATATTTAGAAAGTTATTTCAACTAGTATCATAAAAATATACAACTAGCATATCAAAACCTATAATTTCAGATACAACTCCTTAAAAATGGAGTGCAGTAGATATTCAAGATTTTAAAAGCGAATCGATTTCAATAAAAATATGATGCATATTAAAAAATATTATGTAATGAAACTTTTAAAAGCAGTTCAATCTGGAATAACTGAGAAACAATTAAGGACACATTATATGCATGGATTTACACAGTATTATGCTAAGTGAAACGTGTTGGACAAAGAAAGACAAATCCATATGACTCTAAAAAACAAATGAGTAACTAAAACAAAACAAAAACTCATAGGTACAGAGCAAACTGATGGTTGCCAGAGCAGAGGGGGGTGGGGGGGTGGACGGAAAGGGGGAAGGGATTAAGAAGTACAAATTTCCAGTTATAAAATAAGTCATGGGGATGTAATGTACAGCATAAGGAGTAATATCACAATAACTATGTGCGGTGACAGAGGGGTACTAGATTTATGGTGATCACTTCATAAGGTATATAAACATTGAATCACTATGTTGTACACCTGAAACTAATATAATATTGCAGTATTACAGTATGTTAACTATAATTAAAAATAAATTTAAAAAACAAAAGGTAAAGGAGAAAAAAAGAACACATTATAAAGGAAATAATACTTACATGTGTGAAATAAATTTAAATGATAAACTCCATCAGAAGTGAATGCTGTATCTGGGTCTTAGAAATCTTTTAACCTCAATGATTTTTGCAGCAAGCCTACAAGGGGATGTGATTTATATTTAAGAACTGATTGTTTGGGTGAGTCATCTAGAATCAAGATTACAAGACCCACACAGAGTATAGCAATGAAGCCAAAAAAAGGAAAGTGAAAACTAATCATTGTGACCTTCTTTCAGATACAGCCCTTCATAACCCCTACCTCCTTACATTTTTTCTGCTGCTCTCATTCTTCTAAGCCAGTCAGCTAATCAGACAACCAATCACTCTGTGGATAACTTAGATCTTTGCACTCCTCAGGTTGATCTTCACTGACTCTAGCCACTCCTTTCCTATGAAAGACCTTAAAGGAAGTTCAGAGTAAATTATCTCCTTAGTTTGTTCATGCCTGCGATTCAAAGGGAAAGCAATGACAGAAGCAAATTGTTGCAAGGGCCAGGCAACCAAAGTCACCGAGTACTACAGGATTTACACACACACACATATGCATGCTGGTATACTCTAGTGGTTATGGTTCAGTTAAATGCTATGAGTCAGGTCAGGACCAGCCAATCACTTTACTTCAGGTCCCTTCTGGAAATTTGATCTTCACTTGTAGTAAGAGTCTGGAAATGGTTCCACTGGTCATCCTCCTCCTGGGAGAAGGACCACCTTAACTATTGAGAACTCGGCTTTGGCAGTGGAGTAAGTTCCCTCTTTCAGTGATATTCATGGACACGGGGGAATTCCGCTTGCTCAGTCTTGTCGGAGAGTTCACCGTATGGTGAACCAGCCCTGAGGTATTAGGACCACTACAGACCTTCTGAGATCAACCTCATAAAGAACAACTCTCACTTTCTTATCAAATACTCTACAGCTCCAGTCAGACCTAGAACCTGGGACTAGAGTGACAATGGTGTTTGACCTGGGGGCAATTTTATATCCATATGAGTGTGACTTTTAGGCCAGAAGCAGAAGGGAGAATGTGTGTTTCACAGTGAGTAATGAGGAGGAAAAAGAAAAGGACTGTAACTGACAAACAGGTGAGTACTGCCTGTTCTGTCTCCTCTCCTTAAATAAAATAAGCACTATCTGTCATACTAAAGAGATGGTTTGATGTTCACAGTCCAGCCTGTTACAGAATTAGAAAATCAGCATCACTCATACATTCCCTAGAGTGGCGTGGGAATTTGATGGTCAGTCAGTAACCAAAGAATGTAGCAAAGACTACTAATAGCCACCAAATATACCAGTTATGCTTCTACAGATCCGTCTCCCTTGCAGTTAGATTAGGGGCAAGCTGATTAGTTCCTGTCACTGAAATGTGTGCAGAAGTGATGTGTGTCACTTCTAAGATGAGGCAATTAAGGCATGTGGGCTTTCAGATGTCATTTTCTCTGCCATAGTGCCCTTGAAGGTCATGTTCAAGATGGCATTGGTACAAGATACAAGAGGGCCAACCAACCTGTGTCAAAGTTTATGTGAGCAACAAGTAAACCTCTGTTGTTTATGTGTTACTCCATCAATTTTTTACTGCCTATCCTGACTAACATAGAAGCCAAAGCAGGGGTCCATCCATAAAGCAGCAGGCCTTAGTGCAAGAAATTAACCTCATCACACTCACAAACTCCATGAGAACGATCAGATTTCATGCCCAAGATTTCTTTCAATAAAACGTTGCCTCTGAAAGAAGATGGTTCATCCTAAAACAGTTACTTCAGGTGTAAAGGCCGCTTCTCCCAAGATGTGTATCTTCAAAATATCATAAAACAGCCCTGGTCAGTGTATCTAAGTGGTTAGAACGTCGGCCCTCGCACTGAAGGGTCTTCGGTTCCATTCCCAGTCAAGGGCATGTACCTGGGTTGCAGGTTCACTCCCTGCCCAGGGTTGGGGGGCATGTGGAAGGCAACCAGTGGATGTGTCTCTCTCACATCGATGTTTCTCTCTCTCTCTGTCTCCCCCCTCCCTACTTTCCACTCTCTCTGAAAAGAAATGTAAAAAATATCCTCAGGTGAGGATTAACACATATATATATGTAATAAAACATCTACAATTCATTTAATAGCTCATAAAATCTCTTCCTAGGCACATATCACCTCCTGCTCCTTCCCATTTTACGAATATCACTAACAAACAAAAATGCTGGCTTATAGTCTCTATAGATAGAACTTCCTCATAAATTCAGGTTTCCATAAAACTCAAAGAAGAGAAAAATGAAAAAGAAGACACAACTAAGTTTCTCTCTATCAAGACCATCTCAATTTCTTGAGGGCCCTGGCTCAAATCACTTTTAAAATTTAGAATAGGAAGAAGAGAAAATTCCCTCATTCGCTGTCTCTAAAATGTATGGATCTCTCTCAGTGAGCCAACAAGACCAGCATAAGATAGGAAGCACAACGCTTTAAAGTCTGAACCAAAAGGGCTGGGGACACTTTCGGCTTGGCACTCTTCACAAAGCAGGGAAGACCTCTTGGCTATTTCTCACTGTAAGCAGCTGAAAGCCCTACCTTTCAGAGCATCTGAGATGATTGAGATGACAGGGACCCCCACATATGATTGCTTATTGCAAATGACCAAAATATACCTTTAAAAACATTTCTTTCAAAAGCAGGCCACTTTATCAGTATAAGCTTGAGAAATTACACACACACATATATTTTTCTTGGGCTAGGACTTGATGGAAATTTTGATGTATTTATCCCCTAATGAGAAGGCCTGTCTGGTGGCTAGGGGCTATATTAAAGGCATGGCCTAGGCCTTGTATACTAGCTTGCCCCTTATTTTGCAGCTGGAACTTGGTTCTGTTGGGACGAGATGGTCAGAGAAGCCTTTACTCTCTGATGCAGAAGGCCTCTTCTGACTGTTGCCCAACGCTCCTGTTATACAACATGCAAAATAAATAATCAACCTTAAAAGTCAGGCAGCCAGAGCTCTACTCAAATAATAAGCACTTTTACAAGCTGCTTATCACCTGCCAAAATCAGCCACAGAGGAACACCAGGAACTTTAAATTCTATTGTTCTCATTAACTACTTGGGGGAGACAGACAAGCTTCAATGGCTTTATTGGTTTTCTAAGAGAAGAAAGACATAAAGGTTTTCATTTGCCCACACCCTGCCCTTGATCTCAGTAATTTAAATATAGCTCCAGTCTCACCATCTCTAAGATGCCGCTATTAAAAGTGTGAGCTAGAAAGGTCTTGGTCTTTTCTTAGTAAACATGCCACTCTCTACTTTCCCTTGACCTGATTGTTGGGGTAAGGAAAGTAAGAACACAAATGCTAATCTTTTCAGAAAATTTACTGGGAGGGAGAGAGAGGGCAGGACAGAGGCATCGGAAATGCAGTCTTCTGCTTATGAGGGCTCTCTGGCTTAACTACAAAAAGAAAGAGGAGTTTTGCTCAAGGAAAACTATCCCAAACCATGTTTGGTGCACTTAGGTAGATACATTGTTGTTGGCCCAGAATGGCATCTCTGGGTTTCAAAACATAGGATGGGGCCTCTTATTAAGGAAATCTAATGGGAGAAATCTGTTATTAAACTCATTTCTGATGAAGCACAAAAGGGAGTTTGATATCTATTTGATGTTATTTTCCCAGGACCCTCAACCCACAGATGCAAAGCTCAGGATTTACCTCCTCTATAAAACCTTACTACCCTCCCTTTCCTCCTCACCTATCCCTCCTATAAAATTGGTCCCTTCCTCTGCTAGGCTATATACATACTGACTTGTTCACATTTGTTTCCTTCACTCCCTTATGGGTTTTGTTAGAGCAGGACCTAAGTCATATTCATCACTGCATCCCTATTGTCTAGCACAGTCCCTGAAACATTGTAGGTGTTCATTAAATCATTTAATTAACAATAAAATTAATAATTGTTTAAAATATGCTTTTTATTGATTTTTTTTTTTAGAGCGAGAGAAGAAGGGGGAGAGAGACAGAAACATCTATGAAAGAGAAACATGGGTCAGCTACCTCCTGCATGCCTTCTACTGGGGGTTGATCCCACAACCCGGGCATGGGCACTGACCAGGAATCGAGCCAGCGACCTCTTGGTGCACAGGACAATGCTCAACCAACTGAACCACACTGGCCGGGCAAAATTAAAAATTATTATAATTAACATTTGAATGTTCATTAACTCTGTGTAACTTCCTATATTTTTCCCCTCATTTTCCAGATGAGGAAGTTGAGACACTGACAGGTTAATAAGTGGCAAAGCAATGATACAAACTAGGTAATCAGGCTCTAGAACCTTCATTCTTAAGCACTACACGGCATGGTACCCAGGAATAAATAAGTGAGTTGATGAAAGGGCTATATGCATATGAAACCATTAAACACAAACTTAAATTGATTTGATTTAGGTACCTGGGTTATTTACACAAAAATGTATTAAGCACCTAGTATTCTGTGCCAAGCCCAGTGCTAATTAGTGTTACAAAGATAAAGGTATGGTCTTATTCCTCAAGGAGAAGAGAGACAAATAGCAAAAGCTTATAGAGTACTTACTATGTGCTGGGCACTGTTCTAAGTACTTCACATGTATTAACTTCTTTGATCTTTACAAAACCCCTATGAGAAAACTACTACTACTATTACTAAATCAAGATAAGACAGATGAGAAACTGAGGCCCAAGGATGTTAGGCAACTTGCAAGAACCCCATTTCAACCCAAGCAGCCTAGCTCCAGAGCCCATGCTCTTATCCACTATACTCTACTGCCCCTTCCATTTAGAACCATATACAACTCTAATATAATGTAATATGTGCTAGAAGAGAGAAAGAAAAAGTGCTATGGAAATGCAGAGAAGGAAATTATTCATTTTGCCTGAGAGGAGGCTCAAGGAAGGCTCTGCAAAACAGGTGCACTTGAACTGGGCCTTGAAGACATGAGAATAAGAGAGAAATTTAAATACAAGCAGTATATGGAAATGAGTAAAACTTGTATGTGTTCTCAAAGCCATCACTACTAAAACACAGAGCTAAGAAGCAAGCCTCTGCTGAGGCCACTTCTCACCACAGGACAGGGCAATAATTAGTGCAACTGTGGCCTGGATTTTTATGTCAGTTTTCCCACTTGGTTGAAACACTACCTGGGGTTTACTCATCCTTTCAGTATCTGTAGGAATTTCTTTTCCTCGCCCTGCTGTACAATTGATAATGGTTCTGGAAGGGGACCGTGGCCTCTTTAGTGTAACTGAGACCAAATCCTCCAAGGCTGGCAAAGGAGGCTGGAATTGCCATGTGAGGAAGGGGGACAGCTAGATCTCATGGCCCCAATTTTTTCCACACAAAGAGATGTTCTCCTTTTGCTAAATGCTGAGGCTCTAAGTCCAGTTTTATTAAAGGCTGTCATGGATTTACTTAGAGTTTGTTCCACTCAAATCTGCTGGCAACTTCTCCTCCCTCAACATACAGCTTCTCTGAGAATTACTGGCTATTATGCCAAGAAATACATGTGAATAAGGACAAATGAATGCCAGCAACCAGTGTGTACTTCTGAAGCAAACTTGTGATCATTTCTCCCATTCTAAATACCTTCTCTTGACCCCACACACCATTCCAGTAACTGCCTCATTTCTCTGCTCTTGTTTACCATAAAATTTCAAAAGATTTGTCTATATTCCCCATCTACAATTTTTCACTTCCTTTTCCTTCTTGTGCCCACTCCAATGAAGCTTCTGTCCACTGATACAGCTTTTATCCAGGCCACTAGTGATCTCTATGTTGCTAGTCTATTGAAAATTCTTGCTTGGCCAACCAGAGGTATGTTTCACAATTGATCATTCCCTTTTCCTTGAACTTCTTCACTTGACTTCCAGGTTACTGTTCTCTTCTGGGTTCCCTTCTACCTTACTGGCCACATCTTGTCAGTTTACTTTGCTTGTTCTTCATTGTGTTCCTAACCTCTCAATATAGGAGTTCCCTAGGGTTGAGTCCTTGTCCTCTTCTCTAACTACTCTCACTTTCTTGGTGATTCATCCATCTCTTGGTTTTAAAGACTACCTAAATGCTTCTGACTCAAAAATATTTATCTACAGTCCCAACCACTCCTATGAATGCCAGACTCATCCCATAGCGTACTCACCATCTCCATTTAGATATCTAATTCGCTTCTCAAATTCAACATACCCAAAATTGAACTACTGATGTACTTTCGACCCTGTCCTTCTCACAGTCTTTACCATTGCAGTTAGTGGCAGCTCCATCCTTCCAGCTGCTCAAGATGAAAACCTTGGCATCATCTCAAATAGAAATGCTGTGTTATACAACTCCAGAGGGCACCAGCCACATTTTATCCCGTGTTATTTATTGGTCTTATACAACATGGTGACCTTGCTCTCCTTTATTCCTTTTTCTCTCACATCCTGATCTTTTAGCAAATGCAGTTGATTCTACCTTGAAAATATATCCAAAAATCCATTGACTTCTCCCAAAGACCACTGTTACCAGGCGGACCCAGGCCTGTCCCCTTATAGTTTATTATCCATAAAACAACGAGAGTGATTCTTTTAAAATATGTGAGATCACATCACTCTTCTACTCAAATTTCCCCAATGCTTCCCATCTTTTTTAGAGTAAAAGTCAAAGTTCGTGCAATGGCCTATAGAGCCTGAATTATTTCTTCCTCTTTGGCATTTACTCCTATTTAATACACTATGTACTTTATCTATTTGTCTCTTATAGTCTGTTGCCCACGTATGAAATAAACTCCATAAGGTTGGGGACTTGGTCAATTTTCTTCACAGCTAAAGCCTCAACATCCACAACAATAGCTGACACAAAGGATACACTCAGTATATATTTGTAGATGGAATAATTGAAATAGATTGGGAAGAGGGAAATCTTTACACATGGGCCAGAATCATACCAGCACACAATATAACAAGTGAAGTGGCATTTGAGCCAGATACTTCTGAGACCAAGTTAAGTGCCAGATGTTCAGTTCCTACTTCCTACTGTTTGTTTTTTCCATTGCTTTCATATTTTACCTGATGAAGTCTCCTTTCTTTTGCCTCCTAAAGAAAAAGAAATTGACCTACATATAGTAAGGAGCTCCCTCTGGTGGAAGAACTCCATGAAAGCAATAGAAAAGAAAATCATAGAAAGGGTTTAAATTACAAAGGAGATCCTGAAGGAAGTGACTAACATTTCACAGAAAAAAATCCTCCAGAGAAACAAGGGAAACTCAGGATTGCATTCAAAGTACATAGGGAAACTTACTAATTATAATTATAGTGCTTCATAAATAAGTCGCCTACTAATTGTAATGCTTCATCCCTACTCTTGCAGGTCCTTCTTCCTTCGGTAGAGGGAGGAAAGAATGGAAGCCTGAGCCTTTCAGCTCCTCCAGTTTGGGTCTGGGCTCTCAAACCTCTGCCGAAGGAGGACTTGTGGGTCCCATCAGGATGGCCATTTGCGCCACAGAAACATCGGCAGGGGCCCTGGATACCCTGGGGACCCAAGCCCTCCCCCTACACACACACACACACACACACACACACACACACCCTCCTCTGCTCATGCTGGGTCCTACTGTTGTCCCAGGAGCCCGCTTTGTTCCCTTCAGATTACAGGGCAAAGCTTCCACAAGATCACCAGTACCAGGGGAGGAGGGATAGAGAGTAGAGACTGCGGGAGGGGGAAGAGGCCACTTCCGCTTGGAGCCCTGGTCACCGGGGAGTGGCGCCCTGGGCCCTGGGGTTAGCTAGAGGCCAGGACAGCCCAGAATCCCCTCAGCCAGCTTGACTAAGTCCACTGCATTCTCCTTTCGCTCTGCTCTGGCCAAACAGTGGGGCTGCAGCTGCGAATGTGACTGAAGTCCTGGCGACTCTGATAGCAGCTCCGTGAGATACCTAGGAGCAGGTGGCCCTAAAGGAGGGGACTTGGTTTTGGCCTTTCACCCACCTCCAGCTTCAAGACGCGCGTTCCTCTCCAGCTGCACCGCCACGCGAACCCTGGAAAGGTGTATTTTCCCTGGAGTACCAGCCAGGAGCCAGCATAGCGAGTGGAATGTCTACCTTTTCACTGTTCCGGCAGCACATATTTGCCCAAGAAGCACTCCCCAAGTTGTGCCCCCCCCAACACACACATTTTCACAGATATGCCGTGATGGAACAATTCACCTGGTTTGAGACATCTTACAGCTTCACAGTGAGATGCTGAGTTTGATTTCTGTCAGCACCTCATGATAAAGTACTTCATTATTAAAGCACTTCAAGAATAAAGCGCTTCACAGTGTAAGCGTTTCACGAGTAGAGAGCTTCTTAATTAGAGGGATTCATTAATTATTTAAAAACTTCAGTTTCAAAGCGCTTATATTTGGAAACCCTTGATTTTTAAAGCACTTCATTTTAAAAGCGCTTAAAAACAAAGCTCTTCAGCCCAGCCTGGCGTGGCTCAGCGGTTGAGCGTTGGCCTAGGATCCAGGAGATCCCAGCTCGATTCCGGGTCAGGGCACATGCCTGGGTTGCAGCCTCTATCCCCAATCAGAGGCGTGCAGGAGGCAGCCAATCAATGACTCCCTCATTATTGATGTTTCTATCTCTCTCCCCCTTCCTTCCTCTCTTTGAGATCAATAAAGATATATTTAAAAAAAAAAAAAAGCGCTTCATTTTTAAAGTACTCTATGTTTAAAGTGCTTCATATATAAAGTGTTTCAATTTTAAACTACATTATTAAAGCACTTGATAGTTTCCTAATTAAAACACCATTTAGATTAAATACAGAAATAACAGAACCTGAAACAAACTGAACACACAGTTTCAGAGAGATGCTGAGTTTGATTTCTCAGAAGCTTGTGATAAAGTACATTAATTAAGGAGCTTCAATAATAAAGCACGTCATTGTAAAAGTGTTTCAAATATAGAGCTCTTCTTAAACTTCATTATTTAAACTCCAATTTTAAAGCACTTCAATTTTAAAGTATATTGTTATTATTGAAAATAATAATATACTTAGTTTCCTAATTAAAACAATCCAGACTGAACACAGGAATCACCAAACCTGAAACAAACTGAATTGAGAGTCTTAAACTCCATTATTTAGACTCCAATTTTAAAGCGCTTCATTTTTGAAGGGCATCATTTTCAAAGCGCTTCAATTTTAAAGTATATTATTATTGAAGCACTGAGTTTCCTAATTAAAGCACTTAATCCAGACTGAACACAGGAATCACCAAACCAGAAACAAACTGAATTGTTTGTTTCTTAAACTCTTAAGAAACTCCATTAGACTCCAATTTTAAAACGCTTCATTTTTGAAGCGCTTTAAAAACAAAGCACTTCGTTTTCAAAGCTCTTCAAAAACAAAGCGCTTCAATTCTAAAGTATATTATTGAAGCACTTTAATTATTTAGACTCCAATTTTAAAGCGCTTCATTTTCGAAGTGCTTCAAAAATAAAGCGCATCACTTTTAAAGCGCTTCAATTTTAAAGTGCTTTGTTTTTAAAGAACTTCAAAAACAGAGCGCTTCATTTTTTCATTTTGAAGCTCTTTAATTTTGAAGCGCTTCATTTTTAAAGAGCTTTCAAAACAAAGCGCTTTGAAAATAAAGCGCTTCGATTTTAAAGTATATTATTATTCAAGCACTTAGTTTCCTAATTAAAACACAGACTGAACACAGGAATCATTTATTTAGACTCCAATTTTAAAGCGCTTAATTTTGAAAGCTCTTCAGTTTTGAAGTGCTTCGAAAATGAAGCACTTCATTAAAGTGCTTCAATTTTAAAGTACATTATTATTAAAGCACTTAATAAATAGTTTCCTAATGAAAACAATCCCAATTAACCACAGGAATCACTGAACCTGAAACAAACTAAACACATTGAAACATCTTAGTTTCAGTGAGATGCTGAGTTTGATTTCTCAGAAGCTCGTAAGGAGCTTCAATAGTAAAGCACGTAATTGTAAAAGTGTTTCAAATATAGAGCTCTTCTTAAACTCCATTAATTATTTAGACTCCAATTTTAAGGCGCTTCATTTTGGAAGTGCTTCAAACATAAAGCTGTTCGTTTTTAAAGCGCTTCGAAAATAAAGCGCTTCGATTTTAAAGTGCTTCGATTCTCCTTTCGCTCTACTCCGACCAAGACGTGGGGCTGCAGCTTCATTTGTCACTGAAGTCCTGGAGACTGACAGAAGCTGGGAGAGCTTCTGGGCAGTGGGTGAGAGTGGGAGTAAACATCTCCCCCTGACATTGTAGCAATTTTTTCCCTTCCCACAGCACCAAGGAGGGACTAGGTTTCCGCCTTTAGCTCAGTTCCACCTCCAACATCTGACTAGTTTATTACTTGGAGTAGAAACCTAGTCATACACTTAAACTGGCAGAGAGGTCACGGATTATCTGGATTAAACACAGGGATCACTGAAACTGAAACAAATTGAACACTTCAAGACATCTTACAGGTTCACAGAGAGATGCTGGGTTTGATTATTGTCAGCGCCTAATGATAAAGCACTTCATTAATTAAAGTGCTGCATGAATAAAATGTTTCAAAGATAAAGCACTTCATGAATAAAGCTCTTCCTAATTAAAGTACTTCATTAATTATTAAAGTGTTTCATAATTAAAGAACTTTATAAACAATGCGCTTCACAATTAAAGTGCTTCATAATTAAAGTGCTTCATTATTAAAGAGTTTCATCAATAAAGCGCTTTATTAATTAAAGTGCTTCATTAATAATGGGTTTCAAATTTAATGGACTTCATTAATAACGCTCTTCTCAATTAAAGTCTTCATAATTTAAGCACTTCTTTAATATAACACTTCATTAATAAAACTTCTTTATTAAAGCGCTTCATTATTAAAGTACTTCATTAATAAAGAAGTGTATAATTAAAGAGCTTCTTTAATAAAGTGGTTGTTTTTTTTTAAGTGGTTCTTTGATTCAAGCACTTCATTAATCAAGTGCTTCATTAGTTCAAGGGCTTTATTAGATTAAATCTTTAGGTTAGATTACATCGTTTCCTTAGTTTATGGGGTTTGGTTAAAGTGCTTTAAAGAAGCACTTCATAAGATTAAAGTGCTTCATTATTGAAAATTCTCCATTAATTAAAGGTCTTCGTTATTTTAAATACTTAGAAAATAGGGTGGCCATCATTTGCACTGGAATAATACAGTTGAGTAGTTGTGACAGAGATCATGTATGACCCAAAAAACCAAAAATATTCACTATCAACCATTAAAGAAAAAGTTTGTGGACCCGTTTTAGGCTTACCATAAAACTGTCTCAGTAGGCATGTCGAACCGGAGAGAATGCCTCCTTTACAGTTAAATGAACACATTTATGTTCTGATTTATAAACTTCATTTTCTCCCGAGCTTGAACTTCAGTTTTCTTGTTGGTAAAATGGGAATAATAATAATAGTAGCCAGCTGGTAGAGTTGTTGGGAGGAATAAATGGATGTGTATTAGCTATTCAGTGAATACTACTTTTTGAATGACAATGAATTACATATAGGAAATTGTTTGGATTATACTGGGAATTGTGAAAGTCTGCATCAGCAGTACCTACAATAATTGGGGTTTGTTTTGTTTACCCTGTTTATACCAGCAACACAATTATCCCAAATTGAAGCAGCATTCATTTATTGTCAGCACTTATTGGGTGCCTAGTGTGTACTGGTACTTATATTAGTGATACAGCAGAATATACACAGTCTCCACCATCACGGAGATTATATTCTAGTGAGGAGAAAGGGTCCATAAACAAGTGAAGTGATTCATAAAAATATATTACAGACTGATCAATGAAGTGCTTTAATTAATGATGTGCTTTAATTAATGAAGCATTTGCATTTGATTAATAAAGTGCTTTATTAATGAAGCACTTTAATCTTTACAAGAATAGAAAGAAATTGCTTTGGGGAGCAGAGAATGGAGAAGAAAGCTGGGGACTCCTTTTATTTTTTTAATAGCACACCTTTGACTTTTTAAATTATGTACATGTATAATTTTGATTAAAAATACATGAAAGAAAGCCAGAGGCACATTAAAATCCCTTCTAGAAAAGACTTCTTTAATACTTTTTTCCATCCTCCCCCCAACCTAGGTTAGGTGTCCCACATCATCTGTGCTCAACTCCATCAGAGCACTTAACACACTGTACTACAATTACCTGTTTTCCTATATGTCTCTCTGAAGGAACCATGAGCTCCTTGCAAGGATGGACTATGTATTATTCATTTCAGCTCCTAGGTTCAAATATGAAAAAAGGTATTCATTAAAGTGAAGTGAAACTAGCTAAACCAAATACCACTCAGTCTAGGCAAATTAACATCACAATGATAAACCAGACAAAATAAATGTTGACTGATGGGAATATTAAATGGTGCAACCACTTTGGAAAACAGTCTGGAAGTTTCTAAAAAGGTTAAACATACAGTTACCATATGATCCAGGAATCCCATTCCTATACCAAGACGTAATTACACAAGCAGTTACAACAAAATGATGTAAGATATAAAGAATGACCTCTAGTGAGAATCAGAGAAAGTTGGCAGAAGGGAGTGCCGGGGGAGATGATGCTAAAAGTTGACAATGTTTTGCCAGATGAAGGGGAGGAGCAGGCTGATAGAAAAGCATGTTGGGAGTCAAAGATAACACAGATGACCTTGTGGACTGGTAGTCTTTTAAGCCCTTTTCTAGAGGGGCCACACTTCATTTGTCTGGTTAGGTTCAGTGATCCAAAAGCACACCCAGAGTTTTAAACGTGTAGCATTCCATTCCAAATGTGGAGCCTACTTTATTCAGCCAAACTTTACTCATGGTCTTTCAAGTTGTTTCCAGTTTTCCACTATTACAAAAAAAAGGCTAGGGTAAACATCTTTTTGTTCATAAAAGTTTTTTATACTATTCAGTTCTTCCCCCCCCCCCTTTTAAAAAATATATCTTTATTGATTTCAGAGAGGAAAGGAGAGGGAGAGAGAGAGATAGAAACATCAATGATGAGAGAGTCATTGATCGAGCCCACAACCCGGGCATGTGCCCTGACCGGGAATTGAACCCCGATCGCCTGAATCTTAGGTCGACGCTCAACCTCTGAGCCACACTCGGCCGGGCTCTCCCCCTTTTTTATTGAATTCATTGGAGTGATATTGGTTAATAAAATTATATAGGTTTCAGGTGTACAATTCTATAATACATCATCTGTGTGTTCAATTATTTTCTTAACATCAATTTCAGGAACTTAAACTGTTAGATTCAGGGTTTTTCATATTTCAACCTTTGATACATTTCCTACTTGGCCTTTCAGAAAGAATGTGTCAATTCTCAGTCCTATCAGCAGTGTGGGAGACTCTTTGCCCACATTCTTTCCAACAGTTTGTTAATTTTAGTATCTTATCCAAGAAATTGGATATAAGAATAAATATGAGAAGATGGTTTCAGGAGCTGAGAAGGAAGTTTTCTAAACTGATCATTTTTTTCTGTCTTATTCAATAAAAGAAATGAGACTGAGGCCATCCTACTGTGCAGACTTAAATCATGGCTATGACAATTCATAAACTTTTACCCAGTGTGCAGTCAAAAGAAGGATCAGATATTTTGTACCCATTACCTTAGAGAGGACTTTACAGACTTCCAGCTCCAGGGAGGAGCAGACCTGATGTTTGATTCCAGCTGCATCCCATACTAGCTGTCTGATATTAGGCAAGTTACACCATGTGTGACTCAGTGTCCTGGTCTGTAAAATGGGGACGGTGAAAAGGCCCCTATCCGTGGGAGCAGTTGTGAGAGGCCACAATGAGTTGTGAGTTCCAGTCTGAGATGAAATGCTATAGCTGGGGACCCATTCATCCTTTCGGGATGAGGTGTGAGACCCAGACCCACTCTCTCTGCCTTATTTTATTCTGCCCCTGAGGTCCCTGGTAGTGACAGGATTTCAGAGTTACCTGGATTGTAAAGGACTCCTTAGACCTCAGTCATATATCCTTCTCACCACACATTGGGGAGCCTCTGTGTCCCTCTAAGATCAACTCCCCTTGCCCTTAGCTCCCAACTGTTGCTTAGGGAAGTGGTTTGGGAGGGGGATAATTTGCTGGTACTGAGCTGTCTGAAAGGATAGAGGTGCCTTTGAAAAATGGGGGAAGGAGACAGTCCCTGGGGACACACAAAACCAGGAGAAATCCACCTCAGCATTCTATAAGTGTTCCCTTATAATTTTTAAAAATTTATTGTTGAAAGTATTACAGATGTTCCCCTTCCCCCCCCCCTCCCCCCCATTGATCCCCTCCACCCAGCTTCCATCCCTCAGGCCTTCTCTGAACTATTGTCTGTGTCCATGAATTCTGCATATATGCATATAAATTCTTTGATTAATCTCTCCCCACCCACTCCTCCACTCTCACCTTCTCTCTGAAATTCATCAGTCTGTTCCATGTTTCTATGTCTCTGGATCTATTCTGTTCACCAGTTTATTTTGTTCATTAGATTCCACATATGAGTGAGATCATGTGATATTTGTCCTTCTCTGACTGGCTTATTTCACTTAACATAATACTCTCCAGGTCCATCCATGATGTCCGTTATCATTTCATCATCTCCATCATCATTGTTAAACTCTCAGGTATTTTTTAATCTACTCCTGTGCCTGTCAAGGGCCAGCCTTGGTGTAGCTCCTAGAGCCAGACTGTCACATCAGATTAACACTACATAAGCACTTTCTGCATCACATAGACAACATTTAATTTTCCCCCCATCCTTCTGTAGCAGAGTAATGCATTCTAGCAGAGTAATACTAGCTACCATTTCTTGAGAGCCTACAATGGACTGGCCCTGTGCTAATTACTCATGCACAGGGCACACCTGGGAAAGACAGGTGTGAATTTACACACCTCAGTGCCCTCATATATCATAATAACACCTACATTGTAGGGTCCTGTGAACACATAAGAGCTAAAATATAAGAAGCCTCAGCTTCTCACCCTGGAGTCTGACCTCTGGCTCTACCACCAACTAACTGCATGACCATAGGCAAGTTTCTTAACTTTCCAGCCTGTTTCTTCATCTGAAATATGTGCTAATAGTAATACCTATCTTATAGGTTGATATGATTAAAGGAGCTAATGCATTTAAAGGACTTGGTACAGAGTGCCTGGCACACAGTAAGTGCTTAATAAATCAGTTATAGTGCTTTTGATTTTTATCACTGTTATGGAAGAACCAGGAAGAGGAAGAAGATTCCACCAAGGAGACTGAGAAGTGGGCACCAAAAAGGTCAGGGAGTAAGGAACATGTGAGAAGGTGTCATGGAAACCAAGGGAAAAGAATTCCAGGAAGGAGGAAGATAGAGGCTAGTTTCTTCTGATGAAAGAGTGATTTTCATCTTAATGACCAATGAGAATGAAAGCAGAAAAAAAGAAAATAAACTCATAGTTTGAAATGAAGCCTTTTCTAGGCTAAGCCCATTAGTTCAATCTGAATGCTTGGGTATGGAGTCCATGTCTTCTAATTAGGGAGAACACATATTTCTTGGGTAAAGGAAAAGCCAGTGCCACACAAATTAAATAAAAAAAGAAATGTCAGGTTACATCAGGTTGGTGAAATAAAAATCTAGACAATCTCAAATTTACACAACAGAGAGGAGGATAGGAGAAGGAAGAAACAGGAGATGAATCACAGAACAGGTTTTCAAAGGAGTGGTCTATCCTGGAGTCCCAAGCTAACACCTGTGAAAAGGAAGGTAGTGGTATGGACAGTCTTTTATTTTTTTATTTTATCTTTCTATTCTACCTGGTACCAAAAAGAAATTATGGCGATATAAACCGTGTCTTTGGGTAAATATTCAACAAGTGTTTATAAACTTGAGAAAAGGTGAGCAGGAAGTAGAATGATATTCAAATCTGGACTAGATGAGGGAGATAGATATCTCCTAAGGGTAGATTTAGTGAGGGAAAGAGAGGAATTAAGGGTTAAATCTTATGAGCTGAGAAGTGTTGGGAGCCCCTGTGGCAGCCTGAGTGGAACTGCCTCTTGCCTGGGGGGTCATGGAGAGATCTCCTTTGGCTCTGGAGAGACTGAAGTGGCTGCCAGAGTCCCAGAGGTGCCCCAAAAGATGCAAGGAGTGGCTTTCTCAAGTGTTTGCTCCTAGACAGTTCTCATCTAAGGGGCCCAAGGCAGAGGGTCCCCCTCCCAATCTCCTTCTGGCCTTGAGGGTTAAGGATGCTGAAGCTTAAGGCAGACAAGGAATGTTGGGGTGGGGAGGGGTGATGGCAGAGCACACAAGCAGAGCCTCCATCCCCCCTCCACCAAGAGATGAGTGTAGCTGGGAGGGGAACAGGGAGGGGGAAGTCAGAAGGTCAGATTGTGGGGTCATTGATGGAGCCTGAGCAAGAAGCCAGGGAAGATCTGAGGAGCTGTTTGTGCAAGGAGAAATCCTTCAAGGCAGGTTTATCTGGGCTGCCATGCCAAGTACCTGCCTGGCTTCAGCGCCCCCACCCCAGGCCCCTTTGTCCCTGTAAGCCCATCAACTGCTAGCATAATTAGAACCAGGCTTCCTGTTCCTTTCAGTCTCCATGAGAGGCTCCCAGGTCACGGTGACCTTAAACACGCTCCCTCACCCACACAGCTCTGCTACTCCCCTGAGGCATCATCTCCCAGTGCTGCACACTCTGTCCTCTCAGCTCTGTGGAGTACCAACTTCCTGCATAACAAACTCCTTCAGGTCCTCAGATTTGCACATTCAATTTACTCCCCACCTCTTGCCTTAAAAGCAATCATTCCCACACCCCCAGCCTTGTTCTGCTCACAGTGAAGGGACTTATGCACCAACAAGAGACATAGGTACCTTTGACTTGGGGCCTGAGGTCACACATGTCATTTTTCATTTTAAAAATCCTCACCGCAGGATATTTTTTTCCGTTGCTTTTCAGAGAGAGTGGAAGGGAGAGAGAAAGAGAGGTGGGGGCGGGGGGGAGAGAAGCATTGATGTGAGCATCGATGTGAGAGAGACACATCGATTGGTTGCCTCCTGAAAATGCCCTGACAGGGGCTGGGGATTAAGCCTGTAACTGAGGTAAGTGCCCTTGGCCGGAATTGAACCCTGGACCTTTCAGTTCAAGGGCTGATGCTCTAACCACTGAGCCAAGCTGGCTAGTGCACACATGTCTTTTCTTTAGTCACCCTCCAGTATGAGATCAGGAGAGGGGACAGCGAAGGTTCCTGGGAAAGTCTCTCACTTTGTCCTCAAGAATGCCCTTCACTCTGCTAAAATGGAGGATCCTCATGTTCCCTCAGGTGTCCTGGCCACTAGATTGCTTTTCATCCCTTCCCAGCTATTCTCAATTCTCAATTTGGTGTGGGGTTGGCTTAGAGTCCTGGGCTGGGAGTCCAGTGAGTAGCTGCTCTCTACTTTCCTTAACTGGGGATTGGGGAGAGGGCAGTTTCAGCCCATAGGAGAGACTCCTGGCTGTTGTCTATGATGTCAGCTAAAAGCAGCAGCAGTAGTCTAAGAAATCCACCCAAAGGAGGGAGAGCTGCCCCTCCCCAAAGGGACCAGGAATGGAGCCTCTGGACTCCCCATTTTGGGGTGTAACTTCAGCATCAGACTCCCCAGCCATCAGACTCCTCTGGATACATTACAGGAGCAAGCACTGGGGCATTGACAACTAGTGGGCGCCATAGTTGGGCTCAGTTGTAGAAAGGGGTTCTGCCCATTTACCTTTGGGAAATATTTCAGCCGATTTCTTCCCTTTTCCTACCTGCAAAGTGAGATTGCTAAAAACGCCACCCCAGGGTACAACCCCACCCCTTTATAACTTTTTACCATATTTCTCTTCTTCCCTTTCCCTTTACTTCTTAAAATAATACCACAGAGACATTAAAATAGATGCTGATATATATTTATTGATATACAAAGAAGCCCACAACATAAATTGTTTGGTGGAAAAATACAGACTATAGAACAGCACTTATATTTGAACACTTTTATCTGTACATGTATGTATCTGGGTACATCGGTTTAGGGAAATATCTAGAAGGATATTCATCAGAGGGTTGACAAGGATATTCATCAAAGGGTTGACATTATTATAAGGATAGAAGATTTGGTGTAATTTGTACTTTACTTTTTGTACTTTTTTATTGTTTGAAGATTTAACAGTGAGTTATACCACTTTCACAAAGAGAATAAAGCCATCAAGGAAATGGGCACACACAGAAAATAGACCCTTAGGCAGCAGAGGCGGGGGTGGGGAGCAAGGACAGAGGACAGGCCATCTTCCTCCACTGTGTTGGTATCCAAGACCCTTTGTGGATTAATTCATGCAGTTAGAAGCCCCCTCCCACAGTTTTCCCATCACTAGACTCTGAATATAGCTTAAGGGTTCATTTAAGGCTGGGGGCTAGCACCTCACTGTATTCAGAAGGGTCATCAGGTTCATCAGGAGCCTCTCTTGACCCCTCCTCCAGGTCCTTCAGGGTGATTATCAAATTCTCAAACACCTTGGCCTTGTTGCTCTCTTTGTCACAAGTTTCCTTGGAGTGCCCCTCCTTGCCACAATATGAGCAGTGAGTTGTGTATTTTCGCTTCCTGGCTCTACGAAAATCCCCAGGATGATCAATCTTATCTCCAGAACCCCCACTGGTGGAAGGAAATTGAGCCTGGGGACTGTCGGGAGAATCAATGACTACCACTTGGTCCTGAGGTCTGGCCCTGCGTCTGGGGGGAGGAGAACCCGAGGATGAAAGTGGAGGGTCCTGAGACTCCACCAGGATTACATCTTCATCGGAGTCATCCATAGTGTCATCTATCTCTATCACGTTGCAGTCAGCATTGCCGATCACTATCCGTAGGGCACCCTGAAATGCCACTGGGCTGGTTGCTCTCTCCACCATTGACTCAGATCTCCTGACCCGCTTCTGGTTAATAAAAGTGTCATCCCAATCCTCTTCCTCCCTTATCATTCTGATTAACTCCAGGAAATTGGGAAGACGGTCCTGCTCATTTGCATACATCCTGAGAAGACGCTTCAGCCTGTAGCGTAGGTCCCCATTCAGCTCAGCCCCTATAAGGAGTTGGTGCAAGCGGGTCTGGTTTGCATCTTTCTCAGCTATGATCCCTGCCTGAATAGCGTTCTGGAGCTGCACCTCTAAACGGATCACATAAAGGGAGACTTTCTCCCCTTGTGCCTGCAGGGTGTTAAAAAAATTATCCTGGGCAGTCACATTGCTTCCAGACTCCCCAAACACCAATTTCATTGAGTGCAAGAAATCTGCCACACTTAGGTTGGGGTTGGCTGCCTGGAGCAAATGCATGACCTCCCGGGCCGGGCCCCTAAGGGTTTTCATCAGGCGCTTCAGCTTCTCTTCCTCAGACATATCCCAATCTGGCAGGACCCCATTTACTTGGATCAGCCAGTTTTCAAAGGTTTCTTCCCCGTGGGCTGGCACCGCCCTCCCTGAGAACAACTTCATGTTTCTCTCTGCCATGTTGGCCATTAAAGGTCTAAGTCTACTCCCCAGGGACCTCAGCATAGAATGGGCCCACGGTGGCAAGGGTGGGTTCTGCCGCCGGCTATTACCCACGCGTGCAATGATGCTAGCCATGAACCACAATGATGAGGTATCTGAATATCAACAAGATGTTTGGGCTTTTTGGAAAAATCTAATCTGCAGGTGTACCAGGGGTCTCTGCCCTCCTCCTGTAAAAAAGAAAAAAATAGCGGGAGGGGGTAATAAGAGATTAATGAGGCTGCAGCTGTTTTCTCTCCCTTCCTGAATATCCTGCAGTACATTTTATATCTGCTGACTGCCCTAAAAATGTCCTCCAGGAGACAGGCAATTACAACCTCCGGGAGCCAGCAGGTGTGTTGGTGTTAGCAAGGAGCTTTGGACAGCCACATTTATTCCTCCAGTCCTTCAAGAGGGACAGCAACTGTTGCTTCTAATTCTAAGTGTAATAGTGTATGGAGCTGATGTTGGGCTCTCAAAATAGAGCACAGTGGTCACAGATTTGTGTGAATAAATAAGGTCTCATTAAGCTCATGGGTCTCAGGTCTCAACCACACCCCCTTCTCAAAGTGTCTCCCCCCTCCCCTTATCTCTTAGATTCTTACCGGAACTCAGGAACAATCGAGCGCCTTAATTTCACTATCAGCCTCTGCAACTGGTGGCCTCCATGAGGAAGCTCGTCTCCAGGGTACAGTCGATCTCGGTCTACCTGGGATCACGGATCCAGGACCTCAGGCGTCAAGACTGTGCCTACTCGGAGGGCAGGGCAGGGAAAGGAAGGGTCAGAAACAGACTCATCCCTCCCCCACCTCCACCTCTTGTTGCCTCTGCTGTAGCCAAGGGGAAATTCCCACCTCCTGAATACAAGCCTCAGCGACCCCCATCCCATTACATTTCCCCTTGGAAATCGTTGGCCTACCAGTTCTGCAATCAGCCGCACAGAATACAAGTTCGTCTTCGTCTTTGATGCCCTGCCACCGAGAAAGGGAATAGGAGTTGGACACGCACAGCTACATATCCCTCCCCCAGATGAGATGAGAGGATGAAAAGGGGGTTCAAGACAGCTTGCGGTTCTCTTCTCCTCGCCCCTTGCCTTCCTCCCCGGAAGACACCCCCCTCTCAATCTAGGCAAATCCTACCCACTAGGCAGCATCCTGTGGCAGCCCACCTCCTCCCTCAGCGCAGCCGAGCCACAGGAGTGCTCCTTGCCCAGCCTCACAGTTCTCGATTTTCCAAGCAGGGAGCCGCCCAGTCCTGACGGGGCTTCCCCTCCTCTGTCTGCGCCGGGGAATCGTGCCCCCTTTCTTTACCTGTGCTCCGCGGGTGGGCAGCGGCGTGACTGCTCTGTATGGCACCTTTGGCCTCTGCGGCCCTGCAAGGGGAAAGGATGGATGCGTCCTGGGCGGCTAAACAACCTGGGGCTGCTGGGACTGAGCTGCTCCGCACCGGCGCCAGCTGGGGGAGCCGAGTCAAGCAGCACTGTTCCCACGGCAGCAGCTGCTTTTATCCTCTCTCCATGGAGACAAAAGAGTGTGACGCGCTGCCGGCGCGGCCAATCAAATAGGCCCCTGGGTGGGGGTTGGGGGGCAGGGTTGCAGCTCCCAGCACAGCCTTGAACGGAAGAAAATTATACACGGGGCTGGGGGCTGGGGGCTGGGGGCTGGGGGCTGGGGGCTGGGGGCTGGGGGCTGGGGGCTGGTGTACAGGGGGTGGGTCCGCAGGTCTGCTGAGCGTCAAGTGCAGCTTGGCTGCATGGACTGCGAGAATTTACTACTCTTCCTTCTCCCTCTCTTTCTCCCGTGGCTCAACTCCGCGCCTTGAGGCCAAGTGCATTGAACATGAGATGGAATCCCAAACAAATAAACAATAAAAGTGCTTCACCTTAGCCTGGGGAGGGGGCGGGAATGGTGTGGAGGGGGTCAATGAGGGAAATAAAGGGGACATCTGTAACATTTTCAACAATAAAGATAAATTTAAAAAAATAATAACTTCACCTTTGTATGGTGGGAACGGGGGCGGGGGCGGGGGCACTAGAGTTTTCTTTGTGCAAATCGGCTTGCACAGACACCTCTTACTGTGAAGGAGGTGGCAGTATGTTCATTTAACAGTGAGAGGACTTAGGCACCCAGACTGTTAGACAATTACTCACTAAACTATGGGTACAAGGCTGGCTGCATCAGAACAATTTTGGGGAGCTTGTTAGAAATGTAGCCTGGTCTCTGAGGGGTTCTGACTTAGGAACAGGGCTGGGGGTGTGATTTTAGATATTAGTTTTCTAACCAGGACTGTAGTTGATTCTGAGGTGTAGAAAAGATGCTTAAGTAAATGTACCTGCCTCCAATGTATCTGTTTACACCATATCTGTGGTGAAATGCATCTCTAAAGTATATGTTCTACTTGGGTCCATGATCTTCCTGAAATTGTATGGAAAGAGTTTGGACTCTGTAGGAGGCTGAATAATGTCCAACCAAATATATCAAGTCTTAATTCCCAGAACCTGTAAATGTTACCTTATCAAGTAAAAGAGTCTTGACGGATGTGATTAAGGATCTTGACTTGGGGAGATTATCCTGGATTATCTGAGTGCACTCGAAATCCAATCACAGGTGTCCTTATAAGAGGGAGGACAAGGGAGAGCCGACACACAGAAAAGGAGAAAGGGATGTGACAAAAGAGGCAGACATTGGAGTGATGTGGCCACAAGCGAAGAAATGCTGGCAGCCATCAGAAACCAGAATAGGTGAGGTACAAAGTATAACCCTGCCCACACCTTGAATTCAACCCAGAGGAACTGATATTGAACTTCTGGCCTCCAGAACTATGAAAGAATAAATTTATCATGTTTCTAGCCACCAACTTTGTGTGGTAATTTAGCACTGCAGCCACAGGAAACTAATACAGACTGTATTTTTCTGAATCAATAGCTTTGTAGAATTTAAAATGGGTCAGTGGCCTAGAAATGGTTAAAAACTACTTCCCTACAATGTTTCTTTATTAATATCTTCTTCCTTCAATTTCTATTTGAAGAAAGAGTGTGAGAAATGAAGCACAATTTGACTAGAACTCTGCCATGACATAGTTCTTCCATTTCCTGGTTCAAGGATAAGTTGCTAGGCAGTTCTTCTTTGAGCTGTTTTGTTTTGTTTTGTTTTATCCTCACCTGAGGATATTTTATACACTGATTTTTTTTTTTTTTTTTCCAGAGAGAGTGGAAGGAAGGGAGAGAAAGAGAGAGAGAGAAACAATGATGTGAGAGAGATACATCAATTGGTTGCCTCCCCCACGTGTCCCGACCAAGGCCTGGGATCGAACCTGCAACCCAGATACATGCCCTTAACCAGAAATTGAACCCATGACCCTTTGGTGCACTCACAGATGCTCTAACCACTAAACCAAACCTACTAGGGCTTCTTTGAGCTCTTGAAGGGGCTTCACCTGTGCTGGAGTTGGCATTACTGGTCCCAGAGAAGGAGGAACTCCATGAAAACAGCATGCAGAGCTGTCTGGAGTGAATGGGCTGTGAAGCCAGTGGCTCCATGTCTTAGTTGGGGCGGCCATGTCAAAGTGCCACAGACTGGGGAGCTTAAACAACAAGAATTACTTTTTTCACAGTTCCAGAGGCCAGAAGTCCAGTTAAAGGTGCCTACAGGATTGGTTTCTCCTGAGGCCTCTCTCCCTGGCTTGCAGATGGCCACCCTCTTGCTGCCTTTTCATTGGGTTGTTCCTCTGTGTGCCTACTCCTGATGTCTAAATGTCTTCTTCTTATGACTCCAGGAAGACTGAATTAAGACCCACCCTAATGGCCTCATTTTCACTTAGACACCCTTTAAAGGCCCTATCCCTAAATATAGTCACATTCACATTCTGAGGTAGTAGGAGTTAGGGCTTCCACATATGAACTTTGGAGGGACACAATTCAGCCCATAACACTCTATTTCCCCTTACTTCTGGTTCTGGGAAAGCATGTCTTCTTTCCCTCATGTGGAATGTGGCTAGGAGGTCCTTGTAGAGCTTTTGGGAGTCAGGGTGGTGGTGTTATGCACTGCACAAATGGACTGCCCAAGTGCAAAGTTGTTGCTGTAGCTTGTTCTTGACTGCTGATTCTTGGGGGCAAGTGAACAATCTGATGCCCTTCAGCCTGCCAAATACATCACCTCATCCTTTGTGCTTTATTTCCAACCCCAATAGTTAGGACTCCTTAGGGTAGACAATCCAAACTTGAAGATGAAGCACCTTCCACCTCAGGAAGGTTGGTGGAACCATGGGGTTGTGGTGTAGGGTGGAGGGTGGTGGAAGTAGACAGAAGGCAGATTGGTCACCTTGTAGAGTCAGGGGTGATGCTGGTAGTAGCTTAGGGGTTGTCTTTAGTCTCTTCCCTCAGCTTGCCAGTGCTATGATATCTGACCCTGGCCTCTAAGCAGATCTTTGTTCCAATTTTGTATGGCTTTATCACCAAATCAGGTGACCTGCAGTTGTACCTGGTGGCATTAAAAAACCAAAGACTAGACCTTAGAGCTCTGACAAAAATGTTGAAAGGAAAAGGACTGTGTATCAGGTGCCTGGGTTGGGGCATTAGAACAAAGAGAGGGTCTCTCTATGCAGGGCTGGAAGGAGCATTTGCTAAGCTGGCTTCAGTTGGATATTGAGCATTCCTTATTTCTGGCCTCATGTGTCAGGGTGTTGGAGGACATTTCCAATTGCAAAGATTCAGGCACTGGTGGCTTTAAGGAGGCCACATTTTACTTTCCAATTGCAAAAGCATAAACCTTAAAAATCTAAAGTTTAGGAGCCAAAGCTTTCAGTTGAAACACAAATAGCTACCTTTGGTTGCCTTTCTCCTCTGGGCCAGGAATTTTCCATCTGTTACCTCTTTTAAGCATTTCTGGCAACCCTGATGACTTAAACATTGTTCTCCCACTGAAGGAACTGAGGGCATACAGGCACTTTACACTAGGGCTTTGGCTCATTGGAAGTCAGAACCCGGATGGGAATGCTTATGGAAGATACTACCCACACTAAGTTGGGACTCCAAGAGCAGCATCTTTCATGAAAATATTCAACAGGAGAGTGAAATAAAGATAGTTTTAGACAAACAAAACTAAGAAGGTTTGCTACCAACATACTGAACTAATGGAAATTCTAAAGAATGTACTTCAGGAGGAAAATGGTCTTAGATGAATAAAAAGCAAGGAAAGTAGTAATATGTGGACAATGTAAGTCGGCATTGATGGAAAAAAGAATCATAAAAATGTCTAGTCTGTTTTTAAAACATAAACTTAAAGTATTTTACAGTAAGAAAAGATATCAGGAAGGGCGTAAATAGAGTTGAACTTTTCTAAGGGCCTTGTATCATATCAGAAGTGATTTGGGTATTTATTAAATTTACACTTTGATGAGGTAATTCTGTATGTAAGAATTAATAGAATGTAACTATTAAAATAACAGCAAGAGAATGTAAATTTCCAAACTAGCAGAGAGGGAAAATAATTGAAAAAAATTTTAAATTCTCAATTAAAAGAATTTTTAAGAAAGAAGAGGTGAAAGAAACAAGGGCGGAACCAATACAAGCACAAAATAAAATGACAGCTTGAGTCTCAAATATATCAATAATTTTATTAGATGTTTATGAGCTAAATAATCAAATTAAAAACAAATACTGTCAAGTGAGATTAATAAATACACCCTATTTAAGAGAGACAAATCCAAAATATAAGAATATAGGTAAGTTGATATTATAAAGATTGAGAGAGAGAAATCACATAAATAATACATAAGCGATAGAAAATTTGTACAGCTATATTCATATCAGACAAAATACACGTAAGAGCAAAAGCATCATTAGAGATATAGAAGGTTATTTCATAATGATAAAAGGTTCTATTCACCGGAAATGACTTTATACTTACAACATTACCTCGAAATATATAAAGGAAAAATTAACTTACTAAAAGGAGAAATAAACAAATATATAATCAGAGGGGGAGGTCTTACCATACTTCTCCCAGTAGCTGATCAAGGAGACAAAAAAAATGTCTCTAAGAATATAGAATTTTTGAATATGATTAATAACTTGAACTAATAGCCAACGTATAGAACACTGTTATAGAATACAACCAACGACTATAGAATACACATACAGAACACTTATAAAATTTGACCATGTACTAGGCCAAAAAGCAAGCCTCAACACATTTTTAAAAAATTGAAATCTGAACACAATGAAAATAAGTTACAAATCAATAACTAAAATATAACTGGATAATTTCTGTATGTTTCAAAGCTAAGTCACACTCTGAAGTAACTGATGTGTCAAAGAAAAATGATAATGCAATTTAAAATTTTTGTAGCAGAGGAGATCACAGTTTGATTCCCAGTCAGCGCACATGCCTTGGCTGTGGGCTCCATCCCCAGTCAGGGGCGTGCAGGAGAGAGCCAATCAATGACTCTCATCATTAATGTTTTTCTCTCTCTCTCTCTCTCTCTCTCTCTCTCTCTCTCCTTTCCCCCTCCCTTCCTCTCTCTGAAATCAATAAAGATCTATTTTTTTAAAAAAAGAAAAACCATCCTGAATAATCAACTGCAACTGAAGACGAGCTGGAGAGCACCCTCATAACCAAGGAGGAAAAGTGTAGACCGCATAGAGACTGGTAGGAAGTGCGGAGGTGCGAGAGGGCTGGCTGGGCTTTCACAGGCATCAGCTGAAGGCCCAGAGGGATATCTCAGTTGGGGGTGGGGGTCCCACTGAGGATTCTGGGGCCTAAACTCCAGGCTGGGCTTCCCAGCCAAGAGCACTAGAACTGAGAAAGGTGCCCACATAACATCTGGCTGTGAAAAGCAGCAGGGTTTCTGTCTGCCAGGGAGAGGCTGCTGGAAATGCAGGCACCTTCTTAGAGAGCCAACCCACAAACTTTCGTCTGCAGCAACTCATCTTGGGCTCCAGCAGGGAGAGGGCAGAGTGGACTGGAGCTACGTGAGGAGAATTTAGGGCTGTGGGCTCTGGAGATTGAGATTAGAAGGCACTGGTCTGGATTCCTGTGCTGAGTCATTCCCCCAGACTGCAGAGGACACCTTTCTCAAGCAGAAAATTTGCTGCTTTTGCCTGGGGGGGAGGAGGGAGAAGCAATTGCCCCACCCTGCTGGAAAACCTCTTGCCCTACCCAGAGGAGTTTCTACAGCCTGAGGCTCATTAAGAGAATCAGATTAATCAGCCTGCAGGCAAAGGCAGACCTCAGAGTGCTTTGAGTCTTTGCCTGATTTGCTTCTGGGCCATGGAAAAGCAGACTTTGGTGTGCATCTTGGTCCTATCCAAATGCACCCAGCCCCAACAGAGGAGACCTCAAGCCGAGGGTTATTGATTGCTCCAAACAGGGTACTCAGGGATAGTAACAAATTGCATCTGACATTGGCTTGCACCAGAGACCCTCCAAAAAGACTGAGAGTCCTAGCAGATCTACCTAATACAAAGAAACAAACACAAACAGGCATCCAAAATGGGAAGACAAATAAACAAGCCCCAAATGAAAGAACAAGAGAAGTCTCCAGAAAAAGAGCTAAATGAAATGGAGATAAGCAATCTATCAGATATAGAGTTCAGAATACTGATTGTAAGGATGCTCAACAGCACGAAAAAGGATATGGAAACTATGAAGGAAATGAAGAATGACATAACAGAAATAAAGAATACATTGGAAGGAATGAACAGCAGGTTAGAGGAAGCTGAGGATTGGATCAGCAAATTAGAAGACAGGGTAGAAAAAAAATAACTCCATCAGAGATCCAAAAAGAAAAAACAATTTAAAAAGAGGAGGACAGTTTAAGGGAGCTGTGGGACAACATGAAATGTAACAATATTTGCATTATAGGAGTGCCAGAAGAGGTTGAAAGTAAGCAAGGGTTAGAGAACCTGTTTGAAGAAATAATGGCAGAAAACTTCCCTAACCTGGTCAAGGAAAAAGTCACACAAGTTCAGGAGGCACAGAGAGTCCAAAGCAAGAAGAATCCAAAGATGCCCATGCCCAGACACATCATAATTAAAATGCCAGAAATTCAAGACAAAGAGAGACTTAAAGGCAGCAAGAGAAAAACAATCTATCACCTACAAAGGAGCTCCCATAAGGCTGTCAGCTGACTTCTCATCAGAAACTCTACAGGCCAGAAGGGAATGGCATGAAGTATTGAAGGTAATGCAAAACAAGGGCATGAAACCAAGACTACTCTATCCAGCAAGACTATCATTCAAGATAGATGGTGAAATAAGGAGCTTCAGACAAAAAAAGGCTAAAGGAATTTATCACCACCAAACCAGCATTCCAGGAAGTGTTAAAGGAACTGCTGTAATTAGAAGTAGAAACAGAGAGAGAGAGAGAAAAAAAAAGAAACATAAGCATAAAGAATTAAAATGGCAATAGATAAGTATCTATCAATAATAACCTTAAATGTAAAACAGGTCTCTACAAGTTCAAGATGATTGAAATCATATCAAGCATCTCAAATCACAATGGCATGAAATTAGAAATCAACTACAGTAAAAACACTCAAAAACATTCAAACACATGGAGGCTAAATAGCATGTTATTAAACAATGTATGGGTTACCAATAAGATCAAGAAAGAAATAAAAAACTTTCTGGAAACAAATGAAAATGAACACACAACAACCCAGAATCTATGGGACACAGTGAAAGCAGTCCTAAGAGAGAAGTTCACAGCACTGCTGGCCTACCTCAAAAAGCAAGAAACATTTATAGTAAACTATCTAACCCTACAACTTAAAGAATTAGAAAGGTCCCCTGTGAAGCTGTCCAGACCAGGGCTTTTGTGTGCTGGGAGGTTTTTTTTATTGCTGCTTCGATTTCATCAGTCGTTATTGGCCTATTCAGGTTCTCTGATTCTTCCTGATTCAGCTTTACACGATCTCACTTATATGTGGAATCTAATCAACAAAATAGACTGAGGAACAAAATAGATCCAGAGACACAGAGACATGGAACAGACTGATAAATCTCAGTGGGAAGGTGGGGGTGGGAGAGTGGGTGGAGAAAGATTAATCAAAGAACTTATATGCATATATGTACAACCCATGGACACAGATAATAGTGTGGAAAAGGCCTAGGGGTGGAGGATGTGGGGTGGAGGGGATCAATGGGGGAAAAAGGGGGGATATCTGTAATACTTTCACAAATATAGATAATTTTTTTAAAAAAGAAAGGAAACAATTCCATTTACAAGAGCATCAAAAAATAAAATATTTATGAATAATTTTTTTTAAAAGTGGAAGACTCCTACATTGAAAACTATGAAACATTTTTGAAAGAAATTAAAGATCTAAATAAATGGGAAGATATTTCATCTTCTTGGATTAGAAGACTTAATATTGGTAAAAATGGTTATCTATAGATTGATCTCATGAATGCACTGTAATCCCTATCATAATCCCAGTTGGTTTTTTGGCAGGAATTGACAAACTGATATAAAATTCATGTGGAAATTCAGGGGACCCAGAATAGCCAAACCATCTGGAAAAAGAACAAAGTTTGAAGATTCAAAACTTATAAAAAGCTACAGAATTAAGACTGTGTGATACTGGTCCGGCCGGGCGTGGCTTAGCAGTTGAGCGTCGACTTAGGATCCAGGCAATCGAGGTTCGATTCCCAGTAAGGGCACATGCCCAGGTTGCGGGCTCGATCCCCAATGACTCTCTCATCATTGATGTTTCTGTCTGTCTCTCTCTCTCTTTTCCTCTCTCTGAAGTCAATAAAGATATATTAAAAAAAAAAAAAAAGACTGTGTGATACTGGCATGAGAATAGATATATAGATCAGAATAGAATAGAATTAAAGAGTCCAGAAATAAACCCATACATTTATGGTCAATTGATTTTTGACAAGGGTGCAAAGACCATTCAATAGAGTAAAAAGAATAGTCCATGAAACAAATGATGCAGGGACAACTGTATGTCCACATACAAAATAAAGAAGTTAGATACCCCAATCTCATACCATGCACAAAAGGGAACACAAAATAGATCGTAGACCTAAATATAAGAGCTAAAATTATAGAACTCTTAGAAGAAATCACAGATGTAAATATTTGCTAATTTGAGTTAGGCAAAGCCTTCTATGACACCAAAACACTACCATTAAAAGAAAACAATAAATTAGACTTCATCAAAGTTTAAAACTTTTGTGCATCAAAGGACACTGTCAAGAAAGGAAAAAGACAATCCACAGAATGAGAGAAAATATGTGCAAATCATGTTTCTGACAAAGGACTTGTATATAGAATATATAAAATACCTTACAACTCCATAATAAAAATACAAATAACCCAATTTGCAAATGGGCAAAGGATCTGAACAGACATTTCTCCAGGGAAGATATGCAAATGGACAATAAATGCATGAACAAATGCTCAACATCATTAACCATCAGGGAAATGCAAATTAAAACATAATGAGATACCACTTTATACCTACTAAGATGTCTATAATAAAAAAACAGACAATAACAAATGTTGGCAAGGATATGGAGAAATTGGAATCTTCATCTATTGCTGGTGGGAATGTAAATAGGTGTGACTGTTTTGGAAAACAGTCTGGAATTTCCTCAAAAGGTTAAATTCAGAATTACCATATCATGCAACAATTCCACTCCTAGGTGAATACCCAAGAGAAATGAAAACAAATCCTTATACAAAAATTTGTACACAAATATTCATAGCAGCATTATTAGAAGTAACCAAAAAGTGGAAACAACCCAAATGCCCATCAACTGATGGATAGCTAAAAGGAATAAAGTACTGATTTGTGCTACAACATGGATGAACCTTGGAAACATTATGCTAAGTGGAAGAAACTAGTCACAAAACACCTCATATTGTATGACTGTTTATATGAATTGTTTAGAGTAGTCAAGTACATAGAGATGGAAAGTAGATTAATGGTTGCCAGAGGCTAGAGGAAAGGGAATGACTGGCAATGGGTACAAAGTTTCTTTTTGAGGTGATGAAAGTGTTCTAAAATTGATTGTGATGATGATTGTACAACTCAGAATATATTTTTAAAACCACTGAATTGTACGCCTTAAATGGATGAATTTTATGAATGTGCCCTGCATCACAATAAAGCTGTTTTTTTAAAAAAAGAATATTTTTGATATGGATCCATTTATATAAAGCTCAGACACAGGTGAGACTAAATTATTGTTCAGACATGCATTCAGAGATGATAAAGCTAAAAAAAAGCAAGGAAATATTACCATAAAAGTCAGGAGAGTGGTTACCCTGGGGGTGAGGGAAGAGTTTTGATTGAAAAGAGACCTACACAGGGCTTTTGTGGTGCCTTAATGTTTTATTTCTGATCTTGATTAATGGTTATATGGGTGTTTTTTCAACTATTTGTTAAAATGTACATACATGCTTTATGCATATTTTGTACATACGTTCTATTTTCAATAAAATGATAAAATTAAACTCATTCACATGAGTTTATGTGGACTACACTGAATTGTTAAAACGTTGGACTGTGCCAGGCTATTTATTCCAGATATTTAAAGAAAAGAGTTGCTAAATTAAGTGTCCGTGAGATTAAAAGAGGGAGTAGGGGAGAGGGGAGAAGGAAGATTTGACTTTCTAAAAGAAGTACTTCTTTGGTTTGGTTTAGCAAAGCACTAAAGATGGGGCAATATTAAACCTAATATAAGGTTATAACATTTTTCTTTGCATTTTTTTTTTTTCAGTAAGAAAGATTTACTTTTCAACAATGGTATACTATTAGAACTAATAAGGAGAAATTTAAATGTTCTTTGTATCAGTGCAGTATACTTTGTATTAAAATAAAATATTGTGGTTGAAAGCATTTATTGTATAGTTATATTGCATTAAACACTGTGATTATTCTGTGGGACCTTATCATTGAGTTCCAAAATAGTAACACTTAACAAAAATTGTTTTTAAAAAAATAATTATAATTAAAATAATTTGCCCAGTTTGTATGTTTCATTAACAACCTCTTTGGAAAATATTAATTTTGGAGTGGTGTGTAAGATAGCTGTTCACTGAATATTGTGTTAGCATTAGTTAATTTTTAAAAAAAAATTATATGGCCTTTTTTGCTGGTTATACATTTTATAAAGTATGTTCAATATTTGGCCTTGTCAACCATTATTAAGAGTAATCACTTCTGTCCAGCCAGCATGGCACAGTGGTTGAGCATCGACCTATGAACCAGCAGGTCACGGTTCAATTCTCAGTCAGGGCACATGCCCGGGTTGCGGGCTCGATCCCCAGTACAGGGGGCATGCAGGAGGCAGCTGATCAATGACTCTCTTCACTGGTGTTTCTCTCTCCCTCTCCCTTCGTCTCTCTCTGAAATCAATAAAAATATATTTTAAGAATAAAATAAGTAAAAATAAAATGTAAAAAAAAAGTAACCAGTTCCATGTTTCATCAGTATTTGATTCTTTGGTAATATGTATTCACTTTGACTCTGGGAGAGATAAAGAATAAATTCTGGTTCCCTGGCCAAAATTCTAGTTGCCACTTCCTTCTGCCTCAGTTTTGCATTTATTGGACCTAAGTGAAAATGATGCATGCTATAATTAAAGGCTATGTTTTGTACTTAAAAAAAATGATAGGGTAGCCCAGCCGAGCATGGCTCAGCGGTTGAGCATCGACCTAGGATCCAGGAGATCACGGTTCAATTCCCGGTCAGGGCACATGCCCGGGTTGCGGGCTCCATCCCCAGTTGGGGGCGTGCAGGAGGCAGCCGATCAATGACGACTCTCTCATCATTGACGTTTTTATCTCTCTCCCTCTCCCTCTCTCTGAAATTAAAAAAAAAAAAAAAAAAAAATGATGGGGTAATAGTGGTGAAGTACACAGGCTCAGCAGCCCAATCAGTTAGGTTTGAATTTTGCATCTGCCACTTAGTTCTTAGTTTCTTAATCCTCCCATGCCTCAGTTTCCACATCTGTAAATGGAGTTTGTAATCACATATTGCTCAAATGTTATTGTGAAGATTAAAGGAGATAATCCTTGTAAAGTCTTGAGAATGGTTTTAGACACGTAAGTGCTCAATAACGATCATCTGTTATTATTTCTTCCTACAGTTCTTTATAAGGTACATTAAATTAATTCTGAGTCCCTTTTGTATATCTGTTATTGTCCTATTTTCCATTTGTGCTAATACATGAAAATATTAAAATTGCATTTTTAAACAACTACATTTTTGACTTTTCACTCTTTCAGACTGGTTCTTTCTCCTCAATTAGCCAGATAAGGGTTAAAAGGAATAAATATTTATTGAATGTTCCAATGTGCTAGGCATTGTGTCAGGTGTTTCACATATGCCAACTCCCTTAATTCTCAAACTTATCCTATGGATTGCTACATTTAATAGAAACTGAGACTTAGAGAGGTTAAGAAGCCTGAAGTTGCACAGCTTGGAAGAAGAGAGGCCATGTTTTGAAAAAAGGTCCATCTACACCAAAAAAGGTCCATCTACACTTTCCACTGCACTGTGTTTGCATTGAGTTGACCATAACTATTAGTCCACAGGGGATTCAAATAATTTTGAAAACAAACACTGCTTTTTTGAGTTGTTTATGTGTCTTAATATAGAGAAAGCATGTCCAAGAGCCTGGGTGTTTTGTATTCTGGGTAAGGTCACAGTGCAAGTGTATAATTTCAGAGCAGACCTAAATCTCTTGCGCCCTGTAAATAGGTGTCCCTAGAAGATGCTTTAAAAGCAACAATCCAGTAGTCTGGCCAAATCTCTGGAATACAGTGGTAGGATTTCCAGGGGGAATGTTTTACTGACAGGAAAGCTCAGGCCACCAAACCTGAGGGAGCCCAGTGTCAAACTTCTGATGAGAGATCTGGCATCCAAAACTGATATTTTACCAGTTCTTGCTCTGCCCCAGGTTTCTGAACATAGGAGAGCACTCACCCAGATCACCACCATAGAGTGGCCCAGCTAAATGTTCAACCACATCTGCACAGCTGCAATACCTCAAGAAATATACACCAGCCCCTCCTTGCTAGTCTGGATTGGCTGAGGTGACTGAGGCTCAAGTGGCACTTTGGGATCTAGAAGTGACAGTGCTGAATACTTGGAAAAATCCCTGCTGAATGACTGATTGACTGGACTGCTGCAGCATAAACCAGATCTAGAGCAAAAGAAGGAGGAGGGTGGAGTGCAGAGGTGGAAGGCAGGTTGGAAAACCCTGGGTGCCCAACTGGAAAAGGGAGGCCATCTGTGCAATGAAGGGAGCGCTAACATACAGCCTGGAGGACTGGGCTCAAATGTCAGCCCTGCCACTCTCAGAACAATTAATTAATCTCTAAGTATGTTAGTTTCCTCATATATAAAATGGAGATAAATCGCAATAGTATCTATTGCATTGGATTGTTATGAGGATCAAATGAAATCATGGATATGAAAGCATTGTGAAATCTCTCATGGTATATAGAAATATGAGGCTTGTGTTTACTTATTTTCCTTACATGAATACCCCTAGCATCAGGGACAGTGTCTGGTATATGGCAAGTACTCAATTCATTCATTGAATGAATAAATAAAATGTGTACAAAACTATGAGACAGGCAAAAGTAAGTTGTACTTTTCTACCTGGAGCCCTGTCCCTTGACAGAGAAGTGCCCTGTAGATACATATTAAATATCCATGTTTTCCTTTACCTGGCCCACTTGGCACCATTCATGAAAAGAAGGATGGCTGCTGTTCATTGAAGGCTTATTATGTTCCTCGCATTTGGCTTTACATCCACACCCTCAGCGTGATCTTCAAATATTTAACGGCTATTTTTCTTGGAAAAAAACAAATGTTGATGTCTCTGAAGCTTAAGTTTTCTCATCTAGGCTGTAAGGCAAATTCTGCTGCACAAACTGGCATGATTCTTGTTAGAGTTCTGTCCCCAGGACTCATCTAGCCCAACTCAAACTTAAGCTTGAAATTGTGTGGCAAGGAGCCCAACTGCCATAGCTGTGCCATCAGGCATGGCTGTGATTGATAGGGGCAAGAGCACTGGCAGAGGAGAAGCTGAGGTCTGGTTCCTAAGGTAGTCCAGAACATTCTGAGAGGTCAGCTAAGGATTCCTATTGTTGATTGATTCCAAACTGCACCAAGGCACGGAGGCTATTCTATTTGTTTCACAATTACATTGCTGGAACACAGCAGCTGTCATTCAAATTCAGCTAATCTCTTTTCAACACTCTGTGACATTTAAGGGAGCAAATGGAACATCTTGTCAAATGCTTGTCCAAAGCTGCTCACCTGGGCCCACAAGTCCTTCTGGTCAGCCAACAGATTTTTCATAAAGAAGTGCTAATATCTCTGGCTTACTGCCCTTTGCATCCTTACAACCTTAGATAGTGTAGCCATTTGCTAGGTTTAGAACCTCATGGTAGGCTTTCTCATACCACCCAACTCCCATTCTTCCATTGTAATTCTATCACAGAAGGAATAGAACTATTTGTGGAATAATTCAATGACATTTGGTCTTCCCTAAGTGCCCCCAATTTCCATGAAAGCACATGGAATCAACTATCTCCTCTGCTATATCCACAGTGCCTGGCACAAAGCAAATGCCCAATCAATATTTGTCAAGGAATGAAAGAATGAAAGAATGAATGAATGAACGAATGAACAAATGAATGAGAGAGAGAAATAGAATCAAATAAATGTGGTAATTGTTCTCATGCCTTTGAAGAACTGTCATATGGAAGAGGGAGGATTTTTAAATTAACTTTTTATTTTGAAATAATTTCAAAGTTACAGAATAGTTTCAAGAACACACAAAGAATTTTCATATACCATCTATCCAAATCCCACCAATTTTAAATATTTTGTCATTTGTCTTACCATTCTTTGTCACTACTTATATATTAAGGTTCTCTTTTTGTCTGAGCTATTTGCAGATATGTTGCATATATCATCACACTTTTCTCCTTAATACTTCACAGCATAATTTCCAAGGACGAGGATATCCTCATGGATAATCACCGTACAGTTATCAAATTCAGGAAGTTTGACAGTGATGCACTAGTGCAGTCTACAGTCCTTATTCCAATTTTGCCAATCATGAGGGAAGATTTTTGGTTCTGTTTGGTCCCTCAGGGCAGAAAGAAGATTAATAGGTGAACAGATGAGGAATATGATTTTGGACTATACAATGTAAAGATTGATCTAAAAATTAGAATTGTCTACCAATGAATGAAATGACCTTTCTACAAAAATATGAAACTCCCTGTTTCTGGAGGTATTTGGGTAGAGACTAGATTACCGGTTAAGAATGGAGGAAGAGGAGGTGCCTTATGAACATAAGCTTTTATCTGTGTGTACTTCTGCAAACCGGGTGACTTAAATGCAATGTACTGAGCTTGATTCTTTTTTTCACTCACCATTTCTAGTGTCAGGGTTGGTTCTTTGTGTAGCTGGAGTAACCAGCCTTTTCCATGGCATGGTGTTGAAGCAACCTCAGTGTTCCATCAGCCTGTAAGTATTTCCCCTGACATGTTTTATAAATAGGTCAGACCTGAAATAATAATACTAATATGTATTATGTGCTTATTATGGGCCAGGAACTGGTTTAAGTGCTTTGCAAGTGTTAACTCATTATGTTTCCAAAACCCCCAGGATGTAGCTATTATTATTATCCCTATTTTATCAATGAGTAATCTGAAGTTCAGGTAGATTTTGATATATTGATGTGGTTCAGGAGCAACTTGTTAGAATATTTAAGACGTTATGTTACAGTTGAAGTGAAAGTAAATGGAGATTTTAAAAATTGGGTCAATTTGTAGAAAGAAAGATAAAAAAGAAAGAAAGAAACCAAAACATAGCATTTCAAGGCTTCAAGAAAATTAATACTTCTTTACCTATATCTATTCCTTTCCAAAGGGGGTAGTCTAATTTGGATTTTTTTGGTTCTCTATTTCTGTGTCCTGATTTTAATTGTTGTTGTAATTATTATTTTTATTTAAGATACATATTTTTTACTTTAATGGACATGCCAACTCCAGATTAAGGATTCTCCTATGGACTGTGTATGTAAAGCTGTTGAATGTCCCTACTGCACTATCAGTCTAGAAGACAGAGGAACCTGGAGAATGGCTCCTTTTCCCAGCCTTGTGGGTTTCATATTTTTTCAGAGCACTTAACTCCTAGTTAATCCTTATGAATCCTTCAAATTTCAGCTTAAATGTCACATTCTCAGAAAAGTTTTTGCTACCCTTCAAGACTAGGTCAGATTGTCCTGCTAACCTGCTCTCACTGTGTCATACATACTTTTACTTCATAGCAATTGTCACATTTCATATTATTGTTTTTGTCTTTACAGTTAGACTGTAATACAATTTTTGAGGGGCCCCATCTGTTTTTGTTCCCCAATGTATCCTCAATACTTAGCACACTGTAGCCACTCAAGAAGTGTTTGTTGAATGACTAAACAAAAACATGAAGATCCAGTTCCACTCCAGAAAAGGAGGTTGACAAAGCCCCTGGAGGCAAAATGTAGGATATTCTAGTATCAAAAGTTAGAGCCAGCCACTCAGTCAAAACCAGGGATTTGGTGCTTCCATCAGGGAGTTGCGCTCCAGGTGAGACCCTTGTTCAGTAGCTGAAGGGCAGTAGGAGCAGCATGAAATATCTCAATTCAGTGCTACAATACATAGCTGACCAGAAGTAGTCTGTTGTCAAGGTTTAAATCCTTCTGGAAAGAAAAGATACTACAGAACACATGCCCCCATGGTTTTCTTCACTAGGGACAAAAAAATAGAGGTAGGCTAAAAAGAGTTCAAGGAAGAACTATAAAAAGTTTTTGAGAGGAGGGGTCTTGCTGGCTCCAATATAATATTCCCTTACCCTAAGTGGATTGCACAATGCTGCCATTACAATTTTTACATGTAGCCCCCAGGTGGCAGCAACGTGTTACTCTTGAGCTGCAAGTTTCTAATAAGTGTTCTGCCTTGACAATGTCTTGCTTGCCATCCATGACTGCCCCATAGCAGGATTAGATTTGGGGTTTCTTCACCCTGTGCTGAGAAGGCTTATAATGTGTCTTCTGGGAGTGACTCCAATTGTCTTTTCCTGGTAGCTGGCTCCCACAACCTTGAATCTTGAAGTTGCTCTCCTCTCATTGCTACCCTTGAGTGCCTCCCAACCCTGTTGGAAATCATGACCCAATGGTTTCCTCCAACAATCCATAGTCAACATGTCCAAAACAGAATTCATATTTCTCATCCACCTCATCCTCACCCCCCACTCATGCCTTTGCTTCTCAATATCATCTTGAACATCTCTTATCTATTCATCAAGTCATGGTGAAGCCAACTCTAAAATATTTCAGATATGCACTCTTATCTCTAATTTGTCTGGCACAGGAGATCCTCACCACCTCTTGACTAAGCTCCTAAAGCATCTGCTTATCTCCATCATCTTCCTCCCACAATCCATCTTGCCATTGCCATCTGTGCTTTTACTCAAACACTTCCAAGGACAAAAATGCCCCCTTTTGTTAATCTACTCAGATTCTATTTATACTTCAAGGTGCAGATCAACTAGCACCTTCTTCAGGAAATTTTTATGGGTCTCCTCCCAACCCTGACACCCCCATCATCCTTTCCACTGCTTGTCTACAGCACTTTATTTGGATCTTCTTTCACAGCTTTAATTTTTAACATTCTGCCTTGCAGATTATTATTTATATGCATAAATATCTCCCTCCATCCCATAGCCCAGAATGGCAATATGTAGAACAAATGCTTTAAGTCATCTTCCCACCAGCACCCAATGAGACACATCACCAATGGACCTTAGCTGACTTTCTACTGAGCACAAACTCAATCTCAAAATCTTTCTCAAAACAGTACTCAAGGCAGACCTGGTCCACAAGATGAAACAAATTTTTCATCCCTGTTCTGAACTGTAAGAAACAAATAAGGCAGAAAACATGTCATAGTTTTCTTTGAGTCCATCACAGCATCTTACATATAATCTATACTCATTTAAAGCCTTCTTGAATGAATAAATTAAGAAGTAAAGTGGAATAAATCAGACCCTCCAGCAGGAATGCTGTTCCCAACTCCAATATCTCCACTATATCTTATTGGCAATACTCACATGGCATATATCATTATTGATTTCAGAGAGAGGAAAGGAGGGGGAGAGAGATAGAAACATCAATGATGAGAGAGTCATTGATCGGCTGCCTAGCCCACAACCCGGGCATGTGCCCTGATAGGGAATCGAACCCCGATCTCCTGGATCCTAGGTCGATGCTCAACCCCTGAGCCACGCCCTGCCGGGCTCCCAATGATATTTAAGGCAGCAACTTACCAAAAGTTGCATGACTAAATGTACACTCAGCTGGTTTAAGGAGCACATATTTAACTACTCATAATTTTTCTCAACCTAATATTCAAACTCATAAGCCTGTTTTTCCACCCTGCTTTCAAATTTTTAGTGCATTTAAAAATATCATAAAAAGGTTGCATCATTTTACTCTTAATTAACCTATGCTGAAGTGCTTTTTCTTTTTTTCTTCTCAAAGAGGGAGAGGAAGAGAGAGAGATAGAAACATCAATGATGAGTCATTGATCAGCTGCCTCCTGCATGCCCCCCACTGGGGATAGAGCCAGCAACCTGGGCATGTGCTCCGACCAGGAATTGAACAGAGATATCCTGGATCTTAGGTCAATGCTCAACCACTGAGCCACGTCCAGCCAAGCCTGAAGTGCTCTTTCAATATCACATTTTCAATGTGCTAATGTTGGTGCTTATCCTGAGGGGAAAAATGACACAACACAAATGTGCTTTGTACTGCCATTTGCAAAAACATGCTTAGATATATTAAAAGTTGGCATTTGATTGTGTGTGTGTGTGTGTGTGTGCACACACGTGCACGAGCACACACAGAATTTTTTTCCCTAGGAAAACTATGTTGGCTGTGTAAGAATTTTCAAATTTCAAGGCTAAGCTTGACTTTTCGTGTCTTTCACAGATGTATTACTGTTCGTATAAAGAATTTCCAGAGTCCAATGAAATACTAAACTGATGTTTAGTCACAGCAGTCTGGAAGGTGGGGGGAGCTACTTTGTGGTGACAGGGCCATATTTATTACTAGATGCCAATGTAGCATGGTTTTGAGGACCAAACACTTGTTTGTTCCCAGATCTTTGCCCTTGTATATCACCAAGTATCGGTATCCAAAAATCCACCATGAGCCTTGTTAGATCCTGATTTGAATAAATTATAGAAGAAAAGCATTTATGAGACAACTGGGGAAATGTGAATACTGGATATTTGATAACATTAAGCAATTACTGTTAATTTTTAGAAGTGTGATATGGTATTGAAGTATTTTTTAATAAAAAGGGTTCTTAGTTTTTAGAGATGTATATTGAAGTACTTACAGATGAAATGATACGTCTGGAATTTGCTTCAAAATCATTCATTGGGGGGTAAAGAATGGGTGGAGATATAAATGAAACAAAATTGAACACACTGATAATTGTTGAAGCTGGAAGATGGGTATGTGGTTGGTCATTCACTGTACCAGTTTCTCTACATTTATGTTTGAACTTTTCCATAATAAAAGATTTTCCAAAATCCACCATGAAAGTGGTAGCATGGTTTTGGAGAAGCTTCTTACAGTGTGAATCTTATCCAGGAATAATAACCCACAGACATCTTAGCCTTCCTTGACCACATTAGTAAGGGTGAATTGATCAAATATATTATAAGGAGTCAGAGGCCAAAAGGAAGAGGAAATGAGTCAGAACAAGTCTGAAAAGAGAGGAGTTCAGAAAGTCCTGGAACATGGACTCTTGGCAGAATGTACAAGCCACTTCCAGCCACTGAAAGAGAGTGTTTGGGGTTGGTAGCAGCTAAAAGAAAGTAGTAGATTAGGAAGGGGAAGGCATCTTAGGTATGTGTGTTGGTAGGGGTTACTGGGGTGCAACTTGAATGGCAAAGCTGTAAAACAAATTCATCTTGATCTCCCCTCTAGAAACATCATGGAGAGAAGACACTTAGAATTCATTCTTTGCCCAATTATCACATCAAATAATAACTTATAAATCATTTTCTGTTTTTGGCCATATTTTCAAATCTACAAGTCTTGGGTCAGCAGCTGTTTTCCTATATCTGCTTCCGTTATCTTTCTAAAACAAAAAAGTTTACCATTTTATTGATTGTGAATGTTAGGCCTGAAGGGACCCCGTTAGAGCACGTAGCCCTTTTTCCACAGGTGAGAAAACGCAAACTAAGAGAGCCCAGCCAGAGTGGCTTAGCAGTTGAGCATTGACCTATGATTCCAGGAGATTGTGGTTTGATTCCCGGTCAAGGCACATACCCAGGTTTCAGGCTCCATCCCCAGTAGGGGGGCGTGCAGGAAGCAGCAGATCAAAGCCTCTCTCTCATCATTGATGTTTCTACCTCTCTCTCATCCTCTTCCTTCCTCTCTCTGAAATCAATAAAAATATTTTTTAAAAAAGAAAAGAATTGACTCAACCAGCATTGTACAGTGCAGACACATGGTAGGCACTTAAGAAATACCTGTTGAATCCAGGATTGATACATACTACTATGATCCCACCAAGAAATTACAGCTGGTATGAGATCTCATTGGTTGGTGCCCATGTCGTATTGTTTTAATATCACCCTTGGTTGGAAAAAAAAGAACAAATAGTGCTCACTTTGGCAGCACATATATTAAAAAATGAACAAATAAATAGAGACCTTCTTCCTGTGTAATTTTAGTTCTGGTTTCCATGGAGCCCTGCGTGCAGACAGATCAGCTCTTGACTGTGAAGCTCACAGCTAATCCAGGCTTCTTCTTGGGGCTGAGATTTATTGATTAGTCTATTGACCTCCTCAGTGTCCCAAGGACCTGGCCAGTCTTATTTTGAGCTGCATGGCAGAATGTACATTAAACCTCATATGTTAAAGTTTTGCGTTGCTCTCCTATCCTGAAAAAGTGGTTAGTTTGGGCTCCAAACTAGCCATTTTATTGTCAAGAAGCAGCTTTCCAGCATTATTTTTAATTTTTATCTACCTCAGGGGTGAGGAGAGAGGGTGGATCCATTCGCTCCCACCCACCCCCCCCCCGACAACTAAAAAAATAAAGGAAAGAAAAAAAACTAATTTGGGCTTTTTATTTTAAGTTTTTAGATGCGTAAATAACAGTTGAGATTCAAATTCTAACATTCTAATATTACTAACTAGATTTATATAATAAAATTATCTAAAAACAGTACAATTGGAAAATATCAATTCATTACAAATTAAGCACAAAGATTAATAGTACACTATTCTAAAAGCTAGATATATTGCTGCTACCAAGACTGTCATTTTCACAGAAGAAAGAATTGGTGTCAGAATAACAATGTGTGCAATCACAACTACCATTTATTGAAGTTCACTTTCCATGGTTTATTTCATTGATATCACTCAGTCCTTGTATCACCATTTTACAGATGAGAACTGAGGCTCAAGTTAAGGAAAGTTAAGATCAAGTTAATGAAACCTCCCAAAAAGTAGAATAAAAAAATGATTAAAATGCCATGTGAAAGAAAGATATGAAAATTAGAGAGGCAGTCCAGGACATCCAATATCCAGCTAATAGGAGTTTTAAAATTAGAGAAAATAGAAAGGATAATATTATGTAAAAAATAACATAAGATAATGTTTCAAAAATGAAAGATGAGTTTTTAGATCGAAAGGGCCCACAAAAGCTCAGCACAGTAAATGGAAGAAGATGCACAACAAGGCATATCATTGTTACATTTTAAAACACTATAGACCAAAAGAAAATCGTTAAAGCTTGCAGAAAAAAAGTTACACACACAAAACTGGAAATCCATAGGGAATCATCCTTCTCAAAAAGCAACACTAGAAGTAAGAACATATTGGAATAAAGTTTTCGATATTCTGAAAGGAAATTGTTTTTAATTAGGAATTCACCTAGTGAAACATAACCACATGTGAAGATATATTCAGACACAGGGGTTTTATTACAATTACCTACCTTGCGATCTTTCTAAGGAAGTCAGTACAGGGTGTCTTCCAGTGAAACGAGGGCATTAAACAAGAAAGAGGACAACCTGAGATCTAGGAAAGAGAATGTAACACAGAAGAGAAGCAAGAGGAATTCCCAGGATGACAGCTGGGTGACAAGTCTAGAGGGGAACCGTTCCAGAATGCATCAGGAGAGTGAGTACTGTCTCCAAGATAAAGAAATGGAACTCATAGATTACCTAATATATTTGACCATACTGAGTGGAGGTTTATGGTTCTGTCAGAAAGTTTGGGGCTGAACTCATGACAGGTACATAGAAAAACAAATCAAACCAAAAAAAGAGAGACAATTTGGAAAAAATAAAATAAAAATAAATATAATTAATGGTACTTTACATGGATCAACTGTGAGCAATAATTATATGGTATAATGCAAATATTGAATATTTTAACCAAAAATTTTTTATTTGTGAAAGAGAAGTGAGTGCATGTGGTGTGTGTGTGTGTGTGTGTGTTGGATAAGAAAGCTAGTTCCTCATCTTCCATAGCAGAAATTTAGAAATCATTTCTAAACCTAAATAAAATTTAAAATATCATTAGGGTGTTATTGAGAACTAAAGAGTAATATATTAGAAGAAAGGGTTAAAAATGTTTAAAGTGTTTAAAACAACACAAATTTATTATCTTAGACTCTGTAGGTCAGAAGTCCAGCATAACCCAAATTACATTTCTTTCCCCACTAATAAAGATGTTTTTGTAAGTAGATTATTCATTTCTCACTCTCTTACATTTTTTACCTATCAGGGATGTGGTCAAATCAAATACTATTTTTTTCTTAATAAAACCATACAAAACACTGCTTATTTGCTAAGATATTAAATGTATACTATTGGAATCAATGCAAAAAATATTAAGATATTGAAGACTGTTACTTTGTGCACATAATATTATACTTTTATATGTGTGTTTTTTCCAAATAGATTTTATCTTCCCAATCTGGCCAATAAAACTTTCAAGAAAAATTAAGAGAAAAAGAAATCCAGCACAGCATGACTGAATTTTTTGCTCAAGATCTCATGATGTCAAAATCATGGGGTTGAGAAGCCTGGGCTCCTATCTGGAGGCTCTGGGACAAGGTCTGCTTCCAGGCTCATTCTGGTTGTTGGTAGGATCCAGTTCCTCCTAACACTTTCTACATGGCCTCTCCCATCCTCAAGCCAGAACAACACTTTGAGTCCTTTCCATACTTTTTTTTGTTCCTTTTTATTGAATTTATTGGGCTGACACTGATTAAAATTATATAGGTTTCAGGTGCACAATTCTACAACACATTATCTGTACACTGTATTGTGTGTTCACCACCCCAGGTCAAGTCTCCTTCCATCACCATTGAGTCCTTTCCATACTTTGAATCTCTACTCCTCTTCTGCTTTCAGCCAGAGAAATTTCTCTGCTTTTATGAGCTCAAGTGATTAGATTGGGCCACCCAGATAATCCAGGGTAATCTCTCCATTTTAAGGTCTGTAATCTTAATCACACCTGCAAAGTCCCTTTTGCCCTGTGAAGTAACATTTCACAGGTCCCAGGGATTAGGGTATGGGCATTTTTTGTGGATCAGGGATCAGGGCTAAGGCGGGGTGGGGCAGGGGACTGCTGTTTTTTATAAGCCCCGTGCACTCTTTTTAATAATATACGTTTTGTTTTGATCAAATAAAAACCAATAAATTAAATTCAATGACCAAATTTGCAAGTACTGAAATAAAATGGACTGTATTTTAGGTAATGTATCAAGTGTAGTCATTATACAAGCAATCTATATTATACAAAATCCATTTTTGAGTTTCTAAGCAAAATGACCTAAGATCTGCAAACCTTGATAAGAAATATTTGTTAGGCACAACCATGGCTGGGCCCTTGTGGAAATTCTGATTTGGATGGACCACAGCGCTCATCCAATGTACCAATTCCTTTTAATAAAGGTCCTACTCTGCTTATTTTTGGCAGTCACTGCTAACACAAAGCTCCTTCTTGTAGTAAGAGTAGGAGATGACTGTAAATATATTTTCTTGATATGTAAAACAAAAGTTGTTTTTGTTGGATGTCAAAATAAGCTAATCTAGTCCAACCTTATTTCACAGATGCCCCGAGAGAGGAAGGGACCTGCCCATTGTATTGCTACTATTCATAGCAAAGATCCTCACTTCTAAATGAGCTTCACAACTTATGGCCACTGTTACGAGACTTGAATGGGATGCAAAACCACTAAGTCTAACATCTGCATTTTATAGATGGGAAAACAGATGCAGACAGGAAGAAATATCTGCCCAAGGTCATTTGGAACTCCTAAATTCTAATCTAGATTTATTTCCCCTGAACAAAGTAGCCTCCTCCTAACCATCTGATACTAAGCTGAATCTTATTTTCTAAGTTCCTAGTACCTAGTGCATTGCCTGGCACATAGATGAATAAATGCACAAATGAATCTTAAGACACTGCAAATAAATGATTTAAATTCTGTCTTCCAGTTGATAAGCAATAATGTGAAATGTTACTTCTTTGGGTAGTTGTTTCCTTAGGACAAATAAATACAACACTGGTTGTATTATATAAACTCAAAAGCTGGGCTGACTTGTCTTCCAAATCCATCTCAATCAATTACTAGCTGTGTGATCTTGCATGTATACATCAATCATTTTATGTCTGTTCCTTCATCTATAAAATGATGATAATAATGCAACCTATTTCATGGGACTCACGTGAGGATTTAATGAAATAATACATGCAACTTGGCACACAGTAGCCACTCAATAACTATTTTCTCTTCCATCTTATGTAATTTCTACCTACTAAGTGTTGATAACTAGGAATGAAATATGGTCCTATTGCTATTGCTGGTAAACTAAAAGCGTGTCCATTAGGAAAGAAGCCAAAAAACTTTCAGGAAGAAATCAGCTTGGGGATTGATAACAAAAATAGCTAGCACATCCAAAGGTCAGTAAAACTCCCTTGAAGTAAAAGCAGGCCAAGATTTAGCTACAGTGTTTATAAAAAAATATTTATTGCTTGATCTAATCATTAGGATTTAAAAAGAAAGAGACTCTGGAAATCAATGTGCTTAGATCATTTTCGCTCCTCTGGCCATGAGATAAGGTGACTGTGTTTGTGGCTGGAGGAATTTGTTTTCCCTAGATCTCATACAGATATACAATCCCAAGGGTCTTTAGTTAAATATTTTGTCATAGTACTGTGTTGGAGGTAGATTTCTAGAATCTTCTTGAAGCATTTTAGATAGTTAATAGAACTAATCTGACCAAGATCAGTACCCCCTACACACATCCTTGGCTTTTGGGTCCTGTGGAAATTCAGAGTAATTAACAAATGTGGTCGGGCTCAAGACCCACCCCTAGAGCTTAACACAAATGAGAAAAAACCCTCTGTGATAAACCATTTTGCTGTAGTTATAGAAAATATGAAACTACATCATTTCTTAAGAAGACAGCTATTGAGGAGAAACAAGATGGTGGCGTAGGTAACAGCTGCACCCGCCGCCTCCCACAACCACATCAAAATTACAACTAAAACACAGAACCACCATCACTCAGACCCTCCTGAAATCTGGTGGAAGAGAAGCCCTACAACCAGGGAGCTGAAGCAGCATCAAGACCAGTAGAAGGGGTGGAAATGCGGGCAGATAGGGGCTGAACAGGAGACGCCGCTGCACACCCGGTGCCGCGGTTAAACCTGGGAGGGAATCTTGGCAGTGGAGGGTTCCCGGAGGAGTGAGGGGTCCCAGCCCCACAGCAGGCCCTCAGCCCAGGGATCCAGGTCCAGGAACAGATGTCCCCATAACTTCTGGCTGTGAAACCAGCAGGGACTGTCACTGAGAGTCCAGGAGGCGGGAGTCCCAGGCTCTCCTCTTAAAGGGCCCGTGCAAGGACTCACTCGGACGCACTCCCTCTGAGCCCCAGCGCCGGGCAGCAGCTTGAAAGGAACCTGGGACATTTAGGGAGTTATTAAGCTGCCTGAAATCGAGGTGAGAGCTGAAGGGGCAGCTTTTTCCCAGGCAGAAGGTGGGAGAGGCCATGGCTCCTGTGGCGAGTCCTCCCCACACACAGCCCGCAGGCAGGCGCCATATTTGAATCTCCAGCACCTGACTCACACCTTTCATCCTGCCCTGGTGATTCCCAGAGGCCCCGCCCCTCCCCACCTGCAGCTCATCCAAGCTGTTTCCAATGGCTTTTCTATGCAAGTGGCCTCTCAAGCCTTATACTTAGGACTTTCCTAAAATCTCTCAAACAAGCAGCACCGTGCCCCATAGGGCTTGATTAGTGGCCCCAGGCCTGGCACTAGTGGCAGCTGCATTGGTTCACAGCTGGGCCTCTCCTGGACAACGCAAAGCCCAGCACAAGTAGCAGGCAACTACAGTTTGCTCTGTAGCTCATGCCAGGTGGCCCTGGGCAAGACACTGGCAGAGGCTGACTTTGCACCTCCAGGGAGGCCCCAGAAACAGTGCACCTGCTGGTCAGACTCGACCACGCTGGATTACAACCCTACCACATCCACAAGTGACACACTCAAGGGGTGGACTTGGTGAACACCAAAGCCCCACTGAAGTAAATCTTGCTCCACAGGGGTGTCTCCAGCACAGCAGCTCTTTGGTTGTAGTTGCAGCTGGTCCCCACAGCTGACTGGCCAGGGAGTCAATTCCTCCCAGTGATGCCAACAGCAACCAAGGCTCAACTACAACAGGACAGTGCACACAGCCCACACAGGGGAGCCCCTAGAAGGCCCAGCTCAGGTGACTGGGGAGGCTGAGCCACTGGACCCTACAGGACACCTACTACACAAAGCCACTCTACAAATTCCAGGAGACATAGCAGCTCTACCTAATAAATAGAAACAGACACCTGGAAGCAGCCAAAATGTGGAGGCAAAGAAACATGTCACAAAGGAAAGAACAGGAGAAATCTCTAGAAGAGGAACTAAATGAAATAGATCCAAGCAAGCTAACAAATACAAAGTTCAGAATTTTGGTTATAAGGATGTTTAAGCATACTATTAGGGAAATAATTGAGAAAATCGATAACATAATAAAGTACCAATTTGAAATGAAGGCTACACAAACTGAAATGAAGAATAATTTACAGGGAATCAACAGTAGAGTAGAGGACACTGAGAATCAAATCAGCAATTTGGAACATGAGGAAACAAAAAACACCCAACCAGAAGAGCAAAAAGAAAAAAGAATCCAGAAACATGAAGATAGTATAAGGAGCCTCTGGGACAACTTCAAGAGGCCCAACATTCGTATTATTGGAGTGCCAGAAGGGGAAGAAAGAGGCCAAGAAATTGAAAACCTATTTGAAAAAATAATTACAGAAAACTTCCCCTACCTGGGGAAAAAATCGACTTACAAGTCCTGGAAGCACAGAGGGTGCCAAACAAGAAGAACCCAAAGAGGTCAACACCAAGACACATCATAATTAAAATGCCAAAGCTTAAAGACAAAGAGAGAATCTTAAAAGCAGCAAGAGAAAAGCAGTTAGTTACCTACAAGGGAGCACCCATACGACTGTTAGCTGATTTCCCAACAGAAACCTTGCAGGCCAGAAGGGAGTGGCAAGAAATATTCAAAGTGATGAAAAACATGGAACTACAACCAAGATTGCTCTATCCAGCGAAGCTATTATTTAGAATTGAAAGTCAGATAAAGAGCTTCACAGCTAAGAAGCTAAAAGAGTTCATCACCGCCAGACCAGCACTACAGGAAATGAAGGGTCTTCTTTAAGAAGAAGCTAATGAACAAAAGAATCTGACGAACTAAATAGATCCAGAGACACTGACACATGCAACAGACGATCATATTTCAGAGGAAAGCGGGAAGGGCAGTGGAGGGTGGGAACAGATTTACCAAAGAAGTTATATGCATATATGCATAACCCATGGACACAGTCAATAACAGGGTGAAGGCCTGGGGAGGGGTTGGGAGCGAAGTGGAGGGTGTCAATTGGGGGGAAAAATGGGATACCTGTAATACTCTCAACAATAAAGATAAATTAAATAAAGCTATTGAGAACTGATTTTCTTAGTCTCAAATCTAACCTAATGTGATCAATTTGTAACTAGGGGTTCCCCTTCATGTATAGCATGACAGCTTCCTTAAGTATATTGTACTCTATTTTAAGCTTAATATTAGAAAGGATCAATTTTCCATTTCCTTTATCATGACTACAATTTTTCAAATACTTCCATCCCTTCAGGTACTGCTTGCAAAGGCTGTATTAATATTAAACTAAGTGCATGGCCTTATCAGAAAGCATAGCCATACTGAGAACAGCAGGGAATCTTATGCTAAATGATTGTAAGATAAAAGAGCTGTCTTGGAATTTTTCACATTTATTCTTCTAACTCCATTTTTTTTCTGCCACCCACTATTCATACTTTCCCCAAAATAATACCAAAGGAAAACATTTGAGTGAACATATAAAAAGACAATATTTATTTTATTCAAGCTTTCCTATAAGAAGTTAAACACAATGATCCCTAGTTGAGTAATGTTTTAGTTAACATTACTAAAAATGTTAACATTGTTTCACATATCCCTTTACTGTCCAGATGAAGACAACACTTATCTGAACGAAAGAATAAGAATGTACATTCTTACAGTAGGTTTACTTAGGCATGCAGAGAAAAAAATCCATATAGGTTAGACATAAAATAGTAAATGAACCTACTAGTTTCCCACAGGTGATGAGAATCCCACTGATGTTCAGGGTGAGGAAAAAGCAGATTTACAGTTGTGAGTACGTGAAAGTTTATTCTTATATTATTACTTAATAATTATTGTATTATTTTTCCATATGAACTGTAAACCTACTTTTGCCCCACCCTGTATCAAAGTCTCCAAGAGCTCCCAAGACCTGGGGATCAGTTTTCAACAATGATAAAACAGCCATAGCTAGCTACTCCCATAACTCACTGCCCCCTTTCCCCTCAACTATTTTACTGCTAAAAGAGGATGGAAACAAAATACAATTTCCACACTTCCAGGATGCATCAGTAGTTCCTTGGGTAATAAGAGTATCAAAGCCCCCCTCTCCCATTGCCATCTAAATAGGGTAAGAGGAAAAATGGCTTTGGTGAGGCATTTTGGTGTTTTGCTTCCCAGAATTATAAAAGACCTGGCTAGGAAATAATCTCGTTCCTACAAAGGAAAACCAAATATTTTTATTTTTAGAGAACAGTAGAACAAACTGGAACATCCATGCCCGTCTCCCAGCCTCGAAATAAAAATCTGACCTCAAAAATGAAAGTGCAGGGAGGCAAAACCTTGGCATATACCCTTGTTCTGAACCCCAATTTCCTCAGAAAACTTGAAGACACAGCGCTCCTCTTCAGTGCAAGCAGGTTGCCACTTTTCCCCAAACCTGTGAAAAGCAGAGATCTCTGATCTTCCTCCCCTTAACAGCAGGAATTATAAGTAGCACTATCTGATTAATATAAATGGGTGAATGTTTGGAGAAATGGAGAAAACAAATTTCTCAAGTTCCTACTAGTAATCTGAGTCTATGTGTGTAAGGAGAGAAACAATGGTGTGTGGGGGGGGCAGTATCATTTCCATACTTCTTTTAATTTGGAGGAAGTAGGGGTAGGAGGAAATATATGTGCTGTGGAAATGGGTGAGAATGGAACACTAACATACGCAAAAAATGTATACAAATGTTGGAGCCTTGGATGCTGCCTATCTATACAAGACACGAAACCTAATAACTACTTGTGACAGTAAGGGAAAAGAGGAAAACAAAACTATTCTTTTTATCAAGCAAATAACAAAGTTCTAAGTGAAGATAATATCTCATTTGTTTAGAAAATATGTAGAGAACTAGTAAATGCTGAAAACCTTCAAATAAATGCAGACTCACACAGAAGTTACAAAATATGCAAGAACTTATCATTGTTTCTCAGTCAACTCACACTTTACCTGAGATACAAATCACTCCCTGCTCCTCTAAGTGTTCTGAGCAGATATTCTATTGAAAGGTGAAAGACTACAATGAGGGAAAATGCAAAAGGGGAAATTAGGTGTGGGAACTGGGGAATTGAAAGGTCTGAAAAATGATTGGTGGAGAAAAAGGAAGTGGTAAGAACTGAGGAGTTCCAACCAGATTGTCAACCCTTTGAGGGAGGTGCCTCACAGCTGGGGGCCTAGCACAATCTGGACACAAAGTAAATACTTGATTTGAGTAGTAGAGGTGAAGAAAAAACAATATGTCATTAGAGAATACAGTGGTTCAAACTCTAATACCCAATAAATCATTCTGTCTCTGCTGTCCTTAAAAGCCTGGAATGGCTTTGAAAGGTCTTGGTAAAGAAGCTGCCACTGCTTTTTCTGTAGCTGTCATCATGGTGGCCAACAATGCCTTTCAAAGTAGAGGAAAATGCCGCTGAAGGGATGATGATTCCGGACCCTTACGTTTTAATAGCCACAAACATTATTTAATGGGATCCCAAACAAGAGATAACAGATTTTCCTCACTTTTGTTTGCTAGATGGTCTCAGTGATTCAAGTTGGGCATTTGCACCCAAAAATGAGTTCCTCCACAAATAAAATTTGTTGGTATTGTTTGACACAAAGAATACAAAGCAGGCATAGATCCCTCAGGAAGTCATCACAGCTCTTGATAAGATTGACTCTGCTGTCATCATCACTCTTTGCTTTGTCCCCTAGTTTGAAACCTTCACAAAAGATGCCTGCTTTTATAATTCCATGAGAACTTCCACTCTCTTCTCCAAAGGGCACATTATTTTTAGTTTTTCGGTGCATGACTCAACATAAAAAACCTGTGGCTCTTATGAGCTGCCTATTTTTAAATGGTCCGGTAATTCTGTAGTTTCAGTTTCCATTTAACAAGTTCCCAGGTAACAAATGCAGAATGGGATGAATCTTCACAAGGGTACATTGAAGGTTAAAATAAATTATCCCTATTACTGAGGGGTTCTCTTCAGGTTTTCTATCAGCACGACAGAATCTGTTTCTTCTTTGGTTTGCTTCTCATAGATGTCATACTTCTTCCAGTGCTGGAAGAAAGGAAAAAACACATTTACGATGACTTTTCTAAACACTGTTCTTTCCCTGAGTACTCACAGCCAATGATTATTTTTAGCTTTGAGTTCATAGAACTATGAGTGTATACTTCCTGTTATGTTTTTGTTTGTTTTTTTTTGACCTAAGAATCTTCATCTATTTGACCAATTAATGAAACAAAACACTCAGGAAGTAATCTTAAAGAGGGAAAAAGTATGGGGTTGGTATGTGACACTGAATGGCTATTTTAAAAGATAAACAAATTTGAACATATCCAAAATTAAAATCAGTCTTTTGAAGAAGAATAAAAGGGTGGCATACTTTTCTTACTTCAACTATTTTTACCTTTATTTTCTTACCACTCAAATTTGGCCATTGCTCCAGATATAGTAGGTTCAAAAAGCCAACTAGCATCTTAGTTAACGGCAATATTAAATGTCCCAAAAGTCTTAGTGCAGTTAAAACTTTTGACAGACCCTGTATTAACATCTTCATGTAACACCATTTGCTAGAATAGGGAATTATGCATAAATTAAGCTCATCTTGAACTCAATTTCAGTGTGTCTCCTCTGGTGAAAGTTGATATCCTGGTCCTTGATGTCTTTACTTACAATCAAAGAAAAGGGTAAAACCTGAGCTCAGTCCCCTCATCTGTAAAAGAATGTTGTTAGACTAAACCCAAGGTCAGCAAACTATGTCTAAAGACCAAAGCCAGTAGGACACCTGTTTTTGTAAATTAAGTTTTATTGGAACACAGCCACACCCACTTCTTTCTGTATTGTCTATGGCTGCTTTCATGATACAACGTTATAGTTGAGTTGCTGTGACAGAGACCAAACGGCTTGCTAAGCCAAAAGTATTTTTAGTCAACCGCAGGTTTCATTCATAGATATAACCAAACCAAGATAAAAACCATATTTTTAATCCAAGGATGATAATCCATGCATGTGGAGGGCCAACTGGATGCAATGTTCTAAGCTATCTTATATAAGGGACTTGAGCATCCCAGATTTTTGTATCTGTGAGGGCCCCTGGAACCAATCCCTCAATGATACAGAGGGACAACTATACTACCTGGCTCTTTAAAGAAACAGTTTGCCACCCAGCCGGCATGGGTCAGCGGTAGAGCATTGACCTATGATCCAGGAGATCTCGGTTCAATTCCCAGTCAGGGCACATGCCCGGGCTGTGGGCTCGATCCCCAGTAGGGGGCATACAGGAGGCAGCCAATCAATGACTTTCTCATCATTGATGTTTTTCTCTCTCCCTCTCCCTTCCTCTCTCTGAAATCAATAAAGACATATTTTTTAAAAAAAGAAACAGTTTGCCAAACCTTACCCTAGATTATTTCTAGGCTCCTTTTCTAATTTTATGTTTTATAGTTCTACAAGCCTAGGAAAGGAAATGGAAAGAAGAAAAACAAAAACAAAAGCAACAATGGCTATTCAGCTGTCTCAGGTCGAGCAACTGGAGACCGACTGAGCAAGTAAAAACCATCCAGTCTTAGAAAGCCTATGGAGGGATGAGTTGGAAAACACTGCTTAAAACATCCAAACTAGGCTAAAGAAATTAAGCCTGATACTCCTAGTAGAATGGATAAAATAAGAAATACTGACAATTCTAAGTGCTAACAAAGATCCAGGATAACCAGATCTTTCATATATTGGTGGTGGAAACGTAAAATAGCATAGCCATCATGGAAAACAGTCTCAAAATTTCTTTATTTTTCTTTTTTTTGTTAATCCTCATCTGAGGATATTTTTTCCATTGACTTTTAGAGAGAGTGGAAGGGAGGGAGGGGGAGAAAGAGAGAAAAGAAAAACATCAATGTGAGAGATACACACATCGACTGGTTGCCTCCCGCATACACGCTAACCAGGGCTGGGGATTGAATCTGCAACCCAGGTACATGCTCTTGACCTGGAACAGAACCCAAGATGCTTTGGTGGGCAGGCTGACACTCGGACCACTGAGCCACACTGTCCAGGGCTGATGGTTTCTTATAAAGCAAAACAATCCCATGTGTCTACCCAAGAGAAATATATCCACACAAAAACCTCTACATAAATGTGTATAGCAACTTTATTCATAAAAGCCAAAAACTGAAGACAACCCCAATAAGTGTCCTTGAATAAGTGAATGATTAAATAAACTGTGGGGTACAGCCATATCATAGAATACTGCTCAGTAATAAAAAGAAATGAACTATTGATACACACAACAACATGGATGTCTCTTAAATGCATTATGCTAAGAAAAAAAGGCAGACTAAAAAACTATGTGCTGTATGATTCCATTTATATGATATTCTGGAAAAGGCAAAACTTTATGGACAGAAAACAGACCAGTGATTGCATGAGTATAGGGTCGGGGATGAGGGTTGACTGCAAAGGGGTAAAAGGGAACTTTTGGGGGATGATAGAAATGTTCTATATCTTGATTAGAGTGGTGGCTATAAAATTGAATACATTTCCTAAAACTCTCCCAATTGTACTTTAAAAAAAGTAAATTTTATTGTATGTAAATCAAATCAATAAACCTGATTTTAATAAGAAATGCACAAATTTCTAACAAAAATAACAATCTGAAAAAGTTATATAACCTTGAAATAACGGCTTATTCAATAAATGGCACTAAGACAACTGGCTAAGCATTTGAAAAATAAAGTTAAACCCTACCTCAAAGCCTACGTGGATAAATTCCCTAAGGATTCAAGACTGAAATCTAACAAACAAAATCAGATAATAGAAAAATATATTGGGCAACAATTATATAAATCTGAGGTAGAAAAGGGCTTTTCTACACATAAAAAATAAAGGAAAATTTGACTGCATAAAAAGAAAAAAAATAGTACATCATTAATGACAAAAGCACAGATGACAAGTCAAAGGATTAATATCTGATATATAAAAAGAGCTTTACAAACCACCAAGGAAAAGATGAATATTGCAGGGACAAATGGACAATGAACAAGAACTGAGTAAAAGAATCAATTCAAGCCAATGAACATATGAAAAAATATAGGCATATAGTCTTTGATCCAGCATCTTACTTGTAACAATTTACTCCAAGAAAGTAATAAAATATATATGCTACCAAGCAAAATAGAGACAAATTCATAGATAGAGAGCAGGTTGACAGCTGTTGGGCGATGGGGGGGGGTTGATGGATTGAGCAAAAAAGAATAAAAAGAGAGAGAGAACTCACGGACACAGACAACAGTGTGGTGATGGCGGAAGGGGGGAAGTGGAAGAGGGCATAGAGGGGATGAATGGTCATGGAAAAAATAAAATTTAATTTAATTTAAAAAGAAGAGCACAAAGGTTTCATCTAGCCCTACAGTATTATAAGAAAAGAAATGCTAATAGGAGCTGTGAAATGATGCCTATAATAATGAAATTTAATATTCATCTTAATGCCCAAGAGAGACTTGGTTAAGTATATAATAATATAGTCACACACTGGAATGCTATTTAGCCATTAAAACATATACTATAGGACTAGGGTTGGCAAACTCTTTCTGTAAATGGCCAGATAATAAATATTTTCAGCTTTGAGGGGCATATAGTCTCTGTCCCAATAACTCAACTCTGCTGTTGCAGCATCAACACAGTCACAGATAATATATAATGAATAGGAATGACAACAAAACTTTATTTATAGACACTGAAATTTCAATTTTATATAATGTTCATGTGCCATGATATAGGATTCTTCTTTAGATTTTTTTCAAATATTTAAAAGTATAAACAGCATTATTGGCTTGCAGGCTGTACACAAACAAGTGGCAGGCAGGATTTGGCGTATGGTGTGTTGTTTAGAGAAAAATCCCCCAACAAAGGAGGTGGTTGGCAGCATGGTTTTTGCTTTTGTTTTTCAAATATATCTTTATTGATTTCAGAGAGAGGAAAGGAGAGGGAGAGAGAGAGATAGAAACATCAATGATGAGCTGCCTCCTGCACAACCCCCGACTGGGGATTGAGCCCGCAACCCGGGCATGTGCCCTGACTGGGAATCGAACCCTGGTTGCCTGGATCCTAGGTCAACGCTCAACCACTGAGCTATGCCCGGCTGGGTGGCAGCATGGTTTTTTAATTTCCCCAAATGCCACCATAAAAACCACAGGTAGGAAAGGTAAGTAGGAAAGCAAAACCAAAATCCATGGACATAATCTACAACAAAACCAGATGAAAATTATTCCCTCATGAACCCTGAAATATTGAGCAGATGGGGACAAATTAGAGATAGCTACAAGAGTAAAATGGTATCAGCTATGCTTGAAGAGCCTGCAGCGAGAATCAGTAGGGCATCTGATAGATGTGAGAACTGTGAAATCACTCAAACCTCAGCAAGCTAACTTATGAAGAATAACTAAGACTGACAGGGGTTTTCACCTTTAAAGAGTGACTGAGTGGAAGGAGGCCATGGTACAGTCAGGAGCTGCCTGGATCCCATGAACTCACAAAACCATCCAAAGCTCCCTTCAAGGGTGAAGTCCCACTCTAAGGAGAAACTGGTGGGAACAGACTCTACATTGGCCAGGAAAGGGACAAGAGAGACAAAATAGAAAATCCCGAAGTAGAAGGGGCAGAAAGGAATTAACTATAATTTTGAAAAATTCTCAAAAACAATAGAAGATGAAAGTCTAGAGCCACAAAATTAGGGGGGAAAAACACCCCAAAACTATACTAAATCAAGCCTCCTTCTAAAACTTCAGGGAAAATAAATTCATGTAAAAATAAGCAACAGAGTATTCTTACAGAATTAAAACATGTCAGAAAGACATATCCACCAAAAAATGAGGGAAATTAAAATCTAATATTTTAAAACTAGCAAAATATATTTTAAAAATTATATGATATGAAAAAATGTATATAATATGGAAGAATATAAAAATTCAGAGTATGAACAACTCAGAAATGACATGATAAAATGAAGGAAAGAATTACCAGTAAAAGAGTATCATTTCAGAAATGAAGACTAAGCTGGAGGGAACACAGGAGCAAATACACACAACAGATAATATCTTAAAAGAAACAGAAGATGAAAAGGAACGCTCTTTTAATAAAAAAGGAGTGACCCGGCTGGCGTTGCTCAGTGGTTGAGCATCGACCTATGAACCAAGAGGTCACAGTTCAATTCCGGGTCAGGGCACATGCCCAGGTTGTGGGCTCCATCCCCACTAGGGGGTGTGCAGGAGGCAGCTGATCGATGACTCACATCATTGATGTCTTTCTCTCTCCCTCTCCCTTCTTCTCTCTGAAATCAAAAACCGTAAAAAAAAGAAGAAATGAAGGTGCCCTGGCCAGTGATGGTTGGAGCATCATTCTGTGCACCAGAAGGTCACAGGTTCGATTCCCTGTCAGGGCACATGCCTGGGTTGCAGATTTGATGCCTGGTCGTGGTAAGTACAGGAGGCAGCTGATCCATGTATCTCTCTCACAAAGATGTTTCTCTGTCTCTCCCTTTCTCTCTCTGCCTTCCTCCCTCTCTAAAATCAATTAAAAAATTTTTTTAAAAAGAAATGAAGGTGCCCCAGTTGGGTGGCTCAGTTGGTTGGAGTTTCATTCCGTACATCACAAAGGTCTTGGGTTTGATTCCTGGTCAGCACACATGCCTTGGTTGCAGGTTTGGTCCCCAATTGGGATGCATATGAGAGGCAACTAATCGATGTTTCTCTCACATCATGTTTCTTTCTTTCTCTCTCCTTCCCTCCCTCCCTGTCTCTCTGTTCCTCTCTCTAAAATCAACAAAAAAAATATCCTAGGGTGTGGATTGAAAAAAAAAACAAGAAATGAAGGTGATAAAAATTATTCAAGAGGATGTGGAAAATGTCTAAGACAGGCAAAGAAAACAAGGAAACAGAGTAACTTAAGTCCATAAGTTAAGACATTTTTACTGAAATTTAAAAAAATCTGAAACTACGTACTAAAAGGGCATGCAATATACATTGGGAAATTAATCCAGAATGACCAATAACATCAAGTCATATTCTGGTAAAATTACTGGACTTTGAAGAAAAAAAATTTTTTTTGACAACCAGGCCAAAAAACACCAAGTGTTTTAATCCAGAAAGAAAATTATATTGTCAGCAGACTTTGACAACATTTTATGCCAAAAGAAGATGGATGACACATTTAAGATACCCAAGCCAAGAATGTGTGAGCCATAGATTTTATATCTAGCTAAAATTATTTTTAATTGTTAATGTAGAAAACTCCACCAACATGTAAATATTTGGTCCCATGAATCCTTCCTGAGAAAACTTTGAGCTTCAAACAACCAAAATGACTGGAGAGACATAAAGACCAGTAGTGAGTATTAAATATATACCCACACAGATGAGGGCTATAAGGGACACAATCTAGTATATAATGGTCTTATGCACTGACAATGTAGATACTGGACAACTTTGAAAATAGGGAGAGAATTGGGGGGAATATATGGAAAATTAATCTTTTCAATAATCATTGAAAGTTACTTTATTATTTGTCAAAAGTTCAGAAATTCCTTTAGTTTCACCTATTTCTTTCCCACCTGTTAAATTCAAATACAATGAAATATGAGCATTTCATTAAAACATGTTATATGATTGGTTAAAAGTGTGGAGTGGAGAATCAGGATGCCTGGGTTCAGATCCCAGCTCTGATACTTATTGGTTAACTTTGGATCCCATCTCTTCTATGTATTATCAGTATAACCTTGAGCAAATTACATGTAATACCCCTGGTGCCTCATTTTCTATATCTGTATAATGGAGTTAATACCTATTTTAGATGAGGACAAATTAATGAGTGAAGTGCCTCGCAGTGTCTGATACATAGTAAAAGTTCAATAAGTATGAACTATTACTATTGTTGTTATTGCTATTATTCCATTTACCGATAAAAGTGGAGTATTTCCACTTCTCTATGTTGTTCATGTAACACTAAATATGGTTATGCTAGGTGGTAGGATTAAGAGTTATTTTATTTTTCTCTTTTGATTATCTGTATTTTGAATTTCTCTACAATAAATATATATTGTTTTCAAAGAAAACATTTTAATTTTAAAAAATGTACCCTGAACATTATACTTTCATTGGTTTCTGGTCATGAGACCCAGTGTTTAGCTGTGTTGGGCAGAAATAAAGCCATCTGTTTCAGTGAGGTGAGCACTGCAGCAGAAAAGCCTTCTAAGACCCACTCATTTTTTAATTGCCTGTTTTCATTTCTGAAACTTGGATACTCTCATTTCCACCCATCAGCAGCATCATGGCCTTTTCCTGAGCACTGCTTCTATGACTATGTCCATGTAAGGGAACAATCGGAAAGGCTCTGGCCTATTCTTCAATTTTGTAAATTATGTCAGTTTAATTTTAAAATTACTTGTAGAAAAAATAAATCCACAAAATTACCAGTTCATAATTCAATTCTCACACTGCTGATTTTGTAAACAAGGTAATTAACAAGAGAATAATGTCCAAAGATGAAAAACATCATAAATGAAAAAAATCAGTGTTTAGGAGGCTAACACAACTGACTTTTAGTTGCAAGTCATTTAACCCTAGTGTTATACATTCCATATTATAACCATAGTGTTATACATTCTTTTATATTTTAAAGGAATAAACATACATTTCATAGGATAATGGAACATCAATTCTCAATTTAAGAGTACTTTCAAATTTGGTTATTTCCTACAGTGAATTTTCCATAGAAGTGAAGTGCAGCCCTAGCTGGTTTTGCTCAGTGGTTAGAGTGTCGGCCTTCGGACTGAAGGGCCCCGGGTTCGATACTGGCCAAGGCACGTACAGTACCTCAGTTGCAGGCTCGATCCCCAGCCCTGGTCGGGGCTCATGTGGGGGGCAACCAATCGATGTGTCTTTTTCACATCGATGTTTCTCTCTCTCCCCCTTCCACTCTCGAAAAAGCAATGGAAAAATATCCTCGGGTGAGGATTAAAAGAAAAAAAAAGAAGTGAAGTGGGTTTCATGCACCTAAGGACCACACAAAACACTGGCCTTTTGTATGCAAGTCAAGAGATTACATGCCCATTTTCTTCAGATCAACATTCACAATAGAAAGTTGTACAATTTGAATTGTAGGATCCCATGCCTAAAAATTATTGCCACTTCAAAAAGAACTGTGGAGGGGACTAATTTGGTACCATTTGAGGTGGCTAATAATCCAACCCCTTATTTTAAAAACTGATAATTAAAGGGAAAGAATTAAACATGTATCCTGCCTTTCTAGCAGAAACTGAATTTCAGAACCAGAGTCCAATTGATGATTGAAAGCAGTGCTTTATAGAAAAGTGCCAGATTATAAATGTAGATGAAATAAAAGATGAAAAAAATCATCATTTCACAACCCTAGTGGAATTAATGATTCAAGCAAGGATAACAACTGGCATAAAAAGCATCAGCTGAATAGTTGACAGGGTGCTAACATAACACCACAAAGATTATCTTCAGGTGGCAAGGGAGAAAATAAGAGTAGATGGCAGGAGGGGAGATGCTGTTATCACGTTAAATACAGTCGTCAATCTTAGCCTTACTAACCGTGGGACAATGGATATTTATTACCTGTCTCTTGATAATTGGGACAGTTGGAAAATTTTTAAATACGGGCTGAGTATTAGGTGATATTAAGAAATAAATAATTCTTAAAGTGTGATCATGCTATTTCCACCATAAAGGATAGCATTCTTGGTTTTAAAGAGATATACTAAAGTTAAAAAAATCAGCAATATTTTGAAGTCAACTCCCCAGTTAAAAAGCTTCTTTCCAATAAGGAATGCAAAACTGGCACAGTACTGAAAATATAATTGATTTCCAAGAAGTAGAGGAAGAACAGATCATTTTTTGTGGATGCAAGAGATGCAAAGGAGAAGCAATCCCCTGTGTGTATCCCCACAATATGGCCAACAGCCCAATTAGTCACAGAGAAAAGGCAAACAGCAAGAACAGGAAGAAATGCTGTTGGCCAAAATGTTACTACAGTGATGAACAAAACATTGTCAAAACACTAGAAACCTTAAGGAAAACTACATAGAAGATTTATTTATGGCCACACCTAAATGACTTTTTAAAAAATATGTTTTTTATTGATTTTTAAAGAGAAGAAGGGAGAGGGATAGAGAGATAGAAATATGGATTGGCTGCCTCCTGCATGCCCCCTACTGGGGATCGAGCCCACAACCAGGTCATGTGCCCTGACCCCAAATCAAACCAGTGACCTCTTGGTTCCTGGGTCAACACTCAACCACTGAGTCACACCGGCAGGGCTCAAATAACTTTTTTTTAAAGAACCACTATTGATGGTGTAGTGTGGAAGAGAAATGTATTTAGAAAGGATTATCATTTCTTTGGATTATGAGTAATTTGGGCTATAATGGCTTCTCATTCAGGTTCTGCAATTATCTATGTACTAGTCCTTGAGAAATTTCTCTGTAGTTCCCAATGTCCCCATCTCTTAAGTGAAGGGGTAGGACTAGAATCTAGAGTTTTAAAATTTTATAATTAAAGAAATATGATTAAGCACGTAAACCCCCACCTCATTAGAAGACCTCTAGGGCCATGCCCACTTTATAATTCAATGACTCTAGAAATAAAAGATTAGTCTTTCTGTTGGATACGCAGTTCAATTTGGGGAGATTGCTGCCATGTAAACAAAAAAGATTGTTCATTTGGTTAAAAAGGAAACATGAAAATTTGTTCTGTTACCCTATCCCCAGTCTGGCATTTTTATTAGACTTTTAGTTTTAAACACTGATTTTATTTAATGGTCTGCAACCATCACAAACAAAAACATCACATGCTTTTAGTGGTCCATCATATCAGTGTATCTGCATCACTAAATTAGAGCATTATCTGACTCATTGGGATAACATATTATCCTCTAGATAGCAAACTGAAAAAAGCAATTTTCCCATCTCTGAGAAAGATAATTGATTTGATTTTGCTGTCATTCACTCTATCACCCAGGCTTGAGATCTTGAAATTATTTTTTACTCTCTCCCTCCCCACCTTCCATCACCCACACAGAGTCACCAAGTCTAATGAGTTTCCTTTAATAATGTCTCTTGCATCAATTTCCTCTACTACCACCCTGGTAAAAGTCCCTATTATCTCTCAGACCTGGATGACTACAATATTCTCTGTTACCTTAGTAACTTATACAGGGTTTCTTTTTTATCATAAAAGTAATACATGTTCATTATAGGCAATTTGAAAATTTCAGAAAGGTAGAGAGAGAGAATGATATCAATTATCCACAATCCCTCTGCCAGAGATGATCATTTTGACCCATTTCCAACCACTCACTGTTCTATGTATATATTCATTCACTTTTTAAAAATTAGGATTACAATACACTACACATTTATGATATGTTTCTTACTTTCATATCATGAATATTTTACTACGAAAGTAAATGCTTTGAAAACATAACTTAAAAACTAATTTCAATTGTTGATGTTTCATTGGTTTCTAATTTTTCACGTTAGAAACAAATGCTGCATTGACAACCCTTGGCCATTGTTGGATTATTTCCTTAAAATAGATTCTTAAAAGTATAATTATAAGATCAAAGATTCTTGTTACAATTTACCAAGTTGCTCTCCAGCAGGAATATATATATAATTTTACAGGCTCCCCAGTAGTGTGTTAAAAGTTCCAGTTCCCCACCCACTTGTTAACACTGGCTATTATCACTTTTTAGAAATTTATTAGGCTAGGAATTTATATCTCATCTATGCTTTGGTTGGCATGTCTTATGTGTGTGTATAAGTGAGTCCAAACATGTTTTCACAGATATTGGGCATTTGTGTCCTGGCACTCTGACTGGTCTTCATTCTGCTAACAGGGGTAGCAAACTCAATTGCCTCTTAGGGGTCTGGCATGTTAGGTCATTGTGAGAAACCACAGTGAGAATTAGGAATGGTAGGGCCTAAGATGAATTGGAGAGTGTGTGCTCTGCTTAACATTCCAAATTGAAAAAATTTAAATACATCACGCTGGCCAAACAAAACATCTATAGGGCAAATTCAGGACTAGGTTCCCAGTTTGCTACCATGCCAGTGCCTCCCCTTTTTAATCCACTCCCTCCTGACTATTATCAGAATGACATTCCTAATGCCTTCCCAAATAAGGCCAGTCATAATGTGACTCCAAATCTTTTTCTCAGAACTCCCCTATTGCAACCTGCTACTTTGAAGAGGGTGATGTTCTTGGGGACAAGCGTTCTATCTTACAAGAGGCAATAAAGCATAGTTGAAAGAGAGAACTCTGGAATCAGACAGTCCTGGGTCAAACCCCACCTAACCTTTACTTACTGGCTGTGCGACCTCAGTAAAGTTACTTAACCTTGTTGAGGCTCCATTTCCTCATCTGTAAAATGGTACTAACAGCACCTGCACCACAGGGTGGTAATGAGCATTCAATAAGGGAATATAAGCAAAGCACTTAGTACACTGCCTGGCACACAGTAGACTGGAACAGTAATTTTCTTTATTAATTTTTTAAAAATGTTTTTATTGATTTCAGAGAGAGGAAGAGAGAGATAGAAACATCAATGATGAGAGAGTCATTGATCGGCTGCCTCCTGCACACCCCCTACTGAGGATTGAGCAGGAAACCCTGGCATGTGCCCTGATGGGGAATCAAACTGTGACCTCCTGGTTCATACGTTGATGTCCAACCAGTGAGGCATGCTGGCCGGGCAACAGTGATTATCAAAGTCTAGTCCACAGACTAACTTGCCAGGATAGGAATCACCTGTGGGCTCCTGTCAACTATGCAAACTCCTGGGCCCCATCCCAGACCTGCTGAATCAAAATTTCTACAGCTAGGGCCCAGGATTCTATGTTCTTATTCTTACAAGCATTCTAGTTGATTGTGAATCAGCTAAAGAAGCAGCCTTGCCCAGTTTGGCTCAGTGGTTAGAACATCGGCCCAAGGACTTTGGGGTCCTGGGTTTGATCCCAAACAAGGGCATATACCTCAGTTGCAGGCTCCATCCCTGGCCCCAGTTGGGGCATGCGGGAAGCAACCAATCGATGTCTCTCTCTAACATCGATGTTTCTCTCCCTCTCTCTCCCATCTCTGAAAAGCAATGGAAAAAATATCCCCGGGTGAGGATAAAAAAAAATTTAAAGTTGAAGAACCACTGGTTGCCATATTCACTACAATTACAGTGTACAATTTTCTCCTCAGGTAGCTGACTTCTGGACCTACCTGGACCCACCTGCCGAGTGGTGCCCTATCCCCCAGGGTCTGGCAGAGATACCCACTGCCTGTGACCATGATTTGGTGAAAAAGTGATCCAAATGAATCGTCCTTGGCTGGCATGTCAGCCTCCCTGCCTTCCTTTCATAGCCATGTATCATCGCTGCCATTGTTAATCACTCATTATTACAAAAATTGTCTGGGGGCTAAAGATAAATGGAAAGTATTATCAATAGTAATACTAATCACCAGTACTTACTAAACATCTATAATGTGCCAGGCACACTAAGCAGTTTTTATGCATTATATGAATTTAATCCACGTAACAATGCTATGAGGCAGGTGTTATCATTACCTCCCATTTATAAATGGGAAAACTGAGGCACAGAGAGGTTAAGAAAGTTACCTAAGGTCAAACAGATGGTAAATGACACAGCAGAGACTTGAATCCAGACAATCTGACTCCAAAGCTCAGGCTCTGCTGAACTGCTTCCCTAAATTAACTGCTCTATCCCAGATATTACTAATTTAAGATACATACTATAATATTGATATTTATTTCATTTAATGTCTTCATTATTTTATTTGAGTGAATGTATTTATCAGAGAAACTTCAAACCCCTTTGTTCCTATAAGGGCTCAGGTTTTCTAGCCACAAATGCTAACATGAGAGTTTGCAGCAAACTAACTATACAGTTGGAGTGGGTTTGCTTTACCTCCATGCATTCAGAGGCCAGCTTTCCACGCAATAGCATGAACAAAGTCTATTTCAATTGTTTACCTTATCTTTATATTTCCCCCAATCAAGCTGTAAAAAATATCCAAGAGTCAGAAGCCTTTCCTATCGGGCTAGTTTCATAACAGAGGCTCTTCCCCCCACACGTTTGGATCAAATATGTTTCCTACTTCAGAGAGAAAATGAAGCCAAGGATATGAGATAGACAAAGTGTTCTGAGGACTTCTTAAATGCTATGCTCGGGCTGAGATATAACCTTTTCAATCAGCTCTTCATTAATTTTTTTAGATAAAATGTACTTCCAAATAACCAATTTTGAAATGTAACTCTGACAGATGCTACAACATAGATGAACCTTGAAAACATTATGCCAGGTGGAAGAAGTCAGACACAAAAGGGCACATATTGAAGGAGTCTGCTTATATGAGGTACCTAGAATAGGCAAAGTCAGAAAGACAGGAAGTAGAACAGAGGCTACCAGGGGCTAGGGGGAATGGGGAGTTACTGTTTAATGGGCACAGTTTCTGTTTGGAATGATGAAAAAGTTCTGAAAATAGTGATGATGGCTGCACAACATTATAAATGTACTCGATGCCATTGAACTATACTCCTAAAAATGGTTTAAAATGGTAAATTTTATGTTATATATTTTTTACCAAACTTAAAACAAATTCCATAGCCTCCAAAAAAAAAGCCCCAAAACAAAAAAACAACCAATTTTGAATCTCGTGGATTCAGAGCTTACCAAGGTATCATCATTTTGGTCTCCAAACATTTCTTTAAAAATCTTTCCAGGATCAGGAATTGGAGGGAATATAATGATCTTGAGCCTTTAAGAAAACAGAGACATTTTTGATCAAATCTTTCACCCCATAGGAATGTCACACTTAAATACAGCCATATTAAAAGGAGGCTTGGACTAAAGACATGGTACCCAAGTCATCTTTAGTGACAGAGCAGTTGTGGAGAAATTTCTAAAATAAGCTGAGAAATCAATGGCCAAAGAGGATTAAGTATGGGTGGAGTAAAGGGACCTTCCGGATAAGCGGACAACTTATGTCCTTATCATTTAAAATTTTTTCCAGCTTTATTGAGATATACTTGACAAATAAAAATTGTATATATTTGAAGTGAATGTACAATGCAATGTTTTGATATAAGCATGCATTGTGAAATGACCACCACAATCAATTTAATTAACACATTCACCACCTCACGTAGTTATGATTGTGTGTGTGATACTCTATTATTTAATAATAATAATGTTTTAGTTATCATAGATCAGATGGGAGCTTGCTATTTATAATTTTGAAAAAATTAATATTCTGAGAACAGGATATATTCTGGTTTTATTTTTCTTTCATTTTCTTACTTCTGTCCTCTATTTTTACATGGAGATAGTGGACTACCTCATCTCCTAGGTCTCTACACATTGGTGTTCCCCAGGGTTCAGCCTTTTGTCTTCTTTATCTCACTCAATCTATGAGCACTTTCTTCCAGTCTTAGGGCTTTGAATCCATTTACATGCCAAGCACTCCCAACATTCTATCTCCAGCCCAGACCTCTCCTAAACTACAGATTCATGTATACAACTACCCATTTAACATCTCAACTTGGATATCTAATAGGCATCTCAAACTTATATTCAAAACTGAAGTTCTCACCTTTACATTAAATCCAGCTCTCCTCACAAATCTCTCCACCATAGTATGTGGCTCCAGCATTCACTCAGTCTGCTGAAGTCAAAAATCTAAGAGTTGTGCTTGAATCAATTTCCTGCACACCTCCACAGAGAAGTAGCCATCAGCTAGCGCTATCAATTCTATCTTCAAAATGTATCTCACATCAGACCACTTCTTACTATTTCCATTGCCGACACCTAACCTAGGCTCCCTCATCATTCCCCTCAAACCCAGCAATACCTCCTAAACTAACCCACCTGCTTCCATTCTTGCCCATTCTTCACTCAGCTACTATAGTGATCTTTTGTGACAGTAAATCAGATCATGTCCCTCCCCTGCTTAAAATGCTCCAGTGTTTTCCCCTTATGATTAAGAGAAAATCTCAATTCTTTGCTATAGCCTATGTGATCTAGCCCTGCCAACATATCCAGCCTCATGTTCTGTCGCTCTCTCCCTTGCATACTCTACTCCAACAAGACACACGAAGCTCACCCCAGCCTCCGAGCCTTTGCACTAGAAGGTAGATAGGGACTTTGTCCTGTTCACTGCTGTAAAGCCAGCAATGAGGACAGTGACTGGCACATAAACAGGCACTCAATAAATATATGTTGAATGATTATTGACATGATAATAAAATATTGGTTTAGAGCCAGTTTAATAACCTATTTCAACCATAGGTATTTGCTAAAAGAGCAAATGACAGTACCAGACTAGTCCCTATGGCGAGACAAAGGAAAGCATTCTCAAGGAATGAAGACCATGTATTACATTCATTCCACTTGGTGAAGCTCTTTCCTACAGCATTAAGTAGCAACATGCTTTGCATTCATAAAAGACAAGTAAGTTAATGAGCAATAGTCTCCATTTCTAAAACTTCATTCCAACAGCTACCAACTAACTGTCGATAAATTAAACATTTGAAAGAGTAGAGTGAACGTAAGTCCTAGCAACAATTCTAAACACATGCAAAGAGAGCAGTGCCTGAGCAAAGCCCTGGGAAACTAATCTAATACTTCCTGCACCAGACAATGGGCATAATAATACTTCTTTGCCACACCATACTACCAAAAGCCAGGTATAACACAAATGCTTTTAATACACTGGGCAAATATCAAACGCCCACAGAGAGCGATAACCATAGCAACCAGGCTAGCAGAAACTGTCAAGCCTGTCTGGGCAGCTGCCTTACCTTTTTAGATAAAGCAGAAGGACTATGATGGCACCTGCAACAATGATGGGAATGATGAGTAACATGGTGATGTAGAGTATGGGATTGGTCTTCTTACCTGGAAAATGAAAAGCAAACAAATATATGAGAAATAAAATCCCTTTAGAAATACCAAGCAACAACTCTATTAAAGTAGTGAGGTCACAGATATTTCTACCCTCTGCTCTAACCTATTTTCCAAAACCCTACAATTAATTTATCTTCTGTTATCTTAATAGTGGCAGGGGGAGTCCTGCTTTGGCACCTAAAATTCCATGAGTGAATAAACCCATTAAAAATTATCTGAAACCAAGATATCTCAACAGGTTTCAGACACTATTAACAAAGATGTTATATCTGTTAAATATGTCATTTCATTAACAGTGACTATATTTTCTTATTGGTTAGTTAATACTATTACAATACCTAAAATAATCCTAACAACTACCACTACTACTATTCTTAACTAAGCACCTACTATATGTGTGATACCATACCAGGTGCTTCCACATGCTTATATCTATGCTACATAAATAATATTGTCTCCCATTTATACAGATGAGAACGATAAAGCTCAGAGCAGCTTACTGACTTGTTCCTAAGGGTTTAGTAAGTGATGGAGTCAAGCCTCAAATCCAGCACTGTCCAATTCCAAAGTCTTTCATTAACTGCCTTGTTACCCCTAACATATGAAACATCGTATATCTATTTATTCGCTTACCTTTTCCACTAGGGCATGAACATTTAGAAAGCATCATCAGGGCCTAGCATCATTGTTTTGGGCAGCCTCTAAGATGACCCCAAATGATCCCTGCCTCCTGATATTCACATCCTTATGTAATCCCCTCCCCTTGAGGGTGGGCTGGACTAATTGAGTCATTTATAAAGAACTGAATAGCAACAGTGATGGAATGTCAAAATCAGGTTATAAAAGACTGAGGTTTCCATACTGGGTGTTCTCTCTTACACTCTTTCTTGCTTGGATCACTCACTTGGGGAAGTCAGCTGCTGCCATGTCATGAGATAGCCCTGTAAGGAGATCCATGTGGCAAGGAACTGAGGGAGGCCTCGTATTAATTTCCTAGAATTGCTGTAACAAATCACCACCCACTGGTTGGCTTAAAACAATAGAAATATATTCTCTCACAGTTCTGGAGGCTAAAAGTCCAAAATGAAGGTATCAAGAGGGACATGCTCCCTCTGAAGGCTATAGAGAAGAATCCCTCCTTGCCTGTTCCTAGCTTCTGGTGGCTCCCAGAATCCTTGGAGTTCCTTGGCTTGCAGCTGCATCACTCCAATCTCTGCCTCCATCTTCACATGGTCTTTGCTGTGTGTCTCTGTGTATCCTTTCTTCTACTTATAAGAATTCTAGTCACTGGATTTAGGGCTTTAATCTAAGCCAGTATGACCTCATTTCATTTTGATTACGTCTGCAAAAACTCTATTTCTAAATAAAGTCACATTCACAGGTAGCAAGAGTTGGAATTTAGATGCATCTTTTTGGAGGATACAATTCAACCTGCTATAGCCTCCTTCCAGTAGCCAGAGAGGAACTGAGGCTCTCCAATGACCACATTAGTAGTGAGCTTGGAAGTGGACTCTCCAGCCTTAGTCAAACCTTCACATGAGGCTCTAGTCCATGCTGATAGCTTGACTGTAACCTCATGACAGAACTTGAGCCAGAGGTACCTAGCTAACCTGTGCCCAAATTCCTGACACACAGAAAGAAACCGTGAGTTGGTAAATATGTGTTTTTTAAGCCATTATATTTTGGAGTAATTTTCTATGCAACAGTAGATAGCTAATACAACCACAGCTTGTTCTGTGTCTCAATTAATAGGTAATTGACTGCCTCAACAACCTGTCTCTCTGTTAGAAAGTCCTTAAGTTGGTCCTCTTTTGCCCCATGGAGCCACAAAAAAGCAAGCCTATTCCCTTTTACTTGACAATACCTCAAATATTAGAATTCATCAATCATGACTCCCCAAGTTTACTTCATCAAGTGTTTCTCCCTGAATTTTGAGATTCTTCAACATTTTGATTACTCACTTTCAAGGATGGATTCCAGTCTTCTGATGCACCTCTTACAATGTGGTACCCAGAATGAATACAGCACACTTCTGACGTGGTGGACACTGTGCCACACCCTGCAGCATTCCCTTGTTTTAGGTGCTGCACTATCACTGCTGCCTATGACTGCATATGCCTTTAGGGATACTTAAGGATTCATTGTTGTCAAATAAAACCCTATATACCCCACCACCCTACAACACACACGTTCATAAAGTGTAGGTCTTTTCAATCCTATACTTGAGCCTGGCAAATAGCTTGTTCAACCTCTCAATTAATAAATGAAACTGATTTTTTTCAAACCTAGATACGGTTTATCTCTATTAAATGCCATCAAAGCTCACTGTTCTCCTCTTGATTCTATCACCAGCACATAGGCTAGTCTAGCATTATACAATCAGCAGATTTAATCATGCTGACCTTCTATATTTTTGTTCAGATTGTTAACAAAGATGGAGACAAGACAGAAGAGAAGAGAATACCATTTGGATTGTGGATTTTCAAAGTGTTATATATTGCAAATCGGGTGATTTGAGAGTAATTAAACAGAAAATACATTTCAACTGTAATACTCTCTGGCCGATATTAAGAATGCAGAACATCCCTTCCTCCATCCTATTTTCTGCTTCAGCTTAATGTCCATGCATCAATGGTTTAAATTCTAATGAAATCCTGTTCCCTTACCTATACTCATCGCTGGACTCCAATTACTCCAGAGTTTGTTATCTTCGTAGCATAACTTATTTGTTTTGACTCTCATTCTGACTGTGTTCAAAGTATCAGGAAGAACACCAGGAACCCGGAAACAAATTGTACCCTTAAAATTAAAACAAAACAAAACACACACACAAGGAATATTAACAGTTTATTCTCTTTCTCTGCTTCTGAATCCTAAATATAATTATTGACCAAATTCTGTATATGATTAAGACTTGAATTGTACTCCAAATTATCTGACTTTAACTCCTGGATAAAAATTGGCAATAACACATAGAACAAAGCAGTTCATTTTTCTCAAAGCAGTTCAAATGCAGGCTATGCTCACCCAGTCCCACCCCCAACTACTCTTATGAGTTTAAGCTCAAATAGCTAAAGTTGAATTTACTGACCTCTACGTTCCTCTCAAATTCTGAATTATCACATATGGGTTCTTCAACCTTGAAAACATAAAAAATGAATAAATTGAAAATATTAAAAAGACCACATTTTACATCATTTAATCATTTCTAACAAGGTTTCCTTTATCCTATTGAAAGAGATCCCGCCCTGGCCGGTGTAGCTCAGTTGGTTCGGTGTCACCCTGTGCACTGAAGGGCTGCAGGTTCGATTCCTGTCAGGGCACAAGCCCAGGTTATGGGCTCAATCCCAGGCAGGGGGGCATTCAGGAGGCAGCAATAGATATTTCTCTCTCATCAATGTTTCTCTTTCTCTAAAAATCAATTAAAATATATTTAAAAATAAAAATAAATAAAAGGGGGAATGAGGTAAAATTATTTTTTTAAATCACATTGTTTAATCTAAATATATACAATTTTTACTTGTTAATCATACATCAGTAAAGCTAGAAAAAATAGTCTTTTTAAAAATAATTTTTCTATTTTTCAATTACAGTAGATATACAATGTTATATTAGTTTCAGGTGTATAACATCATGATTAGACAATTATATAAAAAATATTCAACTTCTATGCCCTAGCCAGTGTGGCTCAGTTGGTCGGAGCATCACCCTATGCACCAGAAGTTTGCAGGTTTGACTCCTGGTCAGGGCACATACCCAGGTTGCGGGTTTGATTCCCCATTGGAGCACATATGGGAGACAACTGATTGATGTTTCTCTCTCTCTCTCTCCCCCTCTCCCTACCTCTCTCTCTAAAATCAATAAAAACTTATCCTCAAGTGAGGATTAAAAATATATATATATATATATTCAACTTCTATCAAAAAGATGTTTAAACATGGGACAAAGACCAGAATACATAGCTATAATTTTTGGCATTCAGTGTCATTCACTAAATGGTTCCTACCATTATTAGTGAAGAGCTAAAAGACCAAGAGAATGATGAAGGGCTATCCTATCAATATTTCATATAGGTGCAGAGAAAAAGCCACTCAGGGACTACTGTACCCTATTGCTGGCCATATGGAATCAGAGACCTGCTGGGGAACCATAAGTGTCAACTACTACTTGAGGGATCAGGTTGCAGGCTGATGTCCTCCCTGCCTTGGATAATCTCCCAGATGATATAGATAGATGATATAGATATAGACAGATATAGATATAGATATTCCAAAGTCAACAAATCATTGTGTAAATTAAAGGCTCTGGGCTCTTGTTCAAATGTAAATCCTGTGTTATTTATCAGTTGCTCAGATACCTCTATGAGAAAACAAAGGCACAGAGAACCAAACAGATAGTTTGCTGGGATAGGGGTAGTCAAAGCCAAGTCATTCCTTACTTTGTGATTCTGTCATGAGCTACCTCTGACCAAAGCCCTCATGTGATGGCACCAGTTCATGTTCCAGCCTACTTCCCTCTCAACTGGAACACCAGGCAAAATAATTCCTCAAAAAGTCTTGAAAAAAGAAAAAAAAAAGGTCTAACCAGCAAAGCTCAAGATCAAGGAGCACACAAAAAGCTGATGACATTGTAGGGAAGGAAGCAGCTGGTGACCATCTGTTAGGAGAGAGTACATTAAATTCAAGTGTATAAACAGAGTTAATTCCACATAGACTATAGTTCTGATTTAGGTAAATAAATTCCATAGCATGTGTGTTCTCTTCCACTTAGAAGTCTGCAAAAAATGTAATTTAATTCAACAAAAATTTATTAAGTGATGGCTACACAAATGGTATTATATCAAGTATTCTTCATCAACGTTTAATACATGGAGACCAACTTTTGAAGTCATACTTATTAGCTATGTGGCCTGTAGTATGCTACTTAACTTCTCTGGGCCTTAGTTTCCCAATAAAATGTAACCTATTTCATGGATTGTTATAAGCCACTGACTGCATAAGAAGTACACAGAGGAATATATTTGTAGTATATCACAAACACTTAATAAATAATGGCTGTTACTTAAAAACAAAATCTTTGAACTTAGACTTTTGCTGAAATCTTGACTCTACTACTTTCTAGAAATGTGATCTTAGGATTAACCTCTGAGACTGAGTTTTCTCATCTGTAAAATGGGAAGGGGAGAAAGGATCTAGATCTTTGGGGTTACTATGAGGACTTAATGAGAATTCAGATGAAATGCTTATTAAAATACCTAGTACATACTTATTGCTCAATACATGTTAGCTGCTATTAATAGCAGGAATAGCACAAAGTAAGCACCACTTAACTCCTCCCTGGAGCTTATATTTTTAGTGGAGGCAACAGGCCTACACATGTGATCAGGGTAACCAGCAGGGCATAAGTCAGTGCCAAATGAGTAATACAAGCAGCATGTGTATTTGGGATTTAACAGAAGAGAGCAGTAAAGGCTGGAGCAGTCAAGTAGATTTCACCTTTCTGATAGCTCACTTAGTTGGAAAAGCAAGCTGCACTCCCTCCCCACTTGGAAGCCCTTTGCTTTTTCCCTTTGCAGTATTGTATGGGGACAATGGTTTCTGTTCCAGGTAATAGTTGCTCTATTTGAGAAATAGATTCATCTGCAAATGCCCAGAAGAGCTCTGTTCAGCTGTGGACCTGGTCACTCCCTCTGGAGTTACTAGCCTGTCAACACTGGCTTATTTTAGTAAGTAGAGATGCTCCACAACTTACGATGGGGTTACATCCCAATAAACACCTCGTAAGTTGAAAATATCCTAAGTTGAAAATGCATAGAATACACCTAACCTACCAAACACCATAACTTAGCCTTGCCTACCTTAAATGTGCTTAGAACACTTGTACTACCTACAGTGGGGCAAAATCATCTAACACAAAGCCTATTTTATTATAAAGTGTTGAATATCTCATATAATTTATTGACTACTGTACCAAAAGTGAAAAACAATGGATGTATGAGTACTCACCATTAACGTACACAGTTAAAACCACAGTGGACCTAAAGAATGTTTGAAGCATTGAACTAAATTAATTACATATGAGAGAGTATCGTACTGTATATCACTAGTCCAGGAATCTCAGAGGGAAGGCAGGGGTGGAGAAGTGGATGTGGAAAGATTAGTCAAAGAACTTACATGCATAAATGCATAACCTATGGACACAGCCAAAAGTATGGGGAAGGCCTGGGGGTGGGGCAGACTCAGAGTGGAGGGGGTCAGTGGGGGGGGAAGAAGGGGGACATTTGTAACACTTTCAATAATAAAGATAAATTTTTAAAAATCAAAATTCAAAGTACAGTTTCTACCAAATGTGTATCGCTTTTTGCACCATGTAAGTCAAACCACAGTAAGTCTGTATTTTGAAACTCCCATGATGAGTTAAAACAACTGAACTCAGGAATTTGCCTATGTGTGAGATGCTGGGCGCCTTTAAAAGCCAATACAATACACTTGTTTTTCAACCCTCTAAAACTCAAATGTACACAGGGCTGGGGCAGGTGGCACACAAGTAAGTGAGTTGGCACAGTCCCTGTGGTCTTGAGGCGCCACCTTATGGAAACTACACTCCTCGGGTATGACAGTTTTAAATCTGGACAAAAAATTGAAATTTAAAAAACAAGCAAAACTCCACTTTGTGGCCCAGTGTGTGACTTCTACTCTAAAGTGTATCAATGAGACTGATGCCCTGAGGTTATGCCACATGCTATTATGCCCAGTTCTCCACAGGGACCTTTAATTAGCATGTTTTGTATTAGATTCTGAATAGTAAAACTGAATATAATCCAACCAATAGTGACTACTTAAATTTGAATACTTTAGTTGCCTCAAACTCCAAGAAAACTGAATGGCCATACCAGAGCCTCCAAGTATCTACCTGATCTGACTCCAGTGTCAATTCTGTTTTTCACACATGCCACACTCATTCCTGCCTCAGTCTTCATGCTTGCTGTCCCCTCCAACCTGAGATCTTCACATGGCTAGCTCCTGCTCATCACTCTGGTCTCATCTCAGATATCATCACTTTGGATGACTACCCTCCTAATATTCCTCAGACCCTCCCACCACTCTATTACATCACCCGTTTAATTTTCTTCATAGCATCCATTCCCTGAAATTAGCTTGTTCATTTACGTATTTTTATCTTCTAGTAGGTAAGCTTCATGGAAAAAAACTTTTGCATCAGGTGTCATGTACACATAAAATAGTGCATGGCACATGGTAGATACATAATAAAAAATTATTTTAAATTTTTTTTTATTGATTTTTTAGGGAGAGGAAGGGAGAGGGAGAGAGAGAGAAACATCGACCAGCTGCCTCCTGCACAAACCCCAATGGGGATCAAGCCCACAACTTGGGTGTGTGCTCTCACCGGGAATCGAACCAATGATCTTTCAGTGCACAGGAGGGCACTCCACCAACTGAGCCACACTGGCCAGGGCTAACAAAAATTTTTGAGCAAATGAATTAATGTATGGCTTGAATCTTGCAGTCAATACTACCATAAACCTTCAAACCTTCCACCACCCTATTTCAGACAAGTTTCATTATCATAATCATAATCATGTGACAAATCTAAGAGCTAATTTCATTGATATTTCAATGTGTTACACTGTAAGAAAAATCAAGTGAAAGAAAAATATCCAAATAAAAACAATAATCTAAAAAGAACTTACGGATAAGATATAATGCATTTCAGTTTGGCTGTTATTGACTTCTACTTGATAAGATAAACAATTGCTACCAAAATTCTGTGGGTTCTTGCCTAGCACATATAAGTCACCATGTTGGAAGAAGAGCCTTTTAATATGTGGAGGATCAGGTTGCACTGAAAGACAGAAATAGAAGAATAACAAATTCGCTTCCAGAGTTTATTTTGATGAGATACATATGCAGATACACATAACGCAGGTCACAAAGTTAAATCAAAACAGGGCTGACACTTTTAATGGCCTTACATGATCAGACACACAGGTCTAGATTTCTGATTAGCCGTGATTAATGTAAGAAGCTTATTTTAAATTGCCTAGTAAAATGGATCTAAGGAACATCTCTGGGTATCTGGCAGATGACATTAACTCTGACCTGCATCTAGTTAGAACATGGCCAGGGTATAATCACGACATCCAGCTGCATCGTAAAGAAAAGAAGTACTTGGTCCAGATGTGCCTCTACTTAATGGGTGGCAGGGGCACCAGGTACAAGGGATTTCCCCAGCTATCACCTATTTTGCCAATCAGAGACCACAATTTAAACATTAGCTAGTCCCTGTCGCATGCTACAACATGGATGAACCTCAAGGACATTAAGCTAGTGAAATAAGCCCATCACAAAACAACAAGTACTATGTGATTCTACTCATATGAGGTATCTAAAGTAGTCAAAATCATAGAAACAGAAAGTAGGAAGGTGGTTGCCAAGAGCAGAGGGAGAAGTGAGAGGGAATTATTAGTGTTTTGGGGCACTGAGTTTCAGTTTTACAAGATGAAAAAGTTCTTGCAGTCTCCTGCACAACAATGTGAATATGCTTAACTGCTGAACAATACTTAGGAATGGTTAAGATGGTAAATTTAATGTTATGTGATTATAGCTACAATGTAAAATAAAGTAAAAAAAATTTAGCTTAGTCAATTTAGTTTTTTGGGAGTCAACTATGTGTAAGATCAAGAAACAGAAGAGAATGAATAATTAACAGAAAATCTGAAGATATCACCTTCTAACTAAGAAGTATCTCCCTTTACATCACTACTAGGCAGAAAACTAACAACAGGAGTTTCAAAAGGTCCATCAAGGACAACCTGCCAAGCAAGGGAGAGGGCAGAGAAGGGCTTTGCTTCAGATTATCCCACTTGGCATGTTACCTCAACCTCACTCCCCTGACCTACAAACTAAGTTGCCTTTGGTTCACTACTAGAATTCACTTTTATGAGTATCTGAAAGAGCAAACAGTGTTCTGCTCACAGACTTGGGAACCTTTGTCAATTCGTGGTTATTTGCCTGTGAATTTTCAGTGTACCACAGCCAGAATCTGAGCTCCCTGTTGGGATATTACAACACATAAATAAACATAATGCTTATAGTAGTCTGCTTTAGATATTTACAAAACACTTTTATACACTTCACATCATTTGGATCTTACTACAGTTGACCCTTGAACAACAGAGGGGTTAAGGGTGTCATCGCCACCTCTAGTATCTGCATACAACTTTTGACTCCCTAAAAACGTAACAACTAATAGCCTACTATTGAACAGAAGCTTTCCCAATAATATAAACAGTCAAATGATGCACATTTTTGTATGTATTATATACTGTATTCATATAATAAAGTAAGCTAGAGAAAAATTGTTAAGAAATTCATAAGAGAAAATACATTATAGTACTGTACAGATTTATTGGAAAAAAATACACGCATAAATGGGACCACACAGTTCAAATGCGTGCTGGTCAATGGTGAGCTGTACAATCCTTTGAGATCAAGAGGGACTATGCACCCCATTTCAAAGATGAGGAAACACTTAAAGAGAATGTATATACTGTATCCAAAGTGAAGAAGCTAAGACCTCAAGCAGATATCTTATTTTCAACTGGGAGGCTCTTTCTAATAGGCTGACACTCAGCTGCACTGGTTGTTCTGCCTGATCAGGGTCTGGACCACCCAGAATGTTAGATAATTTGAATATCACCCTTGATCACTCCACCTCCAATCTAAGCTTTTTTAAATGATGAAATAGATTATTCAGGAACTATATTCGATAATATTTATTCTGCAGCATCATCCTGCCAAGTATTATAAGTAAAAGAGAATAGATGTTAAGAGTCAGAAAGCCTGAGGTCCAATCTTGGTTCTAGAACTAACTGCTCTGAGTCTCTGCACTCAGAAGTAAACAATGAGAAAGCATGTGGCACAGGTACTAAGTAAATATTAGAATTTCTAAGCTTGCTTCTTTAAGAAAGATCAAAAAAAGGTATATAAATATAGCCTTTTTCTGGAAAGATCTTAAAACCAAAATCCATTTTTATTATTTGTACTGATTGTTCAAAAGACATAATACTTTATCCACACCGTCATAGAGGACTTCAAAACTTACCACGAGAAGTTAAAGGCACTATATTGAAGGATGGTCTAATTTTTCCTGCATTATCCTTGACCATCACTTGAACACTGTGCTGGTCAAAACCGGAATCCTTCACTTTAGTCAGAGTAAAAGAACAACTAATGTGTTGACCTTCTCTATAGATGTTTTCACACTGAAGAATTTTCCCCAGGCTGCTGTGCCTACGAGATAAAATGAGAAAATCTTCTGTATTATCTTTAACAAGGAACTCAAGAGGCAAAGGCAGACGTTTTTTTGTTTTGTTTTAATGACTAAAGATGTCCATGGAAAGCAATATTTGCAATATGGCAAGATAGCTTTTTCTAAAACCCTATTTTACATGGCTCCAATTCACACTGCAAGAAGAAACAAATGTTCCTTTTTGATGAACATTAGTACTTTATCAATAGCTATGAAAACTGTAGGAGTACTGGTTCTTTTTCCTCTTCTGAATACGAGGTATGATGAGGCGAAGCTGAGAAGTTTTAAGCTTCTTGAAAATACCCCACCTGCTGAATTCCATGGTTCTCCTCTGGTCCCTTTTTCTTCTCCTTATTTTCTTGTCTTGTTCCTCTAACTCCTCCTCTTTTCAGAGGGTTCCCATCCAGTCTACAGCCCTCTGCACATTTCTGTTTCTTACTACCTCATCTGTCCATCACCAGCTTATCACTTGCATCCCTTGACTAGAATTTCTATCCTAAGGATGCCTAGTCCTAATCTCTCCCCTTGGATCCAGTCCCAGATTTCCAACTGCTCCATTTGAGTATTCCACTCTTGCCTCAAATTCAATGTCCAAAATATATGTTCCCTCTCCCCTGACAAACTGCCTTTTCTTATAATGTTCCCAATTTCCACTATTCAGAGCTCACTTCCTCTGGGGTCCTCAATTACAGCCTTTGAAATCACCCTTTCCTCCTCCTTTCCCTATATTCTATCACTAAATTCTGTTATTTCTCTCTTTGCAAAGTTTCTTGGATGCTCTCCTGTGATATTCCCATTGCCCTCATCCAGCTTCATTTCCTAATCACTTCAGGCTTCATGTCTTCTCCAGACTGACCTCTCGAACATTCATTATTAGTTTTCTCCAATCACTGCCAGATCTATGTTCCAGAACACACTGGTTTTCTAAGTGTCTTACTTCTCCATGTGGCTTTAACTGCCTCCCATAACCAGTACTGCTGGTATATTATTTCCCATTTTGAAAACCTCTACACACACCCTTCCTCAATGATCATCTGCACCTAACACAATGCAGGCAGAGAGAATGTGCTCATTACATTTTTTTGGTCTATGCTATTAAAGGATTCTGTTTTGTAGTAACTGGCAGAAGACAGAGTCAAGCTTTACATTTTCAGCCACAATGGGAGCTGTGCAAAGATTCTGCAGAAAAGGGAAACAGTTTAAATAATAGACTAAGAGTAGAATCCCAAACCCTTGATCTGTGTTTCATGTGTGGGGGTAGGTGGTATATGGGAAATATCTGTATTTCCTCTTCCTCTCAATTTTGTTGTGAACCTAAAAGTGCTCCAAGAAAATAAAGTCTTTTAGAAAAGAAAAGAAAAATTCAGATCTAATATATTGAATCCTTCAAAGGCCATGCAAAGAAATGCTTCAATACAAAAAATGCTCTTGTGCCTTAAGAAATAGTACGTAAGGCTTTTCTCCTACTTGTAGGCCCCAGTGGTTCATGAATGAAAACAGTCTTTTAAAAACTCACTGCCCTGGCTAGTTTACAGATCACGGGCCTGGAATGTTTTCCTTAGACAGCCAGAAACAAAAAGCAAGACGCTGATGACATTTTTGTTACATAACTAAAGAAAACTATGCAGAACATTAATTTTTGTTTCAAATAATGAAAGGAACTCCTCTAATAAGCAAGCTTTGAGATTCCTTTTTCAATTTTGTACCCTGAGTATTTCACATATCCTCATGGACCACCAGATATGAAATTTAAATTTTTTGTTGTAATTTAGAAAAAATAAGAAAATGAGAAATATTAGTTTTGAATAGACAATTTGGGGGGACTTCCTGTGAAAGATCAGATGATAACCTAAGATAGAAGGCATTCAAGTGCTTTGTGTTAAAAATTCACACACAGAAATCCTCCACAAACTCACACTGCAAACATAAGGAGGGAATGGAAAACTATTTCCTCAACTGTGGAGATGATTAATATGGTAAGGAATCCCCTAAAATTCACTGGCATGGCTAGTCTGTAGCTATTAAGGTCAGGCTCCTTCAATGTCAGATTCTCCCTCCAGAGCCACAAGTGACTGCCCTGGGGCTTCAAAATGACACTACATTTTTGGATTGGGGACTAGGGAAATAGTCTGGCAGTTTGACATGATTTAAACTGGTACCTAAATCACTTCCAAGTGACACGTGCCTCTCTTTCTTTTGTGGTTTTGATTGGAAATAATTTCTCTAGGGCAGACAGAAGAGGAAGAAGTATGGGCCAGGTGCTAGTCCTACGGGGTGGGGGAAGGGGCCAGTAATGTGTACTGGCTACATCTGCAAGGAAGTAGGATGAATAATAAAAAATGATATAGCTATTTTGTATGGAGTGCTTACTCTATACATATTAATGGTTAGGCATGGCTCTAAACACTTTTCATAAATTAGCAGCTCTCACAACAACCTTAAGAAGTACTACTATTATTACTATCCCCATTTTACAGATTACAAAACTGAGGCTCAGAGAGAAGGCACTTGCCCAAAATCACCCTTGCTAGTAAGGAAGAGAGCCAAGATTTGAACCCAGGGAGTGTGGCTCCAGAAAAGAATAAGTTATGGGATGGTTAGGGCAGAAGATATAGAATCTATATCAGTACTGCTCAACAAAATTTTCTGGGATTATGGATATGTTCGATATCTGTTCTAATACCAGAGCCACTAGCTATGTGTGAAATTGGCTAGTAAGACTGAGCAATGAAGTTTCAATTTGCTTTAATTTTAATTAATTTAAAATGTAAAGAGTCACATGTGCTAGTGGTTCCTGTGTTGGACAGCATAGGTCTACACTACAACAAGAGTCCATGCTAATGACCAACTCTGGGAACATGTATGACAAGAAGTGCTATCCCTGATCCCTGCCCCCTCAGGGTCCAGTGAACCACCACTCTCTTGGGATGACTTCTAGAGCCACCTCCAATGACAGTAGATTGTGCTCTGTACTAAGGCATCACCTGAGGCTGAAAGGCAGCACAAGCACTGTCTGCTGTCAGCTTTGGCAAGACACTGCATCAACACAGAGGAGGAAGAATGCTTTCTAGAATTGATTGCTCCAGTTTTTTGTGATTTATTCACCCAGGAGGATGATCATTTTGCAATTTGCTCTAAGACTTGGTTTGTGCTAGTATATTACCCAAGGCACTTCCTTATTTTTCTTATAAGAAATCCAAGGACTAGCCTAGCCAGGCATGGCTCATAGGTTGAGCATTGACCCAGGATCTAGGAGATCGGGGTTCAATTCCCAGTCAAGGCACATGCCCTGGTTACGGGCTCTATCCCCAGTAGGGGGCTTTCAGGAGGCAGCCGATCAATGACTCTCATCATTGATGTTTCTATCCCTCTCTCTCCCTCTCCTTTCCTCTCTCTGAAATCAATAAAGATATATTTAAAAAAAAAAAAAAAAAGAAATCCAAGGACTAGACCATCATCTACCTCCAGTGTCATTCCAATTCCTATATCTGGGTTACTTTCCTGCACAGTCTACCATGGAATAAAAGTTTTAAGACGTCTTCCCTTCCTTTCCCTGCCCTCTCTATAGACACAGACTCTTTAAAGGTCTTCCCCGTGATTATACCAATAACGATTCCAGGGAAAGCAAGAGGAGTTAACAGCACAATAAACACAGGATGTTACCAACTTTTGAGACCTCTTAAAAGGCTGTAATAACAGCTCTCTCTGGACCTCACTGCAACATCATCAGAGCCAGGCTATTCCTTTTAAGGCTTAGTTCTCTGGCCCTTTCACTAGCAATTCTTTTAGGGAGTCAAATCCACTCAAACTTCCTCTTTTTAGTTGTAAACTATAATGTTCCTGAGTTGTTTATCCCTCCTAAATCCTCACCCCAGTCCCGAATGTTCTCTCGCTTTGGATCCTACCAAACATTCAAAACATATATGGAGCACCTACCATGTTTCAGGCACAGGGGTAAACAAGACACAGTCCCTGCTCTCAAGGGAGACAGCAGTCTGGGGAGGGCTACAACTAAGTAAACAGGAAATGTCAACACAATGTGCTGAGTACTATGGCATGGGAAAGTGCAAGGTACCATGGGATACCACAATGACGGGACACACAAAGCTCTTGTCCTTGAGAGGTCAAGAAAGGCTTTCTGGAGAGAAAATGATGTTCGAATTAAGACAAGGACAAATAAGAGGCACCCAATTGACAGGGCTTACCTCTACATTTTAAGCTTTAGGAGCAAAGAGACATGTTTATCTCAGCTACCCATTCAGTGCTCTACCCACAATGTGTGCTAATTAAAGTTTTATTGAATTGAATTGATTAACCTGGTCCTTTCTTCCCTGTGCTGTTGCTAATAATTCTAGCCTCTAAAGCAGGGGTGGGGAACTTTTTTTCTGCCAAGGGCCATTTGGATATTTATAACATCATTTGCAGGCCACACAAAATTATCAACTTAAAAATTAGCTATGAAAAAGGCTCCTAGATTTATTGAATTTCAAGTCCCGCCTGAGGTTGCCTTGGCAGGACCAGACCAAATGATTTAACGGGCCACATATGGCCCTCGGGCTGGATGTTGCCCACCCCTGCTCTAAAGGAAAGGAAATGATTAAAGATTAATTTAGCAATTTAATAGATTTTGTAGCTATAGTCATAAATATCAAATATAAGTTATTTTGTGGGGAGCTAAGTTACTTTTTAACCCTGGGCATGATATAATTTTCCTTTTTAAAGGTAGACACCAATGACTCATACATTGCTTGTGGGAATGTAAAATGGTACAGGCACTCTAGAAAATAGTTTGGCAGTTTGTTACAAAACTAAATACATAATTACCATAGGAACCTAGTACACTGCTGGTGAGAATGCAGACTGGTGCAGCCACTATGGGAAACAGTATGAAGTTTCCTCAAAAAATTAAAAATGGAACTGCCATTTGACCCAGTGATCCCACTTCTAGGAATATATCCAAAAAAATCCCAAAACACCAATCAGAAAGGATATGTGCACCCCTATGTTTATAGCAGCGTTATTTACAATAGCTAAGACATGGAAACAGCCCAAGTGCCCATCAGGAGATGAATGGACAGAAAAACTATGGTACATTTACACAATGGAATACTACACAGCTGTCAAAAAGAAGGATCTCTTACCCTTTGAGACAGCATGGAGGGACCTGGAGGTGATTATGCTAAGTGAAATAAGCCAGTCAGAGAAAGATAAATATCACACAATCGCACTCACATGTGGAATCTAGTGAACAAAATAAATTGATGAACAAAATAGAACCAGAGGCATGGATGCATGGAATAGACTGACGAAGCTCAGAGGGAAAGGGGCAGAGCGTCGTGGGAAGAGATTAACCAAGGAACTTATATGCATATATGCATAGCCCATGGACACAGACAATAGGGTAGTGAAGGCCTGGGGTGTGGAGTGGGTGAGGGGGAGAAAAAAAAAGGGGGAACATCTGAAGTACTCTCAACAATAAAAATATTTTTTTCAAAGTTAGGTTCACAAATATTTACAGTAGCTTCATTCATAACAGCAAAAACTTAGACCGGCTGGGCGTGGCTCAGCGGTTAAGCGTTGACCTAGGATCCAGGCGATCAGGGTTCGATTCCCGGTCAGGGCACATGCCCGGGAACATCTCATCATTGATGTTTCTATCTCTCTCTCTCCCTCTCCTTTCCTCTCTCTGAAATCAATAGAGATATATTTAAAAAAAAAAAAATAACAGCAAAAATTTAGAAACCAAGATATCCTTCAATAAATTAATGCTTAAACAAACTGGTACATCCATATCATGGAATACTACTCAGCAATAAAAAGGAATGAACTATTAATACAAACAACAACTTGGATAGATCTCAAGGGCATCATGCAGAGTTAGCTGTTTTTTTTTTTAATCAGCGTCAAACACTTATATGCTGTATGATTCCATTCCAATAACATTCTTAAAATGATAAAATTATAGAGATGAACAGATTAGTGGTTGTCAGAAGTTAGAGATCTGGGGGAGAGGAGTGCGGGTAGGGGGTATAGAGAGGAGGTGGGTGTGGGTATAAAAGCAAAACTCGAGGAACCTTTGTGGTAATGGAACTGTTCTATATCAATACATGTGATAACACTGCATAGAATCACAAACACACACAAACACACACACAAACATGAGTGCATTTAATACTTGTAAACATTGAATGAGTTCAGTGGATTGTACCAATGCTAATTTTCTGGTTTTGATATCATACTCTGGTTACACAGGGTGTTACCATTGGGAGAAGCTGGGTGAAGGGTACACAGGATCTCCTTGTGCATTTTTTGCGACAACCTGTGGATCTATAATTATTTTTTAAGTTTTTTTTTTTTTTAAAGCAGACACCAAAATCAGATGCATTTTCCACCGAAACAAACTGTCCATCTTCTTGGGTGTGCTGAAAAGAATAGGCTATTCTTTTTTTTTTTTTTTAAACTAGGTTAGACCCAAAGGCTCCCAACACCATCACAATCAGTCCTTCCCCTGTAAGTCTCCTGTCCATACTTACCAGTAATAGAGAATATAGTTAGTATCAGGACTTGTATTCCTTCCAGGGAGCCAAGTGCACTTCATGTAGCTCAGGTTGTGCCAAATGCATTGTAGCTCAGTCACAGCTGACTCAGGATCACCTAGAACACCCAGCCAAGAGTTTAGGACCCTCCTTTCCTTGTAAGGCAGACTAGCCAAACACTCTGGGGCATGGGGATGAGGGTGTTTCATGCTGCTTTACCCAAATCTAAAATGCTCAACTTTCTCTCTCACCTCCTGATACTCTCTCCCTAACTGGAGAGAGAGTTGAAAAGTCAAATAATATTTTCATCATGAGAAATGACTACAGAATTCCTAAATTAATGTGAAAATATAAACAACCTCTATATATACATTCTTTTTGTACAAAATCATTTAATTTGATCATATAAATTATTCATCACACTTGAATCCAAAATTAATTTCTTATAAACAGCTTCATTTAAAAAAAAGAAATACTGACTTTCTCTGAAATTATTCAAAGGAATCTGTTATCTATTCTGAACTTAACTTCCAAAGAGGAGTATCAAAAATATTTACCTTGGCAGCATCATTACAATATTTTTTATTTTCATGAATGTGTCACCCTTGTGTAGGGACCATGCTAATTTCTGTATCGTCCCAATTTTAGGGTATGTGCTGCCAAAGTGAGCACTATCTATCTTTAAAATAAACAAGTTTAGCCTTGGTCTGTGTGGCTTAGTGGTTAGAGCATCAGCTTGTGCACCAAAAGGTTAAGGGTTCAATTCCTGGTCAAGGCACGTTCGGGAGGCAACCAATCGATGTGTGTCTCTCACATTGATGTTTCTCACTCTCCCCTCTTCCCTCCCTCCCTTCCACCCTCTCTAAAAATCAATGGAAAAAATATCCTTGGGTGAGGATTAACAAAAAAAGTTTGCTGAGTTATAATTTACTTTTCATCTTTTGATTAATACTGACATCTTGTTTTAAAAATTAAACATTCTCCCTGAAGCAATTTGGGGAAACGTAAGCATAACATAATTCTTAGTAGTTGCCTAGTTTGTTACAACTTTAGGAACTTTAATATCTTTATGGTCTGAAATCTCTATTGTAAAATTCTTTTGAGTTGAGGCATCAGGTGTCTATATTAAATGCCTCTGTTTAAAATGCAAACCTTTTATCCCTCGGCACCCTGAAATGGTACTGTACTGAGCCATCATCAACCATTTTACTATCATAATATAATTTAGGTTTTTTTCAGAATATTTATTAAATTCCTAAAGAAACGAGAATGGGGGAGGTAAGGTTGTCTTAAACCATGCTCCCATACCCCTAACAGTACTGAATTTTATAATTTTATAAATATTACTTCATATACTTTTGATCAGTACAAGGCAGGTAGACAGAATGGTTTGGAGAACATGCCACGTAAAGCTAAGGTTTGGAGGTAGGAGATGGGCCCTGTACAACCAAGGGGAAACATAATATTAATAGATGATATGTACAAAGCATTTCTTCTTTGCCAGGCACTATTCTAAGCACCTCACATATACTGACTTCCATAATACTTTCAACAGTCCTGGTAGGTAGGTACTATCATGTCCATTTTACAGATGAGGAAACTTAAGGGAGGAAGGGGTAAGTGATCTACCTATGATCACACAACTAGAAACTGGCAGAACTGAGTTTTAAACTTGGACGTTTTGGTTCTGGTAGCTCTGCTCTTAACCAGTATATGCTACTCCCTGCATACAACATAAAAATCAAAAGGATACTGGGTGATGGGTGAGAAAGCAGGTGGAGGACAATGACCACCCTGACTACCTGACAGTTTTTCCTAGGGCTAATTGTGAATCAAAGCCAGGCTAGCAGTTCATTTCCTTTTTTAACATCTTTCTCCAAATCTCTCTATATAATGAGGAGAATAGTACATATTTGGAGTTTTTTTCAAGCACTAGATCTAGAATCTGAAAACCTCCAGCAACTCACTCAGTTCCCTCATAAAATGGAAAGGGTAATAATAATATGTGCCTTGCTCACTTCACAAGATAAGCTCATGAGGCTTGATTTAGGAAAAGTGTGTGTGTGTGTGATTTGCCAAATTATTAAGTGCTATGTAACTATTAGGCATTGTTATTCAAGGTGTTGGTGAGCATGTCGAAGGCAGGGATGTCCTCATATTGATCATTGTGTTGCTAGCACCTAGTACAAGTGCTTGGAACTTATTAGACTCTGCAACTGTTTGCAACTGAATGAACTAACGAACACCGAACATAAGTATATGGATAATTTGGATTTATTGTCTATATGCCAAGAGAAATTGCTTTCAGTTGTTACCTTCAGGGGGCGAGATGCACTTTTCAACCAACATGCTAGGATTGTCACTTTCATTGGTGCTACACTGGGTCCCCACTTGCAGGCAAATCCTCTCATTCAGGGGCACTTCTTTCGAACGATGAGTTTCTGGAGCAATTTTCTAAGGTTAGGAAATAAAAATAGGCATTGCTATAGCAAACACATGGAAATACACTTATGTAATAAAACATTAGCATGCCCAGATGTATAAAAAAATGGAAAGTTATCCAATGGTATAGATAAGTCATCTCAACCTGGGTGATTTTCTCTACCTCCCCACCCCGGGAGAACTTTGGTAATGTCTAAGAACACTTGCAGTTGTCATGACTCGAAGGGACCTGCTACTAGCATTTAGTGGGTAGAGGCCAAGGATGCTGCTAAACATCCTACAATGCACAGGATAGCCATCCCTTCCCCCTACAACAAGAATTATCCTGCTCCAAATGTCAATGGTGACACTATTAAGAAACCTTAGTATAGATAAAAGATAATTTCCCACATTCTAAATCTATGAACATCATGACATTTACCTATAAAACCTACCATACTCAAACATCAACTCTCTAAAAGCAAGTCTAAAGGAAACACAATAAGATTATAAAAATTAAATTCTAAGCAGATGCACTTTGCCATCAAGATCAAGGTCAAAAGGACCGCTTAGTCATCCTGGTCACTTCTAAGGAGAGGAAGTAAAGAAAGGGGACTTCAAGGCAAAAGAGAGACTTTTTATTAAACATCTTTCTATACTGTTTGATCATTCTATCTTATATACTCATATAAATGTTAAGGGTTGATATATGCACTGAGTATACCACACACTTATTCTGAAAAGCAGCTTTGTGGAACCACAGAAAGCCAAGTTAAAGACAGCATACAGACATAAATCACAAATCTAGTTATGATTTAGAATAATGAGATTAAAGGGCTCCTCAGGAAAATAACACCTCCCAAGGTGACGGAGTTGTAATAATTAAGAATAGAGTTGCTTTTAATCACAGCTCCAAGGAGTTTCCTGTTTTGTAATAGTTTCTGACTCAAGTTGGAGACAGCATTTCCTATTGCATACGTGCTGATGGCCACGAAGGGGAAAATTTATCACAGCAAACTTTATTTACCACCCTAAAGCGCTCCTCTGCCATTTCACATGCCTGCTGCTAGGTAAACATGAGGGTAACTGTGAGATACTCCCAAAACCAGGACATAAGGATGCCCTCTGAGAGGCAGCTAGCAAATCAAGAATTCATGAACAAGAAAGACGTGAAAAAAAAAAATGACTTTATCGAGACTAAATAGCTCTTAGGCCCAGACAAGACAGCCCTCTGGAAAAGGAGTTAGTTGGTCAGACCTGGAAGAAAAGAAAAAGAAATGTCTGCTAGCAAAATTCTGGCTGGCAGACAAGAAAGGGTGATTTAGCTCCATGGACACTGAGTATTTCTGTCCTATCAGCAAAGTTATGCCTACCTTCAGTGGGGCCTCCAGCTATTCTTAGGAAAGTACATTTTCACAATTAATTCCTAATTCCTTGCCAAGAAGCCTACTTATCATTTGGCTTTCCATACACTTGCTGCCAACAGGGATGGAACACACCAGTTAGGCCAAGAGAAGGCTTTCTAGAATATTTCACCTTTATGCTTTCCATGGCAAAGTAAGGAAGTGGCTGGACCTTGAGAGGTGATGTGTGGAAATGAAGTTTCTCAGCCTGTGAGGCTGAAAATCAGCCCCAGGATCATGGTACTATTGGCAGGAAAGCTCTGAATGCAAATTTCACCAACCTAACAATTTTATTAAGCACAAGTCCTACACAGGAAGTCCTCACTTAATGTTGTCAGTAGGTTCTGCAACTTAAAGTGGAATGACAACAACATATAAAGAAACCAGTTTTCCCTAGCTGGAGTGGCTCAGCAGTTGGGCATTGACCTATGATCCAGGAGATCCCAGTTTGATTCCCAGTCAGGGCACATGCTCGGGTTGCAGGCTCGATCCCCAGTAGGGGGTGTGCAGGAGGCAGCTGATCAATGACTCTCTCATCATTGATGTTTCTGTCTCCCTCTCCCTCTCCCTTCCTCTTTCTGAAATCAATAAAAATGTATTTAAAAAAAGAAACCAGTTTTACCACAGGCTAATTGATATAAAAGAGTTGAGTTCCTATGGCATCTCACCAATGTTGCAACAAAACGACGTTGAACAAAACGATGTTATCCCAGGACATCTTGTATACCCTTAAAAGAGCTACCCTGACCCAAGGATCCTTGATAATTCTTGCTTGGAAGCTAAGTTTTCCTTTTGAAGACACCAGGGGAAAAATGTGCAGTCAAATGCCATAAATTACACCCGGCCGGGCGTGGCTCAGCGGTTAAGTATCGACCTGGGATCCAGGCCATCAGGGTTCGATTCCCGGTCAGGGCACATGCCCGGGTTGCGGGCTGCGGCCGATCAATGACTCTCTCATCATTGATGTTTCTATCTCTCTCTCTCCGTCTCCTTTCCTCTCTCTGAAATCAATAAAGATATATATATTTTTTAAAAAAGCCATAAATTACAATCATCATGGAAAAAAATCTCAGTTCTCTTATTATATTAGATATTGTTCCAGGGAGAGGGCTGAGGAATCTTATTACACAAATATTTTTATTATAATTTTTAATTCAAAAAATACTTTAGTACCTAGATTTGAACCTTATGTTTTGGGCATAGGAATAATAAAATGACTTAGAAAAGTGACAGGAAGGGGAAAGATAGAATCACTTTTTAAAATCTCTTTCAAAACCCAAGGTAAATAATATTAGATTGGCATGAGTAAAGTAGGAATGCGAATTGCTAGTGATCTGCAAGTCAAGCATATCAGACAAGGAACTAAAGCCCTCCCAGTAGATCTGGATGAGTTATGTATGATGGCTCCCATGTGACTTTCAGCTATGGTGACTAATTCCACTGGTAGCTAGCTGCTGTATGACATTATGCTCCACCCGTCAAATAATCTGGCCTCCTTTGAAATTTTATCAAAAATCAAGGCAAGAGTCCTGAACGTTAGGACCAACGTTATTTGGCTGGATCAAAACTTTCCCAGCTGCAGATTCCTTTCTCAGAAGGAAAGGGGTGTCAGCTTCAGCTCTGCCTCTCTGGATGCCTGAATGGAACAACAATCTTTTAATTTATTCACCTGGTGAGAATTGCCTATCTCTTGGTGGTGAAAGATACTATCTAAAATCTGATGCCAGATCCTTCTTCCACTTGCCACATTGGGAAACTATTTAGAGATTGTTAAAACAGTGGTGGAGGACAGCCACTTAAGCTATTTTATTTTATTTTTTAAGAATCATTTATAATCCTTGACTCATCTTAATGGTCTTCAAATCTGAAGACTGAAAATGACCTCAGGGGTTTATCTCATTTAGCAACTTGAGACCTTTAGACATTCACATAAGCCCCTTAACATGTACAAACTATCATAATGCCACTTCTGCAACATGCTTCAAAGGATATATGTACCCTAGTTTTGTCTGATGATATTAATGCTGGATCCAAAGGACAAAAACAGGAAAGGAAAATTACTCCCATCGTTTACTCTCAGCCTCAAGATTGTAACCTTCAAAAGATTTAGATGGGAAATCCCCTAGCGCTAATTGGAAGGAATAATCTATTTTTATCACAAATGTGGGATTTATAGCTTCCAACAGCTGTCAAATGGCTGGAATAAATGACTTTAAGCAGAGGTCACCCTTTGTGTTCTCCATTTGGTTTCTTCAGGGGCAAAATGAAAGGCACATGATCAAATGATAATATTAGGTTGCAGCATATGATATTACCTATAAAAGTGGCAATTGCTTATGGTTCAACCTAACAATAGTAGTAATAATAAAAGCTAACAATTACTGAAAACTAGCTCTGTGCCAGGTGCATTAAAAACATCTCCTTTTCTTTTTTATTTATTGATTTGAGAGAGAGAGAGAGAGAGAGAGAGAGAGAGAGAGAGAGAGAGAGAGAAATTGACTTGCTGCTCCACCCATTCGTGGATTCACTGGTTGATTCCTGTATGTGCCCTGACTGGGGATCAAACCCACAACCTTGGCGCATCAGGGTGATGCTCTAACCAACTGAGGTACCCGGACAGGGTCCACAAATATCTCCTTTTAATACACACACCCTTCACATGAAGTAGATACAGCTCACCCTTGAACAATGCAGGGTGGGGTACCAACACCCCCTCCAGCAGTCTAAAACCCTCATATAACTTTGGACCTACAGTTGGCCCTTTAAATACGCAGATTCAACCACACAGAGATTGAAAACAGCATTTTTGATCTGCAGTTGGGAAACAGTAGGTGGGAATGCAGAAATACTGTTTTTGATCCGTAGTTGGTTGAACTTGCAGATGCGAAACAGGCACATACCAAGGGCCAATTTTATTTATTGAAAAAAATCAGCATATAAGTGAACCTGTGCAGTTCAAACCTGTGTTGTTCAAGGGTCAACTGTACTATTATTAGCTCATCCCCTTACCAGCCTTTACAAACAAGGAAATGGAGGCTCAGAGAGGTTAAGTGACTTTCCTAAGATCACACAGCTTGAAAGCGGAAGAGACAAAATTTCAAATCCAATTCTGATTACACTGCCTCCTCAAGTTACTTTTAAGTTTAAATTTCTGTAAGTATACTGAGGAATTAACCTCATTTCTAGGTTATAATACTGGCATGTCTACCTGACTGATGCTTGAGTGCTGTTAACAAGCTAACAAATAAGGACCTGTTAGAAAAAAAAGTGACCTTTCCTCAAGATTTCAATTAGATACGTAGGGAAGACTTAAGGGTCTCTCCTGGAATTTCTCAAGGTTGAACTACCAAAAATTGCTACTAAGCCTCCAAATGCCTAAGGCCCCTCCTTAGGAACAAGAGGAAGCCAACACTGTGAAAAGCAGAACTCTAACTACTCAAGTTTCACTGCTAGGAATATTACAGGCTTCCGCATTTAGAGGACCTCTTTTAAAATGCAAATCCTTCTTACTAGTCTCAATTCTTTTTTTAATATGTTTTTTAAATTGATTTCAGAGAGGGGAAGGGAGAGGGAGAGAGAGAAACATCAATGATGAAAGAGTCATTAATCAGCTGCCTCCTCCACATCCCCCTACTGGGGATCGAGTCCACAACCTGGGCATGTGCCCTGACTGGGAACCGAACCATGACCTCCTGGTTCATGGGTTGACGCTCAACGACTGAGCTACACCAGCTAGGTGACTAGCCTCAATTCTTTATAAATTAACACCTAAACCTTAATTAACACCTCAGCAAGAAAAGGTCGAGGAAGGCAGATTAGCACATTTCCCTCAAGAGAAAGAGCCTATCTCATCCTCACTTTATTAAGCCTTCACAGGCATTATTTTCCTTGTCCCAGCAAAACCAGGGAAGTGAGTAGAGCCACACTTTTACACAAGGAAACTGAAGCTCAGGGAGGCCTTTTCAATTTAAGTAATTTACCTCAGGCCACTGAGCTAGCTAAGTGGCTCACCAGCTAGAACCTAGTTCTCCTGACTCTTTCTGCCACCAAATTGCTTGAACTGGTGATTTCACAATTCACTGCTCCAAAGTACTGTCACTAATAACTTTTGCTCAGTGGTTAGAGCGCTAGCCCAAGGACTGAAGGGTCCCGGTTCGATTCTAGTCAAGGGCATGCACCTCGGTTGCAGGCTTGATCCCTGGGTCCAGTTGGGGTACATGCGGGAGGCAACCAATCAATGTGTCTCTTACATCGACCTTTCTCTCTTTCTTTCTCTCTCTCTTTTTTTCCACTCTCTCCGAAAAGCAATGGAAGAAATATCCTCGGGTGAGGATAAAAAACAAAACAGCTTCTCATTTGGCCTCCTCAAAAGCCTAGACAAAGTCAACCGCAAACATCCCCCCACACCCCCTCCCACTGAAAGAACGTATAAAGATAAAAAACAGCTTTGAACAGATGACCTGAACCTGTAAATTAGAAGGGGCTACAAATCAATAAAGCCCAAGAGAAAATTCCGTTGAATAAGATTATTATAAAGAACCCAAAATTATCCAATCTTGTTAACAAAAATTCACTTAAATCGGTCAACTACATCAACTAAAAAGGTTGAAAGTTCCCTTCATTTTTCCTCAGGCATCAGGAAACTTCTGGTTAACTCCACTGGCCACTGACGTCTTATTTTTTTTTCACTTGCCATGCAGCCCTTTGCTTTGCATCACATAGCTCTTACGTATCTATCTGTGCATGTGATTAGCAAGATGGTGAATGTGAAAATTCCCTGAGAAACTGAAAATGTTATATAGATAGAAGGCTTTAGGCAGGAACACAGGAACCAATTTTAACAGAATTATTTATTGAGTGTCTAACAGATAAATATATCTAGTATTTCCTATCAGAGAATCTCAATGGCATTTATCAAATAATTAGTAAATAATTTCATATGTTCAATTTCCTCAACAATTGTTTCTGTAATTTTCCCAGTTAAAATTTAGACATTGCCCCAAATAAAATTCTCACCCTGAAGTAAGATTAGAATTTGGCTTATTCTTGGCTCCAATTCATAGTGTTAATTTTACCTCATTAATACCATAAAGTTCCAGAAAACTTACCTTATCCTGCTTGTTGCCAAAATGACTAAAATACCATAGACTACAATTCGGGCTGGCTCCTTCAGGAGGATTCCATGTCCATATTACTGTGCAGAGGTTTTCAACAGAAACACTCAAATTTGTCACCGGTGGCTGAGGTTCTGGTCAAATCAAGCATAAGAAATAAACTTGTCAATATCAGTCTCTGTTTGGGGTGGTTCATTTAATTCATTCCTCCAAGTCTTATAAGTCAAGAATAAGAAAACTGAGTAGAAATATCTAATGTTTATTGAGACAGGCACTGTTCTCAGTACTCTCCACATATTCATCTGTTGAATCCTCATAACCTTATGTGAAAGGGACTATCAGCCTCATCTTAAAGATGACGTGACTGAGGCACAGGGACCTTGAATCACTTGTCCCATATTCTAAGGCTAGTGAATGACAGAGCTGGGTGCAAACCCAGAAATTCGTGTGGCTCCAAGTCCACATTCTTCACCACTTGCTATAAAGAAAAGAGTTTATTCTTAAATTCCTAAGCTTTCCTCCTGCAGGAATTTGGGGTTCCCCACACTTGGGATCCATATCTCCCTCAATACAGTCACTTACATCTCAGTAGTTCTGCCAGTGAGTTTAAGTGGCTCATTTGCTTGCTAACGTGATCTAGCAATTGTTTTTATAACTTTTCCAAAGTACTGAGAAAGAGATTTAACAGACCTTGCTGTTCCCCTGAGGTCTGACACTAACCAGCTGGAACTGTAGCTTTAGCTAATCTGAGGAGGGAAGGAAAGAGGAGAAACTGTGAGCCAGTATCTTAAAAATGGGTTTTATTTGGAGGAAGTCTCCACAAAATATTTACTCACTATTGCTTTCAACCCAGCTCTAAGATCAGGGAAAGGACCCAGGACTACAAAAATCATCCCCCAGATACTGGGTGAGGGGTGTATAGGAGTGTTCTATCCTACCTTTGCAATCTTTCTGTAAATCAAAAATTATTCCAAAATAAAATTTATTAAACTAATTTTTAAAACACCCTCCCAATTATCTATAAAGTGGTAGACTTAATAATTAATTACTTAAGGACTATAGTTATATTAATTTATCAATCAATAGAATTATACTTCATACCCTGTGGCAATACTTTGGAGTGCACTGGGCCTCTTACATAACCTGTAATACTTACAGCATTACTTTCCTCTTTAACTAAACAAAAAAATTCCATGTGTCCCAAAAATATCAACCCCACAGGCACTACGTAGTTGGGATTTCCCAAACACTCAGTTTTGTACATAGCAGCCTTCAAAGGCCCTAGACTCTTAATACTTATTTCCTCTCCCGACTCTACTACTAGTAGATTTTCGGCAAGGTAGAACAGAGGCCCAAAGGTGGGGAGGAGCAGCCCACAGCAGTCCAAGCCCTTATGGAAACACAGAATTCCTATTGCACTTCATTCTAACCCAGTTAGTGCCAGAGAGCACCAATGGCTCAGGCAACAGGATTTGAAGTGACTACAAGTGTACAGCTATTCCACTTTGGCCCTTCTAACCTCACATCAATGATGTTTTGAAGACAAATCATTTGTCAGGTAGAGAGCCTCTACTAAAAGCTTGCTCCTACTGAAGACTATAATCTACTTTAGGATTATCTGCCTTATTTTGCAGGTTCCAGAACCACACTGCATCAAACGTTCTGAAACAACCTTTCCACCTACCTACCTCCCACTCCCACATAAAAATTAAAGCCCTGATAGTAAAATTATTACCTATTTATGGTACAATTAAATCGAACTGTAATTTTCAAGTAATTTAAGACCTTCTAAAGTCTTACTTTAACCTCAGTATTTTTATAGAACAATAGCCTGCTCTATTTCCAATCTCACAAATGGGTTTAATTCCCCCCCCCCCCCACCTGTTTTGAAGTGTCCTTTAGTTAGATCTTATTGTTTTGCATTTTAGGCTACTTGTAGATATCTGCTATCCTTTTTTTCCTGATGGTTCCTTCCACTTTTCTTGAGACTTTTCTACTTCCTATACTTTAAAACACACACATACACACACATACACAGAGATATACACACACTGAAACTTTAAATACAGTCTCCAAATGTTTAAGTATATATGAATACATGTATGTGTATAACACATCCAGACATCTACATAAATAAGTGCAGACTGTACTTCTAGTAAAGTTCTCTAACAGCAGCTCACATGTAGTAGGGCATAAAATTTCAGTATAGTGTAGTGACTAAGAACATGGGCTCTGGAGCCAGACTGCCTGAGTTCATATGCCTGCTCTGCTACTGACTAGCTTCCAAGTTACTTAACCTCTCTATGCCTCAGTTTAGAGGATGATCATAATACCCTAAAGATTATTATGAGGATTAAATGAGGTAATACAAAAAAAATGCTCAGAACAGTACCTGACACAGAGCAAGTGCTAGATAAATGTTAGCTGCTTTCTTTCTCTTTGAAGAAACAAAACGGTTCTAAACAACTGCTTTGGTTTTCTCTGGAGGTGATATGTGCTCATGGCCTTTGAGACAGAACATCTCTCTTCTACTTGATAAACTTTCCTTGGGCATCTAATTCACCCATTTCTTAAAGGCTGATCACTGACTTCAGAAAGCAAAGCAGGAAGGAGAGAGGGACTCAAGTAGCTCCCCCAACTAAACTTTAAACCTCGAGTGAGTATGTGTGGTAATCTAGCACAATAGCCTATTCTAATTAGGAATTAATAGGATCAATGCTCTTTCTAATAAGGCATGTTGCTTGGCTAATAGTTTTACATGCATATTTTGGGAAAAGTTAAGGAAATAACAAGAATCACATGAGTCATCCATCTCCTTCCTTTACATCTACTCAGTCATCAATGTCTGTCCATTTTTTCTTGCACCAACATCTCGCTCTCTCATTCCAGTTACACTAATGTGCTCTGCTGGGACCCGTGAGGCAGTCAGTCATGGTCTTGGACAGGAGGTGTCCACAACACAACTTTCTAGTAGACACCTTCAACCCTAGATTCCTGCATAGCTTCACACTCCAGCAATCCTCCTCACCCAGTGAAGTCTCCCTGTTCGATTCTCCTCCAGTGTAACTCTCCCACTATGCCACCCACTCAGGGCTTTCAAGGGAAAATAAAGCTCTTCTGCTTGGACTGACTTTGCCAGTGCACCCTCTTGCCAAGCTGGGCTCCTCACTGACCACAGAAGAACACTCTTGCCCTCTCACACCAGGGCCTCTGCTCCTGTTATCCCCACCCCCACTGCCAATAACTTCACCTATTCAAATTCCACCCATCCTGAAGGTCTAGCTCTAATTTTACCTTTTCCATGAAACTACTAGCCTTCACAGTTTCCCCTCTTTTGAAAGCCTACAGTACTTGTTATTGTTTGGACCATACAGTCTGACAATTATAAAGCGAGCCTCCAAACTATGATCATTCACTTCATAACAGGTGGCCTGTACATACTTTTATGGGCTCCAACCAGTCCTGCCCTGCTACTCTGGGAGGCACCCTGCTCCTCTCCCAGCCAAGGACTCCCCTCTAAACAAAGAGGCACTGCTACAGTGGTTAAGGCCTCTGAAATCAGGCTGCCAGGGTTGGAAGCTTGGCTGCTCCACTCTACCAGCTGTGAGACTTCGAGCAAGGCTCTCTAGCCTCACTGTGCCTCAGCTTCCTCATATACAAAATGGGACTAATAACAGTACCTACAGGATAACTTTTGTGTAAAGATTAAGTGAAATAGTACAAATGAGAAACTTAAAACACTGCGTGGCATAAACACTATATAAATGCTAGTTGGTGTAATTAATTCGTGCCACAATGGGGGCTACCACTCTAAACAGACTAAACTAAGCTGTTTCATCTTCTAAACACTCAAGATTAGAGCCAGAAGAGCCCTTAGAGCTTACAGAGTTCACAGAAAACTGCTGCCTAAGGAAGGGGAAATGACTAGCTCAGAGTCCAACAGCTGGGAAATGTCAGACCACTAAAACTCAGTTCTCCTGTTTTTTTCTTCATCATGCCGCAATGCAATTCTATCAATATTTCTAATAGGAAAAAAGTTTCTATATTCTAAAGTAATCAAGTTGCCAATGAAACCCTGTGATAAAACTGATTAGGTTGGGGCTTGCTGGTATTGTTTAGAAGGTCAGCTGTTGTTTCAGGTGTGTGTGGGAGTCTGTAGGAGGAAGGGTGCTGGAGTAGCACTGTGAAAATCAGGAGACTAAGGAGGAGGGTGACCTTAAACAAGTCCCTTCCCTTCTATGGACAGCAGTTTCCCCAATAATTATGGGAATCGGATCTCTCCAAACTAGAGTCACCTTAGGGGCAAGGATGATGCAGTACACACTCAGGTTCTAAGCAAATGTGCAGAGCCTGGCTGAGTACAAAACTTGAATACTTATTGAGTGACAATTTTCAAACCTCTCTCAGGTCTCTACTCAAATGCCACCTTTTCAAGGTCTTTCCACTCTATCCTCTTTACAATGGCAAACCCCTTCTCAGCTTTTGTTTTTCTACATAGTACTTAGCAGCACCTGAAATACCTATATGCACCCCCACCGTGACTCTGCCAAAAGCAGATAAGCTACACAGGGCGGGGACTTGATTTGTTTTGCTCAACCCTGCATCCCAGCCCAGAGAACACTGACTGGCACAGAGCAGACTGCATATGTTTTGTTGACTGGATTGAGGACTTTAAGGTTTTCTAATCAGCATTTCAACCTGGGTTTCAAAGCACACCAGGCAGGTGAAAATGCAATAAGCAAATTGTGGGTGTCTGTGTCAACGCGATCATAAACCCCATCAACTTTGGAGCTACTGTCATCACCCAAAATATCCAAAAGACCACTCGTGCCAGAAGCTGTCCGTGAGAGAGTCACTGGCCCCCAACTTTTCACAGTGATTCTGAGGCATTAAATAAAAGTTGCCGCACAGGGTGAGGGGTATCCGCAAACTCTCTATACTTTCTTTGCAACTTTTCCGTAAATCAAGTTATTCCAAAATATAAAGGTTATTAAAGAAAAACCAAAAAAGCATCCGCGTGTCTGCTGCTCTGGGTTTCCCAAAGGATTTCTTCGACGCCAGAGGAGGCCGTGACCGGCACATCGTTTTTCTACCAGGACTAGGACCTTCAGAGGTTCCCTTCACTCCCACCCCTTGACTGGACTGGGCTGGCCCGGATCTCGGTCGCCGTCCTCGCTGGCTCCTGGCCCCTCATTCCCTCCTGGACTTCCAGGTTACATTCCGGGTCTGTTCCGCCGCCCCCTTACGCCGCTGGCGTGTTTCTTCCCGACCGCACAAGGGAAGTGCAGCGGCAAGTGTTCGTTCTCCAGCTCCGCCGTCGTCGCCCTGGACCCGGAAAGCCCCACCGCCCTGGGTCCCCCACCTCGAAGCGGCGCCCGAGGCCACAGTCGCTGATCGCCGGGCGTCCAGAGTACAGACCCCAGCGCACATTCGGGTCCCGGCCCCTGGCCCCCGGAGCCCTCGCCGCCCTCGCCGCCCTCGCCGACCTTCCCGGCCCCGTCCCCCTCCGCCCTTCCGCTGCCACCCGGAGCCCGAGGGCCGCACTCACCCGTGGGCGCCGCGTCCCCGCCGCCGGCGACGCTGAGGAGCAGCGCCCACAGCCCGCAGAGCCGCGCTGGCAGCTCCATGCAGCCCCTCGCCTCGGAGCCGGGCGGGTGGCGGCAGCCTGGCCAGTCTCCGCCTCCTTCGCTCCTGCTCCCACTTCCCGGCTCCGCCGCCCCGGAGGCCAGGGCAGGCGAAGTCGGGAAGGGCCGCCCTGCCCCGCCCGGCCCCGCCCCCCGGCCGCAGGTAACCCGAGCCAGCTAGCGCGGGGGAGGGGGTAGAGCTGGCGGGGTGCGGCCGCTCCGGCTCAGACGCTCGACACCTGTCCTCGCCGCCGCTCCCACCTTCCTGAGTCTCCCCACAGGTCAAACAGAACTTCCTTGACCACGTCGGGGCCCAGCCCTAGCGCCTGCAGGTCCCGCCCCCCAGCTCCCAGGCCCGCGCAGCCCCCACGTGCCTACTTGTGCAGCCTCGGGTGAGCTAAGGACTGTGCCCTGCTGGGCACTGGGGCAGGGCCATCTACCGGGAAGAGCCTTGGCCTGGGAGTCTAGAGGCATGGTTTCTAATCGTGGCCTCTGAGCCATTGTTTCCTAAACTGTGACTCCAGGGTTAGTAATCCCAGCCCGACCTCACCGGGTTGACTTGGAAGACCACAGATTGGACTTGGAGGGAGTGGCTTTGTGAAAAGGACTAAAGGTATATTTGAATAATACATAATGTTGGGGGGTTGGGGGGCACAGCTCTAAATATGACGGTCAGTGCCATACTGTGTACTTGGGTTTTTTTAAAGCACAGAACTAACTTTTTGCGTGTTTCTTTTTCATGGGTATGTACTGAGAGGATGGAAAGTGAGTCAGGAGGATACACATTATATAGAGAAAGTGAGTGACCGAAGGTAATTGATGCTGGGGGTGGGGGAAACTGGAAACCCTTTATTCGTTTCCTATTGCTTCTGTAATGAATTACCACGAATTTGCTAACTTAAAACATCACAGTTACATTAGAGTTCTGGAGGTCAGAAGTCTCGCTGGGCTAAAATCAAGGCATGGGCAGAGCTGCCTTCCTTCTGGAGGTTCTAGGGGAGAATGTTTCCTTGACTTTTGTAGCTTCTAAAGAGTGCCCAAATTCCTTGGCTTGTTGCTATACCACTCAGACCTCTACTTCCCTTGTCACATCTTCTTTCACTCTGACCCTCCTGCCTCCCTTTTTCATTTCTAAAAACCCTTTTGATTAGACTAGACCTACCAGATAATCCACGATAACCTCCCCATCTCAAAACCCTTGATTTAATCAGACCTGCAAAGTCCCTTTGCCAGGTAAGGTAACATGTTCACAGTTGTCTGGAATTAGGACATGGACATGGTGGGTGGGGAACATGATTCTGTTACCACCTGCCAAAAAGAGTCGTGTCTGCATGGATGAGCCCCACTAACTGAGGTGTATTTTGGTTGAATTAAGCCAATGTATATACCTGAAATCTGTTGCAAAAAATATAGCAATAGCTGGGCCAGCTTGGCTCAGTGGTTGAGCATCAATTTATGAACCAGGAGGTCACGGTTCAATTCTAGGTCAGGGCACATGCCCGGCTTTTGGGCTCCATCCCCAGTAGGGAGCGTGTAGGAGGCAGCTGATCAATGACTCATATTGATATTTCTATCTCTCTCTCCCCCTCCCTTCCTCTCTCTGAAATCAATTAAAAAAACCTATTTAAAAAAATATAACAATAAAAATGTTGATAATACATGTAGCCCAGACCCTCTCCAAAGGGCATGGGAATGTATAACCTATCCAAAACAAAGGCCTCACTCTTGGCCCTCAAATTCAATGAATATTTATTGTCCTTTTAAGAACTATGGTAGGCAGTCATTAAAGGCAGGTCCTGCCAACAAAAAGCTACATCCAGTGAGAGGGGCTATCATAAAGGCAAGAACAAGGAACCATGGGGCACAAAGAAGGGGCACCTTATGGGAGCAAAGGGGCAAGGGAGGCTTCCAGAGGGCAGGCCTGTGTGTGCTGAATTTTGGGATATTGAGTCCTGCGGTTCAAGGTTCATAATAAATCCTTGCCTGCATATATTATTGAGCAAAATAATGTTTATGAAAACACTTTGTAAACTACCGAAGCCTGTAGAACTGTGAGATTATTTCTGTTATTATTTCTTATAATGTAATTTCTGAATTCCCCTACAAACTGGCCAGCCATTCTCTAACCTAAGACCTCTCCTCCCTGTCACCACACACATGCATACTTGTTGACATTTGCCATAAACATTTTACAATAAGTTTATAACAATGTCTTTAAAACAATTATGTCATCTTCCTTTAAGAAGTCTCCAGTGAGAACCGGAGCCCCTGAGGACTGGCCGAGTGCCATTGGGTACATTGTCTGCATAGACTGAGCAAGTACTTAATGAAAGAACAGTAATGGCAGGACTGATTAGGAAAATATGGGTCAGGACTTGTCATTAGCCTCCAGAAAAGACCCTGAGAATCTGGACATTGTGAGCAAAAAGACAAAGAGCAGTGGCATGACCACAATAGTTCTGGCCTGTTGTCTATAAGAATGTTACAGTCAGTTCCACTTCCTCTGGACCCTAAACTTCAAACAACATTAAAAATTTTTTTTGAAGAAAGTGGCAAGGTTTAGGAATGCTGTTTCTTCAACATCACATTTTTATTTGTAATTTTTATGTACTTTTACTCAATGAGCATCTTGGATGGAATTAGGCCACTGTCCTGGTCTGCGGGAAGATGAAAATAAATGGAAGGCTTTCCAGGAACTGCAATAAACAGAGCTCTCATTTTGTCTTTGCGTAATCAAAGTCATGATGAGTCACCATCAAGTTTAGCTGCTTTAACCCTTAATTCATTGTGAACCCTGATGACTTGAGTGTGAGACTACCTACCATTCGACTTTATTTGCATTTTAGCCTGAGGTGGCTGACCTATGTACCTCAGTCCCTCTACTTGGCTTTTTTGATCTTTCTCCTTCTCACTAAGGCTTTCTCCTTTTCCGTAAGTGGAATTAGAAAAGGGCACAAACAAGAAAATATCCAGGAGGAAAGAATAATGTCCCTCTTTTCAAAGTCAGGTCTTTTTATTTTTTTATTTTTTTATTTCAGGGTTTTTATTTTTATTTTTATTTTTTATAATTTTTATTTTTGTTTAAAGTATTACAAATGTCCCTTTTTCTCCCCAGTGACCCCTTCCCCCCCCCCCCGTTTCTTCCCCCTCCCCAGTCACTCTCCCCACCATTGTCCGTGTCCTTGGGTTGTGTATATATGCACATAAATTCTTTGGTTTTCCAGCCAGTTAGAGACACCCTCCTGAGTTCATAGCTAAGAATTCTGGCTCCTTGGGCAAAAATCTCACAAAGGGACTTCTAACTTTTGTTAGACAAAACTGAAGGGACCCTCACCTTCACTGCAAAGCAAAAAGGGAAGTAGTAAGTAGGGGGTTTCCCTCCTCTGACACTAGAGCAATGGTTCCTAATGGGGCCAATTTTGCCTTCCGAGGGGACATTGGGTAATGGCTAGAGATATTTTTGGTGGTCACGACTTGGGGCTGTGGGTCTGCTACTGGCATCTACTGCAAAGAGGCCAGGGATGCTGCGAAACATCCTACTATGCACAGGCCTGTACCCCACAATGAATACCTACCCGGCTCAAAATGACAATAGGGCCAAAGGTGAGAAATCCTGAGCTAATATCCTCTTTGTTATCTTTTGTACTTCACCCCTACCTCCCCATTGTCCTCATGCCCACCAAAAATTCTTGAGAGATTAATGCTAAAAGAACTTATCCCTAATACCTTCTTTCCTCGTATCTAGTGCTCCTAGTTTCTCCACCCCATCATATAGCAGTCACATCATAAAACATCTCTCAGAACTCTTCTCCACCCTCCTCACCTGCACTGTTCTACTCAGATCTCGATGGCCTTTCCCTTATACTATCAGTACAGTCTTCAAGTCCACCCTCCCTGAGATAGATCTTCCCAGTGTGCAAATCTGATCATTTCACTCCCAGTTTAAGTTTCTTAAGTGACCACCCCTCCCCTCAAATGCCACAAAGGGCAGTCATAACCTCTTTGCCTACAGACTTCTTTCTTCATGGCACATTCCCCTAACTCTTCCAGCTTCATCTCCTGCCAGGCTCCCCAAGTCACTTGTACTCTCACACTCTTAGCTAGCTGGCCACCTTTAGGCCGAATGTCCCTTGTAGGCATTTTGTTTGGCCAATGCCATGTTTAAATTTATAAGTTAAAAGTGAAAAGAAAATCAGAAGATCTTGCATAACACCCCTGATTTCCAGCTTCCCTTGAGAAATCAGAAGTTCTGGTAACACTGGACCTGCATTCCAGTGTACCAGCAGTCAGCAGGCGCTAAGCAGGGGTGACCACTTTAGCAATAGGACACATGCTTCCTGGCCTGGTCTGGCACTCACTTATTACTTGTCTGGCCCCTGTTTCTCACCGCTGATATTTTCTCACTATAAATCTTTCCTCTTGCTGTTTCTTTGCTCAGGAAGTGTTTCCATTCCTCAAATGTCATATTTTTTTGAATTCTTTAACCCCCAAATGTAAAATTCTTTACTCCCTCGTATGTGTGTGCTCATCGCACTTGACAAATTCTCTACCATAGCAAATGACACAGAGGCTTGTGTGCATGTCTTTTTCTGCCACTGGACTCAAGTTCCTGGAGGCCAGAGACAATGTCCAGGGTGACCCAGGATTTTCACATAAGAGGGGCTTAGGGACAGTAATCTGATTGGAAGGGACAACACCAGGGGGCTTGTCTTGAAGCCATCTGTGTACAGCAAGCACATTGCTCTTACTTAGATCATAAGTTTATTTGGGACAGCTTGAGGAAAGATACCATCTGGCACCACAGAGAAGATAGCGATGAACGTAATGTGGCCAGTGATATGCCATGCCCTCAATGTGCAGGTTTAATTGACTTGAAGTTTCTGCGGCAAGTGGTTTTCTTCTACAAGTTCAGTGTGGTTCACTCAAGGGAGTGCTGTTTGCACAGGAGGCCTGTGACAGGACCCTTCAGGTGTATCCTGAGTCAGAATAGCGTGATGCTGGGGTGTCTGAGCCAGTCTGCTGAGGCCCATCAACCTCTAGGTCTCTAAAGTCTACAGCTATTATTGAATTGACTCTTGGATTCAATAAGGCACTCCTCTGCTCAGAACTCTCCAATGGCCTCCAAGGCCCTACCCCATTCCACCTCCCAACCTCCTCTCCTGTTCTCGCCCAGCATGCTCTCCTCCAGCCACGCTGTCCTCATGTCCATTCCTCACACTAGCCAAGTACACCCCTGCTTCAGGGCCTCTGCCCTGCCTATTTCCTCTGCTATTTGCTCCCACCTCAAAGAGAGCCACATGTCGACATCTCATAGAGGTTACCCTGGCCACCACATCCAAAATTGAAAACCCCATCCATACTCACTCCCTATCCCCTTCCAGGGTGATTCCGTCTTGCCACACTCGAGTATAAGCTTCACAAGGGCAGGGGATTTATTCTGATTTGCTTCCAGCTGTATCCCTACTACTCAGAACTGTCCTTGATTCATAGTACATATTCAATAAATATTTTAATGAATGAAGAAATTACACTTTGCCAGGTGCTGTGAAGGATACCAACCAACCAATCAACCAACCAACAAAAAGCAGCATTTCTTGTTGTTGCCCTTGGGAAATTTCCAGTTTAAGTTGTAGAAAGGTATATAAAGCAATGAGAGAAAATGCAAAAAACAACCAGAAACAGTAAAAATGTTCATTTGGGCATATAGATTGGTACCTGTGAGACAGACCAGTGTGGTTGGAATTGCTTTTAAAGGCTTCTTGGAGTAGATTGGAGTTGAACTAGACCTTGAAGGTTGACCAGCACAGAGAGACAGAGAGACAGAGAGACAGAGAGACAGAGAGAAGCTATCAGTTTATGGCTGGATCTTGAGCAATAAGGAATCATACAGACTTTTACGAGCCAGGCAGTGACATAATAAGAGTGGTGTTTGTAGATCTGGTTTCTAAGATGAATTACCATACTTCTTTAATGCTTACCCAGTAGCAAGGAGCCTGGGGAAAGACACTTTGAGGTGTTAACAGTCAGGGACCTAGTCAGCCTCCAGGTGAACTGCTGTGGCCATCACACCCATGGGCTGTGAGGCTGATTCTTCCCTGGGCCCAATGACTTGGGGTGCTGCTCCAAGAAAGAGTGAGCCCCTGGGGTCTGGCATCTACTCTCTCTTGTTCTCTTTGAGAGCATTCAATATCCCCTCCAGTCGCTCCACGGCCTCATCCCTTCAGGCTGAAACCTGCCTCTGAATTGGCCCTATTCTGCTTTCTGACACTGGTCTCTGAAAGAGGAAGAGCCTCTGCGTCACAGTAGCCTCCTTTGGCTTCTGGTTGAGGTGCTGGTGCTGTCATTGCTGCCCCTACTCCAGCATCTCAGCCAGGATCCCCTGACACCTTTTCATGGTGTCTTCTTCACCGCGGATGTCTAACCCCATTGATGCCTCACCCCTCAGTTCCCCAGCAGCATTAGTATCTCTCTCCATCCCTCCCTCTCTTCTCAGCCTCAGGACTCCTGGGTTTAAAGATTCAAAACATCATTTGCATGTTAGTCGCTTGCACCTCCTTGCCCTGAAAAGTCTCCATTGTTTGTCTTGACCGTGTAGGGTAATTTATATTTTCATAATATTTATATTTGAACATAGAAACCTCCAGTCCTTCTTCCCTCTTAGTTGTCCCCTCAATCCACAAAGCCTCTATGAGGAGCCTCTTTGTACAGCTGTGACTCCACACCAGGAATCAATTCTCTCATTTGCACATCCCCAGAGGACACTTTGCCTATCTGCCTGTTGGACAGTTCTCTATGCAAGCACAGACTTGAGGTCTCACTTTTCACTTGGAAAGCACTGAGCTTCGGGATGGGGGTGTAGCAAAATCCACCCTCATTTAGTCTACAAATTACTCCATCTCTCCCACAACCCCTCACCTGAATTGCCCTTTCTGGATCTGTACTACTTAGAGAAAGTGGACTGCAGCCCTGCCTCACTGGTAGCATCTCTAGTGCTGTGCTTTGGCTGTGTGTGCTCTGGGCTAGAACCAAAGACCAGCCTCACCACTTCCCAGCCACAGAAGCAAAGGCGAGTAATTTAACTTCTCTGCAGCCTCAATTTCCAGGATGGTACCAATCCTTGGGAATTCGTTGAGCTCTGCTTTATGACACAATGTATATTTTAATTTTGTAAATGTTCCATAAGTGTTTGAGGAAAATGTATATTCTCCAATTTTGGGTTCAGTGTTCTACATGTGTCCATTAAATCAAGTATGTGGATTGTGTCAGTCAAATCAGTATACTTGTTGGGGTTTCTGTCTGTGGGACTTATCACTTGCTGAGAGAGGTTTTAAAATCTCACACTATGATACTATGATGAAGGATTGGTTAAGTTCTCCTTATAATTCTGTTGAGTTTGGCTATAGATAGATATGTAGATGATAGATAGATGGATATCTGATAAGAGTGTTTCATCAGATGCATGCAAATCTAGAATTCTTATAGCTTCACAGTGAACAAAGTCATTTATCATTATGAAGCAACTTTCATTGATGTAGGCCTTAAAGCCTATTTAAACAAATGTTATTATAACTTAATAAGCTTTCTTGTCATTAGTATGTGTCTGGTATGTTTCCCACAGCTTCACTTTCTTATCTCTACCATTTTGTTTCAGATTGTGCTCTTGGAAACAACATATAGTGCAAATTTGGTTTTTCTATCCAATGGGAAGTCATAGTCTTTTAACTTTGGAGTTTAGTTCTAATATATTTATACTTATTTCTACTATCTGATTATGTGCCATTTGTACCATTTTTTCTCTATTTATTTTTATTCTCTCCTCTCTTGACTTTTAAATGTTGTGGAGGGCTTGGGGTATTTTTTTTATTACAAGAGCATTTTTATCTTTTGTAAAATAGGCATCATAATAGTATCTACTACAGTGTATGTTGTAAGGATTAAATGAGATGAAGCAACTCATACAAAATGTGTATCCAATGCCTAGCACATAGTAAGCACTAATAAATGTGAACTATATTAGAAGTTCTAGTACTCTTTCATCCTTAGGGTTCCCTCATGTCTTGCAGTTCCGCTTCTGTTGTTCTCCTTTCTGCTGACGTCTCATTTGTTCTCAGTGCTTTTTCTTTCATTTCTCCTTTGCTGCCATTCAATTTCCTGTTTCCTCTTACCCTTTTATCCCCATGGTGGAGCCTCTTGGGGAAGAGAGTCAGGATGGAAGGATTTGGTGGTGCAGCAGAGACAGGAGGAGACAGAGCGGTGCCTTGTCCACTGATTCCCATTCCACAAGATGATAAACTATTGCCCAACATGCAGCCAACTCTGAGCATCACTCTAGGCTAGCCATGGTGAAATTGGATCAGCTGGAATCCTCACTTTCTCTGAAATGAATGTAAAGCCAGAGAACTCACTAGCTAGGATAATATTTACTTCCTTAGCACCTTCACCTGTGAAGTATAGCCAGATGCTCACTGTCCACTCTCAAGAAGAAATCTTGCTGTGGGAGAGTGGGTGTCACCCCACTAGAAATTTGTATATACAAACCAGAGCCTGGAAAGAGGAACAAGTTGTGCTCAAACACATTGTGGTCAGAGGAAAATTTTGTCATCATTGTTGTGACATAGCTACAACTAAATTTAGCAAGCTGTATATATATTTTTTTGTGTATGTGATGCTTGGAGAAAGCAACCCATTGTTTCCAAAAAGCAGAAAAACCCCAGACCAAAGAAGAAGCCCTCTTCTAAGTTGGTATTTTATTGGCATGGTGATTCCTTACTCCAGTTACTTCAGATCTTTGCTTTTTCTCTGTCCTCTGTAGCATGACATTCTTTCAAGATAGATTGTGTCACTGGAGGAACATGGTCACTTGGTGGAGTTTTGGGTGTTTTTCTGTTCCTTGGTGGTTTCCACACTTGGATTATACTAAGTGAAGTAAGTCAATCAGAGAAAGGCAAATACCATATTATTTCATTTATATGTGGAATCTGCAGAACAAAACAAGCAAAATTGAAACAGACTCATAGACATAGAGGCCGAACTGGTGTCTTGCCAGATGGGAGGGAGATAGGGTGCCTGGATGAAAAAGGTGAAGGGATTAAGAAATACAGACTGGTAGTTACAAAATAGTCATGGGTATGTAAAGTACAGCATAGGAAATAGAGTCAATAATATTATAATAACTGTGTATGGTGTCGGATGGGTACTGGAAATATCACGGGGATCACTTTGTAAAGTATATGATCATCTAACCACTGCACTATTCACCTGAAACTAACATGAAATAATATTGAATGTAAACTGCAATTGAAAAATAAAATTAAAAAAAGAAATAAAAAGAGATATTGAACTTCCATATTTTGAATGGGCCTCACTTCAATATGAGAGTCTAATCTTTTCTTTTTTATTGAATTTATTGGGGTGACATTGGTTAACAAAATTATATAGGTTTGGGGTATACAATTCTGCAACACATCATCTGTATACTCTATTGGTATTGTGTATTTACCACCCCAAGTCGAGTTTCCTTCCATCACCATTATCCCCCCTTTACCCTCTCCTACCTCCCCCCACCCTGTTTCCTCTGGCAATCACCATACTGTTGACTGTGTCCATGAGTGGTTCTTTTTTTTTCCTTTGGAAATTAGCATATACTAATTTTATTCTTCATAGTAAATTTTAAATAGATAGTATTTGTATTTTTAAATTTCTTTATTACAAAAGTACAATTTCAACTTGTAATGTAGGTGAAATGCAAACACATTTCTGACTATATACAATAACAAAATTCCTCTCCATGACTGAAAAATTCTAAAAAAACAAACTATAAAATGTACTGGATCTATCTTCATCAAAGGGAATGCTGCTACCAGCATGAAAATAAGAGCAATTTAATTTCTTGCAATCCACAGAAAGTATATGAAGTAGAAGGTGAGATAAACATATGCTGCAGACAGGGGTGCATAGTGAAATACATCTAGGAGGGGAGAGAGATTTAGGAAAGAGTGGGAAAGGGAATGGAGGAGAGAGAGAGAGAAAGAGGGAGATGAGAAATGGGAGAGGTCTTTCAAATGTAGTAGTCAGATAACTATCCAATTTGAAGTGACTCAAAGGGGGTTTTACCTTGCCTTCTATTCTCTCAATTTTTAAAAATCTCAGGACCCCTTTAAATTCTTAAAAATTATTGAGTACCCCAATCCTACTTTCTTCGCCTCTCCCACAGATTCATTCCAAGGGCATGCCTTACTCAATAGCCTACATTGTAAACTATCTCAGGGTTTATATCCTGGGGAACCTAACCTGTGAAAAATGTCTAACATGGTGTCTACCATATTTATGCCTCAAGTATTGAAGTAGTTAGTTTCTTCAGTTATAGGTAGACTTGACTGTAAACAAACTAAATTTAATAACTTCTAGACACTTGTGGCGATTATAGACTTTGTAAATATTCTTCAAATCTCATAAAGTATTTAAGAGATAATGGCATGTATTTAAAATAAGGTATAATTGTTAAGGAAATGCAGATCAAAAGCACAATGAGTTACCATTCCACAGCCATTAGCATGGCCATTTATTTTTAAAAACCACAGGAAATAACAAGCGTTAGTGAGGATGTGGAGAACTTGAAACACTTGTGCATTGTAAAATGTTGCAGCCGTTGTGGAAAACAGTTTGAAGTTCCTCAAAAACTTAAACATATAATTATCATATTATCCAGTGATTCTACTTCTAGGTGTATATCCAAAAGAATTGAAAGCAGGGATGTGAACAGATATTTGTAAACCTATGTTCATAACAACATTATTCACAATAGCTAAAACATGAAAGTGACCCAAGTGTCCATTGATGGATGAACGGATAAACAAAATATAGTATATACATATGGTGGAATATTATTCAGTCTTGAAAAGGGGAAAAATTTGACACATGCTACAACAGTGATGAACACTGTTGACATTATGCTAAGTGAAATAAGTGAGTAACCAAAGGACAAATACTATATTATTCCTTTTATATGAGGTGTCTAGAATAGTCAGATTCATAGAGACAGAAAGTACAATGGTGGTCACCAGAGGCTGAGAGGAGTGGGAAATGGGGAGTTACTGCTTAATGCATACAGAGTTTCAGGTTGGGATGATGAAAACATTCTGGAGATAAATTGTGGTGATGGTTGCACAACATGAACATACTTAATGCCACTGAATTGTACACTTAATGGTTAAAATGGAAATTTTTATGATATGTATATTTTACCACAATAAAAAATAAAACATTTTAAAAAGTATAAATATGACTGAAATCTTGCAATACATTAGTAAATTGGTTACACAGAATAGTTAATGAATTATTTCTTTTTATTGCTAAATAATAGCTCATTGTATGGATATACCACCTTGAAAACATTATGCTAAATGAAAGAAGCCAGTCATAAGAGACCACATATTGTCTGATTCCATTTATTTGAGACGTCCAGAAGAGGCGAGTCTATAGAGACAGAAACTAGTTTAATCATTGCCTAGGGCTGGGAGGAGAAGGGGAATGAAAAGAGGAGTGACTACTAATGATGCTAATAGACACAGGATTTTGGGACAGGAGGGGTTGGTGATGAAACTTAAAATCATTTAATTCATTTTATTTATTTAATTTAGTGATTGATATAAGGGGGGAAGGGAGAGAAAGAGAGAGAAACACTGATTTGTTGTTCCACTTATTTATGCATTCATTGGTTGCTTTTTGTATGTGCCCTGACCAGAGATTGAACCTGCAACCCTGGGTATCAAGATGACGCTCTAACCGACTGAACTACCCAGCCAGGGCTGTGAATTCATTTTAAATGAGTGAATTATATTTCAATAAAGCTGTTGTTAACAAATACATTAATGAAAACCAAAATAATAGAAAAGACTCTTTTGAGGAATATATTTGTTGATTGATCTAGGAAATTAAATGTTTATGCCTCAATGTGGAAAGGTTCATGGGTGTTCTTGTATTTCCTTTCAATCATTCAGTAAGTACTTAGTGAAAACGTTCTTTGGGTAAATAACACTATTGAAGGTACATAGCAATCTACAAAAAACAAAGCATTGTCTTAAAATATGGGATCTGCCTTTCAGAAGGTTGCACTCTGTTTAAGGAGACAAGCCATACACACATGAAATGAGATTAATTAAGGCAATGCAGTGTTGGAGTTCAATTATCAACATGATAATGATTCCATTTGCCACACACAACCAACCAAACTTGCTATTATTATAAAATTAGTGATACTAAAAATAAGATTTTATAGTGGTTAAGAGTAAGGGCTCTGAAGCCAGACTGCCTGGTTTGAATCCTGGCTCCATCACTTTCTGGCTGCATGACCTTATGCAAGTTACCTAACTTCTCTATGCCTCAGCTTCCTCCTTTTGAAAATGGGGATGATTATGATAATAACACACTTCAGAGGGTTGTTGTGTAAGGATTAGATTTATTCATGTAAAGTACTTAGGTCCTGGCACATAGTAAATGCTCAATAAAAGTATTAGTTACTGTTATATCCAGAAAATGATGGGTAATCCGTTTGATGACTATTGAATGTTTAAACATACTTTTTAAAGATACTTCTTAACAGAGCTGTGACTCTTTTGTCAGAGATTTTGGCAGCACATATGCCAGGGTGATATTCAGAAATGTCATGATATTATTGGCTCAAGGTATCTAAACTGTCTACTATCCTGATTGGGCAGAAACTAGGGGTTCAATAAGTACTAGAATTCAATGAAAAAAAGGTAGATTAAAGTGTTAACATTTTGGATGATAAGGTTATGCAATATTTTTTGCTTCTATCTCATTTTTCCCTCAAAATGATTGGATTATTTTATTTGGTTTTATATACTTATTGCTAATATTTGTTTTTTGTCAATTGTTAGTTTTTAAAATTTATCTTTATTGTTGAAAGTATTACAGATGTCCCCTTTCTTCCCATTGACCCCCTCCACCCTGCACCCCCAGGCCTTCACCACACTACTGTCTGTGTCCACGGGTTAACATTTGAAGCCTACAGAAATGTATAGGGACCAACATGATGGACACACATATACCAATTAAACTGGGTTATAATTTTAATAAAGTTAGCTTTATTAAACTGTAATACTGTACCATATTTGCCCAAGTGTGCTTTCTTTCTTTTTAAGAATTAAGACATAGACAGAGTTGACACCCCATATGCACTGTTCCCAGAGTCTCTCTTACACCATCTCTCCTTAGAGTTCTCATTATCTTGAATATTTTTATACTATTACTACAATGAGTGTGTTCATAAATAATATAGGAATATTTTGCATATTTTAAAACTATATAAAAATGGTAGTCTGTACATATGTCGTTCTGAAACTTGCCTTCTTCATTCAGCATTTTGTTTGTGAGACTCATTAATGTTAACACATGTAGCTATAGTCCATTCATTTCCCTTGTAGAATATTGCAGAGTATGTATGTTTACTTATCCATACTGATGGAGGGCATTTGTATTTCTTCCACTTTTTCACTATTACAAATAGGGTTGTTATGAACATTTTTTGGCATCCATGCAAGTTTCTTTAGGTGTCTGTCTAGAAGTGATATTTTCATCTTCCACTTTACTTGATATTGCCAAATAGCCTTGTAAAGTCGTCATACTCTTACTAGCAGTGCCTGCAAGTTGCCATTGCTTCACATTTTTGCCAAAACTTATTTGTTGTACTTTTAAAAGTTTTGCCAATTTGATAGGTGTGAAATTGTCCCCTATGTAAAACATTTGGGATGGTGATCGGTACATAGTGAGGTCTCAAGAAGGGTGAGTTATTATTTTAATTAACATTTCCATAATCAATATGGACATTGGGTACCTTTTCCTTTGTTTACTGGTCATTAAAGTTTCCTCCTCTGGGAACTACATCTTCATGTCCTTTCCCCATTGTTTTTGACTAGGTTATTTGTCTTTTTCTTATTGATTTACCAGGTTCTATTTTTCTTACACTAATCCTTTGTTGCTTATGTAGTCTATGGCATGTTTTTAACTTCATTTATGGTGTCTTTTGTCATTTGGAATAATATTTTTTGTTTTAATGAATTCAGATTTATCATTTCCTCCTTTGAATTCTGCTTTTTATTACCTTGTTTATACAATCCTTCCCTATTAGTGGTTATGATTTCTCAAGGAGCTCTGTTTTTCTGCCCAGAACTTAGGTAACCAATCTTTCATTTAGTATCCTCTGCCAATGGGAAGGCTTTTTTCTAATTTGCTATTTCACCGAGGGAATAAGTAATCAAGAGTCCAGGACTTATATAATGCTCTTGGTTTCAAGACCTTGGCTCCCCTCTCTGTATGTGCATTGTACTGAGAGCAACAGAACTCCAAAATAATAGTGCCATAAACAAGAGACAAATTTGTCTCACATAACAGTCCAGAGAAAGGCAGTCCAGACTGATACGGAGTGTTTGTCCCCACCATGCTCTTAGATACCCAGGCTCTTTCTATTTTGTTGTTCCACTTTATGTAGCCCATTTTTCAGATCACTTCATGGTCCAAGATGGCTGCTCCAGCTGTAGCCTTCACTTTTACATTCCAGCCAGCAGGAAAGAGTAAGAAGTCAAGAAGATGGGGCATGACAGCTGTCTCTATCTTTCAAGGAAGATTTCCTGTAGCTTCTATATGACATTTGCTTTTGTATCTCATCAGTGAGAACTTAGTCACAGTAGTCTTTATTCTGGGTGGTCATTTGTCCAACTCAAAACTAGGAGTTCTGTGACTATGGATATGGAGGAGAATGGATATTGGGGAATAACAAAGTCTTGGCCATAGTGCTCAAATCTCAGGTAACTAGATCACAGGTTGTCTGTATACCACTCTAGTTTTTAGTTCTCTCATCTTTTCTGGCACCTTATTTTCTTGCACTCCCGACTGTGCCTTTCATCCATTCATTTAGTAAATATTTATTGAGCATCTACTATGGCCTAGGAACTGTTTTCAGAGCTGGGTTTATAGCAGTAAACAAGACAAAGATCCTGCCCTCATGAGGCCTATATTCTAGTTGAGAGAGACAGACCATAAACAAACAAGAAAATGCAACCCTATAATGTCAGAGGGTGTGAATTGGTATGGAGAAAAAGGAAACAGGTTATAAATGGATGAAGAGTGGTAGAAGTGTGATGAGCACTTACTATTCAGAAAAGAACTCTGTGATAAGGTGACATTTGAATAGAAACCTGAATGAAATGAGGAAGAAAGTTATGGCATTATTGGGCAAGAGCATTTCAGAAAGAGGTAAGAGCAACTGTAAACACTCTGAGGTGGAAGTGGACACAATTTGTTCAAGGAGCAGCTAGGAGGCCTGTGAGTCTGGAGCAGAGCCGGGTGGGAGGGGTAATGAGGGGGGTTGGAGAGGGATAGCATCTGTGCTCCAGAGATTCCAAAGTGCCAGATAAGCCAGGGCTTGGTAGGCTTTTGCTTTCATTGGAGTGAGAAGAGAAGCCATTGGTAGGTTTGAACAGAGACATGACATGATCTGCCTTATGTTTTAAAACGATCACTTCAGCTGCTGAGTTGAGAATGGACTTTAAGATAGTAAATAGTGGATTCAGGGAGATAAGTTAGAAAGATACTGTTTTTGGCAAGGCAGGAGATGGAAGTTATTTGAATTAGGATGGTAGTAATGGAGGTGGTGAGAAAGGGTAAGATTAGAAGTATATTTTGAAGGTACAGCCAAAAATATTTGCTGAAGGATCAGATACAAGGTGTGAGGGAAAGAGAAAGGTGGTGGATCGGCCTCCTAGGTTTCTGACCTGAGCAACTGATTAAGTGGTGACACCGTTTACTGAGATGGGGAACTCTGGGTAAAGAGCAAGTTTGGGGGATGGAAACCAAGAGTCCTGTTATGACCAGGTTAAATTTTAGCTCTACAAGGAGAGAGGTCATTATACGATTGGGTATAGGATTTTTGAGTTTAGAGAAATCTGGGTTGGAGATACAAATTTGGGCATCATCAGCATATCCATGGCTATGAGATTAGATAAGATCACCAGGAAAGGCAGCAGGGAGGCTGGTAGATTTGGAAACTGGTGTGATGAAGGCATTCTCTTCTGATTCCTCCAGTTGGTTTTTTTTGGTTTTGTTTTTTCCCCTTTTTTCAGTGAAATAAGAAGGAAGATCGTTTGCTGACAGTGAGATGGTAGGAAACTGGAGGTTAGAGTAGAGGGGAGATGGTATGAAATAACTATGTGATGTTATATTTTATAAAACGTTTCTAGGTGTTCGTTGTGGGAAGGATTTTTGCAATATCCAATGATCAGTTTGCTGTCATAGCTCATTTTTATGAGGGAAAAAGTTCCTTTTAAATTAAAAGACATGTAGATACTTAAAATCATACTGTCCAAAATAATCCAAAAGATTCAGAAACTGGCTTATTAGGCAACATAAAACGAAGAAATAAAAAAAGAGAATAGGAACTGAATTGGATTTCCCCTTTATTTACACAGGAGGGGAGACATCAAAGAGTGATTTACCTTGCTTCCAGCAAGATTTGGCAACTGTCATCACGTAGACAGGCTGAACTCCCATATTTTGCTACTAGTCATGTTTCCAGACAAGAATGCTGCTGCTGTCCAACGGCACGCTGAAAGTATAGACAGGGCAGAGGACTAGAAATCGAGGAGCAAATGCCTTCAGGTGTCCTTGGCAGATTATCTGGGTCCTGGCTACATGCAGATGGTGTGGTTCCAAGCTAAAGCATGTCTCAGTGCCCACTCTGGAGACCATTGGAGGAAAGAAAGCAACCCTAGTCCAGCCAGCCCGTGAGGTTAGACAGAGCCAGCATGTGTTCAAATTGTCTCTTCATTCTTTGCTTTGTAGTCCCTGTCACTGGGACTAGATTACAGAGCACTATTAACTCTCCTCCCAGGCCACCTCAGAAAACAATGGCACACAATAACATATTATTTCTCCAGTGCCAGGTGAAGGAAGAGGCAAACTCATCTGTAGCTTATACTTCGCCCAATGAGGAACTTGAAAACACAAGAAGCACGTGTACTTCCGCATGTCTTGGTTGTAGATCTTTCCTTGTAGTCTTCACTTTTGCTTAACTGTCCATGTCAGAAAACAATATGAACAAGCAGCTCAACTAAAAGAGTGTAAGTATGGATGAAGAGGTGGGACAGATTCAAGAACTGTTTGGGAGGTGGGATCTGTGGGACTTCCCTGGTTAGATGTGGGAAGGAAGGACAGTAAGGATTCCAGAGCAGCTACATCCTGCCCACCTATCTCTATAAGATGAGCCCATGACCTAAGAATGGATTTTCCATTTTTAAATAATTGGAAAGAAATCAAAACAAAAATATTTCAGAATATATGAAAATATGAAATTGACATTTCTGTGCATATAACTGAAGTCTTACTGGAACACACATCCCATCCATTTGCTACATATTGTCTGTGGCTGCTTTCTTCCTGAAACGGCAGAGTTGAGTAGTTGTGACAGAGATTGTATGGCCTGCAAAACTTCAAATATTACATATTTGGCCCTTTATGGAAAAAGACCACTACTCTAGATTATTTACCTGTAGGTTTCTGGCCTGGGTAACTGAATGGGAGGTGGAGTCATCACTGAGATGCATGCACAACACGAGAAGAGGAGTAGGTTCCCAGGGAAGAGGTGGGAGCATGATGATCGTGAGGTGCCTGTGGGTCCCCAAGGGGAAAAGCCCAATGAGCAGCTGGGTATAAGGCTGCAGAGTTGAGGAGAGAGGCCAGGCTAGAGAACGTGGACATGAGTATTAGCACTCTTACCCTTCTCTGGAAGTGAATTGCCAAATTTCCATAGTCTCTTCCCACTGTTTTGGTAGGAGGCTTGGAGCTCCAATTTTATCTTCAGTTTCAGTGTTTGCTTTAAATATAAAGCTTTAATTTCTCATAGAATCCTAAAGGAGTGGCACAAAGTGGGTTAAAACTGCAGAGAGGGCTTCTAAGAATTTATTCAAGAAACTGGAGTAATCTTCAGTTTAGTCTCTAGTCTTCCTAGGATATAAGGCCTTTTTTTGTTTTATTTTTATTTATTTATTATTGACATAGTATGAAACATAAGAAAACTTGTTTAAATTACAGCTAAATGGTGGGGGAAGGGTGTAACTGGATATTTTGATTTTATTGTTCTAGGTTGTACTTTGACAGAGTGGAGAAAAACAAAACCAAAAAGGCAGCATCTTTTTTTAAAACATATCTTTATTGATTTCAGAGATAGGAAGGGAGAGGGAGAGAGAGAGAGAGAAACATCAATGATGAATCATTGATTGGCTGCCTCCTGCACATCTACCATTGGGGATCGAGCCTGCAACCTGGGCATGTGCCCTATCGGGGAATCGGACCTCGCTCGATCTCCTGGATCCTAGGTCGATGTTCAACCATTGAGCCATGCCTGGCTGGGCAAAAGGCAGCATTTTGTATTCTCGAATGCACATGGATTACTTTGGAAAATAATTGTTTTTCACAATATAAAGATTACATTGATTTCTCTGGATACCGCTTATTTCATTGGTTTGAACCCTTTTGCCCAAATGAAATGATCTTAGGAAGCCTTGATAACAGAGACAGAAGTGGGGCTTGCAGGGGCCTGGGTGTGGCTGGAGGAGGTTGGGTTCCATCTAGCAACTGCCTTCTGGTGTCAGTGAACTGAGTTTCCCTCCCTCCCTCCCTCCCTCCCTCCCTCCCTCCCTCCCTCCCTCTTATTATTTTCCTAGATCTCTCTTCTTTTCCTGTTGATTCCTCTCAGTGTGGTGGCTACGAGCATGAATTTTTACACCAGGTTCTCTGGGTTCAAACTCCAGCTCTGCCACTTATTGGTCATATGAACTCAAACAAGTTATCTAGCTTCACTGTGCCTCAGTTTTCCCATTTATAAAATGGCAGATAGTATTAATAATTACCTCACAAAGTTGTAGTGAACATTAAGTGAATTAATTTATGCAAAGCACTTATAACAGTCCCAGGCACATATTTAAGTACTATATGAGTTATTATTAACGTCATAATTCCCTTCCTTAACCTTTGTTCTCCTTTCCTCATTTTTTACTGTTCCGCAATTACCCTATGTGTATTACTGCCTAAGCATGAGTCTTGTTTTATGAATGCTGGGGTGGTTGTATTTTGCTTAGATGTGGTTCTGTCTTTGGGCCAGCCAGAGTAAAGTGGGACCTCTGTGACTCAAGGGAGAGTCCTCACCTGAACAAGTCAAGTCCAGATGTCAGTCACCTTGGTAAAAGGCCTGTGTTAGGGAAAGTCTTCATTGGTATGTCTAGTGGGACACTGACTCTCCATTTTCACCAAGAAGATGTCAAAATGTCTGGGAAGGACCTCCTGGGGTGAGAAGAAGGTTGTAGCGGTGAGAAGCAGAGAGAAAAAGCAAGGAAGCTAGATGTCTCTGAAGTGGTCCCAATCTTTTTTAAGGCTAGATATCTGAGATATTTATTTCCCTTTTGTTCCTTCTTAGAGTTCAATAAAGGCATCTCCTCCTCCTTCTTTGACTATTATTGTTTTAATTTACATTTCTTTAATAAGAAAGTTGAACATTTGTTCATGTTTATCAAACATTTATATTTTCACTTCTGCAAATTGCCTATTCATGTCCTTTACCCATTTTTTCTACTTGGAAATTAATCTTATTGATTTGTAAGAGTTCTTTTTATACTAAGGATATTTATCCTTAATCTATCATATGTACTACAAATACAGGGTGGGCAAAAATAAGTTTATAGTTCATATGAAAAAAGACATGCAGCTTATAATGATTACAGTAGCTTTATTAACTGTTTTGTGTACTCACAACTGTAAACATACTTTTGCCCAACCCTGTATTTTACTTATTTTTTTTTTCTTTTGACTACTTATAATGTTTTTAATTTAAATTTTATGTGACCAAATTTATTAATCGCTTTTCTTTTTTAACTTCTGGATTCTGAGTCTTTCTTAGAAAGACCTTCTCAACCTCAAGATTGTACACATAGTAATGCAAGTTTAATTTTGGTTCCTTAAGGGTTTTGCTTTTTACATTTGAAATCTATTTTTGTATAAATAGTAAGGTAGAGATACTTTATATTTCATGCAAATACTTGGCCAATTATTCCAACACTATTTATTGATTTATTTCTTAAAATGCAACCTTTGTCATATACATTTTTGTATACACCTGGATCTATTCTGTTACATTCTTCTGCCTGTGCTTTTCTATATTAGTAAATGCCCAGTTTAAAAAAATTAAGAATTTTTTTAGAGTAGTTTAAGGTTCACAGCAAAATTGAGAGCAAGGTACAGAGATTTCCCATATACCCCGTGTCCCCACATATGCATAGCCTCCTCCATTGTCAACATCCCTCACCAGAGTGGTACATTTGTTACACTTGATGAGCCTACACTGACATATCAGAGTCACCCAAAGTCCATAGTTTACCTTAGGTTCACTCTTGGTGTTGTACATTCTATTGGTTTGGACAAATCTATAATGACATGTATCTATCATTATGGTGTCATATAGAGTATTTTCTTCCATTTTTGTTTTTTTAAATCCTCACTGAGGAGTGAAGAAGACATTTTTTCCATTGATTTTTTTAGAGAGAGTGAGGCGGGGAGAGAGAAAGAGAGAGGGAGGAGAGGTTTCGACAAAAACACATCAATTGGTTGCCTCCCTCATGCACCCTGACAGGGAGTGGGACGTGAACAGCAACCCAGGTCGGGTACCTGCCCTTGACAAGGAATTGAACCCATGACCCTTCGGTCCATGGGCTAATGCTCTAACCACTGAGCAACACCAGCCAGGGCCAAGGCCTTAAAAAATTTATCATAATTGTTGAAAGTATTACAAATGTCCCCCTTTTTTTCCTGTGCTTCACCTCATCATCCCTCCCCACCTCCAACCCTTGGAAAACACGGATGTTTTGTCTCCATAGTTTTGCCTTTCCCAGAATGTCATATAGTTGGAATCATATAGTATGTAGCCTTTTCATATTGGCTTTTTCACTTAGTAATATGCATCTAAAGTTCTTCCATGGCTGTTCATGGCTTGATAGCTCGTTTCTTTTTAGCACTGAATAAGATTCCACTGTCTGGATGTACCACAGTTCATTTATCCATTGACTTACTAAAGGACATCTTGATTGCTGCCAAGTTTTGGCAATGATTAAAATTGCTATAAACATCCATGTGGTGGTTTTTGTGTGGACATAAGTTTTCAGTTTCTTTGGGTAAATATCAAGGAGCACAATAGCTGGATCACATGGTAAGAGTAGGTCTTGTTTGTGAAACTGTCAAACTGTCTTCCAGAATGAATGTATCATTTTGCATTCCCACCAGCAATGAATGAGTTTCTGGTGCTTGACATCCTTGCCAGCATTTGGTGTTGTGCTTTTCCAGATTTTGACCATTCCAACAGGTGTATGGTGGTTTCTCATTGTTGTTGTGTGTTTTTTTAAAATTTATCTTTATTGTTGAAAGTATTACAGATGTCCCCCTTCCCCCCATGGACCCGCTCCACCCACCCCCAACCCCCGGTCTTCACTGAACTATTGTTTGTGTCCCTGGTCTCATTCTTGCTTTAATTTGCATTTTCCTGATAGCATATAATGTTGAACACCTTTGTAAATAGTTTTTTTGCAAATATTTTCTCTCAGTCTGTGGCTTGTCTTCTAATTCTCTTGACATTGTCTTTCACAGGGCAGGAGTTTAAAATGTTAATGAAGTCAGCTTATTATTTCTTTTATGGATCTTTTTTAAAAATATATTTTAATTGATTTTAGAGAGAAGGGAGAAAGATAGATAGAAACATCAGTGAGAGAGAAACATCGATTGGCTGCCTCCTGCACGTCCCCTACTGGAGATCAAGTCTGCAAACCGGACTTGTGCCCTGACGGAATCGAACCAGACCTCCTGGTTCATGGGTCAATGCTCAACCACCAAGCAACACTGGCCGGGTTCATGGTCCTGTTTTTGGTGTTGTATCCAAAATGGCATCACTATACCAAAGGTCATCTAGGTTCTCTCCTGTTATCTTCTAAGAGTTTTATGATTTTGCATTTTACATTAAGATCCGTGATCCATTTTGAGTTAAGTTTTGGGAAGGATGTAAGGTATATGTCTAGATTTATTTTTTTGCATGCAGATGTCCAGTTGTTCATTCCAGTACCATTCGTTGAAAAGACTATCTTTGCTCCCTTGTATTGCCTTTGCTCCTTTGTCAAAGATCAGTCGATTATATTTATGTGGGTCTATTTCTGGGTCCTCTGTTCTGTTCGTTGATCTATTTGTCTTTTCTCTCATCAATCCCACACTGTCTTAATTACTGTAGTTTCATAGTAAGCCTGAAAGTTGGGTAGTGTCAGTCCTCCAACTTTGTTCTTCTGTAAATACTTCCTCTTGATTAATTATATTATTCATTTTAATGTCTGTGAGGGCAAGCCTTTGTTTCTTATTCCTCATTTTTGGTATTAGGTCTTTTTACATTTTAATGCTTTCTGATGAACTTTACAATTTGTCAAGTTAAAAAATCCTTTTGGGGTTTTGATTAGTATGGCACTGAATTTACAGATATTTAGAAGAGAAGTCGCATGTTTATAATTGTAACAAGGTATGTTTCTCCGTTGATTCAGGATTTTATTTTTATGTCCTTCAGTAGATGTCCTCTATACCCACTGCTCTTCCTTCAGGGCTAATATCTTAGAGATCCTGGGTTTTGTTTTATTAAAGGAATCAGGCCGCGACAACAATAGAATTGGAATTGTTTGGCCTTGTTACCAAGTTTGAAGGTTGTTAGTAGTGAGAAAGACTTCTCCAGAAAGTGGAAGGAATAGCTACAGAGATCATGAAGCAGACCTTGAACACAGAAATGAAGGTCAACCAGACCACTACCGCTTGTGGTATGCAAGTGTGCAAGGGGCAGATAGTTGCAATTGAGGGTAAAATCATCCATTAGTAGGACAGTGAGATCTCTCAGTGGACTTATTGGTGGGATGACCAACAAAAGGGTCCTTGAGGACAAACCATCTTGTGGAGTAGCCATCCAGGAAGCCAGTGAGGCAGGTAGTCCTTCTTAGACAGCATGTACCAACTTCTGCACCACTGATATTAGGGGCCATGTAAATTTTTGTTGTGGGGGGCTGCCTGTGTATAGTAGGGTGTGTACCATCATATCTAATCTCTACTTTCTAGATGCCAGTAGCTTTCCCACTTCCTAGATGTGACAACCAAAAATGTCTCCAGACATTGCCAAATGTCCTCTGAGGGAGCAAAATCACTCCTGACCGAGAACCATTGCTAAGATCTAAGGGACCATGGAGCAAACAACCAACCAACGTGAGCATGTGAGGTCAGCTAGCAGGGTGCCAGTGGTGAAGGTTGGGGCCTATGCAATTCAAAGTCTCGCCCAGTTGGCTTCCTGGAAAGGGGAAGTACAAGATACCCCACCCCCACTCTGCCACATCCTGGTAGAGGAGGCAGGATGGTGGGGTAGCTGACTTCCTAGGGTTGTCCCAGCATCAGCACAGGAGGTGAAGAAATGGAGCAGGGGCAGAGACCCATTTGCTCATGGCCATCTGAATGAGGGAGACTGAGGGCAGAGAGGTATCCATCTCAGAGAAAATTTTCAAATTTTATGTCAAGAGGGAAATTCCGCTTCAAGATGTTTACTTAGTGGAGGCTTGTCAGATATTGACTAAATGTCAGTTTCACCGAGTTGCAGCAGCTGTAGAGGCTTGGTGAAATGTCCTTAGGTGAGATGGGCTGGATTTATGGGTTATGGCTGTGGAAATCCATTTATCAAGACTAGGCATTGTGAACCTAGTGTGAGGAGAGTGCCCAGCACAGGAGTATGCAGGTGCTACTTGGAGAGATGAAAGGACTAAGTGGGGGATGGCACTAGGGGGTAGGGGCCAGCATTTTACTAGAGTCAAGGAGACAGTAGACCTCAACTCCAATCCCCATCACCTGAAGTGAGAATGAAATGTCTGTAAATAGGGTTAATTGGGCAAAATTTCCCCTAAAGGGTTTCTATAGCTACAGAGAAATGGGCAGGAGCTGGGGAAGGGGAACTCTGAAAAGCTGTCTGATCTATTTTAAGAGAGCTGTAAAATAGTTATCTGTGAGTGTTGACAGTTGAAATCCAAATGAGAGGTATAAATGAAACTCAATTGAAGGAGGCTGTGTTTTAGACTTTATAAAGGGAATACTGAGGGAGCAAGCCCCATCAATTCAATCTCAAATAAAAAACCACTCTGTGTAATCCTAATAGTGGAAGGAAGACAGAGGACGTGCCAGTAAGCAGAGGGACCCTACAGTTAGGGAGCATAAGGGACCCCTCCTCCATGCTCAGATGTGTATGGAACCTATGACGATAAACAACTGGCTTCTGTTCAGGAAGACAGACACAGCGGCAGGGCTAATATTTAGCCAGGATGCACCAATATGGCAGCACTGGTTGTTAACAGCTAGCATCTGTGTGTGTTGGCCAGCGTCCATACCATACAGGAAATACTGTCCTTGCATGGGGGCAAAGTTCTCCATCGTATGATGAGACTTAGTGAAGCTAGGTGATCTGTAGAATATCAAATGGCAAAAATGGCCTGACCTCGACCTGCCCATTTTCCCTCCTCCACTTCCACCTGGAATGGAGGGATGGGTCCAGAGACATTGATGTGGTAGATGGCAAAATTCTATGCTTTGGGGCAGCATGTATACAGATTTTACCAATTATATATATATATGTACCAGGTAGTGTTCTCTATGTGTTACATACTTCATTGAATTTCCACAATAATGTTAATAGGTACAATTAATACCTCATTTTGCAGATGAGAAAATGAAGGCAGAGAGGTTAAGTAATGTGCCCAAGGTCCCACAGCTTGGTAAATGACAGAGCTGGGATTCTTACCCAGCCAGCTGAGTTTCAGATTCTTTGCACTTAACCACTAGATGCTATATAGAATTAATGCCCAAACTCTCAAAATGAGTCATCATTAGAGGGAAGCCAAAGCCCCCAGGTGAGGCATGGGGACCCTTAACTAGCTCATCCCCACCAAAAAGTCTCATCCAGAATCACAGAGTTATTATGAAACATCCCTGGGGGCCATCATGGTGGTGGCAATTCAAAGAGTAATGACAAAAATCACAAGACGGTTAAACCAATGGGGATAGTGCTGGAATTTTCCCTCCTGAAGATTCTCTTTCCAGGGCTAAATCTTTGAGTTTTGTTTCCATAACGAAGTGGTGGTGGCGGGTTACCTTCTTTTCTTTTTAAAAAAATATGTTTTTTATTGATTTCAGCGAGAGGAAGGGAGAGGGAGAGATAGAAACATCAATGATGAGAGAGAATCATTGATCAGCTGCCTCCTGCACACCCCTACTGGGGATTGAGCCCGCAACCTGGGCATGTGCCCTGACCAGGAATTGAACCGTGATCTCCTGGTTCATAGGTCGATGCTCAACCACTGAGCCATGCCAGCCGGGGAAGGGTTACCTTATTTTCAAAAATAAACATTCTTTGTATATATCCAAAATTATTTGCATGAAAATAATTTCTCTTACATGTGACCTGAAATGTATTCAGTTGACCCTGTGACTACTTGGGGTTGTGGCGGAACAAAGTTACCTTCTGAAAGGCTCTCATTTTCATAGTACGTATTCTATAGGGGTAACTTTTAACTCAGTCTCCCTTCCTCTCTATTTTGTGTGCCTAGCTTTAGTTTGGGATTAGGAGGAAAGATGTCATAGTACTTTTTACCATGCTGGTAGAGCGGCTCTGGAGGCCTCTCAAATCCTGACTATTGCATGGAAAAATTCTGAAATAATTCACTGCATGAGTGCTATCAGACCTGATCAGCTTTGCATTGAACATAACTGCACATCTATACTGGCTCTGCTTTTGGGTCTCAATATTAAATGTTCAAATATATTAAAGGTAAGCACTATTATTTATATCCTTCAAAGAGACATAAGATGTTTCTCTTCAAGGATACAGCATTCAGATTAATTCAGTTAATGACAGAAAAAGATTACCTTTGGATTACATATGAGATCATAACAGTTTATCTGCATATCTGCCCACTGAATGCTGCCTTGATCATTCATATGCCTGGCTCACAGTAGGTAATCAATAAGTGTGTGATGAATGGTCTACAGTTGCCAGATTGCAGCCATGACCTGTTCACATAATAGCTTCCATTAGTTTTCTATCAAAGCAACATGCGGGCAGCATGAAGGGTGAGTCCAGATCCTTTAAGATTCTCAACTCTAGGAGATCTACTGAAGCAATTATTACAAAATACTACCATACAGAAAGAACCAGAGTTATAGCTCAGAAATTGAGGTTGCCTGAAAAAGTTTTCTATCAGGAAAACAAAGCAAATTGAGCATAATTTTTCTGGACAAAAAGAAAAGGCTGATTTACTCAGTTTGAGTCTAAGACCAAGGAATAAAGGAGTCTGAGAAACACAAGATAGAGTATGATACCTGATTTTATATACATTCTATTATTATTTTGCTTTGCGTGTCCCGTGCAGTAGTGGTCAATTTGTATAATGAAATGAAGAAGTTAAAAATTAACTTCGTGTTAAAAACTCTGCCTAAGGTACTTCCTCAACACACACACACACACACACACACACACACACACACACACACACACACACGTTCCTACCCATCCCTCAAGGCTCTGTTCGTGCCTGTCTCCTCCACAAAGATTTTTTTATTCTACATCTAGAATGGTTCTGACTACTAGAGACACTTGTCATTATTGTTGATTTAATATTAGTAGATCTCTTTGTATTATCTTTTGTATGACTATATCTTCCTCAACCACAGTCTCTTTGAGTGCTGCAATACTGTCCACATTGCCTTGTACAAAGTGAAGGCTCCAAAGCACTTATTCTGTGCCAGGCACCTTTAGATTCTGGGGAAAAAGAGGTGAAAATCACAGACTCTACCCTTATAAATCTTACCTTTTTAGTAAAAAGGTAGAAGAATTGAACCTTTTTTGGTCTCTCTAGAAAGTTGCAGCAGACCATAGGATATAGTATAAAACAGTTGAAAACACTGTGGACTGTGAGTCAGGATACCTTGGTCTCATCTCTAATTTGATGTGTATTCTGAGTACATTTCTTAACCCTTTATCATCCATTTCCCTATATGCTATATAGGAATCATATGGTCACTGGGAGAACTAAATCAGAAAACAGATACAAATCTTATTGGAGGGGAACTGTCTCAAAGGCATCTATGAAAACCTCACGGCTAACACCATACTTAAAGGTAAGACTGAAAGCTTTCTCCCAAAGATTAGTAACAAGACAAGGATGTCTACTCTCACCACTGCTGTTCAACATTTTACTAGCAAGGTCTAAGAAAATGAAATTTAAAAAATCAAGATTGGAAATGAAGAAGTAAAAGTCTCTGTATTTTCAGATGACATGATCTTATATAGAAAACTCTAAAGAATTCACACAAAAAACCCTTAAAGCTAATAAATGAATTCAGCAACATTTCAGGATACAAGGTCAATATACTAAAATCAGTTGTATTTCTATAAACTAGCAATGAACAATCTGAAAATGAAATTAAAAAGACAACTCCATTTACAATAGCATTAAAAAGAATAAAATACTAAGGAATAAATTTAACAAAGTGCAAGACTTATACACTGAAAACTACAAAACATTGTTGAAAGAAATTAAAGACCTAAATAAATTTTCAAAATCCTTCATTCATGGATTGAACACTTAATTTATTAAAATGGCAATGCTCCTCAAATTGAATTATTCACAGTAAATCCTACCAAAACCCCAGCTACCTTTTTTTCCCCCTGCAAAAACTGATAAGCTGAGTCAAAAATTCATGCAAGGGGCCCAGAATATACAAAACAATCTTGAAAAAGAAGAACAAAGAGGACTCACACCTCCCAATTTAAAAACTTACTGCAAAGCTACAGTAATCAAGACTATGTGGTACCAGCATAAGGACAGACATTATAGATCAATGGGAATAGACTGAGAGCCCAGAACCAACCTATACACTCATGGTCAATTTTTTATATATTTTATATTAATTTTTAATATAATTTTTAATTTTTTATAAGGGTGTCAAGACAATTCAGTGGAAGAAAATAGTCCTTTCAACAAATGGTGCAAAGACAACTGGATATCTATATGCAAAAGAATGAATTTTGAACCCCTACCTCACACCATCTACAAAAATTAGCTTGAAATGGATCAAAGACCTAAAAGTAAGAGTTAAAACTATAGAACTAGAACAAAACATAGGTGTAAATCTCCATGACTTTGGATGAGGCAATGTCTTTTTAGATACAACATCAAAGCATAAGGAATGAAAGAAACCAGATAAATTGGACTTCATAAAAATTGAAAACTTTTATGTTTCAAAGGGCACTATTATGAAAATAAAAAGGCAACCCACAGGAGAAATAGATTGAAATCATATATCTCATAAGGCACTTTCATCTAGAACATATAAAGAACTCTTGCAACTCAACAATAAAGACAACCCAATTTTTAAAAAATGGGTAAAGAATCTGAATAGACATATCTCCAAAGAAGATATAAAATGGCCAATAAATGCAAGAAAGAATGCTCAATATTGTTAGCCATCAGGGAGATGCACACAAAAACCACAACGAGCTCCTCTGTGCCTAGCACAGCCATGGCTTGTGGTCCCAAGAAGCATCTGAAGCATGTAGCAGCTCCAAAGAATTGGATGCTGGATAAATTGACTGTTGTGTTTGCTCCTCATCCATCTACTGGTCCCCACAAGCTGAGAGAATGTCTCCCTCTCATCATTTTCCTAAGGAACAGACTTAAGTATGCCTTAACAGGAGATGAAGTAAAGAAGATCTGCATGCAGCAGTTTATTAAGATCGAGGGCAAGGTCCAAACCAATATAACCTACCCTGCTGGTTTTATGGATATCAGCATTGACAAGACCGGAGAAAATTTCTATCTGATCTTTGATACCAACTGTCACTTTGCTGTTCATTGTATTATACCTGAGGAGGCCAAGTACAAGTTGTGCAAAGTGAGGAAGATCTTTGTGAGCACACACAAAAAAATCCCTCATCTAGTAAACTCATGATGTGCTTGCACCGTCTGCTACCCTGATCCCGTCATCAAGGTGAACGACATGATTGAGATTGATTTGGAGACTGGCAAAATTACTGATCTCAAGTTTGACGGTAACTGGTGTATGGTGACTGGAGGTGTTAGTTAGCCTGGGAAGAATTGGCGTGATCACCAACAAAGACACTGTGGTTCTTTTGACCTAGCTCATATGAAAGATGTCAATTAGCAACAGCTTTGCCACCCGGCTCTCCAATATTTTGTTATTGGCAAAGGCAACAAACCATAGATTTCCCTTCCCCATGGAAGGAGTATCTGCCTCACCATTGCTGAAGAGAGAGACGAGAGACTGGCAGCCAGAGCAGTGGGTGAAGTGAGCTCTAGGTCACATGATTGGAAGAGTCTTTATACTTAAAGATAACACAGCAAAAAACAAAACAAAAACACCCCACAATGAGATACCACTTCACACCAACAAAATCCACACCAACAAAACCACCCCACAATAAGATACTACTTCACACCAACTATGAAGGTAATAATCAAAGAGGCAGATAATAACAAGTCTTGTAGAGAATATTGAGAAATCAGATCCTTTATATACTACTCTGGGAATGTCTAGTGGTGCTGCTGCTGTGGAAAATAGTCTGGCAGTTCTTCAAAAGGCTAAACATAGTTACCATATGACCCAGTAATTCTACTCCTAGGTATGTGCCTAAGAGAGCTGAAAACATGTCTACACAAACGTGTATGTAAGTGTTCACAGCAACATTATTAATAGACAAAAGTAGAAATAATCCAAATGTGCATCAACTAATGAATGGATAAAATGTAGTTTATTCATACAAAGGAATATTATCCAGCTGTAAAAAGGAATGAAATACTGCCCAGCTGGTGTGGCTCAGTTCTTTGAGCATCGTCCTATGCACCAGGAAGTCGCCGGTTCACTTCCCAGTCAGGGCACATGCACGGGTTGCAGGCTCCATCCCCAGTAGGGCACCTGCAGGAGGCAGCCGATCCATGTTTCTCTCTCAGCGATGATTATACCTCTCTTTCCTTCTCCCTCCCTCTCTCTGAAATCAATAAAAAACTTATTTAAAAAAGAAATGAAGTACTAATTTATGCTGCAACATGGATGAACCTTGAAAACATCATGCTAAATGAAAAAAGCCAGTCACAAAAGGCCACAAATGTATGATTCCGTTTACATAAAATGTCAAGAACAGGCAAATCCACAGACACAGAAAATAAACTAATGGTTGTCAGGGGCTAGGGGGTGAATGAGCAGTTACTGCTAACATGTTTGGGGTTTCATTTTGGGGTGATAAAAATATTCTAAAACTAATTGTGGTGCTGGTTGCGCAACTCAATGAATATACTAAAATCCATGGAATTTTGCATTTTAAATGGGTGAATTGTATGGTATGTGAATAGTATCTTAATAAAAACAGAAGAGAAAAAAGCATGTTGGAAAATGTTTTAAAATGCCATACACAGAGGCAAAATCTTTGAAGAATTTAGTTACAACTTCAAGCAGGAGTTCGATAAAAAAACCACACACACTTTTCTTAGAGAGCGACTATTATGTGGTTAGGGACTAGAAAAAAAGCATTTATTGTAAATGGACCAGATAAATAAAGCACTCTTATTAGCCAGCTCCCAGGATAGGGGAATAGCCTTGTTAAACAAACCCAGTCCCCATGCACAACCAACTTTTATTCTATTCCTTCCCTGTGTGTTTTGATAGCTGAAGTAATACACTGTTACAACAAGACTGAGACTGAAGATAGCCCAACATTTTGTGGATCAGAGCCTGAAATATATATCTGATTATGAATATTTTCAAGAGTTTGGAAATTCCTATTATTCCAATACATTGTTCAGGTTCTTCACCTCAGATAAAAGTAGTATTTACAATAAAAAGGCTTTTATTATGCTGACCTATTTTGTTTAATTAACCAGTGAGTAATCTCTTGTTCTATGGTATGTTGGTCAAAGTTCCAAGGCTGTTGTTCTCTGTAATTTTCTGCCCATACTCTGAAAGTTGGCAAAATAAATCTAGGAAAATTGTGTCATGATCAGGAGAACTCATTGGCCACTGGACAAAAAATTATTTTCAACTTTTCCTTTTTTCTCCTTAGCCATCAGTAAGTCATGTCCAGTCTTTCAAAATACCTCTTGTGCTTGTCCTTTCTTTTCTATTCTTTACTCATATCTAGGGATTTATGAACCCATAACCAGAATACTGCAGTAGCTGTCTAATTGGTTTCCATATTTCCATCTCTCTCTGACTCAAATACACATATAAAGGATTAAATATATTAAACTACAATATAAAGGATTTAATCTCTAAAAATAACATTTAATCAAGTAATGTCTATGATTAAAAACCTTGACTGGCTCCCCCGTTTACTGAGTCAAGTTCAAACACTATTAACCTGGCACTGAAGGCTTCCAAAATCTAGGTGCAAATTTTGTTTCCACATGTACCACCTACCACTTTCTTGAAAAAACTGGTTTCCTCTCCATCCCCTGAACTTCTGCTAATTCTTTTTGTACCTTTGCTTATGATGTTCCTCCTGCTTAAAATAGCCTCTCATTTTGAAAGCCTGTTCAAGGCTTACTTTTGTCCATGAAACCATCCCTGAACACTGCAATTCACAGTGACCTCTCATTCTGTGAATGTGCTGAGTTAAGGACAAAAAAAAGTTAAGGACGACCAAATGAATATTTGGCAATGCTCATATACAACTTATATTGTTAATTCTTGTATTATTTCCTTTTGTGTATATCTTGCCTCCTCAACTAGACGCAAGTTCCTTGAGGGCAGGGGCCAGTGGAACCTCAGTTCTTGAACTTAAATCATTCCAGGAGGCTGCCTGGGAAGCGGTGTGTTGAAAAAAATGAATCATTTTTTCCAATTAGAAAATATTCACAACACAATTTCCTGAGATGTCAACAAAGTGAAGTTTAGCGGTAAACTGACTTATACGCATACATTCTCTCCTTTGTTTGTTGCCTGAGAGATACGTGACTGATCATACAGGTATCAGCATGAAAGGGTTGTCGGGTTGAAAACTGAAGTTTTGTTCAACAACTGAGACATTGTTTCCTGTGAACAACTTGGTTGAGAACCGAAATTATTGAGATAGGAGATGTTCGAGAACTGAGGTTTGACTGTACTTTAAATAATTACCCACAGTGCATAACAGTGTGCTTGGTGATGTGACAGGAACTAATTATCGACAAGAGTGCTGGCTTTCCCAAGATGCCGCATTCTCACATGGCAGCACTCTAGTGACAGTTCCTTTCACATTCATGCCAAATATAATCACTTTAAAGTGTAAACTAACTCTACAGGTCACTCCAAGATATTAAGGAATTACAAACTGCCTCTGAAATTTCTGAATCCCTATTAAACTACCAAGTTAGTCTTCAATAATTAATTTCATGCCCCCCTGAAAGTTTAAAAATGGCATGTAAAGAAAAATGGCCAAGGGATTACTGGCTTCCAATCCATATGGCAGCGTAGGTAAATGTGGTACTCACATTCTCCCATAACCACATCAAAATTATAACTACGGAACTATGATTCAGAACTGCCTGAAACTGGTAGGTGGGGCAGAGATGAGGAATGGGCTAGTTCCATACCCACAGGCAGAAAAAAATCAGGAGGGATATCTCAGCTTCAGAGGTCACCCTTTAGGAACAAGGCGTCCCAGCCCCACACCAGGCCGCCCAGACCAGGATTCCAGTGCCAGGAAGAGAAGTCCCCATAACTTATGGCTGTTAAAACCAGTGGGGATCATGGCTAAATGAGACAGAAGCTGTGGGAGTTCCAGGTGTTCCTCTTAAAAGGCGGTATGCACAGACTTACTCAGGCTCACTCCTTCTGGGTTCCAGCACTGGGGAAGCAGCTCAAAGGCACCAGAGACATACAGGGAGGAACTGAATTCTCTGGCATCAGGGCAAGATCTGGGGGGGGGGGGCAGCTTTCTCCCATAGAGAAGTGAGGGCAGAGGCCATTGTTCCTTTTCTGAGCCAGCAGGCGAGCATCATATCTGAGTCTCCATCAACTTGGCTATCATTGTTTGCCCCACCCTGATGATTCCCTGAGACCCTGCCTCACCCAACTTGCAGGCCCACCCAAGCTATTCCCAGTGGCTTTTCCAAATGAATGGCCTGTCTTGGCTCATGCTTCAGACTTTCTTCAAATTTCTCAAACAAACAACATCTGGCCTTGGCGTGGCCCATACCTCTTGCTAAATGGCTCCAGGCCCGGCACTAGGGACTGTCGGCCTTGGTTTTCAGCTTAATCTCACTGGGGCACCTCCAAACCCAGCACAAGCAGACATGTATAGATCATTTTGTAGCTCATACTTGATGGCCCAGGGAAGAACACAGGTGGCAGCTGACCTTGCCTTGCAACTCTGGGGAGGCCCCAGGGCCAGCATACTCCAGTGAACAGCTTCAGATCATGTTGAAGCACCACCCAACAACTCAAGGAGCAGACTAAGCCCTGCTCCTTGGGGTGGGCCCCTGCATAGCTTTTCCTCCATGGTGGTTGAAGTCAGTCCTTACAGCCAGTCTGATTGACCTGGGGGTAAATCCATCCCATTAATGTGCCAATAGTAATCAAGGATCAACTATAACAGGAGGGTATACACAGCCCACAAGATGAGTGTACCTGGAGTGCCCAGCTCAGGGGAATGGAACCTGTGCCACTGGACCCATAGGACACCTACTTCATAAGGCCACTCTACCAAGCTTAGGAGATGCAGCAGCTCTACCTAATACACAGAAACAAACAGAGAAGCAGCCAAAATGTGGAGAGAAAAAATGTGTCCCAAATGAAAGAACAAAACTCCAGAAAAATAGCTAAACAAAATACAGACAATCTACCAGATGCATAGTTCTAAACATTGGTTATGCCCTGCTTGGCTTGGTCAGTTGGAGTGTCGTCCCATGTACCAAAAGGTTGCAGGTTCAATTCCAGGGGAGAGCATATACCTAGGTTGTGGGTTCAATCCCCAGTTGGGGCACATACGGGAGGCAACCAATTGATGTTTCTTTCTCTCTCTCTCCCCCTTCCTCTCTCTCTAAAAATCAATAAAAATATAACCTCAGGTAAGGATTAAAAAAAAAATCACTGTTCATAAGGATGTTCAATGAATTTAGGGGAAGAGTAGATGAACTTAGTGAGAATGTCAACAAAAAGATAAGAAACATAAAACAGAACTAGAAAACATAGAAAGGAACCAGTTAGAAATGAAGAATACATTAACTGAAATGAAGAATACATTATAGGGAACCAATAGTAAAATAGATGAACCAGAGGATCAATCAGAGATTTGCAAGAAAGCAGAAAACACCTAATGAGAACAGCAAAAAGAAAAAAAATCCCCCCAAATGAGAATAGTATAAGGAGCCTCTGGGACAACTTCAAGCATACTAACATTTGCATCATGGTGATGCCAGAAGAATTAAAAACCCTATGTAAAAAAATGATGGAAGAAAAAAAAAAATGATGGGCCCTGACTGGTGTCACTCAGTGGTTACAGTGTCAGCCCATGAACTGGAGGGTTGAGGATTCGATTCCCGGTTTAGGGCATGTACCTGGGTTGCAGGTTCAATTCCTGGCTGACCCCGGTCGGGGTGTGTACAGGAGGCAACCAGTCGATGTGTCTCTCTCACACTGATGTTTGTTTCTCTTTCTCCCCCCTCCCTCCCACTCTCTCTTAAAAAAAAAAAAAAAATCAATGGGAAAAAATAATGATGGAAAACTTTCCTAACCTGGTGAAGGAAATAGACATATAAGTCCAGAAAGTACGTCCCAAGCAAGATGAACCCAAAGAAGCCCATACTAAGACACATGATAATTAAAATGCAAAAGGTTAAAGACAAAGAGAGAATCTTAAAAGCAGCAAGAGAAAAGCAGTTACTTACTTACAAGGAAGCTCTGATAAGACTGTCAGCTGATTTCTTAACAGAAACTTTGCAGACCAGAAGGAACTGGCTCAAAATATACGACCTACAACCAAGATTACTCAAGCTATCATTTAGAACTGAAGGACAGATAAAGAGCTTCCCAGACAAGGAAAAGCTAATGGAGTTCATCACCACTAAACCAGTATTACATGAAATGTTAAAGGGTCTTCTTTAAAAAGAAGAAGAAAAAAGATAAAAATGTGAATAATAAAATGGCAATAAATACGTATCTATCAACAATTGGATCTAAAAAGCAAAATAAACAAGTGGAACAGAAACAGACTCATAGATACAGAGAACATTCTGATGGCTGCCAGATGGGAGAGGGGGTGAGGGGATGAGTGAAAAAGGTGAGGAGAGTAAGAAGTACAAATTGGTAGTTACAGAATAGTCATGGGGATGTAAAGTACAGCATAGGGAATATAGTAGATAATATTCTAATAACTATGTATAGTGTGTCAGATGGGTACGAGATTTATTGAGATGATCATTTTGTAAGTTATATAATGTCTAATCACTGGGATGTATACCTGAAACTAGCAGAATATTGTATGTCAACTGTAATTGAAAATAAAAAAATATAAAGAAAAATGACCAAGTCAGATGCATAATCTCAAAGATTTACTTGATCACAAAGTATTTAAAAAGCCAAGGTTCCATACAATCCATTTATACTTCAGTGTCTGTTTTTCTGTTGTTTGCAAAATAGGCTAACCTACATAAGAAAAATAAGTCTAAAACTTAAAATTTACATGAAAAGCAGCCAAAATTATATGGATAATTCAAGCTAAAAAAGTTCTTCACATCTTGGTTTCTCCTGAATTATTTAGGTAGTCTGAGATTTCTTCATTGTTAGAAATGTAATTCCTAGCTTGCAGTTGCTAAGTCTGCGGTGGTTATGTATACTGACCCAAGAAATGCTACAACCATTAAGTTCTAGCAAAATGCTTCTTAACCTTGTAAACTGAAGAAAATAATCATTACAAATCCCTACCTCAGACTCTGCTTCCCAACTTTGAAGTTGCATAGCATGTACTGACTGCAAATTCTCAGAAATGTTTTTTTAGCTAATGGATAGCCTCAGATGATAAAGTTCTGGCAACAGATGCCGCTTGCTAGGGAATCCCATGCCACATGTGAATCCCTCATCTTGTGTGTTGGAGGAGACCAATTTGATTACCTGGCATCATCAGATCAAAAGGAACAGACTGAAGGAACAGTGATCTTGGTATTTCTATGTATGTGCTTTCTTTGTGAAATTTTCCTTTTTAAATAATGCTTTTGTTTCTTTTAGCCCAGCCTTGACTACCAGTAGGCAAGACTCTAAATTATCTCCCCAATCTGAAATATCCATGTTTTATGGAAATTTGACCATTTTTTCTCTAAGGATTAGTATAATGAATTGAGTGTGCTGTCAAAAAAAAAAAAAAAAATGCTAAGTTCAAAGTATTATTTCCTTCACTTCTAATTACAAATAAGTTTTACCTTTTATTGTGTTCCGTTATACAATTTTACATAGTACCATTATTATTTTAAGCAATAATTAAGCAATTTGAATTTATGTTTTTGAGTTCTATTTCTCAGTATATAGATTTACCTAAAAAAGTATAAACCAAGCACAGGGGTGCAATTTTTCAGGCACTTCCACGTTGCTTAAATATTTACAAATATGTAAGCACCCTGTTTGAAAGCATGAACATTTTGGTGTCAGAAGGAAACACTCCATGTACATCAAATCTTTCAATTTTAACATTTGCACAGCTCCAAATATTCCTGAGAAAGGTCAGTCTCGATCTTGTGTTACATCTGTGGGTCCTCATATTTCAGCAGCATATCTCGGGGAACCATAACCTCTGTCACTCGATGTACCACTAATTGCACAAAATACATGTAACGTGTTGTTCATCCAGGGAGAATGCATCGTGTCTTCTTGTAATATCTAAAACAAAGGAAATCTGCATGTTTATCAGGAAGCAAAATAGCCACTGCCCAAAAGTATGTGTTTCTGAAATTACAGGCATATTTCAATTTATCAGTGACACTTAGCTATTTAAAATGACATCAAGCAAAAAGAGCAAAAAAATAACATTACCGACTTAAGTCTTCAAAGCTGTATTACAAAGGCAGCGTAGCAAAAAAGCAGAAAAGATCTGGTTACTCATTAAGAAAAACACAAGATTGTATAATGCAAAATTCAGTAAGAAGTGAGAGGTAATGTAATCTTTAAAGTGTTTTTTAATACACGATCATAACAAGAGCTCTAAACAGTGGGCTCTTCGATATGAGTTTACGGACCATCTTCTAGCATAGTAGGTCTCAGGATCACCTGTGGGGCTTTTCAAACATGCAGATACCCATGCACCTTCCCTGGAGACTTGGAAAATAATATTAAATGATGAGAAAAAGTCATAAGTGCTTATTTCTAAACATGCTCTGTAATTATATAAGCTAATTGATAGATTTTTATGAATGTGAACTTCATAAAAATATTCTTATATCCCATAAATATATAAACATATATACCCATATTAGTATACATACTTTTAAATTATCTACTTTGTGTGATCAAAAGCAACAGAGATCTTATGTTTAGATTAGGTGAAAGAAAAGAATAGCATACACATAACATCCAATCTCTTCACCATACCATCCCAACTTAGGTTTCAAGTTTTCAGTACTTGGTTCTCTCAAGTTAGCTCTGAAACTTGAGTATTAAACCTGCAAATTGGTCTATGGTGGCAGTAATGCATCATATCCCTTACGTTGCTACAAATCATGTCTTATATAAAGTCCCTAATAGAAACAACTCCTCTTTATAACAATCACCACTCATGACATGAACCTGAAAGCATATAGATGTTTAAGAGATGACTAGTTGATTACCTACACCTTTCAGATGTGACTGCTGTAAAGGGCAACTCATTGTAAAGAAAATAAAACATACCAAACAGACACTACAATGGCCACCACAAACTCTATCTGATTAAGAAGTCTGTAATTAATAGGTTTAAGACAATATAAGTCCCTTTTTAAAAGTCAACAGCTTGAAGAAATTTTTAAAAGGACTGTATATTTTAGTACTGTAACACATTATATTGAAAAGAAATAGCCAAGCCATATCTTTTTGTTAAATAATCACTTATGGGGCTCAACAGAATAACTCATATTTCAGTACATGTTAACAGTTTATTTTATTCTGTATTATATTTTCCTTTGGGAAATAATGTTTCAACATATGTGACCAAAAAGGGGCTTTCTTTTATATGAGAGTCTAATAGAAAATATTGATTTACAAAAATTGACTATAAAGTCAACATTTGCCTCAAGTAAGGCACATCTGAATATGATATATTAGGACAAGAGAGCTTGCATAAATATAAACCAACAGAAACTAAGATTTTCCTTGGTTAGCTAGCAATATATAATCTCAAGTGTCTAAAATACTGGTCTCTACAACTAAATAAAATAGTCATGATTTATGGGAATTAAATGAGACAGGTGGGAAATACGAGAGCAGATTTGTAAAATCTACGGTTCATGGGGGAAAACTATAAAATGATTGCTCTAAATATCTTGATCACAGTAATAGCAGTAATCTGAATAATTTGTTTTCAATTTGAATATCTTAAGAGTTCATGCAGTTAGGTCATGCAGCTGCATGCAAATTAAACAATTTCAATATAGTAGACATTGGCTTAAAATGACATGTGTAATTATTTTATATCTTTTGTGAAGGAGGAGCTTTTGCTGTGTGTTTTTTTTCCTATGGATTATGAAGAACAGAAACTGATAAACTGGACAGTTTCTAGGAATAAATCATGTCACCTATTTGATAAAAGTACACCTCAGAAAAGTGATGGTAAAGAAAGGTATACTCCCACTGTATTTATGGGCTGAGTTTGAGATAGAAACAATAAAGAAAGTGAAATGGTTCCCCATCTTCCTAGGAGACAAAAAAGGGCCTCTGAAAACTGAGCAGCAAAGGGATGCTTAGAACAGTATGCAATCATTCCTAAGGGGGCTAATAGAAGTAAAGATAGAAAAAGAAGAAAAAGAACACTGATTCCAGACTCCTCAAGCCAACAAGATTTTCAGCCACAGAGAAGGGCAAGGAGGAGACTGGGACAACCAACTGGTCATCGAACAGATGGGATAATGAAAGTGTGGCTGACTGGATTCTCTATACTGAGCAGATGTTGGAAAGTTAGACTCCTGGTTGCTCAATGCAGCCTTGGACTAACAGTAACTAAAATCCCCATAGCTCTTTCTTAGAAAAAGCAGACAAAATAAATTCAGAGAAGTAGAACTTGATTTAAAGCCAACTAGTTGTTTTCCTAGAAAAATTCTTCCCTTCTCTTCTCCATCATCACACTGAAATCCTTTGGATGCTAACCACTGTCAGCTTGTTTGTAAGTACAACTTTTCTGTGGCAGTCTCATGAGGGTAAGTGCCTTCAAGTAATCACTGAAATACAGGCAGTGGGACAGATGATGGTCTCCTTTCTGGAACCATCTTTAAGAATGTGTTTTCTAAAGGGTTGTAGTTATCTTGTTTCTTTTGAGTCTTAATTTCTTAAAAATTGAGAGTTTGAAGTGTTTCTAAAGCAAATATTTATCTTAGTGGGTGTTTTCCTGAGTAAGGAAATGAAGGAGACTTTATAAGCTTAATAGGCTAAGCCAATGAGGGACTAGGCCGTCATTCTGAGACTTTTACACGCGTGTTTAAGATGTTAAAATACTTAAGACAGTCCATGTATAGGGTGGTTGTAAATACAAATTTCAGGACCCCAATATAGCAGTGAAGTTTCCCCAGGATAATCCAGGAGTACACCAGTTTTAAGGTACGTAGCTATATAAAAGTCCTAACTACCTAATAATGGCATAATTTGGCTCTACGTGATAAAGGGTCTTTGTTTCTGTATTTTACAGGTTGGGTTTTACTAAGTTAAATTGTCATTTTCACTCAGTCATAGATTAAAATGCTAAGAACTTTTATGAAAATAGTGAGTTTCACAGGCTGTATGAGTATTAAGAAAATTTCTAAATTTTGGAAATCACTCAGTATCTTACCTAAAGGACAGTATCTAGTTTCTTACAGCCACAGTAGGGATATTCATTTAGGGATTTGGCTATTGAGCCAATCATTAACTTCTTTAGGAACCTTCTTGAGAGACTCTTATCCATGTGCACAGTAGATCAATTCAGACTTGATCAGCTAGTCACTTTTAATGGCATTGTGGCACAAAGAACAATATGGTTTATATCTGATAATTGCTTTATCAATTGCCTTGAATAATTGCTTCAAGTTTGGTTAGCATTATGTCATTTAAATGATTAATGATAATATGAGCAAATTTTAAAATACAGACTGAATAATTTCAAGCTAATACACTTTGAATAGATTTTGTTAAGTAATAGTTTAAGGACCCAAGATCATGTTTTCATGTTCAACCACCCTAATACTTGCCTGCTCATGGATAATGTCAGACAATTCTTTCACCATTTCTCTGAAATTTGACTTTAGCCCTTCATGGTACTCAATCTGATCCTCTTTAATTAGCCGCTCATTTAGTTCAAGTGCGATGCTGCATGCTTGTATGAATTTCCTGTGGATGAAGATCAAAGATGAAGGTTTTGTTATTTACTCCCAGAAAGTCTCGCTGACAATCATTCTGATATTAACTTTAACCATGGCTTGCTTGCCTAGAAGGAAAATAAGAATACTGTATTTTTCCCCTGTGCCTTTGCTAATACCACGTCATATCTGAACTAACCTTTCCTTTGTTTTCTGTCTTTTCTCTCCAGTTTCTTACGTCCTTTAAAACTTGGTTCAAAATGTACAGGACGCCTACTTCCTCAGTCATTTACTTGTCATTATATTAGCTAAATTTGTGCTAACATTAATTTGTATCTTTATATGAGTCATTCATTAAAAAATAATTTATTTGGGACTATGTACCCAGTACAGTTCTGGGTGCCGTAGGGATGAAGCATCTGCCCTGGGCTCGTAAGAGTGGGCAGAGTGGATGACATCATAAAAGGATTTTTCCATTATTTTGTGTGTTTATGTTTAATATCCATAATTAGAGTGTAGGTCTTAGGAGACAAAGTACCTCACTGCCCATTTGTTTTGTATCCCCATCATAGCAACTAGTAGAATCTTTTTGTACATTCCAGGCACTAATAAATATTGGTGAATGAATGACTACTGGTTACTCTGCAACCTGGAACACCTAGCTGATAACACATAGACAGGAAAAGTAAATGAAATAAGTTGGGAGCAAATGAATGGGTAACTTACCATCTTTCTGTTTAGTCTATTTATTCAACTGTCTCTCTTATTCTGAATGTAAACTCTTCTCATATATTACATAGATTCAGACATCCCTTAGCTTACAGGAATGCTCACTGAAGACAAGCTTATATTAAATGCCCTAGACTGGCAGAATACAAGTAGAACTAAGGACACAGGACAGGAGGCAAGCCTCTTCAACCTTTCATTCCCATCCTAAATGGTCAGAAATGCTGTGGCATGAGGTCAGTGGGGCAAAGGAGGAAACTGCATAATGAATTTAGGCTTGTGTTTGTGTCACAACATCCAAAGCAATAATAAGTTGGTATAGTTAATCTCTTGTGTCACTAGAACACTGTTAATGTCCTGCAGCAAGAAAGAGATCCCAAATTTACTCACTAAATTACCATTAGGAGGTCACTTAAAATACTGTAAAGAGAATAGAGAGTGCCCTTTTTTGGATGGATATTATTTGGTGAATATTTTGGTTTAAGAAAAAATGGAGTAAAGACTAGAGGTCTGATCTGAAAACTACAAAGCACTTACCTAAACATGTCTTTCAACTCATTGACTTTCTTAGGTGGATACTTGCTAGCTTGGCTATCATTTAAGAAAGCCCTTGCATATGCTAAAGGACCAGCATTTACCTAAATTACAGAAGGAGAAATATGAGAGTTGTCAGAATGTAATCAAAAAGTAATTTTTGCATTTCTCTTTTTTAAAAAAAACCCAAATACATTAAAAATCTGCACCTGAGAAACATATTTACTATTATTACTATAAGGTTATTTGAAAAATGATTAACTAAAGCAAATAATCTGCAAAGATGATATTCTAATAAATTAGGTAATGATTTCTGATATGTAAATACAGAGTTTGGCTATATTCAGAGGGATTTATGTTCAAGTCCTCTGACACAACACAAAATTTATTTATTGAAATTGAACACAGTATCTGTACTGAGTTAATAAAAAAGGCACAGGTATTTGCACTCAATAAGACTATAACACACAATTGTAATTAATGCTTCCTCTGTGCCCTTGGGAAAGCAAGAGGAACATCAAGAAACACTTAATACATGTTTAGCAACCAACATACCTGCACTGAAACACAGCCCTGCAATTTAAGTTGGAGCTGAATCATGTCCACATCAGCAGAAGAGCAAAGTTTTTGCAGCTCTGCAGTTTTATCTTTTATCTCATCAGTAGCAACATCAATTGGCTTTAAGTTAATCTGCTGCTCATAGTTTATAGGGATCCTCTTCTTCACATATGGAAACGAGTTTGAAGCTATTGAAATGTTAAGATTGATTTACTATCTTAAAAAGTCGTTTACTCGAACAGCCAAATTATTTTTAAAAATCCACTGTGCTTAATTTCCCCCATGCCTTCTCTAGACAATAGCTTAGGGTACCACATAGTACCTTATTACTTCAGGATTGAGAGAAAGAAATTCTCTTTATGAGACACCTCAGAGCAATCACGATTTACATATAGAATAACCATGGTTTTATCACATGCCCATGTTTGTGCAAGCCAGTGGCTGAACAGCAGAACAATGAATGATTAAAATTTCAGTTACATTTCCTGGCTGGCCAGCTGCTACTTGTGTTTCTTACAAAGGATCAAGTCAGACAAGTTATATGCAAAGTCCTACTTACTGGTCAGGATTGTACGGCGTTTGCACTGTTCTTCTATGCAGCCTTGCTTTTTACCAGATAATGTATAAGGAGCCTCAAAAACAAATTTGTTGATATTATGGTTTCTTTCAAACTCAGTCTTTCTTTCTGTAAGTTCTTTGTCATCAAAGTAGGGCTTCACATAAGTGACTTGGATATGAGCATATTTTGGATCAAGCTCTTTGGCATTTACCTATAAATAAGAAAGTTTTGCTTTTTATTCAATAAAAGGGAAAAGGGGGTACAGGTAAGCTACTAACTCTTTTGAGATCAACTGAGGAACACTGCCACTATGGCTGTGTTCCCAAGTTGAACAGACACCTGGAGGAGGTCTTTGTTCTTTTATTAGGGATCATTTCTTTCTGATTATAAAGAAGTTACAGAAACCTATTTGGAGATTACAGAAATGTAGGAAGAATATTAAAAACTATAACCCTGCCCCTCAGTAGTGACCGTTATTCCCATTTTCATATATTTCCTTCCAATCTTTCTTCTATGCACATATATTTACAAAACTGAGATCACTGCTTTATAATCTGAATCCTTAAAAACATATTAAAATGGTCAACTGTATATTTGAATTCCACCTAAATATTTATTAGAGGGAGGACTCTGAGAAGATGAGAGAGCACCAGAAATCTACCTTCCTACCTAGACAACAGTTACATCAGACAGACTTGGCCAGTGTAACTATTTTCGAACTCTAGAGTCTATTGAAGGCTTGCAACTTCTGGGGAAGACTTGAACAGAAAACTGCAGTTGATTTTGATCCGTTTCAGCTCTTGGCAGCTACTCATACCTCACACCTCAGCCCCATGTCAGGCAGCACCTGTGCACATGTTCCTGGAAGAGCATTATTCACAACAGCAAAAACATGAAAGCAACCCAAATGCCCACTGACAGATGGATAAGCAAAATGTGGTATATACACACAATGGAATATTATTCAGCCTTCAAAAGGAAGAATAGTCCACGTTATGCTACAACATAAACGAACCTGAAGATATGCTAAGTGAAATAAGCCAGCCACAAAAAGACAATTCCACTAAGATGAGGTATTCAGAAAAGTCAAAATCAGAGAGACAGAAAGTAGAATGGTAGTTGCCAGGGGCTGAGGGCAGAGGTGGAATGAATTATTGTTCAATGGGTAGAAAGCTTCAATTATACAAGATAAAGAGCTCTGAAGATGGACAGTGGTAATGGCTGCACAATAATGTGAACAAAGTCAGTATCGTTGAACTGTATACCTAAGATGGTTAACGTACACTTTGGTATGTGCATTTTACCACCATAAAAACATGTAGTTGTATATTGTTGTCATCAACATGACTTTTAATGACTGTATGGATAAACATGACTTATCGGACCAGTCCCTCATTAATAGATTCGGGTTGTTTTCCAACTTTTTGCTATTGCAAATAATGATGCGATGAACATCTCTGCATTTAAAACTGTGCAATTTCCCCTCCTGACTTATTCCTTAGGATAAATTCTCAGAGAAGTTGCTTAGTTAAAAGATTTACATGTTCTTATGGATTTTGATATATATTACCAAGTACCCTACAGAAAACCTTATCAATTTGTACATTCACAGCAGTGTTTGACATTGTAAGAATGGGTACTCTTGACCGTATTAATCCTATCTTATGGAGTAAGGGGTCCTCAGGAAAGCACACTGGTTCTGTTCTAGAGACATAAAATTTTAGTGTTTTGGACCATTTTGTAAAAAGCCTGAATTCCATGTTAAGAAGCTATGATGCTGGAGGCAAATCCCAGAACTGTCCCTTTTGGAGTTTCAATCTATAGGTTCTAACAACCCTCTCCTCCAGCAGTCTTTCCATGAACTCCAGATGATGCCTAGGATGCTCTTTCAGTGTTTAAGCCAACTAACACTGACTTGTACTTTATCAATATCCTTGCATTTTATGATAGTCAGGCCTTTTTGTGTTTTGTAAGAAACAAAATATCAAACAACAGAGACCTTCTAAGAAATAGTCCCTGTATCCCCTTTTTTCCTCCACATATATAGGACGGACAGGGGATAGAAAGTTTTTTACCATCTTTTAACTTCTCCCAATCCATTCTACTTGTTCTTATATAAAAACCTAAAAGTCTATCTCCAGAAACCTTAACCTTCTTTTCCCTCCCATTAAAAAGCTAGATCTCTCCAGAGAGCTCTTAGGAGATAGTTCATGTAATTATCTGGCTAAGACAAAACATAGAAGGCAAATAAAAAAGGTTAAGCCTGATTTTAACTTTATAAAAGTGAATTACATATGTAGTAAATCATTCTAATAGTACACAAGGGTATATATGAAAAGTAAAAATTTCTTTCCATGTAAGACTCTAGTCCCTCTCCTCAGGGGTAACTATGGTTAACAATTTGATCTGTATCATTTCATAAATTTCCTAAGCCTAGCTTATACGAGTGTATGTGAATAAGCTTTTACACAAATGTGATCATATTATCCATACAGTCCTGCACCTCATCTTTTCCCCACTAAATAACATTTTGGTAGATTTCTAAGTGTTGATGTGAAACTCTTTTTTTTAAAATATATTTTTATTGATTTCAGAGAGAGGAAGGGAGAGGGAGAGAGAGAGAAACATCAATGATGAGAGAGTCATTGATTGAGCCCGCAACCCGGGCATGTGCCCTGACCGGGAATTGAACCCCGATCGCCTGGACCCTAGGTCGATGCTCAGCTGCTGAGCCACGCCCGAACGGGCGATGTGAAACTCTTAACACCTAGGTTACTGTATCAATTCTGTGGGTAATACCACCATTTCTTTAGCCATATGGACATGTAGACTGCTTGCAGGTTTCTGCTATATAAACTCTGCAGCAATAAACACCTTTAAACATACTTTTTTATGTGTGTACATCTACAAGATAAAATCTTAAACGTGAAACTGTTGGGTCCAAGGACACCCACAGTTTAAAATACTGGAATATGTTACCAAACTGCTCTTTACATTGTCTGTGCTCTTAAAGCAGATTTTGTTTTTGGCAAGGTAAAAGAGTGTTTTTAATTTTTACTGTCACACATTAAGAAAGAAATAAGGATGTTAAAAGTAGCAACTGCTTATTATATCTGTTGCCTGTGAAGAATGACTACAATATTGTGCATACACATAATGTTATGAGTCCAAGCACCTGATGGTGGTCTGTCACTAGCACACGGTGGCCAGGTTTTCAGAGGCAGAATAAAACAGAAAACTGTATGTTGTTCAGCAAGCCTGGCTTTCTATTAATTTCCCATTTATAGTATTAGTAGTGTGGCAGCAAGCCTAAGACTATCTGGCTTCAGACAAGGAGATACAGTCTTCTGTTGTCTTAATCCAATAAAATACAAAATAGTCAAAACTGATAAGGAAAGAAGCAGGGAGGTTTTGCCAAATATTAATGAATTTTGATGTACCAGTAAATCTATTTTTATATGTCTAAGGTTCAAGGTAAAACCATCTCCAAGAGATGTAGGTAAGTATACAAAGTGAAGAGATCATTTTCATGGTAGACAGTGAAGTCTCCACCACTGCCATAGGCTTTTGCACTTTGGCAATGCTGCCAACTACCTGTTAAGCGCTTTGCAAAGCACCAGGCCCATCAGAGTTACTCAGTAAATACTGCTGTGGCCTCCAGATCCTAACTGTATAAGTCCTTTCTACCTTAAAAATCAGCTCTCATCCTGATCATTCCCAAGGTGACTAAGGATGGTCAGGCATTTGTGCTGTGCTTTCCTGAAATTCCATCTATAGGGATCTATGCATTTCCCAGGAAAGGGCCTCTCTCTTTTTTTCAATCCTCACCCAAGGATATTTTTTCCATTGCTTTTCAGAGAGAGTGGAAGGGAGGGAGAGAGAGAGAGAGAAAGATCAATATAAGAGTAACACCTTGATTGGCTGATTCCCGCACGTACCCCGACCGGGCCCGGGGATCGAGCCTGCAACCGAGGTACGTGCCCTTGACCGGAACCCAACTGGGACCCTTCAGTGTGCAGGTCAACGCTCTAAGCACTGAGACAAACTAGCTAGGGTGAAAAGGCTTCTCTTGATAGAACCTTTCTCATCCTGCCTTGGCAGGACCTGGTGGGATGGATAAGCTTTAGAACAAGACCAAAGGTATCTCTCCTAAGCCCACTTCACTGCAAATATAACTACTGAACTAGGGATATCTTAGAATAAAATGTGTGCCCCAAGATGATTTTTTAAATATATATTTTTATTGATTTCAGAAAGAGGAAGGAAGTGGGATATATAGAAACATCAATGATGAGAGTCACTGATCAGCTGCCTCCTGCACGCCCCCGACTGGGGATCGAGCCTGCAACCCGGGCATGTGCCCTGACCCAAGATGATTTTAATCATAAAGTATGACATTGAGAATCATGATGAGCAACAGCAATGAAAATAATAACTAACCTTTATTAAGTCTGCTGGCTTCTATTATTATTAATGAATGTTTTTTATGTACCAGGAACTCTATAATCACTTTCCATATATAAACTCATTTAATCCATATAACAACTCCACCAGGAAGGCATTATTATTATTATTATGTTAATCCTCACCAGAGGACATGCTTTTTATTGATTTTAGAGAGAGAGAAAGAGAGAGAAAGAAACATTAAAGTGGGAGAGAAACATCGATCGACTGCCTCCTGTATGCACCCCGACTGGGAATTGAACCTGTGACCTTTCAGTGTATGGGATGACACTCCAACCAACTGAGCCATACCAGCCAGGGTGAAGGCATTATTATTATTTCCATTTTACTAATGAGAAAAACAAGGCGCAGAGAGGTTAAGTAACCTCCCCATGGTCACACAGCTAGAAAATGACAGAGAATGGAGATTTGAATCCCACTCTCTCTGACTCCAAAGCCCCCGTCCTTTCTTTCACTATCTGGAAAGGCTCTATTTCCATGATTCTCCTCCACCAGCTAATGAGGAAAAGTCAGGAGCAATAAACCATGCTTGGAACTAACAATTAATGATCTCACTATGCAGGGTAGAGTTACCTTGTCTGAATCCTGAATTATTTTCACATTCTCTGTACCAAATTTTTCACCATAAAGTTTAACGAGTCTCAGGGAAATCTCCGAGAGGCCAGTGAGCTTTGGCTCTTTGTAGATGTACTCCTTTCCATCCTCTTCTTCAAAAAAGGACTATTGTAAAATTAAACATACAATAATTTATAAATGGAATGAGCAAATAGCATTGAAAGAAAATCTACTAAATACCTAGCAATAATGCATTTGAAATACATTTTAAATAATAGTAATGCACTAAAAGCCACATCCATATATTCCCCCTCTTAACTTCAGATAAGTGAGAATTTTCAAATTCACAGTCATATGAACATCTAATTGGCCTGAAGATTTCCACACTAGATTTTTCTTGTTCCCAGTATACTTACCTGTTTTTTATTTGAAAGCTTGTGCTACTAGATATTAAATATATACTTTTAGAAGCTTAACAGAAAATGAAAGTAAGGGGAAAATTCAAATGCTCTATGTTGTACTCTGACCTAATGGATTTAGATATGAGAGCCAAAGTGAACTTTACACTTACATAAGAGGCTTCCTGCTACTGTGATAGGCACTCTATCTGGACAGAATTCCAGATCCAGTAACTGCTGCTACAATTATCTAATCATTCAAAGGTGAACATTTAAAAAGAAAATAAACTTTATGAACTAAAGTATACTTACTTGCCCATAAAAGGCAACTCTGAAGAAAGTGCCTAAAAGTCTTTTTTTGGTGTGCATAACCTCCAGAATTTTTGTGTAAGCTCCATGAAGAGTTCTATAAACTTGAGTAAGTTTCTGAAAAATGAGAATATACAAATCAGCTTTGTCTGTTGGTTAATTACTAAATGTCTTTAAGGTAAATAAATGCCCTGGGGGGAAAAACAACAGTATTTTCTTTTTTAAATGGTTTGAAAACCCTCTCTCCTATTGTCACAATTATACAAAATTCTTAAACAACTTTAGCTCTAAGGGTAGAGCTAAAAAGAGTCAAACAACACTGTATTTTTAAGTAACATGCTTTATTTCCTTAATATCTCAATGGTAACATGCACTTTAAAAATACTATATTATTATTGACTACTATTTTCGGTACGTCTGAATTATTTAAACTGAAAGAGAAGCAAAATGCTTTGCTTGAACCTTTAGGTGGAGAGATAGAATAAACAATTTATGCAAAAACTTTTGGAGATAAAATGAAAGGCAGATACAAAAATAAGTAATACTGAGCCTCAGTGAGGGCTGCTTTTATACAAGTTCACAGACGTTTTCAAAGAATGTATTCTGCACACCCAGAAAAGGAGAGCACATTGTGCAAAGAATATTATCAAGAATGTGAAATGACAACCTATAGAATTGGGGAAAATATTTGCAGATTACAGATCTGATAAAGGTTTTGTATACAGAGAATACTGAGAACTCTCACAATTCAACAAAAAAGACAACTCGATTTTAAAATGGGCAAATCAAATAGGTACATGAAAAGATGCTCAATATCACTAATCAGGAAAATGCAAATCAAAACCATACTGAGATACCACCTTTTAGAATGGCTATTATCAAAAAGGCAAGAAATAGGTGTTGGTGAGGATTTGGACTCTTCATGCATTGTTAGTGAGAATATAAATTGGTGCAGTTACTATGTAAAACAATATGGAGGTTCCTCAAAAAATTAAAAGTAGAATTACTAACTGGTAGAGCAATTCCATTTCTGGGTATTTATCTGAAGAATATGAAAAGAAATACACACCTCCATGTTCAATGTAGCATTATTTATAACAGCTAAGACATGAAAACAATTTAAATGTCCATTAATGAACAGATAAAGAAGATGTGGTGTGTGTGTGTACCCACAATGGAAAATTATTCAGCTATAAAAAAAGAATGAAATCTTGCCATTTGTAACAACAGGGATGGGCCTTGAGGGCATTATGCTAAGTGAAATAAGTCAGACAAAGAAAGAGAAATACTGTATGATCTCAACGTATATGTGAAATCTAAAAAACAAAAAAACTGAGCTCAGGGACGTAGAAAAGAGATTGGTGGTTGCCTGAGGCAGTGAGTGGGTAGGGGCAAAATGGGTGAAGGGGGTCAAAAGAGACACATTTATAGTTATAACATTAGTAAGTCACAGAGATGTAATGTACAGCATGTTGACTACAGTTAATAATACTGTATTGCATATTTGAAAGAAGCTATGAGAGTGGATCTTGAAAGTTCTCATCACAAGAAAAAAAACTATGTAACTGTATATGGTGATGGATATTAACTGGACATATTGTGATCATTTTTCAATACAAATATCGAATCATTATGTTGTACCCCTGAAACTGAAACTGATATAATGTTATGTCAATTATACCTCAATAAATTAAAAATTATATATAAAAGAAAAAATATGGGCAAAGGACTTGAATATACATTTCTCCAAAGAAGATATACAAATGGACAAGTAGTACACACAAAAATGTGCAAAATCATTGGCCACTAAGGAAATACAAATCAAAACCAAAATGTGATATCACTTCACATCCACTAGGATAGCTTTAATAAAAAACCAAAACAAGTGTTGGTCAGGATGTGACATGTGTACATTGCTGGTGGGAAGTAAAAGGGAAAGCAGTTTGGTGGTTACTAGAAAAGTTAAGCATAGAATTATATGGCCCAGATATTCCACTCTTAGATATATACCCAAGACAAATGAAAACATATGTCCATACAGAAATTTATACATGAACGCTTACAACATTACTATTCATAATAGCCAAAAGGTGGAAACAGCCCAAATGTCTGTCAGTAGATAAATGGATAAATAAATTGTGAAATATCATTCAGCCATAAAAAGAAATGAAGTTCTGATACATGCTACAAATATTATACTAAGTGAAGAAAGCCAGACACAAAAGGTTATATTTTGTATTAATCATTTTTTATGGCATATCCACAATAGGCATAAAGCAGATTAGTGGTTACCAGGGGATGGTGGACAATGGTTATTTCATGAGTATGGGGTGTTTTTCCAGGGTGATGAGAACATTTCGAAAAGAGAGAGAGGTGATGGGTTCCCAATATCATGAATGCACTAAATGCCACTGAACTATGCACTTTAAAATGGTTAATTGTATGTTATATGAACTTCACCTCAATAAAAAAGGAGAGCGCCTGGCTGGTGTGGCTCAGCGGCTGAGCGTTGACCTAGGATCCAGGAGATCGCGGGTCAATTCCCAGTCAGGGCACATGCCCGGGTTGTGGGCTCGGTCCCCAGTAGGGGGTGTGTAGGAGGCGGCTGATCAATGACTCTTTCATCATTGATGTTTCTATCTCTCCCTCTCTCTGAAATCAATGAAGATATATTTTTTAAACATTAAAATTAAAAAAAAGGAGAGTATGAAAGCAGAAGTTCTGTCTCTAAAATTCTTTCCATATTATTTCCTGCAGTTGAGTTCAATTTGAGGGAAATTTTCCTTACCTCTATGGCTACTATCTCCGACACTTCTCAGCCTATCCCATAAGGATACACTGAAAAATTACACATCAGCATCCTAAGAACAATGACTTCATCACATGCAGAGTGTTTGGGGATCTATACAGACCCTTACACCCCTACAAGGAAACAGTTGTTGTTCCCTATTAAAAAATATTATTTCCTTTAATGTATAGGGAACACCCATTTTCCTTTCTTAGCTTTTAGTTGACTAAGTAGCAAAGTGTTCCCTGGGTTTCTAATAGCTTGACCTTTAAACCCAAGAGCAAGAAAGTAGGTATTTTGAGTCTTTTCCCAGAGGTTCTTAAGATATAATGTTTTGATAGGAGGGGTAGTGCCAATTCTTGTCCCCTAGCCCATTCTTTGCCATCTATATGACTTAGAGTTATTTATTTAACTCTTGCTTATTAACATAACCACTTGAACTCCACTATGATTTCTCAGGCATGCCCCGTATACACCAAAAGTATGGCAAAGAGAGAAAGACTCAGGACCTGGGAAAAGAAAGTTTTATCAGAGCCAGTTTGGAGAGGAGATTAGAACACTGTGCAGATGATGATACTAAGTACCCGTGTTCTCACTCTTAGAAACATCTTCAACAAAAACAGACTGATATATATGTTATAATTACCTGCTTGCTATATTTAAGTATAAAACAGCTTTGCTTTTTTTTTCTTTTCTAAATGGACCCTTCCCAGCACAGCAGGAGTAGAAATTATGACATGAATTCAGAGATGCAAATATTTTTTAAAAAAATATCCTGTTTAGCGTTGGTGGCAACAGCTGTTCATTATACTACTATGCTTTATTAACTAACCTTTATCAACAGCCTTGTCTGGCAAATTAATCTGGAAAAACTCCTCATAATAGAACTATTACTAGTGTCTTATTACCTCCCAAATTGTCATCTGCCAGCACCACCTTTAGCCTCTGCCATGGAATTGCAAAGAATAGAATCAAGTCTATGCCTCTTCTGGGGCAACATGAAAATTCAGTAGCTTTTTAAAGTGAAGGTTTAGTGAAGTCATCATTGATTTTTTTTTTATGCCCTGAGAGAAGCAGGAAGATGGCTAGAGAAAACCACTGGTTTGAGAACCACTGGTATCATCTAAATTTATATTTTGGTTGCCTTAGCCTTCATTTCAATTGGAGCATTTATATAAATGTAAGGTAAGATTCTAAGGATTGAACATTTTTAAGGATTATAACTTTCCAACTGGACAAATGTGTCAAAGTGATACACTAAGTATTTATATTCTGTGATAAAATACAAATGTCATACTATAATTAACCTTCTGTTCTTCAGAGGTGACATAGTAGAGTGATAGTACCATAACTACATTACTATTTTTTCCAAGACCAAAATAAAATATTAAATCACAGATTTGGAAAAGGTTTACTATCCAGAAAATATAAAGACCTCTCACAATTCAACAAAAAATGGAGTAATGATGCAAATGTTTAAACTACTGACCTCAAACTCACGGCGTTTCTCATAAATTGGAATGATCAACTTGGAAATCTCAGAAATTATTTCATAACGTTCTGCTTTCCATAAGCCATCCACACACTGTTCTAGCAACTCCAGCAAAACCTCCTGCATTAAAACAAAAATGCAATCAGGTATTAACAATAGTTTTAGAGTTCTGGACAAATAAAATTTGAACCATTTCAAGTTAATAAAGGATAAATAGAATGTACTAACTTAAATGAAATGCACGGGATTATATTTCTGTAACTATAGTTTTGAAATCAAATAGCTGAAATATTTGAAATTGAAACCGTTCTTAAAAATATGAAATTGTTGACAACAGTAAACTACATTTATTTTGTTTATTCACATAATGAAAATATTGACTGTACTTACAAATGGTAACACATTGGGAAGGATTATCTTTTAAAGGGGGTAAGTTGTTCGTTCCAAACTGAGGATGTCTGAATCTCTAACAGGGCGAATTTCACCAAGCCTATAAATGTCCCTTATTTTTCCGTTACATTGAAATTATATACTACATATAATAATCTTAAGAAAATTTGACAACTCTTAAGCTGTTGCATTCGTGATTAGGTATTTATTAAAATGATGTGATTTTGGTAAAGAATGCTTCCTTCCTGACTATTGGTTCTAAAATTAGTGAGAATGATAGGTGATAGCTCAGGATAGAGATCTCTGACCTTGCCAGAACGGTAACAGCTGCTATACAACAAACTTTTGTGAACCATCACCTCATGTTCTCAACAATAAAATGATGAAGCCAATTACTGATGCTATCCATAAGTCTTCACAGTTTATTTATCTTAAAGATGTTTACTTCACACCTATAGAACTGATTAATAAAATGGCTTTTCCTATATGTCTTTTAAACAGTTTTGAACACATCTTTTTAAACCAGCTCTTTCACTTGTGTTTCTTGTTTAGCTGGTAGCAACACCCTATAAACCCTTAGCTAGAAAACTAAGAGCAGTTTTTACTTTACCTTCTTTATGGGTTGAGTTGTCCCTCAAAAAACCAAAGTCCTAACCCCCAGTACCTCAGAATGTGACCTTATTTGGAAATAGGGTCATTGCAAATGTAATTGGTTAAGGCGAAGTCATACTGGAGTAGGGTGAGCTCTTAATCCAATATGACTGGTATCCTTAGAAGAAGTCAGTCATATAGGGTGAATACCATGTGACTAGAGACAGAGATTAGAGTAATGCAGCTATAAGCCAAGGAATGCAAAAAATCAACAGGCATCATCAGAAATTCAAGGAGTCAAGGATACTCAGAGTCTAAGACGACGTGATGACACCTTGATTGCAGGTTTCTAGACTCCAGAACTGTGAGACAATAAATTTCTGCTGTTTTAAGCCACATAGTTTATGTACTTTGTTGTGGCAGGCCTAGAAAACTAATACACTCTCTTTCTTTATTCATCCCCTAATCAGTTCATCACCAAGTTTTACCAGCTTTACTTCCTAAAACTTTTCAAACTGGTTCTTCCTGTCCATCTCACTCTGATTGCTAAGGTCCAAGACCTCATTATTTTTTCCTAATTGATCTTCCTGCCTCCAGCCTTGGTGCTTTCCAATCTATCATCCACATATCTGCCATAGGGTTCTGATTAAAATGCAAACCAAACCATGTACCTCTCCCCTTCTTAAAATCTCATGATGGCTGCCTATCATTTACAGAATAAAGAAAAACTCTTTCATTTGGCACACAAGGCATGCAAGGATCTTGCTGATACTTCTATAATCTATCTCATTACACCCAGCCTGGTACTTTATGCTCCAACAATAGTAAAACTACTTGTAGTTCCCCTGAAGCACCATAGTATTGTCTTAATTTTGTGCCTTTGTTCATGCTATACTGTCTTGTTCTTTAATCCCTTTCACTTGGTTAACCTCTTTAAAACAGCTTAGGTATCACCTCTTCCAGGATTCTTCTACTGATCCACACAGAGCAGCAAGACACTAGACTTCTTTTTCCTACTATGATAATTCATTGAATAAATATTTATCACTAAACTTGCCCATTATCTATGCATCTGACTTTCCAATTAGGCTGTGATTCTTTAAAAGTAGGGACAATATCTTATTTATATTGGTTTTTTCAGTCACCTGGATAGTGGCAGTGCACAGTTGTCCGTTAAATGTTGTTACTTTAACAAATGATCTTATATTAACATTTAATAGGTAAATTAAAATTTCCAGCAACAATGGGAAGGAAGAACTTTCAAGGAATTAAAATTTTGTTATAAACTAGTGAGGTCTGTCCTAGGAATGTAAAGTTGGTTTACAATTATGGAAAAATTCAATGTAATATACCAACTCATGCCTACTAGAATGGCAGAAATTTAAAAAGACTGGCAACATCAGGTGTGGAGCAACTGAAACTCTCATTCATTGCTGGTAGGAGTATAAAATGGTCCAACCACTTTGAAAAACTCTTTGGTAATTTCTTATAAAGTTAAAATATATAACTATATATAACTTCCTTAGGATCTAGCAATTTCATTCATAAATATTTACTCAAGAAAAATAAAAGCATATGACCTAGCAGATTTGGTTCAGTAGTTAGAGCATCAGCCTGCAAACTGAAGGGTCCTGGGGTTTGATTCTGGTCAAGGGCACATACCTCAGTTGCAGACTCGATCCCAGCCCTGGCTGGCACACATGCAGGAAGCAACCAATCGATGTGTCTCTCTTACATCGATATTGCTCTCTAGCTCTCTCTCCCTCCCTTCCACTCTCTCTGAAAAGCAATGGAAAAAATATCCTCGGGTGAGGATTTAAAAAATAAATTAATTAATAAAATAAAAGCACATGTCCTCAAAAGGTAATACATAAGAATGTTTAAATCAGCCTTATTCATAACAGCACCAAACTGGAAACAATCTAAAATCCATTAACAGGAAATATATTAAAATATAATATATCGATACAATTGAATATTACTTAGTAATGAGCAAAAAACAAATATGAGATATACTGAACATAGATGCTTCTCAAAAACAGGTTAAGCAAAAGAAGCCACATACAAAAGGGTACATACCGAACAATTTCATTTTTATGACACCAAAATATGGGCAAAACTTATCCACGGTGATTGAATTCAGATGGTGGGTGTGGGGAGACTGTGGAAATGTGCACAAGGCTACTTTCTAGGGGAATGGACTTGTTCTATTTATTGTTTCTGGTGGTAAGTTACATGGGTGTATACAATTGTTAAAATCCATCAAACTGTTCATTTAAGATGTGTGCATTTTGAAGGGGATCCAAGATGGCAGAATAGGTGGAAAGTACAAGTACTGCCTCCCATGACCACATTAAAATTACAACTAAATTACAGAACAGTCTACCTGGATAATCATCTGAAAACTAGCTGAACAGAAGTCTTATAATCAAAGATTTACAGAAGATACCACATCAAGACTGGTAGGAAGGGTGGAGACACAAAAAGGGCTGGCTCTGCTCCCACATAGGGCAGTTTGAATCTGCATGGTGGGAGAAAATTAGGTTTACTGTGTGAGTTTGCAAAACAGTTTATTCTTATGTTATTACTTATTAATTATTGTATTATTTTCCATACAAACTACTGCAAACCTACTTTTGCTCCACACTGTATATTACCCTGGTGAGCTTCATGCGCCTGGTGACTCCCTGAGAACCTGCCTCATGTAAATCTCATACCCCCACTCCAACGCTCCTTCAGTGGCTAGCCTAATGGACAGTCAGCAGTGGATCTCAGGGTGCCTTAAGTGTTTTGCTGACCTGCTCCAGGCCCAGAACTGGTGGCAGCCAGCCTTGGTGAACAGTGAGGCCCCTCCCATGCAATCAAGGCCCAGCACAGGCAGCTACCAATCATGGATCACTTTGTAGTTCCCAATACGTAGCCCATGGCTGGTCACAAGCAGCGCCTGACATTGACTTGCATCAGGGTCCCTCCAAAGAGGCCCCAGAACCAACACAACTGGTGGCTGGCTTCAGAGCACTGTCCAATTAGCTCCACATGCGGTACACCCAAAGGATGGTCTCTGCAGGCACCAGATCCTGCTGGGGCAAATTACACTTTGTGGGGACAGCCCCCCCCCCCCCCCCAGCAACTTGTACATTGCGGTTGGGGCCAATTCTCACAGCCAGCCAGACTGAGGGTCAACCCAAACCACAAACGTGCCAACAGCAATCCTGACTTAACTACATGAGGGATCACATAACCACACAAGAGAGACTTCCAGAGCACCCAGCTCAGGTGATCTGAGAGACTGCACCACTGAGACCCACAGGACACCTACTACATAAGGTCAACCTACCAAGGCTGGGAGACATAGCAAAACTATCGAATACAAAGAAACAAATAGAGGCAACCAAAATGGGGAGACAAGGAAACATGTCCCAGCCTCGCAGTAGTGGCTTAGTTGGTTGGGTGTCATTACATGCACCGAAAAGTTGCAGGTTTAATTCCAGGTCAGGGTACATGCCCAGGTTGTGGGCTTGATCCCCAGCAGGGGGCGTGCAGGAGGCAGCCAATTGATGTTTCTCTCTCTCCCTCTCCTTTTCTCCTCTCTTTCTACAAATCAATAAAAAATATTTTAAAAAAACAGCAATCGAGTTAAAATTATTTTTTAAAAGGAAACATTAACTGCTTTCCTTGAGAGTATGAAAAAGAATCAGGCTCAAGGATATTTCTAAGAGTAAGTTGAAGCTGCTTTTTGAAAGGCAATGATGAAACTTCAGTTTGTGCTGATCCGTTTATCTCCCACAAACTCCCTGCAATCTTTCCACTGCCAGTCATAAAAACTGGAGGTCTATGGAAAATCATCTAAGGCCCCAAAAGTGAATTGATTTACCCAAAGCTTCAGTCACATAATGAACTGGAATTAAAATTCAAGTACCTTGATTCTCTGTTATGATTAATTCAGCAACTATGTTTTAAATATCTATTCTTAGATTCTGGGAGTAAAAGGAAATCTCACTGTCATTCAAGTCATTGATAAAGCCTGACATTCATGCAGCACTTAATGACTTATAAAGAGCCTTTATGTTTATTGTGAAATGACCAGGATAGTATTACTATATTTTACTGATGAGGAGAGACACCCATATGGAAACAATAGGTAAAGCTTCCAGGCATATCATTTTAGTTAAATAAACCAGAGCTAACTTGAGATTTGCTTGTATTCTAAAAAAAAAATTCATAAAATATTTCTAAAGTGTGTCTCTGTCACTTTAACCTGAGTGCTTCTTGTGTTTCTTAATACAAGTTAAAAAATATATATTTCTATGGGACTACAATCTCTTAAATCTCTCTGCTTTTGTTGTTTGTTTTTTTCTTTTTTTCATGTTCCCATTCTTCAATTGTGAACTTCTCTATGGTTCAGTCCTTGGTCCTCCGGTCTTCATTTGCTATGTTATCTCCCATCCTCACTCTGCTTTGGCTCTCACACAGACATGACTTCCAGATGTTGATCTCCAACCCTTATCTTTCTGCTTAGGTTCCGTTCTGAATTTCTCATGGCCTAATGGTTATTTCCATTTCAATAACCTTTTACTTCAAATTCAACACACATCAAAAACTGAATTCATCATCCTCCCTGTAAAATTATCCATCTGTGATTTTTCTCTAATATCCAAACCTGAAATCTCAGAGCTACTTTTGAGTCTTACCCTCCCACAGTCAGCAAGGTTTCCTCTTTCTGTCATAGTGTTGCCTGAATCTATCACTGTCTCGGTTTAGGCCTCAACTGCCTCACATCTGGACCCTTAGGGCAACCCCCACCCTAGACTCTGCCTCCAGCCCCTATCTACCTATCTCCAATACATCTCCCACATTACCAACAAATTAATCTTTCCTCTTCCTTGCTTTCATCTTGTGATTATTCTGCTCAAAAACCTTTGATAGCAATTCAACATTCTAATTTATAAAGCCGAAATATTCATAGTTTCTCAAAATCAGCCCTCAGCTACTACTCTTCTCTATATGAACCCACTGGCTTAGTCCAAAGAATCCCCTTGCTTGTGCCCCAAACATGCCTTATACTTTCCCGCCTCTTAACTTTTGTCCTTGCTAGTCTCCTGCTAGAGTGCCTTCAGGATGAACTCATTCTTCAAACCCCTCTCTAATCTAATACTTCCTCTGTTCTACCTCAGCTCAAAGGCATCTCTTTCACCTTTGACTTTGCATGGAACATAGTTTATATTATTCAAATGGCACCATCTTGCTGATTTCCCTTTTGTGACGGTGTCTTATCTTTCAGGTAGACATTAGAGGTTAGAGATCAGCTATATCTAATTATTTGATAGCTCTTATATCTTCAAGTCCAGAGCTTTGCTTATAAGTCAGTGCTTAGTATATATTTGTTGATTGTGTGACAACGGAAGCTCTTTGCTATCCATATGAAGTTTAGAGTAGAAATTTTCCATTTAAAAAAACTTACATGCATACTCTGCTTAGCTGTTACCTTAACTATGTTTTTGTTTGTTTGTTTAATTTTTAAAATATTTATTATATATTATTTTAATGTGAATTAACTATGTTTTTAATGGAGATTTCCCCAAAGTATGTTGACCCTAGTCTTGTTACTGTGATGGTGATTTGAGGACAATAAACACTGCATTTCTCAAACCAGACAATAGGAAGAGTTCCAGATACAGGACGCTCCACATTCCTAACAGGAACATCTTTGCTCTGGGCAGTCTTAATGCTTACAATTCATCAACCCCTAGTTACCTTCTAAGTTGTAATAATTTTTAAATAAAAATATATTTTAAGAAGTTAAATTTATATAATTGACAATGCAGGCCCTGGAATCTTACTTCAGTATAATGGACATCCATCATTCCAGCATCTTCTTTCATTGCTCCTTCTTCATCTATATTGGGAGTAATTTTCTTGAAGGCTGAACATCCATTAGGGAATAATTCTGTGTGAATTAAAAAAACAGTGATGTAAATTTATATAAGAAAGTGTATTGTAAATAACAGGTAGCCTTACAGTGATTGGTTACCCTTAAAAATAAACGCAGATATTTTTGTGAGGAACAAAGTTATAAGTATAATTTTCAGTTACAAAATTTTTTCAAATTTTAAGCTGGAAAGTCATTGAAATAACTGTTTAGAAAACAATCACAACTATATGAATTTTTAGGTTTTGGGTACATAAGTTAAGAATTATGTGCAAACTGAAATGTCTGTGTAATTATCCTCAAAACAACGGATAAAATCTCAATTATGAAAGAAAAAAGACTTGCCCTTCATAGATAGCTGTAGCTTCTGTATTCCTGACTGCTACCCTAGGGAAAGCAAGATGCAAACTTTCTAAGGAGAGAGCACTGCCTCGAGCACAAATTCTCCATTAAAAAGTGGGAGGAATTTGGAGGATAGGGAAACTGTCCAACTCTTGATAAAATAAGACAACTAGTCAGAAGAAGGGTAAGAGGTAAGAGTCCTGAAGGGGTAGGGGGAGGAAAAAACCTGTGATTGGGAAGGCATTGGGGAATAAAAGCTTTGTAGAACTTAAGCTATCAGATCTTGAGTATAAAGATTTGGGAAAGGGATCAACATTACCCTATAAGGAATGAAAATAACAGACTCTCTGGGAAAGAAAATTTCTTTTTCAGGGCTGATGGGGGAGCCCTACAAGCCTGAAGCTTTGTTGAACCTTGGGTGCTATGCGGTGGTGGAAGAATGTAGAAACTTGACTCTGTCTTCCCTGGGGGAAAAGAGTTGTGCCCTTACTCAGGAAGAGAGACATCAAGTCTGTCCTCCAGAGAAAGATCTAGAACATTTTGAGGTTCTCAGACAAAAAAGAAATAGATCTGTTTTTTATTTTATATTTTTGGGGGTGGGAATAACTAACACCCAGTATCACCACTTCAAGGTAACTTTGGTTAAAAGAAGAGAATGATAATCCTTAAGGTCTCTCTTGTAGAAGGAACTAGAGCTCTGGCTGAAGGAAGTATGAGGCTGGGGGTGGGGCAGAGAGAACTGCACACCTCCCTCCCCTTTCCCTTTCCCTTTCAGTTCAGTTCTGAAACATAAGGAAAAAAAATCTGTAGTCACCCCTGGGGGGCAAGGGCCAAGCCCTTGCTTGTTTAGGCAACCACCCAATGACACATTATTTTTTTTCTTAAAAACGTTATACAGAAGAATGAGTCCCCAACGAGTCAGCTGGTCAGTAGTATTTCATTCCATCTTGATTTAAACAATATATTGACTTCAAGAATAATGGCTTAAGACTTTGAGAAAACATAAACTTATTGGCAATTGATATGCCAGAGATTTATAATATAGCTAACTCTCCTTCCCTTTTGTACTCATTATCAAAGGACACTTAATGATAGAAAACAAATGATTCCAGAATTATTCAATTATTTTTTAAATTTCTCTTTATTGTTGAAAGTATTACAGATGTTCCCCTCTTTTTCTGTTAAATAAGTTTGTTTTAAAAGTGTAAATAAAACCTTTTTTTTTTTCAGTTCTGTACACAAACATACTTTTATTTACTCAGTGAATATCTAGGTCTTGTCTAGATCATGGAGTTCTCCAACTGGATGACAGGTTAAAGATTCAGTTTTTAACTTGTTTTAAATTAGTAGTCTCCTTTAGTATTACTGTCAATTTGACCAAATAATTAACAAAAGAAGGTGTTTTGGATCATCTGAATGATTGAATCTAAGGGGAAAAAGCCTGGGGATTTTCCCACTGCCACCATTTTAGAATAAGTTTTTCTAGTTTAAGCAAGTAGAATATTACAGTTTTAAAAATAGATGGCACCTATAAATAAACATGCAAACTTCTAAATATTATTTTTGTTTAAAATGCAAAACATCACTTTTTCCCATGCAGACAGGGCCTTTTGATTTCTATGAAGTACAAATTCTAAAAAACCTTGAAGGCATTATAAAATAAATATTTAAATAATTAGTTAAAAGCACAATTTCCACTTGTTGAAATATGTCATACTGCTTGGTGCTCAGGCAAGCTGCTTCAAGCTAACGTCCAAAAAAATCACAGCAATACGTAGATTCTATATTAGTTGCTATTTTGTCTAATCCTATAGTTATATTTTTAAAGCTTAAGGATTGATAATTGAGATAATTCCTGATTTTTTGTTTGGTTTTAGGGTCTTTTGAATTCTTCATTAGATAAATTACAGATTTCCATGTCTTTGAGTTTGGTTACTGGGAGGTTATTATGATCCTTTGGTGATGTCATGTTTCCTTCATTTTTCATATTCCTTGAAGTCTTGCATTGCTGTCTTTACACTTGAAAGCAGCAGTCACTTCCAATCATCTTTACTGACTGACTTTGGGAGAGAAATGCCTTCAACCTGCCCTGCTTGGGATTTTGAGGCTTTCATAGATCTTCTATGGATACACTGGCTCCACACTTCTTGTTGCCTCTTGTGGGAGAATTCTTAAGCTTATATGCCTTCTCTCCATCATGCAACACATCGGGCCAGGTACTAAGAGCCTCCCTTTTTGCTTTCCCAAGAGTGGTGCTAAAATTCAAGTTTGTGGTCTCTCCCTGGCCCACAGATTCTGGCCGACTTTCTGCGCATGCTCATTAGCTGTCTGCTAAAGCCTGCTCTTAATCCCACAGGGGCATGCATAGGGAGGTGGCGACAGGACAGGAGAGGTGTGGCTGAGGCACATGGAGCACTGGGGGTGCTTGTGGGCCAGTTGGAGGGATCTACGGGCTAAATGTCCCTAGCAGCATGTTGGTGGGACTCTTGATATAGTATATAATCTGTGTCCCTTTAATGCCTTCTGAGAGTCCTATCAGCCGTTCTCTCAGCTTCTTCCTGCCCTCACCCTCAATCATGAAGTTCACAACTGAGCACTCCGGATGGGGCAAAAGAGCAATGGGCCTCTTTGGCAGCATCCTGTACATCTGTGGAAGCCAGGTGCCCACTCACATGCTCTCTCTTCCCTGTGGAAGAAATCACAGGCAAGAGGTCTCTCTTGGCACTGAGCTGTGCCACCTTGAGGAAGGGGTGACACTAGTAAAGTTAAACTACCCTCTCCAATGCACCTAAACTTGTGTGCCTGTGTGTGTATTCCAGTGGCACGCTGGAACTTCTCCACTGGACTCCTGGATTCCCACCAAGGCTCTCTTGTTTATGGGTGACTATTTACAATAGTATTCTCCAGGGCCTCCTAGACTGCAGCTGGGAAGGGCTGGAACCAGTTCTTGGGCCACTGCAGGATCCACAGCCAGGACTGAGATCTGTCTGCTTACTATCTAATGCAGAGGTGGGTAACACTTCTCCCAGGCCCCTTGGCATATAGCGCTGGATCCCACAGCTCCCACAAAGGCAATTTTGTCCATGAATGGATGCCAAATTGTTGTTGTTGGGGGGGGGGGGAGACAAACAGGGATGTATTATTTGGCCATGTTGCTGATGTGCTGACTCCCTTTAATGCCAAGGTACTGTTATAGTAAAGTGGCCGTGGAGATCAAATCTGTGGCCAGTTATTGGTGAACTTGAGGCAGACGAGGGGAAAGTAAGTGACTGGTATTATCCAGAGCTTCTCATGAGCCCTGAGAAGAATTTAATTTGTAGCAGACTTCCAGGGAGACAGTGTTGGAAAATAAACATTGGCTATCAGGCTTGGCCCTGTGCTATTTAACTCTTAATGAAAGCAGAAGGCAAAATGAACAATCCAGTTTTTTAAAAATAACAACCTCTGTTAAACACTGAATGAGGCTAAAGGTGAACATATTTTTCAGAGCTCAATTATATCACATTCGCAGTTACAAGCTACAAAGATAAAAACTATTGTGCTAACTGAAATTCTCCCCATCTCTAATAACAGAAATATCTTACTTTTTCGATGAAGAAACTCTGCCACCAAAGCTGCTACATGGACATAACACATTGCTGCCTGAAAAAGGATGACAAATAAAGAATTGTTAGAATGTGCTCTGGGGGTTTGGCAGGGTTGTGTTTAGAACAAAGCCTAATGTAGTTACCTCAGAAAAATCTCCATTTTTCACATGAATCTTGGCCATGCTATCTAGCCAGGTTTTCCTGAGCTCTGGGGTGCTTGCATATGACTTGGCTAAGCTATACTGGAGATCAATTAGCATTTCAGGGTCTTTCTCATGCTCCTTCATTTGAGCAGTGGCCATAAGAACAGTACGAATTCTCTTGGTCAAATCTTTGACTTCTGTGGGAAAAGCTGTTGCCTAATTTCAAAACAAAAAAAGACATGTTTATCAATATTACTCATGTGCTCTAAGCCTCGGCATTCAATCCTGGGACTAACATACGATTTTTTAAAAATTGGTTTTACAGAGAGAGGGAGGGAGGGAGGAAGGAAGGGGGGAGAGAGAGAGAGAGAAATATCATTGCCTCCCGTACACGCCCTAACTGGGGATTGAACCCGCAACCTGAATATGTGCCCTGACAGGATGTCAAACCCGCAACCTTTCGGTATATGGGACGATGCTCCAACCAACTAAGCTACGCTTCTTGGTATTTGGTTCTTGGCATGGGGCATGTATAAAGAACTTATTATTTATTATTTATTTATTTATTATTAAATATTTTTATTTTATTATTATTTTTAAAATATATCTTTATTGATTTCAGAGAGAGGAAAGGAGAGGGAGCGAGAGAGATAGAAACAGCAATGATGAGGGAGTCACGGATCGGCTGCCTCCTGCACGCCCTCAACTGGGGATCGAGCCCGCAACCCAGGCATGAGCCCTGACCGGGAATCGAACCCCAATCGCCTGGATCCTAGGTCGACGCTCAGCCGCTGAGCCACACCCAACCAGGCAAAGAACTTTATTATTATTATTTTTAAATATATCTTTATTGATTTCAGAGAGAGGAAAGGAGAGGGAGAAAGAGAGGTAGAAACATCAATGATGAGAGGGTCATTGATCAAGCCCACAACCCGGGCATGTGCCCCGACCGGGAATCGAACCCCGATCGCCTGGATCCTAGGTTGACGCTCAACCGCTGAGCCATGCCCGGCCGGGCAAAGAACTTTAAATTAATTCTTTTTAAAATATCCAACTAGCTCAGGCTTTGAAGGCTCTAAACTTGATGGCAGTATATTTACAATACCTAAAAGCATGGACACTGGAGCCATACTACCTGGTTTTGAACCCAGATCCTATAGCCGTGAGAGTAATCTATAGTCACCTTATTGTGTAATTTTACTTATGACAGTAAAATTTTGTTTTGTTTTCTCTCCTTTTTAATTTAATTTTTTCCATCACCATTTATCCCCTCTATCCCCTCTTCCATCTCCACCTCACCCTGTGATCACCACACTGTTGTCCATGTCTATGAGTTTTCTCTTTTTTTTTCTTTTTTGCTCAATCCCTCTACCTCCCTCCCAACACCCCCCTCAGCTGTCTGCCTGCTCTCTATCTACGAGTATGTCTCTATTTTGCTTGGTAGGACAGTAACTAAAAATTGACAGTAGACTTTTTATCAGGCAGTGGTCTACGTGCTTTACATGTTTTAATTTTTATAACAATCCTGTGATTCAAGCACTATCATGATTCATTTTACCAATGGAAAACTGAGGCACACAGCAGTTAAGTAGCTTGGCTAGTCTCACAGTTGGTAAGTGGTAGAGACAGGATTTACACCCAGGTAGTCTGGCTCCAGAGCTAGTGATCTTAGCTAGTCTTCCATACTGACAAGTATACCTATCCTATCCACCAACTACCACATACAATAAGGTGAAAACCATACTACAGTGCCCACTTATACAAATTAGAGCTTATGAAGCACAGAACACTCTAAAGGATTTAAAGAGATAACCTCTCTCAAATGTTGTTTTCGTTCCCCCAAACCAGAAAGTTAGAGTTTCCTCTTTATTATGGCCATTAAGATAGTCCTATCACTTTCTCTTAACCCCACTGGAGTAATCACAATTATCTGTATGATTAAAGACGATGAATAAGTGACAAATATAGGGGTTAGGGAGCTTTCCAATGTGAATATAACTAAAAGTGGAGGAAATAGATTTTAAAAGTGCCTTCTTTATCCCTTTCAAGTAATACTTATATACATAAAGTTCCTTCTTATACATTAAGAGAGATTACACTTACTGGAGGAAAGACATACCTTGTTGTAATAGGGTTTATTGGTAGTGACTAACCTACCAGAATAAAACTAAGTCATTTCAGAAATGAGTCATGCAAAAGATTTCCTATCAAGGAGAGCCAAAACAGACCCCATTGACTGTGAAAAAGTTTCAAATCCAACTTTTATATAACATGGAATTAAGGATGGTAACAACTGTTAGAATATGAGTAAAAGATCCTAAATGACAGAAGCTGTTTCTGTGCTCATGGGAATAGTTGGAGCATATACTTATTTCCTGGGGAACCAATAGAACTGGCTGGAAAGCAAACTTTCCCAGCCTGACAGTGCTTTTTTTTTTCTTCCCAGTCTGAGTGATGTTCCTGTGGGAATATTTTTTGCTACACAGAGTCTACACGTCCCAAACATCAAGTATGCTATGACTGTGAGCTTTATTTTTTTCAGACTTTAAACAAGATTGCCCAATTATGCTGGAAGATGACCTTTCCCAAGAATGGAGATGATTCCTCTGGGAGGAAAAGTCCTTTATTGGCAGAGGTTTCCTCTTCCCTTGTATACATATATCACTGAAGATTAGAAAGAACCTGCTCTCTGTGCAACAAAACAACAAATGAATTTTGACAGTGATACAGGTTTTAAGCATGTAGGTAACAAAGAGGAATGGAGTTCAGGGTCTTTGGGAGTGCCAATAAGTACCTATGGCAAACCTGAAAAACTAATTTGAAAGAAGCCCGGCCAGGCGTGGCTCAGCGGTTGAGCATCGACCTGGGATCCAGGTGATCGGGGTTCGATTCCCGGTCAGGGCACATGCCCGGGTTGCGGGCTCGATCAATGACTCTCTCATCATTGATGTTTCTATCTCTCTCTCTCCCTCTCCTTTCTTCTCTCTGAAATCAACAAAGATATATTAAAAAAATAAATAAAAGAACCCTGTTATTGTCATCATAGATGTATATCTTAAAAAAAAAAAAAAAAAAAAGAATATATGCACCCCTATGTTCATAGCAGCATTTTACAATAGCCAAGATTTGGAAGCAGCCCAAGTGCCCAACAGTAGATGAGTGAATAAAAATGCTGTAGTGCCTTTATCCAATGAAAAAGTACTCAGTTGTAAAATAGAAGAAAATCTTACCTTTTGTGACAGTATGGAGAGTATTATGCTAAGTTAAATAAGCCAGTCAGACAAAGACAAATAGCATATGATTTCTCTTATATGTGGAATCTAATGAACAAAATAAGCTAACACACTGGAGACAGACTCATGAATACAGAGAAGAGACAGAGAGCTGTCAGAGAGGAGGGCGTTGGGGGCTAGGTGAGAAGGATCAAGCAAAGAAAAAAAAGACTCATGGACAGAGCCAACAGGGTGACTGCCAGAGGGAAGGCAGTGTAGGGGAGGTAGAAGAGGGAAAAGGGGAGATAAATGGTGATGGAAAGAGACTTGACTTGGGGTGGTAAACACACAATACAATATACATGTGATGTACTATAGAATTGTATACTTGAAACCTACATAATTTTATTAACTAATGTTGCCCCAATAAATTCAATTAAAAAAATTTAAAAAGTTATCTATGGCAAGCCATAATCAGTTAACAGATGATTCTTAAAACTCATCAAATAATAAATTCCTTCTGTGCCACTCCTCATCTGTTGGAAATGGATCGGGCAGCTTTAACTGCTCTAGGAAGTGAGATCTTGTGAAATTTCAAATATGATAGTTAAGAAGGAAATGGCCCGGATGAGCGTGGCTCAGTGGTTGAGCGTCGACCTAGGATCCAGGCTATAGGGGTTCTATTCCCGGTCAGGGCACATGCCAGGTTGCAGGCTCGATCCCCAGTTGTGGGCATGCAGGAGGCAGCGGATCAATGACTCTCTCATCATTGATGTTTCTATCTTTCTATCCCTCTCCTTTCCTCTCTCTGAAATAAAGATATATTTTTTTAAAAAAGGAAAGGATACATTTATTTTCTGAGTAAGTTTAGAAATCAAGCCCAGAAAAAAATTCAAATCCTACTAGCCATAACAACTGTGTTTACACAGTATAGTCTGTCTTCCATTTGTTCAACTAATATTGACTATATGCTAGGTACCAAGCAGCGTTTTGCTGCTAGAGATACATTGGTGTACAAGACAAAGCCTGGACTCATGAAGCTTACATTCTATACACTCTACTCTACTGAAAGTCGTGAATCCAAAAACAGTTTAATTCTAGGAGTATAAACTTCCCTGACAGTGAAAGTGCTTCTAATTGACTAAAGCGAGAACATACCTTCATAGGTCTGTCACTATTAGCAAAATTGTTGATAATGAATAAAGACTCCTGAAATCTTGATCCTCCGCTTAGTGCTACATCAGCTATCAGCTGACTTACAGCAATTATTATCTGTGGGCAAAAGCAAACATTGTTTTTCAATTGTCTTTTAAACAAATGCTGTTTATTTTCATCATTGTGTAAGCCCATAAGCACTCATATGAAATGTTTCTTTTAAAGATTCTACACAGTTCCACCATCATCTACTTTCTTCAGACATGAGGAGTTTAAATTCTTCTACTGAAATAGCAACTTCAAAGGTCCCAATTTCACATTTTTTTGGAACTTTTCTTGATTAGATATGAAAGTTTTTTCAAAGCTCATAGTACAGCCAGATTCAAAACTGTTTCATTAACAGTGAACTGAAACAATGGTGATCAGGTCTCTATTTTGAATATGCTTGCTAGGTTGTACCTATGGCAAAGTTGAGAATAAATGATATTTTTTTCTATGGTTTCTCACTCCTTTTCGCTAGTCTATTTAAGTGTCCTGAACTCCCAACTCCAGCACCTCAGTCCCCTTTTTTGTTTCTGACTAGTGCTTATCTAGTTTAGACAGCAGTACATGTAATGGCCTCCGATGGTGCTTTTTAATCTTTCAGGATCCCTTTAAGGAATGCCTGATTAATTCATGCTAAGGTGTTAATGGCTGGAAGCTTTACCTCTGGTCTTGGGAAGCAGGATACTATAGGAGCTATGAGTGCAGGCTCTAGAATCAAACTGCTTCAGATGCCAATCTTGACTTTATCAATTATTCACTGTGGGGCTTTGGAAAATTTACTTAACCCTATTGTGCCTCACTTTCCTCATTTGTAATATGGGAATGAGATGTTCTGAGGATTAGAGAGGTCATAATCATAATAATACTAGTTAATCCTTTTTTTGAGCACTTACTATGTGCCAGACATGGTTCCAAGTCTTCACATTTATGAACTGATTTACATTTGAATAACAGACTTGAGAGAGCTGATGCTTTGACCCAGAAGAACAGACCCTACTGGGGAATTTCAGGCATACTGGCACACTAATTGCAGATATGTTTGGGGGAAGATGTTATTCAAGTGACATCCTCATATAAAGGTGAATTATAAAGGCCCTTACATATAATGCTGGCCCTAATACCCAAAAGTAACTATATAGCAGATTTTTACAAAAAGAATACACTTTCATCGGATTTCCATGTTACTGATGACATTTCTAAAAACCTGCTTATAGCTGTTTCCCCATTCATGACCCATTTCCAATAAACACCTGCAATGGGACAGACCATAGCAGTGAAGACATAAATATAACCAAAGGTTTCCCATATTACAAAGAGGTCCACTAAGCTAAGAAGTTCCAATTATGTTTTAGTTCAAGGCTGTTTCATTAAATAAGCAGAAAAATATGGAGATGTTAAATAACAACTACCATGTACTAAGTGTCTATTACATGCTAGTCATTATGCCTGGCACTACACACACTTTATTTTTCTCCCTCATGATAGCCCTGCAAGGTGAAATATACTTGGCCTCATTTTACAGATGAGGCAAATAGTTAAGACAGACTGAGAAACTTGCCTAGGGTCACATAGTAAGTAGCTGAGCTACGATTAAGCCCAGGTAGGTCTGATTCCAAAGTTCATTCTTTCCACTACACCTTGAGACTTCTCTCATTTTTTACTTACTGGTCATGCTGGAACACGAAAAACACAAACTGTATTACTACCTGTTATGAAATATTTAATAAGTGTTTTGTTTGTTATTTAGTCATCTCATTTAATCTTCACAACAATCCTATGAGGTAGGCACAAATATTTACCACTATTTTACATATGAAGAAACCGAGGCATGGACACACTAAGGAAGTAACCTGCTCAAAGTCATACAGTGTGTTAGTCCCGGAGCCTGAACTAGGGTCTATGTTCTTAGCACTTATGCTCTAGAGTAGTGCTTTCCAATAGAAATACGATGTGAACCATGCACATAATTTTCAATTCTCTAATAGCTGCATTAAAAAGTAAAAAGACACAATATATTTTACTTAACCCAATATACCCAAAATACCATTTCAGCATATTGTAAACATAAAACAACTGAGATAGTTTACTGTTTTTGGTACTTAGTCTTCAAAAGCTATATTTATGGCACATCTCAATTCAGACTAGCCACATTTCAAGTGCTAAATGGCCACATGTGGCCAACAGCTATTATATTGGACTGGGTAGCTCTAGGTCTTGATCTAGAGGCTAAAGACTGAATAGAAGAGGAAGAGCTTTGATTTTCACTGACCTGCAGATGGGTCCTCAGAAAGGTTTTCCTTTTGGTGTATTCAAAGTTGTTTCTCATCAGAAGATACAAAAGTGCAGACGCTTCATTCCTGGTTGAGCTAATCTTTGAGGTGCAGCACTTTAAAACCTCATAGCAAAATGCAGCACACATGTTTACCCTTCCTTTGAAAAAGGCTGAGGGAAACTAAAGAACAGGAAAAACATAATTAAGTATCTGAAAACCCAATCATAGAAATCAACCAACTATCAAATGCCAACTATATTCTCACCTAAGTCTATGCTAGGTGCTTTGAGGATACATAATGAACTTAAAGACTAGGGCTCTGCTCTAGAGAACCTGAACTAGTTAAACACATAAAAGCCAGAATGTGTCAATTACAGAGCCATTTGAGTCAGTATACAAGTCACTATAAATATGTGAGGTGCTGAAAATAAATGGTACAGATTGAGAAGAGCTCATCATGATCTAGAAAAAATGATAAGTAGACTGTTGATAATAAGCATTAAATTAATGAATGACTGAACCAATGAATGATTGATGGGTCTCAATCTGACCCTTAAAAATGGGAAGGACAATCTGAATTATTTACTCTTGTGCTTTATATTTAAACAGTTCCTTATATTATGAACTTCCAAATGCTGAGAAAATTATAGTGAGAATCTACTGAGCAATTAAAGTTCACCTTTTAACAAAATGGGGTATAGATGAAGTGTATACACACAAACATATACATGCACCCTCTGTTTATAAAAAGCGTTAAGATATATTTTGCATAGGCAAAGTAGTCAATATTATCATCATAACTTTGGTGACAGATGGTTATTAGACTTTTTGTGCTGATCATATCTGATGAATATGTGTCAAATCACTATGCTGTACACCTGAAAGTAATACAATATTGTATGTCAACTTTACTTTAAAACGACGTATTTTTGGCATAGAAAGAGAGTACAACAGTCTAATACTTAAAACAGCCAAGTGGCTATTACTTTAAGAATGTATTCAGTCTGCTTTGTGGAAGATAAACTATACACATAACATGGGCTTGTTACAATCTCTCATGCTTGCATGCCTAGGCAAGCAAGAAGTAAGCTGCTTCTGGGTACACAATGGATGTTTTTCAGGAAGTGCGAAGCTAGAGGGTCAACCTTTACAAAATCACTTCTTGGAAATCTTGAATTTAAACCCATGTTGTAGGAATCTATCTTTTTATCACCTTAACACCAAGCACAATGCTATGAAGATATGAATATTTAATAAGTGTTTTCTGATTGGCCAACAGGAAATCTCACTAACAGTTTCATCAGATAAAAACAAATCTTGCTGGACAAGATATTCTACTATGAAAATAAAGGTATATGGGAGGACATAGCTGTAATGTAGTTAATTCACTATATTAAGTCTTCTATCCACATCACTACTCTGAGTGGGCAATGGCCAAAATTATCTGTGACCTCCCAACTGTCAATTCCAATGGACTTCCTTTCCCCCTTATCTTGTTAGATCACTCTGTAACTCATAATAATGTTGACACTCTCTTCTCTTTTGGCTTGCATGATAGCCTTCTTTCTTGCCTTCCTACTTCTATGACTGCTTCCTTTAATCTCTTCTGCAGATTTCTCTTCGAACCTCTTTCATGTTGTTTTTCTCCAATGTACTACTCTTGACTTATTTTTTGTTTCTTCCTCTATATACACTCCAGGAGAAATCAAATCATTCCCATGGCTTCAACCACCATTCATATGCTGATGATCTCCTCAGTTCACTGTGCTCCAGCTAAACTGGGCCTTTCAGTCCCCAGAATTTCAAGCTCTTTCCCAACTCTGGGCTTTTGCATATGCTTGCCCTTCTCCCTGGAGTGTTCTTCCTTGAGCTTTTCCAACAGCTGGCCCCTTTTCATATTTTGTCTCATTTAAACAGTGACAAACCTATCTAAAGTAAGAAATCTCTCACAAATCATTATTCTCTATCATAGCACCTTGGTTCCTTCTTAGCAATTATCATAATTACTATTTTATTTACCTGTTTATTTGCTGTCTCCCTCCCCCCCCCCCAGGAGACTGAAAGCTTTATGAAGACAAGATTGTTCTTTTATATCTCTACTATTCTATCTCCAGTACCTGCTACAGTGCTGGGCAGACAGAAGGTATTTAACAAATATAGTATGGATGAATATATGGATGATGACTCCAAGTTTAGCTCTCTAACCCAAATCTCTCTCCAGAGCAAAGGTCTATATATCTGATTGTCGATGCTAGCAGCTCTAACTGGATATCCTTTAGGCACCCTAAAAAAGAACTCATTACCTTTTACCCTTTTCTCTACATTTTGTATCAACCACCATGACCCACTATACAATCACTAAACTGATGACCAAATCCTATAAAATCTATATTCTTATCATGTCTTATATCTGCCTTTGACTCTCCACTTCCACTGCCACTGCCTTACTTTAGGGCCTCATTTGTATCTAGCCCATTGCAACGTCTTCTTACTGCCTTTAGTATCATCACCAATCCATCTTCCACACTACTTTTTAAAGATTTTTCCCTGTCCACACCAATTCTGTTAATACTGTACAAATCTAATTGGGTTACTTCAAAACTCCCTGGTGCCTGAAAGATGCAGTCTAACTCCTCAGATGAGTACACATTTACCTCTTCATCCCATCTCTTGCTGAGTCCATGCTAAGTCCTAGCTCCACAGTTGCAGAGAAGCTTTTGCTAAATTAGAGTGTTTGCTCTCCTTCTCTGCCCACCCTCAGTTCTCTGTATAGACTTCTTTTATCCTAATGGCATTTGTGGATGTGTGTGTGTGTTTGTGTGCACACTTCTCTCTACTGGACAATAAGCTCTCGGACCATATCCCCAACATAGTATCTAGCACCAGTAAGAACCTACCCAGTAATTGTTAAATGAACTATTTTTGAATCTCTTTCTCATTTCTTATAAGATGCTTATAGTGAATTTGGTCTTCCATTTATTTCTTTTGTATTAAGGAATTGCAATTAAAAACAACCTTCGAATCTACCTAATTTCTATATCAATTAAATGCAACAAGTGATGACAAAAAAGTTTTCCATGCTCAGTTATCCGATTATACAAATCAATTAACTGCGTTTCTTTATTTTATTAGAGTTATACATACCAGAGGGGAAGGCCTGAACTGTACCTTTCTATAATTTTAACTCCATCTTGGTTTATGATGCTTTTTATTATGTTTAAAAGCTAACAGCAGACCAGAAATAATTCTCTGCTGTTTCAGTCATATTTATTCCTAAAAGTCCAGCCTGAAGTTTTTTTTTAAATGAGGTAAGTGGCCTGAAAATTTACAGCCCACAGATACAATTAGCATTGAAAGGAAGAGCTCATTCATTTGACCCTATATTGAGTGTCTACCATTTGCAAGATATTACACAAGGGGTTATAAAACTCAGTGTGTGCTTTCAAAGTACTTATACATGAATGCACTAATAGCTTATATACCTTCGGCATAATACTTAAAAAAAGGCAAAACAGAAGAAAAACTGGCAAAGTTGTAATTGAAAATGGTATTTTTCAAAGGAGCTTACTGAAAAAGGTGCAGCGATGACTAGGTGAAATGAAATAAAAAGCACATTCTGATTTTAGGGGATTCTTGGTTAGACCCTCTTTATGTATTTGGCTGCTCTGTTTCTATATTTACAAAGGCAGTACAGTAAACCCTCGATTTTGCAGACCTCCATTTAACGGAATTCAGATTTAATGGACTTTGATTTAATGGACAAAATTTCCAGTCCATATATCATATGTGAAAATTAACACCCTGTTAATTTTAAAATGCTTTTAACCAAGACTTGCTTATAATTAAATTAACAGGTTATTTTTTGTTATTAATTCACTGTTATTTTAAACAAATAGGCCATATGTTGGAAAAAACACTGTAGTAATTTCACCATCATTAATATTACATATCTACAGCTACAGTATACATATTTAAATCCAAGAGTCACCGCCCATAAACAATGTTCAGGGAATGATTAGCACATGATCACACTGTATCATAAATGGTAACTGGTTCTGTTTTCCCACAGCATGACTTTGTGCAGCAGATGTTCCCACGTGTGCTAAGCCACACCCCAGCCATGCGCATTTGTTTAATCTCAGTGACTGGTGAATGCACGCATTTACTAGACCTATTCAGTATAAATTTAAAATGACAGTAATACATATGGAAAATGTTTCTGTGAAATTAAACTTTTCATACATTAATTACACAAACATGTTTACTTAAGTAAAAACAGGTAAACTAACTGATTTGTCAATTTTTTTTAATATACGTATTCGGGAAACCAGACACCCCTTCACCTGAATTAGTCCGTTATATGGAGGTTTTACTGTACTGGCTTAATGGGTTCAGTATTTGAGATGTAGATCTCATCACAACGATCCTCTTTTCCCTCTTTTCGTTTTTCCATGAAGCAAGCCCACTAGCAGCTAGAAAGCTCTTGTCCTTACCTTACTAATGAAAGCTCGCAATGAGGCAAATACATGTTTCAGTGATGCCTCAGATTGTCCGTTTTTAAGAAAAGCAAGATGAATATCAAATACTTTTTTCATTAACGGGTTGTGGCCATCATTATTTAAAAGTTGACTCTAAAAAACATGAAAATACATTTTATAGAAATAGTTTATGCCACCATGCCCCCAGAATGAGAGATCTGACTTGACCCATGCCCATTTATCAATCCACTGTCCGAAAGTTTCAGAAACACAGGAAGTTTAAAACATCGGTGCCATCTTTCAACTTGGAAATCTCAAAATACTACATAAATTCATTTGTACTTGATTCTATCATTTTAAGCATAGATGAAAAAATTATTTTTCCAATGCAACACGCCAAATACAGAACTAGTATGGGAAGAGTAATTTCTATTAACCTAACCATATTACTTCTCAATTAAAAAACCAGTAAACTTAAAATAAATGGATAAAAAGAAACTGGCCTTTGTATTCCTCTGAGGGAGACTAAATAATGTAAGAATTAAGGAAAATATTAATCCTATTTTAAAAGTCTATTATCTAATTTACTTTTTAAAGCATGCTTAGTATAAGATATGTTTAGCCGCTGGTGAAAAATTAAACCCCCTATGAGTAGAGATAACAGGTATGACAATTGAACAGACCATATAAATTGTTTAAATGCTCCTTGTAAAGAGAGATATAAATGACACAATAAATTGTAGAGAAATATATCTATTGGTTTATGAAGCTATTCTTTAAAAAAGTATTGGTTAACTTCTCCAGCCCTATTCTCCTATCCCTTCAAAAAACTAACAAGTTACAACTTGGCCAAAAACAACAACAACAAAAAACAAAATAATATGCAGAGTTGTGATAAATCTAATGGTAACATCGACAGCCAGAATCTATGAAGGGTGTTAGATTTTTCTGGCTCTTTCCTTAGTCTATTTTCAAGTATGATGTATGGTTAGAAGCATAGAGCCTTGTGATGACTGGCCTAGATCTGAATCCTGAGTCTGCCACTGACCAGCTATATGACATTAACCTCCCTGTGAGCCTCAGTTTGCTCTTACCTCAAAAACATCCCTGGTGCCCATTTGCAGTCATCCCCCTTCTCCCTCCCCCAGCCCCACAATAAAAAAACTGAATTAATATTTGTAAAGCACTTAGGGTAGTACCTGACATCAATCAAGAGGTATGTTTGTTAAATAAATAAGAAGCATCTTAACAGGAGGGAGGAATACAATGCAAGCCTTGAGACTAAATACCCTTACTTATTGGCACAATAAAAAATGAATTTGGTTTGCATTTTAATGAGAACAAACAATATTTCATAAAGGGATTCTGAAGCCTATTTCTTATTAGCATCTAATTCTGCTTTCCCTTATGAGCCTCTTTAAAAAGGACAGAAGGGGGAGAAAAGAAAAAATTATCTGTATAACTCAGGTATAAGCAAGCAAGATTTTTCAATTTTCAGTTCTCCCCGATGTTACATTACAGTTTTGTAGTTTTAACTCTTCTAACACTTCTATTATCTCAGTCTACTCCTTTAACAACCTTGCAAGGTCACTGCCTTTACCTTATTCTTTTTAATCATAGCAATAATGATTTGTACTGAGAGGCAAACAGCTGAGAAAAAACACTAAGTGCCTGACTAGGGATGCCAGCCAGGCTGCCTGGACATTATCTAGCTTAAGAAGACATCTCATCACAACGCGGATTTGAGCAAACCGATTCAATCATAATTTGGGCTAAAAATTACTGGATATTTTAATGAAAGTATGAAAGAGAACTGTTTTTAACCACCAAAATGAAACTATTAGATATGAGTAAATCTCAGTGAATTCTCAATGTCACACTTTAGTCAAACTTGGTCTGCCATCCAAGTTTCCTGATTGCTATGCTTCCTCTGACTGGTTATTCTTTGTATAATGTTTTCTTTGCAATGATGCCAGCTGAATTTTAACTCTTTATTTTTACCTTGAAGCACTGGGTAAAAAATGATATGGTATCTAGTACTATTAAAGAAACTTCAGTAGCAGTATTGCCTTCAAGAAGTGCCTGATGGAAAATGTCTGCTTCAGTTGTTGTAGAACCTAGGATTTAAAAAAAAGTAAAGTAAAACTGCTGAACAGGGAGATTCACATTATAGTTTTGAATGATTTTTTTCCAAAAAAAAAAAAACTCAAGCAAGAAGAGAGGAAGCTCTCCATACTTGCAGATCTAATGAGTTTCCCTGTATTTATTCCTGAATCAAATATGGTCTTGGTTAATCAAGTCTACTAATTTTTACTTCAGCTACATATCAACAGCTCTGTACACATAATTAGGTGCCCACTCCTTTGGAGACAAGATTTTAGTGATGAACTAGGGCGATATAACTAGGAAATAATGTGGGAGGCATTTTAGGCCATGCAGGCTGTAAGACGCATTTTTTTACGTCTTGAGTCTGTTAGCTCAGGGCCCATCTGCTCAAGGCATTTGTTTTTATAATTAGTCCTTATCACAAGGCCACTTTTGCTGGCTTCCTTCTCTGCAACCTCCAGAGGACTGTATGAAAATGAAAGTGTTCTCTTTTACTTTTTATTAATATTTGCTTTTCAGAGGATAGCTTCCATTTATATAACCCTCTAGCTTCCCCAGCTGGGCAAGATTTCTCTCTTTGTCCTACATGCCTTGTCAATAGTTCAACCTGTGTGAAATACACCTTTGTCAAAACAGTATTTACAGTTCTTTAATTTTTGCAGTCAGCTCAGCATGTATAATCCCTTAAAATCATTGAATAGTAACTTTAAATAAATATTACATATACTATTATGTTATACTATTATTTGCATTAAAGTTTAATAGTAGAGCCCTGGTGTGGCTCAGTTGGTTAGGCATCGTCCTGTGCACCAGGAGGTTGCTGGTTTGATTCACGGTCAAGGGCACATGTCCAAATTGCAGGCCCAATCTATGGTAGGGGGTGTGCAGGAGGCAGCCAATCAATGTTGCATTCTCACATAGATGTTTCTCTCTCCCCCTCCCTGCCTCTCTCTCTAAAAATCAATAAACTATTCTTTAAAAAAAAAGTTTAACAGTAGCAATGAAGAATATCCAGAATAAGAACAACTCAGTGAGAAAAATTAACTTAATGCTGAACTAAGAAAAAAATACATTACCTAAAATTGCTGAAAAATCCATGCATATTTCATTACAGTCATGTATGATGAAATGATGGTATATAAATACACAGATATGCAAACAGATCAATGTATGTGAAATCATTTTCAATTATATTGGTTATTTAAAACAAGGTTAAATAGTATTACATGTCTGTTTCAAATGGGTGCCCTACACACATTTTCACTTACTGTGATTAAGTGTAAATGAACTTTCCAGGCTACTAAGATGCTGAAGTCGGGCCTGCATTACTCCTGATCTGTTTCGAAGAGCTGGCATGGTTTGAGATTTTCTGTCTACTCCAAAGTGTTTTGACAGCCAGGCATCATGCACCCTAAAATAAAATTTAAAGTTAGGAATTGGAGTACTCTGATACTGTATTTCAATGTTAGGTGTTTTTTTTTTAACTAAAAAAAAAGATTAGGTTTCCACATAAACACTATACTATGATCAATATTCTTCCAACTATTACTTGGCTTAAATGAGACATCACTGGAAATTTTATGAAGTTTTAATGTATATTTAAAAGAGCTGATACTTTAAGAATATAGTTAAGGAATTTAGAGTTATTTACTTCCCTCCTTCTCATCAATTACATCAGTGTAAAGTAGACAACACTCTACAAGATTCAATCTTTTCTTAGGAGGTGAGAAAGGGCAAGAGTCAGTGGAAACAGTGAGAGGGCTGCTAAAGAGTTGAAATGGAGTGGGGGGAATTCCTGGATGTTGAAGAACGAGTGTCAATCAAATGTTTCTAAACTTGTGTTAAACTTGGGCCAGAAATTTTTACTCTTTAAACAGGCCTATTGCAAGAATTTGCAATTTTTTCTTTAATGTTAAGGCTCCATTAAAAAAAAAATTACAACCGGGTCATACAGGAACAAAAGAAGAAAATGAGTTTGTCTATTCTCTAGGAAACATAGTGGGAGTCAGCAGAATGTTAGAGGTTAAGGCTCATGGTGGTAGATGCCATGCCAGCTTCAAATCACGGGGAAAGACAGTGGAAATTGTCACCTGAATTACCTATTATTAGGATGTTCCAGAGACGCAGCAATTATAAACCCTATACAAACAGCCTCTTCAGTTTTTGGAAGTGCAATGGAATTTAACATAAAAAAATGAACTCTGTTTGTGTTTCTTTAATGACAACTAACTCTACTCCTACAATTTATCTCATTGAGATAAGCAAATAATATTTTCCTTAGGGTCCCTCAAGCACTTTTAAAGATTTATTTCACTAAGATTTATACAGCAAAAAGGAAAAATTGATCATTTATAATGTTATCCCAATCACTGTTGAGGATTTCTGTTTACCTTAGCAACTGAGGTGTGTACTGAGAGTTTGTAGATAAAAGTACAGACCTTACAACTGTCCTCAGTTTATGGTTTCCTGCCTTCTCCTGAATCTAGCCCTTCCAAATACATCCTTCAGAAAAGACAGCATTTGTTCCAGATTAGGAAAGAAACTCTGCGTATAGGGCTAACCATTACCCTTTGGAAAACTTAAATGTATCAGCTCACATTAGTTTAATTTAAACTTTGAGTTGAGATATGTTATATAAATCAAGGGTTGTCCTTTTTTAAATTTCTTGGGGTGACATTGGTTAATAAAATTATATAGGTTTCAAGAGAATTCAAAATGTATTAATAATGTACTTTTTACATGGCATGATCAAGGTTGCCCTCTGTTGGAAGAAAAAGAAAAAAGTGGAAATTGCCAAGGGAATTACCTTGCTATGTTTCTTTTCCCCATGTACCTAAAGTGAAACAAACATACTCTAGAAAGAAGAACAGCAGCATGTTAGTAAAGTAGTATAATTCTCTGCAATTTAACAAGTAATATTTGAAAAGTCATGTGCTACAAAGAATGACTACTTAAGTCATATTATAATGTATGTTTTGGCAGACAGAAATAAATATACACATAACTACTTGGGGGCTTGCCATATTATATCTTTCTACATTTATTTGCTAAAAGTACATCGGCATCAGAAACGTCCATGTCTTCATGTACAATTTTAACAACATAAAAAAACCCCGTCAATGTAAATCATCCTTTGAGTCCTATAACATATCATAGCAAAGGTATCTAGTACAGTTATTAATACCTAAAAAAAGGTTCATAAGCCCTAAAAACTGGAGTAATTGCTATGCTTTTTTATAATGGTGTTAAAACACTTTCTATTACTGAAAATCTCAAATACATACAAAATTAGAGAGAACAGCATTCTAATCTCCAACATACCCAGCACCTACCAGCCTGAACAATAATCAATTCATAGCCATTTTTGTTTAATCTCTACACTGAACAAGTCCTCTGCTCTCCCTCCACCCTCCCTCCATACTTCCCATAGTTTTTGAAGCAAATCCCTAATATCATATGTTTTCATTAGGAAATATTTCAATACTTTCAAATAATTAGTTTGTTTTCTTTTTAATCTTCAGTGTTTTGTTTGCTGCAATTTCCTGCAAAATTCTGAAAGACTTTAATAAATATTTATGAATTGATTATACTCTTGTTTTGGTAGATATGCACATATAATATAATAAATATAATATAACATAATATAATAATAATAATAATAATAATAATATATGTACTATTTATTTTAAATTTTCCTACATTTCATTCTAATTTTTCTTTTAGTTTTCATTAATGTAAAAATAGTTCAACATACAATACAGGACGGGGCAAAAGTAGGTTTACAGTTGTTTGTATGGAAAATACAATAATTAATAATAATACAACAATAAACTGTTTCTCATACTCAAAACTGTAAACCTACTTTTGCCTTGCCCTGTATAGAACAACTTCCCACATCTACCTAGAAAAAAAGACTAGATTTTCCCCCAAGTGCCTTGGAATGGAGATATCTGTATCTATATCAATCTATCATCTATCTATGTATCTATGCATTTGTGAAGTGGGTGGAATTACTCAGCTCCACCTTAGAGTACAAATTCTAAATTCCAATCATTTAAGCTTCTCTATTAAGCCAGCATCTGCCCTGAATGATGTAGGACATCTGATGCCACTTCTAGTTTTCCAGATCACAAAAAGACTCCTACTAAGCTATAAAAATGATCTATTATTAGCTAGGGTTTTCTATAATATCACAAGTATTCCATCACCATATTTTCCCTCTATGTGTGAAGAACCTGTATGTCAGTATCTGTATTATCAAAATAGTTTAAAATTTCCTACATTATTAGCAAATAAGATGTTGAAAGCAGGAAAAAGGTAATATTTTATTATGTATAAAACTAAGCTCCCCCCAAAAGGGGAAAATTTATAAAAGTAAGTTAACTTACTCTAAAAGTATGAGAATGTTTATGAGCTCCTGAGGTGATACTTTATTCCAGTAAGTTAAGAGAGTATCTGAAAAAGGAATAAATAAAGTGTTAGATCTTGAAATAGAGCAAATAGCACTGTGAACCCCAAAGTACCAGTAACAGCTTCAACAACCATCAACTCACCGCCAATTTTGCTCAATACACACACTGTATTCTTTTGAATTAATTCCAAATATATGTATTTTAGTCTAATTATTTTAACTTCTTTTTATTTTATGAATGTTCTTTTGGATAGCTCATCCCAATCTTCCTATCATCCTTGAAAACAAAGGAAGGGAAGCAGACCAGGGGTTTTTAATGAACTTCCTCAAATTTTATGCAAGATGGTTCATTTATGAGCATTTTGCCTAATGGTGGGGATATCAAGTACCTCTGCCTGCTACTCAAAGGGTCTCTGAACCAAAAAGTCTGACAACTGTAAACTTTACAGTAGATAATGTTTCCTCCTCTTTGCCTTTGGGTTATAAACTCAAGTCCTGGCAATACACACACAAACTCCAACTATTTCAGATATAAAAGTCCCTTAAATCTATTACATATACTTATATTTTTACCTATTTCTTTACTTCCAACACACCTGCTTATGGAGTTGTTTTTTTAAAGGAAATTGCTGCCGCTTAACTCTCTAATTCTTTTTCATCTTTCTCAGATATAGCTAGCGGTGTCAGCAGATCCACTTCTAAGTGTAAACATCCTGCAGGTATCGGAAAAGCAGGCAAACGAACAAATTGCAAGCCCAGCTAGAGCCTCCCAGCGGATAGGGATGGAGGACCAGGTAATGTTGGTTTATATGAAGGGGGAGATGTATGAGGGTTTTGACTTTACTTACAATTTTTTAAAGACCAGGAGTATTGGCAGTTTCCAATGATTATAAAATATTGGTCATCAAGAATAAAAATGCTAGACCTGAGTCAAATTAGATTTGTTTTGTATTTTTAAATTCAGCTAGAAGTGACTTCCTGTATGCCCCCCCTCCCGCCTGCCTTTGGATGCCTCTCAGCTCTGAGAAGCTGGGCTCCCAGAAGTCACCGGGCTTCCGGCCTCTCCGGCTTCCGGCCTCTACAAAACGGTCGACCACAGGCGCCATTTTCCCTTTGCTGCGCACCAGCTTTTCCTGTCAAAAGACTGGGGCCTCCTTTCCACCAAAAATCCGGACTCCTTCTTGTCATCCCTGAGCCATCCCCTGCCCCGTGACACCATACCCTGAGGCAGCTTTGCATAAGGTCTGTAAAAACGGTGAAGGGCTTATCCCTGCGGCGGGCTAACACTTAGAAACTCTTAAACCATCTTTTAGTCTGTGGCGTCATCAAGCCGCTGGCTAGTCTCAGCCATTTCCAAATCCGAAATTGGTGAGACATGATGCGCACAGGGAACATGGGTGGAGAAGACAGGAAAGATGATAAGATACCTCCAGAATCTGATAAAATGGAGTTAAGTATATGTGACGTGTCGAGTGATGATTTTAAAAAAACCTGGCTAACACTAAAAAAGCTCCATGACAAAGAGCTACACCGTTTACAGGCAAAATTAACCAGTTTGAGAAAAGAGCGGTTGGGGGATGGAAGATGGACAGGTTCCACAGCCAAAATTAGAGAGCTGACTGAGCAACAAAAAGTCCTTAATGGCACCATTCAGGCCTTGCGAGAGCAGTTACGCTCAAAAACATGTGACCGCTGTATAGTGAATGAAACATACAAGAATACACTACAGCAAGAATTTTATGATATCCAACAACGAAACCTTAGGTTTATTGCCGAGATTACTGCAGAAAGGAATAAACTAAGAGAAGAAAATAAAATGCTTTCTGCAAAACTTAAAGTGACACAGAAAAAGCTTAGTTTTTCTGAGAGTGATGATGACTTCATTCCTTGTGCTCAAAAGCGTGGGTCAGTTTTTACAGTCAGGGATCCACCAGAGGGAAATCTGATGCTTCTGCCTATGAGATTAAGAGAGGAATCAAATACTGAACAGATGAAATCTAGAGGGAAAAAGGAACAACATACAAAGCCATTTCTTAGTCCAGACCTCTTTGACATGGCAGACACCACTTTTGAGAGTATTGCGTCTAATGCCACTAAGTCTACCACTGGAGGTACTTCCACCCAGAAGTCACCTACACTTTTTCCCTTAATATATACACAGAGTACTCAAAGGGAGCATGAAATTCAAGTTGTCTCAAACCGTTCTGAAGACAAGCCTGACCAGGCAAAAAAGATACAGATATTTACACACAAGACCTCCACACAGAAGACCTCTACTCAGATGGACTTCCCTTGGAGCTTTTCCAGTTTTTCTACAGAACAAAATCCAGCAATTGAAGTAATGTCTGAAACTTCAGCAGAGGAAAATATGCCTGATAATAGAATCTCACTTCACTCTTTCACAGAGAAAAAAGAAACACGCTCTTCAAATGTATTTCCATTTGACTATACTTCAAGTAGGAAAAGATCATCAGTTGGTATTCCTCGTTACAACATTGGGTTTTTGGGGAGAGACAGCAGTTGCCAGATATCTTCCACTGAACAATTGACTGTGAGAAAGAATACTAGTGAATCTACAGTTGCAACAGGGTATGGTGCTGATAATCCTCAAGGTGATGACAGTCCCATTTTGGGGTCTAGGATAAAGAGAAAAGCCAGGATGCAGCGTGAAAGAAGGAAGTAACTCTCCCTCATCCTCTCTCTTAAGGAAACTGCTTTTCTTTCACAAGAGGACAGTCTTCCAGTCATTTGACACTATGTAAATAACTGATAACCTCTGACTCTGATTCCATTTCTCAGGACATAGTAAACAAGGCAATAACACTTAAAACATAGTTTGGAAAATATCTTAGACTTTGAAACTGAATTACTGCCAGTTAAAAAACTACTGCTCCCTCTACTTCTATATAAAAGCATCTTTTTGTTGAAATTAAGTTGCTACTGTTTATGAACTAATATAAAAGAAAGCCAAGAGAAGACCTGACGTGAGTTCAACACTTAAACACATATAGAATGACTAAAATGAAATATTTACCGGACAAGACAAATAACTAGAATACATCTACTGATGAGGACCCAGAAGCTGAAATTTTTCAGAATAAAATGAATATGACTTTATAGATATCATACAGCACGACCTTATATGTACATAAGATAAAAAGGAGATGTGACACTGACTGTATACTACTTAATTAAAAATATGCTTTTAAAAAATCAAAAAGCAGAAGAAAGAAAAGTCTAACAAAGATCAAATTTTTAGCAAGTAAGGTCAACATTTATGAGGAGGACTTATGAAGTTCTCAAGAAACAAAGCAGTTATGGTTTTACCCATGACATCAAAAAAGCAGCCAGGAGCTTGTCACTGGCATCACAATATATGGTATGTATGTGTGTGTGTGTGTGTGTGCGCGTATGCCACAGTATATGGAGGGTATGTGTGTGTGTGCGCACACGTGCATGTGTATGCACATGCCTCGCGTATGCCACAGTATATGGAGGGTATGTTTGTGTTTGTGTGTGTGCATGTCATGCATGTATGCACATGTACTGGAGTGGAAGAGGGGAGAACTAGTCAGCAATGCATCTCCTCCTCTCTTCAATCTTACTTTCCCTGAGCTGTGGTGGTGGTGAACTTTTTTTTCTTCCCAGTTTTTTTTTTTCCATGTGTCTGTTGGGTCTTTTTTTTTTTTTTTTTTTGATTTATTGAGAAAATTCATGTATCGTTAAGACTCACCCATTTTAAACAGTACACAGCATAACAGTTTATAGTATATTTCAAGAGTTGTAAAACCATCACCACAGTTTTAGAATATCTTCATAACCCTATGAGGAAACCTTGTACACATTAGCAGTTAACTGTCTATACTCTCCCACTTTTCACCTTGTGGGAAGACAAAAACAGTGAGCTACAGCTGTAGTTGTTAACTGATCCATTAGCTCCTGGGAAAAAATACTGCCAGGTTGAAAATGATCTCCCTTTACTCATTTCTTTCACAAAACATGGAGGTCCATCACATAGCCTCAGTATATTCTTTTTTTTTCCATAAAGTACTATGTAAAACATAAATATACTTTTATTTTTAAAATATTCTTTTTTGGGGGGGTAACAGCTTTTTTTGTTGACAGTATTATAGATGTCCCCCCTTTTCCCTGCTTTGCCCCCTCCAACAAACCCCTGCCCCACCCCAGGCCTTCCCCACACTATTATGCATATATGTTGTCTTTGACTTTTACTTTAAGTAAAGATTCTGTTTTATCTGTTTATTTTATCTGTTTTATTAAAATGTACCTTAGAATTTATTATATCTAGCTACTGATTTGTTTTAATGTCTCTCTAGCTATCAACTTACTTTATGTTTTTTATTATTTATCCATTGTTATAAGAAAGATTTAAAGCAATGTATATTTACTGAAAATGGAAAATAAGTGAAAGATAACCACTGTAATGAACAGAACCCAGGTGCTTTTATGTTCTTCATTCCTGCATTTTTTCTTTTGAGCAAAAATATTCAGAAAAGGAAGGGAATTGTGTGAATAAATATGATATTTGAGAATAAGATAATCTGATTTGACTTCCAGGTCCAGAAGACATGTAGTTTATGAAAATTCTTTGTAATGTAAAGAGGAATTGATAATACTAGTAAATAATATAATTACATACCAAGGGGGGGAAAAGTGTGAAAAGGAACCTGAAACCATACAAAACCATAAAGTTGTACTATGTAACAATGGCATTCCTTACCCTCAAAGAACCCTTCTTGTCTTTTTGTTTGCTTTTTGTTTTCCAAATCCTGGGTCAAATAAAAGTTAAAGTATTAAATATGAATTCCTGTTATTGTTATTCTTTTCTGTTTACATTGGTCATTTAATCCATTATATGCTCTGCAGGAAAAAATGTTTAGCAATTTAAAAACTATTTCCTCATTTTAGAAACTGAATTTTGAATTAAAATTATTTCAAAGAATCAAATGTACATGACTGAAATGAACCTTAAAATATAGGAACAGAGTCTTCACAGATCTGTTTCTAATGAGCCTGTGCTCTAAATGATGGTCAAACATTTGTTGCATGAAATAGCCTGTGAAGGTAAATGTCTACTAGAGTCCAGGCTTAATATGCTGGTAACTCACCTTCAGAAATCATTTTTACTATATACAGGTAGCACATCAAGAGGCTTCTGATTTCATACTGATCCAATCGATTATACTGGGATGATACACTGCTCCTTGTAGAACTCTGCCGGGTCTATAATAGAAAGACAGGAATTTTGTGAACAATACTGGTACTATAGTTTCCCATAGCCTTTAACTCAACTATTTTTATCATTAGTCCTGTTTGGGAAAATTCTAAGAATGAATCCAAATTTTATATCACACTTGGAAGGTAAATGGGCTCTTTGTTGCTACCGCACCTAGTAATATCACTAGAAATTACCTTCGTGTCTTCACCAAGATATAGCCATAAAGACTGTGAATGTTTAATTCCCACAGGTCCCATGTTTTAGTAGTAAAAAATTTAAATAATCATATGTGGCTATTCCAGGAAAATAGCTTTTACATCAAGCAGGAACTTAACTAAGGTACATAAAAGTATAAGAAACATTTTAAACTCTTTAATCTCTCATTGGAGTTTTTTATAGTCCAAACTCCAAATTACAGGTCAGAAATCTACCTTCAAAAAGGCTAATGATACTACAAGATAGTTACAATAAGGAGGACCCAGTAATACTTCAAAACTAGAGCTTCTACAAAGTAGTGATGTTCCTATTCTGTTAAAGTATCAGTCGTTAAGCATGCCAAGAACTGACCTATTTGGGGATTTATATGAATAAATAATTTACCCTTGTTAAAAATCAGTACTTTCAGTTGAGCTACAGTGGGCTGGGGATACACATTTAATAAAGTAAGATTTACTAAGAACTTTCAGTTGGAGTAAAACATCTAAGTTCTGAATGACTGCTAGCTGTGTAACTACTAGCAAGTCATTTAACCTCTTTGTCCTTTATTTGCCTTACCTATGATAGTGTCGTAATTCTAAATGGTGTGAAATAGAAACCTTTGTGAGTAAATTACTATTTATCTAAAGGTTTAAGGAAGTATAGTCCTGTGGTTCTCAAGGGGTGGTTCCCAACCAGCAGCATCAGCATCCCCTGGGAACTTAGAAATACAAATTAGCAGGCCTCATCCAAGACCAACTAAATCAGAAACTCTGGGGCTGAGGCCCAACCATCTATTTTATTAAGCACCTCAGGGGATTCTGATGCACACAACGAGTGCCATGATATAGGAGGAGAAGTGCTGGAATTAGAAAATCTGGGTCCAGGTCTGGCCCTGACAGAGTTGTGTGACTGTCCTAAATCACAATCTCAGTTTTCATTTGTAAACTGAAAGTTGAAATTTATTATTCTCATGGACCTTTCTAACTAATTTTTATATGATTCTATGATATCACATAGCAGCATGACAAGGTTTTACTGGTCTAAAATGAGTTTTTTTTCTGGTCGGCTGGCGTGGCTCGGCAGTTGACCATCGACCTATGATCCAGGAGATCAAGGTTCGATTCCTGGTCAGGGCACATGCCCAGGTTGTGGGCTTGATCCCCAGAGTTGGGCATGGAGGAAGCAGCGGACCAATGACTCTCTCATCAATGATGTTTCTATCTCTCTCTCTCCCCCTCTCCCTTCCTCTCTCTGAAATCAATAAAGATCTATTAAAAAAAATTAAAAAATAAAATGAGGTTTTTCTGACTCAGTGCATACATATCCCATAAACTTTAGTGTTAGGCTTGAAAAAATGAGATGGAAGAGTCAGAGAGCATATTCTGATGAAGTGATATCAGATGCTGAAATCCTTAATTTGAGGATCTAATTTTTTTCCCTATATTAATGTAATTATTATAAAAGAATGTAAGGCTGAATTAATCCTGCCAGGAAGTGATTTGGTTTAAGTGACAAGGTACATTAGATGTTTTAAACTTGAACATTCTCTCTCTAAAACAGGTTACAGTACTGTGTGCTAGGGGTTGAAGGAGGTATTCTGAGTTAGAACTCTTAAAGATAAGTGTCTTAGCCCTTATGAAGAGTTCAAGATGTCCAAGTAGCAGCTGCCAGGATAGGAAGCAAGTGCTAAACCAAAAATTATGGGATGCTTTTGACAAATCCAGTACAGACTACAGGAGAGTGGCCTCTTATTTACATAAAAAGGAAGATTGTTGTAGCCAAACACATCATTAGGGTTATCACACACACACACGCATGCATGCACACACATGCGAGCGTGCATGTATGTATATTCTTACATTTTCGCCAGTGCTGCCCTGATCTGGAAATCCTGTTGCTCCTTCTGGGATGAGGGAACCTCTTGAGTCTTCCCTCTTAAGTCCATGTCCATTTGGAAAAGATCCATAAGCTGGAAAAAAAGCCAAGTAATTGTTAGCAACAGCAGGAACTGCCAAAAATACATTTTAAAATAAGTACTGGGTTAATTAATTAATTAATTTTGTTTATTTTTTTTTTTAAGGTTTTAAAAATTTTTTTATTTGGACATATGGTACTTTTAAGTTTTTATGTGGTCAAATCTCTCAGTCTTTTTCTCTATGGTGTTTATTTATTTATTATTGTTCAAAGTATTACAGATGTCCCTTTTTCTCCCCAATGACCCATTCCATCCTGTCCCATTCCCTCCCCAGTCCCTCTCTGCGCCATTGTCTATGTCCTTGGGTTGTGCATATATGCATATAAGTTCTTTGGTTAATCTCTCCACCCACCCACCCCCCTCCAATCCCTCTGAGATTCATCAGTCTGATCCATACTTCCACGTCATTGAATCATTTCTGTTCATCAGTTTATTAAGTTCTTTAGATTCCATATATAAGTGAGATCATGTGATGTTTGTCTTTCTCTGCCTGGCTTATTTTGATTAGCACAATATTCTCACAGTGAGTGCTTCACAGTGAAACCTCTAAGTACTAGCTTAATTTAAGTAAAGATACAATTTAGGGATTAGATCTTCATCAGCTAAAATTGTAAAGTTTATATATTATATCAAAACACATAAGAAGCCAAATAAAGGGTTAGCATTTTTTTTTTTTTGGTATCTCTTGAAACACTTTACTATGTATGAAATTCCTTTAAAATAATTTTTTTAAAAAGCCACACAATTTGAGAGGCAATTTTATAGATAAGGAAACTTAGGCCCAGAAAAGGAAGGTGTCTTGTCCAAGACTAGAGACAGATAAGAGGATTGGAGGCCAGTGTTTTTCTCATTATCCTCTACTATCTCAGTATACTAAGATATATTTGACAAGCTTAGACAAGGAAATCTAAACAAAGAAATGTGGCTGCAAGTGTGAGTCAGGTTTTAATTAAACTTTAGTAGAGATCATGCTATGTATAGTTTTTATTGTAAAATATTTCAAAAAATACATTTCTAAACAGCCATGCAATGTATAATCTTTAAAGGACTTAATTACCAGTGTCTTTGTCAGTGCTCAGGCTCCCTCTATTTGTAGGTGAAGTGAAGCCACATGCAAATTCATCCCTGGATGCCTGTAACACAAAGTGATACCTCTGTCACTTAAACAAATTTGTACACTAGGGTAAGAAATCAAATTAGACTAAAATGATACCCTGATATTTTTTTAATCCTCACCCGAGGATATTTTTCCATTGCTTTTCAAAGAGAGTAAAAGGGAGAGAGAGAGAAACACGGATGTGAGAGAGGCACATCGATTGGTTGCCCCCCACATGCACCCCGACCAGAGCCGGGGATTGAGCCTGCAACCGAGGTATGTGCCCTTGGCTGGAATCAAACCTGGGACACTTTAGTCCGTGGGCCAATGCTCTAACCACTGAGACAAACCAGCCAGGACTGATGCTTAAACGAAGCTCACAGTGAAAGTCCAAATCAGTATCGGTATTTAGGCGACAAATCTTTAAAAAATGGGTATTTGCATACTGTAGTAAGCATGACCTCTGGCTAAGGTACAATTAGTGATATAACTCTAGATGACTGGTAAAAGCTGCAACTGGTACAGTCTGGTTCAATTCTCCTTGCTTGGAACCAGGGGCAATGCTAGAAGGAGGGGTGTGAACAGAAGCCCTAGGTGAACTTGAGCTCCAAAAGAAAAAACAGGCAAGTAAAATATTTCCAAATATCATTGTCAAATGTTGTGAAGTAAACATAAGCATGAGCTACTGTATTTGTGAAGAAAGACCAGCCTGACACCCAGGTGGGTGATATAATCGGGAGCTACAGGTAATCATTAGGGAGGCATAGAAGTAGCTTTCTGGGGAAACCAGTGCAGGCCTGACAAATTGAGATAGGGGTATTTCCAAAGGAAGCTTTAAAGGACACAGTTTAACCTGCCACTCAACAATGTGACTGGGCTACTGAAAGTGTAACAGTGATCTTGGGCCATACAGAACATGGAGTGGGGAGGTGAGGTAGGAGTTAATAGTCCCACTGGGCAGACTATAAAGTGTACATTTCTAAGCACCATATTTTAATAGGATGATGGGTAAAATGGAGCATATCCAGAAGAGTATAACCAAGAATATAAAGGTTTTAGAATGACAAATGATAAAGTGGAGATAGCTGGTCTGGAGAAAAATTTAGAAGGCACATGTATAAGAGGTATCAATGTAAAGGTGGGAGTAGATTGTTCTATATACTATCTCTAGAAGGCAAAACTAGAACAAGTGGACAGAAAATCTTTTAGGTCTAATGTGAGAAGGGAAGTTTTGATTATTATAATGGCAAAAGGTGTTTGGCTAAGTGGGAGACTGATCACCTCCAAAGTTCCTTTCAACTCTAAGAGTCTAAGTGGAAAAAAGGCACAGACCAATTGTGATGAGTTAAAATCAACTCTTCAAGAAGTGCTGAAAGGGGGCTGTCAAGGGAGGAGAGGAGCAAAGGAACAGTTTAATCCCAGGTGCCTAACATTTTGGAGGTGAAGAATCTTTTGTTCCGTTTTCAGGCTGAATAAATATATGAAGGCACAGAACAGCAGCAAATCTTAAAACACTGGGTACAGGGAATTCTTGGTGTTCTCCTGGACCTTGTTACTTAAAGTGTGGTCCTTGGAGCAGAAGCAGCCAAAAGTTTGTTAGAACGCATAATCTCAAGCTCCATCCAGGCCTGCTGAATCAGAATCTTTGTTTTAACAAATTTCCCAGGTGATTCTTATGCACATTGAAGTTGGAGAAACACTGCTCTAGGAAGAAGTGTAAATGTAAAAATGGAGTGAAAAGTGAACCACGTAAATTGAGACCATACAGCATATGAGCCCAATTACAAATGTAGTCAATAAAACAAGATAAAACACCAATAGAAACACATTACTACTTACAGAATTAGGCATGGCTGCACAAGAATACAAGGTATCTCGGCCTGCTAATCGCTGTATATTTTCCAAAAGCAGTCCAACAAATGGGAGGTACAATTGTGCTATTTTGGCTTGCTGGTTCTGAAAAATAATTATCAGAAGCTTATAGGTATAATGATTTCACTTATTGTGAAATCTAAAAAACAAAATAAATGAACAAACAAAACAGAAACAAATTAATAGATACAGAGAATAAATGGACCGTTGCCAGATGGGAGGGGTTGGGAGGAAGGATGAAAAAGGTGAAGAGATTAAGAAGTACAAATTGGTAGTTATAAAATAGTCATGAGGATATAAAGTACAGCATAGTGAATATAGTCAATAATATTGTAATAACTATGTATGGTGCCAGGTGGGTACTAAACTTATCAGGATGATCACATCATAAGGTATGTAAATGTCTAATCACTATGTTGTACACCTAAAACAGATAATATTGTATGTCAACTGTAACTGAAAAATACATTTAAAAAAAGTTTAATAGGTATAAAATATGTATGTATTACAAATAAAGTTGGCTCTATCAGTTTTAAGACTAAAAGCAGGCTAACATCCATAACCAATTAGTGAATCATGAGTCTATTTATACTTACAGTCTCAGAATTACCACAGAACATTGTTGGTATTTGGATTTATACAGAATACAGTCAAATCACATGCCTCAAACACAACTACATAATGTAAAAGGCAAAAGTTATTTTTTAAAGAAGAGTTGATCTAGAAAAGCAGATAATATTAGTCCTACTCTTTCACTCCAGTGAGGGCTGAGTTTTATGAGAGCAGGGATCAGCATGTCTGTCCTGTTCACTGCTTCATCCCCAGTGCCTGGGCACATAGCAGATGGCCAATATACATTAGCTGAATAGATGAATAAATGAATGAATGAAGTGAAAAAAACAAATTACTGTATTCGTTCAAGAAACATTTTTTTGCTTTGATTAAAACAGCAATTAAAACAATGTGATCTTGGCCCCTAAATCAATTATAGGGATTGGGAGATTGATATATTTATAAATATGTAAATAAAGCTGGCCACAATAGTCTTAACTCATGTCGTACCTCTTATACAAATTTATTTATTGCTTTTCTCAGCTATAGACATTCCTCACCAGATATGTGCATACACTCAAATCAGCAAAAACAGTGGTTTTCATGACACAAGAGTTGCCCTCTATATTTCAGGACTTTAGGAGGCTTGTCTGGAGATTTAGATAAGACCTCTAGGGCACAAAGGTCAACCTAGAGAACACAGATCAATAGTACATCATCTTGCTTTAATTTGCATATTTGCATTTATTCTTGAGTTTAAACAATTTTGCATGTTAATTTGCCATCTGCACTTTTTTTGTGCATTTCAAGGACCCATCTTAACAGACTTCTAATTTCTAACCCTATCGATAACAGTCTCTTATCACTGGGAGATTCAGGTTCAGTAGGACTGGGCTGAGTCCTGGGAATCTGCCCCAGATGATGCTGATGTGCACAGAGGTTTGGGTATATTAATCTTGTCCAACTTCCTCAAGGCAGGAATGGACCTTACCTGTATCCTTGACAAATGGTTAGTTTATAAACTTCTTAAACATTCCAATTTTTTCATATATTCTGATAGAAAGGTTCTTTAGCTGATTTACTCCTTGAAGGTTCTACCTGTTAGGTATAACTCTTCCCTTTGGAACTACAAAGAATAAGCCTACTTCCACTTCCACTTCCACTTTGACATGGCAACCCTTTCAATATTTGGAGACAGTTACCATCAATTGTCTTAATTCACTCTTTGCAAGGCGAAACAGCCCTTATTACTTTCCTTTACTTTTCACATGGCTTTGGTTTCAAGATTTTTCACCATCACGATCACCCTTTCTTAGTAGTTCTCTAATATTTCAGTGTCCCACTTAAGATTTGAGAGGCAATACAATCTAGTGGGTAAGAGCACGAATTTTAGATTTTAGAAACACATGAATTTCAGCTCTCCTGTTACTAGTAACTTGATTGTGGTCAAATCACTTAACCACAGTTTTCTCTTTGGTAAAATGGGGATGATAATAATTCATGTGAGTTATTCAATACAGTGTCTGGCACAGAGATGCCTCAATAAATTTTAGCTACTATTATTAATATTATAGCTTCTAGATTAGAGCCCATTTTAGTTCTGATAGTGAGTGATCACTAGAGAAGGAGAGGCTACAGTTCTCTCAGGTGAACAGGAACACAGGAAAACATACAGTCAGTGCAAAATATATTAAAAGAAAACAACCTCAGAATCTATTAATAGAAGATGACTAAATAAAATAAGGTATATCCATATAATGGTATACTGCAAATTCTTTTAAATGTGGTAGATCTACCTTTAGGGTGTATTGTTAAATGAAAAAAGGAAAATGCATAATGGTTTCTATTATACAGGGTGGGGCAAAAGTAGGTTTAGAGTTGTGAGTACATGTTACACAGTTTATTTTTGCATTATTATTTATTATTTATTGTATTATTTTTCATATGAACAACTGTAAACCTGCTTTTGCGCCACCCTGTATATATTATATATAGGCTTGTGCATGTGTAAAATAGAAGCATATATAAGAAAATGATAACAGCAGCTGCTTCTGGAGAGATGAATTGGGGCATGGAGGTAAGGAATGTAAGAAAGGCACTATTTATTTATTTATTTATTTATTTATTTATTTATTTTTACCATGTATGCAGATTACTTTAAAAAAAAAAAAAAAAGATTTGACCACAGCCCAAGTAGAAATTGGAATTCTCTTAGGTATCAACATCACTTGCAGTGGGTACAGTAACTGATACAGACCTCAGGACACACGTTAGACATTGGACGTTCTTGTTCTGAGCAGGAAAGATGTCTCATGGTAATTTATAAGAAGTTGGGAGATTTCCCAAAGCAGTTTATGAATAACATGGAACAGGGACCAGTGACACCTCCATAATTTCATTAGAGGAGGGCTGAGGAATGGCAATGTGGTTGGAACTGAGAAGAGGAGGTGACTAGGGGATCTAGTCTCAAAGCAGCCTTTCCATGGGAAGCATTTTCTTTTCTTGACTGTGTATTTATTTGGAGTCACTTTGGGAGACATGATTGAAATTATAGGTACTTGAAGCTCCTCTCTCTACCCTCACTTTGGCATCTTTATTTATTATTTGACAAATGGCCTCTTAGGCCACCTGTGGATTATTTGGACCAAACAGAGGAAGGAATTTAAGCTTTGGTTAATCAGGCCCATGAAGCAAAGCTCTATTGGAGAGAATCCCATACTCATTAATACCTGTCTGAAGGTTTTGAACAGAGAGGAAAGGGCTTTGGAAGTTACTGAAAGAATAATGGGTTTGGCATTTCAATCTTTCCCATAGTCTAAAACCTCAAACACTCAAACAGGCATAATGTTTAACTTATTTACAGATAACAATAGCTGTGTGTGTGTGTGTGTGTGTGTGTGTGTACATATACTACTCTCAGAATTTTAAAAGTAAACAATGTCCAAATGGGTGATGTAAAATTCAGATTGTCCCCATCTTATGACGGTTCAAGTTATGATTTTTATTTACTTTACAATGGTGTGAAAGTGATATGCATAATAAACTATATGAGATATTCCACACCTGATTATAAAATAGGCTTTGTGTTTGACTATTGTGCCCAACTGTAAGCTAGTGTAAGTGTTCTGAGCACATTTAAGGTAGACTTGGCTAAGCTCTGATGTTCGGTAAGATGTGTATTAAATGCATTTTCAACTTACGATATTTTCCATTTACAATGGGTTTGTTAGTATGTAACCCCATCAGAAGTTGAGGAGCATCTGTATTTAAAATTCCACCTCTAGGTAAGGCACTAGTGAAATCCCTTTTCCTTCACTTTCACCTAAAGAGGTAGGGTAGAGGGGAGTACAGCTTCCTGCTTCATGGAGGGAAAGTTCATTTTGTACCTTTCCTGTGAATCCATTGAAATCACAGCTAAAGATGTTTTCCTCCACATTGCATAAGATCCTTTTCCCCACTAATGGCATAAGCAGCAATTAACCAGAGCCCAGCAGTAACTAGCATTTTTAAAGGTGTGACTAAGCTTGGTTGGAATGGATGACTTTTAAGATAACTGGTATAATATATCTAAATGAAAAGCTAACTTGTGTTAGGTCAGTATCAACATTCACCAAAAAGGGGGCACATAACAGAGCAAACTACAATAAGTGGGAGAATGTTATTATAGTTATAATGTGACAAAAACAATGCAAACTACAGTAAGTAATAAATAACATCTTAAAGGTGAGGAGTTTAAATCTATTTTATAATAAAATCATGTAAAGCAAACTAGCAAAAAACTGTAATTAAAAAGTTGTAATTAAGGAAATATAACTGGATATAGCTGGCAGGCATTTTCTGTTTATTAAGGACAAATGGGAATGCTGCAGAGAAAGAATAAAATAAATTTCCAAGTCAGCTTTCCAAAGTGATTATAATAAGTAACATAACTTTATTTATATTTGAATGCAAAAACAAAGGGACTGATGATTAGTTATGAAACAATATGTTACCTTGAGCCATTTGATAGCAGGTGAGTTAGGTTATTCTAAATGCATATAGTTTGCAGTACACATTTTCAAGCCCATAGGATTTAATGTTAATAAGGTTTGAATATATACATTAAAGGTGCAGCAAGCCCGGCTGGGCGTGGCTCAGCGGTTGAGCGTCGACCTAGGATCCAGGAGATCAAGGCTCGATTCCTGGTCAGGGCACAGGCCCGGGTTGCGGGCTGGATCCCCAGTAGGGGGTGTGCATGCAGGAGGCACCCGATCAATCACTCTCTCATCATTGATGTTTCTATCTCTCTCTCTCCCTCTTCTTTCCTCTCTCTGAAATCAATAAAGATATATTTTTAAAAATAATAATAAGATAAAAAAATAAAGGTATAGCAAATATGAACTATAGCCATGGCCTTCACACACAGACTCATGTGTAATGTATGCAAGGTTTACATCCACATCCACATTTATTCAGTAAGAAGAAAAACTTCCTATTACATATTCTATAGTTGACATACTTATGTTTTATTATTAATCACTTAGAAATCAATATATTTATTTATGGATATATATTAAGGTATATATTTGAAAGAGTTCACATGGATACAACAGTATATGACGTTTTTTGAAAAATCATAATTTGTTTATGTAACATCATGAAATGGTTATGTTGTTCTTAAACATAGCATGAGAAACCAGTGGGTTTTTTTGTTTTTGTTTTTTAACTAGGACAACACTTTGGGTTTTTTTAGTTTTGCTTTTAACTAGGACAACACTTTCAGTTTATTCAGGGAAGGCAAATACACATTCATGTAACATCATGAAATGGTTATGTTGTTCTTAAACGTAACATGAGAAATCAGTGGGGGTTTTTTGTTTTTAACTAAGACAACACTTTCAGTTCATTCAAGGAAGGCAAATACACATTGTTTATATATCATTAAAAAATCCCATTGCCCAGCCGGGCGTGGCTCAGCGGTTGAGCGTCGACCTGGGATCCAGGCGATCCGGGTTCAATTCCCGGTCAGGGCACATGCCCGGGTTGCGGGCTGCAGCCAATCAATGACTCTCTCATCATTGATGTTTCTCTCTCTCTCTCCCTCTCCTTTCCTCTCCCTGAAGTCAATAAAGATATATTAAAAAAAAAATCCCATTGAGTTTCCTGGGAAAAATATGGCCAAAGGGAGAAAACAGTGTTTTTTTCCAACAGTTAACTAAACAATATTTTTAAAACCTAATCATTTGAAATGGAAACAAAACATATTTGTAAAAATAAGTTCATCAATGTCATATTATGTTCCTTACTGAAAATTTCATCTTTAATGTGAAATCTTAGCAGAAATTTACTAATATGACATTGATGATTATATAGACATCCTTACCTTGTGCTGGTATCTAGTATCGAATGCATGTTTTATCAAAAGATTCTTTATGACAGAGATAGCTGTATATCTGATTTCATAATTGTCTTGAAGAGCAATGGAGGTTTCCCTCAGAAGTAGACCAACCAAGAAGTGATGCTTGCAATATTCATCTGATAAGCTGTATTCAAGATTTGAATCTGCAGTACAATGAAATTTAAAACTCATTTATAAAAATATTCAAAAATTATTTTAATATTAAAATACTATTTAGTAATATATGATCATGCTAGCAAGAGTTATTATTTTATTATTAATGAATCTGAACGATTATTTTATCATACAGAACTAGCATGCAAAATTTTACAAGACAGGGGCCCTCATAATTAGGTCTAGATGATAGCCTTAATGGTAATTTCAGGGGGTAGGATAGTCCCTAGATTCTTTTCCTTCCTAATTCTTTTAATGCTTGGAAATCTTAGAATAGAACTTAGAATGATAATGGTAATATTTGGCAATGTCTTAACACATTTCTTTATTATCTGAAGAGATTTAGTTACGACTACAAATTGGAGTAATTCTATATGACAATACTTGATTTACTTATCTGTTTATACTTGCAAATTAGGAAAAGGAAGAAAAACTAGACAACTGAATCATTCTAACAGTACTAACTACTGGCTGTTCTAGTAAATGTCACATAGTGACCTAAATACAATGAGATACAAGAACAATAAGAAAAGCAGCCTCATTCCATTCCAATTCATCTTCATGTAAATACAAATCTAAATTTTATTTCATAAAATCAACACTTCAAATTATGTCTTTCACTTCCTTTTAGATCCTCAATCCATTTTCAATCCCAGCTGCTAATACACTAGTTGGGACTTGCCTTACAACTATCCAGCAAAGATTGTGATTAAGTTTAGTAATTTCTAGAGTAGATTTCTACAATATTTCCTCTAGGCTATGCTTTAATTTAGTTAGGCCATAAAGCCAAAGGATACATCTTCTATTTTGTTTTTTGGCCACTTTAGCATTTAATATAATGCTATGCATTCAGTTAGGAGTTAATAAATGCTGTGAGTAGTCAGATTTAATCCTAAATCTTGATGCTCTATCCACCCCTTTTCTCTGACTTCCTCATAACTATTAATAAATACTGGGAGAAGTATGTGAGCTATACATGCTCAAAATCTAATAAGGGAGCAGTTGAATATTTTCCCTCTGTTTTCACTGGCTATAATTCAATCACTGAAACCACTGCTCAGCAGCTACACCCTAGAAACCAAAGCAGATGACTTCCTTCCTGCCATTAGTCATGCTCCTTTGTGAACCCCCATCACTTTCTATGCACAAGAGCCAGTACTGACTAGCCCGGGTGGCCTTATCTGGGCAGATTTTACAATGGCAGTTTTTCACTGCAGTGATTTAAAGAAATCTAATCAGATGAGTTCACCCACTCCTTCAAAACTGTGCCCAAGCAGTCATGAAACAGGGTCAGAGAGAAGCAAGGCAAGCATGGCAGATGACACACACTTAAAGGACTGTGTTAGCTACCCTCTAGCCCTCGTGCTGGCAGGAGCCTAAACTTGTTTTCTGATGATAATGTTTTCAAGTTGATTCTTCTAGAAATCAACACTCAAGTTTATTTTAAAAGCAAACAAATATACTGCCTCCTACATTTTCTGGATATATTAACTAAAGCCTCATTTTGGCTAGGGAGGATTTGAAAAGCAAACAAAGGCCCCGTCCATCTTAGCCATTCATCAAATCAATTGTTTTTAAAGAAAGCAAACTACTTTAGAGTGAACCGAGTTAAACCTACCTACTGAAGTCAAACGGTCCACCGCAAATGAAAAAAAATCTAATTAATACATGAAAAGAAAAGGGACAAATAAAAAACATAATAACATAAGAATAGTGCTACACAACAAAGCATTCAATAAAACTAGCAATGGAGATAAGTGAAGGCATTTCACAAATTTAATACATACATATTACTATTTTATTTCTGCCTTTATACAGTTCTTTTGAGCTCGTTCCAGCAGAAATGCATTTATATGATTTTCTTAATTCATTCTCATACAAGAGTACAAACACTACTACAGAGAGCAATTTTTCTAGTATCTAACATCTGTGTTTAAGTAACAATCTCTGTAACACACCAGATTTCTTCACACTATAAATACTACCATACTGACACTATGAAGGAAATGCAGAATACCATTAACAAACCTATCTGCAGATAGTAACAATTCTGAGGTTAAATTGACTGGTTTAACTAGAAAATACTATACTAGTGCTAGCAAAAAAAAAAAAAAAGGGGGGGGGAGAACACAATTCCAAATGATGGAAAACACAAATACCTACCTTGAACTCGCTGAAGTTTAGGTTTTGCAAATGCCATTGGCAAATTTAGAGGAATGTAATGTTCATGATTGCAAATTGTTTGTAGGAATTCAAACTTGTATTCAGACAGAACCTAAATGGAAAGAAATTAGACATGAATACATAGTCAGGAGGCATTAAATATTTTAATAATTAAATACAGAACATTAATTTTCAAAACAGAAGTGTTTAGTATTTTAAGTATTTCTGGAAAGGTGACCCGTGCAGGAAAGAGTTAACACAACAGGCCCAAGACTGCTCTTCTTAAAAAGACCGGTTGGTTGTTGGCTGGCATTTGGGAAACTGGATTTTAAAACGTTCCCTACATGATAAGAGTGTACATTCTGTGCCAGCCAGCTCAGACTATCTGTACAAACAATATGATTTATGGTGAACACCTGCTTTCCTTTCCTTTCCAAGGCTGAAATTTTGACCAGTTTTCAATCCATGAACTGCCCCAATAACAACCCTAAACTCTGAGTCTCAAATGGGCTTCTCTGAACAGAAAGATTGCACATTGGTGGCTGCATTTGCACTGCTGGGGAGAAGGCGTGCTGTGTGAGTCTTCACAGGAGGAAGGACATGCTTGGGAAGCCTGCACACACATTGCCAAGGACTCCACTTGATGTCTTTTTCCCTTACTGATCTAGCTGAGCATCTTAGCTGTGAGTACGACTACATGTTGAGTCCTATGAGTCTTTCTACTAAACCACCAAACATGTGGATGGTCTTAGGTGACCCCCAGAACACTATGTAATATTCCCTTTTTTTTTTTTTTTTTTTTAATATATCTTTATTGATTTCAGAGAGCAGAAAGGAGAGGGAGAGAGAGAGAGATAGAAACATCAATGATGAGAGAGTCATTGATCAAGCCCGCAACCCGGGCATGTGCCCTGACCAGGAATCGAACCCCGATCGCCTGGATCCTAGATTGATGCTCAACCGCTGAGCCACGCCCGGCTGGGCAATATTCCCTTCTTTGAGGTACAGCTATACTCAAAGTACCTAAATGAAAACAGCAGTTTCAAATCCTCCAGGGGACAATAAATGTCACCTTTGATCTCACACTACAATGTCTGACATCTACTACAGTTATGTCCTTATAACTTACCTTAGGATCTTTGGGGCTGAATCCAGATATATAGTCATTTATCAAATTGAAAACAAATCCTCTATCCATTAGTGTCAAACAGCGCTAGAGAAACCAAATCACAATGAACAGTTAGCTTCATAAGTCTAAGTCTGTCAATATAAGTTTTTTTTTAATTTTTAAATTTGTTCCACATCTTTGGGATGACACTTTTTCTTTTACAGGTAATAGAATAACAGTTTTCAGATCATTAGGTGACCTTAAAGAAAGAGAGAGTTGTCACTGGAATTGGAATGCAATTGTACAATTTTATAAATAAAATTATACATGGTGTCGCAAAAAATGTATACACAAGTTGAATAATTATTAATTCCAATGGGTTAAATCTGAAAAGAAAGAAACATCATTTGAGCTATCAGTTGTTGAAGTGTATATACATTTTTTGGGACACCCTATATATATACACATATACAAAAACATACATATACTATCTATATATACATATTTCCATAAATACACATACACATATATTTCCATATATACACATACACACATATATGTAACCTATTCAGTTGCACGGCCCCATTTGGGTCAACTCTCAAAGTGTAAAGTGAAGTGTAAAGTGGTCATTTTGCTATTCAAAGTGAGGCTTGCCTATGTAAATATTTCAGCCCAAATGTTTTTCTGCATTTTATGAAGTCTTGGCTATTAAAACATTCTTCCTCTGTGACAGCCCTCCTAATTGTTCATATTTGCCTGCTGTCATTCTCCTCGTTAAGGCTCTCATTACCTTGCCAGCTGAACACTACAGTTAGCCTCCTAACCAGTTTCATGCCTCTAATCTTTCCATCCACCTAAGTGTTTCCAGATTAATCTCTAACTCCAAGCCCTAATCATGTCACCTGCCTTCCTAAAAGCTTTTAAGAGTTCTCTATTGCCTCTAAGAAATAGAAGCATTGCAAGAAATATTAAAGGGACTGCTGTAATAAGAAGAAATAGAGAGAGAAACATAGGCATAAAGAATTCAAATGGCAATAAATAAGGACCTATCAACAATAACCTTAAGGACTTTAAGGCAGAGATCAAGAGCAATACAGTCATAGGCATGGACTTTAACACCCCACTGACTTCACTGGATAGATCTCCCAGACAATAAGTCAACACAGAAACAGTGACTTTAAATGGGACACTAGATCAGGTGGATTTAATTGATATTTACAGAAAATTTCACCCCAAAGCTGCAGAATGTACATTCCTCTCAAGTACACGTGGGTCATGCTCAAAGACAGATCACATATTAGGACACAAAACTAGTCTCTACAAGTTCAAGAAGATTGAAATCAGATCAAGCATCTCAGATCACAATGGCATGAGATTAGAAATCAACTACAGTAAAAACACTCAAAAACATTCAAACACATGGAGGCTAAATAGCATGTTATTAAACAATGAATGGGTTACCACCAATAAGATCAAGAAAGAAATAAAAAACTTCCTGGAAACAAATGAAAGTGAACACACAACCCCAAATCTATGGGACACAGCAAAAGCAGTTCTAAGAGGGAAGTTCACAGCACTGCTGGCCTACCTCAAAAAGCAAGAACAATTTTTAGTAAACTATCTAACCCTACAACTTAAAGAATTAGAAAGCTCCCCTGTGAAGCTGTCGGACCAGGGCTTTTGTTTGCTGGGAGTTTTTATTACTGCTTCAATTTCATCAGTTGTTATTACCCTAGTCAGGTTTTCTGATTCTTCCTGATTGTTTTATATGATCTCACTCATATGTGGGATCTAATAAACAAAAAAGACTGAGGAACAAAATAGGTCCAGAGATCTATTTTGGAACAGACTGATGAGTCTCAGTGGGAAGGCGGGGTTGGGGGAGTGGGTGGAGAGAGATTAATCAAAGAACTTATATGGATATATGCATAACCCATGGACACAGACAATAGTGTGGGGAAGGCTCGGGGGCAGGGAGGGGCAGATGCAGGGTGGAGGGGATCAACGGGGGAAAAAGTGAAGATATCTGTAATACTTTCAACAATAAAGATCAATTTAAAAATAAAATAAATAAATAAAAATAAAAAATGAATAAAAAATAAAAAGATATGTGGATGTTTGGTTTTTAATAGACAAAAAGTATTGTGTAGTAGTGTTAAAACTTTATTTTAGTTCTGGCAAAGAGTGGTCTTATATCAGAAAATCCTACTCTGGAGATCTGAAACCTGGCTGTGAATTTTTAATAAGAAAATGAGGGTAATGTTAGACATCTAACCTGCTTGAATGGATTATTGGCTATCAGGTTTTTAATGTATGGTTGATACATGATAAGGAGTTGTGACAAGAGGGGGGTGGAAAGGAGCAAGTCAAAACTGAGTGCATTACAAATCCATGCCCCATCCCCACAACAAATCAAACAGTGTTGTTACCCGCTTCAGAGCACTGCATTCTAGCATTTCCCCTTACATACTGATAACAAAATATAACAATAAATGCAGTCTTCCATAACTATAAAAGTTTCTGGGATCACTCAAACAAAATAATCTCACTGACCAAAATTACCAATTTTCACCTACATGGATTAGCAACATGTAGACTGCGGTTACATCAGTAACAGGTTGCTTTAAGTTCAAAAGACCAACAGGGGTCAGAGAAGTGATATAAATGCACAGAGAGTCAGGGGTACACTAAGGAGTGGTGGGGATTTTGGTAACCTAACTAAAGACACTCAATTTAATATATTTGAAAAAACAAACAAACAAACATGTAAAACATGCCTCTGGCAAAGTCACCAGTGTGGGACCTCTAGTTTAATTAATTAGTCATTTCAGTGGGAAGAAAAAAAATCAAACTTTGGCTGTTTAACAAAATTGATAAATCAATTCACTTACAAGTCTCTCCAGCAGCCTTATAGAGACCTAGCTGAATCTTTAGAAATTAGCTAATTTTTTCCTTTGGCTTTAAAGAAGATATGGGTGAAGAATAACTTCTTAACCATGTTCTGGCTGCCTTTAACTCACCTTCAGGAAGTTAGCCAAACTATAATTGACATTTCTGGACTCATCAGGAATCTCCGCATAGCGAATAGTCACATGGGGAATTATTGCCAGAAGCAAGGAATGTAAGACATGATGATATGCCTCAGGAAACCTCTGGCCTCTGGGAAGCTTAAATTAAACAGGCATAGAAAACAGTCAGTTGCAAAAGGTCTAAATCAATTGTCATTTTTATTTTCACATATATTCTACATGTAAGTGTTTTTTTTAACTAGAGTATAATTTTTCTCCCAAGTTAAAAAATGGCATATTTTACATCATGATAGGAACTATCTGGATCTCTACTAATTTAACTGGCTGAAATCATCAACAAGAGTATAGTAATTCTGATCTAAGTTTAGAATCCTGTCCCTCAGATGTAGACACATCCCAGTTTTTCATTCCATTTTTTTTCCTAACACACAAAATATAGATGCATCCATGCATCTCAATTTCAGTAAACCCTTTCTCTGAAAATTATAATTAAAATGATAGAGATGAGGTAATTTTTTTTTTAATTTACAAGTCTTGGCTTTATAATTTTAATAACTAAAAACATTTCTTTGTACCTTAAAACAGTTTGAAAACACAACTAAATGTATATACCACATTCTAGGAACACATCTATTGCATAAAGTGGTTTTAACTGTGTACATGCCTTTGACCTTTCTAAAAGGAAGGTCATTTCTGATTTGGTACTTGTTATTCCAAATGAATGTTTTCAACATAGACATTTTAAAACCATAAGACAAATGGAAAGCTTCAAAGATAATACATTTTACATGGCAAATAACTAATATGAAAGAATCTAGGTAAAAGAACCTCTCAAGATTAGACTTAAAAAAATATGAACTGTCAATGTCAGACCTCAGGTTTATGCAATACATTTAAATTTTTTTATTTTTCAATTACAGTTTACATTCAATATTATTTTGTATTAGTTTCAGGTGTACAGCCCAGTGGTTAGACAACCATATCCTTTACAAAGTGTTCCCCTGATATTACTAGTACCTACCTGGCATCATACATAGTTATAACTATATTCCCTATGCTGTACTTTAATCCCCATGACTATTTTGTAACTACCAACTCATACTCTTAATCCCTCAACCTTTTTCACCCAGCCTCCCAACGCCCCCTCCCCTCTGACAACCAACAGTCTGTTCTGCGTCTATGAGTCTGTTTCTGTTTTGTTTGTTCATTTATATTGTTCTTTAGATCTGACATATAACTGAAGTCATATGGTATTTGTCTTTCTCTGTCTTGAGTTATTTCACTTAGCATTAATACCCTCTAGGTCCATCCACGCTATTGCAAATGGTAAGATTTCATTCTTTTTTATGGCCAAGTAATATTCCATTATATATGTACCACCACTTTTTTACCCACTTGTCTACTGATGGGCACTAGGGTTGCTTCCAAATCTTAGCTATTGTAAATAATGCTGCAATGCACATAGGGGTGCATATATTCTTTCAAATTAGTGTTTTGGGTTTCTTCAGATATGGCCCAGAAGAGGAATCGGTGGATCATAAGGCAGTTCCATTTTTAATTTTTTGAGAAACTTCCATACTGTTTTCCTTAGTGGCTATGCAATACATTTTTTAAAGCAAAATTGAAAAAGCGAAGGGCTAAGAGCCCTTAAATATAAAAGTGGCTTTGCATGTCATGGCCACCTGTGAATACAATTAGCCTTCTTTGTCTATGCTAATTAAGTATTACCCTTGAGTCTACTTACCTTAATTTTATTCTCTTCCAACAAGTATGTGGCCATAGACTTTGCAATGGTTTCAAAGAAAAACCATGAGTACTAAAATAAACAAATAAAATCAATCTTAATAGTTACCCAAATCTTTGAAGCTTAGAAAACTTTAACAAATCCATATGGATGTTATGTCTAACTTTAATAACATTTTAAAGTGATCACAATTCACAATCTAAGTTCCACAGAGTAACTTCAAATGGTGGCAGAAAGGTCAAGTTGTACCTCAGAGCCAACTGTGATGTACAAATGGGCTTTTGGTGAGAATGTTTGCTTAATGGAAAATAATGACAATAATAAGAGCCACCATCTGAATGACTACTACATGCTAGAAACGATGTCTTATGATTTACTTATATTTTAGAAATGAGGGATTGAGGTTCAGAGATGCTAAATAACAGCCCTAGGCCACAGAACTATTAAGTAGTGGATACATGATTCTAAGTCATGTCTACCTGATCCAAAATTCTTTCTATTACACATTTGACTGAGGTGGAGGGGATGGGGAGGGTGAAGAGAACGAAATTCTGGAGAACTTGAGGAAAAAGGATGCATGGGCAAAGTGATGAGGAAAGTGAGGGTCACATGAAAAAATGATAAAAGACTAGAAATGGGAGGGTATCAAACAAGTCTACCTCTGGCTGCTTTTTTCCCCTTTTGTCCTGTTTCCTTACCTTTAACAGTTTGTTTATTGCTAAAAAGTCTGCAGACTGTTTCAATATTGCTATCATTGTACTAGCCAGGGTTTCATGTATTAGCTGGGCCTGAGGAGCGCTTGGTTTTTCAGGTCGGAAGCTATACTACAAATAAAGAAAATGAACCGTAAGACAAAATTCTCACACAAAATCAACTGCTCAGAAAGTAAGCTTATTCCACAAACCTTTATGAAGGATCTTAAGTAATTATCCAAGCCTTCTTCATGACACTTTGAGACAATATGTAAAAGAACCCTGAAACAACAGTCACAAAAGTCAGCATGTCAGGCTACAATTAATTACCATCATTTGACTGTTTGATAAGACCACCATATCTAACCCTAAAAATTCCCATTACTGCCTGAATAATTAAAGGTGAGATGTTTGCATAAGATGTAATGGTAGTTTGTGTCTAACTGGTTCAAAAGGATATTTTAGTTTGGCAACCCAAATGTTCATCTCCTTTTTAAATCTCTGTCTACATTTGAAGTATAGTCATAGCTACTATGAAGTAAAAGAAGTTGAGTAAGGTAAATATTGAAATTCCCTCTAGTGAGAAGAAAAGAAATAGAAAAATAAAATGAGCAGCATGTCAACAGATGGGGAAAAAGGGAAGGGAGAGGTAGGACAGGTATAATAACATGAACTAAAATTGGAAGTAAATATAAAAGTTGTAGAAAGTTTTAAAGTTAAGAGATTAGCAGTGGTTCTCAAAATTTAGCATGAATCAGAGTCACAGGGAGGGCAGGCTGCTCAGCCCCTCTCCCAGAATTTCTGATTTTTTAGGTCCGGAGTGAAGTTCAATGATTAGCATTTTAAATAAGCTAAGCTCTCAGGTGATCTGATGCTACTGTTCTGGGAACCGCATTTTGAGAAGCTCTGGACTAGAGTAATGCTTCTTAAATTTCCATCCAGACTATCCCCAACAGCAAGCGGAGAAGAGCAAACAGTGTGCAGGTGTGTGTAGCTTGAGTCCTGATGGTGGTAGCAGCAGAAGCAGCAAGGCCAGAAACATCCACCACTGAGCTCACGATTTTTTTGAAGTCTCCTGTTTTAATTTCTAAATTCAGTTGCATTTTGCATTCTACTCTACAACATATCCATATTGTTTCATATCAAAATAACACTTCTTTTCCCTTTCAAGTAAAAATTGATGGCTTAAGGTGACTCTGTCCAATATATGAATGCCACCAGCCACAAGTGGCTATATAAATTTAAATGGAATATAATTAAAAATTCAATTTGTCAGTTACACTAGCCACATGTCAAGCGCTCAATAGCTAAATGTGGCTAATGGCTACCATATTGGACAGCACAGGTGTAAATAGTACATGATTGGGGAAAGTTGTATTGGACAACACTGGTCAAGGGCAATGGTTCTCAAACTCTGGTGCATTATGGAATCACCTGGGAAACTTTAAAAAATACTAATGCTGAGTTCTACTTCCAGAGATTCTGGTTTAATTGGTATGAAGTGTGGCCTGGCAGAGGAATTTTAAAAAGCTCCCCAGGTGATTCTACCATGCAGCCAAGTGTTAGAACCCCTGGTCAAGGAAAACACATGAAGCTTATCCTACTATGGC